>NC_135266.1:9190680-11590680 GCF_051311805.1 Agelaius phoeniceus | reverse complement strand
ACAGGTAAAATATATTTATGTTTTTCTAAAGATACATCATTAGTTCTGCCTTGTCAAAAACAAAGTTCTTTCAATTCCAGTGAGAAAGGAAGTCTTCAGGAAAACCCTAAAACCCTTCATTGGAGGTCACCTTCATTGGAGTCCTTGCCTGTTTGTGACATTCACTCCTTCTGAGTACCTTGTTATCCAAAAAGCTTCTTCTTTATGCAGATAGATGATACTTGTTACATTTTTTTCTTCCAGAAGGAATTTTGGAAAAATAAGCAAATTTTCAGTTCTAAGAGCTGTACAATGCTGTCATGAGGCAAAATCTGTATACTTGGGTCCTTGCTCTTCATCCCATCTCTGTACAATAGAGAGCAGCAGCATGACCATGATGTGTTTTGTTCCTTCATCCCTTCCTGGCTTCTAGCATTCTTTTTATTATTTTCATCTCTGCTGAGTGCATCTGATCCAACATTCTCTTACACAGTGGTAAACAAACCAGAGCCTCCAATGGTGCTGAAGTTCTGAATGGTAAAAAAGGCAGATAATACCACCTCAGACAATTGTGAAGTGATGCATTTGAAGGAAATAAGTACTAGTATAGTACTGCCAGCAAACTTTCTGCAAGAATCCTGGTTTTCAATTTATTTCTAGTGTATTGAATAGTGTGGGACCATAGGCAAATGCTGCTACCATGAAAACTGTCCTTACTCTTCTTACCTTATAATTTTTAACCTTTATTTATCTTGGGCAGTTCCTTTGGTTCCTTTAAAGATTTTTCTGGTAAGGGACCTTGCTGGCTTACTTTCTGGAAACTAGAAGAATCTCCTGGATAGTTCATCTCCATGTAGTTTTCACTGTCTTGCAAGCCTACAATTTTTTTGTTCTTTTTTAAGTAGCATGTTGTTTGTTCCTGGTAAATATTGTATTACTGGGTACTTTGTGAGCTACAGAACAGGGCAGAATGCACTGTAGTTTTAGTCTTTTTTTGTGGTCTGTGTTACTTTGTCATTTAAAGCTGAGAAAAACACGCCTCTTTTTTATTTAAATACACTGAAAAATTACAGAGAGGAAATCCTACTGTACTTGTTAATGCCTAACTTGTGCACTAGCTGTATAAAATGTAAATGAGTCATTTAAATGACTGCTTTTACAAAACCCTACAAAAACCACTGTTCTGTATTTATTGGTGATTATGGGGCAATGCCATGGTGTTACCAGTAACTAAGGTTTGAGGCAAGTCTTAGGTTTTAGGAAAGCCTCTAAAAAGCATATTGAGAGGGATCAGTGAATGAAATACTCTGTCTTAGGTAATTATCCCTTGCAAACACTTCAACATTTTTCAGCTAGAGACTGTGCCCAAATGAAGGAAACATAATTTTATTAAAAATGGCACTAACAGTTTATTTTTGCTCTCTGTCTTGTTTGAAATAAAATTCTCCGTTTTCAACAACTAAATGAAAATATTTGAAGAGGCTACTCTTTCAAAACATTTCAACATTCCTCAGTTCTTATTGAAGAGTCTTCCAGATTGCCAGTTCAAATGTTTTAATTCTTTAATTCTTTAATCCATCAAATTGGAGAAACTATCTAGACAAAGGATGATCACCTGAAGGACTCCATTTGTTATTGCTGTTTCCTTTGTTAGCTTCGATAAATGTTCTCATCAACTTTTCTTGAAATTCCTCTGAAGTCACACAAGCAGCACATAGGATACATCCAGAGCACCTGGGGAGAAAGGTGTCCTACACTAGGAATTCTGTAAGGAAGAGAATGCACATGCTGTGTGTTAAACAAAACTGTGTTGTCATTATGTCTGTTTTGCCTTTTAATATATAGGAGAGAGGATTGATCTACTTAACCCTCTTCAGCAAATGCTGTAGTATCAGTGTTTTACCCTCAGAGGGTATCAGAGCATTTCTGTGCAATTAAATTGTAACATGTATTACTCTTATTTAAGATTCTAGATGCTATGAACAAGGACTGTGGGATTCCACTAAGTCAGTTACAAGTAGATGGAGGAATGACCAATAACAAAATCCTCATGCAACTCCAATCAGACATTCTCTGTATTCCAGTAGGTAAGGTGAATTTACAGGTCCTGCTTTCTTTTAAAGGCTGAAAACATTAGTTTGTAATGGCTGTTGAGAGCAAATTGGGTAGATTGCTTTGCTGTTGTATCTTGATAGATATGTTAGTCTTTAGTTCTGATGTCATCAAGGGGATTTCATTAAAAATCATTATGGTCTTCTCTGTGTTTTGCTTCAGTAAAGCCTTCAATGGCTGAAACAACAGCTTTAGGAGCTGCTATGGCAGCAGGAGCTGCAGAAGGTGTTGAAGTTTGGAGTCTGAATCCTGGAGATTTGACAGCAGTGACATGTGAACGATTTGAACCACAGATAAACCCAGAGGGTAAAACCTTTTTGCGTTATCTGAGTTGCAAACTTATTTTTTTTACAGATGTTGATAGGACTTGTTTTGGGCACTCTTCTTTTGGCTTTAAAAAGTCTATATTAATTATTGCTTTTTAGCTAGCTATCTTTCTCATCAGTTCTTAAGTGCTTGTAGAAATGGAAAGTGTGCACTTGACATAATTAATCCCTGTGCAAGATAAATGCTTTTTTGTCTTTTCAATTATTTCTTTATTTTTGGTACATAATTTTGTCTTACCATTTTGATTACAATTACTTCTAAAATCCCTACTTCAAGACAGTATTTGAAGTGTTTCTACATAAATATCAATTGTTTAATTTTGTCCTGCTTGTAAATCTTCTTATTGGTGAACATGAAGAAAACTTCTTTTATTTCTTCTTAGTATGCATAACGGTGGGGTTTGGGGTGGAGTTTTTTTGTATTCAGAAAAGGATTTTATATTACTTTCTCTGTTCAAACAAATGATACTGTGCAAAAGAGTGAAAAACTCATATTGCCATATGTGGTTCTTAAATATTTGTGGTTGCATTCCTATACATTGAGAGGCTTTTCTGTTTTCTGATTTCTTAATTTCAGAAAGTGAATATCGCTATGCCAGGTGGAAGAAAGCTGTAATGAAGTCTATGGGATGGGAGGCATCTGCCAGTTCAAATGGTAAACCAAAAATTAATGCACCTCAAGTGTTATTAATTAGCCAGTTAACCTAGGCAGCTCATCTTGCTTTTGTTGACCTTTTCTGTTCATGCCATCTCTGGACTATTATAGTGATTTAAAGGTCATTACTTAAACCCACTGTGGAAACAAAGCAGGAAAGTCTGGGTCTTCCTCCTGAATAGCTGCAGGTTTTGCAGGATAGCACTGGTTTGCAAAAGAAAAAATCTCACCTGCAAGACAAGATACAGCACAATGCTTAGAGCACAGGGACTTTGTAAACCTTCTTATACCATAACCTCATGCTGCAAAGGAAAAAGTTCCATCCTGTGGTTTTGCTTGCTGTATCTGCCTTCATTATTTGCTGTGTAGGAAGGAGAGATTCATATCCCTATTAAAATCTATTTGACCCATAGGGGGTAAGAGCAAGGAGTTATCATAAAGTAAAGAATTACATAGACCTATTGTTTACATACAGAAAATATGAAAACACTTTTGAGGGACTGAACAAGAATTTTCTTCAGTAGTAGAGGGCTTTCTCATCTGTCACGTTTGAATTAATTAAACATGCAGTCTTCCTCTGATCTATAATTTGAATGTTTATTTTAGTACTATTTTGGGATAAGTTTTTAGTCCTGAATAATAATATAATGCATCATTTATGGGCTTTATCAATTATATTTAATCCCCCTTTTATTGGAAAAACTATTAAAATTAAAAGTATTAAGTAAAGAATCCTCAGAATTTAAACTCCCCCCACAATCCAAAATCCACAGTTGGAGCTGTCAAGCTTCATGTGGCCACTTTCTTCTTGAAAGCTAAAATTTTCCTTTTGCCATCCTATATGTTGGTTTAAATATTTTATTTAACACTATGGTTTACAAAGAATTCTGCCAAGGCTATTGGGAAGGGAAACAGGTGAATTAACATGAGCAATATGATTCCCTTCAGTATTGATCTTTATGATTTAGTAGCCTTACATCTAACTTGATGCTTATCTTACTAGGATAAAGAATTGTGCCTCACAGTAAATAAATCTAGATGTTTTTTCTTCAGTTTATGTGAAGAGATATGTTTATCAAAACTTAATTTAGTGATTTTTCTGGTCTAACACCTGGGGGGCAAATGTTATTTTCCTTAGTTCTTTGATACTTTAGGGGTAGGTTGGGATTGAAGAAAACTAGAAATGGGCTCAACCTATATTGTGCTGATAGTGGAATTTGGACTTGAACTCTTACAGAGAAAACCTATTTTGAATTATTATGGGGTTTATGCATAATATTTTTTTAGTTCTTCTGCAAATGTCACTACATTTGTTACTTTTTGCTTTTCATATATATTTAACACATATACTGCAATTTATATATATATTTCTCTTTTGATTTGCTTGACTGGAAACACCATTCCCTGGATGCCATCAGGTGACAGTAGTATCTTCTCTAGTCTGCCTTTCAGTGTTTTTATTATGAGTAGCATGCTAATGTTAATCGGAGCAAAGTACCTCTCAGGTTAGTTATTATTTGAATTAGATCACTTTAAAAACTATCTGCATTATTTTAAGTTTTGGGGTTTTTTGTATTCCATCTGTTTGTTTCTAGCAAAAATGACTGATGCTTTTTGTTGTTCATGCACACAAACGTTTGAGGGTGTGAATCAGGCATAATGTGCCTAAGGGAACCAAGGGAATGCCATCTCAAATCCATCCTCATGTGCCATTTAATTTGTAGTCGTTGGATGCACATGAAACCTTGGGCTCTCCTTTGTCTGTCTGTGCAGATTGCACAGTTTATAAAAGGGATACAGGTTGGAGCAGCCTAGCAGAGTTATGCATGGCCTGCTTTACAGTGTGCATGGCAGATAGAATAAGGTTCCATCCTTTATCCTGTATTTCTTCTTGCACTGTTTTTAATTATTTTGAGGACCTTGTTTAAATTAAGTGAAAACTATTTCTTCTGTCCCTGAAAGACTTCATGCACCCATGATTTTTCTGGACCCCTTGAAACTATTGTATTGTTAGAAATCTTCATCTACTAAATCTATAAAACATTCTTCTTGTATTTTGCTCTTGATGGATAAGTGAATTAATTTAGTCTAAAAAGAAGAGACCCTAAAAGGCTTAACTGCAAAACTGGGAAGGGACTGTGTGCATATGCAATGAAGATGCATCTTCAACCTGTTAATGTACAAGTTATTTTAAAAGAAATCTCTTAATGTAGATGACAGTTACTTATGCCAGAAGTAAGACATTTCATTAAGATATTCTTACAGTAAGAAAAGGAAGTTTGTTTGATGATGTCATTTATTCCTTATCTCAGAATTTCATTGCAGAGATACTATTTTTACTATTTTACAGTAGAGGCATTGTTGCTGCTTAGTAAACTTGGGGGTTGTTTAGTTTTCTTTTTTTGTTTTGGTTTTGGAGGGATAAGCAAGGAGGTGTTAATTAAACAGACAGTTGAGGACTCTAGCATGCTCCTGTGGTGATGTGTTTGTATTTTGTTTCTACTCATTCAGCCTGAATTAACTATTCAATTTTCCTTGCATGGAAGAGATGGTTGCAGCTTGTAGGAGAACTAAAATCAAGCTAAACAAGTGCTAGGCAAAAATCAAAAGGAACAAATGGATTTTCAGTTATTTACTAACTCTGGAATGTATCTGTGAGTGAGAAATATCTATATTATGAAGAATAAAATAAAGCCAGCTGTGAATAAGTGGGTAAATTTTTAGCAAGCTGAACAAAGTAATATGAATATAAATGAATATAAATTCCAGGTCAGGTGCTTCACCACATAGAGGGTACTTAAAATAAGATGGAAAATCAATGATAAATGAACAAATAAGCAACTTGAATGTTGGAATTGCTTTTTAAAATCAACTAATCAGTAACCTGCATATTAAATTTGCACTGCTGGAACTCATAGGAAAAGATTTCTTTTTCTCCCTTTTTTAATCTTGTCAGTGCCTTTCTGACCCACAACTGGGAAACATATTCATCTCAACTCACTGTGACCTTTAGAACTCGTTTTTGACCTTGTTTTGAGATAACAGTAACTATCAATATGGTTACTGTAACTAGTTATATATAGTTGTTATACATACCAGTATGATTACTTTACATATGAATATATTGCTTTACTATTTACAAGCTTGGGAAGATGAGAAGTTTCCTGTTCTTTGTTTTAAAAATGGTGAGGTCTCAAAAGGAACAGCAACAATGATGTCATGTACAGGTTGTAGTTTTGCCCAGCTGTCATTAGTGTAGAACATGAGATACAGAATTTGCATTGTCCATTGGAGCACGGCTGCTTCCCCCTCAGACACTGGCTCTGGTAAATATCCTTTTGCTTTTAAAAGGCTTTTTGACCAGGCTTTCCTTCCAATTCTGGGCAGAAATTCCATTTAATTAATTTGTTACATTTTATATTTTAGTGAAAAACTGTAACTCCAATGCAGTCATTGGAGTAGTAGGTTTGAGGGTTGAATTTAGGGAGGATTGAATTCATCCTTCATGTGCTGAAACAGCAGTAAGTCTCACATGGCAACAGTGCTGATGTTGAACATGTCTCTCTAGGGCTGGGCCATGATTTTACAGCTACTGAAATGTGAAGGGAAAATCTGCTGTGCCAGAATAGAGAACACTAGCATAGCAAAACCCCATTTACAGAATTGCTAAGCTGCCTTTTTATGTGGCACCTGATGACTGAACAATACTCTATTAATTATATAACTTCGTAATTTCATCAAAATCATAATCTTGTACCTTATTTTATGATCTTCATTCTTTTCTCCTGGAGAGAAATGGATGGTATTTTTCATTATTGAAGCAAAGTGTATAAAACAATTGAAGTCCTTATGCTAAGATTTTTTTAAGTTTTTCACACTCATTTCGGAAGTTGACATCAGAGAGATTTCAATGTATTCCATAGCTGCAGTTTTTTTTGTTTTGTTTTTTTTGGTTTTGTTTTTGCACAGGGTGGGTAGGAGTTAACTGAAAATTATCCTATATTTTATTAGACTCAAATTTAAATAAGTGCCTTTGTGGGCTTAAATTGGCATCTCTCAAGTCAGGTATAGTTGGGATTGGCTATATATGGGGTCTTATGTATCATCTGGGGTATAAAGTTATTTGACTTCATTCTCACAGAATGAGGCATCAGTGTTTATCAGCAAAACTATATTGTCCCTGCTTAAATACCCTGTGGTTTTTTGGGGTTTTTTTTTGTAAGATTCTGGTTTTCCTTTTTAGTTTCTTTTGTTGTGATTTTTACTGCCAAATTGCATACTAATTAATATATAGGGATCACTGTGCAGTTCTGCAAGATACTTGCAATAATATTTTCCAAATTTCTGAAAGTTGAACTCAAATTTAGAAGAAAATAAGCTTAAATTACCTTCTTTCATTCCTTCTGCTTGTTAAAAATTTACCCATCTTAGCAGTGTGGTCTCTGCTCCCCCTAATGTGCACATCCCACACACTTAAGAGCTGGCTTATCTGGTGTCACAAGACATATGTAATTTATAATTGCAGTAGTTGAAAACAAAAGTTGGTTTTACTGAATTCCTCTTATAGCTCAGTTGTGTTATAAAGTGTTGCTAATGTTTTAAAATAAGTTCTGTAATCCTAATGCACACATTTTTTTATTTAAGGTAAATGAGGCTACTTAGTGGACTCACTGGATGCAGCTGATTTTTTTGTTTTGGTTTGTTTTGTTGTCTGAAGAGATTCCACCACCAACATGATTATGCTACTTTTGTGGTTCAATATATTCACAAATCCATCTGTCACCAGTCCCTGCATAACTTCCCAGTGGTGCACTGAAAATTCAGTCTTCAGCCCTTCATTACTCTGTTCCCTTGCCCAAATCAGCTCCAACTGTACTGGAAGCCTTTGTGTGGACAATCTCACATCATCCTCCAAAATCTCACAAGCCCTAGCTTTGTCTGAGAAAGTGGTATGAAAAAAACCTGCAGTCTCTGAGGTAATGATGGCAGATGTTTAGCTGTCCTTTTCAGGAGTTTGGTACTTCATACAACATACTTCAGAAAGTTAATGATGCACTATGGAACTTTATAAACATCTTACAATTCTTCCAGCTGCTGTGAATTACTTTTCATATGCCAATGGTTGCCAAAGATGTTTTCTTGTAGTTGCCACTGGTGTGAAACACCTTCCATGGTACAAACCTTTTAAACACTAGCCCAAGATGGATGACCATAGCACACATTGCCTCTGGTTTGGCAATGAGGGGTTTGCTGCTATGGTCCAGAGTATTGCTGAAACATTCAGTTGCAAGGTTAAGAAGTTGGGTTTGCTTCTGGTACATGCAGTCACTTGGCCCATCATAAGTATTTATGACACTAAATCCTCTAGTTGTACCTTTAAAGAGATGAGAGAAAATAGTGTTTTGGTTAAGGCCATGTTTCATCCTGTGGTTTTGTGCTAGCTTGGAAAGACAAGTTTGGTGCAGCATGCTATTGACAGGACAGCTGCTTGATAACTCAGCAACTGATAAGTTTTCAAACTACTCTGTACAGTGCACTTTCCTTGACCAATACTGCATATATCCTGTCATCCTGCTTAAGTGACTATTTGTTAAACTTTAGAAAGTTGAAGTTAACTTAGTTTTCATTAAAGAGGGTCCACTCCAAACTAAGTATCAGTGCTTTAGTTCTTGATTTCATTTAGTATATCTCAGGGACCAAAATCTCCCTTTCAGTTTGCTTGTCCATAGTTTTAACTGCAAGTTGTTGCAAAATATGCTGGGACAATCCAAAACCCTGGCTCAGTAGAGTAAGTACTGGCACCTGAAATGGGCCACTGGAATTTACAGACAATGGTGACAGCTGAATCCCATCCACTTTGAAATCCTTTGTTTTCCACATGAAAGGAGTGAGGTAATAATCTTATCTTCAGCTTTCCTGTTTGTACCAACAGCATCCTCAATGCCAGCCTTATTGGTTAAGTCAAGGAGAAGGTGTTCTTGTGTAGTGATGTTAGACCAGTATGGAATGGCAGCAAGGTTAAATGTGGGAACAACACAGAGAATTTCAAAGATGTGTTTAAATGCACTAGGAGTTAAAGGGAGAGGTTTTTTGTGTGCATTTGTTCTTAAAGATTTTTGTCTTTAACAAAGTTTTTCTTTGATTAGAGGCTTAGTTTTTAAAAGGATGTTATATGTCTGAAGCAATGAATTGCACAGAAATTCAGGTCTGTACAATATATTTAATATCAAATGCATATTAATTGCCTTTTTATTGTCAAGTGCAATGACTTTTGAAAATGTGACTTTTAACTTAGAAGATAGAGAAGGAACATTTTTTTGTCCTGTGGTTGCATGTATAACTTCAGCAGAGAGAAGGGATTTTGTATACAAGTGAAAATATAACAGCATCATTCAAATCCTGTCTCTCCTGTAAATACTCACATGTGAAGTGTGACAGCCAAAATTTCTGGTGTTTCCAGTTTGTATTGGAGAGGTGAAGAGTGAAAAAAAGAATGTGATCCCATAGAAAAAAAATCTCATACTCCTTACCTTTACTCTGAGCTGTTTCTGATCCCACTGTACCCCAAGGAAGAGGAATGGAGCAGCTGTGGAGCACAGGGAGCAGGGGCAGCACACACCTCAAACTCTGGACTTTGGAATATGACCTCTGAGTCTTGCCAAAACCACTGAAGTGCTGGACCTGGGAACGAATAATGCTGAAGTGTGGCCTTTGCCCATGATAAATGTGGCAGGGGGAAAGCTTGTACCTAACAAGTAGGAGAGGGAATTTTTGCTGCTTTTCTGACTTATCTTTTACTGGGAAACACAATTCCTATTAATTTTTCACTGAGTAAAAATCATTATTTTATTTTCAATTGCTGTTGCAAATGTTTTTTAAGAGTTTCACATCACTGTTAACTTTCTACCAACATAGTTGAAATATATTGTAAACTGCTTGTTGGCGGGGAGGGGACAAACTGTTAAAGTTAGCTTTTTCTGAAGCTGTGATTTATTTTTTTTTTTTTATGAATTACCAGTTTATAAATTCTTAATTGAGAAATGCATTAACTTGGTATTAAAGTACCATAAATGAATTGATGGAAGGTGTCAGTTTATTCTTGCACATCATCTTTCAGACACATTGTCACTAACATTTTTACATGAGGCACAAGTATACACTGATGTATATAAAGCAGTAAAGCTCTGAGCCATGCTTTAAGTTGCTCAGATGTACAGGTGAAATACATGCAGTTCTGCATTCTGCTTCAGTGATGCAAGGACTCAAGGACTGGATTAGAAATTGCATTTCCTCAAGTCCCTCCATGTTCAGGAAAAAGGAGGAAAACACAAGTAAAACAACAGGAAGGAACATGGTCGTAGTACAGGTTTGATGCAGAGGTGGGGTGGGGCCAATACACTAAACAGATCTTGGTCTTATGCCATAGTCTGGCAATTGCTACAGATTCAAAAGCCTTTGTGAGCTGTGGGGAGAAATGTTCATGAAATTGGCAAACATTGCTGGGGGTGGTAGCTGGGAGCAGAAGGTGCCTCTGTTATTTTACAAAAGGAGCATGAGTTCTATCTGATGGGTTTTTAAAGTGTTTTTTAAGTGCATTTAAGGAGTGCACCTGCTGGATTATTACTCTGTCTCTTTGTGGCTTCCAGCTGCCTTCTACACATCCAGTCTCCATGACTATCCAAGGATATGGCCTTCATCCGTAGCCTTTACAAATCCTTAGTCTCCTCTATGGAAATCAGTTGTGCGTGTCAGAAACAAAACACACACACCAACACACACCCTGGAAACAAAAACACATTTAAGCTTCACATCAGCACACAAACACTTATCACTCAATATCAGGCTTCTCCCTCTGCCCATGAGACTCCAGTGTCTTCCTTTCACACAGCAGAACTGCAGCCTTGCCCTTAGCTGCCCTGCACAGGAGTGTACTCATATTTCATGACTCATCAAGCTGGAATACTATGAGATTGTAATTTTATTAATTTAATTAGTTTCAGAAGTTTATAAATACTTTTTTTTCAACAGAAGCTAATACAATGTCTGTTACGGGGACTCGGTGCAGTATAAGCAATCTTCTTAGTATCCACGTCAGCATCCAAGCTCTAATCTTTCCATCTAAAGAGCCCTAGATCTGTATCAGCTATTGGAATGTTGTGCCATTATCAGCTGTAGCTGGGCCCACTATGATTGCTACATGTACATGTATGGTTTTTTTAATTGCTATATATTTTTTTTTATATAAATTACTGGAATTTATGGAAGCAGTATTCATCAGTCATGGGGCAAATGAGTGGCAGCCCTTTAAAGCTGGGAAGTGGCACAGGAGCATTGCTGGAATGATTTGCCCTGAGGGATCTCTACAGGCTGGAAAAGTGGGCTGGCAGGGACCTGAGGGAGCTCTGCAAGGGGAAGGGCCAGGTCCCAGCCCAGGAGGGACAAACCCTGCTCTGGGACAGACCAGGGACCAACCTGCTGGGAAGCAGCTCTGCAGGACAGGTCCAGGGGGCTCCTGGTGGACACCAAGCTGAACCCTTGTTTCCAGCAACTGGCCTAAGAAGGCAAAGAGCACCTCGGGCTGGGTCAGGCAGAGCAGCAGCAGCAGGCAGGGGAGGGGATCCTGCACTCAGCCCTGCTCAGACACAGCTGCTGCCCACAGAAGCCGTGGATGCCCCAACCCCAGAAATGTTCATTGCCAGGTTGGATGGGGCTCTGAGCAACCAGCTCTAGTGGAAAATGTCCCTGGCCATGACAGAGTAGCTGGAACTACATCATCTTTAGGATCCCTTCCAGCCCAAAGCATTCCATGATTCTGTGGTACCAGGAGTGCTGCATCCTGCTCTGGGACTGCCAGGATGAGAAACACAGACATAACAGAGGGAAACCTGTGCCAGGCCACAGAGATGGATGAGGTGTTAGAGCATTTGTCATGGGTGAGAAGTTGAGATGCCTGGGCATATTCAACTTGGAGAGAGCTCACATGTAAATTCCTGGCACAAGGACTGAAAGCCAGACCCTTCTCAGTGCTGCCCAGTGACAGAACAAGAGACAAATGACACAAGTGAGCACAGGAAATTTCATTTCATTCTTCAAACAAAAGAAAACAATGTTTTACGCTGAGAGTGGTCACACAGGGGAGCAGGTGGGATCTCATCCAAGACAGGCAAAACCTGATGGACACAGCCCTGATCTCTCTGACCCTGCTCTGAGCAGAGTGTTGGCCCAGACAGAGGTGCCCTCCCTGGTCCATCTGTGGGGCTGGTTAGATCAGCCACAGCTGAACCCCAGCACAGGCTGCAGCCTTGAGCCAGCTCAGAACAAAGGCTAGGGGAAAGTCCATGCTGGTTTATTTGGACAAATCCAGTTCAGTTTGTATGAACCAGCTGTCACCCACTGTTGTATTTCAACATTCTTCAGCTGGCAGTCTCACTGTGTTACCCTGTGTATGTATTTGCTTTGGAAGAGTCAGCCCGACTGTGTGGGCTGCTAATCTTGCTTGGTTTACTCCTGAGAGACATTCTCTTCAGCAGTTGCAGTGGGAGTTTAAGTAAAATTACTCTTTTTCAGATTTCTGATTGCTTTAATCTAACACCCTATTATTCATAGGGAATTACACCACCAGGTGGTTCAAAGGAGCCTAGAAGGCAAGCATGGGATAATGTGTTTCCAAAGACATCACAGTTAAATTGCAGTTAGCAAAACCTAGAAGTATGGGTTCCTTAAGTTTTTGTAATAGGAAGACATCGGTATGGGAGTAATTAATTTTTTTTTCTGTAGTGTTTTTTTTCCTTCATATCTATGGGCTGCTGGTCTAGGAGTTCCTTCTCTGATTATCCTTCAAAGTACATCCACTTGAGCTGGAGGGATCACCCACACTGTTCCTTCTCAGTTCTTCAGGAGCATACTGGGAACTGAGGCTCCAGCAGCTCTAGCTCCCTGATCTCCTGACACACTCCCTGGGTCTTGTGCAACTAGAAACAGACAGGATGGCACTGGCCATCAGTTGTCACTATCTAGAACAAGCATTTTCCCTCCCACCACTACAGCCAGTTGCAGTTGTTTTCCGTTTGTTTTGTCAAGAGGATGAGTTAGCATGCTCAACAGCCTGCACAGTTCCTTTGATACTCATAAACACCTTCAGGAGTGGGGGCTATGTCACTTCAGCTGCTTATTTTTGCTAAGCTTTCAGTCTTATCCCTTCTTCTGGCATAGGTTGTCTTGCAGGTGGAGCCACTGCTAAAAAAATTGCCACAGAGCTTATTGTTTGATACAGATTCATGAACTCATTAGTTTTTATGAGCACAGTAATCCCTTTGTTATTACTTCTCACTCTGGAACACCAGGAGTCAGTTGAGAGGATGCATAACACAAATATTAATATCCTTCCCTACATGATGTTTCAGTATTAAAATCTCTTTCTTCTACAAACACTGAAGTCGGGTGCTGCTTCAATATGAAGGAAGGTTACTTGAAAAACTGTGTAAACTTCTTCAAACTCTATCAGCTCATAACTAGACTCTAACCTCAAGTCTTCTGTGGACAGCATTTTTGGGAAATGAATGTACCATTGCAGCTTGTCAACCTTCATTTCTCAAGGGCAATTGATTCTTCTGTTGTACAATTCTGAAGAACTGACTCTTCAGCAGAAGAAAGTGCTTTAACAAAATAAAATGCTTTTAGAGATATCACAGTAGAAATACTGGAGACATCAGATATTTTCCATTTTTGGGGGTTTTTTAAGGAAAAAGAAGAAAAGGGGGCAATCTGGAACATGCAAGAATCATGTCACTGTGAAGCAAAATACAAGATGGTAACATAATATTGTTCTCAGCTAAACTTCAAGATGTGTATTTTTAAGTCTCTCCACCAGGAAATAGGTCTGTATCACCAACACAAGCTATTTTTATGTGGACTCTAGTCCTCTAAGAGGTGCAGACCACTTCAAGTGCAGCATGGTGCCTCTATCCTGTGACTCTAATGCATAAACCTTAAAGAAAACAAATTGCACCTTGTCTTGCTTTGGATTTCAGCTCACTGATGGATTTCCAGCTCAAGTCAGGGGCTGCCATACCCAGTGACACATTTTGGACCATGCCATCATTACTTTGACTCTTACCAGACTTTTTTGTTTGACTTCTGATATCACATCAACAAAGAACTGCACACAAGGCGGGGTTTGTCAAACTTGGAAAAGTTAAGCAATGTTCAGCAATGCTAAGCACAACTCATGTTAATATAATTAATGATTAAATTAAATGAAACATAATTGTGCTGAAAGATTTTATTTGCTAATCTTGAAATAGGTCATTTGCTTATTCATGAGGATGTGAAATACTGAGTCACAGCTGATGTGCAGATGAGCTACTCTGTATATTGGAATATGCAGGTAGGGTTTTATTATTCAGTTGTGAGTAAGAACTTGGTAAAGGTAGAAAAAAACACCTGAATTTTAGCAGTTCAGAACACAGTGTAACACAATAGTAGATCAATATAACAAGCAACAGGATGGTTAAAGGTCATTACAGTAGGATGACACTGGTTTACAGAATATTCTTGATATATCTGAAATTGTTGGGAGAGTTCATTATAGCTTCGTTAAAGAAAGCCAATCAGTTATTCCCACTTGCTTTTCAAAATCTGTTGAAATTATCCCAGCAGCATTTGGCACATTATTGTCAAAATGAAAATGTTGAAATCAGGATTTAAATATTTATGCAGAAACATGAGTCACAGCTGCACTACCTCACAATAGAAACAAAGATAACATCAGCATGCAGGCAGCTCACTTACACACTGTAGATCAGCACTGCCAAACAAGTTTGCACTAAACATGTGGTACTAAACACTTATGAGGAAAGACAGGGAGGTCTTTCATAATAAAATTAAAAAAAATAAGTGGTGTGGTAATTCTTGTTTACAGATATTCCCTTAAGATTGTTCATATTATGAATTTCCACCTAAAGGTCAGGAAGTTCCAGCACCAAGGTTACACACAGACCTAGTAGCCCATATCCATTGAAGTATAATTAGTAATTTCTTTCTCTCAGTGTGTATTTCATTTTGGACACTGCCTAGACTTTGAAATGACTGGTGTTCCATAATGAAGGAAATGGATGTAAGTGAGATCCATGGATCTCTTGCTTCTCTTTTATTTTGAACTTAGAGGTTTTGTAGAGCATAAGACATGGGACTGAAATGACACTGAGCCACAACCTTTGCAGACACACCTCCAAGGTAGCTCTCCCTCTGTTCTGGCACTGTAAGCAACACAGACATGTTCAGAAGGCTGCTGGCAGTTGTTGGTTTGTTATTTTGGGTTTGCTTATCTACTCCATCACTCTGTCTGGACTTGGTGTCAGTAAAAGCATTTCTGTTTCAGAGCAGGAACAAGGAGCTGGGGTTTCTCCATCTGTCCCCTCACCCTGCTGCTGTACTGATATAATGTGTGGCAGTCTTAGGGCACATGGTATCACACACAGATGCCAGGTAATATCCTACTTTCCAAGCACATTTTCAGACCATGTACTCCTTTTTCCACCTTTATCATGTATCCCTTCTCTTGCTGGACATCCCTGTAGCTCCAGCCCAATAGAAAGAGGGATGAGCTAAACAAGAGTTCTGCCAAAGTCCACACATTGAGTGTTTGCTGGGGTTCAGGGTGGTATCTTAAGGATTTTTTGACAGGTCTGGCTTACATCAGTCAAGAACAGAGTACTGCTTCTGGAAAACAGCACTGGGGAGTGAAAAAATAAGTGTTTGCTGCACTGCGTTTGTATAAATTCAGACACTCCCTCTCTTTGCCAGGCTCAGTGCTGAAGCCAGGCCCACACAGTGGCCCCTGGCCAGCAGAGCTGTGCTGCCCATGGCCAGAAGGATGCTCTGCTGGGTTGCTGTCCTGGTGCCTGCACACCCCACACAGGATGGCCCTGCTGTGCTCTCACTGGCTTTGGGCTGGGCACTGATCTAAAACCTCTGTAGCAGCACCACAAAACTGCTCTACTGCTGTTTCTCTGCACTTAGAAAGGCTTTTGCAGAGATGCCCTTGGCATCTTGGGCCTGAACTAAACCAGGCTGTTATCAGAGCAATTTCAACAGCTGATTTTTCAGGGCAAGTCACATAATGCTTCTAATTTAAACAAGTAAGAACAAATGGAGTCTATTCAAAACTAATCTTTCTTCAGTGAATAAAAACTTACAAATCATGCAAGAAAATAATTAACAGTAAGAGTTTACAAAAGCCCCCAGTGACAGAATCCCTTTATTTTGGGTGTGTGCACAGGTAAGACCAATCCATTCCTCAGTCCCCTTTGTCCTTACCTTGAGTAGCATCCCACATGGTGGAAATTTTCCAAACAAAAAATAGATTTGTCACCACTGCCATTTTCTTACCAGAGCAGATGTTAAGGAAATGTAGTCCTGACTTAAATATGAAAATACTGTTTGATCACTCAGATAACTACATTCCTGGCCCCATGTGTGGGGCTTATCATTTAGCAATGCATATTTCTTACACAGAAGTCATTAGCATAGATATTTATTATGTTATTATGTTCATTTCCAACTAGCCTATATTCATGTTGCTTCTTTGACATTTTCATCATTTGCTAGTGCCACCTGGGTTAACATTCAGTTAATGACACAAGTGACTTGAAACAGTAAATAGTTGTGCAATTTATAAACTGCAATATAAACAAAACAAAACAAAACATGGTTATGGTAAGTTCTGCTTTGAATCTGAAGCTTTTGATTGATTAAAAGTTTAAAGCACAAATTGCATTTTCTGAACAGAGAAGCTTTCTTAATCACATTTTGCCTTTGCTGAAAAGTACCATCTGTTTATAATTTCAGAAAAGACACTTGTTGATTGTGTTAATTTCTCAAGAAAGCTCCATTCACTTATAATTAAGGGTGCTCACTTGGCAGTTTGGTGAACAGCAGTCCTTTGTTTATTCACAAAGCCAGCCATGTGCAGGCAGCACACTAAGTCTTGCTCTCTTACCCTCGTGCATCACATACCCAAGCAGATTCTTGCTGCCAATTAAATCTGGGCCATCTTTTTGGGCAGAGGATGTGTGGTGAGATTACAGTTTGTCTTTGTGTAAAATCTTTTGGATGAATATGGAGGAGTGTTTAACACCATCATCAGGGGTTGGGCAAACACCTCTGGCTTTGTGTCAGTACCCAGTGGCTGGATCTGTCAGGCAGCAGCCTGGCATCATCCTGGATCCCATCCACTCACCTTCATTTATTCCTCTCCTCTCCTCTCCTCTCCTCTCCTCTCCTCTCCTCTCCTCTCCTCTCCTCTCCTCTCCTCTCCTCTCCTCTCCTCTCCTCTCCTCTCCTCTCCTCTCCTCTCCTCTCCTCTCCTCTCCTCTCCTCTCCTCTCCTCTCCTCTCCTCTCCTCTCCTCTCCTCTCCTCTCCTCTCCTCTCCTCTCCTCTCCTCTCCTCTCCTCTCCTCTCCTCTCCTCTCCTCTCCTCTCCTCTCCTCTCCTCTCCTCTCCTCTCCTCTCCTCTCCTCTCCTCTCCTCTCCTCTCCTCTCCTCTCCTCTCCTCTCCTCTCCTCTCCTCTCCTCTCCTCTTCTCTCTCCATTCACTGACTGTTCTGGTATGGGCACACCCTGTTTGAATGCCTCAAAATGAGACTGACAGCAGTGACCAGCAGCTGGCCCTAAACTCGTGCCCAATGTGCTCCACAAGCTGGTACTTTGGGAGGACTTCAGGATCTTTGAGGAATGATTTTGGACCTTCAAAGGCAGCAAGGCTCCAGGCTTGCAATAGGACTGAAAAATGCACCTGGGGTCACACCAGGATTCTTTTGCTCAGGGCTGTCACTCTCAAAGAGAAGGACCTGAGCAGATGGGTGTAGCCTGATCAAAGACCAAGTCCTCAGCCAGCCAGGATGGCAGCCACAGGCAGCTTCCACT
The DNA here is from genome assembly GCF_051311805.1 of Agelaius phoeniceus. Classification (NCBI taxonomy): domain Eukaryota; kingdom Metazoa; phylum Chordata; class Aves; order Passeriformes; family Icteridae; genus Agelaius; species Agelaius phoeniceus. Next base: position 11,572,683 of record NC_135266.1, on the reverse strand, counting down.
CAGCCATTCACATCATGTCAACTTTGCCCAGGTGATGTTTAGAAACCTGCCAGGGTCTTTGACAAAAATGAAGCCCATTTAAAAATCCAGAGTACTGCAATTGCTCAGGTTTATCAAATTTATCAAATAAATTGTGTGAAGGAAGTGGACTGAAAGCACTACAAAAGTTTTAATTAAATTTTATTTCAGTGCATAAAAGGAAACAACCAACTTTTATAATTAAATCTTGGCAAAAGGAGTTTAATGAAATGCCAGTGCACAAATTGCATTAATTGTGAAAAGCTACTCAATATGGCTTTCTCTGCTGCTTTGCTGATAGAGTAGGAAGAAGGATGAAAACACCATGCCAAAACCTCTTTGCACAGGAGTGGATATTAGTCACTTCAAATTCTTTCCTGTTTAATAGAAGGCATTAGTTTAACTTTCAGAGGGAGGAAAGTAATGTTCTCAGTGGTGAAAAACAGCTGGGTATCATTAATGGCTTGAAAGTGGAGGTGGTGCTTTCAGCACTTCCATTTCACTTCCTCCTCCCTTCTGCCTCATTTTCAGAGCCATAGCTTTATTTTCCCTGCTCTCACTTAACTGACTCCCAATTACAGCTTTCTGGCAAAATGAAGCTGGATTTTTGGAGGTTTCCTTCTATATCTTGTCAAGCAAGGCACCAGTGGCATAATGTTCAACAGATTTGCTTTTCCTCTGGGTTATGTTTCTTTTGTTGTCTGAACCACTTCACAAAAAATGTGAGAGAAGCTCTTCTACATCACCTGTGCTCAAACCCCCTCACTCCTGACCCCTCCACAAGTGGAGCTGTAACTTTGATATCAAAAGGAAGGACTTTTATTATGTTCCCTCTTTCTCCATCAATGGCTCTTGCCCCCACGGTGGTGGCTGCAGCCCCTGTGCATTCTGCTCTGCAGAGCCCTTGCTCTCCCCTTGCCCTGCCCCAAAGCCACAGCTGGAGCTGGGTGCTGCACATCCAAGGGGACATTTTCCTCCTCTTGTCCCAAATCTGTTCATCGTCCTTTCTGCGATCCACTGGCAAGAGGAAAGGCAAAGAGAAACATTTTTTATGTGGCCTAGTCCTTCTCTCTACTAATTTTTTGTGCTTGTCTTTGCAGATTAAGAAATTTTGATGGTTTCTGAGAAATAAGAAAGGGAAAGGCTTGGCCTTTTGCAGTAGGAGTTGTTGTCAAGCAAAGATGAATTTCATTGGGGCAGTGCAATAGCTGAAGCCCAGATTTTGCAGGGTTAGTTCCAGTCAGAGACAAAATGCCATCATTAAGGATATGTCTGGAAAAGGTCATAAAACAGAATAATTGTCAGCCTGTGTCTATTTGTTCCCTCCCATGGCCAGGATCCAGTGTTATCTGGATATTACTGTTCAGTCTTATATTAAAGATGAACTTTCCTGTTCCCTTCCATACTCCTCCACCTGATATGTGCTTTTCTCCTGATTACTGCTCATTCCTTTGGCAATAGCAGACCCTGCTGCCCTTTGTTTTATGCATTGGGAAAAGCCCTGGGGGCACTCCTGGGAGATCAATAAATGAGTCACAGCCCGTGGAACTTAATTATTTACAGCTGTGCCCCAACCAGGTTTCAGTGATGCAGCTGTGGCTGAAGGTAAAGCTCTCAATTAATAAATGGCTCGTCCCAGAGGGATGGGGGTGGATTTCTTCATTGCCACCAGTTCCTCTGTTACTGCCAGCCTTTAATTGGTGAGGAAAGCCAGGGGGTCTCACCACTGCCCCAGGGATGGAGCAGTTACCAAATGAGGCAGGTGCATATCCCAAGGAACACAGGCAGGATAAAGGGTTTATTCCCTTCCTCCAGGGGACTACAACTGGTTTGTCAGCCACTGAGGTTTTGCTGTTCTACTTTCTCCTTCCCTAGGGATCACTTTTCCACTTAAGGGGATTACCCTTGTTAACTTTAATTATTTTAATACTAGTTTCTCAGTGCTTAGAGTTCTGGATTAAAGGTATCAGTTGCAGGTAGAGTTATGTGTATATTGTAGTATATGGTAGAGATAATTCATGCTATTTATGTATAAAATATTGTAAAATCCAAGCTATGTCTTTGACCACCTGGCTGGGAGCAGAGTCTAATTTTTATTCAATTAGTTCCTGGACAATGTTAAGATAATATCAAGTCTGTTAACGTATGAATGGAACCTTCCCAGGCCATGATTGCTGCCTTCCCTGGCATGTCAGGGCCACTCACAGGGACCTGCACCTGGGAGATTGCACCCACCACACTCAAGCACCGGTGCCACTCTGCTGCATGTGAATGCAGGCTCTGCCAAAGGGTTCAGACAGCCATCCAGACACCTGGACTCACTTTTGTCTGTTCCTGCACATGCATGGCCCCGGTCCAAATGTGAAGGGACACAAAGGAACATTTGGTCACCCCTGCCTCAGGCAGAATAAACTGTATATAAGCTGGCTGCATGGAGCACTCAGGATGGCCCACCGGGGAGACGCTGGCACTTTGTGGGTCTGATCCAGGTTCACCCAGCGCCGCCGCCCGGGGCTGACGCTGCCTTGGCTGTGGTGGTTTTTTTATTGAAATTCTATTTTGTTAACGATCTAATAAAGCATTGCTAAATTTTCTTATAAATTTGGTTTCCGATTTGATCATTTATAACATATATGTATGAATTTTATAGTGTATATGTATGTATTTTATAGTTTCTCCTTTTCACCTCTTTTCAAGCTTCAAGGAGAAGATAAATATAGTTTTCAAATCATGTAGTGTTTGTGTTGTTGGACTTGGCAGCATGTTTATGTCCTCAAATTGGACTTTGGAAGACAACTCTCAGATAGAAGGTCTGTTGGGTATCAAGGGATTATCCTCTCTTTACATAACTTTCCTTTTTATCTGTGATGTAGTGTGAGTGTGTCAGGATTATTCTACTTTGTTATAAATGATCAAATCGGAAACCAAATTTATAAGAAAATTTAGCAATGCTTTATTAGATTATTAACAAAATAGAATTTGGAGGAAAAAACCACCACAGCCAAGGCAGCGTCAGCCCCGGGCGGCGGCGCTGGGTGAACCTGGATCAGACCCACAAAGTGCCAGCGTCTCCCCGGTGGGCCATCCTGAGTGCTCCATGCAGCCAGCTTATATACAGTTTATTCTGCCTGAGGCAGGGGTGACCAAATGTTCCTTTGTGTCCCTTCACATTTGGACCGGGGCCATGCATGTGCAGGAACAGACAAAAGTGAGTCCAGGTGTCTGGATGGCCGTCTGAACCCTTTGGCAGAGCCTGCATTCACATGCAGCAGAGTGGCACCGGTGCTTGAGTGTGGTGGGTGCAATCTCCCAGGTGCAGGTCCCTGTGAGTGGCCCTGACATGCCAGGGAAGTCAGCAATCATGGCCCAGGAAGGTTCCATTCATACCTTAACAGACTTGATATTATCTTAACATTGTCCAGGAACTAATTGAATAAAAATTAGACTCTGCTCTCAGCCAGGGTGGTCAAAGACATAGCTTGGATTTTACAATATTTTATACATAAATAGCATGAATTATCTCTACCATATACTACATACTTGAAGTTTATTATTTTTCCATTCCCTCCCTTTATGAAGTGTTGAAAGAAAATCTTACAGTTATAGTGCTTCATACAGTTTTAATACATCAAACAGGTGACTTTTATTTTTGACTCCCTTTTAAAATTAAATGGTATTTTCTGCTTTTTAGGATTTCATCAGTAACATGATGAGTCATTGGAAAATTGTAGTTTGATGTTTTTATTCTGGTGGGGGCACAGGAAAGTGAATACAGCAGTTCCTTGTTAGAATGCAAGAAGTTCGCAAATTATTCTAAAATCAAAATGTGAGTAGGTGGATGAATACACAAACTCCTGGCAATTATTGTGCTTTCCAGACTGCATGGTGGGACTTGTATTATTTATATTCTGTCACAGATCTATTACCTACTAACTGTGATGAGCCATCAGCTCCAGATTAACTTTTGAGCCAGTGTGCTTTTCCTTGCATTATCATTTTTGTTTCAAAACCCTCATTCTCTTCCTGCTGCTCCTGATGGGGCTAATGAGCAAAGCTTGTCTAAAATACCCCAAATGCAGTTAAAACCCCAGAATTTAATTGCTGGTTAGAAAAAAACTTCTGCTGAGAACATTTCTATTCCAAGCCCTGAATAGTCATTTAAAATCACCCAAGTGATGTTTGTGTAACTCCTTTGGGATAAATATTTTATAGTGGGCCATTGACTTGGTCCCTAAATGTCTTTGGGGTTTGCTCAGGTCTTCTTTGTCATGAATAACCCAATTTACACCTGAATAACTTCTTTGCTCATTTTTCAAATACTGAAGCTTCATTAGAGAAATTGGGGATAAATGGGAATGAGGGGTAAGTGGGAATAGGTTTTGGGGGAATGAGGGATAAGTGGGAGTAAGTTTTGGGGATGTGAGCCCATGCCTGGGTTTTGACTGGGCCCTGAGTAGCTCTAATGAAATGTTTGCCCCAGCAGTTATCAACTCTATGAATTGGGATCAAGACAGGATGTTTTCCCCTTATTTTCCTCACTAGTAAGAGCAGTTTGGCAGTGCCCAAGAACATCTTTATTCTCCTTCCCATAACTAAATATGCTGGTTTAAAAGTAAACCAGTGGGAGAAATGGACCCCACACAAACACCTTGTCAAAAACAGTGGTGCTCTTGTGGAAGGTCTGGTCCTCCTCTGGATCTGCCCAGTGGTGGCTGTTCCAAGTCCCCAAAGTGCCCAGATTACACATGGCCAAATTCAGGCAGGAAGGTTCAGTATCTCCCCCAGGACAGGGAATTTCACAGTGGAATGATGTAATCCTCTGACTCACAGGATATTTTGGGGGCTCCCTGATGGCCTCCGTGCTTACAGCTGCCCACTGGGGCCATTGGGGCAGAGACAAACCCCTCAGGCTGGGGGGAGCTGTCACAGCTGGAGAAATTTGTGCAGACAAAGAAACTGCCCTGCCACAGGGTCTGCCCCTTCCCCTTATCTGACCCCTGCCACAGGGTCTGCCCCTTTCCCTTATCTGACACCTGCTTGCAGGGTTTGCCCCTTCCCCATATCTGACACCTGCTTGCAGCCCAGGGTGCCCTGGGCAGTTCCTGGGAATGCCATTGGGAGCCATCAGGGATAATGCAGTGGGAGTAGGAGCCATGGTCTGGTTACACCCCAGTTGTAACCCAGCACATGAAACAAGAGATGAAGTGCAGAGAGGGGAAGCAGAGGTGATGAAAGTAATCCACTGGAGGTTTCAGTAGCTCTGTTCCCAGAAAATCCTGTGCAGTCACCACGGGCACAAGAATTGCTTTGTGGTTTTTGTTTTTTTTCTGTCACTCCTGGCTGGTGGGACTGGGGATCTGCTGGGCAGGGCTGACCCTGGTGGCACTTCCCACTGGCTGGCATCACCAGTCCTCCTGCAGGCTTCAGCAGGCTGGGGTGTCCCTGGTGAGGCTGTGTGTGCACCCCCTTGCCCCTTTGCTTCAGGTGAGGCTGCTGGTGGGAGGATGATGATGGACTGAAGTGAAGAAGAAGCTGCCAGTCCCTCACCCCAGTCACCCTTTCTGCCTGACATGGACCTCCCACAGCAGTGGTGCCACAGGATTCACCCTGCTCCTGCCCAAGCACGAGCCTCTAACAATGCTACAAATTCTGCATTTACTGGACAATCGTTCTGTTCTTGTATTACCTTGCTAAGGGAAAACCTTTTCTTGTTTTGTTCTTAGTAAATGCAACTCAGGAAAAGTTTTACTTCGATTTTAAGAGGAAGAAAGTTATTATCTTTTCAGCCTGGGGAAGAAAAGGATCAGGGAGATTTCAGTGGTATTCTAGTATCTTAAGTGGGCTTATCAAAAAGAGGGGGAGGAACTTTTTATATGGGGACAGAGCAACAGGACAAATGGCAATGGTTTTAAAGTGAAAAAAGGCAGGTTTAGAGCAGATGTTAGGAAGAAATTGTTCCCTGTGAGGGTGGTGAGGCACTGGCAGAGCTGCCCAGAGAGGCTGTGGGTGCCCCATCCCTGGCAGTGCCCCAGGCCAGGCTGGATGGGGCCCTGAGCAAACTGGGATGGTGAGTAGCATCTCTGCCAGGGCAGGGCAGCTGGAAATGGATGCCCTTTAAGGCCCCTTCCAACCTAAACAACTCTATGATTCCATGACTTTAAATTCTACAAGGTACATCAATGATTTCCTGACAATTTATAAACTCCTTTCCTCCAGCACTGAAACTTTGATGCATCTTTTCTATGGAATGAAGCTGGAGTTTAAATCAAAGGGATCTGTTTGTTGCTATCTGCTACTGCATCTCTATCTGAAATTTGCTTTTGAAACTAAACAAAATTATTGATGCCATTTGATAGCTTAAGAATCTCATAAAAAAACCTATAATGGAATAGTTTATTTTATTTATAATTTAATCATTATTTAAGATAAATATCTGTAAGATATTTATCAAAAGATGTCTAGTCATTACTTTTGTTGTATTTCATCTTGTGCTTTCCCCATCTTTTAGCTGAAGGACACTAAAGGATTTCAGTTTTCCCTGACAGTGCATTTTTTTCTTTAAGGACAGGCAAATGAAAAAAAAAATAATACCCAGGACAAAGTGCTGGATGTAATAGCTCTGATCCAGGGAAATGTCCTCATTCAGAAAAGGATTTTAACTGTGTTTTACCATTATCATCAGCTTCGGTGAGAAAGAAGAAGGTGTGTGTTTCCAGAATAAAAAATCAGCTTTGAACAATTTGCATGCTTAGTCCTTCTCCCCAGGAGGGACAGGAGAGTTCCTTGATGAATGAGAACAATGAATATGCAGATCAGTGCAGCACCCCTCCAGTCCTTTCAGGAGACCTGGTAAAAATAGACAGATCAAATAGAGGTAGGGAAATCTCAGGGTGTATCTCACATCATCAGTGGCTCTTTGAAAAACAGAGGGGCCTGAAGCAAAGGGAAACCAGTAAATGCAAGGGCAGGATGGCAAAACTGGAGTAAGAATTTCTCAGGGAATAAAAACAAAAAGCTTGAAAAAGTAATAAATGTTTCATTCCCTTAAATTCTGAAAAGAGTTTAATCAATAGTGGGAAGGGTACCAAAAATTTCTGTATCTCAGTATTGATTTTTATGCTATGTTTATCCTTTGAAAGGCACAAGCAGGTCATTACTGAATCAGAGAAGAGCCCTGAAAAGCTGAGGACTTTTATCACCCTCAAAAGCTACATATTTGTCACTCAAGATCACAGTGAACATTTATTTTTGGAAAACCATTAGTTCCTTGTAGCATGCAAGGGAGAGCAGTCCTGGCTGTCAGACAACAAGCCTGATGTTCCTGTTGCTGTGTGTGAGGGTTCATACATCATCCTTTCTGTTCCAAAAGAAGATTATTTCTCAGGCCTAACAAATAATTTATTAATTTACTTTGGCTTTTCATTGGTTAATGATTACCCAGCATTGCACCACAGCAGGTTTGTGACCCTCTTTAATACAACTCTATGTACAACCCATGGCATTTACATGTTGGACTTTGTATAAATAAACTCTGGACTAACCAGGGGCTCTGTAAAAGAAAACAAATACTGTCCCCATGGTTAAAAATGTCCCCCTCCCCTGAGGAAACTTGCAAAGCTCTGCATTTGTGTGAGGTTTTCAGGGCTTGGATCCTCCTGCCAAAGGACAATGTGCAGCCCTGTTGTAGCAGCAGTAGCCAAAATGCCCGTTGTGCAATGTTTATTTTACAACTTCTCTTTATTAGCTTGCCAGCCAGCCTTCTGTTTAATTACAGTTTAAACTTAAGTGCTTGGAAAAAAACAAACAACTCTCTCCCTTTTTCAGTATCTAATTTCTGTGCCCTCTCTGCTTTATGAGTACTTTTTCTTAGCCCTTTCTTTTTCTTCTATTGCTTCATGAGGAAGACATTTTCTTTGAATATTAAACATACAGTAGGACATAAAGAACAAGGAAATCTCCAAGTTAAGCCTTCTATCTCGTTATGCTTTACAATTTCATTTCAGTTTTTCCTCTAATAGCCTACCAAGAGCATGACAAACTGCTCCAGATAAACCTTTTCTCTCAACAGAGATCAAGTGATTGTGTTGGGGTAAAAACCAGGAGTTGTTTCGGGAGTGATGAATTAACACCATGCCAGTTCATAATAAATGTCCTGGAAAAGCTGACTCTGTGCATGAGATTAAGGGGAATGTGCTGTGAGGGTCTGAGCAGCACCAGAGTGGGTCAGACCCCAACTGTGCTTGGCTGCACCTGGATCCTCTGAGTAAAGCAGGGCTAAACTGGTTAAATTCATTCTGTGTCATTCTGGGGACTTGTGAAGATTAGAAAAAAGAAAAGAAATAAAACTCCAATTCCCCAACACCCTTGCCAATTTGGTTCTTCTTTTTTGCAGGTAAAAGATGATGGGGATGTTAAAAATAGCATGGTGTCTATAATTTATTCAGTTGTTTTTATTTCAGGTTTTGATGCCCCAGTTAATAGAGTTGGTATTCAGGTTTTCTTTGAAAAAAATAATTTCAAACTTTCCCTGCAGAGAGGGATTATTTGACAAGGGCTTTTTGATGAGAGTCTGCTTTAATAATTCTGTGAGCTGCAGTAAAAGAGAGTTACAGTGAACCTGAAACTCAACCCCAGCATCTTTTATATTCTTCCAGTGTCTAATGTCTGTAATTTACATAGAATCTGCTCTGATGATTTTTTCTCTTTGTGAAAAAAAATGCTTCTTTTGCTCTTTTAATCAGACAACTGCTTCCTCTTGTATTATTGACAGGTTTTGCCAGACAAAGTGGGGAAAATTTAGGTTGTACAGTTTCATTTCTTCTCCATTTTGAAAGATGTGATTATTTCTGTTGATTTTTTTTTCTAAAGATTATAGGTCTTCAGGTAGAGAGCTTTAAACAGTAATTATTCCTTTCAGGATGAAAGGGGGAATAAATGGACTTGTAGGTATTTGCTATTTACATTGATGACATTCAGTCTTGCTCTAAATGTCTTGTCATTGTGGTTACAAGATAAAGTAACCTCTGTGTTTTGGCACCAAATTTTGCTGCCTTTCTTAATGCACACAGTGCAAGCTGTCAAAACAAGTAACAAATAGAATGAAAAGGAAGCACTGAAATGTGTAGAAGGCATAGACAAAAACTCTTTTTCTTATTGAAAAGAGAACTGAGCACAGGAACCAAAGAGATTTTTTCCATTAATACCTTCCCTGAATTTCCATTATTGAAAAGGTGCTTTAGTGCTGAAAATCAGAACTTGCATTAATATTAGAGCTGATTTATTCCATATTTTCCTCCTAATAAAATTGGCTTCTATAAATAAATAGACCTGTGTGTTCCAGGCTAATACCCTTTTACTCTGTGTTGTAATCTCTCTAAGTGCTGCAGTTCAGATATTCCAGGAATGCACATGGAACCCTGACTGCTGGCCACTCTGCTCCTTGCATTCTCATAAATATTCCTGTAAAGCATCTTAGGAGTTGTCACACATCCAAATCAGCACTAGGCAGCTCTCAGTAAATGTTTTGCTTGTGTTCTACATTGTGTCAGGCAGAATTACATGAGTACCCTAAATTCAGATAGCTTCAGATAACATGAGACAAAAAAAGAATTTTTTTTCTATTTTTTCTAATTTCTATTTTTAATAGAATACGATTAAAACCTGTGAGATTGTTTTATTTACCCCAAGGCTCTAATTTGGGGCAGTAATACAGAGGGCATACCTGTGGCAAACTGGATTCTTGCAGAAGTTTTGGAGGGAGGCAGATTTTTTATTTTCCTTTGTAAGCTTGGTTTTGAAACCTCCTTGTACCTTACCCTAAGAATTTTAATGAAATCAATTTTGTGCCAGAGGCTCTGTTTCAGTGTGAAAAATGCTATTGCAAGCTTGACACTGAAGACATGATTTCTTGTGAGCATAAACTCATGCACTAATAAAGTAATATTCAGTTGGGGCTGCTCTACACAGGCTCAGCCCCAGCAATTTCACAGCTGGTTTTGGCTGAGCTGGTTCATATCCATTGTGGGGGATAATTCAGTTTGAATGGACTGAAGGCAAACATCTTTTACCTTGCTCTTCTGGATTTATTAAGACTTTCCATTTACCTATTTTAATTTCAAGAAAAATGGTAATGACCAGCTAGGCATATTTTATCTGTCCACAGAAGGGGCCATGGTTTCTTCTTCCTCAGTACATTAATAATGGTAATTTGTTTGTTTCTAGTTTTGATGTAGGAAAGGCTGATTTCCTATATTTTCAAGGCTTGTATTATGTATACTGAACCTTTTCTTTAACCAGTTAACATATGTAAATCATAAGGAACTGGACTTGGATGACCCTTGTAGGTCCCTTCCAGCTCAGGATATTTTATGATTGTGTAATTCTATAAAGTAGTTAATTCACACTATATTGGCATTTGTTAAAGCAGATTTTTCTAACAGCACCTAGAAGTTGATGCAGGTGTTTTTAACCATGAACCATGACTTGTTCCCAATGATTCCCTCCAGCAGCTGCCCAGTGGCTGGCACTGAGATGAAGACTGTGCAGTATTAATGCTGGTGCCTAGGAGTGACCAGGAAAGCAGTGCTGGTGTTTGCTGGCAGGGTGGCCAATGCCCTGGCTGGGGTCACACACACCAGGGTGTGACAGGTTTGGGCTCAGCTCCTGGTGGGTGACACTGGGCCAGGGCAGTGCTTGTTCCTGTGGTTCACCCCTTCAGGGGGCAGCAGCAATGCTCTGCTGCTGGCAGAGGATATTGTGGGAATGTGCTGGCTCCAGGGCTGTCCTCCTGAAGGTCAGCTGCTGAACTGCTCAAAAATAGCTTCCCTTCCCTTGTTTTGTCAGGAAAGTGCTTCATTATCCCAGCTCAGGATTAATGGAACTGTTTGATGAGTCTGCTTGGGAGAGAGGGAAAGAAAAGCTTTCCAGGCATCTCTCTGGCTTATGGCTTATCTCAGCTTTAACAAGTGACACAGCAGCAGGGCTGACCTCCAGAGCAGGGTGCTCAGCAGGTTTGTACTTGGTAATTTCACTGCCTCTAGCAAAGGACTGATGATATCAGCAGGTTTGCTCTGCACAGGGCTGTGCATGTGGATCTTCATGAAACTCAGTAAAACTGACCACTGAGCCCCTAGAAAGACAAGACATCACCCTGGGAGCCCCATAGCTACAGATACAATGCCTGTCTCTGAATATAAATTTATTCCATGACATGATCAAGGTGCACTTTGTCATATTTCAGAAATTTACCCTTGTATTGTGTGGTTTTGCCAGGATTTGGAAGGGAAAGCTTTGGCTGAGTGGCAGCCTTGGTGTTACAAGCAAAAATTGGTGACTGCCTTAGCTGTGGCCTGGCATGGCTCACAGATCAATGCCCACTGCAGTCTCAGATGCTGAGAACACAAACAATCTACACATTGTAAGCACCAGAAGTCAATTAATTCCCAGGAGGCAAAAAGTTGGTTTCTCTGCAGTTAGAACTGAACAAGAAGTTAAGGAGTGCAGTTGCTCTATCCTCCTTTCCCTGGCTTTCAGGCTGTTACACAAACATTGCAAAGATCAGGTCTCTCTAGGCACTCACACCACCCTTTACCATTTTTTCCAGGCCATTCTGGTTTATTTGGATGTAGGATTAAGTGTTTGGGCACAAGCAGAAATGCTGACTGGTTTTAGACACCTTCAGGAACCAGGGGATGCTGCAGAGCAGATTGTATGAGTTCATCTCTAGGGCTTCAATTCCTTTAAATTTGTCCAGGTAAATATCTGGACTCTTGCAATTCAAGAAATCTTTTACTGACAGTTTTTAGGTCCTGTAGCTCACTGTGGACACTGACATGTCAGTGGAAATGGTTCCAAACTGCACTAGAGGAGATTTAGAGGAGATTTAGATGGGTGTTAGCAGGCATTTCTTTACTGAAAGGGTGGCCAAGCCTGGACCAGGCTTCCCGGAGAGGTGATGGATGCCCCAGGGCTGTCAGTGTTTCACAGGCTTTGGACAATGCCCAGAACGATTTGCTTTAACCTGCTCAGCTCTGAGGTGATCAACTCAGTGTATGCAAGGGATCAGCCCCTCTGGGAGCAGCTCCAAGCAACCAGCAAACTGAATTATTTTATATTTGTGTACACACACATCTACCCTCCCAAACATCCTGCTAGCAGGGCAGGTAAAGATCAGGTAAAACTATCAATATCTTTTTATCAGATGTAAAGAAAACCAAAACAGATATGAGTATCCATCTTGTGGTTCATGTCATGGATACTCCCTTTGTGAGGAACTTTTTCCTTTGTTAAGTTCAGTAATTCAACAGCAGTGGAACAATGCAAAACTCCAGATATTGGAAAGAGAGAAACAAAAGAACAAATTACCTTGGAGAGGCCCATGCATGGAACCAATGTAAATTGAGACTAATTCATATTGGTTTTGCTTTCAAAATCTGTCAGGGATGATAAAACTGACGGATGCAGAGCAGGTTTTAACTGCTCCCATGGCCACAGAGCTGGAGATTTTGCCTCCTACTCCTCCCATTTCTCCTCCTGGGAGGATCAGGGCACTGTTTCAGTGCTCAAGTAATACTGTTGTTCTCTGTAGGGAATGGCTGAAATCTTAGAAAAGGACTTTGGGATTAACCTGTCAGAAATCCTGAACTACTGCAGTGTGGGAATAAATGTGACCTGAAAACTAAGTTTGTCTTGAAGGAGTTTTAGATTTTACCAGCATCTTCTCCTGTCAAAGCTGATGAGCAAAACCAAATCATATAGATTTAATGTACTAGTGCACCTTTCAGAATTAGTGAAGCACATCTGGCAGCCTTACCTTATAAAAAAAAATTAAAAAATAAGAAAAAAGAAAAAATCACTAGGGTTTTCAGTGAAGGTGCAACATTTAGGGCCTTAATCTAGATTATATCTCTCCATACAGCACATGAAGGGGCTTTATCTGCTGCAGACTTCTCATTCTTGATATTTGAAATGGTGGCAAACTGAATATACTACCTGGTAGAATGTTTATGTTGGTGCATTCCTGAGAATCATCCCTGAGCTAATGAGCTGCATTGTGCTGTGCACCCCCTTGAGTAGGAAAGAGGAAATCAGAGAGATAATTAGGCTGTTTAATGTCTATTTATTTATTACAAAATAATATTGAAAGTATGATTTATATTTTATCTGACCCTTTTTCATGGCTTTTGAGAAGAGGGCAACAAGGGCACAGTGACAATAATGGCAAACTTGGTGATCAAGTGCCCTCCCCAGCATGCTTGCAGATGACACCAAGCTGAGTAATGCAGGTGACAAACCCAAAGGACAGGAGAGCATCCAGAGGGACCTGGACAAGCTTGAGAAGTGGCACCATGGGAATCTCATGCAGTTTAACAGGACCAAGGGCTGGTGCTGCACCTGGCCTGGGCAACCCCAGGCAGCAGCTCAGGCTGGGGGAAGAGCTGCAGGAAAGGGCTTGGGAGAGCTGCTGGAGCAGAGGCTGGCCTTGGGCCAGCCATGGGCCCTTGTAACCCAGAAAACAAATGGTGTCCTGGGCTGCATCAAGGGGGGGCCAGCAGCTCCAGGGAACTGATTGTCTCCCACCTGGAAAGATAACCACTACCAGCAGAAGTTCATCCCAATGTCCTGAACACAGTATTTAATGTAAATAACTACACCAAAGCACCAACACATCTTTCTCTTGATGTTCCTCACTATCACTTTATTTTTCTCACACCTGAATACTGAATATTATCAATAAAAATAGCAACTGGCTGTAGTTCTTCACAAATTCTGTCACTAAACTCTTAAATCTGCACAGTTTCAAAAGGAGTAGCTCAGATTGGCTGCCCCAAGATCAGAGGCAGAGAAGCAAATGCTCTGAGAAGTGACCAGGACCATGAGAGGAGCTCATGCTTGAGGGTGCTGGGATTTCTGAATCCTAATGGCACAGCACAAGTGTTGACCCCTTCCCACAAGAAAGTGGCATGGCAGGTGTATCACACACATCTAGGTCACACGTGTGTGTGTGTGTGTGGGTGTGTGCCTGTCCCAGGGTAGTGACCCACAGGAGCCTGGAGAGGCCCTTGCCTGCAACTGGCAAAGGTGGGTGGAAAAATGTGATAGCTGGAAAAGAACATGAGCTTACAACGATCTGAACCTCTGCAGAAGCTAGAAAAACCCAGACAAGACAACATTAGTATCTGGGAGACTGTAAGTTATTCCTCTGGATATGGAAGACGTCCTTCATTTATCAGGGCAGAGAATTTCTTTCAAAACAGTTTCCTTTTTAGAACAAATGTGATGCCAGTAGAATTTGTGAGCTGGAAAAAGAGCAAAGTGGTTATCTTTCACTTCCAGTTTTAAGGAACAGCTTTGAAAACTACTGGGAAACATTTACACACTCTGCATTCATTGCTGCAATAAACTCGCTTTCATTTTTAAAGCCAAGCACCAGCACGTGGGAATTCCACACACTTGGTGGTTTTTATAGCTCATGAAAACATCTGCATTTCCCTCCTTGGTGCACAGATGATTTGAGTCTCACCCAGAATACTGAAATAGTGTAGCCATATTGTGGCATTCATATTTTCTGGAAAAATCCCTTCGCTAAGGATTTTTCTCCTGGGAAGCTGAGAAGCCTCAGAGGAAAAGGAAAACAATAATTATCTGATTTGCTTCTCCTATGTTTTGCTGCTTTGGAATGTGTTTGGAGATTGTTTACCAAGGGGTGGTTGTTTCATTGGTTTCTGGTGTGAGTTGTTTTGACTCACTGGCCAATCAGGGTCAGGCTGTCGGGGCTCTGGAGAGCGTCACGAGTTTTCATTATTTTTAGCCTTCTGTAAGTATCCTTTCTGTAGTCTTTAGTATAGTTTAGCATAGCATTCTTAAATATAATATAGCATCATAAAATAATAAATTAACCTTCTGAGAACATGGAGTCAGATTCATCATTCCTTCCTGCCATGGGGCACCCTGCAAATACAACACCATATTTTAGTGTAACTCCCTGCTATTGCTGTGCTGCCATGGATGATCCTCACAGTGGATCCTGCCCAGGTGGGAGCACACAAACACACCCAGCGAGGATGTCCTGGCATCAAAAAAGATAAAAGGATGTCTGTTTGGGTTATGAACAATCAGTTTTGAGACAAAGGGAGGTTAGGGGGAAATGTAAAATCAGTTACCTGGAACAGCAACCAAGCCAGGAGGCTTCAGGATCTGTGGTGATGAAAGTCACCCAAGACTCTCCACCACCAAAGATCTCACCATGAAGCAAAGCAAGGCACAAACAGAAACTTAATAAGAGGGAAGGATTCACCAGCTCTCATAAAGCACAAGTTCTTCTCTACAAAGTTTTCTCAGACCCTGCTTACTCCCATCACTCACCTGCAAACACACCTGTGTTTGTGTCACTCTCCCCATCCCTGGGGCTCAGGGGACTCCTCCACGCGGATCTGACTGTGGGCAGTCACCAGGCACTCCCCAGCACACAGGCACTGCCAAAAGCAACTTCTGTCTTGTAAAAACATTGGATTTAACTCAATGGCTCAAAAGTAGAGAGTAATAATTTCAGGTGAAATAAAACATAATCCCCCAAGCCTGAAATGTGCAAGACTGGTTTGGGTTACTTTAGAACAATCCAGCAGAGAGCCACTGAGAATTTGGGATAAATGTTTGAGCTGTGACAATTCCATCACTGCAACCAACGCCAGAACTTGGCACCAATTGCAGAACACACTGTTGGGCTGTACCAGTCTGGAATCAAAATATCACATTCAAAACCATGAAAACTTTCCCCACCTAGCAGCTTTTTTCCTGAAGTAGTCCATATTTTCCCTAAACTTCTTTTCCTAAAACTCTTCCAAAAAAATAAGAAGCCTTTAGTCAAAAGCAAAGCAGCACCTACATTGCACATCTTTAATTCCCAGGCTTTGTGGCTTAGTTTCTAAAGCAGTAATGGAACCATGTTGACTTTATTTTTAAGTAAACCGGGCAAGAGAGATTTTGCTAACTTCAAGAAGGAAGAAGGAACAATGAATCTGTATTTTCAAAATGAAGCTTGCAAAAGCAGCAAATAGGTTGTAAGTCTTGCCTACCTAGAAAATTACCTGCAGAGTTTTGTTGTTGCTGTTGTTTCGTTTTTGTTTAACTCAATACATTACTGTTTTCTAGAGAAACAGAGTATTTTCTGAAGCAGAGTGGCACCCCTGAAAAAGGCTTTTACAGGTCTGGCCTGGCTTTACTGTCAAACTAGAACACGTGACAATCACAGACCCTCCAGCTAAAAATTAACAAAGCCCCTTCTTTACCAGCTTCACAAGGTTTCCATAAAAATTCAGGCAGCTCACTGAGTATGTAACACTTTGAGTCCAACCATTCAGACAAAACCAGGTATCAACCACCTCCTTAAAAAATGCATTTACAAGCAGAGATGGTGCAATAGAGAACACACAGCACCTGCCCATCACAGCATGGACTGTCCTCAGTAGAAGCAGCAGCACTGCATTCCAGGAATATTTACCAGACCACAGGACAAACTATCTCAAAGAACCACAGGTTTGAGACACTGTTCACAGCTGCCAAAACCAAGTTATCCTGAGGAATTAATCAACCAGTTTTATGCAATTCAGGCAGATCTGCCTCCTCATGACTTCAGGGAAACAAACAAAAAAAATGGTGACCTTATTAGACTGGTGTCTTTTGGCTCTGCGTGGTCTCCGTTAGCACAATATACTTTACAGGTATCTCAACTTTTCTATGTTCTTTATTTTTAATCTGTTTCAACTGCAATGATTTCTAAAGTGAAAAAAATCAAATGCTAATTAAAATACAAATGTCTCCTGACACTGTGATAAAGTCAACTTAGCAAAAGGAATGCAGAATGAAGTTCTTACCTGTGTTTCCTGAGTGAAGAGCAGCAGGTTTGAGAGCAGGAAGGCGCTGAAGGACCTTCAGTGCATGCGACCAGAACCCAGCAGGGGCAGAGCTCCGGAGCTCCTGAGCTGATGCCACGGAGAACACGGCCCTACAAAGTGCCTGCACCCACATTTGTGCACTTCCACCTCTCCCCCCTCTGCCAGAGCAGTGCCTTTCCTGTGGTTAAGGCAGCAGAGGCACTGGGTACTGCAGGCACCACCCGGCCCCAGCCCCGAGGGGCTGCAGCAGCAAAGCTGCTCTGGGAACAACCTTCTGTCCAAGGCAAGGGAGAGGTGCTGAGGCCCAGCTCACACCCTGAACATGCTATGTCCTGCTTCCACACCAGAAGCTGCACACAATATCCATCATCTAAATGGGATTCCTGCTCATTCACATGCATGGGAACAGGATTTGGACCCCAGTTCAATATTCAGCAAATACCTCATTGTACCTTATGATCACCAAAACAAAAACCCCAAAAGCCCTGAAACAAACTTGCTACAGCTACAGGTCCAAGTGGGAGACCAGAAACAATCAGGCTATGAAGGCCAAAAAAGGCTGTACTTTAAAAATGTTTCCTACTACATACAAGAACAAATGCAGGATGTGATGTTTGCTTAGTTTTATTAATTTATTTTTGCAGGAATCTGCAACTTGGAGTATGCACTTTCTGGAGGTACCATGCATGCATAGCCTCTGAATGCTTTTATACAATTTCATCTCTTAGTAATAAGTTCATTCACAGCATACACAAATCTAGAATGTAGACACCATATATACAGGATTAAACAAGATCGTGTCTTCCTTTTTTTAATGAAAAAATTTAACAGGGTTTCACACAGCAGGAAGTATGGATTAGATACACTGGTGCCACCATAAATAAATAAGTTTCAAGAACACAGTTTTTTAAAATTGGTTTCAAAGATACTGGAAATCCAGGATTATAATATTGCATTAACTCCATTGATTTCTGATTATTCCAAGAAAAATATTTGCATTTATGGACATATACAGCAATGAAAGCCCCAACTGAAGAAATGTGGCAAAACTCAGTCATGTCTGGGTTCATGTAAGATTGACTTTTTGAAACAAAAACAAATGCAGCTGCACACAGAGACAGTACTGACTGTGAGATGTGATATCTGTGCATGTCTTCCTTCCTCGTGGGATTTGGAGTCACTGCAGTACAGAGCACATCAATTCTGTGGTACCAAATTGGCTGTTGAATTCTTTATGTCCAACCATCCACTTCTCATCAGGATAGTCATGCTCACATTCTAGGGTACACCACTGGATTTTAAAAGAACTATCATCCTGATGACAAGCTTGTTTTTTTTTTAACATATTTAATATTCTCACATTCTTTTTTAAAACATTCTTTATTGTTTTTATTTTGTCCCCATTTCAACTCAAGTATTTCTAATTCAGTTTCAAGGGATTTTACAATCAATATTAAATGTAGAAGTATTTAGAAATTGAAAAAGTATTTAGAAATTGAAGTGAGAGATGTATAGCTGGGAGAGATAAAAGTAATTGAGAGAAAAGCTGGGTTTAAAAATAAAAACAAACATGATTCAGTAGTATATCATAATCAGAAAGTACTGAGACCAGCTCTTTTAAGAATTATTACACCTTTTCACCACACCTCCCATTTTTCAAGGGAAACACACACATACAACAGACACACAGATACACAATTCAATCTGATCTAAGACTACATTTTACAAAGTACTTCCTTTCCTTTTCCTTTCCCACCCCCTTCCTCTTCACCCAAACAAGACTAATAATTACACCAAATTAAAAGTAGATCCAAAGTTCAGGATTTCTTTTGGTTTACTATGTTCTGAATAATTTTCCACAAGCCCCACTCTAAATAAACTTTTAAAGAACTACAGTAGTATCCTATAATTAAAGGGAATTCATCTTAATAGCACAGTAAATATAAAATAAGCTTTATAAAATTTCAATGAACAATGAGATCATTTTGAATAACTGAATGTCCAAGTCAGTTACAAACTCTACCAATCTAGTAGCATGGTTGAGGGAAAGCTCAGTCATTAAGGAAAAAAGAAAATACAAGTAGTGCATTAAATCAACAGCATCAGCATCCCAACATTCTCTCTCTCACTCACACACACACAAGTTTTATACAATACAGTGCATTTTGTTGCCAGCTGACATTAGGGTTTTATGTGCATTCAATAAATATTCCATAAACCAATCTTTTTGGTATAATCTACAATTCAGTTGGGGTTTGAATGGCATCACCTGCTTTCAGAAGGAAAATGGATCTTCCAATATTCAAAATACAATTACATTCTAACAAACTAGAAATATTCAAGCACCATGTCAAGTCTTTACTATTAATGTTTGAGTATGGGCATTTACAAGTAAAAGAATACAACAGAAGGGTGTGGTGGTTTTCTTTCTTTGTTTGTACAAGCAACAAATGAGAGTAATTGAAAAAACTGAGTAAAGTCATTGGTACAAAGGATTCATTTTTCAATTGAATGGTGCTCACTCACTCTTCCAATGAGTATCTTGCTGTGGTGGCAACCCTCCTTCTCTTCCTCTGGTGAAGCTGGGACTAAGATTTGCAAGTCTCCATGTAAGGTTATTGCAGTTCAGGGCATTTTTGGACTGAATGCATTATTTGCACCTCCTCCTTTGAAAGTAGCATCTATTCTGTCTGAAAATGGCACAACTGTGTTTTTGCATGACACCCCTACTCTCATTTGCTGACTGTCACTTCAGTTGCTATCTTTTTTGTAATTCCAGCAAAAACAAATGCTTCTAGAACCTCACCAGAAGTACAAAGGAACAGAAAATTGAAATAATACAATGGCAAAGGCATCAGGATAGAAAAGCCATGAAGTTACTGGTATTGTTTGGAGTCATTAGTTATACAGCTGATAACAGCAATGCTTCTGCTCATCTGTTTCCTGGTTCTCAGTTTTGACAAACTGTCCACTGACATGCACAAAATTAATACCTGGCTTTTAATTTCAGCTGACAGTAACTGGCAGTAACTTTCTTACCCCCTTTCCACATGTGATGAGCTCCCCTCACAGCAGTGTAAATCACTGGGAAGGAAGGAAAACTATCTCTGATGCCTTTGACTTAGTTCTGCTCTTTAGTGGTGCACACTGATTGCTGGAGATCTCTTAGCTTATTTTAATTTATCCTGAAGATTTAGTGCAAGAACATATTGAAAAATGCCAGATAAAATATTGGTTCCTCATCTAAGATCAACAGTTTGGTTCTCACTGTTGTCTTTATAAACTGTGGGGAAAGAAGACACCAGATTGAGCAATGCAGTCAAGATGAGTTTTTCTCCACCCACCCCTTGCAAATGCTGCTTTATTTTAAATAAGGATTCAGACATATGATTGTTCTACCACAGCTTAGCATGTTATCACACATCAAGTGAACTGTGGTAATTGACAATATGGATGTGGCTGCCATGAGCTAAGAACAGCTTAAAATGAAGTAGTTTCAAACCTTCATGGTAAAGTTAATAGCAAATTTTGCTTTACCAAGTCAATTACCATAATTCAGCTGAAGTGCTTGGCTGCATCTCTGAATTGTGATGAAGTTATACCATAAAAACTCAAATGCACTGTACCAGCCTCTGACCAGTACACAGAACACCCTACTCAGGCACACAGTTGTGTCACAGAGTCATTCAGCTGCCCAAACCCAAGGTCGATCTCAAAGTATCGAGTGCTTTATTCCAGCAGCCTGAAGCATCCAGACAGACTGAACATCACCTTTAGAATACAGTGTATCATAGGCAGGTAAGTACCAGTAGGATTTTCAATTTTAAGTCTTGTGTTCTTTAACCTATGACAAATATTTCCTGACCAAAATAGAAAGAATGCAGTGTGTAATTCTTCAGGATCTGGCATCTGCTATTTTGTACAGGCTGGTTTATTAATAATGTGCAAATAAACCTTTACTGAAGAGCTGATTAATCATTTTTCAGCTAACTTTGATCTGGGGCACAAAGTACCTTCTGTGCTGTAAACACCATGAATTCTTCACAAATTGGAAGCTGAAAAGGCCTAAGGAACTGGGTATAAACTCTTCTCAAACACAACCACGGCTGAGCCCAAGTCTTCCAAATGGAATTTGGAGTAGCCTGTGTTTGGCATATCTCACTGTGCTGCTGCACAGCACAGGCTCAGAAGGTTGTGTAGAAAAGCATCCTTTGAGCTTGGAAACACGACGGCCCAATGAAAGCATGCAGCAGGATTTTCATCTGCAACGTGGTAGAATTCATTCTCGGTTTATTACCAGTGTTGACACAGCCAGGTGGGCACTGTACAAGCAAACGGGATTGTAAAAAATTACCTCTGATTACACTCTCTGAAACACTCACACCGTCCCTCACTTAGTCACCTCAGGTCACTATTTCAAACAGCAATTTTTTGTAGACATAAGTTACCCTGAAAAAAAGCAGCAATTGCAAATACCCTTCTCCTTGTTTTTTTATACATCGCAAAATTTATCATTGCATTTACCTGTCTTCTTTTTCAGTAGCTTACAATCTAGAAGCACAGGGAGCCTTTGTTTTCCAGCTAGCTGTGGCCGGGTTAAGTCAGCTCTGGCTCTTCAGTTTTTCTGGTTAAGTGTAACACTTCACACCATTACTAAGAGTCCTATAATTTTCTTTAAAAAACCAGTAGTTTTGGGTTGGTTGTTTTTAGAGCCACTAAGCAGTAACTATAACCACAGGAATAAACACCAGTAGTTATTTGCTTTCCTGCATACATTCTTCTCAAAATTAATCCTTTTACATTTTCAGGTTTCTTTTTCTGCTTTGCTCACTACAATGGGAAGGAATTTAACCCTTAATTTATTTATTTTCTAGTGCAGCAGAAGCAGAAACATCCTAGCACATTACCCCCACCCCTTGCAGTATGAAGATTGTTGACTGGCAAAGGCCGGGCAGGTGGACTGAAAGGTTCCCCATGTTTCCTTCTCTTACAGCTGTTGGCTTGAGAGCCTGTGTTCAACCCAGTGCAGCCCTCTCCTGAATTTCAGGTGTATCGTGGCATTTCACACTGTTCACAGCGATTTAGTGCTGGGTGATTTAGAAAGGTGCAGCTACCACAATTCCATGGGGCCCCTTCAAAGTCTTCATCTCTTGGCTGAGTCCGTGGAGTCTGTTTGGAGCTGTTTTGATGATCTAGAGAAAAGCCAAAAGAAAACATTTTATTTCAGAAGAGAAAGATCAATAGTCAAGACCACACTACTGAAAGGTCACCTAATTAAACAGTCTATCTTAAAATGAACATGGAAACCTCTTCCTAAAGCACTTCTAATTCAGTTTGTGAAATCTGAATATTTGAAGTATTTCACTTCTGTAAAGAGCCACTTAACTGTAACACCTTAAAACCAAGAACAGAAGTCATCCCTGGTAGGTCACTAATACTGCTAAAGGTTTAATAGCTTAAAGCATACAAGTTTGTTACTGGCACTGCAGCACCATCCTGTTAAGGTTTACACACAGCAGTCTATTTCCAAATATTTAACTACAATAACCCTGCTTCACCTGAAGGGGAAAACTACTTCTAACTCAGTTGCTTCAAGCAATCTGAAAAAAACCATATATTATTTCTAGCATTAATTCAGGCTGAAAAAGAATACAATCTAAAAATAAAATGACAGGCCTATTGCAAAACAAGACAATTCCTCCTCATGCCTTTGAAGCAGGGATATATGTACATGAATCAGCATTTAAGTCTGTTTTCACTCATAAAATCCGTACATACATAAAATCACACAATAGGCCTTAACCCACAGAAACACTCAGTTTTCCATGTCTCCTGACACCACCTCAACGCCTCAGGTTATCTACTATAACTAAGGAATACTCCCAGGATGTGGAAACACGTTAGAAAATGTTAATATTTATTAACACATACCTAGAAGGTATGGCTAGGATACCCAGCTGCTAAACATCAGTGAACTCATGTCTAACAAAGGCTTGCAATTTGTAAGTGCACACAAAGTAATTTGCAGTTGCTGCCTCACCTGCTAAGAAATGCAGCAGACCCTGATGACCACCTTAGTGCAGACAGTACTGAAGTCTCAGAGACAAACAAAGGAAATAAAAGTAATCTCTTGGCTTAGATGCAGTCTCCTGGCCAGAAGCTGCACAGCCACATCAGCAGTGCTTGACCTCAACAAATTCCTGGTAAGGCAGGCACAGTGTGGGCACTCACTGCGTTCCACTGACTGGCCAGATGGCAGCACAGAGCACACCCTTGTCTGCCCACACCCGTCTGGCTGCCCACGCCTTCAACAGCTCAATATTAAACAATATTTATTATTTAACAACAACAACAAAAAATGATGCCTCCATGTAACAATCCAAGCTCTGAATACAGTACAGCAGCCCTACAACTGATCTCTAATAAACTGGCAGACAAAACCTGGAAGCTCGCTGTACAAATCCTTACAAGGCACTATCCTCCTAACTGCCAAATCAAATAACTCATTTCATGTGAGTTTTGCACATTGTTTTGCTTTGAAATAATACATTAAATATGGTAGTGTAATTAAGAGAATGTCTTCAAGCACCACAAAGTTAACAACTCCTGAATCAACAGCATGATCACTGCAATTTAAGGTGACTCCAGCCAGGCACACCAAGGCTCACCTGGGGCTACCACTTTCCTGGACACAACCACCTAATGCAGGAAACTCCTCCCAGTATTATCTTTTCTTTGAGCCACAAGCAGCAGTTCTAGGCCTCCTCTTTCTTCTACATTTCCACACAGTAATAATTTTATTACATTGAGGGGTAAAACACTTGCTTCAAAAAAGGGGGAAAATTTCCTAATATGAATTCAAAATTCACCTACAGAAACCTTTGTGGGGTGTTATCAGCAACCAGAACTCATTTACAAACTTTGGAGTGTCAGGGAGACTGCAGGATTACCGATTCAGAAGAGCTGCTTCCTTTCCACTAACAAGTGCAGTGCATGCTAGTTACAGCAAGAGCAGACACAATGTTACAAATCTTATCACACATAACATTTTCAGGGAAAAGATTGCCACTTTTTCTGTATCAGAGCATAGGATCCCACACTGGCTATTTCAGCTCTTTTTTCTAGTAGGGAATAACTATTTATAATCAAGGTGGTATTACCAGAACATCCATTCACAACAATCTGCCTGAGGAAAACAAGTTCTAACCAGGATTACTGCACTTACAGAAAAATGTTCTGGTTTGAATTATAGACAGAAAAGTTAAATAACTAGAGCTGCTTCCTGTCACCACAGGGATTGTTTAAAAAGAAAAAAAAAACTCACTCAATGCAGATTTGTTGATAATGCCTGTTTGTTGACCTACCTTTTTTATATGGCTTTGGTGGCACAACAGGACCAGGCTCTATGTTATCATAGAAGTTACATGTGGCTTTCGGATCAAAGTTTCCTGTCAGAAAAGAAAAAGAAAGTGTAAGGTGAAGGTTATTTAAATGCCTATGCCAGTGACATGAACATCCAAAGGCTTCTTATTTTATACATCATCTTATTATGACATTGTATCTTAGATTTTTCACAAGTTTTGTCCCATATTTTTAGTTTTCTGTCAATCATAGTAATTTTTAGCAGGGCAATCCCATATTGAAAAATCAACTCCAGCTCAACATTTTGCATTGCTGTGAAAATATGTGAAATGTATATCTTCCTACAGGATACTTCCTTAATAAAAAAGGACTGCATATCCTAATCTTTTTGATTCTATTTAAGACAAGTTTCTGTAAAAAAAAGACTTTTAAAAACCCTAGTAAATTTCTGTTTGTCAGCCTCTTGGTTGCAACTCATTGTTAAGTTCCATATTACTTGGCCATAGCCTTTGTCAGCAAGAAGTTAAAATTTTAAGTGAAGGATCTTCACAAAGGAGTAATTTTTTTAATGGGCTCTTGGCAAAGTCATTTTATGTCACTACTTTGTCACTAATGGAATTTAACTTGGCCAACAGAAGTATTAGCAAGCCAAGTTTATTACCTTGCAACTGAAAAAACACCCACCTTTTAGAGGTAAGTTGTCACTGCTAATACAAATTGAATTCTAAGAACTCCAAATATTCACATTTAAGCATGTGCCATATTAGAACCATAGGATCATTTAGGTTGGAGAAGACCTCAAAGATCACTGAGTCCAACTGCTACCCCAGCACTGCCAAGTCCATCACTAACCCATGTCCCCAGGAGCTGCATCTATAGGTTTTTTAAGTACCTCCAGGGACAGCAACTCCACCACTTCCTTAGACAGCCTGTTCCAATGCTTGGCAACTCTTGCCCTGGAGACATTTTCCCTAATATCCAATCTAAACCTGCTCTGGTGCAACTTGAGGTGATTTCCTCTCATCTGTCACTCGTTACCTGGAAGAAGAGACTCCACCTCACCACAGCCTCCTTTCACATTATTGTAAAGAGCAAGGAGGTCCCCCTGAGCCTCCTTTTCTCCAGGCTAAGCACTCACAGCTGCCTCAGCCATTCCTCCTATGGCTGACTCTCCAGACCCTTCCCCAGCTCTGCTGCCCTTCTCTGCACTCACTCCAGCCCCTCAATGCCTTTCCTGTAGTGAGAGGCCCAAAACTGGACACAGGATTTGAGGTGTGGCCTCACCAGTGCTGAGCACAGGGGGCAATCCCTGCCCTGGTCCTGCTGCCACACTATTGCTGATCCAGGCCAGGTGCCTTTGGCCTCCCTGGGCCCCTGGGCACACCTGGATCATGTCCAGCTGCTGCTGACCAGCACCCCCAGCTCCTTCTCCTCCAGGCACCTTTCCAGCCACTCTTCCCCCAGCCTGTAGCTCTGCCTGGAGTTGTTATGACACTTTTTGAACCTCATAAAATTGGCCTCAGCCCATTGGTCCAACCTGTCCAGAGCCCCTGCAGAATTTCCCTAACCTCCAGCAGACTCACATTTGTGACCACATCCAAATGATGTTTCTTTAAAAGTATCAATTCAGTACCTCTAGATTGAAGGAGATCAACTTCTTTCAGTGTACAGTCAACATTTATTTGGAGTTGTCTGTTGAGGCTTCTCAATCTGGTCATTTCCTCAGGCTAGAAAGAAACATCCCAAAATAGTAATTGTGGGAAAGTCAACATCTTATTTGAAATAGAAATAACATTGCTATATCTTTGTTAACAGCTTTACTAAAAACTGAGTATAGATAAGGCACTGAAAGAAGTCCAAGTGTCTGGCCTACTATTCCTAACTCACTTGCCCTCAAAAAACATTGTTCTATTGGTATGTGAGGAGGAAAACAGACAAGTTACTTAATATTAAAATTCATTAGTAAGATGACATAGCTAAGCTCAAGTTTATAAAACCACATACATTACTTAACTCTGTATAAATGGATGACTTGCTACTTGAGTCTGCATCAAGATAATAAAAAACAGAATACAAACTGCAGCCCACATTAACTATTACTTGCTTATAACAGAATGAGGTCAAAAGTTTATTCATTTGCATCAACCCAAGGAGCTCCAAGAAGCCAAACCTTTTAGCTCAGTATATTTAAATCATTCAATGATGAAGGACTGCAATTATTTTAACAGCATAATCAGTTATTTAAGTGCATATATTTGCATATCATTAAGAAACCCTAAGTTACTGGAATGGAAAGCTTTCTTAATACTAGCAGCATCAATCACTAACACATTTTATCCTAGAATACATTCCAGCATCACAGTCACAAAATCACAGAATATTCAAGGTTGCAAGGAACCTCTGGAGATCATCTAGGGCTTTGCATCCTAGAAGTTTACCAGACTGGCCAAGCTTGGCTCCCCCTGGGTGAATCTATGTAACTGCTGCTGACCACTTTCTTGTCCTTCATGTGCCTGGAAATGGTTAGTAGCATTAGCTGCTCAATCACCTTCCCAAGGATCAAAGTGACCAACCTGCAGTTCCCTGGGTCCTCCCCTTCTTGCAGACATCAGTGATATTTGCCCTCCTCTAGCCTTTGGGAACTTTCCCAACCACCATTAATGAACCAAAGAGTACCTGGAGTGGCCTTGCAATGACACCTGCCAGCTCCCTCAGCACCCACAGGTATCTCATCCAGGATTATGACCTTGTGTATGACTGCTTTGCCTAAGCATTCCCTGACCTGATTCTCTTCCATTAAGGGTGTACCTTCTTTGCTTCACACTTTTCCCAGGGTCTCTGGGACCTGGGATTCCTGATGGACTGTGAAGACTGAACCAAGAAGTTCATTCAGTATCTCAAGCCTCTTCCATGTCCTACATAACCATGCCCCCCAACTTGCTGAGCCCACATTTTCAGTGGTCTTCCTGCTGTCACCTAGGCAGTAACAGAAACCTTTCTTTTGGTCTTTGAAATCCTGTGCCAGATTCACCTCCAGTTGGTCTCTGGCTTTCCTAACCTCATCCTGGCACACTCAGTGCCTCTGAACTTCTCCCAGGTTCATCTGTGCCAAATGCTGCCCTGAAACAGGTGAGACATAGAACAGCCACAGCAAAGCAGCCAACAGCCCTTCTGTGCCTTCCAGCCTACACCTGTGTGCATTGTTTGTGTCAATACAGCCAGTAAGTCTCAGCTGATCTGCTTAACAACTACACACAGTGGAAGCTATTTTTCAGCCAGATGAATTCCCTTATCAGAGCCACACACATGTTTGGGCTAGAGTCACTTGCAGGTGGAAGTCACAGAGATAAGAAGAATCAACAATGAAAAAAGGAGAGTTTCAACTATTTCAGGCAACACTGCCACTGAAAAGTTATTTGGCACATCCTGCACATACCAAAAGAGAAATACTGTCTATGAGAAGCAACTACTCAAACAATAAAATAGCTTTTTAAAAACAAAAGGTAAACCTTCCAGCATGAACACCAAGCTCTACATGGCCAAGGCTTATTGAATAGACTTGGACATACTTTTATTGGTTGTTAAGGAACCAAGTATATGCAGTTCTGTGGTCCACAAAAGTGCATGCATACAACCTTCTGAAGTTTTGTTGGGAACACCAAGAAAACTGCACACATATCCATTTCATCAACTACAAGAATTAGCTCATGACAAGTCAAGTACTTGAAGTGTCACCAAAGACTGAAGATTTTATACTCAGAAAGTATTTTTGAACAGTACCTGGGTTTAATCAAAACACAAAAAATAAATGTGTATGTTGAATTAAAATACTAACAACTTGCTTACTGTGGGAATTGCAGTTGTACAGCTGACTCTCCGAAGCCGCCTCTGCATCAGATCGTGCTCCATGCCATTGACTTCAGTCTTCAGGCGTTCAAGCTCTTCCTTCTCAAGCTTCAGCTCCTTTGCTAATCTCTCCATCCTTGCTCGTTGATGTAACAGCAAGGCTAATGTTTTACACAGAAGAAATAGTTACTAGCACATAAAAACCTGAACACTGAATTCTTAACATATGCATAAGATTCATGAGTGACCCTTCTGGAAAAAAAAAGGTGATTGCAGACATGCAGCCAAATATCAGTGTGAAGATGCTTTCATGCCAAATGAACTACAATTTAGAACAAAGTTCTTCCAGAATAAAAACACATTTTATACAGTAACTTGAAGTTGTTATTACCATTTTGGTCAAAGCTTCTTTTTTTGCATTTGGTCTTTCTTGTCTCAAAAATACAAAGGCACCTGTACAAGGAGACAGCTTCTCAGGATGAAACAGCAACCTAGTTATATTAATACTCTACTGACAAAAAAAAATATACCAGAGGTAAGATCAGGAGGTAACACACACTTCATACCTGCAGCTCAACAGCAGCTGACACACCAGCCCTGAGACATTAGCCAAATGTCAGTCCCAAATTTGTTTTTTTTCATTACTATTATAAACTGTGGTATGACTTCTAAGTAGTTTTAGCTTTTCAGGAAATATTGTAATCCTCAATACTGTAAGTTCCTAAGGGTTCAGAGGCAAAACTATGGATCTTCAACAAAATAAACTACAGAATCCAGAAAATAAATAGTTGAGTCAGCTCAGGTGCTTCAGATCTTAATTTTATAACAGATCGATATCTCCAACCTCTCTCTGCTGTTGAGTCACTCCCTCATTTTCATCATGGTACTGAAATTTATGACTCTCAGTCACAAACTGCTGTTGGGCTCCCAGAGAATCAAAGAAAAGAATTTTGACTAGCTAGAAGATAATATTCAGCTTCATAAAGAAGAGTATTTCTCAGTATTTCATCATGGTGCAAAGCTGGCCAAGTCAGTGTGATGCTTAATCCTTTCTGATCAGGCTGGTTTTACCTGATTGAAGTCTGCTAGGACAGAGAAAAAAAGACATTTGATATGTGTATATTCAGACAAACATGTTGCTCATATAACAATGCTCAAAGGAAGGAAGCTGTAGAACCTGCAAAATGATACTTCATGAAAAGTCACAGCCAGAACTTGCCCTTTTCTTCATTCCATCCAACAAAGGCAAAGGAAAAGCACATACTATTCAAGAGTATTAGCATATGAGCTAAAAAGAATTAGAAAAATAAGTAACAACATGGCAACTTACTGCAAAAGAAGAACACCCCAACCTGTTAGAAGCAGGTATCAGCATTCCACACAAAAATGTAGCACTCTAATTTGGATTTTGTATGGATTCACCAATTCATGGCCAATGAATAAACACCAAAGAGCCTAGCCAAGAATAACACCAGGTGTTTTTACACTACAGGCACCAAAATTATTGAACAGAACTGTTCTCTACTTTTTCAAGTAGCATAAGTCATGCAAGCAGAATTAAGAAAAAAAGTACAGATATCAGACTGAATGATTTTCCACTATTGTTACCATACCCTGTCTCTGTGTGATCTCTTCAACTAAAGATGGTGTGACTACATTTCAGAGCTTCACATTGTACACTAGTAAAACTCATCAAATATGACTCATATTATAAAGAAGCAAAGTACAGAAAGTAGAATGAATTTCTGGTTACACTTTTTACAATGGCTCACATTCCAGCAAAAATTAAAGAAAATTGTTCCCTAAATTAAGCTGTTAAATATACTCTTTTCTAGGACTCCTTTATGGTAGTAAAGAATAAAATGTTTATTCTTCTACAATTTATTTCTATCAAGTCTTCAGAGTGCAGCAATTAAAAAAAACTCTGGTAGGTATTGCCACAAATGCAAACACCCCCAAAAGCATATGCTAATTAGTTTTATTTGGTTTGCTTTTCAGAGACACAAATCTAGTGGAAGGCACAAAGGCAAAACCAGGTCTTACATTTCAGAACATGTTTTTCACAGCTAGATGAAGCTACTTGCATTTTTCTCACATAAATGACAACCTCTACTGAAGCTGTAATAGCAACACTACCAAACAAAGCACAAGGCCTCAGTTACAGACCTACTGACATTCATTTTTACTGAAGAATTGGGTCTACAGAATTTCTAATTTGGTCTACGAGGTACAAAACAGCTTTGCTGATGAGTTAGAAGAGCTCAAAAGGCAGTAGGTGAAATAAGAAATCAAGAACTACAGAGCAGCACTATAAGCTCTCACTTCAGCTCTCTGAAGTAAAACAAAGGCTAGAAGGAACAACAGAGGAATAGACTCTTCTTTCCAAACACAAATCCAGAAAATACCTGTTGCAGGTAATCATTCTGTCATTATCCAAATCACTGGTTTGAATGCTTGCAGATTGTTTCACTTGCTCAATTTTAAATGTTTCAAATCTACACAGCAGATTACTCCAAGAAAAGTAGTTTTCAGCTCAGGGTTAACTTTACATTTTTTTTTCTTTACTGACTTACCAAATTCTTCATTTATATATTAAAACTATGTTTTATCCCTGTGCAACAGAACACACATCCTAAAATTTGTCTCCCAATCTCCTCTTCCTCTTTGAAAACTCTAAGTGGAAGAAGTGAACTTTTGATTTAAGTTCTACAAAATAATTATTTTATTACCTTTAAAAAAATACTTGTATTGACAAAGGTTTTTTAGCTGCATTCTTATCTCTCTCTCTTCTCTTTAACTTAATATTCTTCAATCTAAACCAAATGCAGAAGCCAGGTGTTCTAAAATACTTGAATATGGAACAAATACAAAACAATATAAAAATCCACATGTAAATTTATGACCCAGTTCTTCAATGCAGAATTGACAAAACTGACACACAGTACATGAACAAACTATTTATCATTGTTAACTGCAGTGTTTTAAGAAAGTCCCCTAACATGAGAAGAACAGCAAGGTTAGGACCCTTAGAAATTGTTTATGTATTAGAGTGAAATTTGGCAGTACTTAAAAAGAAATCAGAAAAAACTGTCTGATTTTTGACACAGTTTCTATTTTTTCTGTACAGGTTTAAAAATTTTCACTAAGCAGCAAAATCAAACTGAAAATGGATTTTACAACAACCACAATTTGCAGGGTGAAACATTTACCTTGAGTGTAAGCATAGTCGTCTGATCCAGAACTAGAACTTCTCTGATACTTATGGCTTCCTTTTTCTCCTCCACATCCTGGGATTACAGAAATAGGCTGAATAGGTTCTGGTGCTGCAGAACGCTCTTCTTGGTCCACTAAATTTAAAAGATTCTCAGTCGGTGCTCGACCTACTGTGATTTTAAAAATGGTTGGGTTTGGCTGAGATACCATTACCCGAGGAGACTGTGTTGGTGCACCTGCAGGTCCAGCTGGTTGAGTGTAGGTAATATATACTGGATTAACACTAAATGGAGGTTTGGGTTGTCCTGACATACCTCTGGATGGAGAGCTTGAAGGAGGAGTAGTAGCTGCATACAGCGGGTGCTGGTTTCGTTGTGATGGTTGATTACTTATAGGTGAAGGGCTTCTGTTCATTGCAGTCCCGGGTCTTTGCGGTGGCTCAACTGTAATTTCTATTTTATTCATGGAACCTTTGGATAAACTAGGTCCAGCAAAAGGAGGAAGGTACGATACAGAGTGACCACCTTGCTTTTGAAAAGTCTGGGATGCTTGCTGATATGGATGGGGTGGGACAGTGGAAGGACTAGGAGGCATGAAAACATGTGAGCTCTGGTGACTCAACTGAGGAGGCTGAACTTGGTGTTGAGGAGAGCCGAAGGGAGAGGGACACTGGGATGCGGGTGGAGATCGAAAAGCCGACTGAGGGATCTGGGGTTGTTTTGGAGAATACTGAGAAGGTTGGTAGTTCTGTTGATGTGGATATACAGGTAGAGGACGAGGAGTATAATGTGGAACTGGGCCCTGTGGCGATGAATGCCACTGTGTATTCTGAGGAGTCTGTCGTCCTGAAGAACTTTGAGATGTTTGTCTAATATAAATAGAGCCAGGAGTCCCATAAAGATTGCTTGGAATCTGTGGAAGAATTTGTAGAGCTCTGGGTACGCTCTGTCCAGAGGGGAGGTTTTGTGATACTGTAACAGTAATGGGATTTGTACTGTACCGAGGTATGTGCATATACGTGGGAGGGCCTTGCATAGCAGACGTGTTCATTCCTGGTTGTATGGAAGATGGCTGTGGAGGTGGCTGTGGAGGAGGAGTAGCTGCATTTCTATTCTGGTCATTCACGAAAAATGGATTGTAACTAGGAGAAGCTGCCACGACGGCGGGAGCAGAATGTGGTTCCTGGACTAAGCAAATGAGCTGTTTACCTGCCGTGCGCTGCGGGTCAATGTGTCCATCGCTTGAGCTGTGTACCAGTGTACGACCACCATTAAGTTGAGCTCCATCCCCCGCGTGATAGCTGGTATGAGGATGAATACCCAGATTAATGTGCAAAAGGCTATTTCTATTCATTCTGGTGTCATCAGGGCTGTGGTACTCCATATACAAATACTTGCTGCTCTCCTGTGCGAGGGCTCGACAACAGGCATCGAGGTTATTGTTGTTCTAGGAGCAAGAACAGACACCTATTACTGTCACAGACACCTATTACTGTCACAGAGCACAGAAAGAGCCAGCACTCCGTGTTCAACATTCAGCTGAGGCCACAACCAGGCCCAGCCTGGACACAGCTAGGGTAACGTTTCATACACAGGTATTGTGAAATAAAGATGATACTTACTACATGGTATGAGATTAAAACATAGCTCACATTGCATCTGGCAAAATGCTCTGGTAACACTAGTTACACTATGACATATCAAAAAAACCACAAGTCCAGTTTTAGGAAAGCAATGGTTACAACTCTCTGCATGTTCTTCAAGGAACAAGTCTGTACAATTAATTACTTGTTAACTACAAGTAACAACACAAATCAAAATAAACTAGATCAAAATTGCGAACTCAGAAAATACAAAACAAAAATGCAGATAACATTTCAATGTTTATCTGAGTGTTTACTGCTTTCACTTTCAGTTTACTGTTTACCTGACTATTTCTCTTCACCCAGAAGTTTAAAACCCCAACATTTTAAACCTGCTTTTATTGGTAGAACAGTATTTAATACCTTAACAATGAAGTCAAAGTATTGCTTGAAGAAGTCTTGGGGATTCCATAAAGAACATTACAATTCCAACCAAATTTAAACTGCCTTCAAGAACTTCAAGCTTAACGCTAAAAAAGGTTTATTCATACATCAGTGAGAAACCAAATAACCCCTTAAAATGTTTGATTTGTTCTGTGGTGCTGGCAGTTGAAACTATACAGACAATAAATTATGAATCAAATGAGAAATATATGGGGAATTCCGTTTCCCGTCTTGCCCTCTCCACTAATTTTAGCTTAATGTAGTCTGTAAAAAGAACAACATAAATGATAGCTTTTCCAAACGAGTAAAATCACTAGAAAGTGTTCCAGATGGTGAATTTATTTTTCTCCCCACTTTATCATGTAACAGCCTCCATCAACTGTGGTTCAGATTTTAATTTCAATAGTAGCTAAAGAAAAGAAATTTCACTTTAAGTTCAAATGAATTTGGCCCTTAGCACCCTAACTTTGTAAAACATGACCCAAGACTGGTACCTTTTGTGACAGAGAGCACCTCCTTCCACAGCAAGTGTGTACATATTTATACGTGCACATACACCCCTGCCTTCCTAAGTGGGCTAAAATTACCATTCTAAGGAATGGACATTAATAATGACTGCACTTCTATTTTAATCACTATCACTATATAAATTTGTATGCATATATTACATATATACACATATTGCCTTGCAATACAATTTTCAATAGCCACTGGCTGAGAAGTCATATTACATTTCTTTTTTCATGGACTGTACCTAGTCAGTCTTAATACCAGAGTGAAGATGATTTTCCCAAAATTTTATATGATTTCACTATCAGATGAGCTTGCATATTCTGTATCTTCTCATATGAAGAGTTACTACTAAACATGACAGAAGAGTGCAGCACTTAAATAGGAACAGCTCTCACTCTACAGACACTTCTCTCTGACAACCTCCCTTCATGCTGAGCTCTTCTTCTGGACATCATTGATCACTGGGAATGTCCAGACATAGCACTAAAAATTTAAGACCAGAATATGAGGAAACAAGACCTTGTAGTAACAATCAGCACCACAATGCCAAGGCAGCAGTCTCAAAAAAAAGTGAACCACTACCATCAGCCACCTGCCATCTAAACAGAACTTCATGAACAGAGCTTTCAGTTTCCGTAGGTCACTTGGTCAGGGTGCAGGTAAAGAGAACACACACAGGACAGGCTCTGATTTGATTTTATGGAATACATTCCAGGGTATGGAATGTATTTCTCATTTCAAAGGACCCTCAATTTTTGACAGGTCTAAAATTCCAAACTGATTTAAATCTAGAGCATTTATTGCAAATGGCTATTAGAAATCAGCTACACATCTTTAAAATAGAAAGTGGGTTTGGAAGCAAAATCTATACTTTAAAACATAACAAGTATTTGCTGTGCAAAGTTAACTAGCTATCCAGAATGCCATATAATAGACAGAACACCATATGCTTCTGCAGTGTTATGGATTCTTTAATTTGATCAGTTTAAAAATGTCTATGACAAACACAGTTTATCAAAAGGCTTGTGTACTTAACAGTACAGAAGATATGACTGCCATGATAAGTAAAGCTTTAAACTGAAGGACTTCCCCTGCTTTACATTTGTCTGAAAGCAATTAATTTTTATTTGTATGGTTTAGAAGACAAAATGCAAAAAATACAATCCCTATTCTAAGTAAACCTATTCACCTGCCAGGGACAGGCAGGAGGCAAGTACAGCCTTCCAAACTCAGCCATGGCCACACAAGGCCAAACCAGACCTTGCAAGTTTCTATTCCGTTCCTGATTCCTCCCATTAACTGAAGGTATTCCCAGATGACCACTACTTATTACATGTGGTGACTTATTATCACTTCCAATTTCTGATTTGAGATGAGGGTGGAAGGATGAAATGGAAAGGAAAAGGAGTGCAGAGAGGAGAACCACCACCTGACCTAGAAAGATAGAAGTACAACTAAACCTCTGGAGAGCCATGAGAAAAAGATACCATGAAGGGGGAAAACAGTCAGATTGCTAAGTCCAGATCCTTATCTTGGAAGGATGAGTGTTTACTAAAACCTACTCCAGTATATGTATATTATTTATGTAGCCATCATCAATTAACATCCTATTAGCCTCTTTCTTTATTATCCATATGCATACAGTCACAGGTCACACAGACAAGGAAAAAACATCAGTGCAAAATAACCTCCATAAACCTAAGTGAAGAATGACAGAATTTTTGTACCTAAAAGACAAGACAGAAACGCAAGTAGTGGAGTCTTCCAACCTTTCAAAATAAAACCAGGAGAATGAAAATCTATGCTCCACATGTACTACTAAAAAGGGTTTTCATACTGAACTCATAGTTTGTGCCCAAATAAACCACACAGAGTGTTCACCATACCTGGAGCATGCACTGAGACACCACGCCCTCAGGTATCTCAGGGAAGCGCTGCCGGAGGTCGTGGAGTACCTGCACGTCGAGCTGCTGGCTGCCCTGCGCCATGCCAGATGGATGATGTTCAGATCACCAGAGAACGGAAGTCAACAGGCCTTCCAGTGATTGTGGTCTTCTGAGGCTTCTGGCATTTTCTGTAAGAAAGAAAACACCATCTTTTAAGCCATCACAACTCTTTGTCCTTCCCAAACTGCTTGTGTAGAAAAACTACGGTAATGCTTTTGAACTACCAAGAGAGATAACGGCTTAAACACGAGAGGGTGGGAATAATCATAAATAATAAATGAATAATCTCAAATAGTAATAGTAAAACACTTAACATACCACAGGTATGTCTATATGGCATTGCACTGGAATGTGCTAGTTCAGGTCTTTACTCAGTCCCACTGTAGCACCATGTGTGACTTTAATTACTGTGACCTGCATAAAATAGAACTGTTATATATTTACTCCCAATTAAATTCTGAACAGTCTGCAAAAAAGAATGAAGTTATTACCAATTACAGATATCTTATTTACAATATAGAAATAAAACAAAGTAGCTACTCTATTAACAGGGCTCAAACTCTTTTGTCTTTACATCACTACAAATCCAAGAAGTTGGAAGCAATTTTTGGGAAACTGAATAAGAATTACACAGAATTTAAAGAGCCCTTTGCAGGTTTAGAGAAGCATCTACGTAAGATTTTTGTGAAGTACCTGTTACATTCATACTAACCAAAATTCTTGTATTCAACAACAAAAATATTCTACTCGAACTTCAATACCCAAGGACTACTGGAAGGCAAACACAGTCCGAGTCAACAAATGCTTTTTGCGCTTGTGACTCATGATCACAGCAGTAACCAAAAGGCAGATGATGTCTAAGGAAAGATTCACAAAAACTTTGCATGAGGTGCTGCTTGACACAGCCCCTGTTACACATCTATCGCTGCTAAGCTTCAAAAACCTTTCCAACACTACTGCTCAGTGGAATTCCTAACTGTAGAGAATGCACTGCTGTGTTCAAAAAGAAAATGAAAATCAGATATCAGCAGAGCTGGTGTTTAATAATACCTTATCTACCCAAAGTCCCAAGTTTAAATCATGCTTATCTTGACCTCAGTGCAGCTGGGGGTGGCACATGGCACAGGTACTCAGTCAGCTTTTCATTTGTTATTTCAACTTCCAGCAGCCTCCAGCAGCACAACAGACCAGCAAATGCACACACACCTCTAGGCATTAAAATTCCAACAGTTTCCTCTGAAAGTTTCTTTATTTTCATAGGCAAGAAAACAGAGTATGTATCTTCAAAGAAAAGTAGTGTCAGGTTTAGGGTAAAAAACATCTTTGGTTAAAGTTTTAGGGGTAAAAAAAGCAGGAGTCAAGTCCAGTCCATGATGTGTGGCTCTGCATGTGAACAGCTCTCAGCTGCCATCAGCATTCACTGAACACCACCTGTGCTCATAGAAAGGGTCCCTCTCTGTCCCATCTCATTATTCCAGCACCCACTATCACATCTGCCATGTCATACACTTTTTCAAGATAAATGAGACAAGTCTAAAGAACAGTGAGATATGTGAATTATCTTCCAGCGACTTAGAAAAATATCCCAATAAACTTGCACGTACATCACAACTCATTTCTGTTCACTGCAGGAATGCTTTTTTTAAAAGGAAATGCAGTTTCCAGCAGAAAAGTCCTATCTACACTCACAATAGGGGATATTTTATAAACCTAATTTTTTTTGTAAATGACGAACAAACATTATACTCTGAAAGGCAGAACATCACAAGAATACTCAAAGAAAACTTGACAGCAATCAAGCTCTATGTGTTTCTAGACAACTCTCCTTATCCCAGGAGGCAAAAGCTGAAATGCAGTAATGAAGGAGTACCCTAACAGAATAAATTGCAGTTAAAACCTCTGTGGAATAATAAATGATGGCATCTGAAACAGAAGTTAATAATTAAAAAAAATTCATTTGCATGGGCAAGAGCCTTTGCATAATTTCTCTCTTAAAATAAAAGTTTAAACGTAACATGGGTGACTGTAAATGTAACGTGAACTGAAGACCCACCATCAACAAATTCAATGTTTTTCTACTACAGTTTTAAAATAACAGAAGTTAACTTTTTGTTTTCTAACATTTCCCAAATATGTGTGGTGAGTAGAGGTATAACACAAAGTAACTGGCAGTTACTGGCCAACTACGCATTTTATCAAACTTCTAAACACAATGGGTAACAAAGTTCCAATTTTATTTTGAGGAGTTGAAGCTTCCAGCCTTTACACTTTACACAGATAGCCTTAAAAAGCCTACAAGAGACTCAAAATAACTATTGGGGAGCACGAACAAACACACAGTAATTCTGAAGTCCTTGGATTACATTGCTAAGCTACTGTGAAGACTTGTTGGTTTTTCTTTTCCCTAGCCAATACCACAAAATTTACAATTGTCATTATGTATAAACCCAGCCTTTTGTCCTACTTATTGTCCAGCATTTTGTTCAGCTTATTCTACTTGACCTGACTACAACTGGCTGCACATTTTCCACTCTAAGCAGGCACGAACTGGCTGGAATACAATACCCACTTCCCATGTTGCTCCACAGCACACGGCAGGCAGAGAACCAAGTTATTCAGAGAGCCAAGGGCTTACAGCAAAGGCTACACAGCTGAGATGCTTAGACAAGAACTCCTGCTGAGCCACAACACGCTAGGAAAGCAATCCTTCAAAGACTTTCTCCCACAGCATTCACAGGCTAAGGGACACACTGAGGTGCCTTACATGACCAGCCTTGTAATTACTGAAAGTTCAATGCATCAAAAACTAACATAAAGTCAAAATGAAAACAAGATGTTTCATCTGCAGCTTTCAGGAAAGAGGTGAGAGTATGCAAACTCTAGATGGAAAGTATCTCATGAAGATGGAATAAATTAACAGCGCTAAATACACAGCAGTTCTAATGGCAAAACCACAGCATCTTGTCACAGAATTGGTCCTGCTGGGTTAACAAGCAGAGCTGACCTCAGGAGCCACTGAATGAATCTCAGGGATTAAGCAAACCATGACTCAAGTCCTAAAGAAATAGAATAATTTGCCTTTTCACACCTTTTACATGTCCATATGATATATACATTTAATCTTTTCCTTAAGCCATTTGTGTATATGATGAGTTAAGAAAACAACCAACAGTTCCATCAGTCAACTGATGCCTCTTTTCTGAAAGAAAAAATAAAAAAGCAGAACTACTATAGTCTTGATCCTCCCCAAGATCTGTTCAAATAAGTAGAGAAGGAAATCTATTCTGCTACTGTCATTCTGAAGCACTAAATCAATTAAAATAAAGACACCTAAATCACCAGGAATGAGATCCAATTGAAACTAAATTATGTCAATAAATACTAATTATGTCAATCAATACTATCTGAAAATGTATAACTTACATACTGATGTGCACTTATACAATTACTATGTATGGAACAATTAATTCCTGAGTGAA
This sequence comes from Agelaius phoeniceus, assembly GCF_051311805.1. Taxonomy (NCBI): domain Eukaryota; kingdom Metazoa; phylum Chordata; class Aves; order Passeriformes; family Icteridae; genus Agelaius; species Agelaius phoeniceus. The sequence continues at coordinate 11,533,388 of NC_135266.1, read as the reverse complement.
CTTCCAGAAAACAGGCTACCTGGAAGACAATTTCTTAGGCCTTAATAATTTACATTTAATTGTTAAGTGTTTTATAACAATAGTTGGGCATTGAAATGCAAGAAGAAAAAAATCAAGAGGCAGAACACAAAAATAAAAAATCAGCTTACAGAATCATAAATATACTGGGGTCAGAAGCTGCCCACAAAGAATATCAAAGTCCAGCTCCTTGCCCTGCACAGGACAGCCCCAAGAATCATACTGTGCCTGAGAGCCCTGTCCAGACACTTCTTGAACTCTGCCAGGCTTGGTGCTGTGACCATTTCCCTGTCCCAGTGCCCAGCCACCCTCTGGGTGAGGAACCTTTTCCTGATACCCAACCTAAACCTCCCTGAGTCAACTTCAGGCCACTCCCTCGGGTCCTGTCACTGTCACACAGAGCAGAGATCAGTGCCTGCCCCTCCTGTTCCCCTCAGGAGGAAGCTGGAACTGCAGCGAGGTCTCCCCTCAGTCTCCTCCAGGCTAAGCAAGCCCAGAGCCCTCAGCTGCTCCTCCAGACCCTTCCTTCACCACCCTCACAGCCTCCCTGATAGTTACAACTCACATAAAACTGAACAGCTTTCTCCACCTTTCTTCTCACCCTCAGTCAACTCAACTGTACTAATCTGACCTGTTAAAGCAGTTTAAAAACCAAACCAAACACTTTTTACTAGTTTAACAAGCTTTCTCTGCACAATGCATAGCCACTGAACACCACACCATTGTGTAAAGGAAAATGAAAAGGTAAAAAGGGGAAAAGGACACAGGACCAAGAACACCACACCACCTCCCTCCTTTCAGCACATGTTACCCATCTGATCTGTTGAAGCCGTGGACAAGAGGACACCTTCACCTGAAGCAGATTTGTAACAAAAGCAGAAGCTGTTCTTGTATAAACAGCAGTAAATCAGAATGGGGATTTTACCAAGTGCTGTCAATACTGGAGTTAGCACAGACCATGCTGTGGCACTGCAAGAAAGCTGCCTGTCAGCTGAGCCCCAGTGCTACCACCAGATACCAGGTCAGAACTGAAACCACACTTCAAACTCCCCATCACTTGCTCACCATCCAAGTAATACTAACACTATGCTCTACAAAAACTCTTTGTGAGCACTGTGTCAGACCAACTGATTACAGGCAGCAGCTCTTTATCACTAGTGAGTGATATGATTCCGGCCCCTACATCTCTGCTGACACACTGGTTAAATGTTTCCAAAGGCCAGGATACTGTCCATGCACTGCTTGCCAACAGTAACACATGAGAAGACGAGACTAATTAGCTCAGACAACATATTTAGAAAGCACTTTATTAGACTGAGTATTAGTATCTCTGGGGCTTTAGCTACTACTGTTGTTTTAACAAATAAGTATGATTTCAGCCATTACTGCATCATCACATTCCAATTCCACTTCTGTATTTCTGTACTCAAGCAGATATTAAGGTATATAATTATTGTGGTGCTTCCTACAGTGACTGCAAGCAGAAAAGCTGTTAAAGAGCAACATTTTTGTAAATCAGCTTCTATAGAACCATGTCACTTAAGGTTAAAGTTAAAAATTCAAACTGAGTTGCCTCACACAAAGGATTAACTATGTAAAAACGTGATTTTTAACATCCCATCCCACACATAGCTATTATTTAATAGGCATCAATTATAGCCTTGTAAACATGCTCAGCATCTGACCTGGCTGCGGATGCAATCATGTAATCCCACCTCTAATCCCTGAGCAGCCTCTAGAACCATTGTTACCTTAAATTCAAAGGTGCCTGCCTGCAGTAGAAAATTACATTAGCTGCAATTGTTAAAAATCATCACAACCTATTAATTCCAATACTGAAAAATAAGACAACAGATTTGTACACTAAGTTTGCATTTATTTAACCATTCAAATAAGCAAAAACAATTAACTCATCCCACAAATATTACAACACTTACATCAATCCAGCTAAAACGCTGGATTGCTCTTGCAGCAAAGGCAGGCAAATGACTTTATGGTAATGTGACACCGTCACAAAAACGTGCTAGCTAGAAGACCTTAAAATCTCAGAAATACAAGAAACTAAAGTGTTTTAACAGTGCCAAGAGCAATTTTTCCTCACAACCATCTTCATTCACACACTCACTGTATAAACATGATATAAGAGAAACCCTAAAGATTATTTTTCCCTGCAACTGTCCAGCTAAAATAATTTTTAGGATTATATATAGCTAGGCACAACTTTTCCACCTCAGAAATTAGAATGCCTATTTGTTAAGAGAAGTTTTCTTTATTTACAAGGTTATACATCCCACATCTTTGGGACTGTATTGCTTCACACAGTAGGAAGGACACAACAGAACTTAAAGACATTTTGTCAGTTCACACAGACTTATAAAGTTCAACAAAGCAAAATACAAGCAGTCAACGTTTAAAGCTGAGCTGAGCATGCTGCTGACACTGTTCTGAATGACTGGCTGTGTCAGTAAAACCACAGCTTCATGGTTTGGCAAGCTGTCTTCTGATGAACAGTCATTCACTTGTGGAAAAGACCATAAAACCCCTGGATGGTAGGAAGGCAATGTGAAGCACAAAAAAGAGGTATACAGCAGAATGAAACTAAAAATAAAGGGGACAAGCTATCACTGTTGACCAATTGATCTCTTTTGGTAAAGTTATACAAGCTCTCCTGACAATTCCATATCCCTGCCCATTTATCCATACAACAGTTACCCAGATGTGTCATGTGATGGCCTAGAACAGCTGAGTACTGAAATGGAACGTTAATCATTAAAGTCAGCATGATTAGAATATTATCATCTCAGACAAAAAAGGAGTGTAGAGCAACAAAATCATTCCTTCACTTGTTAGGAGTTTTTTTTTCTCAATAGTTTAAACTTAAATGTTCAGTTTCATCCATGTTTGAAACTCTTTCCACAGACTCTATAAATGAGTAATATTGTGATACACTGTTGTGTGTCTGTATCACACAAAAACAATCTATACCTCTGAGGTAACAGAAACCTGGACAGAAACCCATTTCTGGATGAACAGTGACACTGCCTAGAAACATGACTGAAGCGTAAAAAGGTTTAATCTGTAACCTGTGCACAAGCATGTTAATTACACAGGCTGACACAAAAATTCAAAAAATCATTATCAATCACTGCTCCCTCTTAAGTATGTGCTTTGTGTTGTTTTGTGTGCCTTGGCATTTGCTTTGCTTTCCCTTCTTTAATTACACTCTGCCATCCTTATGGGCCATCAACATTGAAATGAACTAGTGTTCAGTACATGGACAGTATCCTGGCCTTTGGAAACATTTAACCAGTGCATCAGCAGAGATGTAGGGGGTGGAAACAGAAAACAGTTACTGTTTTCCCTCTTCCAGCTACATCACAGAGTCATTAAGGTTGGAAAAGATTTTCAAGATCACCAAGTGTAACCTCTGACTGAATACCACCATGCCCACTAAACCATATCACTGAATGCCATGTCTACCCATTTTCTGAACACTTCCAGGGATGGTGACTCCACCCTTCCCTGGGCAGCCTGTTCCCATGTTTAACCACTCTTTCAGAGAAGAAATTTTTCTTGATATCCAACCTGAACCTCCCCTGGCACAACTTGAGGCCAGTTTCCTTTGTTCTACCTCTACTTATCTGGGAGAAGAGACAGACCCCCACCTGGTTACAACCTCCTTACAACAGGCAGTTGAAACAAGCAATAAGGTCACCCCTGAGGCCTCCATCTCTCTTTGGCCAGGCTAAACCTGGCTCCCACAGCTGCTCCTGAGGAGAATTGCGTTCCAGACCCTTCATCATCTCCATTGCCCTTCTCTGGACATGCTCCAGCACCTCAAAGTCCTTGCAATGAGGGATCCAAAGCTTGAATTTTCCAACTAAACATTTATACAGAGACATAATTTATTTAATTGCATTGGAAGCAAAAGGGGTGAAACTCATCCCAATCCCATATACAAGTCAAACCTCCACAAAGTAGAGTTTACTTTTAATAACTACATTACACTGGGAAATAGTAAAAACTGAATTATAACGAGAAGACTACTTAACTGGAACAATTATACTCCTTTTGGCAAGTAGCTAAGAGGTTCTTGGCCAGTAATTCCTCTGCTAAGTAAGTCACAGCACAATCTGGTTGTGATGAGACCCTGAAAGGTCATCCCAGTTCCAAAGCCCAGCTGAGGGGGCACTGGATCAGGCTGCTCAAACCCCTGTCCAGCATGACCCAGAACACTGCTAACAACAGAGCATCACCTGCTTGGGCAGACTGTTCCAGGGTCTCATCACCCTCATCAGAAATGTCTTCCTTATGTCCAATCTCAACCTACTGTATTCCCATTTAAAACCATTGCCCCTCATCCTGTCATGAAGACCTTGGCAAAAAGTCTCCCCTAATCTTTCCTCTAAGCCTCTCATACACTGAGAAGCTGCATCACAGTAGTGAATTCTTTGAAGGAACTGATGGTTCTCTCACTCCAGCGAGCAAGTAGAAGCAGCTCTCACTACAGAGCAAAGTTACAGAAGAGAAAGTTTCCAAGGCAGGGGGACAGCTCAGGAATGATGCTCCCATGCCACCAACACCAGCTTCCAGAAGGGCCCTGCAGAACATGAGGCACAACTACAAGTTGCAAATGCAAGTGAGTCTGTACAGCTCAGAGATAACTCTGAAGTAGCACAAGTATCACAACTTAGTACCCAAAGCTGTGAGAACAATGAACTGCCTTTCTTACAAGGACATATGCCCTATGATTTCTGACTGAACACCTGTGAAATGAGGCTGTGGCAGGGAAAAATCCTGCAGGGAAGAGTACACTGTCAGATTTCTTAATTCATCAACTTCTGTGTTGGCCCTGATAAAAGCAGTTTTATGATGATGCAAAAAGTTTCTGGTAATGATATCCTGTTCTGAGAAACAAAACGAGCCAGAAAGGATACAAGAAAATGTGAAACTGATTGCATACTATAAAGCATTAGAGAAAATCTACTGTAAATCCATGGATCACAAACTTCAGCCTTTTCTTCATTTTTAAGTACAGTCTGCTATTCATATTTCCAAGTTTAGCAACTACTAGAAGCTGAGGTTTATACAGGAGAGAACCGAGCTAACAAAGTGCAAAAGTACTAGAATATCATTTCATACACAATCTGTTTGAGAAAGTGAGCCTCCTTCTCAGAAGTTTGAGATTCATACTTCTCAAAGAAGCAATGTCTCCAACTATTGTTATGGACACTGAGTTATCTGCAGAACACCAGTCTGAATCTTGACAAGCACAACAGGAATTCAATATTGTTCCAGGCTGAGATGCTTACTAGCTCCTACACAAGGTGATTCTCAGCATTAACTCCTACTCCTGCATGACAAATTCATTGCTAAGTACTGAATTCACCTGTAAAACATTCGGAACAGGCTTTGTTCCTAAGGTATATTTACAAGTCAAAATACAAGTCTCTCCACAAGACACTTCTACAAAATTAATCACTGCAAGTACTTTTGCAGGACTTCAGATCAGTAAGAATTCACTAAAGCCAGAAGCTGCAAAAAGTCTCAAGAGAGAAATCATTTTAAGAAAACCCAAACAACAAACCCACCAAATCTGGATTACTCACACTGAGCTTGTAAAATTTTGGTGTTACCTACACACATAAATCAGCTGTTACATGTTTCAATGGCTAGTCACAAAGTCAGCCTAAATGTGCCCCTCACTTTTCTTTACTTTTTCACTTTGACTTGGGCTTCTCCCTATTAAAAATAACTGCTCTAAACAAACCAATTGTTATCAATTAATCTGAAAGAGGCTTCATTTGCAGAGTAAAAGCAACACACTGATTGTCTAAGCCTGCAGATACTTCTATAAAAGGCACACCAATGCACTTCACACATTCTGGGCTAAACTATTTGAATTTTTAACCAGTTTTTTTTACTTGGGTGGCTCGGAAAACAATTTTATGAAAAAAGCTTGGCCATCCTCTCAGGGTGAGCTGAAGCTGTGCAGTAACTACAAAATCTGAATTCACTTAGTCAATCATGCTGCAATCCAGTAATAGGACGAGTTATAATAACATAAAATTTGAAAAATAAAACCTAATTGCTTATGCTACCACAGAAAATTTCATCTATTTTAATTAAAACTTGAAGTATTAGAATTAAGCAACTACCAAGGCAGAAAGAAGAGGCCATAAGTTCTAAATCAACTGTTTGAATATCAGGTTTCCTGCTTCTGAAATACCCATAAGACTTTTGTGATCGTTTGCCATAGTAGTGTTGCAAACAACAGTTTAAAATAAACAGAGCAGTCAAGTTTCTCTGTTAAGTCTCTGATTAATTCTTCTATGACAAATCTTGAAAATACTCTAAATTCAATACACTGAATCAAAGCTTTCTACAACACACCTTGTCTTAAACATTTACATTTTTCTGCATCATTGAGAAAATGATCACAAAGTATATTTACACCATAAAGTAGAAGTATTCCTTTTCCTGCAGAAACAGGAGAGACTGTAACTACCACTAATTTCAAGTCAAGTGACCTGTGTAAGTTTATTAAGAGCCCATATAAGTGACAACTCTGCAAAAAGCACCAGCAATTGCAGACTGCCTGCACACTTTATTCCCTACCTTTCTACACCCAGCATGGCCAGTTCAGAAAGGAGAAAATGGCACTGGGAAGCAAAACACTCAGCACTGTCTGGCCTGATGACCACCAGCCTCTCCTCACCTTGGCCATTGAAACTAGAAGAAAACCCCTAGATTGGAAAGAAGCAGAATGAGGGGATGACAGAACCACCTGCCAGGATCCCCAGCAAACACAAACTGATGGAGGACATGACTCTTCACACATGAAACTGAGGGGGGAAGCAGACAAGCACATATAAACAGGAACAAAAAGGGAGAAAGTTGACAGAGAAAAAAAGCAATGGACAGGAGTCAATACAGAACAGCAGGACAGAAAAATATGAACCATACACACTACAGCAGAAAACATCAACTTCCATTTCTAAAGTTTAGAATTAAAGTTTGGTGGCCTGACTGTGTAAATTTCTTTGACATGAATAATTGCTATAAAATACAATGAACAAGTTACACAGCATGCCTGTCTTTTCTATCATTCCAGAACTTGTTAACATAAGGAAATCTAACATGGACCTTGCTGATTCTGTGGTATCTTCTGACAAGTCTTTGCATGAACACCTGCTCATGGGAGTGTTGCAAGACAGTCACATAATAAAGAGGTTACATACCATGTTCTATTAATGTTACTTATGTTTACTGCAGTATAACACATTGACACATTGAGGTTATCCATGATCACACCTGTACATGTAGAGGTGCTCGACCATGTGCCACAGTCAGAAACTGCTGTGCCCAATATCCTTGGGCTGTAAAATAAAAAATAATCAGCCAACAACATAATTACGTACAGACATGTACGTGTATGAGCTCTATATGTATATATAGAGATGTCATTTACACCCTAGATTATGCTTTTTACATATTTTTCTTCTTTTTTTTCTTTCTTTTGCTTTTGGGGCAGAGAGGGAAGAATACCTTAAAATTACATTGCTGCTTCTACAACAGACGGCTTCTGCAACATCAGACCACAATCATCTTCTATTAACATTATTTTATCTCATCTTAGCCCCAGATGGACTTTCTGGGGGGATGTGCCATAGATACTACACAATGCAGACATTTTGAAATGCTTTCTTTCTACATTAACTTCAACATTACCTATTAAAAATACTAATGGGATACAAAAAATGAAAAAAGAGAACTCTGGTGAAAGGAAAGCTGTTTCCCCTCTTTCCATAAGCTTTCCATATGTTACATCTGTTGGAACAGGAAGCATTGGTATGTAAGGTAGTGTTTAATCAACACTCAGATAAAGCTGTAGCTGTCCTGTCTATGGAATTGCTTGAACAGCAAATCTCTGTAAGGAAGCCTTGATATTTCAGATTCACTTGTTCTATCAGCTTGGCCAGAAATGGAATAAGCCAAAAGAGATAATGGAAAGACTAAAATATGAATACAGTTGTTCATCCTAAAATGCAGTCCTGCCAAAATTCTTGTACAGCTTCAGACCTTGAAGTGTATCCAGTATCTTTACTTAATGAAAGCTTTAGAGTATCCTCTTCCTACAGAGAGTTCCAAACCAGGTGGGTGTAACACCTGAGAAACTACAGATAACAGCTGAAAAATTGCAGCCACCTACATTAAACCTTTTCATGACCAAAATTAATTTCTGGTAGAGTCACAGAATGGGTTGGGTCAGAAGAGATTTTAAAGATTACCTAGATCCAAACCCAGTGCCATGGGCAGTGACACCTTTTCACTATATGTATACATGTGTGTGTACGTTTGTATATATGTTTGTTAATATATTTTTATTATTTATTTTTCTTGTATTCATTGCTTCTGCCAAATTAAAAATCTAATAGCTACTTGGTAAATTCTTCTGTTCCCAACTCAGTATCCAAAGACTGTACATTTGAAAAAACAATCAATACTTATGGCTAGAATATTCTATTCTAATAATGCAGCAGTCTTCATACTGTCAAATAACTTTCATGCTCTTCTGTGCACTCTGGGTACAATATTGAACAGACTTTTTTCCAACATTTATTCTAATTTCCTTTATTTTTCTAAAATTAAATTGGAAGATGAATGAATTATAATCACTCATAGGTCAGCTATAGTTACACAGAAGCACAAACTCCTCCTAAAACCCACACATTAGCTCTCTCTCAAAGGCTTTAACTCATGACCTTGGTAGGTTAACCAAAGCTGTGTTTGCAGTCTGGACCTTAGTTACTCAACTCAATGACACTGCCTGCAAAGGCAGGTTGGCAGTATTCAGGTCATCTGTCATAACATTTGTTTATTTTTCTTGGTCTACACCAGGCCAGAAAATTTCAAATCCAAGTGATGAGATTGACACAACTCCTGGCTGGAGCACATGTAACTTTTTACATACAGCTGAGCATTTTGTGATGATGGAGGTGGATGCTCTTTCACACAGCCTGTGACTGCAACCTACATCAAGAACATGTTGAACAATCCTTTGGCTTTATAGAATCAGCCTTGTAGGATACAAAGTAGAGGGAAAGAGGTCTTTGACTACTAGGCAGTCTTTCCACAGCTGACACTGCACAGCTGGCTGATGGTGAAGTTACAAATAAATGTCACAGATAGAGATACTGAAAAAAAAGGTATAAATCTGAATATGAGACAAAATGAATGAGGCCCATGTTCTGGAACCTTCAGGAATAAGTAGTACTTGACTCTTCAAAGCATTTCACCCAAAAGTCCCTATTCACCATTTCAAGGGTATCATTTCAAGGTATTTTTACAATACCTTATTTTTATTCTACATGACAAATATCCTTCCTAATATAAGTTACACATGCAAGTTAAACACTTTAAGCAATCAGCATCTCTCTAAAGCCAAATCATTTCCACTCTGATCTGCCTTACTGTACTCCATTAAGGTTGGTAGGATAAACTGCAGTGATTTCATTTCCCTTTTAGGAAGCTATGCTCATAATCCTGCTTTAGAAGAAGAAGAAAAAACCACTAGGGCTCAAAGGCAGCTTCAACCTAAAATAGTTACTAACTCATTCTTTTGAAGAGGTTTGGATTATTTCACTCAAAACCAAAAAGATGCTGTCCAGCAGCTCAGGGTAGGTGCAGCCTCCAAAATCCATGCCATTCTTTGTTTTAATAGACCTTGCTCTTCTCTCAGGACTTATGGAGTTTTGAGGGTACCTCAGTAAAGCAATAGCTAAAGAAGTGTTGAAACATTCTCTACACTACCCTGAGCTTGCTCTGGTATTTGTGCTGTGCTCAGGGCTCTTCACCTCCATCAGAACAGAATATTGGAACTGACACCCACTCAACAACTTGAGCAGATGCACTACAAGAACACAAAAACCTTTCTTTCACCTGATATGTCACAGTCGTTTCCTTTGCTTGGATACTGCAGCAAAGGAAGAGATGTGGCATTAACCAATCTCCCAGCTTCTTTACTGGAAAGAAGTGGGAGTGTCCATATGGTTTGTAGAAAGCAACAATGTGGAACACGCCCAGCTCTTCAATTACTAACTAAGAATTTCAACCTTTTCAAACCAGTTTTTTTGTTTTTAACTCCAGGGGAATCATGTACAGAAAACACAGAGGGGAAAATAAGAAAAAACTCAAGGTCATATCTTCCCACAAATACAATGCAGTCTTACATCCAACAGGAGGTTAGACAGTAGAAAAACCTAAAGTTTAAAATAACTTGCTGTCCCCCCTGGCCAGCCAAGCACAACTGCCACCAGAGCATTCCCCTGAGGCAGTAAGTGACACGAAATGCCAGCCCTGGACAAAGGAGCACAAAGTGAGAAATTTGTACATTTCTGAATAAAAAACCCCCTAACCAGCTTATATTAAAATAACATTGTAATCTGATGCCTTGATTCCAAAATCCCAGCACAAGTCACACCCTCTGCTTCACCAAACAGCCCAATGACTCCTTCAGAATTCTCACAACATTACTGCAAACAAACTCAGCTCTAAGCATTTACACAGCCCAGACTCAAGTGTAAGCTTTGGGTTCTCTCTGCTTTGAGAGGAGACAGAAGAAGTAAGGAGATGAAAACCTTTGACATTTTTAGTGCTGTTTAAGCACAAGCCTTATTTGATTTTGTTCTGAGTCATTCCTCCCCCACAGGATGGAAAGCAAAGCTCCATGTTCAGTATGTGAATGGCCAGATGAGCTGAGCAATACCACAACAGACCTGTTAAGTCTCTCTATAAATCATATGCAGATTTTCTGTTCCTTCTAACTGCTGGAGGAATATGCAAATTAAGTAATTAGGTACCTCAGAGAAGCATGTTCTTTGATTCAGCATCAGCTTTAAAAAAGCAAAGGTAATTCATGCTTTAAAAAATCCCAGACAATACAATAATAATTGGTGCTTATTTTCACAACTATTGCATACCACCAGTTTTCCATTATAGTGAACCAAACTCAGTACTATTTAAAGTCCGGGGGTTTTATTGGCTGAAAAATGATGAAATTTTTTTTTAAAAAACAATATTTACCTGAGAACCACAATCAAAAGAACCTCCAGTTACCAGATTTACATTATAATACTATCTCATCCAACCTTACAGATTCCCTGTTTTAGCCACCTTCCAAGAAAGGCTCCAGACAGGGAATACACAAGACTTTGGATACTCAACACCCACTAATTCTCCATTACTGTCTGCACCGTTTAGCCTATGGAGTTACTCTTAATTCAAGTATCTTATTATTTTGTCTAATTTTCAAATGGATTAAAAGTAAATTTCACAGAAATTTAAACATTTGCAGAAGACAATGCACATTCAGCTCTGTACATACTTCCTCAGATACACAATAATCTCTATTACTTGGATTATTTGTCAGATTTCCACACCCAACCATTCAGTTTGATAAGAGCAACTTTCTATGTATTTGAGACATTCATGAACTGCACACAGTCCACACACAAAACAGCAAATGAGAAAGTGCCTTTATAATAACACATTTCCGAGTACCTGTAAGAGTAAAGACATTCCTTCTGTAGTTATACATCTTCAATTCAACTGAATCCAGTCCAGAATAAATACAAACACATAAAAAACCCCAAAGAGGTGCATGATTAACCCCTACAGGTTCAAACACAGTAGTACTGACTTTCTACTCACTATTTATTTTTTAGAAATTTTCAGTGACATCATGAAAACATCATATTAGAATGATAAAATTCTATTTAAAATTCTCAATCTGCATTATTTATTACAAAAAAGAACTTCTAAAATTCAAATTATTATTTTCAAATAAGAACCAAATATTTGAAGGAAATCTCATTACTAGAAATCAAAAGTACGTGTTCCTAATTTACAAAATTTTTCATACAACTGCTTTTACCTAAATAAAACAGAACTGCCGAATGTATTTTACATTTTAAAAGCAGTTTTTAAATTCATAGCATAAGACAAATGTATCTCTAATGAAAACTATGTAACAAACATATCCTATACTGGTCTGGAAGTCAATACAAAGATAACTTAGCAGAGAATTTTGTAATATTAGAACTACTAAGATGCCATTGAATGTTACTTCCAGAAAAAAAAATAAAGGGAGAGAGAAAAAACATCAAAAGTGCAAAATAATTAACAGAAGGAAAAAAACCACACCAAACATTACAAACATACCACCCTCAAATACCAAGCTTCTTACAAACTTTAACTGGGAATATGGGGGCTGCAATCTCATTCCCTTCTATGCAGAGACACAGAAATATGCAGTTACAAGGGAAAAGCAATACTGAACATCCAAATTCATAATTTTTAAATTTCTTTTTGTCCAGCATACAGAGTCACAGCTCAAAACACCAAGGAAACAGCAACCCCAGCAAAAGAGAGGAGGTTTTGATACTGCTGTTGAACTCTGAAAAAACATTAAAAAGTTTAAACAGGTGAGTATTAGGCACAGAAAGCCTTTAACTTCAGGAAATAAGCTGGGGTGGTGGTGGGGGGAGGAATCTTTGTCTAGGCAAGTATTTATCACAATAAAATGCACTCCAATAGCACACACTGGGTGCTTCCTCAAGAGGAATTGTCACAAAGGAAGTCTCATCTGGCTGTTTCATAATAATTTTAAACCAGTAAAAACACAATAAATCTGAAGAAAGAATTTGCTTCTCCTTTCCTTTCAATGCTTGCTCCTCCCAACATACCACCACAAATTTAGAGACCAAATGGTGACATGGACATCACTACAGCTAAACTCTGATTTACAAACACTAAATACTCACCCAAACTGACTCCCCCCAAACCCCCCAATATCTTGTGTCATAGAAAGACACAGAACTCTGAGACAGAAGCAGCAGCCAGGGTCAGAAGTGTTAGACCAAAGTGTCAGGATGAGATCTGACCACAAAGACCTCAGAGCAGACTCTTCCTTCGGGTAAGGCACAAAAACTTATTGGAAATTAGACTTTCTCATTAAGAGAGCAGCCCAAGTCACAGTCTGAGGCTGAACTCTTTGATTCCATTTAGCAGTTTTCCTGTTACAGGAACCTCATAGGTGCAAGGAACTACACAACCAACAGTTCTGGTTGGTCACACTTTACCCAGTGATTTAGACACTGAAAACATGTAAGATTTGTAAAAGTCTTATCTTCCATGTTAAATGATAGAAAAAACAGCATCTCCTTGAAATCCAGATGATCTATATTCAAGCAAGCCAGAAACCTAACCTAAGTAGCTTGGAGTACTGTTGATTGTTCTCAGCTTCCTGAAAACCTGCCTTCCTGAATCTTCATTTTCTTTTTTATTTGGAAGAACTGGGAAAAGTTCTTAGCCTTGACCACAGGAAAAACAAAGCCATCAAACCAGATTAGTTATGAATGTCAGGGATTAGCAAATACGAAGCACAGAACAGAGAAAATAATCCAAAAACCAGAGCAAACTATACAAAATACAAATATTGTGATTGAAAAATGTTAGAACTTTGAGATACATGGAACTGATATGAGTTTGATCCAGTATCATATAAAAATTGAAGCACACATCTAAAGACAAGTTTGCAATCCTCACAGATCCCTCCTGAAAAGTTATTCTGCAGAAAGACTTACAATCACAGTAATATATTCAGAAGTTACTCATCTTTGAGTATTTAATAAAATTAACACAAATTTGATGTACTTGAATATATGTGCAATAAAAACCTATTACAATTCAACCTTGAGGTTTGCACCTTAGCAAACTCATTTCATGTTTAAGCAGTCTTTTTTCATAGCTAGTAAAATTAACCATTAAAGGAACCCAAATTAAATACTGCTTACTACAAATGCAATACAGCTGTTAAAACTGCTTTTTAAGAAAGCATTATTCAAATAATCACCAAAATACTTTCTGAATATAAAAAAAAAGTCCATTTTTTTGGTAGAGTATTTGTCTACTGGATAGTCTTCTAGTGGCATTCTGCCACACTGTACAGGCTATCAGGAAACCAAACAACTAAGATGCTTATAGTACAGAATACAGGATCATTAGTAGAACTGAACAAATAACCCCAAGCATTAAGTTTTTCTCCTTGCTTGACTTTTCTTATAGTTTAATGAAAATTAAGATTATTTATGATTATGTAACATGCTTACATAATTCACAAATTCTACTATAAACAGAAATAACTGGCCCTACAAGTCTAAGTACACCATACACTTGCTGGGAAAACAAAACAAACACCACCCTCAACCCCCATAAAAGCAACTACAGTGAAAAAAAACCAAAACAAAACCAAACTCAGAAAGGAGACAAAAGAAAGCCCTAAGCAAGTCTAAATGCATTCCCCTTAAGTATGTAGAGTGTTCATCTTCTGAACAGACTAAAAAGCTCGTGCCAGAAATAGTTAAACTTAAAAAATGAGTGCAGCTTACATAAGCCTGTGGCACTCAACCATTTTTACTGATGGCACTACAACCAACAGTTGCAAAAAAGTTCAGAAAGTAAAACTTAGGAACTAATTCAAAATACCTATAACCCTTACTCCAAGGCTGACTAAGTAAGGCTACTGGCAAAGCTGAAACTCAAATATTCCATGAATTGTCAAGTGGATAGAGTAATCCAAGAATTATGCTCAAGAGAAGTTATTCAGAGTAACCCCAAAGCAGAAATTTGCTACTGTCACAAGGACACAACTCCTCACATAAGACACATCTTCTGGAATCTGTGTTCTAGCACAAAATCAAAACATAAGAAGAAGCATATAAAAATGTCAGTGTCATAACTACTTTCCTCTCACCTGAACCATAGGAATTCTAACACTTAAACCTATTTCTTTCTTTTCCTCTTCTTCTGGAGCCCACAAAAACCTTACCTTTCAAAACTTTCAAAAAATGAGGCATTTAGAGACTTTAGAATCTCATTCTTTAAACTCTTTTACGGGCAGCAGGACAAAACAATGATCTATGGTATAGATTTTAACAGGATTCAGTGGTAGGGGAGAAAGCACATAAGGACTGTTTGGTTTTGGGGGATCTTTCTAAAACTCAATTCACAGAAGGGAGTCAGATTTCTTTTGATCCTTTCCTGTCAGCTCCCCATGACCAATCCCCCTTCAGCAAGTTCTCTGAGCCATCAAGTCCATGAACTGACACCCACAGGGACCATGGCTCCACTGAGCCCAGGAATGACAACAAGAAGTTTTCTCCACCTCATCCAACTACCAGGAGAGTGAGCAGAATCCCTCTTTCAGAAGATATGGATTTCTTTAAAGGTTAGAGAAGGAGCTCTTCTTCCATCTCCTGTGTTTCCAGGACAGGAATCCTCCATCAGACTGGAGACACCAGTCCACCACTGCTGTGTTTCAACCTCTCCATAACAGACGGACATGAGCACAAACTGCAGTGGGATTTGTGAAACCAAAACCCAAGAACTGAACGGTACAGATAAGAACCAAGCAGCACAAGCCTCCATGCCTTGATCACATCTTGGGTAACATATGCTCTTAGGAGAAGTGTCATAAATTTTTGCTACAATTTTACAGAAAAAATGTCTCAGTTAAGGCAAAGCAGCTTTTAAGTGACTGAGTGTTCCTACAGAAATAGAAGTACTGTTTATCACAGCACCAGAAACGTCTGTGTTGTTGGTTCTAGTGCCTCCATGAGTAACAACAACAGAGATCACTGAAGATGCCTCAGTGTCCACACTGCTACAGAAAGGTGTCACTCACCTGATGGAACTAAGACCATTAAGACCTGCTGCACAGTGCTCCTGAGAGGATTCTTTCTTCTCTTTGGAAAACTTCAAGTTGTCCTCTACAGAAGCCACTTCCCTCTTACAGACCTCTTACTCCTAGATCAAGGAACTTTATTTCAACACTTAAGTCATTTTTGACTCTCTCTCTCTCTCCTTTTTTTTTTTTTTTCTAATACAGTAGATCATGATTTCTAAACACAGACCAAAATAGCTGATCTTACTCAGGTCTCTCTTAGGCCTAAGGCTACCTTCAGCCTCATTTACCTCAACTCCCAAATCTTGAAAGGGATTGGCAGGTAGAACATTTACTTGACTTGGAACTTTCTTTAAAGCAAAAGAAGCATTTACAGCATCTAAGGCTGGGCTTCAAAAGCCAAGAGGCATATTTCATTTAAGAGAACCTACATTCTGCCATTTATGAACTTAATTCAGCTGCAATAGATGTGGTACAAACTCTCTCTTCCCTGTCTGACCTCTCTTCCTTTAAACTGGATATTCCAAGAAAACAATAATTAAAAAATGTTTGTTCCAGAAAGTGCCAATGAACTCAAACCAACACAGAAGGAAGCTGGATGTAAACAGGGATAATGCTCAGTCACTACTTGCTACTGAAACCAGTACACATTGAAGAGCAACAGCTTCAGTGTAAGAGCAGGACAAAGTACAAAACTGCAAACATATTCCTGAGCAATTATTCAGAAAGTTCTTACTCACAAGGGATGAAGCATTCAGCCCAACAATGAGATTTGTTGTGAAACACATGCATTGAACATTGATGCTCATGAACTTAGAACAGCATGCAAATTTCTATAACACTTTCATGATGCTGCCCAAACAGCAGGAAACAAAGCATAGATAAAGGACTAAAATACCTGTTCCCCTGTGCTGTCCATTTGAAACTGACTAATGAGTTGAAAAAAATCCATGGTAATGTACAAAAGCACCGACAAAAGTTTAAAATATAATTTTGTGTAAATGTTCTGAATTCAGCTACAACACTTACTCAGCAATTACTGAAGTCCCATTTGCAAATGTCCAGATCGCCCAGCAGCTAAAACTTGATTTTTATCAGGAAAGAACATAAAGTGACTTTTCAGCAGGATATCCAGCAAATAACTTAAAAGTTTTTAACACATTCAAATCAGCAGTGAGAAGATGATATTTGATGTAATGCTTGCTAGTAGAAATTTAACCTATTTGTATTTTGAGCAAATATGAAGCAACAGAGAAATTGTACCAAATTAACACTTGGTCTTATCTAGACATGTAATTTCTGATCCAGCATTAGCAGGATTACAGTAAGAATTACTTTCAAGATTAACATAAGAATTCCAAGAAAAAAAAGCAGGTACACTTTAGCAATGCTATGCAACAGCCTAGTACCTGGCTTACTATTTCTGCCAGCTGATCTTAAGAACATCCACAAGAAAGCCAAGTCCTATATTTCTTTCATAACTTGCACAACATCTAGGTAAAAAAAAAAAGGCAACAAAACCCAACCATCTCCTATTCATCAACTATCATTGATCCAATGCCCAACAAGAAGAACAAAACAAATCTGTAACCCTTTCAAGTGCTAAGAAAAAATGCCCACATCTTGAGTCAAGCCAAAGTATACAAACTCCTCACTGAAGACACAGAATTACACCTGAGGATTTATACCAACGTGACAAATAACATGCCTAGCAGAAGCAAAGCCTTTTGCCAGCCAATTGCTAATGCAGCTGTGGCATTGTAAACCAGGAAGAGTTCAAACAGATGAGACTTGGGGGCAAATCACCTCAGAATATAACCTAGGAATAGAAAAATGCTTAAGTGTAAAGCTGCAAGATTAAAATACCAGCACTGCTGTGGTTCTTTTTACCAAATCTAGTAAGAAACAGTCAATACTGAATGCAGTTTATTAAATTGCTCAAGTTTTTTTCCTGCCACAACATCCAAAACAAATACCGATAATAAAGGTTTTCTTTTTCTAAAAACTCTCCATTTGCCCCAAGATCAACCATGATTTCACATAAATTGATCCACTTTTCAAACTAACATACACTTTAGCAGACATGCAATTTCATTTGAAAGTAAGTATTTCATTTTGAGTGTGGAACAAGACTGACCAAACGGAATCTGCTGAAGGGTGTTTTCCAGAAAACACTCTTAATGATCCAGCAGCAAGCCCACATGCAGGTAGGAAAACATCTGTACTTGAGCTGTGACAGCGAGGCTGCTCAGCACCACCACAGCAGAATGACCTCCCTCCTTTCTCTCCCTTTGCTATTTGCTTACAAAGCCCCCTGCTTTAAACAACTCTCTGAAAAGAGGAGTAACTTTCCTTACAGAAGAGCCAGATTAGGACAAAACCTGATAATTCAATGCTTTTAAAATACCACTGCTTTGAATTCAGACCCTTAATAAAATAAAGCCCACCAGAAACTGAAGAACAAATGTTTCTTAAAAACACAAAACTGTATATAACTTTAACAGATATGGCATTTTTCATCTTTAATCTCTAGTGTTATGCTGGCTACTTTAAAACAATACCTGAAAAGGGAGAAACATTCAACATAGTAATCAATGGGGTGTAAGAATATTGAAATGTTATTTCCACAGTGACATTAAGCTGAGACAGACATTGTGATCTATCTGGTATAAATAATCTTCAAAAAGAAAAGAACAAGAAAAATTCCAAACAATAAGAACTCAGTGCACAACTTGAACTATATCAGCAATACTGTGGCATTGTCTCACCATATTACATACTGAATTTTGTGACATGTATTTCAGCTTCTCAACTCAATGAAAACACCCCAATGGTGTTTCTTCTGGAAGTTGTGCACGTGAGTCTCCTGGATTCCAATACCACAGTGCCACTTCTTAAACACTGACAGATACAGCACAGAAGTTGCTGACTGACCAACCACCCTCCTCACACAGAACAGGAGACACCCAGCATGGGCATTCAGTACCACAGACCCACCTACACTAGCACCACTTGCCTGGAGCTGGAGAGAGCATTTTGTTCAAGTATTATGAGCACATGGCCAGTTTGAAGGCCTTTCAAAGGACAGCTTTGGCACTTGAAGGTTTGGCAGACTACAAGAACCTACTCTAGCAGTGCTTTCAACCAACACCTTCAACATTTGCACGAGTCTAAACAAGTATTTCAAAACTCATCTTTCCATTTGCAAGAGAGAGTTTCACACGTGAGAACTGGCACCATGACATCACCACACATGCAACTTCTGCAAAGCAGTTCTCAATCTCTCACAAAAACAAGACAGTCAATATTGCCTTTTGGACAGTATTTTAGTCTACTATGACCATATGGAAATAAGCCTAGAGAAAATTTGTACTCTAGAAAGAACCAAGAGTTCCAACATGGAAAAAAAAAAAGTGACAATAAGAGAAAACTTTTCCAGAGATTTGAAAGTAAATCCCTAATATCAGTTTAGTGCACTAGGTAGCACCAACATTTTTCAGTTCAGCTTTATTTTTCTGTTAGAGTAAAGACAGGGACAGGAAAAGATACTGCAAGAACCACAAGTCACAGATATTTCTACCACATATCTTGCAGTCCAGAGTAGCCCAAAAGGTGCTCATGGTAATGTTTCAGGCTCTGTACAAAATCTCTCAGTTTCACACTGTTTTTCACCTGCCTTTTAACCATACCACATAACAAAAATAACTTCCACTGCAAACACCTTCAGTTACACTTTCCTTGTGTTTATGAGTGAGCTCACAGGCACTGCACCTACAGCAGAGGAACAGCAGCATCATAGATGCTCCCAGAGCAGAATGTGTCATAGCACAGTTGAGTTGGATGACTAAGCACACACTCAGACTTGATGTTACCCAAAATTTACTAGATTTGATCATTTACTCAATGGCTCGATCATCACTAAAATACCTTTGGTGTCAAAAAAGTAAATCAAAGGCTTTTGCTTGTGTTGGTGATTTTGTTGAAACACTGAAGCTGTGAAAGTAGGGATTTGAAAATCATCCCAGTTGAAGGCAAAGTGCTTTGAAAAAGAATTAAAAAAAATACTTTAGGTTTCCTATTTATTATGAACTGCAGTACATACCCATGTAACTCTTGCCCTAACCAAGAATACTTCTGCAGGTCATGCTTTAAGGATTCTTATGCTGTTTACAAATACAAACAAAATGAATCACCGCAGGTTTGAAATCAGGAGAAAGCCTCTAGACCAGCACAACCAAAACCTTCATTTAAGCCCTACATAATTCTCGAGAGGGGACAGAGGAGAGTTTGCCAGATGACCCAAAGAATCACATCAATGTACTCTCCTGGATGACTCCAAAGGAGTATTTTCCCATCAGGATTTCCTGTTACTCTGCAACTCAACAGAGACACCAGCACAGACATCTCCAAAGCTGGCTGAATGTCAGATGTGTTTTCACAATACCTATTCAACTTGTCTAGGCTTCCTCAAGATGAAAAGTCATGGAAAGGAAGAGGAGCCTCAATGAGATTCAGGAAACAAGAATGGACACAGATCTCACAATTCCCTCATTACATTTACCTGGCATCATTATATGTAAAGGTTATGACACAAGATGAAAAAAAATACATAATAAAAGTATAATTTCATAATAAGAATACATCATACTCATCTGACTACCTGTGTTTAAACCAAAAGATTCAAGATTAAAGGCAGGCTTAAATGCTGATTTTATTATTCTTTACTAATGTGCACAAAATTTGGTAGCTGGTAATTTTATGGACAAACAGACTTCTATATATACATTAATACAGGTTGTTAAGGCACTCTTCAGATTGCTTCTGTCAATAGACACCATTCATAAGGCAGGACAAAGTGCAAGCTTTAACAAATGTTGTGAAATACTTTATTTTTAAGAATCCTGTTCCTCTCTCTCTACAAAGAGGAAATGAATTTAACATTTCTTTTTACATGAAATATGTTAACTGCAAGTATACTTAAGGAGGGGCAGAAGAAAGTATTGCTTTTTTCACAGAGCTAGAAAACAAAATTAAAGTTACCAGAACAGTGACTGGCCTTTAACCATGCAAGCTTTACCTGTAAATTTCTGTTCTACTAAGTCCTCTGGAAATATTAGTGATCAGGTGGACCTGCTAGAGAACATAAGCCCATAAAAGAAATACTACTCAATTTTGTCACAGTAAACACCAGCACTAAAAATAACAAACACATATTGACACATCAGCTGGATAGGTTGACCTGACCACTCTCAAGATTTATTTAGAATTGAAGAATAGTGTCTTCAAACCTGTTAGCACTGAGACCTTCCATAACAGTTTCATGCATGTTTACCTGAACACAGTGTCTTACTTTTAATTTTTTCCATTACTTTCCAAGTATGGCAAATCTAAGCCATTCCATTTTTTTTGGACACAGGGAACCTCTACCAAAACCTGAAGTATAGATACTCCCAAACCACCTAAGCAATTGTCTTTCCTATCCTTGTTTTCTCCTTGCCAAAGCCAGGGAAACAAGGGCCAATATCATGTTACAAGTTATGTTTGAACAAGGGGAAAAGCACAGCGACTGCACAGTCCTACACTAACACTGAACGGTATAAATAAGAGCTGCATCCATCCTCCATATCCACTTACATTTAAAAAAACACCGAAAACGAAACTCGAGTTAATTTTCCTCACAGCCAATACAAGCAGCCGATAAGATCTCAAACCCGACCTGAAGCCAAGACTCTGGACAGAGCACAGCCAAGGAAGGCCTTGCTACCTTTGGGGGCCTTCTATTTCTAGAGCCAAGGCACAGCAGCAGCAGCAGCATCGCGCTGCAGTCACGTCCAAGGGGCAGCGTTTACCTGTGAATCCATTTGCTTTTCATTAATTAATTTATTTTTACGCAGCAAGAGCAGCATCAGTGGCCCAGCAGGCAGCACAGCCCCTGCTCAGGGGACACCCGCACGGGATCCCCGGGCACTCCGCCCGCCTCGCTCCGCAAAGGGCTCCAAAAACAAAGACCAAAGTTTTCCCTGTTCGGTGCGTGGGAGTGCAGCAGCAAAACAGGAGCCAGGATCAACACGAGCCGCCTCCCGTCACCACACCCGGGCCCACGCAGGGCAGGAGAGCCCCTGCTCCCCGGGGCAGCCCATCTGTTCCCCCGGCACGGCTGCAGCCCGCTCCCGCACGGGGAGGGGGGACACCCGCAGCCCGGCGGGATGGGGAAGTGAACGGGGGTGTCACCCGAGCCTCCCTCGCTGGCCCCCGGCAGCGGGGGGGCCCTGCCCGCCCCCCGATTCACCCCCACAGCCCTCCCTCACCACCGCCCCCCCTCACCGTGCTGCGCTGGGGGCTCGGCTCCGGCTGCGGCTGCGGCTCCGGCGGCTGCATTCCCGCCCCCCGGCTCTGCCCCGGGCCGCGCTGCGGGGGCCCCCCCGCTCCTCCTGAGGAAGGGGAGAGGCAGAGGCGCGTGGCCCGGCGGGCGGGCGGGCGCGGGGAGCGGCGGCTGGAGCAGGGAGCGGGTCCCGGGGCAGAGCGCGGCCGGGAAGCGCTTCCGGGCTCAGTGCGGGGCGCTGGGGCCGCCGGGCGGGGCGGGGCCCCGGCTGCGCCCAACGGCGTCCGACATGGCGCGGCCCGCGCGCGCCGGACCGCACGGCTCTCGCGAGACTTGGCGGAGTCCGCGGCGGCGGGGAGGGGGGAGCGGGGGCGCGAAGGCGCGCGGCAAAGAGCGGGGAAGGCGGGAAAGGGGCGGGGCCGGGCCCGAGGGGCGGGGCCAGGGCGGCGTGAGGTGGCCCCGCGCTGGGGCTGCCTCCTGTCCCTTCCCCAGCCCGGCCCGCGGGCGCTTCTCAGCGCCTTTAAACGAAACTTCCCCCTAGCCGGGGCAGGACACAGCGCTGTGTGCTAGAGCTGATTGGGGACCCTCGCTCCCGGCTCCCCCCCTCGAGAAGCCTGAGCGTGGTTGGGCAGGAGCTGAGGTGTTATTTTCTGAGTGTTGGCAGCAGCGATGAGGTGCGTGGCCACAGTGGTTACACAGTTCACAGAATGGGTCCGGATGATCACGGTGGGTCATCCGGCCCAGCCTCTCGGCTCAGGCAGGGCCTCACAGAGCACAGGCTCGGGGTTGTGTCCAGACGGTGCTGGAATGGCTCCAGTGAGGGAGACTCCATGCTCTCCATGGACGATCTGTTCCAGTGCGTGTTCTTACATGGCACAGGATAGCTGTGAGCAGAAAAACGCTGCTGTGCTGTGCTCCTACCCAAATGTCTCATGATCCCATGCCAGCCCAAGTAATATTTTTGGTCCTTCTGCTTGCAGGATGGACTCGAGGCTGTTATGATTAATATGGATTGATCCAGTGTGAACTTTTAATTGACATCTCCGGAGGCTGAAATCTTCCTGTTGAGGCAGAGCCTTGCAGATGGTTTAGTGGGTGTACACTGATTTTTCATCCACACACTGGGCCTTGAGATTGCACTCGGTTTGTACTCCAGTATAAACTGGTTTAAAGCATCTTTTCACAAATCATAAAGACTATTATTTGTGTTCTTCAGGGTTTGTGTGTGTGTGTGTGTTTAGGTATTTTCTTTGTTTAAACAGCATCTGTCTTGTGTAGATTTTTTTTGTCTTTTTTACTTTTTTTGTCTTTTTTACAGTTTCAGAGCCACAGAAACACCATTGCACTGATAGCAATGAGAGCAGATGCAGAGCCCTGTAACCTGGCACAGGATTGGAAATGCAGGGGGGATGTGTGTCTTGTATTGCCATTACTGACTCTCCACGTCATCTTCCGTGTGCAGAGGCCTCA
Organism: Agelaius phoeniceus; assembly: GCF_051311805.1. Classification (NCBI taxonomy): domain Eukaryota; kingdom Metazoa; phylum Chordata; class Aves; order Passeriformes; family Icteridae; genus Agelaius; species Agelaius phoeniceus. The sequence goes on along the minus strand of NC_135266.1, from coordinate 11,509,833 downwards.
GCTCCTGTGTCAGAGGTTGTGTGAAGTTAATTAAGGAATTCCTGTATTCTGATCCCCACATCGGAAACACGCCAAGCCTGACTAACACTTCTGGAGAAGCAAAACTGGAAGTAAACAGGATCTTGATGCAACAATAGTTTTATCTAAAAGAGCTTGATTCTTATCCTCTGACTGGAACTATTATCAAGATGCTGAAGTGCATATTCCTCAGCAAAAATACATAATTTCCAAATATAAGTGTGTGCTGTTAATGCCAATATGTAGTCTCACTTAAAATGTAAGAAACAGCCCTTGTTGCAGCTGTTGATGGTGGGCACATGACAGTCTCTGTGGCCTGACTTACACGTGCTGGCCCTGGCATCAGCATTTTTTGTGTTTTCCAGCTACAGTCTTAATTCATCCTGTCATTGTTGGTTCCAGATTTTTCAAATCAACATCTGAGTCACTTTGTCACTGCCCCTCTGTAAAGTCCTTGCACTACAGCTCCAGTGAGTCCTGGCAAACCAGTGTAGCTTCATACAAGTGGGCTCCATGGCTCCTTTTCACTTCAGAAGCAACCAGTGCTTTGTTTTGTTTGGAAATGATGCTTTTCCTCTGCAATTCTCTGTAGTGGACTGACAGACGACTGTAATCCAGCAATTGCCTGACTTTTATCCCACTTTCAAAGCAGGAGTGTTCCAACAGAAATTGCAGACACTCAGAATTTTTCATCTACCCTTTGCTAGTTGTATGCTTGAGAGCAGGATTGTGAGACTGGGAAATTAATCGCTCCTGAAACTTCACAATTAATCATAGCACAGCCAGGGCTGTGCTCAAGAATTTAAGAAAAAAATCCTTATGGGTATTAGGTGCCTGATTACCCCAGAAATCAAAGGTTGTGTATGTTCTAACTTTTCTGAACACATCTCTGAAAGCAGTTAATTTTATTGCTGATCCAGCTTTTGTGTCTCTTAGCCATATGACAACTACAAAAATTGATTATACGGAAAAGGAATGTTAGGAAAGCGCTTAATGCATTTTTAGCTGCTTCTAATGGGATTTAGCAGCTGGAAACAAGGAGAGCTGGCACTGAGTAATCAGGGCTGTTCTTAGACAGCTGTGTGGGAACCAGAGTATCAGGACTCTGAAATAAATCACCATTTTTTTCCCTGTATTTTAAAATATGCAATATATGCAAGGAAGAATTTGAAAGCTAGCTCTCAATACTTGCAGCTCAGACAGTTAACTCAAAGTCAGATGGAATTCATTGTTAAATCCAGTTCTGTAATAACTTCTACATGAAAATGCCCCTGGGTTCTGTGTGATTTTTTTTTTAATTTAATGCTTATGGCAGTTACTACTGCCCATTTTTGAAAGGCCTCAGGTTTGGATTTAAATTCCATGCTACATTAATTTTTAAGCAGAACAAAAATGTAGTTATTTCTGCTCCCCTTTTCTCTTTATTAGCATCAATCCAAGAGACCCATTTTCCTATTTTGGAAGAAAGCAATTTTATGCATGTTTGTGCCTAGGCATTGCAGTCAGAAAAACGTTTTGGTAAAGTGGCCCTTCCATAGGTTTTCTGTCTGAATAGTTCCTATACTCACTTAGCTCCATTTACAAATCAAAAGCATAATTTTCAACATAAGCACTGTAAACTGAGTCTTGAAAATCCCCCTGTTACACCATGGTTGGTGTTTTGTCACTGAAATGCACCGAATAAGTTTATTTGGTGATGCCTAAAGGGGAATATAGTCCCACTGTGTGGGGATGGAGCGCATCTATTTGTCAGAGTTTTAGTAAAAAAAGTAAATATATTTTTTGGTCCTAAAGTATTTAAGTATTTATAAGTCTTTATGAAAATAAAAAAAAGAGGAATGTGTGCCTAGAGTAAGAAGGTACCATTGTTTTCATACTGTTTTCCTTATGGAAGGAAATTACCTTGGGATAAAATCTAAGCAGTCGTATATAGGTGTGTGGTGGTACTTTGGGTTAGTGTCAGGTCCTGCTGACCCCTGTGGTAGTTTGTATTCAAGAAATTGCAGAATTCAGGGTCTAAGCAGGATTATTTAGGTGTAAGCCTATGGAACTGGAGCTCACAGTGAAGGATATCCTTTCTATGATAATTTTAATTCTGCCTGCTTATTCTTTAAAAAGTCCTGTGCCATTGGTTTGTAAGTGTGCCTCACTTCTCTGTGTTTCATTACATTTAAACAATGTATCCTTGGCCTTTCCTCAATTTAAGGTGAATTCTATGCCCTAAAAACAATTTCTAGAGCACAATTCATGTACTTGACTCCAAATTTAATCAAAACTTTTTGGAATTACACATAATCCTTTGTACTTTTCTTTCTGCTAAAGCTGTTTGCAAAGCTGTTGTAAAGCTGTTTTGACTCTGCTAGATACCCAGGTTATTTTTTCATTTCAAATTGGTGTCAGCCATGTCACTGAGGTAGCAGTGGAAAATGTTTGTTTTAACAGGGTTCATGGATCAAGAAGTTGAGCTCAAAGAAGATATCTTGGAACTTAGTAGTAAACACTGCAATAGTGAAACTGAGTAGTAAAAATAAACCTCTGAGAAAATGGAAAATATTCCCAAGGGCAGTCAAAAATGTTATTGCTTTATCTTTAGGTGGAATCTTTTGCTGCCTTATGAAGTGGAGATCTAAATAGCTGCATAATGTTGGACCCTAAAAAAGGTCACCTGACAGTTTGAGGAACCTGTTGGTGTATGTTCGTGTGCCTGTGTGTCCAGGAAAGGATAAGGCATTATCCCCCACTATTCCCTTTTTGCCTTATTCTCTGCTTAGACATAAAACACTGTGTGTCACATTTCTTTTTGTACCAGAACATTTTCAAGGGATGCCTTTTTACTCTGAAGTTCTGTGAGTGACTCCAGCAGGCAGGGACAGAACTCTGCTGCTCTTTGGGAATGGTCTTCTGACCTGGAGAGCCAGGCAGACACTGGGAAGAGCCAGAGCTGCTCCCCCAGGGACCCCCCACCTCTTAGTTGGCTTGCAGTTATCACTTTTATTTTGCAATTTCTGTAATTTAGTTTGCTGCTTTACCGATTAGTCTGTGACTTAGAAGAACTAGACTTTTTGAAGAACAGGTTCTTCAAAAGCATGTTTAAAAACTTTTGAAAATTTCAAGTGTTCCTTTGCAGAATCTCCTTAACAACTGCAGTCCTGGCATAGTTGCTGTCTCTATAGCTGTAAAGTTGGTGCTGGAAGACTGATGAATTAAATCAGTCACATAAGGGATTGGGGCATAAGTGGTTTTCAGTGTTTGAATGGGATATGTAGTGTGAGGAAAGTGAAAAGACATCCTTGTGTGCATGCCTTTTATTGTTAGGGTTCAAAGGCTTTAGTAATAATTCAAACAGAATTTGTGATTTTTTTTTTCCCTGAAGTGACATGAAGACTGTGTTTTTCTTTTGGATTATATATATATAAAAAGGATTCCCTTGGGGGTGTTTTTCATTGCTGTTGTAAAAAAAACGCCAAAAACTTGTTTTTAAAATTTTAAAAGTTTAATAGTAATAAAATGGCTATAAAAATAGTAATATAATTAGAGTAATAAAAATTTGGACAATTTGGATTAGGACAATACAAGTCAATAAAAACAAAGAGTTATGGACAGTCCAGGTAACTCTTTCTGGGCAAAATAAGCCCAAAAAAGGACCCACGTTAACAGAGGATTAACCCTTAAAAACAATAACCTGTTGCATATTCATACATCTCATGCATGATGTATAAATTCCATTCAAACACAGGATTCTGTCTGGTCAGTGTCAGCTTCTTCTGAATCCTAACAGCGCCTCAGGTCTGAGTGAGGCAGGAAGAAGTTCATTTCTCCTGATAATGGAGCATTAATTCCCCCTCTCTAAAAGATTTAGGTGTCCTGTGGCTGCTAGCTCACTGTGAGTCCTTTCTTTAAAAAAAGTATCTTACATAGCACAGTTTCTATTTTAACATTATGTTATAACCTATAACTATATTTAACACACTACTTAAGAAAATTAATACAGCATAACTTTCTAACATAGCACATATAACAGTCATGTTAATATTTGTGAAAAGCCAATCATAAAATACACATTTTTCACAGCTGTTAATTTGGTGCTCTGGTCAGATGTAGTTTCTGAATACCTAGAGTTTCCCTGTGGTAGCAGAAATTTAAATAAATGACATCATTTACTCCTTCTGTGCCAGTGCTATTGTGTGGGACTACTGTATTCTCTAAAATGAGCTTCCGGTTTTATCTTAGGTGTGGCTGTCCTTCCGCAGTGCACACAATGCCCCTGCTCTGAGTCCATTGTGCCATTTATGTCTTACATAGATGCACCTAGACTGGGGAGTCTGATTTGTAAAATTGCTTTTAAGGATTTTTAAATTTTTGAGAATAAAAGAAACACATTTGCAAATTGCCCTAATAGAAGACTCTGTGTGCGTTCCTTAACTTTGGATGATTTGGTGGTTTGCAGTTCCCTCAGGATGAGTAACATTTTTGCCTCAGTTCTTGTAATCAGATCTAATAGTATCAGGGTGTTTTCTCCAGTTCCCAGATTTTTCACTGAAGTGTGACATTTGAAAAGGAGATAATGCTTTTGAGTTGTACTGACTGCTTGTCCAAACTCATCATCACATCCTGTCAGTGGCCCAGCCATTGCTCAGTGCTGGCTGATCCTGTGAACAGGAACAGGGGCAGATAGCAGATCACCACATCACATCAGATATAGTTGCTGGTGAAAGCAGTCAGAATGACTGGGACAGAAAAACCCAGTCTGTAGAAACAAAATACTCATCCTTATGGGAGTGTAAGAGAATTCTGATAGAAAGCATTACTGCCTAAGGATCAAGTGCTCTTTACACTCTTTCTTGCTTTCCTACTCATTTGTTGGGTGAGAGAAATACAAGGGGTGTTACACCCCTGTGAGCTGTCCCAGAGGAAAGGAACAATGTGTTTTGACTGTGAAGTGAATACTTCCTTTTATTCTCTGTTGTGTTCTCCTATTCCTGGAAAGATGCACAAGTGTAAGAAAAAATTATTTCCAAACCACGCTCTGTAACACCACTCAAAGGTGCAACCCTGCTGCAGGATATGAGTGAAAACCAACTACTTACATGAGGTTTGGGCAAAGGTTCCTATTTATTATATAAAATACAGCAGATTTCATTCTGTGATTGTTTTGATTGTATTTTATAGCCTGCTATGGAAAGTTCATTTCAGCCATGCTGAAATATTTTGGGCCAGCAGTAAGAGCATAAGTTGTGTGGGAAACATTTGCAGCATCAGTCTATTGAGTCAGCACCTGCAGTACCTTTACTCAGTAAATGATGGGGCATAACCATACCAAGTTTAATCCAGCTAGCATGCAGTTTGACAATCATACAAACATAGCACTGTAGGTTCTAGCAAGGGCTCACAAACTTCATATATATTATATATAAATACATGTAGGGTTTTCTGCAGGTTTGTAGAGTCAGTGATGAAGTGTGTGTTGCTGAGTCTGTATTACTCCTGTTTCCAGATGCAAGTTAATGTGAGTGTGGCCACTAGACCAGAACCAGCTCTTGTGTCAGGGTCATCTGCAAAGAGGCTGCAGTGGTGTCATAGCACAGACTGGGTTAGTAGCCAGAGATTAATGACCTACATGTGTTCCTCAATAGTAATGGAGAATTTTGTCTCAAATCACTGGGCAAAGCATGTAATTTCTTGGAAAGGAAACTTTAAGGTAGAGCCCTATAACTAAATATTTAAAAGTGTCTTGCTGTTGATTGCAGTTTATGACATCTTGCAGTAGTGCAGAACAGCCTACAACAGTTCTATAACTCAGCAGCACCACTTTTGGAGGAAGACTGGGATGGTTGAAGAACACTGGTACTTCAGGGAGAGTTGAGGCCAAGAAGTTTTTTAAAACACAGCTCATGCTGCAACACTTTATTGAAACAGTTCCCCTCAATTCTTGAGAAAATAAAACTTAATTCTGAAGGCATCTGAGACTCCTGTTCCAAACTCTCATCCCAAGACAATAATCCAGTAAAGTGCTGGACTCCCAGCAGCCTGGGCCGTATGTGAGTATTTTACAGGTATAAGGGTAATGTAAGGCCAGGGCAGAGCACAAAACTGTTGCTGATGGTGCACAAGGACTGTGCACAACATGACCTCAGTGATTTTGCAGCTGGGACACCATGGGCTGGTGTGTGCAGCAAGGAGAGTTTGCAGAGTCACTCGCAGCCATTTCTCACCAGAGCACTGGGGACAAACAGCTTCTATTCCCAAAGTGACACCAGGTCATGTGTGGGGTTTTTAGTTAGTTAGTTAACTTGCTTGCTGAGGGCACTAGTTTATGAGCAAGAGACTTCTCCTGTCTCCAGCCAGCTGAAAAGCACTGGCCCTTCTTTCTGTGAGGTGCTGGGGTCAATGGTAGCAGGTGCTTCCAACACTTCTGGTGTGGCGAGCCATAATTGAAGTGGGAAGTCAACTGATAAAAAAAAAATCTTCTTACATCTGTCTTTTTGCTGAAGTCCTTCTGCTAGCTGCCATGGATTCCTTGGTAGTAACTTGAAATCCATTAAATATTAAGCCACACAGTATTAATACTATGATTGTCTTTTGATCCGCAGACCATTGGCTTTTTCCAGTTACGGGACCTAATATAAAGCATATGAAAACAGAAAACAAATCCTGCTGTCATCAGGTGAAATTAGATTAATGTTTCCTTTTTAGGAAATTCCAGATGGTCTGCAGAAAGGTTTTCCCTGAGACACTAATAATAAAGATTCACCACCTTCTGGTCTCTTTGAAAATACACACTCCTGAAATTCATTCCACCATTTTTCTCCTTAATGAATATAAGTAAATTTTCTGAAGACTAGGAAGAACTTCTTGCTGCTGGTTTTGTATGGAATACTTAAATTTTATAAAATTGGGCAACTATTCTAACGTGCATAGTTAAGGTACATTTGTTCTGTACTAATCAAGGCTTTCATAGTCCAGCCTTCTGTATTTTTTTCTACAGAGGTTATCAGAGCATGAAAAGGAGTTCTGATTAACCTTCTGTCAGGTACTGCAAGAATAAGAACAAGCAAAAAAATGACAGAAAATTCCAGCAATTCTCCTGGGTTATATGACCAGACAAAATCTGGATGGGTGGGTTTTCTTCAAGCCAGTAGTTTGAAAAGACAGGCAAAGTTCACATGCGGCAGAGGAAATAAATCAACCAGAAAAAAAAAAAAAGAAAAAAAAAAAGAAAACAATATGAATGCTGACTTTCAGAGAGAAATACCTCAGGGAATTAACACCTTTTAAATAAGCCTTTAACTGGACATGCAGCTTTCCACCACAGAAACTGAACATTGTTTCCAAGCAATGTATTTTCCTTTGTGTCAAATCTGTGCCAACACAATAGTAAACACAGTGAATGCAATTAAAAAAGGATGAAAGTCTTCATTATTACAATGAAATAAATGGAGAAGAGAAAGTAAATACTTAATATTTCAATATTAGGGAACAAAGTGAAGCAGTAAATGAATCAGGCTAAGTATTTCACTTTTTACTAATAAAAAAAAATAATATTTTTCAACATCTGTGAGAATTGTTTTCTTAACAAACACTTCCAATTATATGTGAAACAAGGCAGCTGCTCATTTCCAAAGACAGATAACTATGTATTTTTAATTTATGTTGTAACACAATCCTTTATTGCAGTAAAATACAAAGGATGTTCTTGAATTTTTTTCACATCAGACAGCAGCTGACAGCCACTACTATTGTAGCTTTAAAGACTTACTTTTTTGTCTGTCTTGTCCCCAAGGAAATGTTTTGTTTCAGAGTCCACATATGCCTTTCAAAACGTACCTTCAGCAATATAAGAGCTGGAATGGTGTTATTCATCCTTGAATTCAAGGATTCCACTCCAGAACTCTTACCCAAAGTTACCAGGCTGCATTGCCTGGTTTCAAGTGAAAGCCATTCAGTTTTCCATGAATTGGAAGGTACGGTGAAGTTTAAAGAAACAGCTGCTTTTAAAGATGACTTTCCAAACCTCGCTCACACAGGGTCTGCTGCTTGTTAGCATTCAAGTCAAGGCGAAATTATCTGTGCTTCCTTTGGCACAGAAGCTAATCCTGGTGCATGGTTTGCATGGGAAGGCAGCCAGGCCCCGGCGCAGACAAAACTCCGCGCGTATCCCCGGAGCGAGCGCTCGCAGGACGCCTGGCCCCGCGCCTTTCTCAGCAAGGCCATAAATCTTCTGGAAGCCAGCAGCACAGGGGAGGCTGAGGCTGGGCTTTGCTGCTTCGATTTCCTATCTCATTTCAGTCTTTCAGCCAGAAGATGTGTCTGCCAAGGTGTACATAGAGGGAGCTGGTGTAGTTCCAGGAGTGAGCTTATGCTATTGAATTCTGTCAGCAGTGCAGCTTCACTCAGATAAAAATGTTACCAGAGACAATGAGCTTGCAAAGGCTTGCAAAAGCTGTGTGATTTGCTGTTTTGTCAGGACCCAGGACATCCCTCTGGCTGTCCTGAGCAGCCAAGACCCCTGCCAGGGGGCTCAGAGACCCTGGCACAGAGCCCAAAATGCCTGTGGTTTTGATTATGACCCCTGGAGCAAGTTACCAACCTTAGATGAAGATCTGCAAGCCATGAAAAATTAAGTAGAATGATAGTGAATTTATCCCAAGGTGAAGAAGTAGATTTTGGAGTTTTTAGAATGGGGATTCAGGGGGGCAAGATGGAGGGATCTGGGCATGTCCTGCCTTTCTCCTTCTTCTTCTTCTTGGCCTCCATCTTCTGCTGTGATGTTGGCACTTTTAGATTGGTTTAGAGTAGAAGCTCACTGTCTAACATAGGTGATAGGTATTGGAAAGTAATTGTAAACATTGTATGTGTAGTTTTTAGTATAAAGACATAACACTGCCCCAGGGCAGGCAGAGTGCCTGGACTGTCCTGCTGGATGGACCTCGGCAGGACAGGAGAGAGAATTTTATAGATAAGATACAAGAAACAACCTTGAGACCGAGAAATGAAGAGCTCTGACTCCTTCTTCAAACGCCAGGCTGGGAAAAGAGACTTTGGAACTCTTCTTGGGGTCACTCTGAGCAGCAGAGACCCCGACACTGTTTGGTTTGGTTTTGTGTAAGGATGAGGCAAGTTTTAGGACAATATTCAAATGGGACCAGCATTACTTATTTTTCAAGTAACTGTACAAAAATTACATTGTGTACAGAAATTAACTCTTAAACCCATCACAGCTGGTTTTACTTTTAGATTTTTTTAAGGAGCACATTTAAACCTAACACAGCGAGTAGATTTTCCAATGATTTGATGTGCACAGACTCAGACCCTTAATATCTGAGAAGAGAATCAAGAGAAAGATATACTCATTTGAAAGAGAATTAAGCATGCAAAATCTTTCTTCCTAAAGGTAATTTTTTTTCTGGGCTTTCTTCTGTTTGAGTTATGAACATGTGCAGCTTTTTCTTGCTGTGTGAATTTTGGTTGTTAATGACAGGAGCCACATGCATGAGAGAAACTTGTATTATCAATTTGTATTTCCATTTCAGCCCTCTCAGTTGTCTAAGCTAAGAGTCTTATCTAGATTTTACTATGGCAGGCTAATACCCCTGAAACCAAGTGAAGAGGGAAGAGCAGGGTCAAATTGTGTATGGGGCTGGAACAGAAAAATTCCATAGCCATTTAACACTGGCAAAAAAGAATGCAAGAATGGTTTTTCCTTAAGTAGTGTGAAAAGTACCTGCATCAGTTCCACCATAGCATTTGTAATACATATCACCAAATCCTGAAATTGGCTTAGAAATTGTGAGGAAGTTTAATTTTTTTCTTGCTTGTGATTTTGCCTCTACAGTTAAATAGTTTTATTGAGACATTTCCAAAATACAAAATATTGAGACAGCTTTCCAAAATACAAAACACCTTTTTTTTTTTACAGTTTAGCTTATATACAACGATTGCTTCCTAAACAATAAACAGCAGAAATGTACTTCCTAACAGATCTCCTATTGATCCTTCCCAAAGTATTTTAAGTAGATAATTAACACAGGGTAATTAAAAGTATCTTCAGTCTCTGTAATTGTACAGCCTATAATTTTTCATAGTAATGTGATTCATTTTATCTGAAGTTGTTCAACACATATCTTTGGAACAATTTAATTTGCATGCCTGGTTGGTACCGCCTTCCCTCGGTTTCCTTCATTTTGTGAGATGCTCAATTAGTCACAAGTCTGAGCAGACAGATTCAGGCAGACTCATGGTTTGGAGTCTCCCTTGCTCACTGGAATTCTTTATAGGGCTTAGAAAGCACAGTATCCTTAGGGCTAAACCTCCAGGGCAGCAACACAGCCCTCAATTTATAGATAGCACACCAAAAGGGAGCAATTCCATGGTCATTACTTTCCAGCAAAAGAAGGCAAGCATCCGTGAAGATGGAGGGATCTGTTAGCCATGAGTATCTTTTTCCACAGCCCTACAGAAGGCTCAGGATACTGACATCCCTGCTCTCCCCATCATGGGCTTCTGTGTGTTCTCTTCTGTGTGTTCTCTTCTGTGTGTTCTCAAAAAGCCCAGCCTCTCACTATGCCTGGTAAGCCATGGTAATTTTATGGCCATGGTGCTGCAGGAATTTGAAACTGCAGGTTTGGCTCAGCAGAATTGACTTCTGAGTAACAGCTGTATTCTAATGTGTTACATGAAAAGATGCAGTTTGATAATTTTCACTTAATAAAATGTTCTATGAATAAGCTGTTGAGAGATTAGCACCCTTTTTCTGATAAAATTGCTAGGTGAATGCAGATGAGAAGTATTTCATTTGCTAACCTATCCACATTGTTGCTGTCTAAATGTTTTAACAGAAATATTCTTAATAAGAACATATTTCCTAAGTGACTGTCAGTTTGGTAACAATTCTAATTCAAATCATATAGAACAATGGGCCATGGTATTTATTTAGCCTGGCACAAGGCTCCAGCAGAGAATAAGGTGGACAGAAGTATTTTCATGTTGTCACTGTGCTGTCTGAATTCTGGGCTAGATTGGGTCTCCTTGCTCTAGGCCAAAAGCTCAAGGGTCTAAAGTTATAACTGTATCACATTCAGAATTCATGTAAGAAAAATAAAACTTAGCAGAGCTTGGCACTAACATACAATGCTTTTGTCATGGGGTCAAAAGTCACTTTTGATTATATTTTTGATGAACTGTGTTGCTCAAAGAGAAGAAAAGTCTGTTTGTGCATGGGAAAACAAATTGTTCCAGCCATGACTCTTCAGAAACATCTTATATTCTGTGCCAGCTCCTGCATTCCCCAGGCCTTTGATACTCATGAATCATTTCAGTAAACCTTATTCCTTCTGGCTTTATTTGATTTTTCTGTGTTGGGATGTATCATAGTAGATAAATATTCTGCCATTTCTTTGTCCAGTGGTCATTTTCTCTCTGCTTTAAAAAAATCAGTGAATTGGTTTTCCTCTTCCATTAGATCATGTAGTGAAGCTTTTGGATCTTTCTTAAGCATCATAATTACATTTTTTTAAAGTTCCTTTGTCACATTAGTTGCTACACACATGTTTCTTTCCATGTTATTTCTAATCCACCCTATCAGAATGACCAAAGGTCGAAGTGTCAATGAAGGAGATGCTGAGGAGGATTGAGAGCAACAGTAGCCAGGAAACTAGCCAGGCTTCCAGTGAAGAGACTGAAATACCAGCCTTCAGTACAGAGAGACACTTCTCTTGGACAGTTTTAATATTTGCAGGGTGCAAAGATTGGGGTATTTCATTTGTCATCTCCAAAAGTCTCTTGTCAACTAGATTCCCTTCTTTTAATTTATATCAGTTCATGACTATTCTGACAAAGACTGAAGACATAATAAAGAAAAAAATATAAGGTTCTTTTTTATAGTGTCTTTTGTTCGCAAGAAAGGGTGCCACTGATTGTACACCCTAGGGTACCCTATAACAAGTTGTATAAGAAATCTGTGGCATGGACAAGAAGCAAATTGAATACATTGTTTCTGTGGCTTTTCCTTTTGGCAAGGGATGTGTGAAATTCTCACCTGGTAGAGATCCAAAAGGTGAGCATCGTTAGCAAAAAGGTAAACGTAAATAGCTGAAGCCTTCATTTCCCAACCCAGGTTGTGCAACTTTGCTAAGTCAGAGGACTGAGTTTGTGTGAGGTCTATGATGTAGAGAAAATTATTGGAAAGTTTTTACTTTCAAGTGCTGATAATACTTCTGATAGAGTCCAAGACCAAATTCAGAACATGTTCTGATACAACATCACCACCACCAAAATAACCCAAACTTCCAAGAGGATGCACCTGAGTGGCACTGTGACTTGCACATGAATGGCTGTCAGCAGATTTGAGTCAAATTTCATTCTCAGTTACCCAGCTGAACTTAGATATCCATCACCACTTGGACACACACCCTTCTGGCTGGTTCCTGCTGGCAGTCCCTCCTAGTTCCAGAGGTACACATTGGGATTGCCTCTTGCCCTAGGGAGACTCAGGCTGTGGGTGTGGGGTGGTTTTCAGGGACTGAGTCTGTAGTGATCAGCTGACTCCTTTCTGATCCTTTCATTGATACTGCAATCCACTGCACATGGCATCACATCCACATGACAAATCTGGAACAGAGCTGGCTTCCCTGCTATCATTAACCTCTGCTCATCACGATGCTTCAGCGGCCTGCCAAGCTCTCCAGTAGTAATGGGATAAATATATCCTGCTGAAGCAACAACACGAGGGTAAGCAGCAACTTTATCTTGCCATTTCAACTTTACACTTTGGAAAAGGAATGACTGTTCTGAGCAACTATCACAGCAGTTGCTGATATTAGCCTGAGCTGTTGATGGTGACAGGGTTTTCAAAGGAGACTTACGGCATCCCAGTGGATTCACATTTTATATATGTCAGCTTGTAAATGGTTGGAACTTCCTTTTGGCATTACAAGGGATCAGCAGTAGAGAAGCTACATAAGCCAATTTCTCTCTTGTAGTTGATGCAATTGACTTTTCAGACAACCAGGCCCAAAGTACACATTTAATGCTTTCAGTGCTAGGTTTTTAAATTCATTTTAGTGGAACAGCTTCCTTGGGTTTGCCCAGGATTTATATTGATAGAAATAAAGGATACCAAATCAGGTTCCTAAAAGTGATCATCAAAGAACTCGATGCTGTGGAAGAAGGGCTAAATACTTATCTCCACTTATCTCCCAAACTCATACCAACAAGTCAAAATAATTTAGTTTGACAGGAAACTATGATACGTAACACAGAATGTATGTAGCCTCCAGCACCCACTGTGGGAAATCTCTACTAACTACACTTGTGGCACTGAGAGCAAAATGTGTCCCTTGTATCTTTAAGAGACCAGCAGTCTTGGAACAACAAATTAGCCTCAGTCTGCAGTCTGTATACTAAATGAATGAAATTTTATCATGCTTCCTCCAAGAGTGCAGAGAGCATGGGTAGATGTAGGGTGAACCTGTGCTACTCGTTAGTCGCTCAGGGATGACACCTTCCATGTTATGCTTGCTGCCATTGTACATTAATCCACTTTACAGTTTTATGTCAAATACTTTTTTGAAATCCAAGTAGATTATATCCATTAATCACTTTGCCCAGTCTTTGTTCCTTGTGATGTCATCTCTTATTAATATCTTTAGGATCTTGCCTACCACCAAGGTCAAACTGGTCTATAATTTCCTTGCTCCACCCCAGGCCTTTATAAAGAGGGCTGTGTTTGTGTTATGATGTCCTTGAGTAGCTGCTTCATTTTCAGAAGGTCCTAAGAATCTTTCACCTGTTTTTTATGGTTTTGATTTTTAAAGTTTTCTAGAAGTACTGAAAATGTTGCTTTTAGTTGCCTTAGTTGGCCCTTTTGGTGTTAAACCTGGACTCTTCACTGCTAGAATCTTTCCACATGTGGCACCATCTCATCTTCTTTCTACAAAGAAAGTAGCTCACTTCAGTTTTCATTTACCTCTTTGTAGTGTAAGGTTTCTAACTGCAAATCAAAAAGCCTTCATCCTTTTCTTATTTTTTTTCCACTTCTGTGAACATGGTGATTATGGTCAAGTCTGGGCAACATACAGGATTGCTTGGGCTATACAAATATCCTTGATTAGATTTTTCAGGTGTGGAAATAAAAAAAAACACAACAACCCAACTTGTATTAATAACTGTCTGGCTCTCATTGTATCCTGTCTTCTCTTTATATACCCGTCAAGTTTGAAAGAAGTTCATTAGAGGCCAGACCATTTTACTTTGAAGCCTTCAACACATCCCAAGCATAGCAATGGAATTTAAAAAGCAAAAAGAAAGAAAAATTGCAGGACAGTAAACAGCTTTATACAGATTACAGGCTAAAGCTGACTGAGATAAGGAAAAGTTATCTGACAGAAATAATATTTTAGTACATTCTGTAGGTAAAGTCTTTGTCTAGATTGGAGTAATTACAGTTGTGTCGTTGAAAGTGGTGTTCAGAAAGTTAATTAAATAAATTCTTGCCAATGGCCTTAACAGAAATCCAAGTGGGCTAAAAGAGTTATCAGCAGCAAGTGCTGTACCTGTCATAATTAGAACCAAGGCTTGGCTACTGTAATGAGTCAGAGAGAAGTCTTGACTTCATTTTGTCAAATGTCTGAGTAAACAGGAGATTTCACTGGAAATCCTTATTAGAAGTCCTTCAAGAGAACGAAAATACATCAAAAATAAACCACGGAAATTTGCTTTATTTATTTTGAAGGAAAACATCTTGCTGTTCTAAACTTTCTTACCCTGAAAATTTCCATCAGTGGCATGAGTATATATATATATAAATATATATATGTTTGACTTGGTTTAGATTTGGATTCTCTCAGTTCTGAGCGAGATTGCGTGTTGATGTTGCATGCAGGGCGGTGCAGATGAGGGCACAGAACATGCCATGTACATGGTGTCAGCATTCTCAGCATGTAGCATAGCTTCAAAGGCATGTCACAAATTAAGATCATGTTTAACTTGCTGTTGTCTTTGCTGATGCTTATGAAATTTGCCACTAGTCTTGCAGCTTTTTTTTTTTCTGGTTTTGGCACCCAGTCTTTTAATGAAGGAGTTTATATACATGACTTAGTCAAGGATGCAGCATAATGTCTGTAGCTTTTGAAAAAAAAAGTGTGTTTTTACCAGCAGTAACTACCAATATGGTGCAGAAGGGGGCATGAGTGGAGTTCTCAGCCCTTTCAGGGAGAGGGAAATGTTTGGACAGGAGTGGGAGCCTTCAGTGGATCAACACTTGGTGCAAGGCTCGTGTTGCAGACAGGAGTTTGGCTCTTACCACACATGCAATTAGGAGGAGCAAGGACTTTAAAGCAGGAGCAAGATCCATTTGACAAGGCAAAAAGAGTGTCTTTGGGAGGCTTCAAACCTAATGAGGGCAGCTTGAAACTGCTAAATTACTTTATGATGGAGAGCAAGCATACAGTGTTTAATCTCATGATGCAGCATGTTTATACTGATTTCAGAGAGGCCACACACTGAAGCTGAAGTATGAGTAAGAACCATGCCAAAACTGAAACCTAAAATCCTCTATTTTTTTCTTTTTTTTTCTCTTAAAGAAATGAGCTGTTATATTTTGTTTTCCTTCCCTTTACACAAATACAAATGACCACCTGAGAAAGAGAGGGCATAAACAGCAACTCATGTATTCCCTTGTATTTGCTTAGTATTCACTTGAGGAGCAGAAAAGAGGGCTTCAATCCCTCACGTTGAACAAGCTCAACACAGTAAAATCAGTGAGTTCCCAAAGCTGCTCTATCACTGCACCCATCAGAGGGCAGCAGAAACTGCAGAACGGGCCACAGATGCTGCTTCGTTGCTTTTAATTTCACTCTCAGGAAGAACCAGAAGAGAAAAGAAACAATAAAGAAAAAAAGGAAAAAAAAAAGAAGAAAAAGAAAAAGAAAAAGAAAAAGAAAAAGAAAAAGAAAAAGAAAAAGAAAAAGAAAAAGAAAAAGAAAAAGAAAAAGTTCAGAAGCACTTCTGGTAAAAGCCAGATTGATGCCTCATTTTACTAGCTTTGAAGTGGTCTAGTGCAATTCTGAGCACAACAACTTCCAACAAAGCAGTGTAAGTACCTATTGGTGAGAGCAGCTATTCTGCATGTGGTAGTTGGAGCATTGGCAGTGAGGATATGAGGCCATGCTGGTATAATGGTAATTAGGGCAAGGATATGAATAGTCATTACAATGACTAAACAAAACATTGTGGTAGAAGAAAACCAGACTGTTTTTTTAACAAATTAATGCTTGGTAGCATGGAATTTTGGATAAATACCTTCAAATAACAATGAGAAAAATATGTTGCAGTTTGCAACAGGGATATAGAGGTTTGTAGTGACATTCAAATGACACCTGTTGGAAAATAAAATGATTATTTCCTAATTTACAACAATCTAGGGATTTCCAACACTAATGCATTTTCAGAAGTTGCTTCCACAATAATAAATGAATGGCATTCAGAAACAATAAAAAGCTAGAATTAACATGGGATACAGAGACTGGCAGCCTAATGATCTCTCCAAATGTCTACTGTATCATGCAGAAGGTATGAAATTAGTGGCAGTTGTTTTTATCTGTAGATGACACCTTGAATTAAGTTGAGAGTAGCAAGTAAATATAAATTAATGATGCATTTTTCTTGTTACTTATCTGAGTTATTAACAGTATTTTGAAGTGCCTGATGTAATTGTCCAAAAGTGGGTAAATCCAGTAAAGTTACTCTGAAATAAACATTGAAAGTATTTCTGTGAGTAAAATTTTATTACTGTGCCAAAGAAGCACCCATGAGGAGAGGGCTTTAAAAGGATGGAGAGAGGAGTAGAGCCAAATCCCTAAATAATCTGTGGATTGCACACTAATCTGGACAGTTTGTTCATCTGCTTCAGGAACTTCATGCAAATTCTCACCCAAATCTGATCTGCTTTCCCATCTGAAGAATTTTTGGTGTATAGGATGTATAGGCAGAGTCCTGGAAGTGGCACAGAAGCCTGTTCTGGCAGCTCTAAAGGCATGGAAACCGTTCAGTTGAAAAGATCCAAGCAGCCTCTCTTCACTTCTTCCCTCGAGCAAAACCACAAATCAGAGCTCAAGGAGAAAAAAGCAAGAGATCCTTCCTTGGAGACAAGAAAGGTCTGTTTTGCAGAGGATTTCCAATCCTTACTGCTTCAGGAGTGTACCACACACTCGTGGCTTAGCTGATCTTGTTTCTTTTGAAAATCACATCCATCATCACAGAGCTCTTTGTGCTGGATCAGGCAGGTGAATTCACCTCTCCAACCAAGGCAGCACCACAGTGATCTCCCAAACTAAGAAAAATGCACAATATTACTACAAGGGGCAAGGATTTGAGGAGAAAAACCACTAAGGCATGCCAACTGTAGGGTTTCTGAACTGTGCTTTTTCTTTGAATTTTTAAAAAATATATTGAGAATGTAATGTGTGGGGTTGAGGCACAAGTGCATCTAAACCAAATTCAGCAGAAACTGTGTTTCCACAAGAAATGTTGTTCTTTCTTACAGAATCTGTCCAGATCCTGTGAATTTAGGAGGGAGACTCCTCTATGTGATTTTGCTTCTGGTGAAAGGCAGGAGCTGGCAGTTCACTCTTCCACCTGGTTGCTGACATCAGTGAGAACTAGGGGGCAAGTAACATTATTTCTCATAAAAGCCAGATGCAGTTCAAAGACTCTGCCAATAAAGAGTTAATTCAGTTTGCTGATGTGGTGTTTTCCTCACACAGTGCTACATCACACTGCTTTGAATATTCATTCCCTTCATTTTCAGCTCGGAGTAAATGAATACACCAGTTTTCACCGTCTGTAATTTATGTAATTACCTTTGTCATTTGGGTAAGATTTAAGGAGATGAAAGGATTGAAGACAGGATAAGGGGTTTTTTTTTCTTAAAGTTTTAATAATAAAAGTAAATCTGTGATTTTAGTAAAGGAAAACAACAGACATTCTTTGTCATCACACTCAAGGGCAGCCCTTGGAGGCTGCAAGCAGAGCTAGCAAGGATGATGTTGTCAGTGCTATCATGAGTGGAAGAAGGAGAAGCATATAGAATTATTATTTCCCCTGAAGACTCAGAACACAAGATAGTTTAAAGCTGATTATGCTTTAGTTTTTTTGTCAAAAAGATCTGAAAGACAAATAGAAAGCAGGCCTCGGGCAGCAGCATTTGCTCCATAAATGACACTCATAGATATTGGTAAAGTATCTTACAAATGGCTTGTATTGGACCAGCACTGTGTGCATCCAGTGCTGATTTTGCATACTTCTAGGTCCATCTAAAATCAGGTTTGTGTCATTTTAGTTATTATTTTAATAAAAACTGAAATAGCCATGCTAGGTAGCCCCTGGTGTAAATACTGCTGTAAATGAATAACAGTGATTAGATTAGCAGAAACAATTCTCTCATGGAAGGATATTGTTAGCTCAGCACAGCTAAACTAATAGGAATTTTCTGTATTGGAAAAACCTTTGAAAAGTATGAGGAGGTCCTGGAGGCAAATGTATCTTCAATCCTTTTACAGTCCCTATCAGGGACTGTATTCTCACTCAGTGTTTTGTCAGCATTTCCTCATTACTGTTAAGCCTGTTGACTTCACTGACCCAGAAACTCTTGGCAAAGCATCCAGAAAGCAATTTGCTTCCTCCAGGTCTTAGTCTCAATGAAGCTGTTTGTGAAATGGTCATCATTTGTGCTGCCTCTCTCTTAGCATCTTTGATTAGACTCATCTGATCAGTCTCTAACTGGACATATGCACAAGACTAAGCTTTGGATCATCGATGGGGCTGACAGAGGCAACATAAGGCAAAGAAGAGTGGGGAAAGGGATGAAACAGAGAACTACAGGGAGGAACTGAAAATGAAGAAGAGGAACAATTG
This sequence comes from Agelaius phoeniceus, assembly GCF_051311805.1. Classification (NCBI taxonomy): domain Eukaryota; kingdom Metazoa; phylum Chordata; class Aves; order Passeriformes; family Icteridae; genus Agelaius; species Agelaius phoeniceus. Next base: position 11,490,906 of record NC_135266.1, on the reverse strand, counting down.
CAGTTTGTGAATTTGTAAACTTTCCTGCCTCAACCTTAAAACCTAAAATTGAATGTATTTTAAATCCAATACATAACAAATATGTTTCCATCACTGCCTCATCATGTTTCCTTAATTCCTAGTAGGTCACAAAGTTTTGTTCCTGAAGAAGCTTATCTCTCACTTTCAAATAAATTTGTACATCACTAAGTACTTCATAGGTCAGAAGTCAGTAGGAGTTAGGAAAATGTATACCAGGGCCTTTAATTTCTTCATGGTTAAATGAACAGTAATGAATTCAGAGGCCAAAAAAGCAAAATAAAAGGAATTATCACTTGAGGTGGAAGAATTTTTAGCCATGCAATAGATACACTGGTACAAAGACTATGACAATCTTTTCTCTTAACCTCTCAGAAAAAGCATTTTAAAAGTGAATGTTATTTGTGACAGAAATATGGACAGACTAGTTCTTTTTCTTTCCATAATATCTATTATCTTCTTCCAACATGGGCAAATATTGCTGTTGATCCTGTAGTTCTGAGTTCACTAGGCAAGGTAATACCAGTGAATTAACCTGTGAGACCTACAGGCATGGATTTTCTGGCTTTTTAGTAATTTTCCAACTGAAAAGTTTTCTGGAGTTGTTCTATGAAATTGCACTGTCTCCCTCTAGTGACTGCTTGTGTCTGTCATCTCAGGTTTAACATGGAATTCTCAGAAACAAGGCATTTTTTACAGCTTGTCTTGCAGTCTTGTACCACCCCATCAATGCCCCAGCACTTGGTTGCTTTTATTGTGCCTGTAAGGTTTGCAGTGTTGGTACTGCAACTGTTAGTGGGGCCAAGTCAGGTTCAGGAATTCCATCTTGCACCACAACAAAATCCAGCACTGTGATACTCCAGCAGTCCTTGCACCAGGGAGTACGGGCACCCCATGGAGCAGGTGCAGCCTCTGGATTTCTTTTAGTGTCAGAGTTAACATCAAACTGAAGAAACACACAGTGCTGTCCAGCAGATGCCAGGTTCCATAGTTCAGAACATTGAAACCCAAAGTGTTTTCACTGTGATCTTGAATTGCAAAGTGGGTGGCAGACATCTGCTCTCACCCAGGAGCCCTAAGTTTGCAGTTCAGCAGGTAACACTTGCTCTATTTACTCCACTGATTTTAACTCTTTGCCATCTGGGTTATACACCCAACTTCTCAGCATCCTGCTGCATTAATATTGAGTGTTGTTCTCCTCTATGTGTTAGAAATTTTACTGTTGACAGGAACCAATTGGAATCTGAATGTATGGGCTGTTATTATGTCTGCATTGATAGGATTCCATATACTGGATTTAAGTCCTGCCTGGCTTAGGGCTCCTGCAAATCAGCCACCTGAACTGGCTTGAATTGGGTAATTTTCTGGTGTCCCCATCCACCCCAAGGTTTTGTAGTGGATATGTCCTCATGCACGTGGCAGGGGGGATTTGAAAGAGATAAAGGATCGTTTTCCCCCAGCTCCTTATCACAGGCATCACTCTCTGTTTTTCCATTTCCTTCAGAAGATGTAATTAGTTTTTTAATCCAGACAGTGCAGGGAGGTTAGCTGTCTGCTTCAGCATCATCTCGACCTTTTTTTCCAATTTTTGTTTTTTTTCTCAATTTCTTCCTGTAACTGTTTCTGCACCTGCCTCAATAACAGTAATAATTCAGCTGCTTTCCTTCCTTTCATGGCCTCAGAGAAAAATGCTTCCCTGTCTCTTCACACTCCTCCTCTCCAGCCACATTTTGTTCTAATGTGTCCATTTGTTATTGGTCCTTGAGACTCAGCAGAGAATCTGTCCTTGTTGACCGAGAAGAAGTCAGACAAAGATTGCCTAACCTACCACCTTCTCAACTAGACCATGGCACGAAGTGCCACATCCAGTCTTGAACACCTCCAGGGATGGTGCCTCCCCCACCTCCCTGGGCAGCCCACCCCAATGCCCAATGACTTTCTGTGGAGAGCTTTTTCCTAATCTGTTGTACTGTGTTTGTTAAAGTTGGACTGTTCTGTTCCCCCCTTGTTTTGTAATGGTTCTGCCCTGATCCTCCCTCCCCTCCATGTTAATGTCAGTCACCCTAACTCCACCCCAGTTGTCATGATGATCATTGCATCTTTTTAAACTCCTCCCCGGTTTCCCTAGAGATCAAATGTATCCTTTCCTCAACCCCACCCCAGTGCCCTGCCAGTCACTCCCTGCCACCACCTTTTCCTCTAGAAACTTCTGTTTAGGGCTCAGGGTGATTGGTTTAGGGGCTGGAGCCCCTCCTTCCTGTTGTCATGATTGGTGTTTTCCTGTTGTCAATCCCCTGTACCCCACTCCCCTCTGGATTCCCATTCGCTCCTGAACTGGTTCCACCCCTACCTCCCTCACCCTTTATAAGCTTATGTACCCTCTTCCCTGCTCTCTTTGATTGCTGGCGTTCCCTGGATTTATGATAAAGCTGGGCTTCACCCCAGTCGGAGCGCGCTCTCTCATTCCTGTTGGCCGCAGCCCATAACCGGTCTCGTCCCGCACCAGGCAGTGCCTGCAGCTGTAAGCGCTGGGCGTTTGCCTGAGGCGCTGGCCTGAGGCCTGGCTGTCGGGATAAGTGCCCCCGTGCTGCTAGCGGTGCTGGCATGATTTTCTCTGAGCTGGATCGCTGCACTAATCTCCAGCCTAAACCTCCCCGGTGCACCTTAGGAATATGTCCTTTTCTCCTGTTGTGAGTTGCCTGGGAGAAGAGACTGACCCCCACCTGGCTACACCCTCCTTTCAGGGAGTTGTAGAGTATGATCAGGTCTCCTCTGAGCCGCCTTTTCTCCAGGCTGAACAGCCTCAGCTGCTCCTTATAGGACTTTTGTTCTAGACCCTTCACTTGCCTTGTTCCCCTTCTCTGGATATGCTCCAGCATGTGCTGCTGAAATCAGCAGCTCCAGCATGGGAATCCCCTGTTTCCCTTCAGGCTGCTCCTTTTAGAGGGGTGGTTTCATAAACTGGAACACCCAAAGGCCTGCAGCAGACATTGCATCACCTCCTTCTGATCCTCAGATCTTGACCCACAGCTGAAGCCTCAGCCACCTCTGGGCACACTTTGATGGGTGCTGGGTGACAGCCCCATGCACACAGACCTCTTGCTTTTTTCTCCCTGCACTTCCAAAGTGGGAGCACTGCCTGTGTTGATTTTGTGAGTCAGATTCATGAGAGTCTGACTATATGTTCTCAGACAGCTGATTTATTATTTTAAGATATTATGTTATATAAAAGAATACCATACTAAAACTATACTAAAAAAAAAAAAAAGGATACAGACAGAAGGCTTAACAAGAATGATAATGAAAAACTCGTGACTGACTCCTCCGAGACTAGCACAGCTGATGGTGAATGGTCATTAGGTAAAAACAATTCACATGAAACCAATCAAACATGCACCTGTTGGGAAACAATCTCCTGCCACATTCCAAAGCAGCAAAACAGGGAGAAGCAAATGAGATAATAATTGTTTTTTTCTCTGAGGCTTCTTGTCTTTTCAGGAGAAGAAATCCTGGCAAACGGATTTTTCAGAAAATATGACAGTGACATGCCTATGTCCCCCAGGCTGCTGAGAAGTCACTCTTGGCACAGACAGAGCTGTGTCTTTGGCCCAAGTGTCCAAGCCTGGCAGAGGTGGAGCTGCAGGGGAGGCCTGGGAGAAGAGGGAAAATGCTGCAAGGGAATGAGGAGGGAAGAAAGAAGTGAAAGGAACACCCCTGCCAACAGCAACCTGAGAGCAGGATGAGGAGGAGGAGCAGGAGGAGGAGGAAGATGAGGTGCTCCCAGCACCAGCGTTGGGATCTGTGCATCTGACAGAGCTCCCATGCTGGAGCACATGGACATTTCCTGAAGAAGGTGTGGCCCTTGCAGTGCTCCTGAGGCAACACGTTTATCCTGAAGCACTACAGCCCTTGGAAGGGGCCTCATCCCAGAGCAGGGGACAAGTATGAGATGATGAGGATGGAGCAGCAGAGAGGAACAGGTGGAGTCTTCCCCTGCATCCTGGGTCCTAGGGAAAAGAGATCAGCACCTCCATCTCCACCTCCCCTCCTCAGCAAGATGTGAGATCACCCCTGAGCTTGTTCTTCTCCAGATTAACCCCTTCATACCCCCTCAGTCACTCCTCATAAAGCAGCCCCGAGGCTGAGCCCTGGTGTCTGTCCCCAGCTGGATGTGACTCCATTCCCCACCCTCTCTGGGCCCAGCCCCACAGCCAGTGCCCAAACCTGCCGTTTTTACCCAGCAAAGAGCACACCATGAGCAGTCAGTTCCTCCAGGAGGTTGCTGTTAAAAACAGTGTTAGAGACTTGACTAAACTCCAGGGAATTGAGATTCTCAGCCTTTCTCTCATCTGCTGAGTGGGTCCTCTTTTCCTGGGAGGAGATCAGGGTACTGGAGCAGGCCTTACATTAAGTACCTCACTGCCTTCCTCCTCCTCCTCCTGTCACTGTCACTTTTCCCCCATCCAGTAAAGGTTGAAGGTTCTCCTGAGCCCTCCTTTTGTTGCTAATGTAGTTATGGAAACAGTTTTCATTGTCTTTTTAGGGCACTGGCCAAACAGAATTCCAGTCAGACATTGGCCCTTCTGATTTCCTCTCTGCCCAGCACCACAAAGGCTGTGTAGTCTTCCCCAGTGGCTGTCCCTCCTTCCAAAGGTTATAAACTCTCTGGTTCCATGTGAGTTCCACCTGAGTTCCATCCAGAGCCCAAGCTGTCACTAAGGGGCTCTGGTGACATCGGAGGGGACAAGTGCCCAGCTGCCCCATGCAGCTGCAATGCAGTTCACATTTGCCCATTTTCACCCTGTGCTCAGCACCCCAAACCTGCCTAGCTCTGAAGAGCAGAAGGAGTGTGTGTGCAATGTTCATGAGCTGACCTTTCTGAGTTCAGGTGTGTGCAAAAACAAATGAGAAAATGAAGAAGGCAGCAGGAAGTGCTGGGTTATCCAGTCGTGTATTGTTGTGATCTCCACTGAGAGATTACTGCAGTGTATTGGAAGAGGAGAAGAGTAAATGTCAGACCTTGAAAAAGAACATCCTCACCCTATCTTCAGAAAGTTCATTTTAGTGAAAGGAGTCATGAACTGAAAAGCATTAGAATCAATGGATGGTCCAGTAGTTGGTCTCATTAACCAAATCCCCCTCTCAGTGGCAGTGGCTGTAAGCCTGCAGTGACTTTCAGCACTAGCTGTGTGCTGCAGGCATGAAAATAGAGTTTGGATGACTGTTTTAGCTGCTTTTATAGATTTTATACTGTGTTTTAAGAAGCACATGGGTCTTAAATTACTAAATGAAAAGGCAGTAGGTAAAAAAATAATTTTGCCAGTTACCTGCCTTCACTTTACCTTTTTAAATTTTTTTTCTATTTAGTTGTCTTATACATGGTCTCACCTGAAAACTGTATTAGAAGATAGTTTCAACATCCTTTGTCAAACTGATGTTTGTGCTATGTATTTTGCAGTCTGTGTCAGTACAGCACATAAATCATCCATCCTCTGCTACCTGGGTGCTTCTGACAGAAATGGTGGCATGCAATGACATTTTCAGACACTTTCAATAAGGGGCATAAAATCATTTGTATATCTGTTCTTTCAGTACAAGATTAAGGAAAAAGCCTAACATGGGAAAGCATTTTTAATTTGAGCTTTTGATTTGCCTGTGTTAGCAGTGGAAAGTAAACACAACTTGCATTTCTAGCATGCATCCAATTCTGAGCATTTGGAGGCAGATTGGTACTCTTGGAGAAGTTCCACTCATTTATAGAAATCCAGTTCTGAAAAATGTCTCAATTATCAGGGAAGAAGGCTGAGGCCAGTTGCTACACAGACTCTTCTGAAACTGGATGAGTGTGTTTGGCCCCATCTCCCATGCCCCATATCAGGAGTGCAGGTCCAAACAGGCTGCAGTTTAGCTTTCTCCTTGGCCACATATCCATGGGTTCACTTCTCAGGTTCCCCAGTTTAGGTGTATCTACTCTGAGTAGCAATAAATAATAATCACTTGCTCTTTGGCAGCAGTTTCACATGGAAAGCACATTGCCAAAAGGCAGCATTGCCTCAGTTTCACAGGTGAGAAGCCACTGAGGGCAGAGAGCAGTCAGTCAGAACACAATCTGGATTTCCTGAGCCAGACAAGAGTATATTTCCCAGTCCTAATGTGCTTTCTGTGTTTTTCTGCGAAAAGTGCTGGCAATACTTTTTGTGCTGTGCACCTCTGAAGAGCTTCATGTGTGCTCACCCCTAATTTAAGCAGTCTCTTGACAGAAACCAGAGTGCCAAACTCTGGAAGGCTTTGTAAGCTGCCAGTGCTGTCTGGCTGCCTTGTCATGCTGGACCACATCAGTATGCTGGATCAGCTTCTGGAGCAAGAATTCTTCCTTTTATGAGGCATCATACATGTAGTTGCAGAGTTTGTTCCCTTTTCCCTGACACCTTGAGGCTGTAGCACGGTTTCCTATGAAATGAAGTGGAATCCAAGGCAAGACATAAAGCATTTATGCAGTCTGTGTGTTCCCCAACTCTCTTCTCTGTTTTATTTCTCTTTCAGTTTTACTTGATGTTTCTGACTCCTTGCAAAAAATAGTTTCTCTTCAATAAAAGAAAATCTGATGGTAGACTGAGACTCAGGTGTTCTCAGCTGTATGGTGTCAAGTGAAATTGAGCATACTGGGTCATCATGGATGTGATACTTGGGAGAGACTGAAAACCTGAAAGAGTTAATGTAAACTTGAAGGAATTAATGTCTCAAACCCTTCATAGAAGAGAAAGGGAATGTTACCATACCAATGAGACAAAGTGGGGTTAGAAAAGAAGGTCTTGTGGAGGTAGGAGAGCATTTTTTGGGGACCAACTTCCTTGGTAACTATCTCTAAAAACAAACATCTGCCTCTCTGACAGGGAGGAGGGGAATTTAAACCACAACAGCTCCCAAGCCCCTTCCAGGTTCAAGAATAACAAAATGTGCATATGCTACAAGTAGCAGAACTGAGGGGGCTGTGTGTGTATCCACCACCCAGAGGAACTGGACCAGAGACAGCACTGCAACCCTGCGTGACCCAGATCTTTCTTCTCTACCTCTGTTTTCCTATCTTTCCTTCTTCCCTTCTTCCACTTCTTAAAAGTTTAATTAGTTGCTGCCATGGACTGTTCAGAAATGTCTAAATCATGTTTGGAAAATTCACTGTCAACCCCCTAATGAGTCTTTATCAGCTATAAATAAACTCTGCTGTTTTAATGCTCACCACTTACAACACTGGAGTGGGTAGATTTTCCTGACAGTGATCAGGACACACTGCTGACACCAGCATGACCCTTTCTGTCATACTTCATTTTTTTTTTACAACAAACACTCTCCCTTAATTCCCTGAAACAGCTGGATCACAGTGACTTAAGCTTAAAATCAACAATAATGACAACTCAAAGCAGGCCTTGGGTCTTGAAATTTTTGGTGCAAATGCTAAAGCTTACTAAATGCATTTGGAAAAGACATTTAAGTCTGGCAACAATAGCTAGAGGAAGGACTTCTAGGCACAATGATGACCTTGAATTGGTTTCAGTGACCAATTCATACTTAAAAACAGCAGTTGCAAGGAACTTGTACTAAACCCAAAATCAATTGGCCTATTCATTGCACCACTGGGGAAAACAGCTGGGGGAGGATGAAATGGGAAAGACCAAAGGAGGGTGTTAAGCCTGACAGCTCAGTAGTATTTGTTCTTGTTTTGGATGCCTGCTGGGTGATCTTTTCACAGAGACAAGTTTCCTTTGAAAAAAAGTGTATTAAAAATGGAGGAGAAATGGGGTTGGCCATTTTGTATCAGGGAGCGTATTCCTGGATAAGTTAAACCAAATGCAGATAACTGATTAGAAAGACCTCTGCCTGAAACTGTTGTTATTCTGTGAGCAAAAGGAGAATAAATTAAGCTTCCTTAGACAGCTACAGTAAATATGAAGTTATTGCATAGATTAATGTGCTAATGATTTATGCATCTGCCCTTTACCTGTGACTTTTTTCTCTGGAATTAACTCTAATTTTCAAGGACTCAGCACATTGAAACAGCCTCTTTTCATTACTGATTTTATATTTTTTCTCTTTCTCTCATATCACTTTCTTCCTCCACATTTAAAAAAGCAATATTCAGTCTGCTGGCATTAAAAAAAGTTTAAAAATGCACAAGGTTTCAAGTATAACTACCAGAGATATTTTCAGTTTCTCTATGTAATATATAGCATTTATTTTGAATTCTAAAAATGTCTGTGTAGCTGTTAAAGTCAGTATGTTCTCATGCTCAAAAACTTCTGTTTCCATCCCTTTAAGGTAAAGGGTTGTTAGGATTATGTCTGAATATTCAGTGTCAGAGGGACCTGCTGCCTGTGGCCTTCCCAGACTCCTTGCTCCTGGTCAGGCATCTCTGAGCAGCAGCAGGGCAGATCTGGTGCCATGGGTTTGCAGGTGGGCTGAGGTAAGGCTGCACCTCGATGTCAGCCTGTCCCAGTGCCACTCACAACAATGTAGTAAAGCACCACTGCATGTTTTGCAGTGGAAAATAGAGATTTATTTCCTTTCCACCACTGGAAAATAGAGATTTCCTTTATTAGAGACCCTCTTTGGCGTTTCGCATGATTGGGACAACGTGGCCTGGGACAAATAAAATATTTGTTTTTTAAGCAGAGAGATAAAAAAAATTGTTTCAATGATAACTTCAGAATGGTCATAGCTCCATGCATTTTGATTTGGTATGTCATTTTTGTGGCTTCCAGGGCAGTAGTACCCAAAACATCTGAAAGAGAGACAGAATCATGGCAGTGTGATGGAGGCACTTGATGCTACATGGTTCTCCACTAGCACTGACTTGAGAGCATCATGTAAGTCTCAGAGAAAATACATAAAAGTTTTATTGGCACTAATTTGAGATGGATGACATGAGTGCTGTATTTCCCTTGGCATGCCATACCATGTGAGCTCAAATCAAAACTTTATATCCTATTATCCCTTCCAGCCTCAAATGCATATTTGCAGTTAGAGGTGAGGAACCAAGCGTCAACAGAATAAACAGAGTAAGGGTCACATTGTCAGGTATTCCTCAGATGCTGATTTATTCTGTCTTTCTGTTCATATTCCATCTCTGGTTTTCACCCAGACAATGTTTACCTCACAGAGATTTTCTCCATAATAAGTATCAGTGAGACTGGGCTTCACATCTCTGACCTGCAATTCCTCTGCTGCACTAAGGGTTATATTATGTTTGTTCTTACTGTTTTGAGCATCAATAGTGCAGTAAAAAGTTGGTGTTTGAATAAGCATAGCTTTGCACAGGATGTGCCAAAAGGCAAGATCATAAAGTTTAGCTTCTGCAAGGAAATATTTTGAGGAATGCACGTTCAGGAGGGAGCACCATGACCCTTGCAAGCTATTCCAGGGAATGAATGCTCATTGTGTAATGTGAATGGGGTTTGCATTATACTGAAAACACCTAAACGTTGCAGGGCACAGAGTATTTGCCAGTACTTCCTATACTGAAGCAAAGTATAACCAAGGCAGGTGTAATGTGGCTCAGAAAAAGAGGAGGTTGTGACACTGACATGGCAAGGGATGTGTTAGATGACACAGAAAACCCACAGGGGTGGGCAACTCCCCATGCAACAAAGAAAGAAAAAAGAAATCATCACATAAAAGCCTTTTCAGTTTTGTTGCTTTTGTTGTTCAATTGAAATCTCTCATGTTTTACCTACATCTAAACTGATCCATTTTCTGCATTTTGGGGCATTTGATCTGATCTCTCAGGAGAGATTTGGCCATTTAGTGGCTGGTCCTGCTACTGTTACAACCACCAGGGGACAGCTCAGAGCCGGCATAAACCAGCAGGGCTGCACGGAGCAGCACTGCCTCCAGGCTTCCCTCATTGCAGCCAGCGTTTCAAGGTGCTTTTTATTTATGGTAACTTTGATAAATAGGGATTCAACAGGAATTGCTTCTAATGCCCTAAATTGATTAATATGAAGTTTATGCAATGCTTAGTGCAAAGTAATTATTTGGCTCATAATTAAATGTAAGGTTATGACAAAGAGTGATCAGGTCAGTCAGGAGGGGTTATAACACAACAGCTGTAAGGGAGTCAAGATTTCCCCTATGCTTTATTTACTTAGTCTGTGAGTCCAGTGCTCAAAGTTTCATTTTCATGCCTTCAGAATTGCCAAATATTGGGGAAACAAAGTAGGAAAATTTTCATTTTATCACTGTGTACACATGTGTAAAGAATTTGTGTACTGTCCTGAGCCAAGAATACAGTTGTTGGACTCATTTATCTGCAGAGAAAGTGATTTCAACAAACATTACTATATTTATATAGTATAACTAACAAATCATCACAAGTTTTATTAAAGACTGGTCTTTTCCTATGGCTTTTTAGTGAAAGCAAAAAAAAAAAAAAGCAGGAACTAAAATAAAGGAACATAGGTTGATTCAAATTAGAAAGAGGATGGGTTATAATTCACAACATGTCTGTCTTTCCTACATTAGAGTTTTGAACAAGAGTTTATCACAAACCAGTTAATCTTTCTAAGAGACTTTCAGTTCCTTCAAGCATGTGCAAGAAATGGGTATGGCTGGACTTTGCTGTGGGAAAAATGGGGTTTTTTTCTTACATTAAGTGTATAAATAAACACCAGTATGGCCTCATGCCATCCTATTTCCAAAACACACATGGAGGTTTGTTGTGTTGCGTTGGTTTGTTCCATTCCCCCTCTATGTTAAAAGGGTTCTGCCCTGGCTGTCCCTCCCCTCCCCGTTACTGCCTGTCGCCCCAGTTGCCATCTCAACCCTTGTATCTCTTTATGCTCCGCCCTGGTTTCCCTAGCGATTGGGTGTATCCTTTGCCCCGGTCACTCCCTGCTTCCACCTTTCTTTACAGAAACTTCAGCTGAGGGCTCGGAGTGATTGGTTCAGGGGCTGGGGCCCCTCCTTTAAGTTGTTTTCATTGGTGTTTGCTGTATGTCAGTCTCGTGTACCCCTCTCTCCTCTAGATTCCCATTTGCTCCTGTACTGGTTCCACCCCTACTGCCCACACCCTTTATAACCTCATGTAATCCCTCCCCTGTTCTTTTGGGTTGCTGGCCTCCCTAGGATTCTCAATAAACCTGGATTTTCCCCGACTGTAGAGCGCCCTCTTCTTTTCCAGTTGTCCACAGCCATTCTTCGGCCTCGTCCTGAACCTGGCAACATCCCCTGCTATACCGCAGGATGGAACTCCTCAAAGAAATGGCCTTGATGAATGCCAACTCCGCCTGCAGGGATGCCATCCTTACCCTGCCCCTGGACCCTTCCCCTACCCTGCAACAAATGCTCAAGATCTGTGTGTGCAGGGTCTCCTTAACATCAGGAGACCCTGACCACAGGACTCGACCACCACCTTGAAGAGTTGCCACTGTAGACACCATGGACGTCTCGCCAGCAGACTCTGCTGCTCCTCCAACCAACCATCCGCCACGGCCTGACACCCCTGGACCATCCCAGAGGACGACTTCCCCTTGTCATCTGTGCGGGAAGTTAGGGCACTGGATGCCCGAACCAACCATCCGCCACAGCCTGACACCCCTGGACCATCCCGGAGAACAACTTCCCCTTGTCATCTGTGCGGGAAGTTAGGGCACTGGATGCCCGATTGCCCCTTAGGGAGGCAATTCTATGAACTTAAAAAAGAGCGAGGGCTTCGGGGGAAGCCCCCGCAAAAAAACTAAGGTGTGAGCGCAGTACCCCCCTGTGTGAAAATATAAATAAGGCTGGTTTGTTACCATCTCGTGGGGAGGGGAAAGAGGGAGAGCTGCCTGCTGCCACAACCAAATGGGACTTTCAAATACTGGACTTGTCTTGTTTACTTTGTCCCCATCCTGTGCCACTTTTAACCACTCTTTCTAAAAATGAACCGTACAGGCTGCAGCTGACAGAGTCACTCCACCTCCAGGACTCTGATTTCCCCCTAGTAACCGTGTGCCCGGAGTGCCCAGGTAACTGGGGTCAGATCAGCTGTAGGTCTGTGGTTGTTGGAGACACAAAGTTTACACCACTTGAGTTGAACATTGTCCAGGGTCTCCTGACATCTGAGCCGGGACAATTTTCAATGGGGCTGTACTGTCCTCCCCTCTGTCCTCCCCTCTTCCTGCCCAAAGGACAGGTCATTGCTCAGGCCATTCCTGTGCCTGAGCTGACCTGGGTCCCAGGACTGCCTGCTTCTTCACCACAAGACAGTCACCCAGGCTCAGGTCCTGGGGCAGGAAAAAACCCCAGATAACATGTCAGCTTTTGAAGGGGGGAGATCACAAGCTTCTTAGAGGCCTTTTGGACGCAGGGGTGGATGTGATGATCATTCCTTTCGGGAATCGCTGTCACATTGGGAATTGCAAGACGTGGCTGGACACATTCGTGGTGTTGGGGGTTTACAACTGGCAAAAGAGTCTAAGAGCACCATACAAATTAAGGGGCCAGATGGGCAATTGGCATCCATACGCCCATTCATTTTAGGTTACACGGAACCCCTGTGGGGGAGGGACCTCCTTGCCTAATGGGGAGCCCGAATTGAGCTTCCAATGGCTCCCCAGGTTTTTTGGGCAGCGGTCACTGAGGGATGCCCTACCTGGAAACTAAATTGGAAATCTGATGAACCACTACAGGTAGTGCAGAGGCCGCTCAATAAAAAAAAAATTGAAGGTGCTCAATGAATTCGTCAAGGAGCAGTTACTTAAGGGCAACCTGGTGGAGACCATGTCTGAGTGGAATTCCCCAGTGTTTGTCATCAAAAAACCCAACAAAGATAAGTGGCAGCTCCTTCACGACCTCCACAAAATTAATTACATTATTGAAGACATGGGTCCCCTCCAACCACGGATGCCGTCCCCTGCGATGCTCATCCAAAATTGGAATTTGGCTGTGATAGATATCAAAGATCATTTTTTTCCAAATTCCTCTTCACCTGGATGATGCCCCATGTTTCGCCTTCGTGGTTCCCACAGTGAAGCCCCAAGCAAGCGCTACCACTGGTGTGTTCTTCCACAGGGAATGAAGAACAGCCCTGGTATCTGCCAGTGGTACGTCGCTTCTTTGCTGTCCCCGATACGTACAGCTGCCAAGGATGCCATCATTTACCACTACATGGATGACATCCTCGTTTGTGCTCCGACTGACGACATACTTGCCCATGCGCTTGACCTGACAATCAATGCATTGGTTGCTGCAGGGTTCGAGCTCCAGCAGGATAAGATTCAATGGATGCCACCCTGGAAGTACCTGGGTCTGGAAATAACAAGGCGGACCATTGTTCCACAAAAATTGGCTATCAAAACTAACATCAAGACCTTGGCAGATGCCCATCAGCTGTGTGGGTCTTTGAATTGGGTAAGGCCTTGGCTAGGAATTCCAACTGATGACCTAGACCCCTTTTCAATTTATTGAAAGGGGGAGAGGAGCTTAGTTCCCCTAGGTCACTTACCCCAGAGGCTCAGGCAGCACTGGAGAAAATCCAACAGTCCATTTTGGCCAGGCAGGCCCACAGATATCACCAGGGCCTGCCATTCAAATTCGTCATATTAGGAAAGTTGCCAGAGGTTTTAAATGAATTTATTATTCAGATGTATTCGACTGTTGAAAGCACCTAATTGACATGACATGTGTCTTGGGGATTTTTCTTAAGTCACAATGTGTTAAATGACAAAAGTAACAGCATTTGGCACGTTTTTTTCCAATCTGAAACTTGATTTAAGAACAAGTTGAATAAACAGGGCCTAAATTCACAAAATTCATCATTGTCTAGTATTTTTATTCACAGGTTCCTCCATCAATGTCAATAGTTCAGTGCTTGGACAGCTGTGTGTGTCACAGCAGAGTGACCTGTGAGTTCAGCCTGCACCTCCTTGCACTGCTGGGAGAGCTGCTGTCAGTCCTGCCCTGCCCCTGGGGGGCTGCCATTGGCTTCATCTGGTTTTGCAGCTGGTGAGACATTCACTTAGAGAAAAAAAAAATTCCAGCCTTTCAATTCACAGAGTCAAGTCAACTTCTTACCTCACAGTGAAGAACTGGCTGAATGAGAAAAAAATGTGAAACCAAGGCAATTTACCTAAATTTTAGAGAGAAAAAAAAGCACAAAGTCTATTATCTTAACATTCTAGTGTTGCATATCAAAAGTCAGATTAAATTTAGGTGACTGCAGTCCCCCTCAATTCTCCTTCCACTTCCAATAAAGTTCCTTCTTAATCTCAAAGCATTTGAGTAGCCCAAGTGCAGAGCCGCTGTGTGGAAAAGGATAGAAGTTCTGCCACACTCTTACCTCCTCCAACACTGCAGTGGTTCGGCAGGACTTTGGTGTCTCTGCTTGAAAAGGAGGCCATTATTTTGGTGCTTCAAGCATCAAGATTTGAAGTGCAGCTCACATATTTTGATGTTATACCTCCCCCAGTTAGTGTGTCATCACATAAGTGCAGAAGGGGAGCCAGCAAAGTAATGCTCAGATGGGTGTGTGAGTGTCAGGTGGATGGCAACATTTAAATGCCTGGTGCTGAGCCATGTATTCTGTTCACAGTGCTCACATTCAGGACTCTTTTCACAAAACCAGTGTTAATTGAAATGGTGCTGAACCTTATCAAAACTGCTATCCTTTTAAACCAGCAAGATCTTTGGCTGATTCCTGCTTCTGCCCTCTCATGAAGGGGATCACTTGTCTGGATGAAGAACAAATGTAATAGTACTAAAAATCCTTGAAAATTATAAATCTTGACAGAAGTACACTTACAGTCATTTGGAAGTGGGACTTATGTGACACAGTTCAGATTAAAATGTTTTCTTTCTAAAGGTTTTCTCCCTGTATTAAATTCATATAAGTGGATTGTGTTTGTACAAAGATGTATAATGAGTGGGTTTTTCCTAGCAAACTGCTGCAATAGCTCCTGTTGTCAGTTTGATTAGCCTGCCTGCTTGTTTGAAGTAATGTCAAGGAGTTTTAGTCTTAAACATCACTATAAATAGCTTAAGAAATGTTGCCATTGATGTGGACATAAAAATGTGGACTCATATTTTCTCTATATCTTTTCCACATTCTTTGCCTGCTTTTTAATAAGATTTTTTTAAATTTAAATAAATGCTGAGCATCCAATATTTCACTTCCACTCTTCTTTCAGCATACATTATTCAGCACCCCATCCTCTATCCTTGTGTTGTTCAGCTGCTGGCTCCAGCTGAAAATGCTCTGTGCTTTCCTTGTGTTCAGACTCTGGCCAATCAAACTGCCCACAAACACAGTCATCTGCAGAGCAAGGTTGGGAAAGGTTTGATTTCTGTAGGGGCAGAAATATTCCCTCCCTGTTTGTTTTACTAGGGTATAGAATAGGCCTAGTAAAATTAAGGGCATGCATGGGCACTTTGTTGAATCTGGACTATTGAAATCAATGGAAGTTTTGGGGAAAACTGAGTATCAGTTTTTTTCAGTGCTGGCTCTGTAGAAAAACATTTCTGAAAAATCATTGTCACAATTTCCATAGCCACAGGCTGCTGAGGGAGGATGCAGACCCACTGCTTTGGGAAAGATTCTGTTTTCTTTGTGCTTTCTGTTTCAGCTGGTCGGTGCCATGAGTGTTCCTGCTGCAGTGAGAGGCAGAGATAAGGATGAAATTTAGGAAGTGTATTCCAGACCAGCCCTGCTCAGAGCCCTCCTCCTGCCCCCTCCTGTGCTGCAGCCACTGGTGGAAGGAGAATGTTGATGCTCACAAGTCTCATCCTTGACTTATTGATTTGGGCTCATCTGGGAATTAACTACCTCCATCAGGTATTCATTGTTAGCACAGGGGTTACTGTGATACTTAAGACAAAGCCCTTTTTGGAGATTTACTGCTTGGCTTCTGCTCATCTGAGTTCTCTCTGAAGCAGAGAGAAAAAACAGCAGCTTTTCAAACTTGTTAATGAAAACAGTGTCAGCTGGTGGCTGGTACTCCTGTGACAGTGGATGCACAGATATGTAATGTCTGCAGAGCTGCTCCAGCAGCAGGCCTGTTTAGAAGGACTGAAGCATGTCTCTAATGATTTTCAGTAAAAACAAATGCAACCATTTGAAAGTGTTGAGGGTTTTTTCCTAAATGCTAGTTTTGAAGGTATGCACCACCTCAGAGAGCAGAGAAGCTGTCTTTGATTAAGAATCACAGGAGGCAGTAAGATAAAATAAAATGTATTCAATTAAATTAATTAAAGCCTGAGACAACTTGTGTTGAATGAGTTAGTGATGAGCCCTCTGTGGAGAGAGCAAACCCTTAATCAAGATGAGTGCAAGGTGCTGCAGAGCACCTGAAGGCTTCCACTGCTGCAAATAGCAGCAGAGGAGAAAAGGCTGCATGTGATGCTGTGTTTGCTGTAAGCAACTGGAAAACAAACTGAAAAACAAAAGGCTTCCTCCTACTGGGAAGTGTGATGGTGCATGTACCCCTTGTTATTCCTTTCCTTCAGTATATTACAATTTTTCCTGCCCATTGCCCCCCAGCAGCAGAGAAATGGCTGGCACAGGCTCTGGACCTGCCTCTTTGCAGCTCTGTGGTAATGCCTCCATGCACACAAGGGTACAAGGGAACAGAAGGATAATTTGTACTGAATAGGATAAAATTATAGGAGCCATGTGAGTGTGCATATGCTAATGAAGGTGCTGGAGGTGAGGAGCCACGTGTCCATGGTCATTACCAGTCACGAGCACAGACAGGGTGTCTGCCATGTGCTCTTGCTGCTGTATTTTAATAATTTTGCCAAGGTTTTGGTGCCCTCCTGGTATATCTTGGCTTGGTTTTAGATCCTTGGAAAGGTATGAGTACCCCTGTGTATGTAGGTGTTTAAGAAATGTTCTGTTCCTTACCTGGGAATTTGTTCACCTCAGGATTTAGTGAATATTGCATCCAAACGTGGTGCATGGTGAGTTACTTCAACTGCTAAACATTATCTCCACCATATGAGAAAGAAAAGAACCCATTCAGCAAAGAGGGAGGCAGAGAGAATAGCTATAGAGCCCCTTTTTAAAGTCAGAAGTGCTCTCTTTTGGGCAATTCCAAGTCTGATACCTTAGAGTAGTCAAATGCCATGAGTAGTGTGTGCTGCAGGGTGAGCACTGTAAAATCTGCTACAGCTGAATGGCATTACAGACCTGGGGACTGCCTCATCCAGCCTTGGCAATTTGTGCAAAGTGGGATAGCAAAATAATGTAAACTTGGCTTCCCCAGATAAAAGAATCTCATTTGTAAAATACACTAAAAATAAAGTCAAATGAAGGAAACATAAAACCTAAAATATTAATTAGGTTTAGGTTTTTATCCAAATCCTCTTACTCTTTCCCAGGATGAGGTTTAAACAAAGCAAAAGCTAAATGTAATAATTCCTATCACCAGTTGATTTTGAGAAGTGATTACTCTAGAGTAGAGGCAGGGTGCTGCATATCTGCAGGAAAAGAGGCTCTTACACATCTTGTTGTATTTTCCTGCTTAACCACAAGGTTCATTCATGCTGATGTCCCAAAGCGATGCCTTCAGAGCCGATCTTGTCAGAAATTGCAGGCATCTGTGAAGATATTGGTGATGTCTGATCTCACCATCTCTGGCATCCCTCAAGAGGCTGCCTAGACAGACCAATCCAGCTGATGAGAGCTTCTGTCTTTTACTGCTCTGTTAGGGTGGCACATGTGATGGGGAGCTGAGTCTGTCCTGGTGCATGTGATCTGGTGCTGATCCTTATTGGTGCTTCCCAGCCCTGGCTGCCAAGAGGCTCAGTACAGTTAGAATATTCTCAGCCAGAGAAGATCTTTCTGCTGCCATTGCATACTTGAATATAGCAAGAAGCTAGAATGGCATGTATATTTATCAGAAACTTTCTGTTGTTCTGCAGGATTTGCTACAGATGATATAAATATACTGGAATTCATTTTGTCCTCCCTGAAGCTGGGTCAGGACAGCAAAACAAGTCAGGGCAACATGTCCTCAGAATTTGGTTCCTCTGAATAGGAGGATTTTAATGAAGTTTTGAAGGAAGTGGCCTGAAGAAAGTCCATATTCAGTTACAGTAAAAGGACATTCTGGCCATTTTACCTTTTTAATTTTTGCATGGGAAGAGAGGAATTTTTGCATGGGAAGAGAGCAGAAAGTCAAGAAAGGAGGATCACTTTATAAACAGGAGGGTTAGTAAAGACCCATCCTGATCAGATGATCAGATGGCTGGGAAGCTTGTCTGCTGATGCACACAAAAACTGACCAGCACAGAAATCAGAAATGTTAGAGTTTATTCCTGTGGATTCTGTGTACACTGTCAGGTTAAGACAACTTTTAAACACATTAAAATATAATATCTAAGATGCCTTCTTCTTTTTGCCTTCATCAAATTCTACCACCTCACAGTCCAATATATTCTCCTGCTGTGCAGAAAAAGCAGAGATTTTCTCTAGATACCCCAATGCATTTCCAGTGCTGAAGAATAAGCTGGTCAGCAAGGACTATGGTTGACATTTCAAAATGCTCAAAACAATACCCCTGTTAACTGAAACAAAATCTAGCAACTGATTGCAAAGCCTGAAAATAATATTTATGCCTCTTTTTACTTGGCTGCTTCACTGCCTTCTGTCAGGGCACTGTACCTAAAAGTCTGAGGTGGTAAAACCCAAGCTGCTCCTGAGGAGCACAGAGCTGTCTCACTCAGAAGCTGGGGAATGAGAAAATACTTGGGGGTTTTGAGTCACTAACTTTCAAAAGCAGGCTCTGAGCGAGTTACCAGACCCATTCAGGTCTCTTTTTTCAATTAAAAGAGCACTGTACTGAGTGTGAAAAGGGGGCAATGCTGGGGCTGCCTTTGGTGCAGCTCCTTGGTCCTCCTGCACTCAGTCACACTCATGGGCCAGCTTGATGCTGCTTGGAAGGGCTCTCTGACCCACTGACACAGAAGGAGGGAGAATAACAAGTAAGTGGGTGGAGGAGAGAAAAAAAAAATCAGAGAATTACAGGATCATCAGATGGTTTGAATTGGAAGGGAGCTGAAAGATCATCCAATTCCAAACTGCCTGCCATGGGCAAGGGCACCTTCCACTGACCAGAGCCCCATTCAGCTTGGCCTTAAGCACTTCCAGGGATGGGGCAGCTGTGGTTTTTCTGGGCAACCTTAAAAGTTCCAGTCTTTCACTACCTTACGAGTAAAGAATTTCTTCCTAACATCTGATCTAAATCTCTCCTCCTTTAGTTTAAAACCATTCCCCCTTGTCCTATCACTATCTACCCATGTAAAAAGTCACTCTCCATCTTTTTTACAAGCCCTTTCAAGTACTGGAAGGCTGCTGTGAGGTCTCTCTGGAGCCTTCTCTTGTCCAGCTCCCAGCCATCTCTGGAAGCTCTGACTGTACAGCCTGGGGTGCAGTCACCCCCACGCTGTTCCTCTTGGTTCTGGCAGTGATTCTTTGTGATAGAATTGCCCTTTGCTTTTCTCAAGAGGATGATGAACCTGAAGCTGATGAGGCCATAAACCAATGTTGCAGTTCTTGAATGGTGAAAGTGAGAGGATATTGCATTGCAGCTTCAGGCACAGTGGGATGGAACCCCCCAAATCACATTAAATGTATAAATGCATCAGAGCTCCACAATCAGGAGCGTTATTAACAAATAAAAAAACCCATCTGTGATCCTTAGGAAACACAAACAAAAGCAACACAAGCAGCAGTTTGTTGTTAACATTTTCCTTGGCCCATGTTGCCTTAAGCCAGCCTCTTTTCACACTGTGTGTCTGATGTGGGGATCTTAGTCCCAAAAACTTGAAGTGCAAGTGAGTGTGTGCAAGCTGCACCAAGTTTCAGGGTCTTTAGAAGGACCATGAAAGTGCCCTTTTGGGGTGCAAATAAAGGCTCATTTGCCAAATCCATTAGCAGGAATGGATTAGCTCATAGAGGAGGCATGATGCCTCTTTGGGGAGAGACAGTTTTTAAGTATCTGTCTACCAAGATATGCTTCCCAGCTATTAATTTGGGTATTAAAGATCATCATGGACGTGACAAGGATTCCATCAGCCATTTTAATTTCTGCTCAGGGATTTGCTATGTACTATTGTTATACATAGCACTACTCAAGTGCATGGAAAAGACTGGAAAAAGCACAGTTCTTCTGATTTCAATTCCTTCCTTCCTCAGTTCCTTTCAGCTTTCTGCAGCTGCTGAATCTGTTTTGCAGTCAGAGCATGCTGCTGGGGACATTAGCAATCTGTCCCTCTATCTCCTGTGTCCTGTGCTAGATCCATGGAGAGTTTGGTGCTGGGCTGCTGCTCTGGGAGCAGAGATCCCTGTGTTCCACATGTCTCTCCCAGCACAGCAGCTGTCCCACAGGTCCTGCAGGGGGTGTGTAATAGTTTCTCACCCTCTGTGGATAAATGAAGGGAGCAGAGGAGGGATGCATATTGCAGCAGAGGCTGGGGATTTTATATATGTAAATATCTTTCACACAAAAAGACTTTTATAATTATTATAAGATATTTAAAAATATCTTTAACCCAATGAATTTGTTACACCAATGTAGCACGTGCTTTCTGGGGTTGCACAAAAGGTTTTTGGAAGTCAGCAGAGCACTGAATAGTGCTCTGGAATAGAGACAACAGCCTTTTATGTCTAGAGGAGTGTGGAAATTGCACCTAGCACGTTTGGACTTTTTCAGAATTGTTGTCTCCTCTACATAAAATACTTTTTGCTAATATCAGCTGCAGAGTCTTTTTATTTTAAAAATAACATTTTAATGAAGCTGCTGCTAATGAGAGCTCTGTCAAAAACTTCCAATTATTACCACAATATCCCTTGATGTTTGTGGGGAAATGGAGCATTGGAGTATTAATTGACCTCCTGATAGTAAAGAAGACCCCTCTAGCAGAACAAGAATTAAAACTGAGAAGCTTTTGGAGTCCAGTGCTGCAATATAGGAAAAAAGAGCTCTGAAGGTGTTGAGAAGGTCATCACGATGATCCAAAAATAAAAAATTCTCTGCAGGGAAGTGAAAGCAGCTGGATTAGCAAAATACCTGCATACAAAATACAGAGTTTATCCAAAAGTCAAAAGGAGTTGTCCTCCACACATGAAAATATGAAACCTGGGTAAAGAAGAGAAGACTTCTTCTTTCTTGCCATAAATGCCTGTGGGTCACATTAATGCAGTTGGGGGCTGTAGACTACTGTACACCATATTGCCAAGAAAAGATTTTTGAGATTTTTTTCAATCAATTTTATTTTTGTTAAAAAAAGAACCAAACAATCAAAGCAACTCAGACAGCACTGGCATCAGTACTCACAGTGGCTGCTGCCCTCATACCCTTCAGTATTCCCTGGGAGGAGTAAATCATCTGAGAAAAAGGAAAAAAAATCACATAGGAAAACAGGAGAAACATTAATATGAAAAAAAAATAAAAGCCTGAGAAAGTAATGTTTCCCTTACAGATTTAGATTAAATACCTATGACTAGAAGAAGTGTGTGATAAAGAGTTCATAAAACTATGCATCCAAGTAGCTGTTGATGTGCTTTATCTACAAATGCCAAGTTTAATTAATCTATTTCACACAGTTCAGGGCTTACATACACTATGGTCATTGCATATCAAGCTTGCCATGTGGCAAGGAGCTGTGAAAATACACTTTGTGCCTTAAGAAGTGAAGGGAAGCTTCCAGCACTTCTGTCTTGTGTGGGATTAGGTTAGACTTAGATTAGGTTAGAATTACACTTCCCTCTTGTCTGGGAAAGGGTTAAGCTTTTAGCAGAATCCCAGGAAAACACCCTGAAAGGAACCTGCACCTCTGGCTTGCTTTCTCCCAAGGCAAGGGCAGTCCCAGGGCCCACCCTGCCCCACCAGTGGTCACAAAACACCCCTGGGTGCAGGGGCTGCCTTTGGCTTGACTGCGACTCCAGAGGCGGGAACGAGCTGCATCACTCTGGTCTGCAGCATTTTGGGTGAGGGCTGGAATCCACTTCAGACAGCCCTCTCCAAACTTTCAGGGTACCTGATCTGTGTGAATTTCATGAATAGAACTCTTGGATTGGTAGTCTCATAGAGAAAAAAGATTGGTTTTCCTCATTGCTTTACTTGTCCATAGCTTTCTGCCAACAAGACCTGATTCATCTCTCACTGAAGCTGATGGGAATGGTCTTTCCACATTCTGGCTGGAAAATAGGCTGTCTCTGAGCTTCTGCAGAAAACATTAAAGGAATGATGGGCAAAAATGACCATCATTTCAATGGGACCAGCTGGCTACGTCTCTGTGAGTAAATTCAGTGTGCTGAGAACCAAAGTCCTTTGACAGAAGAGTCTACACCCACACTGCTGGACTTTCTTGGCCTCCCAAACAAGGTAGTCACATCCAAGATGTGTCATGAGGATTTGGAGTATGAGGACTACAAGTTACCCAAGGCCAAAATTGTCTCAGACAGAGGCTGTTGTCATATTTTAAAAGCCTACCTGCTCAAGTGCAATGCCTAGGAATGTCTTATGGTGTCAAATAGTAAAGGTATAATCTCTGCTTGAGAACCAAGCATAAGTGTTGAATCCAGGCTTAATTTGTTACCTTTTTTTAGCTTTATATCAGTGGAAATTCTTACTAACTAGATGTTTCCTCATAGTCTTTTGAAGTAAGGTCTTACCCTGAAAGAAAGCTCAGCCCACATATTAATCAGAAGCTTCCCATTTACTGTGTTTCACTGTAAACCAGCTTCCTTAGTTGTGTTTTTTTTAATGGAAGGTGCCTGTGCTTTTTGCTATTCTTTAATTCTGTTTAACCTGGAACGTGGCACAGAAAACTGCAAATTTGTCCATGATAAATAGAAACAGAGATAGTGTAGCTGACAAATTCAGTCTGTTAAGTCATGCAGGGTGTTGCTAGAAAGGATGTGGTCATGATAAAAATGTTTGCAGTTCTGCTGAGGATGTTGGAGACACAAAGGCATCTGAAACAAATACTGGGAAAAACACAACAGACTGTAAGTAAGCCCCAAAATTTTCCAAGAATAAATTCTAAAAGTATCCCAAATGTTCATTATTCATGTAAATAGCAAAGCTGAAGTCATTCAGACTTTTTGGATAGGATAAAACTTTGTTTGACACAGCCAGTGGCTGTAACCAGATGTGATACATTGCTCTGTGTCACCACTGGTTCAGTGATATACAGGGGCATTGTTGAAACAGCAGATTATTAGGGAAGTTAGAAGCACTATAAAAGACAGTGGGATAATGCCAGATTTGTGTTCCCAAGTTATGTGACAGAATGAGTGCAATTTTGAAAGCTTCAACTTCAACCAGAAT
This sequence comes from Agelaius phoeniceus, assembly GCF_051311805.1. Classification (NCBI taxonomy): domain Eukaryota; kingdom Metazoa; phylum Chordata; class Aves; order Passeriformes; family Icteridae; genus Agelaius; species Agelaius phoeniceus. Next base: position 11,467,585 of record NC_135266.1, on the reverse strand, counting down.
AGAAACATAGCTTTTAGTATTTTAGTAATAGTGTTATTAACAAACTATCTCTAACCCATGTCAAAGTACTTAATGTGCTATAATAACATCAATTAAAATACAATAATGGACTTAATAATGTGGCACATAATGGGAAAAAATATTCATGTGGATTATGTCTTCATACCCAAGAGAGAAATTCTAATGAGAGACGCTATAATGAACGTAACACTAAACAGTTTTAATATAATATGAGTTAGAAATATACAAGGATAGAAAATAATTTGGGTGAAGTCAAAACCATGTCCAGAATGTTCATTGGCCGCTTTGCTTGTTGTTTTGAATTCATAAATATTCAAAGGACCACTAGAAAAAGCTGGTCATTGGCCCAGGTACTTTTGTTCTGCACTTTTGAGCCAAAATTCCATTTAAATTCCATTTTTCCAAGGGCAGGTCATCTTGGTGTCCTCCTCCAGGACTTGCCTCTCCCAATGGCTGCACTGACATCACTGGGTGCTGGTGTAGCAGTGGCAGCAGTGTCCATTCTGGGCAGTCAAGAGACCCTGGCCCAGCACAGACACTGCAGGACGAGCCTGCTCCCTGCTGGGTGCACCCAGCAGCTCTGGTTTGTCTTATCCCAGTCCCAGCATTTTACAGCCCAAGGCCATTTTGTTTAGCCTTGGGCACAGAGCTTGGCTTTCTGCTGGAGACACCTCTTCATAAGCAGGACACAGGAGGCGGTGGCACATTTGGGATCCAGCAGCCTGGTGTCCTGCTGGACAGGCTGATGCTGTCTGTGTATGCCAGCCCTGTGCAGGGCGTGCTGTTGGCTGGGGGCAGCTGCTCTGCCTGGAGTTGCCCATCTGGAAAGTGCCAGGCTGTGTCTGCACCACACAACAACACCAGCGTGCTCCTGTTTGTCAGCCCTCTCTGGATACCTTCTGATACCTGATTCATTAGTCCCTTATGTTAAATCATGTGCAAGCAGCCCATTTATTTGCTAGGCATCATACAGTTGGTTAGGTGTGGTATTGTGTTGGTTTGTTCCATTCCCCCTCTATGTTGAAATGGTTCTGCCCTGGTTCTCCTCCCCTCCCTGTTTCTGTCAGTCTTCCTAGCTCCTCCCCAGTTGTGCTGACAACAGATGTATCCTCTCCTGAGCCCCTCCCCGGTCTCCTTAGAAACCAATGTATCTCCTTCTGCCAGTTTCCCTGACTCCTCCCCGGTCTCCCTGGAGACCAATGTATCTTCTTCCAAACCCCACCCCTGTTGCCTGCCAGTCACTCTAAAGCCCCACCTTTTTCTCTGGAACATTCTAGCTAGGGCGTTGAGTGATTGGTTCAGGGGCCGGGGCCCCTCCCTTAGTTTGTTACTATTGGTGTTTCTTTTATGTCAATCCCTGGTACCCCCCTCCCCCCTGGATTCCCATTCGCTCCTGAATGGTTTCCACCCCTGCCTCCCTCACCCTTTATAAGCTCAAGTAACCCCTCAGTCTTCCTCTTTGGTTCCTGGCCTTCCCTGGGTTTACAATAACCCAGGCTAGCCACAACTGCAGAGCGCTCTCTCCTTTCCTGTGGGCTGGAGCTTTGACACAGCCCTGTCCTCCCTCAAGGCGCCACTGCTGCTGTAACGCAGGGTGCTGACCTTGGGCGCTGTGCCTGACATCAAGGTCGGGATAGGGCCCCCTTGGCTGCAAGCAGTGCTGGCCTGCTTGCCAGGACGTCTCTAGCCAGACTGCTTCAGTTAGGCGTTTACTTTGGTTTGCTGGCTTTTCCTCAGCATATTTGATAATCTCTCTGCAAGCAAATGGTTGTGGGATTCACATTGTCTGAACCTGAGAGGAGCAGTGAGAGAAGCAGAGAAAAGAATGATGAAAAAATTATCTCATTTGCTGCTCCTGTGTTGTTCACAAGTGGAATGCACTGTGGAAGATTGTTTACCTGAAGGGAATTGGTAATTGGATTCTGGTGTGGGTGTTTTGATTCACTGACCAATGGAATCCAGGGGTGTGTGTCAGGACTGTTGGCTGACAGTCACGAGATGCCGTGCAGTTGAGTGCTTAGCAGATTCAGGTTAGATGTCATGTAACACAGTGTAATATAATATAGAATAATATATAATAAAGTAATTAATTAGCCTTCTGATAAGACTGAGTCCTCCTCGTCATTTATCCCAGACGTTGGGCAAAAATATCACTGATAAATGGTGATGCAGAGGATGGCTGAACTCACTTTTACCAGGTCCATTTCACCCAGCAGGATGATGATCCTGGTATGGGAAGCAGTGACAGTGCTTGTCACCTGCCGCCTGTGGCCAGGCCCCTGAGTGGGGATCAGCCAGAGGCAGCAAGGGGAGATTCAGGCTTTCCCTGGGGAAGGCAGGAGAGGCCACTGTGAGTTTGAGACCTGGCAGGTCCTTTCTGCACTCTCTGCCTCCAGGGCACTTCAATTACGCCCCGTGAAATGTCTTAAGGCTTTCACCTGCAGTTCCTGGATTCTGCTGAGGGATTGATTACAGGGCTGAGCTGTATAAATTACATCCACAGACTTCTGGAAACCGAGTCTGGAACAGGAGAATGCTCTTAAAACTATGCTTATAATGAACTCAGTTCTAATGAAACTTCATTCTGCAGTTCTTATGAGTTAAATTTAGTTTTATATTCAAGAACTCATCTCTACATTGTAGAATACATCAAAATGTTACTTTTCCCCCCTTAACCTGCTTATTCCCACAGTGTAAATTGTATTTATATTTTACTGATTCTAAGACAAAGTAACATCAGAATTCATGAACAATAACAGACAGCTAAGTAATTACTCCAGAAAGCAAATCTACTGCAAAAGTGTTTTGAAGAGGCACTCAAATCATTAAAAAACAGTGGTGCAGAATGAACCATGCAATGACCTAAACAAGAAAATATATAGCACAGAAAGTAAAGAAAACGGAATATAATTGGAGTTCATTAATTTCCTAGCTACATGCTACGTCTTAAAATATGCTGCTACACTTTTCTCACTCCTCTCTTTTCTGTAGGTCTCAGTGTACCTTTCCAGCAATGTGATTTAACTGTTTATACCCACTGTACACCCCTGTTATGTTTATTATCCACAATGTAATTTGTATAAACAAATAAGCAGATTAGGCTTTATTGGACTTGCAATCAAAAAGCTCTAGTGAGAGATGCATTTAAGTAATTCTCCAGTACAAAGGCACAAACTAAAAAGAACTCAGAGGAACACAATAAAAATGGCACAAAGAACACACTGAACAGGACATTCCAGGTGTGTTTCTGTGCCATTCCAGAAGCAGCACAATCCCTGATCACTTTGGTTCAGCCCCAGAACCTTCTATATTTGTCTCACTTCAGGATCTGCTTGATTTAAATAGTCTTAGTATAAGCAAATTTCCAAATGTACAGTAAAAGCAGCCCCACCTTATTGTATTTGTGTTCCCCCCAGACAAAGGAAGGAATGATGAATCTGACTCCATGTTCTCAGAAGGCTCATTTATTATTTTATGATACTATAGTATTTTATTTTAAAGAATACTAAACTAAACTGTACTAAAGAATACAGAAAGGATACTTACAAAAGGCTAAAAAGAGAATAATGAAAACTCGGGACTCTCTCCAGAGTCCTGACACAGCTTGGCTGTAATTGGCCAATGAGTGAAAACACTCACACCAGAAATTAATGAAACAACCACTTGTTGGATAAACAATCTCCAAACATATTCCACATGAGCAAAACAGAGGAGAAGCAAATGAGATAATTATTGTTTTCATTTTTCTCTGAGGCTTCTCAGCTTCCCAGGAGAAAAATCCTGGGCGAAGGGATTTTTCTGAAAATGTGAATGTGACACCACCTCCCAGTCAAGCAGCTAAGAACACTGTAGGTTAATATGAGCAACAGCTTTTGGTATAATTAACATTCATTACCAGGACACCAGCTTTGGTGAAATAACAAAGGTAGGCAAGATCTGTGTCTTACCAAGCAGACGCTGTAACCTGGTGAGTTACTGACTGTAAAAATCAAGTGGCTAGACATAAAACCTGCTGGGGAAATGACAGGAAGGAAAGTGATGGAAAGAGGAACATGGTACTGTTTACTGGGTGAAGGCACAAAAAAATGGATTGGAAAGGAACAGTTTGAAACTGTCACCCTTTGTATCACATCTCTGCAAGGTGTGGAGTACCCTCTACATGGGGAACCTTGTTTCTCTCTTTGCTGAGCATCGTGCCAGAGTCACTCAGCACCTTGCCAGGTAAAACCCTATTGGGGACTTTCTGGTGTCAAAGAGGCATCAGGATTGAAGGTTTAAGTGAAGTAATGAACGATCCAAGGAGATGAGACAGAGAAGTTTGTCTGATCAGGTCGTGATCTCAAAGACAAGGTTCTGGGGAGGAGGGAATAGATCAGATGAGAGCTAACTGGTTATTGAAGTACCCATGGCCACATGTGTACTGCAAGCTGAGGCATAACTAACTCTGACAAGATAATTGCCAAAGCTCTCTGCTCCCTCCTCTCTGCTCCCCTGGCTGCTTTCCTGTTAGATGATTTGGGAAATCAAAAATCTCAGCAGCTAATCTATACCACCAGATTTCTGTCACCCCAGCAGTTCCTTTTTCTAATGAATAATGAATGTCTGCTGACCCTGAGATGATAACGGTGCAGAATATTTTCAAGTTCTTGAAGGTCACAATAAATTTTGGGAAGCATTGTCAGCATTAAAAGGCCTTGGTGTTCTTTCACCTCAAGCTGGATATAGATGTGCTATGACCTTTATTTGACTCATATCAATGTTTGTGAACGATGTACAGCTCAAATGATGAAGAGACCAGCAGCAGCATCTTTTGCTCAGTTTGCTGCTGTGTTACAGTTGGTTGGCTGATACCCGTACAGATGCTACTGGGCAGAAAGCCTCTATAAACAGGCTGTCAAGTTTAATTGGGTACCTGATAAATATATTGATAGTAAATAAGATGTGCTTTTGCTGAACTATTCTCCTTGGATTTACTGAGGGCTCCAGCAGCTCAGTACTTCCCAGGATGAGACCCAAGGTGCCTGCTGTTGCTCGCATCAAATACAATTACAATTTCATCATTGAGGCTATTACCAGCAGGACTAAGCCTCGGAAGTTGTGGAAGGCTTTTGGACTTCCTTTGATCTGTGCACGACACAGCAGCGAGGCTCTCCAAGCTGTGAAGTGCGTATTGTAAGAGGCTGAAGCAGCCGATACAAGTTGTGACAATGCAGCCAAATGAATGAGCCGCGTTCCGGAGTGTTTGCTTTCTCAGAGCCCTGGAGACGGGCAGTTACGGGAAAATCTTGAGTTCATTAAAATCAAAGGAGCTCCTGGTGTGCGTGACTGCTGAGGAAGGTGACAGGGAGTGTTCCCTGGACAGAGAACAATGCGCGTGTGTCAGTGCGTGTGCCTCTGTGATAATATGCCCATTGTGCTTTTTGAGTCAATTTAATGAATTCTAATAGCCCGACTTAATGCTTTCTGAATGCTGCACAGCAGTGGGATGTGGTTGTTTGTTAGCAGGTAAAATATTTTGCTGATGGCTGAAGTGGGAATTTTTAGCAGGCTTATTTATTTAATGATAAAAAATGTTATTGAGTCAAATGTGCTGATTCTACTTCTGTAAGCTAGCCTGCCTGCTCGGTCTGATAGCCCGACTGCATATACATGAATGATGCCAGCCTTAAGAAAAAGGAGTGTCAGCATCCCTTCCTGGTAATGACAAATGCAATTTGCTCCAGAAGGGCAGTTCTTTAGCAAGCAGGAGTAATTCCAGGTCTACACAAGGCAGCAGGGCAGAGGGAGCCCCTCTCTCCTGGAATCAGTCACACAATCCCATTCCTGCTCCCGAGCCCTCTTGGTCAAATGTGCCCGAGGCTGTTCATTTCACAGTCCTCTGGTTCAGATAAGTTAAGCAATCAGAAAAGCATCTGATTTCTACCCTTAAAATTGCATTTCGTGTTGCTTTTTCTTCAAATGTTAGTTTGAAAAGCTGCCTAAAAAAAATAGCTGACTTTGTGGTCTGCTTATCACTATACCTCTTTGGGACTGAAGACAGCCCGAAACGAGTCGAAAAAAGCAAAGCCACTGGAGTTTGTCTCTTTCTGGGCCGGGGCGCCCAGGGCTCGCAGATGCCCAGGGCTGTTTAGGGAAGAGACAGGACCGGAAAATGTACAGATTTACTGCAAAAAAACAGAGAAGGAGGAGCATGGAAAATGTTCCCTGTAGCCGATTATCACCCTCCTCCCAAGGGGTGAGTGAGGGACCTGCAGGCAGTGCTTCAGGCAAAGCCCATCTCACACCGGGGCTTTGTGGGCTTCAGTGCTGCTCTTGTACCGCAGCTCCCAGGTAATGATATCCTTACTTCCAGCATCTTGCCTGAAGGGAAATGCATATCCGTGGTGATTACACAAACAAACAAACCCAACCTGGTTTTATCTTTCAAACATGCCTAGAAACTACTCCTTTAATCGACTTAATGTGGATGACCCATCCCTGGGAGTGTTCAGAGCCAAGTTGTATAGGTGATCCCAACATCTGGGAATGACTGGCATCTGACTCCAAGTGTTGTGGTGTGATGTCATAGCCCGTCTCAGTTATCCCGGTTCCTTCCCCAGGTGTGCCAGTCACCGCTCCTTTCCCCCTCCCTTGCCCTGCTGAGTGCATCTTGCCATTCCAGAAGGGCGTCATTGGCAAAGTTCAAAAGATGCCTCTCAGCCCTGGGGACATTGGGCCATCCAGGTGCCACTTGTCCCCTGAGACTGCCCCCACCCTTACCTGGTTGGTGGGATCCCTACCCCTGCCCTCCCCCTCTCCCCGGGGTTAAAAGACACGGCAACCACGCACTTTGAAGAGTTCTGTTGGAGCTGTGGCTGCATTCAGAGGCCTGGGGCCAGGAATAAAGCTCTGGATCAAAACCCTCCAGCAGAACCAACTCCTTTCCTTCACCTCACCTTGAATCCTTTCTGCCAGAGGTAAACCTGAGCACCTGCTTGCCTGGACTTGTCCCAAGGGCCCAGTGGCAGCATCCAGCCAGCCAAAGGGGTCTCTGAGGTGAAACCACCTCAGCTGCCACCCTTGGTCAAGCAGCAAGGGCCAGACGAGCCCAGGCACGTTCCATCCGGATTTATTGGTATTTAATTCCAATATCCAAGGCTTTGGAATGTTGAACACTTGCTTTATTAAAAGCATTCTCTATTACATTACAACTATATTAAAGAGATACATACTATACTATACTATACTATACTACACTACACTATATCATACTTACTTCTAAGAATACTAAAGAATACTAAAGAAAACTTGTGAACTGTCTCCCAACAGTCAGGACATAGCTTTGCATGATTGGCCAAGGAAAAAAAAAAAACAATCCTCAGCAGAATCCAATGATTTAAATAAGCATTTAAATGCTTATTTAAATCATTGGATTCAGGTAAATAATCTTCCAACACATTCCACATGTTCACAAACACAGGAGCAGCAAATTAGATAAGAATTGTTTTGATCATTCTTTTCCCCGCTTCTCTCACAGCTTCTCTCTGTTCAGAGAGCATGTGAATACCACAAAGTTGGATGGGGCTTTTAGCAACCAGCTTGGAATTAGATGATCTTTAAGGTCCCTTCCAACCCAAGCCATTCTATGGTTCTGTGATCATTCTTGAGGAGAAAAATACTTTACTGTTTTATCTAATGCAAGGCACTCCATGGTGCATCTGACATGGACTCCCAGTGAAGGACAGAAAACACAGCAGTGTCTTTTCAAGAAATTCATCTTTGCTAGCACAGAGTATCTAGTTCAGCTGGAAGAGCTCAGATTCAGGCATCATCAGTTTGCAGTGCTGCATGTAATCTTTCAAACCCTCGCTTCTGGACAGGCGGCTTCTTGCTGACCGCAGCCAGAGCAGCAAGGAAGATAACTTGACAACTTTATGCCTTCTTCTGTCACTGTGAATGCTGGAGCCACTTGTCCCTGCTTTACAAAACATCAAACACCTTCTCTCCATCATCTGACAGTGAGATGAATCTTACCTGCTGACGTGACTGCTGCTTTCTGGCCAAGAATATGCTCATTTGCTGAATTCATCACGTTCAAAACTGACTGAGTCCTGAAATAAATCTCGCACCTCTTTATGTCTCCTATGTTGGAGTTTGGGAAGAATAGACAGAATCACATGCTGGAGTAAAATAGCACAATCAAATTACCATGTAGCAACCAAGAAAAAGCTAAAATAGCAACGTGGTGCTGTTTCACTCTGGTGGTGGAGCACAGCCCATTTGCAGTCTCCTTCTCTCTGCTGCACCCTTTCTCAGATAAAAAATCTGTTATCCAAGGGGACCTTGGAAAAACACCTGTAACGGACTCCCAAGTTTAGAAAAGAGGAATCAATTACATGGAAAGGCTGATTTTGCATTACATGCTGCAGGCCAAATGTTTTAAGGACAGCTTTGCCACTGGAGAAAATGTATTTAACTGATCATGCTTAAAAGCCAGCCACATTTTCAAGCTGAGCTCATTTTATGATTCTTATAAATACAAGTAATAATAATTGTTACTCGTGGAAAAACAAAAGTATTTCTTTTATTGTATAAAAATAAAAGGAGATACCATTTCCTCCAGTTCAAGAGCACTCAAATCTGCTGAACTTGTGAAAATTTTGGACACAGAGATAGTGCATAGAGTGGCTGCCAAGATATCTCAGTGGGATCACTCTTCATAGAAATCCCCTTTTCCTGGAGTGCAGAGGTGATTCCCATCTCTCTCCTTGAGGGTCTGCTTTGCTCAGGGACTGGTTAACAAAAGTTGGACCAGAATTCAGGCACTTCTCAACCCTAATGAACCTTATGACCTGCACTGCCAGAATGAAAAAACAGAAAAGCAAATGAAAAGCAACCCTGCCCAAACCCCTAAATCTAGTTCAAATAAGTATTAATAGAACTAATTAGTTGGGTTTGATTCGCTGAATCCAATCCAGCAAACATGTTTCAGAATCAGACAAGCATCCATCATCCAGGCCAGCTGCTCTTAGACAGGTCATTATATGTGAACAATGGCTATTGATTAGCAAAACCCTTGGCCCAGAGTTTGCAAAACTCTGATATTTATCACCTGGCTTTCAGAGGCACCAGATACTCAGTGCTGTTCACCTCAGGACAATCTGGTAGCGACTTGGCACTTCTGAAATTAGGGGTGTTTACTTGGCTGGATAAGTGTGGATTTATAAACCTAGACTTCCTTTTCAAATTTGCAGTTGTTTATACGCTTGCTAAATCAATGCCATTTAGTGAAAATAAGAGAATGAAGTCATAAGATAGGCTGATGTACTTTAGAGAGCGGTGCTCAACACTTTTTCTCCTGGTTGTGCCAGTCCTGGTCCCCCTTCACATGGCCCATCTGTCTCAGTGGGGCAGAAGAAGACATCACTGACAGCGGTGTATGGACCTGCTGGAGATGGTTTCAGTGCTTTGTGAATTAATTTTAGGAAGGCTTGTGGGTCTTGCTGAGGCCCTCCCACCCCTCCTTCCCTCCGTCTCTCCCTCCCCAGCAGCAGTGCTGGCTGGGTGCAGCATGTCCCTGCAGCCCTCCTCCCCAGCCCTGGGGCACTCTGCGCCACAGCTGGGTGCCATGGTCAAGCCATGCCCTGATCCCTCCATAAATTACATAAACACTTTCTCTCCCACAAAGGGAAGGATGCAAACCATGTGCTTTCTTCACTGAAGGATAGAAAAGGAGGCTGGATCAGAATCACTAATTATTTTTGCTAATAAAATCAGACAAAGAGTGTGACTGCCTCTCTTGAGCAAATATTATCTCCCACTGACAGAGGAAGATGAATTGTGCTAACTCTGCTGGCACCAGCACTCGTTTGGAGCACCCTGTCTGGGTGGGAGCACTGCAGCAGTGTTGCTGGCCATGCTTTCTTCATCTCCTTGCAAATCACTCTGCTTCAGAAAATGCTGCCAGCACTGGAGCTGTCAAAACCAACTCTGTGTTACAGGGTTTTTCCCCTTTTCTGTGACCTTGGTGGTAATTAAGTGTCTCTTTCTCACAGGGAAAAATATGTGAAGCATGAATTGGACCTGTTGGCCTGGCTGCTGATTTATGGGTCAAGTCTCTAGCTGTTACAGACAAAATTTTTAAGTCTGATTAAGAAACCCTGCTGATTTAAGGATCTCACAAGAAATGTGTGCATAATGAATTATCTACAGATGATAATTCAAGTTATGCCTTGATGATTCATATCACCTTCTTCTATTAAATTATCATTTTAGAAGTTTAACAAGGGCAATGCAAATGGACAGGTGGTGACATTACAACATACATAACAGGTCAGCAGAGCAGCATTCTGCAAATTTGGGTGAGTGGCATTTGGTCCCAATCAGAGATGCCAACAGAAAGCAAAGGCTTAAGGAAAAAGCCAAACTGGTACCATTACAGGGTAAATGTTTGTCTCTTGTGTGTCTGAACCTGTGTTAAGTTTTTTCCCCTCTGGAGCAAAAGTTTCCAGTGAGCAGTCTGCAGTAAAGTCCTGTTCCAGTATTACTTGCCATATAAGCATTAGGTCTTAATGGCAGTATTACTTGCCAGTAGCAAATGTCACTGTCTGTTCTTGCTTAGGAAACACTGAGAGCTACCAAGCATCACCAACATATATATGTACACAGGTAACAGGTTACAAAGACATGTAGAAATGTGTGGCAGAATGAACATTCTTTTTCCTTTTTGGGTTCATCTTGTTGGATCTTAAACCTACATGCCTGGGAACCTGGAAACACCTGCTATGCCCTGTGTTCCCTGGAAGGGGTGTGCAGCAAATCAGTCTCTTTTGTTGTGATGGTGGAAGGAAACAGTGAGCTTGAGTAATGGGAACTGGGCAGTGCAAATGTGTAGGGGGATACAATATAAGAAAATAAAGGTAGTATAGAAAGTAATCTTACCCCATTAAGGAGTTGCAGTGGAGCCAATTTTTGGAGATTGGGAACAGGCCTGATTTTAACAGGCCACACCTGTAGCCAATAAGAAGAGTGTTATAAAAGAGTGGAAATGAAATGAAATTCTCTTTTGGGAAGGGAAATGGAATCTTGTGATTTCAATGGGGACCAATAGAGGATTGGTTGGTTGAGGGAACTGGAGTCAGTTGGCTGCTGGGAGGACAAGGAAGAGTCAATGCCTAGAGGAGCTGCCTACAAGAAACATCAAGGAGATATGAAACTCTAGCAATATTGGAACCTTTGCAATAGAATGACAATAGAACTCTTGCAATATAGTGACAACACAAATGCACTGATTCTGATGTTGTTTTAGTGCCATGTGTTATTTTTCTCCAAGCAAATGCCTGATACCAATCTCTGTCTCTCTATCTGACATACATCAAGAAAGTACTAGAAAATGCTATTAGCCACTGTTAGTCTTGACCATGACATGTCTCAGTGGGAAGGCTCCACTTATTTCTGTCTGTGTTTCATGAGCTGATGTGGGCAAGGTCTGATAAAGGAGCTCTGTACCTCCAACCTTCTCCTGCAGTGCCATTTTCCCATGGCTGGGTGTTAACCAGGGAATGCAGAGCAGATGGCAGGGGCTGGCCTGGACCACAGCACTCGTGTCATTGCAGTTCTGGCAGGGGTAAGGGTCTGCTCCCAGTCACCATGTGAGCTCCATCCCAGGTGGGGATCAGCTAAGCACACCAGGGAAATCAGAAAATGGTGTCTGTGTTACTACATAAGTGGCAAAGGCAAAGGGCACAGTTCCACATCTGCAGCAGTTTCACAAAGAGATTGTGCTATTCCTGAGAAACATTAGCTCTGCAATTGCTTAAACCCTGGGGTTTTGTATTATCTAGCCAATACATAGCCTAAAAATGAACAAAACCATATTCTGGACTCCAATAGTTTTTACATTCCATTGCCTGTAACAAGCATCTTCCTGGCAATAATTTAGTATGCCCAGCAAAACAAGGCTTCAACAAATGCACTTAAAATGTAATTAATGAATAGAAAACCAGAGCCTGAACAGCTTGTGTAAGAAAAAATACTTTCAGCAGGAGGATTTCATTTTTTTCCACAGGGAAATCCTGGAAGTCTTCTGTGTATATACTTATGCAGTGCATGCACAGTAAAATCCAGTGTGTTCTGGACACCCAGGGCTTTGCTGAGCTTCCTGAATTGCTGCTCAGCACACAGAGCCCAGCCTGATGCTGGGCACACAGGAGTCAGTGCACCTTCACTGCACAGCATGCCAGCTCTGGCTCGGCATCTGTGGGGTCCCAGGGCAGAGCCACTGCCCCAGATGAGTCCTCAGATGCCCTGAAATCCTCAATGACTGCCCCAAGAAGACTTTTTAACATTTTTGAATGGGGAAAAAAAGTGCTGTTGGGGCAGTGGGAGGTGGTGGCTGCTTGGGATGCTCGAGGCCACACAGTTCAAAACAGCCAAATCAAGCCCCAGTGACACCTGTCTTCAGGGGATGTTGGAAAGTGTTTGTGAATTGCTTTTTCTTAATTTGTGATTTTTCTCAATTTATGAACTAATTGCTTTACAGCCCATATGAGAACACTGTTGAACCACAAAATCATATTAGCATGTCTCTGTGCTGGGGAGGGGGGCATAATTTATCTATAAGACTGGTTTTTCCATAGCCAAAAGCCTCCTGTAACACTGACTCCTTAAATCACAGCAATGAAAGAGCACTTCTCACCATCCAATCTCATTATGTTCCCTTTCACTTGATCCTGCTAATTATTCTGCTATATACTCACCTCAGAAATCTTCTCCAGGAAGTCCTAACCTCGCCTCAAGCACCATTTTTATTTCAAAAGCCTCTCCAATGTAATCCTGAATCTCACTTCTTCCAAAAACTGCTTTATCCCTCCAGACCTCTTAACACCGTTCCAGTGTCACCCCATCTGCCTCTCTTGTTTTTACTCTGTTACCAAAGGCATTTCTGTATCTGCATCTCTGGAACCATGGAGTTGGTGAGCATGATCCTTCTCAAAATCTTTCATTCATCTTCAAGAGCTCTGGACTTACTTCTGGGATATTATTGAGGCAAAATACATAGGTGATTTCTAGAGCTCCCAGAAGCACCTAAAAGAGTCAGCTGTGTCAGGCCATTGAGGTGGCAATTGCCAAAGACAAAAAGACAATTCTTGTTTCAGACTGCAGATGAACTGATGGGCTGATGCCAGAGCAAGACTTAAGAACAGATTTTAAGACAAAGCCTGTCCAAGAAACAGACCTAAAGCCACTGGAAAATTTCCAAAGGTGCCAGAAAAAGCAGGTAAATGTATGGATTAGAGAAATAGTGAGTGCAGCTCCAGCTGGGGGCAGGCTTGTGGAGGGATCGTGGTGCCAAGAGCCAGGCACAGGCAGGGCTGTGTACACACGGTGCAGAGAGAGGCTTTAAATCACACTGAGTGAGGCTGTGGCTCCAAACAGCTCACCAGGAGAAATGAAATGTGGGAATTGAAACCGTGATGGTAACATTTCCTGAGGTGTTTTTAAGGATGAATTGCACTGTGGTTCTTTGCTTACTTAAAAAAAAAAAAAGTTATCCTTCCATTAGCCTTCAGTGTAATCTTAGTGGCTTCAGACAGTTTTACCTAGTCACAGACAGTTCTTGCAGCCTATAAACACTAGCATCTCATTTTTATTATTTTTCTGCACTTCCAGTGGTGAAATTAACACAAATCAGTCTTGTAATTAGTGATATCTCTCTCTACAAATGTAAGCTCTTTCGCACTCACTTCACTAAATTTCTAACGCAGATCCTTTAGCATCTACTTCTCTTCTTAATGTCTATCCTAAAAATGTAGTATTCTTGTAACAAAACTGTTAGTATTTCTCTAATAGGTCTCTTAAATTCTCTCTCAGCAGGAGTATCATCTCCTAGTCTATCATGCTTTTCTTTTTACCTCTCAAAGTCTGTTATGAAAATTACACAGACATAAATTGAGCTTCTCTCTTTTTTTTTTAGTGAGCTCTGAAGGAGAAGATGAGAGAGAATTATTTTCAAGAGTACAGCTGGAAGAATGAAAATAAAAGCAAAGAGCTAAAAAATTCCTGTTACTGATTGAAAAGCCTAAATGCTGGAGCCCAGGCTATGAAGTGCAGAGAACAGTTAATTACCAACTCTTCATTTTAGTAGCTGCCAAATATTAAAGTGGGTAACCAAGTGAAGTTTCAGATCATAGAGAGCAATGCTCCATCCCTGCAAGCGTTTGAGGCCAGGTTGCATGGGGCTTTGAGCAACTTGATGTGCTTGAAAATATCCCTGTTCCTGGCAGGGGGGTTGGAACTAGCTGGTATTTGAAGGTCCTTTCTGACCCAAGCATCCTGAGACTCCACAATTACAGGATTCTCATGCAAGTATTTTGTGCTGGTCATTAAAATGATCTCAGTGGCTCACTGGTGGTGCTGTGGCAGAGGTAGGCAGGGCACAGGCTGGACCATGGGGGCTCCCAGCCACCTCCCCCTTCCTGCACCAGTCACTGCTTTAAAAGAGGAGCAGAGCCAGGGGAGGGTACCTTGCCCTGCTCACTGGTGGCAGAGCTCCTGGCTACACAACCTGAAGCATTTCTACAGCTATTTCTATCAAACCCTGCAGTGTGGGTATAATATTGACCCTCCTGCAGAAAATTTTCCACCTACATGACTGTTGTGGTTTAGGAATGGCACCCGCCAGTTTTGTGTTTCCACTGAGACTCTCCAAGACATGTGCTGCTCCCTCAGTTCCCCTCCTTCTTTTGTGGCAGGCTGGAGAGAATTGGAGGCACAAATGGTGAAAATAGCAGGTTGAGGTAAGAGCAATTTAATGAAAATAGCGATGGGTTAAGCAAGAGAACAGTAACAGGAGCCATATTAATAACAAAGTGCACAGGATAGAGGAATGATTCACATGTGATTGCTCAGAACCAGAGTTGCCTGACAGCTGCCTTCACCACATTTACTCCAGCAGAAGGAACCCCTTGTTCCCAGCAGACATTCCCTACCCCTGCTCCCTACAATTACATCAGGTGGTGTAGAATAACCTCTGGGTCCCAGCCATCCTCCTTCCTGCCTTCTGCAAATATTACCCTGTCCTGGCTGGAACCAAGACAATGATTTACAGAAAAGGGTTACTTTTCACTTCACACTCAGCAAAGCAGAGTCACACTGAGGTTTTCATAAGTTATGCCTCTTTGGGTACATTTGTAGCTGTCTCTGAAATCCTGGAAAATTTACTTTGGTGTAATCAGATTATTTGACACAGGTCCTCTCAGTTCTGCACTGGCTCATTTTCACATTTGAATGCACCAGCTCATTTAAAATGTATTTCTTTTTCCATTTTCTTATTTTCCACCTTCTCCTTCACTGCATGTATCCATGTATTTGCAGATGAAAAATTAGCCTTGCAGACCACGTTGTTCTCCTTGTCAGAAGATTTGTTCTGCTCCTTAGAGTTTCACCATCCTTTCTTTGCCCTGTCCTCATCCTCTGCCTCCTTTCTGCAAGAAGCAGATCGAGGCCAGCCTGCCTCCCAGCTTGTCTCTGCCTTAAATTCTCGCTCCTCACTCCCCTTTCATCCCTTCTCCTGTGCTTTAGAAATCTAAAATAGTTTTTTTGTGTATGTGCCTGCAGGACATACAGGCTAGTGGCAGGTGATGGCAGCTGCTGGAGGTGATGGCACTTCACCTCAACACATCCCCCCCTTCCATTAAAGCACCAATATGCTTATTGCTGGTGACATTTCCAAAATCTCATAAACTTCAGAGCAACTGGGCATGTTGAGCTATATAGGATGAAGGACAGCAGTGTGGCAGTGCTGGAAGCACTGGTGTTCTCATCCATGGAGGGGGACATGGCCCTGCTCCTGCCCCTCCCAGCACTGACACTGGAGGTGTCAGACCAGCCCCACGGCCATGGAGGATGTTATTTGTAATGGGGTCAGCAAAAGGCACTTGGATGCCTTTGACATGCCCCCCATCACATGGGGATGGGACTTTATGGGGTGCAGGGTGGAGCATCTTGGGACCGTGTGTGACTTACAGGACATATCAGGGTGGGGAAGAAACCCAAAATGGGAAAGGGCAGGGATCAAGACATTTCTGGGAGGAACAAGCATGGAAAACATATGGAATACAGGTTAAAAGAGGGTGGTTGTGTACATAAGTTGCTGGTCACTGTGCTTATCTGGCCCTGCTCTGCACCTGGCCAGTGCTGTCTCTCCTTGTTTTCTCATTAAAAACAATTTCTGCCTATTTTTGTGTCTGTGTGTGGGGGCAGTTCTCAGTGGCAGCAGCTGGAGTGGGACCCAGAGGGGATTGTGTGTGTGTGTGTGTGTTAGCCTTGCCAGCAGTGAGCATCAGGCTGGGCTGCCCAGAGTAAATCCAGTGCTCTGGGAGCCAGGGAGAGACCAGGGGCTCTGCCTCTTGGAGGGAGCATGAAGCTCAAGCCAAGGACTGGGCAGAGTGCAGGGCCTGGAGGCCCCCTGAGGTCTGGTGTATGTCTGTACATGTGTCAGGACCCAGGACATCCCTCTGGCTGTCCTGAGCAGCCAAGACCCCTGCCAGGGGTCTCAGAGACCCTGGCACAGAGCCCAAAATGCCTGTGGTTTTGATTATGACCCCTGGAGCAAGTTACCAACCTTAGGTGAAGATCTGCAAGCCATGAAAAATTAGGTAGAATGATAATGAATTTATCCCAAGGTGAAAAAGTAGATTTTGGGGTTTTTAGAATGGGGATTCAGGGGGGCAAGATGGAGGGATTTGGGCGTGTCCTGCCTTTCTCCTTCTTCTTCTTGGCCTCCATCTTCTGCTGTGATGTTGGCACTTTTAGATTGTTTAGAGTAGAAGCTCACTGTCTAACATAGGTGATAGGTATTGGGAAGTAATTGTAAACATTGTATAGGTAGTTTTTAGTATAAAGACATAACACCACCCTGGAGGCAGGCAGAGTGCCTGGAACTGTCCTGTTGGAAGGATCCCGGCAGGACAGGAGAGAGAATTTTCTAGATAAGATACAATAAACAACCTTGAGACCGAGAAATGAAGAGCCCTGACTCCTTCTTCAAGCTCCAGGCTGGGAAAAGAAACTTTGGAACTCTTCTTGGGGTCACTCTGAGCAGCTAGAGACCCTGACATACATGTCCACATGTGCCTGCCAGCAGCCCTCAGCTGCATCCAGGGCACTCAGCAGCCCCTCGTGGGTCTGGGCTGCACAGACCCTGAGCAGTGCCATGGCCCTGTCCCCTCTGAACATCTGCTGGTGGGATGGGAGCAGAGCTGGGCTGATGCTGACAGCCTTCAAAGCTCTGCTCATGCTGTCTAAACTGGAGGAAGACTTTGATACAGATTGTCAAACCTCAAATCCCTCCTGCTTCAGCTCACCTGGAAAACATAGTTCTGCACCATAAAGGTGTAATCCCTAGGGAAGCCTCTTCAGAAAGGAATAAAAAGAGAAGAAGCTGTAACACAAGTCAGGCCACTGTTTCTCAGTGTTTTGTATTGACTTTGTAGATAAAAGTGTTTGCAATCAATAGCTTTGAATTCTCTTTCTGCCCAGATCCTTTTTTGTGACAAATGACTAAGATCACAGTTTTGGACCAAAGCCTTGAGAAAGACTCATGAATAGTTCATAATACTCAATGTCTGTGCCCTTGCATTATAATTTTAATACAGCATGTGTGGTTGCTGGGTGTAGTAACTCACATGTATCCAGCCATTCCACATGTGGCAGAACAGGGAGGTATTTCCCCTCCTCAAAGGAGTTGAAAGAAAATAGATATCCTGGAGTTCTGGAGATTGGTCACACAGAAAGGCCACCAGAGTCTGTACCTTCAATAAAGTGAGGAGAAAATAAAGCAAACTGCACTAGGAACAATCCCTCTGAAGTAACAGGCATGTTGGAAATGGTTGGGATAGCCACCTTTTATTAGGCTTCCTACCTGCCTGACTCCTGAGGGAGGGCAGGGAATGGGTTTTCCCAGTTTCCATAAAGAAGGATAGGAAGGCTATAACTGAACAGTGTGCCAGAGGAAAAGCAGAAACTGTACTTAATTTTACTCGGATTACAGGAGGAAAGATGAATTTGGAGTGTGGCAGCTTCATTTTCAGTAGCTCCTGACCCCACACACGCTCAGTCAGACACAGTGAGTCACCCCAGCCGCTTGCTCCTGCCTGCCTGCTTGTCACAGGTGTGCCACAAGGTGTCAGGACACCTTCTCTTCTTCTCTGGGCTATTCTTGCTCTTTTCCTGTACCTTTTCTTTGCCTTGAAGTTTACATTCTTTCCCCCTCCTCATTGTTTTACATCCCTCCCTTGCTTTGTCACTTGCCTCTCCATCGTCTCTCTGCGCTCAGCTGTGCCCTTGGTCCCTGGTACCTCTCCTGCCATTCCCTGGCTCACCTTGTCATCTCTTTGTCCTCCCTACCTCCTTTTTTGGTAACAGGCTGAGGTATAGCAGAGCAGTTTTTTGGCTGGAAATTTGGTGCTTTCCCAAGCAAGTCTCTTTCCCTGGGCCCCTCTGTGCACGGAGCTGAATGTCACATCAGAAATAGTGACTTTGCACATGCAGTCTTTGTCTGTTCTCCTCTTCCCTTCTGCTTCTTTCTCCTGTATCCTTCATATTTTGTGTGCACTTGAACAGTGTCATAGCCTCAATCTGATTACAAATTAGTGCATCTCTGTCAAAGCCAGCAGACAGGGTTGAATTAAAGGCTCATATCACTGCAAAGTGAAAAAGGAAGCATCTTCTTTTCAGTAGGAGACAGACCTGATACAGAATGATTAAAAAGTAGAGTGGATTAATAATGAGGACAAGGAAATGGTAACAGGAGTGCACTTCATAAGCCTACCACTCTTCCGTGGCTTTTATGAATTTCTGCCATTTTTTTGCCAGAATAATAAGAGAGAAGCAGCTGCAGACAAAGGCAGAGACAAATTACAACCCACTGGTAATATCTGCATTCAGGACAGGTCTGAAATACACTCAGATGATGTCCTGTGAGATATTAAATGATAGTGTTATTGCATTAACCTATGGTTAGTTACTGCTCTGTCACAAACACACTGCACTGTCTTGGGCAATTGCTTTGCACAAGACTTTCAAGGACAGCAGGGATCTGCACAGCTTCAGACAGGTCTATATGGCTGGATAGAGATGGACCTGTGCTCACTCCAGCCATGCTCAAAGTTGTTTGGGCAGAGAAAGCCCAGGGCCATGTATTCTCATTAGCATGATACTCTAGCAGAGGGATTGTGCAACTGGACAGTGTAAGGGCAGGGATATCTGACTGTGTGCATCACAGGTGTGTGCTTAAACACCCTAAAAAATAGATCTGGGCAGAAATGATCTCCCTGACTCCTGTATATTTATGTGTGTACATATATGAGTGTGTGCATGTATATATGTACTATATATATGTAAAGATGTATACATTTCAACACAGACAAAAATATTCTTCTTCAGGACAGATCTTCTAAAGGTTCAGTGTGTTTTGTTTTTTTCTTATGAGAAAACAAGCACTGAGTAAATTATCCCTTTCATACCTCAGAGCATTGCATAAGTCCTGTTTTGCAAATAGTTTTTTCCTTTTGGATTTTGAGTGATGTTTGCAGTTTACCATTTCTCTCCTCCCCTGACTGTGTTCTGTGCACAAACCCTTTGGCTGATGGAGGCACAAGGAGAGTCTTTCCTCCCTGTCCTTCTCTGAGCAGCAATTCCACCCTGGATGTGACAAAACACCAGACCCAACTCTCATATTGAAAAAAAATCCCCAGAAGATAATATTGAGAATTGGATTTTCAATCAGCTCAATGACACTTAAATATCTACATACCTACTTTTAAGCTGTCATAGTGACTCTGACACTGAGTACTCCTGAACATGTTACCTTCAGTTTGCTTTGTGTCCCTGCTCCTCTCTTTCACAGGAGACTTTGTTGGGACTGAAGATCCCATGAGGTGAGATACATCCTGTGTGCACAGCAGCTGCTTACAGGGTTCACTGATCTGAATGGAAAAAGAGCTGGGGAAGGAGATTAATAGAAGCAAGGCTTAGTTGTCTATAAAAGACCAGGAGCAAGAGGCACATGTCTGTCCATTCCACATTGCAGTGGCAGTAGGAGCTGTGGCAGCAGCTCTGTAGCCACAGAGAGCAAGGCACAACTTCCCCAAGCATT
The DNA here is from genome assembly GCF_051311805.1 of Agelaius phoeniceus. Lineage (NCBI taxonomy): Eukaryota > Metazoa > Chordata > Aves > Passeriformes > Icteridae > Agelaius > Agelaius phoeniceus. The sequence goes on along the minus strand of NC_135266.1, from coordinate 11,447,427 downwards.
GTCCTGTGAGAAAATCAGAGAAAATAACGATAAACTATTCTTATCCTCACTTGCTGCACCTGTTGTGAACATGTGGAATGCGTTATGGAGATTTGTTTACCAAAGGATGGTTTCTTAATTGGCCACTGGTGATGGTTTTGAGATTGAAGGACAATGGGGTCCTGTATCGTGACTGTCTGCAAGGGCGATGGGTTTCTTAATAAGTGTGGTGTAATAAAGTGATTGATCAGCCTTCTAGAATCAATGCTCAGTGCTAATTATTACCTGTCTGGGGCTCTGCAGTGACAGGAGCAGCTCTGGTTATTGGGAGAGGGGGTGCAGGGGACACAGGGGGAAGCAAGATCCCTTGGAAGTTTGTCCCTCTGCCCTGCCCAACCCTAAAACCTTGGAGATGAAGGTGTCAGCAGCCAAAGGGAATCTGACCTTGGCAGGCTTGGGTATAAACCCCATTGTCATCAATCAGAAATAGCATGTAGCATTCACAGAACTGTCCTCTTTTGGGAGCTTTGAAACAAATCAAAATGACTTTACATGGCCAAGCTTGCTGCAAGCTTACATATGCTTGAAGCATCTCTTTTTTAAATTGAAAGAACTCTGTCTTCTTTTCTTTCCTTTTCTCCTGCCATGCAGCCCCGATCTTCTCTCACTCTCCGTTCTTCTTCACATCCATTTTTCCTTTCTTCTTTCCCCTGGCTCCCTTCCAAATGTAAAAATCGAGAGGACGGCAGCATGAAGCTCTCGGTGAGGAGGCCGCCTCTCATCCCGGCTCACTCCATTGCCAATGGACAGTAGGTGGAGCACATCCACTGCTTTAAGTACCCGTGGGTTTCACAATGTTTTTCCTCCTTTCTCTTCCTCCTGTAAAACAATCTATCATTTCTACTGCAGTGAATCAGTAGCTGCAAGGTAGCGCAGCACTGTACAAAGAGCCAGTCCTGGCTGGCCCTCAGCGAAGAGCATCGTGACTCACGTCCAGCCGCACGGGGCCAAACGCTGCCTGATCCGGACTGGAGATTAAAATCTGGGAAAAAAGCAGTCCCTCTACAATTCCCAGTCCTGGGCACAGCTCTTCCTTTCGTTTTGTTTTGTGTTGTTTTGCTTTGTTTTAATTTTTTTTTTTCCCTTAAGAAAGATCTGTTCTATGAGAGGGCACAGGCTGGGGTCCATCCCTGTCCCCAGCTTTCCTGCCATTCTGTGCCAGGTCTGCATCTTCAGGATGGTTTTGCACCACTGCAGCACCTGAGGCTGCTGAAGGGCCCTGAAGGGGCTGAAGCAGCATCTGAGGGCTCAGCATCAAACTCCCCATAAGCACATGGGACCTCCCTTCCACGGGAGCACTGGGCTAATGGGAGATCTCTGGGCAGCCATTATTTTTGTCTGATGTTTCACTTTTTGCCTCCTGTGTATCTTTTTATGGGTCTGGGGAAAATATGAACAATGGCAACAGGCATAGACTAGCTTTTAGGCCAACAAGTCTAAAAGTCCTGTGTGCCTGAATACTTCTGGGGTTTTTTTCCCACTAGATCAGCCGCTGTAATGAGAGAGATTGCAAATCTTGATCCATTCACATGCTGGAATCACCCTGGCTACATCACTCCTGTCACACCCCAGGTTGTCTCACCACTGCAGGATTCTGCATTTCCCTGTGAGCCCTGGGCCCTGCCTTGCTCCATGCAACCTGCTGCCACACAGCTCTTGCAGAAAAGCAAACCCAGCCCTTCCAGCAGCCCAGCTGCAGACATTGATGTTGGGAGGGTCTCAGCAGCCTTCCTGGCATTGTCACTGGCCTGCCAAACCAGCACCTGCTCCCCAGCAATATGCCACCCCCTTTGCTCTCCACTGAGCCTTGGGGAGTGCTGGCATTTGAAGCAGATGTTCATCTTTCATTTTCAGAGTGTTTTCCTATTAATGGTGATCTTTCCAATCTGGCTACTTTAAGTTTAGCACCTCCAGTGGACCCTGCCTTTGTGGGCACCATACAAATGTCCCCTGGTAGCTCAGAAAAGGAGTGAGGAAAGCACAAAGTAGGACAGGGAGCCCTGGGTTGAACTCACTGGACTGAGCTAAACCTGCCCATTCCTGCTGTGTTCAGTGGAGACCAGCAGATTGACACAAGACACCATCTGCCTGATTGGTCTCCTCCTTTGAACAGACCGATTTTGTCTCTGCCTTTCTTTGTGTCAGAGCCATTTTCTTGGCCCCCAGCATTCCAGCAAGGGCAGGGGCAGCTTCACCAGCAAGGGCAGGGACAGCATCACCAGCAAGGGCAGGGACAGCTTCACAGGTGCCCCTCCGCTGCATCTCGGCTGCACTTGCAGCACATTCCTTCCTCTGGGGGCTCTCTGCAAGCTGGGTTGTGCCCCCAGAGATGGGATTTAAGGGGCCTTCCTTCAACAGTCCTGTAGTAGTAGTGTAGACAAGGGGACAGTTTTACTCTCAGTTACACTGGCAAACCCCAAGAGGCTTTTTGCTAAAAGCACCTTCCTCACCCTCTTCTCCCTCCTTCCCAAGATACCCATCAGATTTCTTGATCTTTCCCTTCTCACAGTCACTGTAGAGGGAGGCAGATGCTTCATCTCATGCCTTAGTCTGCCAGAAGATGCTTTATCAGTGCTGGTTTTGAGATGGGACATTGAGGTTCTACTGCTGCTGCTCCTGAGGCCAGAGCAGGGGAGGAGCAGGGTCTCCAGAGAGCAGCCAAGCCTTGCTGCTTGTGACCCACTGCCAGTGCCCCTTCTCAGTGTCCTGTCCCTGCCAGCTGTGCCAGAGGGGGAGACAGGAGCCAGGGCTGCATCCTGTGCAGGGTGCTCCGTGCCTGGCTGGCACCCCCAGGAGCAGCCTGCCCTCCCTGTCTCCTGGTGGGGCTGTTGGGGCTCATCCCACTCCTCACATGTGAGAACCACCACTGCTTTTCCTGTGCCCTGCAGCACAGCAGCCAGCAGGGAAACAACAGGCATGCCTGAAGGTAATGGATTAGAGCAGCAGTCATTGCTGTGTGTGTTTTCCAGGGCTCTTTTATTCCCTGCTGCAGTCCCTCAAATTAACAGTGGTCTAGTTATTTACATTTGAAAATTGGATGATATGCTGGACTGCTATTTCTCTATTGACTCTGTGCCGCTAATACATTTGGAAATTGTCTGCCTGCTGCAGATAGGCACTGCCTGCTTGGAAACATTTGGACTCCCTCTATCAGCATCGCAGAGGGAGCCACAGAAAATAGGAAAGGACATCTGATTGTTTGTGCTTGCCTTCCCCCAGCGGTAATAGAACAACGTTTGTGTTTGATACATCCCCCTGCTGAGCACCAGCAACCTGTGCTCTGCCTGCCTGCCTGAAGAAGGCAAATGCTGGCCCTTCCTTTTTTGAGCTGCAGAGGCTGGAACCAGCTCATCCAGCCCTTTGTGTGTGTCCAGAGGGACAACTTGCTGGGAAATTTGGGTGGTGCACTGTAGAAACCCAGGACCTTCCTCTGACTGCCCTGGAGGATTTGAGACCCTGGCAGGGGGCTCAGAGACCTTGGCACGGAGTCAAAGACACCTGTGCCTTTGATTTTAACCCATGGAAAAAATTACCAACTTTGTGTGAGGAGTTACAAGCCACAAGGATTTGAGTATAATGTTAATGCGTTTATCACAGGGTGAAAAAGTAGAATTTTGGGGATTTAGAATGGGGGTTCAAGAGGCAAGATGGAGGAATCTGGGTGTGTCCTGTCTTTCTTCTTTCTCTTCTTGTCCTCCATCTTCTGCTGTGATGGTGGCACTTCTGGATTGGAAGTGTCTAACTGTCTAACATAGGTGATAGGTATTGGAAAATTATTGTAAATAAAGTACTCATAGGTTGGAATATAAAAAGATAACACCACCCCAAGGGTGGTCAGTGTGCCTCAACCCAACCTGCCAGACAGACCTCAGCAGGTCAGAGAAAGAATGTAATAGATAAGAGAAAATAAACAACCTTGAAAACCAGAGTCAAGGAATCTCAACTTCTTCTTCAGTCGCAGGGCTGGGAAAAAAGACTTTTTAATACTTTGGGAGCCATTCCAGCAACACCAAACCCGAGAGTGCACGAGCTGCACCAGGGCCTGTGAGCCAGTGGGGCCTTGCACTGCCCCCAAAGCCCAAGGCCAATGCCAGCAGCAGAGAGAGGCCTGCTTCCCACCGTGCTTCCCACTGTGCTTCCCACTGTGATCCCCACCACCCCTTCCCACTGTGATCCCCACCGTCCCTTCCTGCTGTGCCAGTGGTGCCTCCTCACTGCCCACTGGGTCATCAGGGCACCTCTCATGGTGGTGATATTCTGGGGTGGAAAGCAGAGCTGGAGCTGCTGCCCCATGGGCTTGGCAGCTGTGGGTGCCGGGGACAGAGGGGCTGAGAGCTGGCAGGGCAGGCTGGGTGCATTCCTGCTCTTCCCAGGTACAAAAGGTGTGAGGGAACAGCAGGAGGCAGCAGGGGAGGGGGCAGAGCCCCCAGAACCTTTAGGGAGACAAAGAAACAGAAAACTTGCTGACAAAATGGAGGGAGGGTAGGGCAGCCAGAGAGGGAGAGCAGGGTGAGAGCCTTCTGGAAAAGGCAGGCAGCCAGGAGGAGCACGGCACAGAGGGCAGCAAAGCTGTGGTGGCTGGGAGTGCCAGGCTGCAGCTGAAGTGAAAACTGTAGCAGAAAGGTCTCTGCTCCTCTGAGAGCCACCACTTTTGAGGGAACAGTGTGCCACAAGCTGCCACATGCTCACCTCTATGCAGGGCTGAAATTGAATTAAGCTCTCGTTCTCTCTCTCTCCCCTTCTTCCCGTTTTTGCTGCCTCACAGACAAGACTCTTGTTGCTGCTTTGAGCAGGATGGCTGAGAATGTCTCCCTGACTCCAGGTGCTTGACCCTTCCCTCCACTTCTGCCCCTCTGGAATAAACCTTCCTGTGGTCCTTTTGGCCCTCAGCTCCTTCATCCCCTGCTGTCCTGGCCATGGTGGCTCCTGTCTGGTGTCTGCCCTGTCCCTGCTGTCTCCAGGGAAGCCACCATTCCTCTGGCAGCAGAGCTGCTGTGCCATGGCCCTCAGGAGAGGCTGAGGGGGCTCCTGCCCTCCCTGTGGCACCCCAATGGCCCCTGGTGCTGCTGGCAGAGGGGAAAGGAAATCTGGAGTGAGGACACCCCCAGAGCTCTGGGACAGAGAGGAGGAGCTGGGGGGTGAATAAGAAGCTGTCCCTGGAGCAGGTGGGAATGGGCTGGGATGGGGTCAGTGAGGGAGAGTTTGCAAACCAGTTGGAGCAGCTTTAGGGGATTCTATAGGAGCTACTACAGAATAAAGAACAGAAACTTTTTGGAAATCTTTTCCAAAAATATCTTTGAATACTTTTTGGAGAGCATCAGGATTTTTGCACAGCTGGCTAATATCTGGGGCAAAGAGTTCCTTGTTACTTTCTTGTTTAAGAAAGAAAAGGCTTCTCTATGTCTGTTTTCCCCACTGGGATATTGGATCCAGCACCCCAGCCTGGCAGCAGGAGCAATAGGCCCTGGCTCCCATTCCAAGCTGGTGTGAGGGTGCCACAGGGTGCAAGGGGTCAGGGGCTGCCCTCTCCATGGCTGGGCACCTCACTGAGCTGAATTGGAACAAAAAGCCACACAAGCAACCCAAACTGAGGACTTCCCATCCTTGTGTCACCTCTCTGTGAGAGACACTCTCCTGCCCTGCTGGAGGGGCCATGTATGGGTGGTGAAGGAGCTGCACAGCCCTGGGCACCCAGTCCCAGTGCCAGCCCTGGGCAACCCCTCAGGGCAGCAACCCATGAGCAGCCCTCAGAGCTGCCCAAGGGCCCCTGGCAAATGCTGGCACGTAATGGAAGCCTTCACAGAAAATCAGAAGTAGTTTGCAAATGATTTTCCACTCAGTCAGGAGGCTGGAGCTGTTACAAATCATGGCTGCTTTGGCCGTGCCTTTTTTGAGCTGGAAGGCCACGGGTTAATAAAAGTTTGATTAGATATATATATTTCTATATAACCCCTGCTGCTTGCAGACACATCTGTGCCCCCAGCTGCTTTGCAGACTGCAGTGCAATCACCAAAGGGTAGCAAAGGCTCTGGGGCTGCCTGCACAAGAGAAAGATTTGTTGTTTGCTTAGCTGTGACTGAAGAGAATATTCCCTGTGTGCAGGCAGGTCTGATTGCCATGTATTCTGCATTTAGTCATGTACAGTTGCATTTTGTGTGCTCAGTCAGGGACTCACACTTCAGACTGGTATACAGCATCCTACCTACAAATCATATTAAATATTAACTGGGGGGAAGCAGAAATATTTTATGACTATTTTGCTAGCTCCTACAGTTTTAGAGCTTCTCATCTTCCCCCTCTCTCTCCCCCCCTGCCCCCCTCCCCCTCCACACCCCCTTTCTCCCTTTCTCTCTTTCTTTCCTTTAGATTACAGGAGAAATGTCAAGCTCCAAGTAATTTGCTCCTTGTGTTGCTATTTGCTGCCTTTACTGGAGTGCAGCATAAAACCTGGGGTCTTCTGCATGTAAGAACAACTGAAGTGAAACCCATGACACTGTCAAGTGCTTAAAATTAAAATGCTGGTTTGTGCTTACAGAAATGATGTGCACCAGAGCTTAGCAGAGGGCTGGAGAGTTGAGGGAAGGATGGGGAAATCGCCTGTTAATGGATGACTGCCTTGGAAAACATCAGTTGCCTTGTGCTCCTGCCTCAGCCAGGAAAGCTCCACGTGAGACTTTCGTAAATTAAACTATTTCTGCCTTAAAGAGGCCTCTGCTGCAAGTACACTGCTGAACAAGGTGCCCCACAGCCTGTGCCACCTCCAAATTATCTTCTGAAATACCTGGAGCCCTGTGTAAACCAAGCACCTTGTTATAGATGGATAATGAGATGATTTGCTCTCACAATTAAAGGATAACTACTGTGTGAATATTAAGAAAAGCTTTAGTGATGTACAGTTATGTTATTGTAGTTTAGATGTCCTCTGTTCTCCCCATAGTTCCCTTTCCCCCCTGTATTGTTGCCATCAGACAGCCTGGGCTGTCCAGGACAGGTACAAAGAAGCTGCACAGGTGTCCCTTCCCTGGGGCAGCTGGGAATGGAAAAGCTTGGGGGTGCTTAGGGGGTCGGCATGGCAACACCTGAGCTCCAATCCAGTGACAAGAAAGCAGTTTCCACTGATAAATGGCACAGAAGAGCTGAGTGACAGACTTTGGGAGGGGCCAGGGCCGGCTGATGCAAGCCCCAGGGGTACAAAAGATTGAGCATCCATCCTGAAGATGAACTGGCCATGTGGTGTCCATGAGGGGCAGTTCCCAGTGCTGCAGCTTTTTCCTTTAGTCCTTTGTTGTATTTTTGTTAAGGTTTAATAAACCTCTTTAAATTTTCAAAGTGAGCAGTTGTTTCTCACAACCTCAACCAATGAGTTGCCCTCTTGCCACTTTGCTTCCCCTGTGCATCCTCCTTACCCCTCACTTCCACCATCAGGAAGAAGGGATTTAGATTCCTCTGTGCACATGCCTGGTCTGGCTCCAGGGATTCCCAGATTCTCATCTCTCTCAGGAAGTGGCCCCAGCCCTTCTGTGCCATCTCCCTGAGGTGTGTCTGATAATTTGGAGGCACCTCTGCAGGGGGCTTCCCAAACTTTAATATGTGCTGGCACATAGGCACAGCCCCCAGCATCCCCTGGACCACAATGGCATTCCCCTATTTTCTCTTTCCTACCCTTATATTCACCCCACGTGGGAGGACAGAGACTGCAGTGAGCAAATATCCTGGTGCTGAGAGAAAAGCCCAGCCTGGGGGAAATGTGGCGTGGCTTTGCTTCAAGGCTGCTGCCTCCCTTGCACTTCTGCACGCTGGGATTTGATACAACCCCTTTCCTTCCCAGAGCTGTCCTGAGGGCTCTGGCTGCATCAATATTTCTGATAGCATCATGTTCCCCTAAGTAGGTTATCCTTCACGCTGAGCAGCTCCCAACCTGCTTGCTGCAATTTATCAGTGGGGAAGGATATTTTGGGAATGATCCCGTGTCTCTCCTCCATGTCACAGGATAATGTGCTGCACGTAATGGATCCAACCCCGCAGGATTTCTCAGTCTCTTACGCAGTAATGACACAAAAAAATGCATGCAGCTCTCTGTCTCTCTGGATCTCGCAGATTTTTAAGTGACCACACAGCTCAGAGCTCTGAGCACTGCCCTGGTGTTTGTTATACCCACACAGCCCATTAAAGAGCTCAGCAGAGCCATGTGGAATCACAAATGGGAGCTGCAGGTCACCAGGACAGATGGACAGACACCACTGCTCTGCTCTGCACTGGAGCTGTGTCTGCCTGTGTGCTCTGGGGACATCATTTGTGACCTGGCAGAGACACAGCTTGGTCACTTTGTGCCTCACAGAAGGAATTTTATGGAGCTGAGCTGATTTTGTGTCACACAACACTTTGACAGCACCAGGAAAGCCAGAGTGGGGTCAGGGGTGTGGGTGATGATACTGCTGACAGCTCAGGACCACTGTTCCCACAGCTCCAGAGGGAAGGAGGCATCAGGGAGGGGGAGGGAAAAAGGGAAAGGAGTAAGGCCAGTGTTGGAACCCAGGACATCCCTCTGACTGTCCTGAGCAGCCAAGACCCCTGCCAGGGGGCTCAGAGACCCTGGCACAGAGCCCAAAATGCCTGTGGTTTTGATTATGACCTGTGGAGCAAGTTACCAACCTTAGATGAAGATCTGCAGGCCACAACAGTTAAGTAGAATGATAGTGAATTTATCCCAAGGTGAAAAAGTAGATTTTGGGGTTTCTAGAATGGGGTTCAGGGGGGAAAGATGGAGGGATCTGGGCATGTCCTGCCTTTTTCCTTCTCCTTCTTCTTGGCCTCCATCTTCTCCTTCTTCTTCTTGGCCTTCATCTTCTGCTGTGATGTTGGCACTTTTAGATTGGTTTAGAGTAGAAGCTCACTGTCTAACATAGGTGATAGGTATTGGACAGTAATTGTAAACATAGTACACGTAGTTTTTAGTATAAAGGCATAACACCGCCCCAGAGTGCCTGGAATGTCTTGCTGAACGGACCTCAGCAGGACTGGAGAAAATATTTTATAGATAAGGAACAATAAACAACCTTGAGACCAAGAACTGAAGAGCCCTGACTCCTTCTTCAAGCACCGGGCTGGGAAAAGAGACTTTCTAACATTTCTCGGGGTCACTCTGACCAGCTAGAGACCCCGAGAGACCAAGAGCATTAATAGTTCAACAGTTTTCCTTTTATAGGTGAAACTATGAGGTCCCCAGACTTTGGAAAAGCCAAATTTAGGTGGCATCATTAACTTAGGTCAAAACTCCTGCCCCAGAAGGAAGGGGCAAGGTTTCTCAGGGCCAGAAGCCTCACAGTGCACAGAGGTTACAGGCCCCCCATCACTCCACACAGACTGTTCTTTAAAGTGTTACAGGGAAGGGCAGAAGAGCCCTGGGCACATGGAAAGGCTTGGCTCTGGAATGTGGCAAGGAAAGATGAGGGAAGTGAGGGCACTTCCACTGAGCCTCCCCTGGTGCACAGGTTCTTTTGGGATGGCTCCTGTGCTGTTCTTTTTTTAAATAACTCAGATCAGTGTGGAGAGGGTGAGGGAGAAGAAGGTGGCTCCTTACCAGCCCTGACCCAACCAAAAGGCTTCTCTGGTGTGCACATTCCTAAGGGGTGGAGCTGTGCATGGCCCTCACTGGGGGTGGCAGCTGCAGCCAGGTCACCGTGGTGACTCCCAGGCAGGAAAGAAGTTGTAGGAAAGTCTCAGGTTTTGTGTTGCTGGAATGGCTCCTGAGGTATTAAAAAGTCTTTTTTCCCAGCCCTGTGACCGAAGAAGAAGTTGAGATTCCTTGACTCTGGTTTTCAAGGTTGTTTATTTTCTCTAATTTATTACATTTTTTCTCTGACCTGCTGAGATCTGTCCAGCAGGTCAGGTTCTGGCATAGTGACTGCCCTTGGGGTGGTGATAACTTTTTATACTAAAAACTACGTGTGTTTTATTTACAATAATTTTCCAATACCTATCACCTGTGTTAGACAGTCTGTCTCTACTCTAAACCAATCCAGAAGTGTCAGCATCACAGCAGAAAATGGAGGATAAGAAGAAGAAGAAGGACAGGACATGCCCAGATTCCTCCATCTTGCCTCTTGAACCCCTATTCTAAAACCCCAATATTCTACATTTTCACCCTGTGATAAATTCACTATCATTCTACTCAAACCCTTGTGGTTTGTAAATCTTCACACAAAGTTGGTAATTGTTTCCCATGGGCTAAGATCAAAGGCACAGCTGTTTTTGACTCCTTGCCAAGGTCTCTGAGCCCCTTGCCAGGGTCTTGAATCACCCAGGACAGCCAGAGGAATGTCCTGGGTTCCAACAGAAAAGGAACAAAAGGCAAGATCCTAACCAGCAATGCTGCCACCTGGCCTGGGCAGCCAGGGAGTTGTGGGGCAATGAGTGTCTTTGTTAATGAAAACCCTGCCTCAACAGGCATCCCAATGCTCTGCTCCTTCTGTGGGATGCTGGAAGGCTGTGCCACACTCAGCTGGCTCTCCTTGGCAGCTTAGTGCTTTGTGACTGAAGGCAAAAGGAAAAGGTCAAATAGTTTGTATAAATGGGATGGAAGTCAGGAAAGTTATTCTGCAGGTGCTGGGCAAGCATCAAAGTCCTGGGATCATACACAGAGCCTAGCTGGAGAAAAACTCTGTGCACAGGAGCTGAGAAAATGTCACTTTTCCCATGGAAATGGAATCCTTCCACTGGGGTTGGGGGGAATGGGTGGGAAGGCCACCCGAGCACAACAGTCAACAGTCTGGAAAATGCAATACCCAGTAGTGCATGCAATAATGAAACAGCTGCCTTAGCAATAACTGATGTGAGCTACTTCATGGCTGTGATTTCTTTTCTCATACAAAAGCAAAAAAATGCCCTTTTATGGCAGGAGAAATCAGAAGTGTCTCTTGCAGCCCACTGCTAAAGGAGTTTTCCCCTAAACTATGAAACCATCACTATTACTTTTTCACAGGTAATTACTCACTGCAGTTAATTTGGAGCCATATTCCAAGTGAAATGGAGATATCCTGCATTGCCCTTTCCCCCTCAGTCTGCCTTGGCATTATTATCATTCCCTGCTCTGGTGCCCGTAGCAACAGCCAGTGCCATCCCCAGTACCTGAGCACTGGGAGCTCTGGTGCCTGACATTTACCCAGCTGGGCTTGGCACCACGGGCTTTGCCTGATGGGGATCACACCTCTCTAAGCCCCTCAGTGCTGAGGGGTGGGTGTAGGAAAGCAGCAAAATGAGTTTAGTGCCTGATTTACTCAGTAACATACTTCAGGTTTGGCTGCTAGATCTGCAGTAAGCTGTTCTGAGAGGTGCAGGTATCCACAAGCACTGTGGATAAGGACTTTGTGTGTTTATCTCTTTAAAACTAAAACTAAAAATAAAAAAAAAATAAAAAGGCCACTTGAGTGAATTGCCTGCACAGGACACAAACTCTGCAGTTTGCAGCCCGCTTTGGAAGCAGAGTCCTTTGGGCTGCCTTTGGCAGTCACGGTTCACAGGAGGGTTGTGCAGCCTCATTGGTCATCTGGGCCAATACAAATTCCAGAAGCAAGCAAGGTGACAACCCCTGTCTTAAAAAAAAAAAAAACAAAAAAAAAGAAAAAGAAAACCAAAAAACCAACCAACCAAAAAAAAAAGTACAAAAAAAAAAAACCCAAACAAAAAAAACCAAAAAAAAAAAAAAAAACCCAAAAAAACCCCCCCAAAACAAAAAAACCCACCAAACCCAAACCAAAACAAACAAAAAACCCAACCAAAAAAACCCAACAAAAAAAAAACAAACAAAAAACCAAAAAAAAAAAAACCCAAAAAACAAAAAACCCCACCAAACCCAACCCAAAACAAACAAAAAAACCCAACTGAACAAAACAAACCCCCAAACTCCTCAAAGACACCAGACAAGGTAAAAATCCACCTATACAATCAAAGCAAACCAGCATACCTTCCTACAGGGACTGTAATCATCTGCATCGGTACATTAAAAAAAGAAGGAATCTCTCCCTGGAAGTCTTCAGTGTTAGAGACATTGAGAGTGAGATAAGACAGAAAATCAAGCCCAAGGTCATGAGGGAGGAATGGGACCCCAGGCTGATGTTCCTAAGTGCACAGAGAGCAAGGGGAGAGCCCAGCAGGAATGGGAGATGGGGACTGGAGGGGCAGAGCTGCTCTGTAAGTAAAGCTATGTATTAGAAGTGGCATAAAGGAAAATGTTAATGAAGCACGAAAAAATGAGACTCAGTAGGGAAATTAGTGGAGGGGAATAAAACCCTCAGCAGGAGGAAAGGCAACACGGAGTGTTAAGCAAATGAATTGCACTGGAAGGGATCCCTGGATCAGGTTTGTGGTGAGATGTTGTTCATGGGGTTTGTTAAAAACATGAGGGGAGAGAGGGTAATGAGGCTGTGGTGAGCACAGCCCTGCAGTGTTGGCCACGTGATGGGGAGCTCTGGCGGGCTTCAAAATGGGGAATTTTGGCAGGAGCCTGTGCCAGAGTGGGGTGGGAATGGGCACATCCTTGTCACTGAGGGGTGGAGGCTGGTGGGAGGTGGGGTCAGTGCTGTTGGCTAAGGGGAGCCTGGACCCCATTCCATCCTGCTGGACAGTGTGGGATGGGGATGGAAGTGAGGTTGGGTACAGGGACAGGCAGCCTGGATGGGAGAGGGAAGGGCCTGATGGGGATGGCACAGCCAGGGCTGCCTTCAGCTGTCCAGCACTGCAGGGCACTGTGGGCAGCCAGGCTGGGACATCAGAAGCAAAAAATGGGTGACTACAAAGTAAAAGTCAATATATTTTTGTTGGGAGACATAGAGTACTAAGGATTAGGGAACTTTTAAAGGAGTCCTTATATACTGAAAAAAGTGTTTGGGGGGGTAGAGACCCCCATGTTCCATGTTCACAGCATCTGATAAAAGCCTACAGCACTGCAGCTTTGCAGCATGAAAACAGGAAACTCTGGGGCATCATGTGAGTACCTGCAGCTAAAAGACCTAGAGATGCAAATGGTCTTTTCTCTTCATGCACTGTTTCAACTTATAATTTTTTCTTAATGTACAAGAGGAAGCTGACAGAAATAGGCAGAAAAAACCATATGTGTGGTAGGTCATTGAAAGGAGTTTGTCTGCCTGCAAGGTCTTGCTGAAGAAAGGCTTTGAGCTTATCAGTGAGGGTAAAAAAAGTGTGGGGGGGAAAGAAAAGATGAAAGAAGCTAAGTTATAGGCTTGGTGCCTTTTATTATCTTCTGCCAAGGCTGGAAGACCATGCCAGCTCTGCCAGGTGTTTCAGAAGAATAACAAAAGCAGACATTAGATTGAGCCAATGTGCTTACAGCCACTTCCTTAGGAATCAAAATTCCTGAAGGAACCTCAGCAACTGCTTCATAAAATACTGCTCTGCTGCTGCAAGACACAGGCTGTTATAATTTAACAGAAAGCTGAATTAATGCACATTGTCGAGCTTTATCTATTTTGACACAAATGATTCCGGTTCATGTTATTTTTCTTTAATTGAATGGTTCACAGGCTCAGCAGAGCAAAGGGCTTGTGTGAGCATGTCTGGGGATGTAAGTGTGTTCATGAATGTACACACACAAGGAAGATTTGTGTTTCATGCCTCTCTCTGTGTGCCTACTGCTATGTATTCATGTATCTATCATTTATTCTAGCATGTCTAATATTTTCTAATTTCTAATCACATATTTGTTGTTGGTAGGAAAAACCCCAGTAGTTTCATGTCTTATCATCTGCAGCTGGTTGCAGCCTTTATCTAAACATTCACTGTGGGATGCAGCAGGGAATTATATTGGCAACTGCCATTAATCTTCTGTGCAAAAAGAAGCATCTCCTACATCAGTGTTAGAATAAACCCATTTGTCTGGTGAATGAGGCACAACTAAAAAGTACCCTGATGCAGAAGCAAAAATCCTCTCATGATGATACTTTTGATGTTGTACTAGCCCACCTGAGGCCATCAGGAAGGGCATCTTTAGTGCAAACTGAACAGCAAGGAGTTAGAAAAGCTTTAATTGAACAGTTTTAGTCTGATTTTGGGACATGGTACCTGGTCTGAAGTAGCTCTAACCTCCCACTATGTCACAACACCACCAGTGTATAAAAGCATCCTTGTGTAAATCTCCTTCTACATACAACACCTGACTTCTGTTCCTCCAAACCCTTTGGGGCTCCACTCTGCCTCTTGTGTCCCCTGAATGACCATGCAAGGCCTGACCTGGTGTGGCCCAGCTGTGGTCCCTGACTGCCAGGGACCAGCTGTGCTCCCCAGCTGGACCGTGCTGCCCCACAGGTGAGCTGCTCAGCTGTTTGCTGGCTGCCTGTGAGCCTGAGGAGAAGGAGCACAGCTCTGGGGTGAGCAGGGATGTGGCTCTCTCCCTTGCACACAGCAGCATGGTGGCAGTGAGCTGCAGCAGCTGGGAGATGAGGAGATGCTGGCAGCAGCTTCACGGCACACTGGCATGAGGAAGTGAGAAGATCACTTGTGCCAGGGACCAAGCCATCTTCTACAGCCTCATGGAGCTCTAACTGATGGATTTACTAAACTTGTCCTTGACTTTATACAATAATGTGTTCTTAAAGACTCTCATCTTATTGTTGATACTGGTCTGAAAGAGATTATACCTCCAAAATGGCACTCTGTGTTGTTGGTTTGGGTCACGTGCAAAGGAAACAAATAAGGGAATGCTGAGTGAATTAACATAATTTCTTGGTTCCCTGCTGTAGAAATATATGTATATAATCATCTCTTTTTTTCTAATACTTGCTACAAATTTAGACATACCAATAGGTTGGTGTGAGGATGTGTTATTCCTGGAGATGATTTTTTTTGAGGAAAAAACCTCTTCCATTCAGCAAGAAAGACAATAAAATACTGTACTGTTGTTTTTTTCTTTTCCTGTATCTGTGCATGTGTGCACAGGGGCGTGTGAGGGAGAGTGAGAGAAAGAGGAAAGCCTTACAAGCCCTGGGTTGCTTATGTCAGCAAATAGGGAGAACTTGCTTGGACTCAGCTTTTTATAGCATGTGCCAGCTATTAAATAAATGGCATATCCATTGTAATGCTCAGATAATAACAACAATAAAGAAGTCTTTACACCTGGTAAACAATTTCCAAGCTGACTAATATGAGCCTTGGGTTGGCAAGCAGTAGGGTTTTAGGCAATAGGCTGAAAGAGCCTCTGGTATTTGTGAAGTCCCACAGTTCACTTCTAGAGCTCCAAGATTTCCTTAACTCTCATCCCTCCCTTAACCACAGGGGATTTTATACCAAGTTTTTGGCACTCGGAGCTGCTACTTATTTGCTGCAGTCATATTCCTCAGCTGCTGAGCAGCATTATCAGCTTATGGGGTTCATGTATGGAAATGTTACACCTTGGTTGGTCTCAGCAGGCCCATTTTTCTTGCACAGATTTATGGCACTTTCTAGCAAGTTGATATGCTTGTTCAGAGCTGAAACAAATTCCTGGTGAGCCTGAGTCAAGAAGAGGAAGATTTATTGTTTTTCAGCCTGAGTGCACACGTGTGCCCAGAGGCAGCCAGCATGGGTCAGAGCCAGGGAAGTGCCCAAGGGCTGGGCTGGGGCTGGGCCCAGGTGGGTCCTGCTGCTGCTCCTGCACCTTTGCAGGGGGGGAGATCCTGTCCATGCAGTGTCAGAGGTTCAGCCCCACCTGCACAAAGCTGGCTGCTGTCCTTCACTGCAGGGCACCTGGTGCACAGGGACTGCATGGAGCATCACATGGGAAGCTGCCACTGTGCCAGGAGTGCAGGCAGCTATTGCTGGTCGTGTGTGGGTGGGTTTGGAAGCATTTGTGCTTCATGCAGCACTCCAGGCACTGTGCCTGCTACGTGTACCCAGCCCAGCAAGGCCAGGGATGCTCTGCTGCAGGCACCACCACGGAGTCAATCACACACCCTGGCAGCTGCAGATTTTTTATGCACCCTGCACACCTTTGCTTTCCCTCTTTTTTCCCCATTCTAGCTGAAAAGACACCCGTGTTTTTTCCACTCAGCTTAGCTGTCCCACTCCCTGGTTTCTCCTGCCCCACCACTGCAGCAGAGCAGAGCTGCCCACACAGCCCCATGGGCTGGCAGGGTGTGCTGGGCTCCCAAAGTGCAGCAGCAAGCCCAGGGCTGGGCTGGGCTGGGCTAGGCTGGGCAGCACTCCCTGGCTGAGCAGAGGCGAGCAGGGAGGGGCTGTGCAGCAGGGGAGCAGCATGTGCTGCCCTGAGCTGGGTCTGATACTGGGCTGGGCACTGGGGAGCAGAGGAGACCTGTGGCCTCACTGAGAAGGGAACCTCCAACCCCACAGTGATCCTCACCTGGCTAGCAGGGCCTCAGAATTTCTATCTATCTATCTATCTATCTATCTATCTATCTATCTATCTATCTATCTATCTATCTATCTATCCATCCATCCATCCATCCATCCATCCATCCATCCATCCATCCATTGAAAAGGCAGAGCAAGGACTGTGAAGCCAAGGAGTAAATAAATGTCAGCAGACAAAATCAAAGAGAAGTAATTTTCCCCTCTGCCCAGAGAGCAAAGGAAACACACTGACCAGTCCTTAAGGAGGGCATTTTGCTGCACATACATAAGGAAAACATTCCTAAGAGCCACTCAGGAACACCAGGTCTGATTGATGGGATGTCAGGAGTTGTAAATCATGGGGTCCCAGGTGTGGGGGAAATGAGTGGAGCTATCCTCCCTCTTGCTTAATTGAATTCAGCAGTCACCAAGGGGGACTGCTGTGCTTTGTGGATTGTGAAGTCTTCAGGGAAGACTTCACTACAGCAAAGCACACGCTGCTTGACTGATGTAGGAGTGAATCAGAGTAACTCGAGTCTGGGAGAGTGGATGTGGGATGTGTATTTATTTCATGTGAATGAAATGAGGCAATTCCACCTTCTCCTTCACTGTATTATCAAAATCATAGGCAAACATGCTGGTTTTGCCTTTGTATTTTATTATTTTTCACCACATTATTTCTACCACCAAAAGGTAGCTCAAAGGCAGCATCGTGACACAGCTGCGTGGAGTCTGGGTATTCAAACCTACACATTTCCTAGGTAAGGGAGATGTGTGATCAGCCTCTCTGATGGGAACACACACTTCCCAAAGCCCCAGAGAGGGTTTTCCTAACATTATGCCTGGTGGCAAGGTGACTGTCAGCTGTTGGACTGAATCAATCTGGTCTGAGGGTCCTGTCAGAGGTGAGGTAAGAAGTGTGGGGCTGGCAAACCCCAAAAGCTTGGGGAGCACAGGACCTTCACAACTTCAGCAGGGGAGAAAACCCCAAACCAGGGAGAGCTTGAGACACTGAGGTGATGCCAGCAGGGAGTTTGGCCAGTGCAGTGTGGCAAGGATTTCTGGGGAGATGTGCTGGGTGAGTGCTGAACAGCCACAAAAACTCCTGCACCTTTTATATAACATAATTGCGTGCTTTATTGATATACACAGTAAAGCAGTATATAATACAATAGTAAGGCATATATTTGGTGAAATTTGGTATGTTGTGAAAAAATGCAGTAAAACAGAAGTTTATAAAAATAATTAGTAAATGTTACAGTGTTGGTGTTAAACACAATATATTATGATATCCAAGTAATAAACCAGTACTGAGTAACGATGAAATAACATGCCATATGGTATTTATGTATTCAACTACACTGATTATGTTTTACAGTTTAATACTTTGTAATTATAAGGAATATGAAATAATTCCCAAATTATGCTTAAAAAAGCAGCAATAAAGCTTTCAACTTTTTAAATACTTTTTGACAGACTCACTCCAAAACTAAGATCTAGAAAGTAAAACAAACAAAACAAAACCCTGATGAAAACAATCGTGCAATCTCTTTTTCCTCCGTAATTTTTCTGGAGAGAAGGTTTAATGTATAAGGGGGGAAAAACCAAGAAACCCATCTCTTTCTCAAATCACAATTTAAACCTTCTGATAAAAAAGGACATGAGAAATAGTGAGGGTTCCTATTGTAATCAAGTGTTAAAAAGCTCTTTATTAGGAAAGCAGAGGTTTGGGGGGGGATTGTACTTTTTTTCTGTAAATGATTAACGTTGTTATTACTTAAACAATGAGACCTGGTCACACAATGGACACGTGGTGATGATGTAACATTGTCATACGTAATTGTCAGGAACACCACAAAACCAAAGTGAGGTAGAAATAGCATGACTAGCCATGTTCAATGTTAACTAGCATTCAAAATAAAATCTTTCCCAAGTTTAATTACACTTCATACAAGAAGAGGTAACAGATTTTTTTTTACTCTTGCAATATAAAGTCAGATGGTTGTGTTTCTATGTATTTTATGGTAAAATTAAAAGCTGGTTAAGAAAATGAAGTGGTAAAGCTTTTGCTGACAGCACCTCATACCCAAACCTCTCTCTCACAGAGCTGCAGTCAAGCTGGCTAATCTGTTTCTCTATCAGCTCCTCTCTTTCTCACGTTATTGTTAATTGTGCAGGGATTACTTGTACAGAGAACCGGGGAAGGATAAAGGACCAGGGCCTTTGTTTTGGTGATAAATATTCATGGAGCAGTGTGACTACCTTCACCTGATCACCATTTGAGGCAAGAACAGCAGTAACTCTTCCACAGCCTTTCCCAAAGGTGGCTTGCAGCACCACAGCTCCTTGGGACCGGCTGCTGCAGCAGGATGAGACAGGACAGTGGGAAGCTCTGGGCTCCTCTTCCAGAGGGACGAGGATCTCTGTGCTCATTCCCAGCACTGGGAGCTGGACAGAGCTCTCTGGGTACCCTACTTGTGCTTTGGGTCAGAAGCCAACCCCACAGGGGCTGGGGGGAGCATCTCCCTCTCTTCTCTCCTCTGCAGCAAAGGTGACAACGGGGGGAGAGCTGTCCCCAGCCCTGCTGAGCCCCAGGGTTCAAACCAGTAAGGCAATGTCTATGTTCCTTTACTAAAAGTATCCAGGAATTTAGTCAGCAGAGGAAACACTGGCACACAGGATGGTTAACTTCTTTCCTTTCCTTCTTTCTTCTGAGTTTTTTTTTCTTTTTTAATTGATTTTTTTTTGCAGGCTCTGTCATATAATGTGCTCTTTCATTTAATTATTGCAAACTAGCTGTGTAATTGCTAGCTGCTGTCCAAAACCAGGACAGTAAGTCATGTAATTCTTAATTTTATTGGAAAGATAAAATGTAACTACCTTCATTGGAAGTTCAGGTTTTTTGGTTATTTTTTCTAAGCCAGCCCTAGTCAGACAAAACCAATGAGAAATGTAAGGTGGCCATTCTGGTATCACTGCAGGAAATACTTTCCTTTTTTTTCTCTTTGATACGCAAGGAAAAGAACACAGGACATGAATCTCTCTGATACTGTTACAGAGCTGAAATGAAACTAAACAAATGCACTGCCTCAGTATATTTTTTTGTGGTTTTTTTTTAAGGGGGTTTCTATAAACAATTATTTTTATAAAGCACACTTTAGTTTACAATCTTTCATTATAACTGTTATAAATTTTTTTTTAAACAACCCGAAATGCGTTCCATATAAAGAAATGGCAAGTTATTTAGCTATCAAGATTTTACATGTAGTTCTCTTATAATTTTTGTACAATTGCATAGACGTGTAAAACCTGCCATTGTTAACAAAACAGTAACAGACTTAGGAAACTACTGAAATCTACAGTATAGTACCACTACCCTTCACAAAAATATAGATTTGTTTTCTTGTAAACTCTTACAGTCTAATCCTCTTTGTAGTATGAATATTATAAAAACCATGCGGAACGCCTGAAGTTGTAAAACACATCTCGCTATTCTAACACCTTGTCGTCGGTCATCACGGTCACTAAGGTTTCCATCGCTCTTCCCAGGTCATCTGCCATGTGGAAAAGGCTCCCTACATTGTGGCCTGAAAAAGAAAGTCAAAGAGGAAATTAAGCAAAGAGGATGTGGCAACATGTGGATAGGAAAGCTTCACAGATCCGTCGTTCTCCACGTGCCGCTCGCCATCATTCCCGGAGGAGACTTCCAGCAGTCTCCTGGAGGAGGCCAACAGGTTCTCATTAGCAAAAGCTGCCAGGTTTGTACAACACTTTAACAGCAACACTGGCCTGAACAGCAATGGCAAACCACCCTGCAAATAAGCCATCCCCCCCTGGTGATGGAGCTTCATCATTATCAACGTTCACCAAAAGCAACAATTAAATCCATTGACATCACAGAATTTCTGACTGATGCTGCAAGTGTTTGAGTATCCAATGTTCTGTCAAGGAGCAAAAGAGAAACCAACAGATCAGCAGTAATTAACTAAATCATTAAAGCCAAGAGGTCTCAGCAGGATACCTGCAAAGATAGATATAATGATGACCAAACTAAGCAACTCAGTTCATTCAATAATTTTAAAATATCCTTTCCTTTTTGGACAGCAGTCCAGCACAAACAAAGATGCCACAATTATCAGCCAACTACTATGCAGGGGTTCACTTGTGCATTTCCCTTCACCCATAACCACTCTGAAGTCCTAAGATGGTATAACCACGACCTCCTACACAGAAGGGATGAATAAACACACGGTGCAATTCTGGAGATGAAACCTGCAGCTTCTCACACTCATGTATGTCACCAGTGCAGCAAATGGTGAGGGGTGGTAAGAAATAGCTTCATCACAATTAGAGACCAAATAAACTCAAGGATGGGGAGATTGAATTGCCAAAAGTTGCCATTTTAGCCCCTGGCACACCTTGTCTGGTCTCCCACTGCTGTTCAGAAAAGTGTCTCTCTCCTGCAAGTCCTGTGTGAGATTTCAGACCTCTATGACTGTCTCAAATACCCCCTGGCACCTCAAATGACAGAGACATCAAGGTTTAAACAGCTGAACCTTATCTGGAGTCTCCCTCCTGAAAAAATATGACAGAAGAGGGAACAATACTGAGATCTAGGCACCCTAAAAGATGAGGATCCATACCAAGGACTGAGTGTTCAAGATTTCTTGCAAGGACAAGGAGGAATGAGCAGACAGAAGGTCTTAAACTTAGCAGAAGGAAATTATATTCCACACAGCACATAATTGTATTACTGAACTCATCACCACAGGCTGATGTTGAGGCCAAACACATAAATGAGTTAAAAGAGGAGTTAGAAAATAATCACTGAAGAAAGATTTATTTAGATGCAAAAAAGTGCATGTGACCTCCAGCTCAAGAAGTCTCCACACTGCAGAGTGCCAGCTACTGAACATTTATAAGTGAATAAGTATTACTCAATAAAACTGCTTGTCACCCTGGCCTGAGGGGTTTGATTTACTCTCTAGGAGCACTTGTGATAGAATATTTATCTGAAAAACACAGGAAGTGCAATGCCATGTGCCACAACTCTGGTTCTCAGAAATGCTTTGCATTAGTCTGGATGCTGAGTCCTCACCATGGTCCTTGAGGAAGGGGCACCCAAAGGAGGGAAGGATGTGACCAGGACATCCAGGACACAGCTTTCATGCAGTCCCTACCTGTAATGTGCTGGAGCCTGACTGACCATTGCACACCTGCACAGTGGCTTCCCCTCCTGACAGCTGCAACAGGAATGAACAATGAACCCTTCCCTGTGGGGAAAATCAGACTCACCATCCTTCTCCCAGTGTTTGCATATTGTGGCAGTCATGCACTGCTGACATTTCTACAGTAAATCAGAGCCTGGAGTGATGATCTCAGTTCAGCAGCTTTTATGGAACAGAAAAGAATTACCTTAGAACTATTCAGAGAACCATAGAATGGTTTGGGTAGGCAGGATCTTAGGAACCAGCCAACTCTAACCTCCCTGCCATGGGCAGGAATGCCACTCACTAGACCTGACTGCTCAGGAACCCATCCAGCCTGGCCTCAAACACTTCCAGGGGTGGGGCATCCACAACTCTGGGCAACCTGTGCCAGTGTATCACCACCCTCAGTTAAGAATTGCTTTCAACCATCTGCTCTAAACCTGCTCTGTTCCAGTTTAAAACCACTGCCTGTTGTCCTATAAAACTCCCTCTCCCTCCCTTTTATAAGCCCCCTTAAGGTACTGGAAGGTCTCCCCAAAGCCTCTTCTCCATGCTGAACACCCCTAGGAGCTCTTTTCTTCTACCACCCTCTACATTCAAGTACTAATTACTAATTTTTTAAAAGTTGTTTGAGTTTGTTTTTTTTTTATTTATTTATTTAGCATTGATGATACAAAACTAGACTGGATCTGAACAAGTACTATTCAAGAAGCTGCCCATTGGATAGTGAGCTGTGACACAGCTTGGCAGACAGCAATACAAAAAAATACTTGGTTCTGGTATCTGGTGACAGTTTGCTAACTCCACTAATGTGCAAAGAAACAGATGCATCAATCAGCAGTTTCATCCATACATCATAAATGTATAGCCATCCTATTCATCTGAAGCAAAAACTTGTAATTTCCTCATCAGCATGACAAGTAACTGCATATGAAAGATTCCTGCCAAGTTTTGGTCAAAACACAGTTTATTTTAAAGTAAATGTATCCTACCACATTTATTTTAGCTGTAAGGGATATTCTCTGTCACTGGCATCATGCACACTGAGATCAATCCAGCAACCTATACCATCACAAGTGAAAATCTGACAAAGCCATATGAAATCAAGAACTCATGGGAGGTGCTGGTGCAAACCAGCTGAGCTGCTGAGCTGCTCTACTCACCTGAAACTCCATGACTTTTTGGGAATATTCCCCTCTAATATAACCAGAGCAATGCTGTGACTGGGTAGCCAGCTGTGAGAGGCTGCCCACGGGGTGATGGGCTTGCATTCAGATTTGTTGTGATTTGTTGTTTCTAGAAAACTCCAGGGCTCTTCAGGATTTCAACACTGCTCATTCCCAGGAAGACTGATCACCCTTTTGTAGGCTTAGAACAACCCAGACTGCTAAACTGCAGCCTCAGAAATTAATACTATTTTGTTCTGTTAAAAAAGAGCTGGGTCAAGAAAAAGTAACTTCAACCAAAAACACACACACAAAACCTTTCAGATGTATGGCACAGTCGGTATAAACTGTTACATTGTTCAGGCAATTAGAAGTCCTTACAGATCCACGAATCCCTAGGTACTTTCTGGTATTTAAAAATTACAGAAATGTCCAATAGTACTTTTTATTTCTTTATCTGTTAATTGATATAATATTTTTGAAATAACCATGCTTTGAATCTGATCTCCCTCCTCAAAAGCTGCCCAGATGCTGCAGTGATTAAGGACATAGAGCTCCCTCTCCCCTCACAACATCCACACTCCCTCTCCAGGTTCAGGTCTTCATTTCCTCTGCATAAAAACTGAACATTTTTGTCTTCTCCAGAGCCATCTGAGGTTAGAGCTGAGAGCATGACCACCAAGCTGACTGCAGCTTGTGCTGACAGCTGGACTGAAATGCAGCAGCAGCAGCAGCAGCAGCAGGGGGACCACGTCTCCAGGGCAGCCCTGGGATGGCAGGAGGGGCCAGAGGAGCAGGTGGTGGCTCTGCTCCAGCCACACACCTGGCACAGCCTCAGCTGGCTGTCACTGCACTGCCAGCAGGGTTTGTGCCTCTCCTGGACATGGAGTAACAGCCAGGTTAACTGAGACTGCCAAGAGCTGAGAACTAAGGACATGATGATTTCCTGGGACTGTATGGGCAATGAATGCACCCTTCTGTCATGTCTGTACCCAAATTAGTGTTTAAGTTCACTGCTTCCATAGGGCTCTGCTGCTGCCACTGGATGCTGGTCCCTTGCCCTCTCTACTACTGAAATGTAGGATGTTGGCATTTTTAATTAAGGAGCAAATGAGAGAAATACTGTCCTAAAAGCACTTAGAAAAATAAAAATGAGAACTTTCCATTATTATTCATATTTCTGAAGTAATGCTATCAAAGAAGGCAAGAAGGCATTAATTCCATTCTTTTTTTTTAACATTAAAGCTGAGAAAGTCTTATCCATGCTTGAGGCACTGAAAGGTTGAAAAATGCTGCTATGTAAAAAAAAAAAAAACCAAACAAGCAGACACTTTGAAATGCAGCAATAAAGCTCAAAATGGACATGGACAGTATTAACTTAAACTTATGAAATCCACAGCTGCCATTTGCTTGGGAAGCAGAAGACACCTGTTTCTGCAGACACTACCTACTCACTTCTGGTCACACAGAGAATGAGGTGTTCCACATCTGCTGAATTTGCTTCAGAGACTCTAATGGAATCAAGGCCCATGGGTGTGGGCACAGTAACAGAACACCAATCTTATACTACAGCTTGTCAGAAAAATAAATGTGCAACATTCAGACTTGAAAGAGTGGATTGAAAGTAAATTGAGAAATCCCAACACAATACAGGGCCTCTTCTAGCAGAAGAGATTTCTATCCCTTTCCTGACAAAAGAAAAATCCTTCCTGTTGGTGACTTGGGTTTTGATACCCTTATTAATATTGAATAATGCCACAAAATCCATGGGATTAGACACAAAGACAATACCAAATGTGAGCAATGGAATCAAAACCTGGCCAGGTGGGTTTTAAACCACAGGATCTGCCTTTGCACGTACAGACTCACACCTACAGCAGAAGCTGTTCTGTACCTTAGCTCATATCCTTCATAAGCAGGTGGACAATTGCATTTTATATTCAGGTCTCCAAGTTACTGAGGTCCCTCTAGAACCATTAGTGAGCACAAACTCAGCCAGAGAGTGCAGAGCAGTTCACTCAAGTCAATTTTTTAGGGTTAAACTGCTGGAATCAGATCAGGTAAAACATGCCAATTTTTTTTTTTTTTTTTTGTTAATTACTTGTATCGAGTATGCTTTCTGCAGAAGAAGCTCTTTTTGAGTAATATGCATAAATATGAATGAGGATAGTGGAAATCAATGCCCTGTTTTTGCTAAATGGGAGAACAGTTTTCAGAGAATATGAGCTGAGAACAAGGAGGGCTCAATGTGAAGCATTTCCCATTAAATTTCTGGATTTGTACAGTCTGCTGATGCCATCTCAGGCACCCTTTTTTGATCCATATGAGAGGACTTGCCATTCAAGGACAGACTTAATCTGCACCAAAGGTCTCACACCTTGAGCAGCTGAACCTGCCCCAGCACCTGCAGCCGAAGCAGAGAACCTCTGTATTTCAAGGCACCACATCAGGACAAATCCTGGCTTTCCCAGGGCACCCTGTCAGTGACTGGGGGTTCAAGGCAGCTCTGTTAAGAATGTTTCCAGCAGCCCCTCCCTCTGTAGCAGCAGGAGTTTGCAAACCAGGTTACCCTTCAATTCCTGCCTCATGCACACCGAGCGTCTTCTGTGCAGGAAAGGTCATTTCAGAGCTACTGCAACTGCACTCAGGCAGGCTCTGAATATTTTATCTTTAGTAATAATTTTCACTAGAAATTCATCTTTCAAACGCTGTGTCTGCTTGGCAAGTGAAGAGCAGCTTCAGAGAGGAAAAATCAAGGCTCTGGAAATGCTTTCAAAGGAGCTGTGAGAACGCAGTGCAAACGCTTTCCTCCATTAATGAGCAGCAATGACACACAAATTCCAAAACCTATTTTGCATCAAACCAACCATGTCCAAAGTGCACAGTGAAAACCACGGCCCATTTGCATTGCTGAATGCAACACTGTGGAGCTGGTGAATGTTAGTAGCATTCTTCTTTCTGCAATAGTACATCAGGAAATTCAACCACCTGAATCTCTCATACCTCTCAACTCTCATATTTCTAAAGAAATATTAAAAAAAAATATTTAATCACTGGAGATGATGGTTGGTATACTGGCACATATATGTTTGTAAGCAGAACAGCAAGAGAGCCCAGTCTCCCTGTTGTGCTTACACATAAGAGCAACAGAACATAAATCAGTGACGGCAGCATATTTACTGACAGCATTTATCATTCAGAGGCCTAATTTCAATGTATTATTTTCTCCTCCCCATTCCTGATTTTCCACCTCTGGGAGCATGTAAGAAAATGCAGACCCCTGAGCTGCTATTGTCTCCACTGAAAGTTGAGAGGTACACCACTGTCACAGCACACATGGGGAATGCACTCAGCAAAACCAAACAAAACCCAAAGCAAAATAAAACCACCCCCACCCTGCACCAAACCCAAGCAACCCCGTGCTGTGTCACACACATGCTGGGCACAGAAAGCAAGCTGTGACAAACAGAAGCCATGGCAGTGAGCCTGCGTCTCACTAACCTCTCTCACTGGCTTTCCAGGGGCATTTCCTCCTTTAGGAACAGAGAGAGGAAGTGGAATAATTATCAGAAAGAAAGGAAAAAAAAAACCACCACATGAACATATGTTTTATACTGTAAAAGACACTTCAATTTTCATTTAGAAATTTAACATTTAAAAATGCATTTCTGCTTAAACAGAGACCAAAAGTACATTGAAATCCACTGATGATTCTGAGCTGATTTATTCAACAACAGTTCTGTAACCTGTGGCTTGGTTTAACCTCTCAAAAACACTTGATAAAACTACTTACACCAACTTACACACCTGTCAGTTGAGAATAAGGACTGCAGACAAGATCTGAACTCACTTTCTGAGCATCCTAATTAGCAAATTTGAGTACTTCTAGCAATCAGTGTAAATAGTAAAAACATTTTCCCCCAATGTCAAATTCATTTACCCAGACACTTTACATTGTATTGTAGCCTACATACACTGAGGTATGCATTGACATAGATGCCTATGTGTACACACATATTTCACACCTACAGAAGTACACTGGAATACAACATGCTCACATTCAGGAAAAATATTTTGCAAAATATGTTTGCTATGTGCTGACCTGCAAGCATGGTAAAAGTGAGGGGGCTGAGGGAAAAACAAGAGAAAAAAAAAGTTCAAGTAAAAAAGGAAAAAAAGAGAAAGTATCTTGTCATGTTCAAGTACTAAAACAAAATGGAGTCCATAATGGGTTTAGCTGCAAAGATGCTCCTAAGAAGCCTTCACAGAAGCCATCCTTTGATCATGCTGATTCTTCTCAAACACTTCTCATAGCATATTTTGTTTTTAGAAAAGGGAAGCCAGCTGTTACTCAACAGCAGAAACACCCCTCTGTCCACCTTTCCACCCCACGGGCAGTCACAGTCTCGCTGTCTCCAGCAGCAGTGTCCCCCTGTGCCACTGTCCCACTGCCACTGTCCCACTGTCACTGTCCCACTGCCACTGTGCCACTGTCCCAATGCCACTGTCCCAATGCCACTGCCCCACTGTCACTGTCCCACTGCCACTGCCCCACTGTGCCACTGCCACTGTCCCACTGTCCCACTGTCACTGTCCCACTGCCACTGTGCCACTGTCCCAATGCCACTGTGCCACTGCCACTGTCCCACTGCCACTGTGCCACTGTCACTGTGCCACTGTCCCACTGCCACTGCCACTGTCCCACTGTCACTGTGCCACTGCCACTGTCCCACTGCCACTGCCACTGTCCCACTGTCACTGTGCCACTGCCACTGTCCCACTGTGCCACTGCCACTGTCCCACTGCCACTGTCCCACTGCCACTGTCCCACTGTCACTGTGCCACTGCCACTGTGCCACTGTGCCACTGCCACTGTCCCACTGCCACTGTCCCACTGCCACTGTCCCACTGCCACTGTCCCACTGTCACTGTCCCACTGCCACTGCCCACTGTCACTGTCCCACTGCCACTGTGCCACTGCCACTGTCCCACTGTCACTGTCCCACTGCCACTGTGCCACTGCCACTGCCCACTGTCACTGTCCCACTGCCACTGTGCCACTGCCACTGTCCCACTGTCACTGTCCCACTGCCACTGTGCCACTGTCACTGTCCCACTGTCACTGTTCCACTGCCACTGTCCCACTGCTGGCAGCTCTGCCAGGCCTGCAGCCCCAGTGAGAAAGTCACTGCAGCAGATGCTGCAGGATGATCTTTGCCCCAGAGCTGCTGCAAATGATGCAATTTTCAATGATGTGTGTGACACTGGGGAGAGAGAGGCAGACACATAAGGGAGAACACACCAGTCAGCATAACAGTAACCTAATTACTGTTGAGTTTTGCTCTGTGGCAGGCTGTAGGAGAAGGGAAGAGAGGTAATAAACAGCTTTATGGGAATGTTACAAGCTGCAGAACAAGAGCCAACAGCAGAGCAAGGCAGAGCAGAGGCAGGAGAGGAGAGGGCAGAGGAAGGAATGGCATCAGTGACCAGCATGGCTCTGAGCCATGGCTCCCACAAACTCCAGGCAATGGAAAGGGCTGGGGCAGCCTCTGAAGGCCTGCACAGCAGAGGTTACCATTTACAGAACAGAGGAGCTTTTAGTTCCTGCCCCTCTCCCCAGCAGCACACTTCCTATGAAAAAGGACAGCAATATGTTCAATAACAACATGCTCTGCACATGGGGTTTTTTATACTCTGCTCCTCAGTGAAACCTTGACTCCAGGGATGTCTGTACCACCTCACTGGTGCAGAGAGGTGTCACTTCAGCTCTATGGACTCCACCTCACAGGCCTGTCTAACCTTCTAGGACTGACATGTGTGTCTGCACAGCCTGAGACCTCCTGTGGCACTTTCATCAGGAGTCACAAATTCCCTAAAAATGTTTTCCAACAGGGGAGATGAGAATATCTCACCAATATCAATCATGTAACAGCAAATCCTTGGAAAGGAAGATACCAAATCTATTGCATGCTTTGGTAATTCTCAGGAAGAGCCCCAGGGTTTAGGTCAGCCTAAGGACTCCAGAAACTGCAGCAGCACAGTACAGCTTGGTTTGAAAGAGTCCTGGGGCAGGAATGGGACCCAGCAGGAGATTAGCTTGGCTCCACAGTTTAGCTTGGGTCAAGCAGAGAAAAGGAACTTCCTACCAGCAAAATACTGGAGTTCTTAAAAATGCCTTCCTGTCTGCACAAGCACCTACAACTGCAGCTACACAGTGTTTAATTTAAATCTACACGAGACAGACTGGATTCTGCTCGAAAATGAATGCATTTAAAGGTGACTGGGGTAGCTCAGCACCACACAAAACAGCTGGTGAGGACAGTCTGTGGTGAGTAATCAGCCCTAGAATTTGTTAAATGCAGCAAAGATCCACGCTACTCCAGCAACAGCTCATTTCTTCTGGAGGAGGATTAAAAAGGGTTTAATGGATTTTACGTTATTTTCTTCTTTGCATATGAATGAATGCCTGTTTCTAAGTTTTAAGGCAAGGAGTATGGTTTGGCATAAATTGCAGAGGAAGAAGATTGTCTATATTGCTGCAGTACTGAAAATTTGTGTTCTGTAAGGCATCCAAATACTGATATGCAATCCTCTGTGGGTGCCTAATTATCTATTATTTCTGCTCAAATCAACATTTCCTGCCCTTACAAAACAGAAGAGCTTTTCCTTTTTTATTTTTTTTTTTAGCTACATGGCATTGCATCACAGGCAAAGGTACACAGCAAGTGACCACATCAAGCAGAGGCAGCACCAAAAACTTAATGTAGGAGTCTCTGCAGGTCAAAACAGAGAGCACAAAGCAACTATTGCACTGCCCCTGCCACTGAGCTCAAGAAAGGGACAGGCTGCACAAAAGGGAGATCTGGCTCTCCAAAGAGCCCTTTTTCTCAAAACAAAACAAAAATCTGTTGCAGTTTTATTAAATTCATTACCATATTCTCAGTTTACACCAGGACTGGGCATTATCAAACAGGGAAGACCTAGTCCACCTCACCACTGTTCCATCTGCAGAGAAGCTCAGCCAGATCAGTTCTGCTGAGCAGAAGGGGAGCAGTAAGGGATCTCAGTCACCTGGGCTCACTGTGGTGGGATCCAGGAGCTCAGCACAGAGAAGGTGACACAACCCAGGAGAAGCCAGGGTACCTCAAATGGAAGAGTATTTCCAGAATAGTGCACAGGACAGTAACTCCAGGGGACTCTTCCACTGACTCAGTAAAGTGTGAAAAGAAAAGTCTGCATCATGAGACATTTTGCTGTCAGAATAAGAGAAACTGCATTATGTGCAGTGCTGAAAGTTGCTAGTTCCACTTAGGATGTTGGTCCCATTCATGACAGAGCCTGGCTGATGCACAAGTGAGAGGAGAAAATGTGACTGGTGTGTTTTAATGTGACTGAGATAAAAATAAAACTCCTAAAAAAGGGTGCTATTCTTAGTGCCATTCATTTATTGCTGTGGGATCTTGTAATTTCACTGCACCACACCACAACTGTGTTAAGCAATACCATGCCAAATTGTGAGGACCAGTCTCTGTCCAAATGTTCTCACATTATGTCGTGGCCTCTTAGCTCTTCTAAGCCATGATGGCCTCATTTCTAATCAGTTTTGGCTCCCACTTTTTCACTGTCTCCCAGCAGGGGCCCAGCACTGCAAATCTGTGAAGCTCTCTCAGCAGCTTCAGTCAGTTCAAGAACCTCTGCCCCTAAATACCTCTCTGAGCTTCATTCACAGAATGCATTTGCCATGAAACCACAACTGCAAAACTCAGCCTGGCCCATCAAGAGAGCCACCTGAAATGGTGCAACTCCTCAGTGCTGCAGGAGAGATGGATCTGGCTTGAAAATCCTGCCAATCTTACTCTCTAACTGTGAACCAATTCCCTGGAGATTTAGTAGTTTGGGCACAAACACGGCGTGAAAATGTTTTCCTCTGTGGCCCATTATTGAGCAGGGTCAAATAAACCACTGAGGTGGCATTTAATGGTAGATTTCCACTAAATGTCAGACCTCTGGCTTTGACATCTGTTTTGAGTTAGCACAGCAGCTGTTTGAAGCAGCTGCAGCAGTTGTGAATTTGCTGGGAGCAGCAAAGTAAAAGAGGAGTGGATGGGAAACCTTTTAGATTAAAAGGAAAGAAAAATTCCTTAAGGACAGCAATCATCAGGTATTCAGCAGAATTTCTCTCTCCAGAAATTAAACAGCTTTTGGCACCAACAGCCAGCTGTGCAAGGAGCAGGAAAGTCCTGTTCTCCTTAGGAAATGCCAAGAACTGCCAAAAGGTTAAACTGAAGAAACAAACAAAAGAAAAACCCTATAAAAGGTGTAGGGTACCTAAGTTGTTGCATCTGAGGTCTGCTTGTACAGGTCCATGACACAATCTGTTTTGCACTTGTTTCTCTAAAATACATTTAAAATGATGTCATGAAGACTTGATGCCCTTTTAAACACAACTTTGTGCAGCAAAAGCTTGAAAAATATAATCTTAAGGAATCTATCTCCAGGTGAGTGACAACTACTATGGATTTTTATTGCCTTGTTTCAGAATTCCAAAATAAGAGCCACTATTTGCTTTAGTAAACTATTTCCCAATCTGAGCAAGTCTTACTCTCCAGGTGCTTTTGACAATATTTAGGCTAAGTATGTCTGTGATGCTCAATTACACCTCTGTGCACCCAAGCACAGAAATTCAGTCCTTTTCTCTCTTCACTGCTTGTTCAGCTCTGAACTTTTCTCACCATCAAAGCCTTCAAAATCCTGTTTGCTTTTGTCATATTGTTCTGAACTCCTCCAGGTTGTTGTTATTCTAATAGCAACAGGACACCCAGAATTATGTCCCTGATTCAAAAGGCCTGCCACTCCCTCTGCTGTGACATGCTGATATTTGGCTTGAAATTTAACACACTTATTGTTCAGGCCACAAAGAAAACATTTTTTTCATAAAATCATTAAGGTTGGAAAGGACTTTTAAGACCATTGAGTGGAACTGTTAACCCAGCATTCCTGAGCCCCTCACCAAACCAAGTCCTCAGGTACTACATCTACAAGTCCTTTAAATACATCCATGGCTGTTGATCCAACACTTCCCTGGGCAGCCTGTTCCAATGCTTGACAACCCTTTTCCTGAAGAAATTTTCCCAAATATCCAATTTAAATCTCTCCTGGCACAACTTAAGGCCGTTTCACCTTGTCCTACTGCTTGATACTTGGGAGAACAGACCAATCCTCACCTTGCTTCAACCCCCTTTCAGGTACTTGCAGAGAGACAAGGTCTTCCCTAAGCCTCCTTTTCTCCAGGATAAACAACCCCAGCTCCCTCAGCTCCTCTATCACAATCTATTTCTGAATGGCAGACTGGGATAACTGCATTTCTGGTCTCTGACAATTTTTGAATTCTACTTAATAAGAATCAATATAGCCAAAAGTACTGTTTATAGATATGTTCTATTGCTTGTTTAGGTTTATTCTTCTGTTCCTGAACATCTACTTGAGGTAGGCATTCACACTTGTAACCTGAGATTCAATGCAACTTGTACTGGAAAGGAACAAAATTTCACTTGCACCTTGCCTTAGTCCTTAACATTATGCTGTCTCCCCAGGCTGCTCTGCCAAACTGCTTTCACTCTTCTGCAACTGCACTTTGATCTTCTGTTAAAGATTAGAAATCTGAGATACAGATTACACCTCTCAACAGCAAAAAGGTCCCTGATTCAGGAGTTTGCTGAGACCAATCAACTCTCCTTCCTTTTCTTCCTGCAGTCTTGAAAATTTTAAATCAGAGATGCCTGATGCCTGTGGAATCTGACTGACCACAGCATCTTCCATGTGACACTGAAAGTCTCCATGAGGCTGCAGCACATCAGATGTTGGATGTAAACTTTGTGTATGAAGGTATCAGATGAATATAACTGAATTATTAAACTGGCAATAGAAAAAAAAACTTCAATAACAGAAGTTTACATGAGCTCTCAGCAGCCTCCATCAACTAATGAATGGAAATTCATTTGCACTGGCTTTAGGACAAACTATTTCTTACAGAAAGCCTGACCATTCTTTATACCTCAGCCTAAAGGAATTACACTAACCTGGCATTCATGCAAATACATCAAAAGATATATGCAGAACACAGAAACATAATTGAAGTCCTAATCTCTTTAGCCAAAACCTGGTACAATTCCCAAAAAACTGAACAAGTTTCTCTCCCAGCTGGACTAATCTTTCTGTGTAGCCCAAGGGAGGGGAAGAGGCAGATTTGGCTCAGCCTAGCAGTGCCTGGGCCAAGACTAAAAGCCAAGTCCTGTGGGAAGCCTGGCTCTGCTGGGCTGTGCCTGCTCCTGCTGCTGCACCAGGAGCTCCTCTCATGGCTTGGCTGGGGGGTCTCACATCAAAGGCTGTGCCCCTCCTCACTCACAGCCCTCCATCCAGCTAGAGAGTATTACTGCCCTCCATGGCTGCTAGTCACACAGGGAACAACATAAGCTGCAACGCCTTTTGTGGATGCTTGTTATCATCTACTATGTTTTCAAGACAGTTACTGAATGAAGAAACAAAATAAGGGAATATATTCTTCCTCTCTAGCTAAATGACCCCATTTTGCATCCTAAAAATGAAAATCTGAAGCTACAGCTTAATTTACAAAATTAAAATTTTATCTGACCTTATCAATTTCACTGTTTTTCCGACTAGATTTTATATTCTGAGTTTATTGCAGGAAGCTTTGTATTTTTCACTAATAAGATAAAGAAACATTTTCTATTCTCAGTGAGCAGAAGGTGATGTCTAACAGACTGACCTCTACCTATTTATTCTAGACACAAATGAACCACTCTATTTCAAATATCTCATTAAATTTAGTTTCATAAATTGCTCCTATTTCACTGAAAATTAAGCTTGTTTTTAAAAAGAAACACTGCCAGTGTCATGACCTATGAATACAAATTAGATATCACATTTGGTGAATATTTGTACACATGGGATACCTACATGTGACTATGCAAGATTTATGAACAACACATTTACACTAATGATGGTCACTAATGAGAAAACACTGTCTCTTGTAACCTTCTGCACACAGCAACTTTAAAAATAAGTCCATTTTAATCTACATAGCATTATCAGGAAGACTTTTAATCTGCTGTTTCTCATAGCAATTTTCTAGGCAAAACAAGGGCTGGACATAAGACTTCTTTACATAATGTTGAGGTGGAGCTGAGTGCAGCTGACAATTCATTGTATTAGACCTTATTCAATGATCTCCTTCTAAATGATTCCATCTTTTGATCTATATTATGAGATCTTATAATTTATATTGACTTTTATCCCACTGCTCACAGATGGTTTCTGGTGAGAGCTGAACTTTGAAAGCAAAGGATGGAGAAAACCTGATTCCACTGAAAGCTTAGTACAATGGTTAAAGCATTTATCTCCTAAAGAAGAACCCCTGGGTGATGTGTGAAACTTGTGCAAGTTTCCCTGCAGGAAGTCTATGCCCCCTGAAATCCACTTATCAGGCTGGCAATATTAGGGCTTTCTCTGGCCAAGTGGCTGAGCCTCTTTTCACAGCAACAACCAATATCCCAAACTTCTCATCTCCTCCTTGGAATCTCAGCCATTTTTCTTGGCAGCAAAAAGAAAATAATTCTTTTCTTTTCTTCTGGGCTCAGAAAAGAGCTTAAATGAAAAAAAGGTTGGACAAATAAATTCTGGTTATACAAATGCCTATTTTTAGCAAACAACAGGAATGAGAGAAATGGAAACACTGCAAGAAAGGCTGTGGCTGTATGAACAAGTGCAGCCTATGCTGCACAAACAAGCACCCCACTTGTTTTCCCTCCTTGCCTCTGGACCTGAGGGCTACATGGTTGAGAATTTTGACTTAGAATTCTGTTACAAACCACAGTCTTGGAGAAGGATAAGGACAGAAGGAAAATGTGCTACGACACGTATTAAAAAATAAATCATCAAGGGGACCAGCCAAAAAGAAGGAAAGCTGTGAAAAAAGGAACATGGCAAAAAGGAAGCAAAGAAAATGCTTGGGGAAGAAATAATCTCACAAAGACATTGTCTCATCCTCATATCTAGCAAGGGCTACCTGTGGAGGTAGCTTAAGGTAAGGAGGAACAGGCTGCTCCTCCACTCTAAACAAGACAGGTTTCCCTACAGCTATTGTTGAAATGAAAACAAAGAGCAGCAAAAAGCCTGATACCAAAACACAACCCCCTGAAAGCATCAAGGAACAGAAAACACTTTTATATTCTTCCCTCTCATCTGCCACAGGCAGCAGCGCTCACCTCTGGAGCTGGGGAAGGAGTTGTTGAGCTGCTCCATCACTTCCTCCAAACCTGTGCTTGTGTCCTGGGGAGGGCTGAGCAGCTCATCCTCACCTGCAAAGCAAACCCACACCACTGCATGAGAGCCTGTGCTAACAGTTGGTATTGCACAAGTCCTCCTCAAAGCTAAGG
Source organism: Agelaius phoeniceus (assembly GCF_051311805.1). Lineage (NCBI taxonomy): Eukaryota > Metazoa > Chordata > Aves > Passeriformes > Icteridae > Agelaius > Agelaius phoeniceus. Next base: position 11,412,219 of record NC_135266.1, on the reverse strand, counting down.
TGTTCACTCAGGCACATGCTCTGCTTAGTGTACAATAAAATTTTCAAAGGTGAATTTTGTTGACTGTTACTGTTCTCTTTCTTTATAAGGAACTAAGGGAAACTAAACGAGGAATTTGAGACAATTAACACTATTTTAATTCATAAAAAGGGATTTAAGAAATTGACTCTGGTAGAAGAAGTAGGGTAAAATGTCTGCTAGGAACATCTAGTTCCATAAATGACACTGGTCCTTTCAGCTTCTCTTATTCTATTAATGGAAAAAGAAATTGCTGTTGTGAGTGCTGCTGTTGAGCAGCTTTCTAATAGTGCTGGGTTCATGTTGGCACTGCCTTGCCTAGCTGTGCAAATCAGTAGAAACCCAGATTCTCATCTGCATCAGTATTAATATTTCTGACAGTTTAATTGCATCAGATTGGCGCTCCAAGAACACTCAATTGTACTGTAAAAGGGTTTAGCAGCAGTTTAATAAAGCAAAATACATTTCTCCCACTGAATAATTTCTATAACCTGATTACAGGGCAGCAGCTTAATGGGAAATTCAATACATTTTATTTTTACTGGGTTTTTTTTGCTCATGGTTTCATATAGCTGAAATCCATATGTTGTTTTTAATGCAGATCCTGGCCTCCAATATAAATAAAGCATCTTGAAAAAGAAAAACCTAGAGTATATACTTTAAGTGAGACTCTCCTTTTTTACTAGATGTCTTTTATCTCTATTAAAACACAAAAGCAATTTTGCCTACTGTAATAACTGAGTTACACATTTCTTTTGAAAATGATTTAATGACCCTTTATTCTAACATGTCATGCCCTATTTGAGTAGGAAACTGTCTGATTTTCTGTTAACATTTACATTCTTTAAACATTGAGGTGCTTCATGCCAGTGAAAAACCTAGAAAAAGGGATGAAAGGAGCATTTCAGGGCTGCCTATATTTAAGCTGGGAGTTTAACAAGATATATTTCTGACCAAGAGTGATTCCTCCCACTCCAGCACAAGAAGTGGGATAGAGTGTCTGCAAGAAGCACTTAATTCATATAAATGATGGTCTTTGTATCAGCTTCTTTTATTCCATTAATGGTCTAAAAATAGTCACTGAGGCTGCTTGCAGTTTCTTCAGCTTTTGAGTGGTGCTGGGCTCACACAAATCAACTCACACCATGAGTTACTTTCACATCAGGCATTGCACTGACAGAGGTGTCTTAGCAAAAGCAATGTCCTTGCAGCCTTTGCTGAATGTCAAGGTGAAAACTCAGAGTGAGATCTCACTGCTTCTACCCAAGCTGAGGATTTTACCAGCCTGAAGAAAGCCTCCTGGGCCCTAAAGATCTCAAATAAAGGGCAGTGGTTCTGCTGTCCTGGCCAAGAACTGAAGACAGGTACCAAATGTCCCCATAAGTGCTGATATAAACTGCACTACCCATCCTCAAAAATGTTGTATTTTTTATTTAAAATGCATTATTTTGAATTTTTTCCTTATTGGGATGATATTTTCTGAGCATTTTCTTGTAAAAGGAGAAAATAAGACATGAGCCAAGCAACTTGACAGAAGTAAAGATACCTTCAGAGCTCAGTCTCCTCTCTTTACCCAGAAGAGCCTTCCCCATTTGTGTTTCTACAAAAGGTTTAGAGAGCTAAGTGAGTCTCAAATATTCTGGTGGTACCTGAACAAATTAAAGTTCAGAACAGCCTCTTGCCTCACACACTTCAGAGAACCTCCTCTGCTGCTACCCTGCTGGGGGAGAAAGGCCAAGGAAAAGGACTTTCCTACTGGGACTCCACGAGGAGAAAAGCAGAATATTCCTGCTTGCCCAGGTGTACTTCAAGTTAACAAGGAATAAGTTCTATTTGTAAATGAGGGTTTGAGTGGGTCCCTGCTTTGACCAAAACACTGCTGCTGAAACACCTTTCACAGCAATCTCTCCTCAGCAAAGCAGAAAGACAAAAGTGCAGTGGGTTTTCAAATGCAAAAACAGCTAAGGTGTAATTTTAAAGAGAAAAACACACAAAAGCTCCCACTACCTTGCCTCATTGCCTGATACACCTAGAGATCCTCAGTATTTTCTCAAAAATTATGGATCCCTCAATGCTGGGCACACAGCTGCTGCATGGCAGCATTATTTACACCACCACTCTGGTTCCCTTCACAATTCAAGAGTATTTTAAGCTGTGCTTCAGAAAACTCTGAGCCTAGCAAGCAAAGCTTTCTGGTGTGAAAGGACACTTCACAAACTGAATTAGTTGTGGCTTGTTAGCCTGGTTAGTAATTCTTTTTATAAGCTCCACTCCCTGCTGCCAACAGTGTGGCTCTGCTGAGTCTCAGTATGATCTCACTGATAACATCTCACTGTCCTCCCACATATTGGCTCCACTGAACCAATCAAAGAAAATCAAGTTATGTCTAAATATTTTGCTTTAAAAAGTTTTAGCAAGCTTATATGACTCTACTGTGTTAATCAATTAATTCCAGTCTCACAGGGTAAATGGAAATAATTTTATATTGTATTGCCAAATGAAAAGAAGTGTATTTTTGTATTTTGTCCCACTAAAGGATGAAATATAAAACTACAAGACTTCTAATAAGATGGCTGTCTTCCTATCTTTTCTTTTAATTGTATTTTAATTCACGTATTTTATGGGATGAAATTCATGACATTTCTCCAGCAAGCTGATGCAAATTACTCCACTACTAATATATTTTATCTATTCTGTGTATGGCATACATAACAAAATATTTCCTCACTGGTAATATGATTAATGAAAGGTCCATTTTTACTCTTTCCATAAATTCCTGTTACCTGTGATTGTATTCTCACCCCCAGGATTTCAACTCCAGCATTCCTAAAGGTACTATTTATTTCACATTTTTAATTGCAGATTGTACAGAACCCATCCACTTTGATACTGTCATAGACTGAAATTATTGCTCACACTTGGAATGGAAGAAAAAGCCTCCCCAAAAGCTACATTTCCCACCACAACAGCACTTTAGACACAGCAGAATGTGCCCTCCCATTACATTTCTTACTGCCATTGACACTTTCACTAATAGCAGTGAAAAGCTCTCACTAATATACATAAAATAAATTTCTCTGTATGAAGCTGAATATTATCATCAGACTTGAAACATCCTCTTGTTGAAGTAATATAAGTGCATTTGCTTAAAGATGCTGAAAAGATTGATTGCTTTTTTGCTAGCAGAAAATCCTTGCCTCTTGGTAATAAATACTTACTAATTTTGTAACAGACAGGAAATTAGGAAAGTGCCACATGGCAGTTACTAAAAGCACCAAAATAATAATTCCAACCTCCAGCTACAGAATATTATTATTTAACCTCACTCCACAACTCTTAAGATGTTCATTATCACATCTGATGTCATACTCAGAAAGGCCACTAGATGAGCACTGCCTGTGAGTGACAGCTCCATCCTACTGATTGAGCCACAAATATTAAAAATAAGATCACATCATTTAACATGGGGATGACTAATCATACATTTAGTCTCTTAGCCATAATTAATATTATGTACATTTAAATCAGTCATGTCAGGCTTCATAACTGAAAGCCAGTTTGAATAGAATAGTCAGCTTTTCAGCAGCAATTGCTTTCAGAAGTCAAGCACTGGCTGAGCTTTGCATTTAATATCAAAGTATCCAAGCTACTGGGTGCATCATGACCAAAAGCAAAGCCTGAATCATAATGAAGATGCAAAGTGTAAACAGCCAGATGACATTGAAGATCATTGCAAATATCTACTTCATTTCATTTGAACTAAATGGAAAAGCGTTTTCTCTCTTTAAGGATTTTCTTCTGGAAAATGGGACAATTATTTTTTGTGACAACCTGAGCTTCGTTATCTTACCCATGGTTTCTGAAGTCTGGCTGCCAACTACACGGAGAAGCATTGGCTGACTGCTGCCTGACCTCTGCAAAGAGGTAGAAGGAGATGACAGTGTTGTACCATTCACCTTGGCATCTGCCTGTGGCTGAAAGTCAAGAAAAAAAAGTAAGACATTGCTATAACAGCTCACTACTTTATATCTCTGTAATTTTTATTTATTCTATGAATACACACAATTATAAGTATTCCAGGCAACCCCAACGAGGGAAGAGAGAATGATGCATCTGACTCCATCTTATCAGAAGGCTAATTAACTACTTTATAATACTATATTATTCTATATTATATTCCACTATATTACCTTACATCTAAACTGAATCTGCCAAGCACAACTGCACAGAATCTCGTGACTGTCAGCCGACAGTCCTGACTCACACACACACTTGGCCCTGATAGGCCAAGGAAACAAAACCCCATCACTCTGGGTAAACAATCTCCATATTGCATGCTACTTTTGCACAAACACAGGCACAGCAAATAAGATAAGAATTGTGTTTTCTTTTCTCTGAGGTTCAGAGAATGTAAAACCCAGAAATATTCTTGGGAACAACTGTGCCTTGCTTTTCTCTGTGAAGAGAAATGTGGCTACACACAATTTTCAGCCTGTTTTTAAGTAAATTCATCCATGCAGCCAATGCATTTTAATTCTGAATAAAACAAGGAAGAAGACTAAATAAGAACAGCGAAACCCAATTCCATATTCTCACTTGCAGCCTGTAAAACAATTTTGTGCTTTTCTCTGACTCGCCTCTACAGGTATGATTCCTTGGTATGTTCTCGTTATTGATAATGCTGATTGATTCCCTGTTTGGAAAATCTTCAGAGACCCAGGAGAAACGCCTGAGGACTCACCTGCTCCAGCAGCTGCCTCAGCCTGTGCAGCTGCGATTCCAGCTGCTTGTTGTGATCCTCCAGGATCTGCATCCTGGCTTCCAGGCGGCCCTTGTGCTGCCGGAGCAGCTTGGCCTCCGCAATGAGCTCGGCGTCGCGCGGGCTCTGCGGGGACACGGGCAGCATCTCCGGGGGGGACGGCAGTGGGGACAGGCCCTTGTGCTCGTGCTGCTGCTTCAGGCGCTCGTACTCTGCCTGCAGGTTCCTGAGGGGAGGGACAAGGGGAAGAAGCTTTATGGGCCTGCACAGGGCAGTGACAAGGGGCTCCCTCTCGTGTGCTTGATGTGTCTCCCTTTTCACTGCAGCAGCTGCCTTTCCCTCTCCTGAATCCACACACTCATGGGCTCACTCCTTGTGGATCTGCACGGATCTGGTATTAGATGGATCTGTGGTTCAAGTTGCTGTTGGGATCTCTAGCTTGTCAGAGTGACCCCGACAAACGTGAGAAAGTCTCTTTTCCCTGCCTGGTGCCTGAAGAAGGAGTCAGGGCTCTTCATTTCTCGGTCTCAAGGTTGTTTTTTGTTCCTTATCTAGAAAAAATTTTCTCCTGTCCTGCCAGGATCCTTCCAGCAGGACAGTTCCAGGCACTCTGCCTGCCCCCGGGGCAGTGTTATGTCTTTATACTAAAAAATACATGTACAAAGTTTACAATTACTTTCCAATACCTATCACCTATGTTAGACATAGTGTTAGACACAGTGAGCTTCTACTCTAAACCAATGTAAAAATGCCACCATCACAGCCAAAGATGGAGGCCAAGAAGTAGAAGGGCTGGACACGCCCAGATCCCTCCATCTTGCCTCCTGAACCCCCATTCTAGAAACCCCAAAAATCTACTTTTTCACCCTGTGATAACTTCACTATTATTCTACCTAAACGGTTGTGGCTTGCTGATCTTCATCTAAGGTTGGTAATTTGCTCCATGGGTCATAATCAAAACCACAGGCATTTTGAGCTTTGTGCCAGGGCTTCTGAGCCCCCTGGCAGGGGTCTTGGCTGCTCAGGACAGCCAGAGGGATGTTCTGGGTTCCCACAGTTGCCTAAAGGCTCTTGGCATCACCAGAACTCACAGCTGATTCCCTCCCAGGGCACCCACCTCATGCAGGAGGCTCCAGACACCCTCCCAAAGCCAGCGTTGGTCTGTCCTGGGCTCAGCCCTCCCTCAGCTTCCTGCCCTTTATCCTTCCCATGTTCCCTTCCACACATGGCTGCACCTGAGGGGTCATTAGTGCTAAAGGAGGACTCGGTTATCACAGCACCTCACAAACACTAAACCAAAGCAGGTGCCACCTGGCTGGCCAATCTATTTTACAGATGACAAACCACACAAAAAGGCAGAGCAAAACACAGAACCTGGCTGTCAGTCGGGTCACATCTCTCTCCTCTCTTCAGATCTGCAAATGCATTTCCAGCCTAGGGCTAAAATTATCAACTGAAGATGAGAATGAGTGACCTGGTCTGTTAAACTGAACTGCACTGGCTTTTGGGGCTATAATTTTCATCTTATTTGTCCTGCCTATAGTGCTACTATCTACTGTAACTTTATGGCACTGCTAAGCTTGTTCTTTTATTCCATAAAATTCTAATTCTGCTTCAGTAAAACATTCCATAGATTAATATGATCTACGGTATTCCACATTAAAAAAAAAAAAATCTACCAAGCAGGGAAAGCACAGAATGTAAGAAACTGAAACCTTGTTAAAGGTAACAGTCCAAAACCACAAAAATAGTAACTTGTAGCAGAAACTTCATAGGCAAGGGAAACCTAGCAAACTGCACTGGGATTTTGTTGCTATGATGTACTTTTACAGGTTCCCAGAGGGGGAAAAACAGCTCAATGCTCTGGTAACTGCTTACTCATCACAAGCAGTGACCCAGATTTTACTTTTTCAAACTTGCTCTTATTTGAGGTTGTGAGAACAGACACCTTTTTCCAGTTCTGCCTGCAAACCACAACACACTCTGACAGTTTGGTCTGGAAGTGTAACAGCACCTAAGAAACCTCCCAAAAAAGCACTTCTAAAAGAACATTATTGTGACCAGAAGGAGAACTAAAGCAGGATGCATCATTTCACACGGGTGAGAAAGCAATGCCAAGGACAATGACAAGCCACTGACTGTTCCCCAAAGGTCCCTGAGCTCCTCAGCAGCTGCATGATGGACATGTCCTCACCTGGGACCATTGCACTGCCCACAACACAATCTCTAAGGGATGTCTGACCTACATGATCCCTCCTCTGCAGAAATTTTAAATTATTAAAAAGCAAGAGCTAATAATTTTTAACTTCAGGCTGTTCCAAAATTCAAGATTTATTTCCTTAAAACCCACACAAAGAGGGATAACTATAGAGAGTTTTTTTTTTTTTCCAATGAATTTTTTTTTTTGTTTTGTTTTAATGAAATACAGAGTTTCAAGTTCATGAAAATTATCTAGAAAAAAAGGGCTATCTATACTGGGAATAGATATTGTCATGTAAGTTATGTCTTCTGCCTGACTTAATGTCTTCTGATACTTCTAGCTGAACAAACTGGTGAATAATTAATAAAAATACAAAAGGGAATAGGAATGAAGATGACAACATGTTCATTACACATGGCTATTGCTGACTGAAGTTTCTACAGGAATGATCAATAAGCCTGCTTTTCACCACGTCCATAGATAGGGGCTATCACCACCCCATGAGGAATTTCCCAGATGCACAATGCAGGCAATACTCTATGAACAGCAGACTCAAAAGCTGGAAGTGCTGTAAAGCAAAAGATAAAACATCATCCTAAGGGAAGCTAAGTAAATGCACTTGGTCATACTCACAACATAATCAGATACCTTGCTACAAAGAAATCTGCAATTATCACCTGTATCAATATAGAGAAGTCCTTCCAGTAATGATGGTATTGAAATAGCAGTAAGGACCAGGGAGTAATTCAGATAAAAATCCTTTCATATCTGATAAAAAATAATTAAAAATCTTTCTGAAAGCCTACAGAAAAAAAATAATGTGAAAGATACTGCATATTTTCCAACCAGAGGTATGTCTGGATTTGGGAGTTCTGTAATTAAATACTATAATTCTGTTGGCACAAAGGAATGTGATTTTGAAGGATGTGTGTGTGTTTTCCCAGTGTACCTGTATTACTGAGTTTTCCAGCTGCACCTTTTCAGTCCAGCTACACAGTCCTCCATCCAGAGAACTGAGATTCATCATAGCTTCAGAGCCATAAGAGTGATGTGCAGTGCACACAACCAACAATATCCTAACTGGGATGTAAACATACAGCAATGAACAGGTGTATTGACATAATGGAAAAAAGCTGAAAATTAAAAAAGAAGGAAAGAATTTGAAAACTGCTGTAAGAATATCCTGAGAGAACGAACGGCCTTTATTCCTCCCTCTGGAAGAACTTTAAGCTGTGTGGTGGAAAGGACTGCTGCTGTAAGCCAGGCACCCAAGGCACTGCCCACAGCCCTCAGGGTCCTGAGGAGAGGCACTCTGTGACACTTTCACCATAAAATGGGACATAAGAGGAAGGGGAGATACAAACATGCTCCTCTCTAAATGAATGCAACTGAGCAAGCATGGGCAGTACATGGAATCCTCACCTCCCTCCAGCACAGCTCAGGCTGGGTGACTTTGACATCTGGCTGTCACAAACAAGCAAACAAACAAACAAACAAACAAAGAATGCTGCTGCATGTACTCATCACTGGGAAAAGGAACCCTTCTGCAGTAAGAGAATATTCAGAAAACCCCATATATTCCATTTAAAATGCTTGCAAAACTTTGAGGCATTTGTGAAGAAAAGCAACATAGGAAGCAGGCAGTGCAACCTTGATTTATGCAACTGTACAGAGCTGAGTAGTAAAGAGTGCATGAATTATGATTCACATCTATCACTGGCAGCATTAATTGCCTGGTGACAAAAATCCTAGTGGACTCTGTTTGCTGAGTAGTCCTCTCAAAGGCAACTGAGAATTTGTGAATTCATGTTATTTCTCATCTCCCTACAGAAAATCAGTGGTCTGAAGAAACAGACAAAGATGGTAACTGAACCCTGTCCCTCACTAGAGTGACAGTGTTTACTCAGGATGCTTCACACTCAGAAGATCCAGTTCTCCTTCTTCAATGCCAAAACAAATACTAAGAGGAGCCACAGCATGTTTGGAAATGCATCACTTTCTTGCTTTTGGCAACTATACAGAAGGAACTTATGTGAGGAGGCCATTCATCAGCCTTCAGGTTTGGAGGAACACCGACACAGGGCAGCTTTGAGATTCAGGGTGTCACTGCTTTCTCTGTGGCACACAGCCCACTGCACTCCCACTGCAAGTCAGGAAAAGCAAAGGAATGGCAAATAGCTCTGGCTGGAGATCTCATTTACTTAGTTCTTGTACCAGGACAGCTCAGAGCTGGGAGGAAGAGGAGAGAATATGAGAGATGTCTCCCTCTTACATACAAGACCTCAGTTCAACTAAAATATTAGGAAACATCCAATTTCCTGACTCATTAAAATAGCAGGAAGGTATTTTAATTCTTTGCAAAAAGTTCTGACTCTGTCACTGAAGAACCACGTGCTTTCTATTTAATGCCACTACAGTACATCCTAGTCAGTATTACCTATCCTATTGCATAACCTATGTAAGGTGTTGCTTTAGATGGACAACAAAAACTTGTCTTTCTCTCTGAAATACATTCACTCGTGAGGAAATAGTTTTAGAGAGGATTTTGTAATTGGATTTTTCTTTTATATTGCAATACAGTAATAATGCCTTCAATAGCAAGATTGCTTTTTGTCTATTGAATTCAGAAATGGTCTTATCACATTATTCCATGTGATGCAAAACTCAGCACAAGCCTGAAGACCTAAAACTCAAATAAAACATTTTCAGCCATTGAAGATATTCTCTAAAATGCTCACATTTTAAGAAATATAAATTATTTAGCAGTCAAATCTTAGCCATACATTATTTAAGGAAGTCATACTTACAAGCTACAGAAGCACCAAGGTCTTAAAATGCTAGCAGATAAATAATGAATATCTAACAAGAGGTCCTTGGAACTAACAAAACCTGAGTCAGAACCACATCACAGCCAGGTTAGTTTGTAAGTTAGAAAATGCATTTCAGAAGAATTCAAAATAGGCAAGAGAGCTTTTAAACTGCCCAAAAGCAAAACCTCAGAATAACAATTTCAATGAGTCTTTTTCATTTAAGTAACAAGTCAAGATGGAAATACTTGGGAGGCCAGAAACTGTAACTGAAACCCAAATAGAGGTCAGAATTCAATCAATGGCTCAAGAGAGACAGAGCAAAAAGAAAAGAGCTTTTTTTAAAAAGCAGGAAACTATAGAGAGCAGAAGAAAAAGAGAAATGACAATGAGGTGCCAGTATCACAGCACTGCTTCCTCTGGGTACTTGATACTTGAGGCATCACTTGTGGCTGCTTTCCTGGGAGCTGCTGAGAAGTGACTGCATGCCCTGACTCTTACAGTAAAAGTGTACAAGACTCAGCAGAGAGAGCTACACCTGGTTAGCAGAAGTTATCACAAATGTATGCAACAGGAGTTATGTCAACACAGGCAGGGAAGGGTGACTCTGCACCACATCCAGCTCAGCAGTGGCAGGAGATGCACCCTGGAACAAAGGAATGTCTTCATCCTGAGGCAGTAACAAAAGTTTACATGGAGGGTGTTTCAGGATATGCATGGGAAGGAAGATGTGCTCACCCACTGGAACCAGGTTCACACAAGGAATTGGGTGTCAGGTTGCTGATTACCTTTGGCAACAGCCAAGAAAGGTTTGCACAAACCCGACGGAGGAGAACAACGAGGAAATAGGAATCCAAAGGGACAAGACTGTTTTTAAAAGTAGGTAAGTTACATGAATGCCTCCTGACTGATCCTGTCTCAAGAGCTTATTTTTCTAAACAGGAATCAGTGTTTCATCCATAAACTCATGGTTATCTGGCTGTGACAAGCTACCAGGACAACAAGAACTTGTTCACTTTTCAGCAGCTACCTTACATTTTACATACAAGTTATTTATAGCAGTTTGCAAAGACAAAAGTCATGATTTTGTCATAATCAATGAAAATCACAGCAGTGTGACCTTTACACTGTGAGACAGAGCCAGAGCTCTCTGTGCCTGCTGTGTTGAGCACTCACAAAAGGCAAGGCTGCCTGTGGTGGCATCCCATCCATAACTGTGCCTCCAGTAGCACAAATGAGAAAAACAACTTTACAGACTACAGCTCTAGTTTAATCCAGGACTGGATTAAAAAACTTCAAACCAAGTATTTTTAAGGTGTAACTCCTGCCAGAGATCTTTTACCACCCCTCATCAGTAACTGCTAAATTAAGTAAAACCCAGAAATAAGTAAAACGCAGAAATTTAAGGTATGAACTCTTAAAGGGCTTTTTAACTTATTTAGCTGCCTAGCTCCATGTTATACTAGTTTCCATATACTACTTTTCTAATAAAAACTAGTCTGCTTTAAAAGTCACCCTCCTTTCTGCTAGGCAGCTTATTTTGTATACAGAGAGAAAAGCATTATGATTTTTTTCCTTCTTCCATGATTCAATACATAATGCTGTTTAAAAAATAACACCCATCTCCTGGAAACCAAGCTATCTTATCATCTGTATTGTACTAGCTACTAGATATTTCTTAGATGTTACAGTCCTGAACATGCAAATTATGATGTCTTATTTCAAAATACTGATTTTTCTTCACTTCAGAAAGTACTTGGGCTTTATGTGCTATGTAGTAGGAACTCTGTGGTTTGCTTCAAACAGAATCTCCCTGCTGTTCAGTGAGCAAGAGCTTTGTTTACTACACATTCCTGTGTGAAACATCGCCCTCATTCTTGATGCTTACGATCTTCTCCCTTCTCCCAGACCCTCCTGATAAAAAGTCTCTGATGGAGCCATAGTAATTGATTAGCACCATCCAAAGAAGACATACATGGAGAGAAGATCTATGACACTGCCAACTCCTGCATTATTTCCTTGACAAGTCTAAGGTAAATGATTAGTGCATTAAACACTCAATGTAAGCAGAAGTACCTAGCTCTTACAGAAGCAAGAAAAAAGAGCATGAAAATGCCAACAGACTGTACTATAAAAGCTGAAGATAGTAGAAGACAAACAAACTCATGTTTTCTTGGTAGAACTAAATGATTTATATCTTACAGTCTCATTTTGGTAATTCACAGTTGTAACTACCAATCTTTCAGGGTCAAGATCTCCTGGTTTTTGTGTTGATGGCCCAAGATTCCAGAGTACTGTATCAAGAGGACTGCAGTGCTGTGATGCTTCAAGTATCCACTTGGGGTTTTTTTTTTTACGATGATTAATGAAGACAACATCAATTAAATTTGAAGTTAGAAGTGTTAAAATGATACTTTGTATTGAAAGATTAAAGAAATGGCAACAAGGAAACAAATATAATGGAAAGAGGACCCAACTTTTACCCACTATGAAATTACTTATTTGTCAGAAAAAAATGCAGTTTTGTATCTCATTTTATCCCTAAAAATATATAATTGTTTTGCAGAGTTTTTACTGCGAATTCAGCAGCTGATGGTATAACCCACCTGTTTTCCTCCTCCAGGTCTGCAAGGATTCTCTCCAGTTCCCCTCTTTCCTCACTCTCCAAAGAAATCAGGATCTGGGCAGGGCTTCGGGGCTGGCTCAGGGGGGACTCCTGGTTCAGACTTTGGCAGTAGTGCTGGATTAACAAGTGTTCATCATCACTGGAAAACAGAGCAGGGTAAAACAGGCTGTTCCCTTCCTGCTTTTCAGCTTCACAGTGCATATGAGCAGATGATTCACTCCCAGTCTCTCATTTCTTACAAAGAGATTTGCTGAACTCTTTGTAACCAACAGCAGAGCAATGCACCTTAAAGCAAAATCTGCTGACCTGTTTCACTGAGTCTCTGGTAATTTTCCTTCTCTGCAGAGACCACCTCCCTCCTCCTCTGCTTCTTAGATACCTAAAGCCAAGTTTTGCAACAGCTGACAACCTCAGCTCTCCTCTTTTGACAAACTTCAATTAGGAATTTGCTTGAAAAAAAAAAAACAATCTTCTGCTGCTTGATCTGCATTGTGGAAGGGTCATTCAAGCAAGGGCAGTGCATTTATTTTTGTACCTACAAGCTCTTCTTATGTAGTAAGTGTGTGCTTTATCTTTTTTTATCTATAAAATTCTAAATTAGGTAAACAAAGAAAAAACCCTGAACTAATATAATAAAAGTATGTTATTTTCCACTCAGATATTTGGCTTTTTTTTTTTTTAATTTAAAAGTGATGCACACTTTCAGAATAGAAATATATTCTGTTTAATACATTGGATCTCTTTCTCTATTTCTATTGCCCCTGAAGCTGTCTGGCACCTGAAACAGAAATATCTCTGGAAAAGAAAAGGAAATACAATTCTGGAGACCTCAATCACCTCCCAGAACTACAGGGATTGTTTTAGGTGTGGTTTAGGTGCTAAGGAGATGCATCCAAGCGCTAAGCAATGCAACTTACACCAGCAGTCACTGAGAAACCATGAAAGGTTTCCTCTGACACCATAGGACAGGGTCAATAAAAATGACACTGCTGTTAGAGATCTCGTAGAACAAAATAATTCAGTCTAGTCAGTCCAGGGCTTTTTCCTGTTATGTTTCTAAACCAGAATTTAACAGGCATTTTGAACAGCTGTTATTGTTCAAAAATTATAATTTTCCTTGTTTTCATTTGTTCCTGAAAATGTTAATGATGCAATTTTATGACTGCAGGAGTGCCAAAGCAATGTAGAGCACATTAACATTAGTTCATAAAAGAGAAGTATTAATTTTTCACAAAAGGAGAGGCTTGCCAGTTCCTAAATTTATACTTTTCATGAAGCACTTCAACTGTGATTTCCTTCAAACCACTGCTTTGCATTTATAAATATTCTTACAGATCTTAAGTGAATTAACTGTGAACAAATGACATAACTATTGTAGTAAAATGGCACTTTACAAGCATACTCTATTTGTGTGATTTTCAGCCTGCACAGATATTTTATACATCATTGCAGCGACACTACATAATGAAACAATTTGTGATATATAAATATATATGTTTTATTTTTATTTCCTGCCTTCCTTGTTTCCATCTATCACTCTACCTGTCCTGATTAGCCAAATAATCCAAACCCTGAAAGAATAACAAATAATACTTAGGCATAATCTGACAAGCAAAACCAAAGTAATTACAGTTGTGAATTCATGGTAAGCTTTGATTTTGCTGCCATTTGTACCTATCAGGATAATATTTCTTCCAAAATTGAAAATGTACAGTTTTACTCTCATTTTAATAGTTGAAACTGAGGAACAAACTGGATAGTTACCTTATTAATTGAATCATGCTAGTACAACTTCCAACCAATCAAAAAAATGAACTGAACAGTAAGACCAAAGTGTAATACAAGAGATACAGTGTATGCATGATTTCTGTGACAAGGACACTGATATAATTCAGTGGGACAACACAAAATTCCATCTATTAGAGCATTACTACTATCCAGAGTAACACAAAATTAACGTATGACTTGGAAACAAAGTTTTCATTAACTGCACAAAACTTACTGACATTGCATCAGTATTAGTTTTGAGGGGTCATTTTAACTTTCCCCTTTTACTAATATCTTAAAACAATGTACTTGGTTCTACAGGAGATTTTCTTTCAAAAAGAAAGGCAACACTTTTGACTTGGTAGGCAACAATCCTACCAAGTCAAAAGTGAAACTATTTTGAAACAAAGAAACAGCATTTTTGCTATCCAAGAACATTCTGAGCTCACAGGCTCAGAATCAACCTCATAAAATGCTATTCATTTGGAATCTCAATTTAAGTGAATGAAAACTGGCCAGAATTCTGTGTTGTAAAGCACTGCTAAAAATTGAATTCTCTGAATTTTCAAAAAAATCCATCCTTAACACTGTGATAAGGATGAGATCATGTAGAATAGATAAAAACGTTTTTAGAGAAGTTGGGGTTTTCATATCTGATTGATTTAGAATCCATGCTATGGTTTCTCCTACACAGGTAATGAACCCAGATGAAATTTTCACACACACCCATGATGTAGCTGCTTCTGTGGTGTCTTCAGAAACACCACCCACTGTTAGTTCTCTGTCCTCTTATTCAGAGAATAAACAAGACCAAGAATATTATCAGAGGAGAACCACAAAGGGTTTCAGTGAGATATCAGATTTAACTACTTCTTAAAAATCAAAACTCCTTATTTATAACTCTTAACATTTAAAGTAATACAATGAATGCTTGTCAGTGATCTGTCCAACTTACAGTTTACTACTGCTAGTATTTCACAGTGATGATCAGTCCTTCCTGGCCTACCCTTTCAATGTATTTCAGGTATTTGTACACCAAAGATTTCTGTTTAGCCTCACTTATGTTTTGTATGACACTTTTCCCACACCATCACTTTCTAGCTTACAGCAATTTAACCATGTTTAAGCTTGAACTAAGACAGAAAGGGTTTTTTGTATCTTTGTCTTTAGAACTCATCAGACAATGACCAAATTTTGAATATGGAAATTATTTGCTGAAAACATCAGTAATTTTGAAGGTATCAATCATTTGTTGTAAAAATTTGGTATTAAGCTATAAGCCATTAATCGAGACACTATGACACAAATTGAAAGGACATGAGAACACCATTAAATTGAACCAGACGTGATACATGGCCATGCAAATTCAGCACTACAAAATTTCATTACAATTATTAACCTCCCCAAGAAAATACATGTCAAAACCACAGAAACAGCCTACTTACATGCTCTCATTAGGTGAAATACTGTCATTCAGGTAAGAACCATTGGTGTTCTCCATTTCTGCTAGCCTGTGGAAAAATAAACAAGACTCATTAAAACCAATTATGTTTTTCAAAAATTTTGTTTGTTCTAACATTCTGGAAAGAATTAAAGAGCGTGATGTTTTTGATGAATTTGAAACTCAAATAATTTACACTCGCTGTTGATTATCAAAAGGTTTTGCAATAAGCTATCACAAAAGATTGTTTGCTACAATGGCCTGGCTAAACTCACTTCTAAGTTTTCAGCCCTTTCTCTGAGGTTATATTCCAACTTCTCTCAATTAATTAATTCCAAAATCAAAGAAAAGCCTTAAGATGCCAGGGGATTACACAAATTTCTTTGTACCTGGCAATGTCATTGTCCAAACTGTAACAATCAGTCCTTTCTCATTACTTTTCACACTCAGCCCCTCCTAAACATCCTGCATAATTCAGAAACACCTCTCCTGATCAAGTGATACTAGAGGAGAGAAAGAGGCCAGAATAACTATTTTTCATTACCTCAGCCCTTGAAAATTTACTTGCTTGGTGGAAAAACATTTTCAGATTTGTGCAATTAATCCATTTTTTGATTCTTAGGAGCAGTATGAAAGCAGAGAATTGAACCAAAGCAGTAATATATCACTATTTCAATCCTCCAAATCAAGGAAAAATCCTATTTGTGGCATTTAATGAAGTGAATTAACATTACAATGACACCTGAGATTCATATGAGAGTTTGGAGGTTTCTGCTCTTCTCATTTGTACTATTATATCAGGGTCCATATTAAAAACTAAACCTCATGTAGAATCATAGAAGGGTTTGGGTTGGAAGGGGCTTTTAAAGGCCTCCAGTCCAACCCCCCTGCACTGAGCAGGGACATCTTCAACTCAAACAGGTGGCTCAGAGCCCCGTCCAGTCTGATCTTAAATGTTTCCAGGGATGGGGCATCTACCACCTCTCTGGGCAACCTGCTCCCAGTGCTTCATCATCCTTATTGCAAAAATTCCTTCCTTACAGCTAGTCTGAATCTGTCCTCTTCCAGTTTAAAACACTACCTCTTATCCCATTGCCACAGGTCCTATTAAAATATTAGTAAGAGTGAGGACCCCAAGGGACCCAAAAACCAATTCTCACCACACAGGTGCTCTGGCATGCAAGCTAGGACGGGCTGGTTAACACCAACCACGGATGATGTTCTTGCATCCCAGAAAAGCAAAACCCCAAATTTATGTTTCTTTAAGAAGTGCTCAGGTAGCCTCTAGCTCTTCTTTTTAAGTAATTTTAGAGAAAGATCTGCCTAAGGTCCAGCTGGTCTCATACCTGCTAGCATAATGTTCAATGCGTGAATGAGTATCATCGTGTGAGAGCTGAGGGGACGAGGCAGGCCTATAAGGCAGAAAACACTGATTAATCACAAACAATACCCCTTTAAAAGTCAAAAGACACTTAGCTATGCCTATACCCTCACATCTCTATGCCTTATGCCATGTTTGGTAAAAAGCAAGTCAGAACTCCAGGCGCTGTGTGTGCCTCCTCAAGCCATCGGTGCAATGTTTTGTGGTGCCACTCTGGGCATTTTTGACCATCTGCAATCCGTCTGTTGCCACGACTCTTCTTCACACCAACTCCCAAAGAAGCCTCTTCCAAAGCATTTATAGAAGAGCTTTCACCCTGGATTTCCCTTCACACCTGCCTCCTTCATTGGCATTTCTGCTTCACATGCAGCCCTGCACAGGCTGCCAGTGTGCTGCTGGGAACCTCTCCTCTGCCTCCCACCCTGCTCCAGTGCCTGCTTCCAGCACATCCCACCTAAAGGAGCCTTTAAGAATTATTCCATGAGCAGCTAGAAATAAATACAAGAAGCATAAAATGTCTGAAAGGAGCCTTTAATAACACACTGCAGACACTGATGATTTTGCCTAATGTCTTTCAAGAGTTGCAGTCTCAATGGTAGCTCAGTGTGTATACAGGGGGATACTAAGTTATGTTGGGTTTTCTGTCTGACAGATGGCATGAGGTCCTCTTCAGTTTTCTGCAGGTGAGAACAATTCATAGGACTTTTCTAGTCAATTATTGTTTCTTATAGCCTCACCTCTGGAAAACATCAACATTAAATTATGTTGCCTATGCAGTTTCAGACAGCACCCTTTGTTGCTATGTGGGATTTTATACTTCTGCTAAATTTCAACTGCCTTTTATTCCACCTCTGCTGACTCTCCTTCTGGAACTCCTGACTGAGGAAGGAATTTCTCCCCATTTTTTATTGTGGGATACTGTGGTTCAGGCTGGGACTGCCCAGAAGTGATTGTATTGCATTGCACAAGCTGACAGGTTTTGTATTTAGGTTATAAACCAAAACTGTAATAATCTTCTGGTTTGTAATGTTCCCATGTTAGGACTTTGAGAATCCTGCTGTAAATCTACTGGACTCCTCAGCTTTCAGGTTTCTAATCAGCCTCCAAAGGGCTCTAGGTTAGGATCCTTCTAAAATCATAGAGCTGTATGCTGGATATACAGAATTTGTCATCATTAATATCCCTTCTCACAGAACAGCCAAGTTTTTCCTATTTAAGACATTACAGGCCAAGTATAACAAGTTTCATTTTGTCTTTGAAATGAACTTTGGCCTCTACTTTTACTCATCACATATTCAAGCATTACTACAACACACCAGAGGACAGATACTCAGTTCACAGAGTTCCTCAGTGCAGAGATTCAGTGGATGGGGGAATTGCTTCTCTGTCACTCTGTATCCCATTCTGTGTGAAAATGTGCAGGGGAGGGAGGGGAAAAGGATGCATTTTCTTTAGAGCAGTGGATCACAAGGCAGGATAACAATGGTTTTCTGATAAATTGAAGTGACCCTCATTTTTTCTATTTTTTTGTCATACAGCAGATGTTAGGCGGGTCTTAACTGGTACTACAAATGCAAGAAGAGGTCTTGTTTTCAACACACACACAAATGTTGATGCTAATACTGTGCATAGACTAGGAAATATGTGTTAAAAGTAGTTTCAATTTTGAGTTGGATCATTCCCTTACTGCCTCTCACCCTGACATTGCACATGATTTTGTACCAGTTTGTAGCAAAAGAAGGAACAGCACTTGGTTGGGACCTACTGGGCAATGAGATGTCCCTTTTTGCAGTATTGCATGGCAAAATGTCAGGCCTGACTGCATGAATATATCCGTGCTGTCTTGAAATTATGCTGCAACTTCACAAGTGACCAAGTTGTGTAATAATATAAAAAGATATATTTTTAAAAAGACAATATGATGTTGTGTAATCTGTTGGAGTTGATTCTGCCAGCTGCAAGCAGGGAGTGAGGCTGCAATTCCAGGTTTGTCTCTACTTCAGAACATACTGCAGCAGAGATATACCTCAAACATCTTTTTACAAGTTTGCTTAAGAAAGCAATCCTGCTAGAGAAGCATAGCTTCATGTTGAATTCAGCTGCTCAGAGGTACTTTTGCCAGTCTCTGAGCAAACTTGAGAATGATTGTGCTGTATTTTACATACTCTCAGTGACCGACCACCTGTGCTAGAGCTCACAGTCCTTCCTTTCTGAGCACACATACTCAGCACACTTAATCAGCTCAAACAGTCAGCAGGAAGGCTGAGTGACACAGCCAATATTTAGCCAAGATAACCACCCCTTTTACAAGGGCTCCACAGCTGCCTTGTTCAAGCTGGGGTCTGCAGGAGCAGCCTGGGAATTCTAGTCAAGTCAAGTGCTGACCAAGTGGCAAACACCACCTTCCTGCAATTCCCTGCACCCCAGGAGACCTGGCTGGCAGGATAAGGGTACTTTTCTTTGTTCAGCATTTTAGTTGATGCTTCCTGAAAGTGTAGAAACAAGTCAATTGTCTTTGTACCATTGTACCATCCCAGTTCAAGTTAGATACACATTCTTACAACTTGTGAACTGTCCCTTTAATGCCTGGCAAGCAGTGTATCTGGGCAAAATACTGGATAACAAGCAGTAAGAACCATTAACTTCCAACAAAAAAAGTTATCTATTTATAAGCAGTTCCATGTATACCACATGTTGGTGTCAGAACAGCACTAGCATTGCTGAGTGCTGCCAGGTGATGCATTTCTGAGGCACTTCAAAGATAACCAGAAAACTGGCGTAAGAGCACCAGAAAAAGGCATGAGTGTAGAAAACATGGGAAAGTTTTATGATAACTGGTTTGTCTGCTGAAGCTGGAATCACCCTGTAAGCAAGAAAAAGCTTTAAACCTGGGTAGCTCAGTAACTTGAATTGCAGGTCAAGTGCTATAGCATGAAGGAAAGAAATAAAGTTAGCAGAACAAAATTAAGGGCAATTCTTTCCAGCCACTATTAATTTCTTTTTTTTCTGCTTCCCTGTCAGACCAGATGGACACATTATGCTCTGGAAGATACCTGAGTTAGTCTGACAAAAAGTGCAACCTCTCTGCACAAATCCTGCTCCTCAGTATTTCTCAAGTTTTCTCAAGCATTACACGTGAGTTAAACTCCCTGTAGTATTTAAGAGCAAACCTCTGGTGTGAAGCTATCAGTGTAGGCAGACCACAAGGTTACTACTATAAATAACTAGAAATGACCATGTTATGACAGCTTAATTTCATATTATGTCAGACACAGCAATGGCATTCCACACGATCCAAGCTTTCTTCGAATGTCACTTTTAACTTTGCAATTGTTCTGAAATATAAGGGATCTAGATCCATAGTTGCATCTATAAAAGTGCATCCTCAAGCTCAAAGCCCCTCTATTTCAGTCTGCCTTCAGACTTTTGGCATTCTCTGTGGGTATATTCTCAGCCATGAGGTTTGCAGTATTAGATGTGCTTCCTGGTTGCTTAAATTTCCTAGAGGTAGAGCACTCCCCTTAGCTTCCCAAGGGTTTGTGCTCCCAATGAAAATTATAAATCAATATTCCAGTGTATACATTTCACTCTTGTTTATTCTACAAAAAGTTCAATGGAGGTGCAAGTCATATACATTTCACCATATAGAAATATAAAAAAATCTATTTATTAGTTTCTCGTTAATCCTTATTTAACATTATTCTAGAAGCATCTGTGTAACACTAGAAGTAGCAAATGCCACAATAGTAAATATATATCTATCTTTAGTTTATGCTGAGGATATTACTACAACAGTACGACAATGCATGTGCTGGAGTGGTGCAAGAATGAAAATCTGTTCCACAGCTGAAAACCCCTGCTTTTTTAACTTCTGAAAAAATACAGTAAACATTTTCCCATTTCAACCTGCCTCCACAAATCTGAATGTATCTAAAAGACTGTAATCAAATACCCAGTGAGCTCTGGATTAGCTGGAGCACTCGAGTGTGCACGGTTGCACATAAAACCAAATTATAGCTTTATCTGCAAAACTGTGTCATTCCTGAAACTGAATTAAATCCATATCAAGTTCAATCTCT
Source organism: Agelaius phoeniceus (assembly GCF_051311805.1). NCBI lineage: Eukaryota > Metazoa > Chordata > Aves > Passeriformes > Icteridae > Agelaius > Agelaius phoeniceus. The sequence goes on along the minus strand of NC_135266.1, from coordinate 11,391,141 downwards.
GTCTTTCAAAAAGCATTTAGTATACATTCAGAGGGATAGACACTTATTCAGAAACACAGGCTTTTAAATGACAAACTTTGATAAGCATTAGTAGGTCTGCACGAAATCCCTGTTAATTCCATGAAAAATACATACTCCAGAAAGAGTACACAGTACAAAATCCATGACTGCTGGAAATTCCAGGGTTTATCTCATTCTACTCATTTGGGATCAAAACATTCCTTTAGAGAGTGCATCAAAGGAAATAACCATAAAGAAAGAAGGAAATGATCTCATGTAAAACTGAACAAAGAAATAAACAAAAAGAAAAAGTGAGGGAGCGCAGCAGCAGTAGCAGCAGCAGCACACTTCAGCAAAAGTACTCACGCAGAATCTACTGGCCAGAAGTTGATCAGAGTAACAGGACTGCAAGACAAAAAATGAGGAGGTGAAGAGAAAGGCAGAGGAAACTCAGCAGCAAAATAATTACAGGAAGTTTAAAAAAAAAAAAAAAGTCACAATAACTAAAAAGCAGAAATCCAACAGACCAACATGAATGGCTGTGAAGAGCAACCAACCAAAAAGTGAGAAAAAAACCTTGAAATCTAAAATTTAAAAAGAGAAAGAGCGAGAACAAGCTGCGTGCAATTGCCATTAAACAAATGATTAAACGTGTAAAAAACCAAAGGGAACTGGGTTAAGTTGATCTCTCCATGTGCATCATTACTGCTTTTTTTTTTTTTTCCATGAAGACATCAGTCATTTAGTAAGACTAAATTTATAGGCTGAGAAAAGAAGAAATCATCTAGGAAGGTCACAAACACCGTAGCCTAATTAACAAAATAAAACCAAGGAAAGATACTCATTTGGAAGAAAATAAAAATTTAATGAATGTTTCATTAACCTCCAAATTGCACATCAAACTTAGAAGTCTGTAAGACTGCCAGTAAGACTGTGAGTATTTTTTTTTTTTTTTGCTAACTGAAGCTGAAGTTCCTGTGTAAGGACAGGTGAAAGCAGATAAAGGCAATGGCAACTGGAAGCCCAGCTTGTGTTTTCCTGCCAGGCGAGGTAAACAGAAATGGAAGACATAAAGAGGCTTTATGCATTTAGGAAGTGAAAGGAGTTGGCACCAGCTGGGGAGCTCAAATTTTGTACCAAATGAATTGCTACTTAAGACACTTCAGAGCTACTCACGTTTCCATGTTGTCTCCCTCCAAGACAGTCTGCACAGGCAGGTAGCCCATTCGTGGGTGCTTTGCAAAATATCTTTTTGTTCGAAATTTGTTTTTTAGTACCTTGGCAAAGTCACGGACATCTTCTCCTGAAGTTGTCTGAAAGGCACAAATCACAATGAAATCATCTTTCATGAGGTTGTCACTGTTTTTCAATTGCCTCTTCCTTTGCTGGGTCACTTGGAAGAGCTGTGATCACACCAAGCAGAGCTGCCAACAGCTTGAGCCCCGGAACAGCGAATTTTTTTTGTCCATGACTGTCACCTTACAATGCACCACACACACTGTTAGTGGGGAGGAAGGAGGGAAAGAAAAGAAGTTTCAAAACCCCCTGACAGGCTCATGCCTCACCTCAGGTGATCTCAAGAGGACAAGCAATAATTAGACAATAATTTGTCATTTCCTCACCTGGCTGTGGGGGGGTCTCTCTGCCTACTTTTGGTTCAGCACTAAGATGGTTGTAGTGGAGGACACACAGCCAGTCTGTGTGTCCAGCTGGGTGCTTCACTGTCTGGATCCCAACTCTTACCACACACTTGGCATCTCCATCTCATGGACTTGTTAATCTATGGAAGTCTCTAGGTACCTTTTCTTTCCAGTGTTCCTCCTCAGCCTTCTGTGTCATTAATATTTTGTTCAAAGGGAAACAAAAAGCAGGTGAGAGCTGCTTAAAGCTCTCAGATCAGTTATTTCTTCCTGCACCTGTCCAATGGGAAACTAGCAGGCATTTAAGATTAATACTCTGAGGAGAGAACAATTTGCATGAAGTTTTCTATTCCCTTGCCTGCAGCAGGCTTCCCTTGCTGCTGTAGAGACCAGCAGAGGAGCACAACATAGATTTAAAAAGACCAGAAAGAGTCAGGGAGAGTTTCAAGGATGTCTGCTCTGAAGATGCAAGACTTTTTGAGAGCCTGACGAAGAATCAGGCAATTTTCTGATGAATTTTAATGTAAGACTTCAATTACTTCAGTCAGGCTGCACTCCCTTCTCTGAACCTTGCAGAAACACTAGACCCTGAAGTACTGATCTTTTACAGTAAATTAAGTTCCTCCTGACCCACATAACAATACTGCTTCTCCAATCTATCTAATTTAAAGGAAAGAAATCAGGGAAAAGTTAATCTTTCTGACATTTTTATTGAGTTCTGTGCCTTCTGCATAAAAGAGAAGGATGTGCTGGAACCTATCAGTTAAGCCAACCTTCACAGAGCTGCTCAAATACAGATAGGTAGATTTTTAAAAGGTAAAAAAACTAAGGACGCCCTGAAAAAAAATCTGCATAAAGACTGAAAAGTATTAATAGAAAAAGCAAATATTATCCCTGTACTTATGACACCTATGAGCTTCATGTAAAGCTGGAAAGATTTTGGCTCCCTTTCTGGTCAGTCTGCTCTGGCAGGAAAATTCAGTGTAAGCAATGACTGGCAGAGAAGTGACACAGCAGAACCTACGAACCAGTACAGCAGCATCTGTATTTTCATGAAAGTGAGATAATATTTGGTATTATTAAGTATTCCTTCCTCAATTAATCAGAAGTAAAGACATTTGGGGAAGGGAGGGGTGAAGTGTGCCCAGACCACCCAGAGGACTCCAGAAAGGAGATTTATTGAGGTGGCTCCCTGCCCATGCCCCTGGAGGAGGGAATTCCCTCTGCTGAATTCCATCTGCACTGCCTGCCAGGAGAGCTCTTAACCAGCTTGTCATCAAGAGAGCACACAGAGCACATCTGCTGGAAACACAGAAAAACTTTTAATAGTTAATCTTGGTATAAATAGACTAAGCACAGCTTTCTGTCCAGTTGTTCACCTGTGCCATTTATAGCCATTTATTAATGCCCTGTCTATTTTGGATGTTGAGAACACTTTGTATTGCATTTGACTGTAATTTGGATTTACTGTTTTGAGGTATTAGGAATGAAACATTCTTTGCTTCAGCCTTCCGGGGACTGTTCTCCCCACCTCTCTCCCCTGAACCTTTTCTATGACAACCAAAGAGCAAAATGCTGTGTTTGCACAGAAACATCCCAATCTAGCTGGTACCACAAGAATCCTGAGAAGAAAATATATCTTCTAGAGACAAATAAAAGCATCAGGCACCTCTCATACAATCCAACTGCCATTTAAAAAATGTTCAAGGAGCACAAGAAAGGCAAAGAAAATGTGATTATTACATGGAAAAGATGATAAACTGAGGCTATTTTCAGCCAAACCTTCTGATTTACTCCGCAGATGTTTTATTACATATGATTTTTGGGGTAAAATCATCCAGACCAAAATTCCCAGCAGAACTGGTTTATGAGGAAGAAACAGTGGAGTTTCAGCATCCCAGCTCTCTTAAGCCAAAGCAACCTATAGGCAGATGGGTTGAGCATGTCCCAAAACTATTCTGAAACCAAACTATTTAATAAGAAATAGTTCTTTTTATTCACATAGGAATAGCTCTACCATCAGCTGACTTTTCCCAGTTTGGTTTAAGAAAGTACCTTGCCAACCTCAGCCCTGACTGGAAACCCTGGATGCAGACAGGTCTGTCAGTCTGAACCCTTCCTTCCAATGAGCTGTTCTTTATATTCATGTGTCACTGTTCATTAAACCCTAACAGAAAAATCATCCTGCATTTACATCTCAGTCTATAAGTTGTCTTCTATGCTTTGTTTGAAAACTCTTTAAAAGTCCTATCTCTTTGAACAATAAATTGAGATGTGCTGCTTTCAGGAATAATTGTAGCAATTTTTCTGTCTAAATGAAAACCAAGCAACTGCCTTGCCCTTATTCTGACTCAACCTTTTGCAAGAGAGGGAACATTATCACATCCCTCAGGTATTTAGCATGAGTTCTCAAAACTTCCCTAAGCAGAATTAAAGACTGCAGTGCTCAAAAATGTCTTGATACTAAGAGGGAGGGAGAATAAATATATCAGAACACTTTGGTGTGCACATTGAATTACTGCAAAGATTTTATCAAAGAAGGAATCACATGTCTCGTGTCTGCCAAAATGCATTTCAAGGTGAGAGATTAGTGTGGAGGAAGCCTAATAAATGCCACCTGCATACTCTTTTTCTTTCATTTAGAAAACAATTACAAACTAGACATAGCTCCAGTGGATGTTCAGTTCCCCCGGTACTTGGGTACATTTTTTGTAAAAGCAGCAACACAAAAAAGCATGGGGCTTGCTGTGTGTCACACTCACTTCCCCCTCCACCCCAGCTAATCCTCCTCTAATTCAGCTGGCTGCTTGTGCAGCCAGGCACGGCACATTAGCACGGGTTGCTGGAGTTCAGGGAAAAATCCACTGCCTGTGAATGGTTCTTTATTCTGATCCAGCAGCCTGGATGTGGTGGAAGGTTTTCTATGCACCCCCATGTTCACCTCTTAGTAATCTGTATTTTCAGGGACAACACAAACCTGCTGGACACAGCACTGCAATGAGTTGCTGCAGGCTGGGGGTGCACCTCGTAATCCCTTTTTATTTCTCTTTCCTCAAAACACATCAAAAGGGTAAGGAAATGGTTGGAAGATACTGGTTTGTATCACTCACAAATCTCCCACCTTGTTTCTTAGCAAGAATAAGAGTGGCAAAGTGCAAAGCAAAGCTGCAGTCCATCCAGGAAGGAGGGGTTCAGCCTCAGATGGAAAGAAGGCTCCCAGGGAGTTGGTCTCTCACTCACTCACCCTGCCTACGACTCAGATCACAAGATTCTGCTCTAGGAATGCCTGCAATGGAGAAGTCTGTTCAGACCTGCCCAGGCAGAGCCAGCAATTCCCTCTGACTGGTGCAGCAGTTCAGGCAAATCGCCCTTCCAGCAACCTCAGTCCCTGGGGGACAGCGCTGAAAACCACAGCCAAGGAACAGGGGCAAAGAGCCAGCAAATGGGCACTGGCTGCCATTGCAGGGATTCCCAGGAAACACTGCCACTGAAGGGTAAAAGTGGATAGATAATGCAAGGAACTATCTGTCAGTTAAAACTAACAAAAATTCTGGCCTTGCTTTACTATAATATTTTAGGGGCATAATTTTTTCTCTCTCTTTTTTAGGTCTCTGAGAAAAGCTGAGAGTCTTTGCTTCATTTTTGGCCATGGATGAAGCTTTTTGCTTGGATGAAGATTTAAAGACTGTTCATATAATTTTATGAGGCTAGCCCAAGTATAATTTTGATGCTTTGTTTTCACCATTTATGACTACCAGCAGATGAAAGACTAGGAATAATCCTATTTCACCAGGAAATGCTGATGAGAGTGCACTGCTTCAAGAACAACACAAGCAATAGCAAAGGCAGCTGAAAGCTCTATCTAGGTTTGAGAGTTCAACCTCTAATTTGAGAGCACCTCTCATTGATGCCCCTTTGCACTGGTCCTGAGAGGCCAAAAAAGGAGCACACTGAGAGAGAAATGCAGAATTTCCCTTGCCAGTTGTCAGGTATGAAAGTAACATTTCTGCAAATCCAATCCTTTTGGGAGCCATGGAAGAAGGGTGAAGACCCTCACCACACCATCACTGCAGCCCCACTGAATGGCCTGGCTTCCCCCCTTCAGAAATGAAATCTACCTTGCAACCGTGAGAACTTCCCTGGCATTTTATATCATCACGTGATCAGACAATAAAAAGGTACCATGAAATAGTGGAGAACTTAAAAATGCAACCACAGTTTTGTGGGAGAAAGCAAGTGAAGTGGCAACTTGATGAGGAAAGGAGGAAAAAAATCCCACACTGACATGGAGAAAACCTTGGGACCCAAGATATGAATCGAGTATTTGCACAAATCATGTGCTTCCAGGAGGATCCATAAAGAGAGCTATGGCACTGAACATGGAACAAGTCATCAGCACACAACAATACATTATGACACAGAATTGTGCAAACAAAGAACTTTAGTTTACTTCAAACCATTGGAGCATCCTTGAATAAGCAACAAAATTGCTGGCATGTACAGTATATAAAATGAGATTTAATTATGGAGGAGGGAAGAAAAGCAGTCCTAATGCTTCATTACCTTGCACAAAGGAAAGGAAGTTTTTACTTTCTACATAAGAAGGGGCAGTAAGGGTCAGTAAAACAGCTACTTACTGGTGTGCAGTATTCCACCATGGGATAGTGCATTTTGTGACCTTTAGCAACACGGCCAGAGAAGAAGCAACTTTGGCAGATGTCATAGTTAAAGTGCTTTAAACTTCTGTACCTAAAAGAGGATAAAAAAGAAAAAAATTCACGGCTTCAGAGCTTTGTGTGTGACTGCTTCGTATCAGCCCATCAAGTTTGCTGTGTTAGTAAATTCTCTTCTGTGACATGTCACGCGGTGTGCAATGCCCAGCAATGCTCCTCTGCCCTGAGGGACAGGTACTGCTGCCTCAGATGTTTGCATAGATCTAATCTTCAAAAAAATTTCTAATATTGGGCAACAGTGAAGATTTCTGCACATCCACTCACCTTTAACATATGAAAGACACTACCACACTTTTTATCTCTATGACACTAACTTCAGATCCTTTGCTCTTCATCATGATTCCTAAAATAGAATGTCCTCCAGGAGGAAAATTCAAGAAAGTGATGCCCTCTCAGAAAGTCACTCTGGCAACCTCCTCATGTCCTTCCTAGCACCTCTATAAAAACAATTTTCCTGCAGAGCATTCCATCCATGCAAAACTCCAAATGCACTTTTGGGCCATTATTTAATCTCATCAGCTCTATGAGGCAGCTAACTGTTGTATCTGCTGTGCTGAAGTGGTTGAAAGAGCCGGAGGCATAAGGGTTGTCTTGTTCCAAATACACGGAGCAGCTCAGCCACGACGACCTCAAAAGAACATTGTTTTACATGAACTGGGTGCACAGTATTAGCTTTCTAAAAGCCTTCCAGTACAGTATCTTTTTTGTCAAGTGTGTACACAGGGTTTCAATGACTTGCAAAGACAGAGAAAAAAAATCTGTGACAGACGGATTCTACTATCATGATAATAGATTTGTTATATAAATTTAAGAGACAGATGAGATCAGTCAAGTAAAATTAGACACAAACACAGAGCTCCAGTGTCTGCTTCCTGAGTTCTCGGTGCTTACAACAGACTATCCATTCACTTGCCATCCTTTGATATTTCCAAGGGCTGCACTTTTCAATTCCACCTACTTGTCCTTGGCTGGTTTATACAAAACTGTGTAAGTAATACAGTAGTTAATAAACTGCATCCGGGAATGGGAAAATTAGACTTTGTGGATGTGCTGAATTACTCACATCCAATCCATAGCTCTTCCTCAGTAATATTTATCACTTCCCAGTTCAGATATTAATGGGGAATAAAAAGCAAAAGAAAAGAATTTAGACTATTAGAGCAAAAGCCTCAGATTCAAAACAAAGCAATAAATACCTTCTAAATTTCCCCCATTTCCCACTGCCTGTGAAATTGTAGCAGAAAGCACTGCCCCACTACATGCATAAAAGCTACATTCATCTGCTCCCAGGTTAGAGCAAAATGATGGCTTTTTTGTGTAGCACTGCTTGCTGCTGTTATCTATCTGAGTTTTAGACACAAAATTACAGAAAGCTCTTTGTAAACAACACGATAACATAGAAGGAGAAATGCCAATGATAAAAGGAGACTGTGTGTAAAAAGGGCAGAAACCATACAAAGCAGCTATTGCGAAGCAAAGTGATAAAACAAGTCTAGGCATAATTGAAAGTGAGTATTTACTCAGCCTTTAAGTGGCTTCTCAACAGGCACACCAACACACAGCCATTTTACAACACAGTGACTTATTCATTGCCATAGTAACCATGGTGTCAATCCAGATGTTTAAATAGACCAGCAGCATTTCCCCCACTCCAGGTTAATGTTCCACCAACATTCTTTCACAGAGAAATGCACATGTAGCTTTCACATGCCTAAGAAATTTCAAGGCACTTCCTTGCTTTATGCTATGACAGAAAGCAATTCATTAGGATCCAATTCAGAAAATGCAACTGCATAGGACACACTGAATGTAAGGCAGATTGTGTTAGTTGTGCAATGCTTTTGTTGAGGCATGGAAAGACTGGGACACAGAGGAAGTGCCACATTTTAACTGATAGATGACTTGTCCTCTGCAAGTCTCACAGCACTGTACCCAGTCTAGGTGCCACTCTCCCTCGTGTCCCCATCACAATTATTTTTTCCAAGAACAAAATACCAATAAAATGAAGCTCCTGATTTGCCTGGAATCAGGCAGAGGTCTTGATCCACCAAGCAGAAGCACACGTGGCTGAAAGGGAGAGAGTCTGTACCTGAATCCAATAATGGGGCACTCCTTACAGATGTTACACTTGGCTTGGTGCTTGGCAGTCTCAGCAGCAGCCACCCTGTGCAGGACAGGCAGCCACACCATGGACTGTGGCTCCAGCCTCATCCAGTCCAGGAAAAGGGCTGCTTCAATCTCTGGTTTGTTGTTGGCCTGAAACACAAGGGGAAAAAATGACAAGGGCTGAGCATAACTGATCTGTCTAGTCACAAGCTAACTAACAGTTCAAGCTGTTCTTGTCAACTCCATATCTCTTCCAGGAATATACCTCCAACTTTTCCCCCAGCCCAACTACTCATTAAAAAAAAAATTAAAAAAATCCCCAGGATCCTGCCTTCAAGCCAGGAACTGAAAACCATTATTAATATTTCAAATCTCTCTTTCTCTTATTCTCTCTATTACAATAGACAGCACTACCATGTACTTTGTCACAGAGAAAATCATCCACTTACAGGATCACCTTTGATGCCTGATCTCACATTCTCTCTCTCTTATCTGAGACCGTATAGCACTGCTTCTCACCTATTTTAAAAACTGTTATCCAAGCCCTAAAAATTGCATGTCTTTTGATCAAAATTCCTTTCTCCTTAACATCTTTCATTATCACACTGACCTTTCTTCATAATGCACACATAAGGAAATCATTCAAATCTCTCTCAAGCCTGTTGTTGAACATGTAAACCCTCTTTCTCCCTGAATGCCTCAAACCACCTCTTCTTTAAATTTCCAATTTCCATCACTGACTGCAAACACAATACAGTTCTGTCCCACAAAATAACATTCTCAGATTCCATTACATCCCACACTCATCTCTTTGCCAACAGCAGAGCCAATGAACACTTCCCAGCAAACCCATTCCTCTGCTGCCATCCCACCCCATCCCATCCCATCCCATCCCATCCCATCCCATCCCATCCCATCCCATCCCTATGATATTTCAGGTATCTCTTCCATGGTAACTTCAAGGCAGCTCAGTCACAGAGTCAAATCCCATTGTGCCAAGCACCGTGCACCCTCAAAAAATGATATATCATCCCTACCCAGAGCACCCACAGTATGGAAAAAGAAAACAAAGAGACAAAACCCACAAGGGAACAGAGGACAGTAGGGATCTCTGAGTGGGTAGAGGTCACACTGTAGCAGCAGGCTGGACACTGCAAAGAACAGGGCAGAACAAAGGCAAGGAGCATCAAAAGGGATTTAAAGGAAATCAGTGGAATGACGGAGTCAGTGTTTACAGAAAACAGCCCTCCATGGTGCAGGGTGTCACGAAGCCTTTACAAAACTGTTACCTGAGAACCTGGGAGATGGTTTCAGTGCTGAAACTGAGGTGATAGATCAGGTGGAAACCTCAAGGGGCTCTGGGGGGGAGGGTGGGAGAAGTGAGGATGTGCCCATACAGAGAACAGCCCAAGTGATGAAGAGGGATAACATCGTGCTCTGTTTCTCTAAACCATCACTACATGCTAATTCCAATTCCTCCAGACATTTCCTTCCATGCTCCCCACAGCAACAGCATATTTATGGTCTGAATATATTTAAATCCTCTGTTTTCTTTTTTCTCTATGCTTTCAAATACAGCTCTCAGTGGGCCAGTCTTTTATATTTTAAACTTCACAAGGCTGACTGTCTTCCTTTGTGGTTCCAAACCTATTTGAAGCACTTAAATAAATAATAAGCATTAATGTATCATGTACATGGACCAAGATGAATAGGGGATTGAGTGCTGAGGATTTTTATGCTTGCTTGCAGTTACTTGTCCAGTTTCTCATGAAATTTGAGTTTAGTATAATCCAGCTAAAACCTTATTGAACTAAATACGTTAGCAATGAATTTCGAGAAAAAATACCCCAACTGATCAGCAGGAGAGAGAGCTATAGGGAAAACCAATTAGCTGTAGTTTTGTTTTTTGTTTTCTGTTAAATCTAACAATGTTTATAACCTTGACAAACAAATTAACTGATCAATATTTGAAGGCTAAGAAAATGCAGTCTTCCAGACAGAATGCCACAAAAAAAGATGTGAAATACAAGCCCTGTAATATGCCCCGAATAATGAATTGCATTACAATTGACTTAAAATGCTGTTGCAATACTTTAGTTAATCAGAAACAAAGATTCTTGGTCAGAGCTTCCTTCTTAAGGTGCTCGTTTGGGAAACCATCCAATGACTCCTATCACTATACTTGGGATCCATATACATGGACTTCTAGTATAGTAAGAAATATCCTTTTTTGGATGTTTGGGGTAAAAACATCAAATCAGAACACATCTACAATTATTCAGATAAAGTCCTTCACAATTTGATATTCATGGAAGGATTACATTAAATAGAATACACGCTGAAACACTACTGAAGTCTTCTGCATTAAGCCCTAGTTCTCTGTTTTTTCACATAGCTGCAGAATTTAGGAACCCCCCCCAATAATAAAAAGAGAAAATCAAAAGCACAGTAAAGTCCAGTCAACACTGGCAAAAGGATTTGTTCAGAACAGTGAATACTGCCTTCTGCCACAGTACATCAGTGAATTCAGTCGAATTAAATTAATTTTGGAACTCTTAAGTGAAAGGCATGCTTCTAAAATATGACCATCTATATTTTCAGCTGGAAGGCAGGGCAACAAAAGGGCAAGGGAGAGGCTTTCTGTGACTCACTCAGGGATCCAGCTTTAGCCAGCAACTACACTGGCAAACCATAACCCTGCCTAGCAGACTACACTTTCTATACAGAGGTCTTCTAAGCCTGAAAAAAAAAAAAAATTAAGAGGATCTCTTTAATATACCATTCCTAATAGAAAAACATGAGGTGTACGGAAATGCTGCAGTGCAAGCTGCAGTCAGAATAAGAATGAGCCGCTCAAAGCCCTGCTCTCCACTTGTAGCTGCTTTAAATTTGCAGGGAAAATGCTGCAGCAATGAAAGACTTTGTGTAACACCCTAGATCTATTTTAATTTTGCAGTCACTGTCAATTGCCAGCAGTCCCAATAGCTGCCTAGGCAGAGCTCCGTATGGCGGCTGTACAAAACCTGTGCTCAGAGAGATTAGGTGCATTAAAATGTATCAGAACTGGTTCTGAATTATATTACATGAAGATTTAAAGCCACGTGGAGAAAAGCTGGTCAGGGTCAGACAGTATAGGACAGACAGTTCTCAGCTGCCTCCTGAGCTGCTATTACAATTTTTAAAATAATCTCTAAATCCAGTAAGGCAGCAGCTGAAGATTTTACATACGGGAAAAAGGCTGAATTCATACAGTTCATATCTGAAGAAACAAGATCAAGCTGTAAAGAATATTAATGGTTCTTCTCTTGAACACATTTCACAATTTTTATGGTAATAACAGAGTGAATCATAAAGTAAAATTCATTAAGGCCTTTCCAGCTTACAAGTAACAATTTGTTATGGAGGACATTCAAATTCATTATGTTCCAGACATCTGTTTTTCAGTATTTATTCTGCAGAAACAATGGGGAAATAGGAAGTTGGGTGGTGCTAGCATCTTTATGCAATACTTGGGAGACAAGTTTTTTGTTCTTCCCTCTCTCTTCCTCTTGCTAGTAGCTGAAAAAATATCCTATGCTATATTAACTTTGTCTGTCCATAATAGGAAATATGCTACAAAATACAGTTGGGATTTTACATGAACAATGTGGTATGCTTTTAGACTGAGGCAGATAATACAGCAGAAATTTCTGATAACATTTCTGATTAGCTATATTCTGCTTATGTGCAGTGTAGGAAGTTGACTGGAAATAAATTAACATTGTTAACTGAATGATGTTTTTCACCCTGGGTAGAAAGCTTTATGTTGGTAAATACTGTTTTGGACAAACAGAACTGAGGGATGGGATTCTTATAACTTGGTAAAGTTTAAAAATGCAGAGCAGCCAGTAACAGCAACCCTGTGTCCCCAGTCAGGAGAACAGACCCTGCTCACCCTCGTCTTCCCCTCCTGCATTACACTTGATTGCACTGACAGTCAATGCTTTTAGTGTTGTGGCAAAGAATAATAAAAAAAAATAACATGAAACCCAGAAGTTAATTAGTGTAGTTTTATATCATCCACACTTAACAGCATCTTCCTGATCCCCACCCCTTAAACCATTTTAAAATAGCTTCTGAAAGCAGTTTACTTGTAGGACTCCTCAAGACTGCCTCCAAAGTCAGGCACAGGTTCACAAAATCCTGCTGAAATAAAACCAGAATTGCTGTTTTATGACATTTACAGCACAGCAGCTTGAGGAAGGATTTGCTAGTTCCCTTTGGCCAGCTCTCTGTTGTCAGAGCCAGGAGCAGAAGAAATATCCTATGAATAGAAACAAGGGCTGCCTGAATCTGTTAAAAATGATCGAGTCCCTCAACAGTAACACAGCACTTGTAAGTTCTTTTCATATAGACTTCATATAGACCTGTATATATAACTATATACAGTTATTTGTACATAGTACTGGCATTTCCTAACTGCTCAAAAATAAAAGCAATAAACAATGCCTCAAGAAACAATTGTCCAACCAATTCAAATCACAGCATTTATGGCCAAAGTCACTTTCAGGGTCCTGGCCCAGGATTTGTAACACCCAAATGCCACCTAAAAGGACTAACAACTCTGTTTTGGATTTTATTTGCCTGAGTAAATACACCAGATTTGGACACACTTCCATGGTTTTAGAAAGTAGGCTGATCTTGCCTTACCATTGATCAAGTACAAATCTCGTAATGAAGACTATAAAATACAGAATATTAAAATACTTTGCTTCATCAAAGTGAAACAAAACAAGGTTAAAAATACATGTATGAGTTAACTGCACATATTTTACTACTCCTTAGCTTCATCTGTTCTAGTTTTTAACATCAAGTACTCTAATTCAAGTATATCCTTGAAAGAAAGCATACTTAAAGCATTTTATAACCAAGAGCCAACTGTCCAACATTTTACTAAGAAATGGTGAGGGACATTTTCATCTGAGCTGCACTCTGCTCTCTCATCACATTTCTTCAAAGTCCCAATGTCACAGTAACTCATCCAAGGCAGTAATGTGAATTCCTAGGTCCTGTTTACACTATATGAGGAAAGCATATTAATAATTTTCCACTGTGATTAAAACCGTGTGTCCTTCACTCCATATCATTTCCCTATCCTGTTTACTTAAAAAACCTACTCATCACAGAACTAAAAGGAAAGTCCCTTCACACTGCAGCAACACTGAATTCACTCAATTTTTCATGGATCTATAGATTGCTTTGATGCATTCTGAGCTTAAGCAGAACTATACAGTCTTCAAGTGGTCACTGGATTAAGCTCTTTGCTCTCTAAACTTAAAAGCATTTTTTCTTTAAAATCTCAAAGCAGAAATTACACACGCCTGCCCCAAATAGGAAAGATGAGTCCCATGATATCGTTCTCCTCCCAAGAACTTCTACCAGCACCTTCCTGCAAATGAAAATTACAGAAAGCACAAGTCAGTGCTGGGGGAGGGAGAAGTAGCAGGAAGACTGGAGCAGCAGCCTTGGGAGAAGGGGACCGATTCTCAGGAGCAGAGGTGTGCAGCAGGCAAGCCTGCTGCCAACAGCAGGGCTGGGCTCCTCCCTGCCCAAACCTCATTCCCAAGGACTCACCCTTCAAAAAGCAGGAGAGATTTCCCCTGTTATCTCCGGGAACAGTAAACATCCCCTTTTTTTCTGCTGCTGTGCAGACAGACAAGGCCGTTGCCAGGGCACCTAACCTAAGGGAGCTGGGAGAACCACTTCTGAAGCACACAATTGTTGCAACTCTGACATGACTGCAATTATATTGCTGGGTTATCATCACCAGAAAGAAGGAAGAAAAAAAGGAAGAAAAAAACCAAAACTAAAGAAAAAGCATTCCTCAACGTGGGCGTACAAAGAAAGACTTAAATTAGCTCCCATGCAGTAATGTAAACTATGAACCCCCACAATATTCTTCAAGAATGAATTATCTTGCTCCAGTAACAGGAGGCTGCTGGGAGTAGCAGTGCTGCCTGGCTGTCCAGCTTTTCCAGCCTCCCTGGCTCCTGGGCTGCTCCATGTTCCCCCCACCAACGTTTCTGTGCTTGTCCCCCAGCCCGTGGGTCCTGGTGCCCACCACCCTACACTGAAAGGAAGTCTCAGTGCTCCCCTTCTCCCTTTCTCATGGGAAGTTCTGATCTCTTTCCCCATTTCCATTCCTGGCTGCTCCTTTCTTTCATGCCTTATTCTACCCCCTTCATCATTATTATTCTTACTGCTGTTCTTACTGTCATTCCCTAAGAGTCATCCTTATTTTCCACTCCTTATTTCCTTCTTCTTTGCCTTCATTAGGGCTTTCCCTATGCTTGGATTTCTGTTCCTCTCCCTAGGACTCCATCCCACCTCTTCCTCTATCTCCCCTCCTCATCTCACCCTCCCTCCCCCTTTCTGTCCCTCCAAGAAGATCTCTGTTCTGCTGCAGCCCAAATTGGAAACCAATCTGCACTCTGAGAGTTAAAATAAAGCTTCATCTGGAGGAAAAAAGAGAGGATGACATTTCTCCTATTGCAGGTATGGAAAAAAATCTATTTTTCAGTGCAGGTAAAGAAGGACATTTCAGGTTTTCTGATGTTCTGATTTCTGAGCATGCCAAAGGTTGTGTCCAGCTGTGCTTGGGCCGTTCCTAGAAATGCCAGCAGCTGGATGTGGTACAACTTTCAGCCTGCTGGCATGTCTTCATTTCTAATGACAATGTTGCTAACTCCTTTTGTTCAAATAAACAGCACAAAATCACAGAATCGCAGAACAAGCTGAGTTGGAAGGAACCCACAAGAATCACTGAGTCCAACTCCCAGACCTGCACAGGACCATCTCCAAGAGTCTTCTCCCTACTTTAAAAAAATGGGTTTGGTGTGTTTCATCACTGTGATTTTATATTGTTTTATTCCTAGTGTAAACACACAGAATGGCAGCCTTCTTAAAAGAAAAAAACAACCTATGGTTTTGCCAGATTCTGAGGTCACTTTCCTTATCAGTTTTTCAATGGTGCTCTAAAGCGCTGTTGACATTCACTTGGGAAAACGACGGAACCCGGTGAGTCCTAATTCCTGAGGAAGGTCATTCGTACAAAATTTTTACCATAGATTTGCTGCATAATCATTTTGTGTTGGTGTCACTTGAAAGCCCAACATGGATGTCAAGGCTTGAAAGCACCAGCAGGGTCTAACAGAGCTATCAACATTACTGTGCACAGTTTATGAGCATGGGTTATTCACCCAGGACACAGCCCTATAAAACACTCATTCTGAAATGGCATCAAATACTGATAAGAATTATAAAAGGTCATGACATGAATGACAGAAACAGTAAAATGTAAATCCTGTAGAATTAATCTGTCACAGGAAACATCAAAAATACAGAAAGTAAATGTCCCATCAGAACTGAAGTTTGTGGTGATTTTAGTATTAGATTCTTTTCGAAGTCATTGTGTGTATGCAGTCTACTTCCAAGCATTAATATTCATTGAAAACACTTGCTGTGTTTTGCTTACTACAGAACTGAAACTACTACATAATGAAACTTGAGCAGCAGGCAAAAAGGCAAACAACTCCCCCCTTCCCCAAGCAAACAAAAAAATCCCTCAGGGACAGTGAGGAGATGGGAAAAGAGCTTTCTTCCATTGTAATGTAGAAGATGCATTTAGAGTTAATCACAGACCATACATTACCTCCCCTCCTCTACCTTTTCACTAAGCAGCTGTCTTCATCTTGTGCATTCTGCTGGTGCTTATGATAAGGATGAATAATTCCCTTAACTCTCTTCCTCCCCAGATTAAATAATTTACAAGTTTGAAAAAGAGCCTCCAGTTTGCTGTGTATTCCTCAACAGACAGGACAGGAATTCTTTCCGTACGCTTTAAAAGAAAACTGGTATTATCCATTCAAGGAGTGGAAGGAGCTCATCGAGCACTCCTCGCCCCTAGACAGCACTGCAGGCGGTTGCCTATCGCTCCCCTGGGCACCTGGCTGTCACTGCTATGTACATGCCCAAAATTCAGATAAACTACTGCTGTACACCTACATAGCAGCAATAAACAGTTATCTACTGCTGGGCAATAGAAAACTGTAAAACCAGGAGCTGCTGCAACAAAGACTTACACTGTTTGCAGGGTTCAGTTCCAACAGGAACCCCAATGACAATTATCTGCCCTCTGAGCTAATTCAAATACACCTTGTCAAGGAAACAGTTTAATGAGCCAAAGGGCACTACCATCACATAATCACAAAATAATGAGGTTGGAAGAGACCTCTAAGATCATAGAGTCCAACCTATGCCCTAACACCTCCACTAGACTATAGCACCAAGTGCCATGTCCAGTCTTTTTTTAAACACATCCAGAGATGGTGATTCTACCACCTCCCTGGGAAGAGCAGTCCAGTACCTTATTATTCTTTCGGTGAAAAATTTTTTCCTAATATCCAACCTATACCTTCCTTGACATAGCTTGGACTGTGTCCTCTTGCTCTGTCTGTTGCTGCCTGGTGGAAGAGACCAAACCCCAACTGACTACAACCTCCCTTCAGGAAGTTGTAGTTTTAGGTGACTTTACTGTAGAACAATAAGGTCACCTCTAAGCCTCCTCTTCTCCAGGCTAAACAACCCCAGTTCCTTCAAACGTTCCTCATAGGGCTTGTGTTCCAAGCCCCTCACCAGCCTTGTTGCCCTCCTCTGGACATCACATGAACCACAGCACCCTAATCCTCATCCCAGACTTTCAACCCTCCTCAGAAGTACAGGCGAGCTCAAGACAAAATACCAATCAGGAAATTCAGAGCCAGCAGAACATGGACTTACAAACTGGAAGCAGCTCCTGACGCTGGGCTCGATGTTGCTGCCCCCGAAGGAGGCCACCTCCCCCAGCTGCCGGGGGATCTGGATGGAGTCGTGCAGCAGCAGCCCCAGCCGGCGCTGGTCACAGAAGCCAGTGGAACTTGCCACTTGTTTGAACAGGTCTGGAGGAAGGAGAAGGACACCAGAGGTCAAGCACTGCCACCAGGATGTGGCAAGCAGCCCAGATTTGTGTCGTTTCCAAAGCTCACAGGTGCGGTCAACAGCCTTGGAGGACATGAGCACAAATAAAACTTCCATCTGGCTGCTTCTGTTCCCATAAACACTGGGGTTTTTCTGTGAAATGTGAGTCTTGTGGTAATTTTTAATAGTGTTACTGGCTTGTGCCTGGGAAGAAAGGCCACTCTAACACAGCACATGTGTCATTACTGGTAATAGAAGCAGAGACTCGGTAACACAGCTAACTAAACAGCAGGATCTTCGAGCCACAACACAGATGTCTAAAAAATAATGTTTAATGGTAAAATAATTTCATACAACATAGAGTACCTTTTCAAGTCTTAGCAATCAACACACAACTCAGAGAATCCATTTCTCTTCCAGATGAGTTAAAATGATAACCAAGAGCTGCCTAACTTTATATATATGTTGATCTTTTAATTCAAGAGAATTTCTAAAATAAAATAGAAATTACAATATGGAAGAACCTGCTGTCCATCAGAAATTTTAATATCATATTAATTTTTAGCTTCTGAAGTGAAATGTCATTTGATGACATGTTCTGTTATTGCATCATTCTAGATAAGAATCCTTACAGGACAGAATTATTATCCCTGCATAAGCTCAATTTAATTTGAAGGGAATTAATTATACTACATATATATTGAGGAGGTTATAGAATTCATAATAAAAGGAAGAAACAGTTTATTGTTAAATAAAATATTTATTTGCCAACATCTCTGTTGACAATACATTACCTGAATAAATTCTCCTTACTTTTCAACAGTTAAAAAAAAAAAAAGAGAGAGCAAAATAAGGCTAGAATAAAATAATGCTCTTTTTTTGGAGCCACTTTAATATTTTACCCAACACCAGGGATACAATTATAAAGGTGCTTCAGCACTGCTCGAGATAACTTTCCTAGCACTTCTTAGACACCTGTTTCCTTCCAAAGGAATAAAGGAACAGATAGAGAAAGGATTATTTTTTAATTACATGAATTTCACTCTTGCAAAGTCTAGTTTTATAATGAATAATTCTGGGATGAATGCTTCCATCACCTCTGCAAGCCTCAAGACTTGTGCTCTAGCACAACCAACTCTGCTCTGCTGCACAAATGAGACAAAAAAATTTTAAGGGGTGCAAGTCATTGCATACTTGCAGCAATACTAATGGCAACTGCACTATGACTTCAGCATGGATGGCAAAGCCAGACCACAGCATGACAGACACAATCCCTTCCTCTCCCACAGCTATTCAGCTTTCAATTTCCCCATCATTAAAACATTAAATGTCCTCAGCAAGGTTATAGGACACTTAACCGTGCACACACACTGCAGGAGAATCTAAAATATGAATAAATGTTTTCCTTTATAACTTTGATCATCTTAGATGAAATACAATTTTGAAAAAATCTGTACTAATTTTTTAAAAAGATTTTCTGAATATTTTTTCTTAACGCCCACATGAAACATCTAGAAATCTAAACTGTGACATTCATTGTGATTGCCCTAAAATCTGATCCAATTTCACATCGTCATGCACAGACCCCACTGTTGGTACTGTGGGGTCTTTTTTCTCTTTAGAGTTCCTCAGCTTGCATTAGTAGAGAGTAAAATGGTAACAACTGAAGAAGAACTGCTATCGGGTCAAACCCTAAAGGTTAAATTTTCAGTGGTATTTTTAAGTGCTTGAATGAGTAATACCAGTTAATTCAACAAGAAAGTTACTCTTGAGAACTACATTTATCAGTAGTTCTTTTCTGGATCCTAGTCTCATTAGTGAACTGATTTATTAGTCACGTAAAACTAAGACTGCAAGTGGAATTTTTTCAAGTATTTCTTCTCTTAAAATATGCAAAATTTGCCCACCTTTAGTATTTATTTCTTAAAACTTATTTATTTAAAGGTAGCAACTATATTTAAATACAATGTATATAATAAGACTGACCACAATGTGGGAATCATTTTAAAAAGTTAATATATTTAAAAATAGTGTAATGCAAGTGTCCTGTAGACATGCATTTTTGTGTGTAAAGGTGTGCTGAACCAATGGTCTCTAAAGGGGTTCCTGTGCCTCAGAGAGTGTTCAAGACAGTCCATCAGGGTGCAGTGAAGAAATACTTTTTGTACAGTTAATAAATTCAATTGAAAGTTTCAAAAAGTGTTTATTTAATCTTTATCACATCCTTCTTAACTTTCTACTTTTGGTATGCTTTATAATGTAGACAATATATTAGTAGAGCAGTACATGTACATAATTTATAAATAGATCTACATCTATTGGAGGTGCATGGTCAAAAGTTTTTCTGCTGGGAGGGGTGTGATCAAAATGGTTTGGCAACCACAGAGCTAAATTACCTAAAACTACAGAGAACAAATAACTTAAAAGTACAAGGTGAAACAAACACACTTTGCATCTGCAATATCTAAAATAATGTTTCTGTATGCTATTTAAATGTTTATTCAATAAAAAACCAGGAGGAATAAAACAGGAACACAAACAGAAGGTAAACCCAAAATAACTATACCGACTTACATCTGTATTTATCTTCCAGGTGTGCTTTACAAAGGGACACGACACCGGTTTTGAAAGATAAGACACGGATCCTTCCTGTTCGACCCCTAATGGAAAAGAAACACTGGTTGATAATAAAATCCAATCATGTCATAATTTGTTTACTATAACCAAGTTCACTGCAGTACTGTAGACTTCATAAATTAAATCTCACAGACAATACTCAAGCTGGATGGTTATTAGTTAAGCTAGAAAAAGAAAACATTGCTGTGGCTTCACAGGCATAGCTGAACTGCAGTGTGCTGTTGTATCATCTCCACATGAAATGGTCTCGATCAGAAATAACTATTCATCTCCTTTTTTATAAAAAGAGTGAGTAAAGGGTCTTTACACTATGCTTCCTTGAACAGGCTTCTCTATGAACTGCTGCTGAGTGATTCTCAGAGATGAGGTCCCTGACAGAACAGCAAACTAGTCCTCTTGCCAAAGACAATATAGCCTTACTTCCACCAGAAATCCAACGTAGCAGTCGCTTTTAGAAAGTCTTTGCTTACTGTCTGTCAGCCATGCCCTGACTTGCCTGAAAAGGCAACAGGAAGCCAGGCACGAAAAAGCAGCCTCTGCCAGAAGTGTGCAGTGACAGAGACACTTGCAATATGTTCAGGTGAAAGATAAAGCCTGCCTAGAAATCATGGCAAGGCAGGCAGGCTGTACAGTTATGCCATAAACACCTTGGTGTGGTTTCCGAGCTCCTCCTGGCAGCGCTCAAAGCTCTCCCGTGCAGTGCCAAGGGGCTGGCACACTCCAACCAGCCCCTGCTGCCTGTCAGTCTCCCCTCCACGCTCACTCCTGCCTTGTAATGTGCCCACATTACTACTTCTGCTTTCTAATGCGACAGCGAGAACAACATCCTCCTCTGAGCTGCAGGCAACGCACTGACAAACCTTCACATCTTCCCTCACTCATCTGCTTTAACTCAATTTACTCCTAGTTGCTGGCTTCCCCCCCAGATTTGTGTTTCTGATAGCATTTTAAATATGTAACATCTATTGCAAACAAAGACATACACAAAACAGGAGGCTAAAGCCTAAACCCAACATTTCTGAAGCAGAGGCTTATCAACAGCTTTGAAGCATCACCTCATGTAGAGGCAGGCCGTGCTCATGCATCAGGCTGCACCACAGGTAAAGATGCATGTGGTCTTTTTAAACCTATGAAAGAGCTGAGGAGCCAGCAGTGCTCATTTACCCACACATCTCCCCTGCAAACCCTACAAAAGAAACCTGTGGACAAAGCCAAATTTAGAATTTGCAGCTTTTTATTAAAGAATCTTACGTGTTTCATCATGAATAAGAAGCATTTGTAGTTTACCTATGCTTTCCACACTCTGGTCCTTTCACTCCTCTCCCTCAAATCTTTTCCAAATTAATTATCATCTGTGCCCTGAGAAACTCCTCCTGATGAATACCAGACTCATGCAAATTATACAAGAGAAGAATATAGAATAATGATTGCTCTGCAAGGCAATTAAATTGAAACTTGTACGAATTATGAGTTGTTCAGTTCACTCTCCTCTCCTCCCAAGTCAAACCAATAATTTAGCAAGCTACTGCAAATGAGCATGAGTGACTGATCAATTAAAACAAATCCGAAATGTGCTGGATTTGCAGAGCTGTACCCATAATTAGATCAGTCATTGACTGTGAATTTGATTAATATCTTTACAAATGACAGTTTTCAATTATAAGAAAAGTAAAGATGCAGTACATTTAATTAAACATCTCTGGTAGCGTTGTGAACTTTGGTTGATCTCTGCCTATTAAGTTTACAATGAAAACTAAACACATGTAACCCCAAGGTCACCTCTCTTACCAGCGCAATTTAAACCTGAATTTTGGTAAAATAGCTACAAGCTTTCCTCACACATAAAACACCTCTGTGTTCCATTGTGCCCTGCAATATGCAGCTCCTCAGCACACCTAGGGAATTGCCTGGAGGCAGATAATTATAATTTCTAATGTTGTACTTGCAGCACAGTGCAACATAAAGAAAGCTAGACTGGACATGGCTAGTGGACATGCCACATCCAAACTGGACAGTTCAGCTTAGGAGCAGCCAGTGGAATGACCTTTAGTTCCCTCTCTGCTTCTTATGTGACTGATACAGATTAATATCCCTAACACATGTTTTGTTTTCACTAACTGGGAGTCCTCATCTATGTCTTATTTATGGTTCATGGTAACTAAGAAGTGGATCACTGCTCTGTGAAAGCCAAAGCAGATTAAACGAATAAAACCTGGCTCTTGAATGAATATAGCCCCATTCTCTAGTAGTGGTAAACTATAAGAAATATAATGTAATCTGGGTAATCCACAGGATACTGCAGCTGCTGAGGGGTTGTCACAAAAAACTGACTTATTGGAGGTGATCCTTCAGGAAGACATGATCTGTATAAATCTGTACTTTCTTTTTGCAGGTGATCACTAAAGCTTCACTGCTGTGACAAAGGGTGGATGGAAGAACAATGCTATGGCCCAGTAACAACAATATGGTTCAAAATGTCAATGGAAATAGAGTAGTTGTCCCATGACCTTCCAATTCTACAGGTAAATGTTTATTCTGCCACAGAAATGAGCATGTCTGGCTGGAAGTGGCTGATAAAAACCTTAAAAACACAAAACTGACTTTTTAAAGATTAAATTCTCCAAATACAAATATAATGGCTTATTCTAAAATGAGTGTACAAACATATGTTGGAATTTGCCTATGCATCATGAGCATTATCATTAATCCACTTAAAAGGAATACCCATAAATTTTCTTCAGGTATATTTAGTCTGTTGTGTTTATATTCATGGGTACACTTTTTAAAATTAAATTTTGAATTAAAGGTTTCTCAAATCTTACAACTACGGGTTGTGAGCACATTAGACAAGAGATGACCCTCTTCCATCTTTGAAAAAGAATGACAGATTGAAAGCCATAGAAAATTGACATATTTGAAAAGGCTTAACATCCAGAGGTACAGACAGGCAAGAGTTCATACAGTGTTCATTCTGTTGCTTCTTGATAATTCTCTTGAATTTCTTTATCAAAATAAATTAAAATGCCATGTAAAGTCATGACTACTGTGGACAGACATGCAGTCACAGAATTGGTCTGAACAAAAAAAAATCTGCTTAAAAAGTTGTTTTCCAGCTCTCTCATTACCTAGCTTAGTAAATCCAGGATTGTAAGCCTAACCAAGGGCTGTATTGATTCAGCTCAATGCAGCCATTAAACCATTAGGTTTATTAAACTTTCACTTCAACTACCCATTTTTCCAGCTCTAAGCCAACCATGCTATAATGAGGCAAACAGCTCAACACACCTTCCCCTTCCCTTTGTGCTACTGGGAAAGCTTCTGGAGCTTTCCCCTGTCCTGAGCCCCCCATACATACGTGTCATAGACATTCAGAAGCCAGTTGAGGCACATGTCCACGCAGAGGGGGACGTTGACCAGGTTATTGTGCTCTTGCTCCAGTCGATCGTAAATGGTGGTCAGGCAGTTAATGATCTGCAGAATGTCCATTGGCTGGTCATTTTGTTTGAGGTTGTGCTGGTCCAAGGCATCACAGGCAGCAGACAGACTCAGGAGATCCACTGTTGAAATAAAAAAAAAATACACAACCATAAAGACCAAAGAGAAACAGTGGTTGTATTACCCACACCCAAAAAGTAAATAGAGCACTGTACTTGGCTTATGTGCCTGGCCAGAGGATGTAAAATGTCCTCTGAAAGTCACATGCAAGACTGGTTTCAGAACTCCTACAGATGCACTGTTATTTAGTTGTGGCCTTAGAGACCAGTGTGTATCTG
The DNA here is from genome assembly GCF_051311805.1 of Agelaius phoeniceus. Lineage (NCBI taxonomy): Eukaryota > Metazoa > Chordata > Aves > Passeriformes > Icteridae > Agelaius > Agelaius phoeniceus. The sequence continues at coordinate 11,367,258 of NC_135266.1, read as the reverse complement.
TTTCATTTTTAGCTGTAAAGTACTTATTATGCTCTTGGGTCCTATGGAAATATTACACAAATAGCTGTGCAAGTAAAAACTATGTATTTCATGCTTTATGTTCCTACAGATAGACAGGCTAATATTTGATTACTGCACTCACCAAATGTGCTCTCACCATAGCACAGGTCATCAGCTTTCCTGAGATGCACTGCCCATTTCTTAGAGAAGTCGAGCAATCTTAACCAAACCAAACTCCACAAAGAATATGCAAACAAATCAGAGCTGAACCATGATTAACCACTTTGTTACTTTTCCTCTAGTGAGGAGAGTGGAAAGAAGGTTCTGGAAACACTACATATCCTCTTTCAACATTTATTAATCAAATGTATCCATTTTAAATTCTGAAGAGCATTTATAATTATCAATATCTCTATGGCATTACAGAGTAACACATGTTTCAACTTATTGGTCAACATGCCACAGAGATTTTTGTCACAGGCATTTAAAATCATTTTTTTTTTCCAATTTAAGTCTGTTGAATCTTGAAATGCAAATGTCCAGGGCAAAACTGAACTTCCCTTTCTCAGCTCTTAACCTCTGCAAACTAACATCAGCAAGCAGCATCACACTTAGGGCACACAAAATCATGGGATGTTGGCTTACAAAGTAAAGCTGGAATAAGAACAAAAGAAATCAGAAAGATGAGATAGTTGATGATGATCTTCCGGCTGCCACAGGAAAACACTTCCTAACTCCTTGCAGTGAATTTCCAGGGTGTGAGCAATGGGGATGTTGAAGCCCAGATGCTGTTAATCCTGCTCACACTATGAGCAGTCACACAGTGCAGCACGATGTAATATGACCCAAGGCAGTAGCATCTGGTCCAAAATGAACTGGCCAAAATCATCCAGGAAATTCTTCACGAAACTAGAAAATGAACTGACTCAACTGCAAGACCAGTTTTTCTCTCACTGGAATAAAAAATGTGCTTTCTTCAGTTCTGGTGAGCAGCATCTCTTCATAATGTCAAAAAAAACCCTACATAATGAGCAGAAGCTAAATGCAGAACACCATATAGGAATTTTTTTAGAACTTGATCCTGTTTAAGGGCACATTTGGCAAATTCACACTTGAGTATCCTGTTTTACCCAGGATGAAACTGCCCCTTTGATGTCCTAGTGGGAGATGAGAAATACTTTAGCTGCCCTCAGGGCTGGTTTGCAATGCTGCTTGGACAGTACGCTGGGATTTTGCAATTGCCAAAAGAATTTCAAGAGTATACATTTCATTGGAAATCAATAGGGACTTCTGCTACTAAATCCCTTAAGCACTTCTGAAAATTTCATCCTCTGGGCCTAACATACCTGGTGTTAAGAGTGAATAAGGAAACTTTGGAATGCTATCCCTATTATTACACCAAGAAATTTGACTCCATGATTTTGTGCAGAGTTTTATTGGAATTTTCACTTTTTTTCACATTAGCATATAGACATTTATTAAAATAAAGTATTTTGGAATATTATGTTTAACCTTCTAGCATAAAAAATATAGCTATACTAAGGTCAGTGTTAAACCCTGCAAAAGCATCAGATCCGTTCCTGAGCATCTCAGAAAGATGTTTTTCTTCTAAGAATTCATTAGTCAAATTGAAAATAGAGCACAGCCCTCAAACACCTATAACTGAGCTTTTAGGCTGAACTCTCAGTTCCTTTGAGACTACGAATCAACGGTAATTAAATGAACCCCTCAGGCGTCTGAGTGGCAGCATAATTATATATGCAGCTACTGCTAAACATGGGTCATTCCACTTTGTGAAAGCTCTTCCATTAATAAACAGCATATTCTGAAAAGCTTTTCAGCCCACTCTTCATCAGCCTCCTGTCCTATCCCGAAGTTTGTAACACGCAATTATCTCCTAACAAGCAAAAAGCACTTGCCAACACGTCCTGCTTTAGGGAACCTCTTTTTGTGGGAAAAAGGAAGGCTCTGGCCTTCATCACATTAAGATCCTCCTTCATCTTTCCCATCAAGACTTTAGAAATGTGTGTGGGGGGTCCTCTCCCAGAACACAGAACTGCATATTTATTTCCTAAAAGCAGATACGAAGGCCCTGTGAATGATGGACTTGCACAAGACAATCAGATATGTATTGAAGAGCTGAGTATTTGGCACCCTGCAGTGATCTGAAAAGCTTTACTTTACACACCATTTTGTGCTTTGCACTTCTTGTGGGTTCTCTGCCACTCTTATACACTTTTCTATTTAAAATTCCAAAACTGACTCCAAAATCTGTGTGAGCAGTGGCTTCTAGCTTACTTTCAAGTCTAAATCACTTATATAAATATTTCTGTGGCCTCGAAGGCAATAGAGAAAAGGTTAGGATGTTTTTAACTAGACACTGCCAGATTGCAGGAAAAGTATAAAAGACAACATGGAATAAGTAACCAGTTGAAGGACAGAAGTGACAATTAATAGGCAGGAGAAAGTGCACTCTAGAGGTCACAAACTGAACTTAGGGAAAACCCAACATATGGCTGGTAATAAAAAGTATAAATGGTCCTCCCAGAATGCAAGATCATCCTCTCTGTAACCTTCTGCTGTTGGCTGACACATTAAAAATATATTTAATCTAGTCTGCATACAGTTAAAGGAAAAAAGACCCCTAGCAGAAGTTCTTGAATATTTTCTTTTGCTGCATTTCCAAGAAAAGTTTGTGAATACATCTCATTTTATTGATATGACGATGTCCTGATGTGGTTTGCACTTGAAGATCAGATCTTTAAAAGCAGCAAAATAAGAAAGTCATCATGCTTTGATGTGATTATCAAAGGAATCCATACATTTAAAAAACTTGGAGCAATAGTTACACCTGGCATGCTCACAACAATTTTGAAGGCTGAAATGATAAAGCCACATACTAAATAACACAACACATATGCATTTATTTTTTAAGGATTGCTATTTTCCATATAGGAAAATGGTTTATGTTTAATATCCTAGCATCTTTAGGTTTAATATCCTAGCATCTTAATACTCATTGGGCTGATTTATGAACTGAAAAGAACTAAAATATAAGTACAGCTCCCTTTTTAAAGTGTTTCTATTCCTAACACTGAGAAGTAGGCTGTACCTTTACTTCTGCAGGCCTTCTATAAAACACACATTTTTAGAGTACTCCTCAGTAGACAAAAATGCTGTTCTCTATGAAGTTTGCAGAAAAGAAGATCTATAGATATATATAGGCATATACGGATATATATATTTAAAAACTCCTGCAATTTTAAAACAGAAATTAAGAGTAAGAGCTGAAAGCAGCACCTACTGCAAGTGGGATTTTGGCTTTGCGTAGGAGCCCTGAAACCCAGCACTGTGCTCTAATTCTACTATTGCCAAAATGCAGAAAAATAATTTTGTAATGAGTTGAGGTTTTAAAAAAAACCTCATTGAACTGAGTTCACAAGCGACACTGAAATGATAGAATACACAAATACAATGATGGTGTCTCCAGGCAAAAATATTTGTAAGAACAAAGCGTGCTAACCAAATTCCTTAAATGCTTCTCCTTAGATACAAGTACGAAGAATGTGCTAGAGTAATCAGTGTAAGCGCCACTGCATGTCTCTGAGAGCATCAATTCTCTGAGAATTTACCTAAATGTAACCTCAAGAGATGAACTGACTTCAGTTTCTCAGCTGGACAGGGGAGGGAAAATAGACAGAAAAGCTCATGGGTCAAAATAAGGACAGGGAGAGATCACTGACGAGTTACTGTCACAGGCAAAACAGACCCGACTCGGGAGAATCAACTGAATTCATCACCAATCAAATCAGAGGAGGATAATGAGTAATAAATTGCAAATCTTAAAACACATCCCCCAATTCCTCCTTTCTTCCCAGGGTCAGCTTCACTCCCAAATTCTCTACCTCCTCCCCTGCAGCAGCAGCAGGGGAATGGGGGTTGCAGTCAATTCATCACATGTTGTTTCTGCTGCTGCTTTCTCCTCAGTGGGAGGATTCCTCACACTCTTCCCCTGCTCCACTGTGCAGTCTCCCACGGGAGACAGTCCTCTACAAACGGCTCCAACGCAAGTTCTTCCCACTGGCTGCAGTTCTTCACAAACTGCTCCTAGTGAATCCCTCCCACAGGATTCAGTCCTTGGGGAACAAAAAGTGCTGCCAGCAAACCTGCTCCAGGGTGGGCTCCTCACCCAGAGTTCACAATTCCTGCCATGAGCCTGCTCCAGCACGGGTTTCACATTGGTCACAGCTTCATTCAGGCACCCACCTGCTCTGGCACGGGGTTCTCCACAGGCTGCAGGTGGGTATTTGCTCCACTGGGGAGCTCTACAGGCAGCAGGGGCACACCATGGTCTTCTCCACATGCTGCAGAGGAATCTCAGCTCTGGCACTTGGAGCATCTCCTCCCCCTCCTTCTGCACTAACCCTGGTGTCTGCAGAGTTGTTTCTCTCACGGATTTCCCCTCCTCTTTCCCAGACGCTGTTGTGCAGCAGATTTTCTCCCACACCCTTCCCAACTACACTATCCCACAGGCACTACTATCACTGCCACTGATGGGCTTGGCCTTGGCCAGCAGCAGGTCTGTTTTGGAGGTGGCTGGCATTGGCTCTGTCAGACATGGGGTACATTTCTAGCAGCTTCTTAGAGAAACCACCCCTGGAAACACCCACTACCACAACCTGGCCACAAAACCCCAATGTAAAAGTCCAAGATGAGTCCAGAATTATTTAATGGTAGGAATCAGTTACTGAAAAACACCTGAAGGACCACAGAGTCACAGCCAGCACACGTTTTTGAGGGGAAAGTCCTGCTCAACAAATTTAATTTCCTTTTCACAGATTCACACAGAATCACAAAATAGGTTGGAAGAGACCTCAAAGATCATCAAGTCCAACCCATGCCCTAACACCTCAACTAAACCATGGCACCGAGTGCCACATCCAGTCTTTTTTTTAAACACATCCAGGGATGGTGACTCCACCACATCCCCAGGCAGACCACTCCAGTACTTTATGCCATAGTAACCCAGCTAGTTGACCAAAGGAAGCCAGTTTATGGGATCTTTCTGGACCAAATGTCCAGCCCCCCGCTGGAAAAACACACCATGTGATGGGTGAGCAGCTGACTCACAGATGGGGCACAAAGGGTTCAGTGAATGGGGGGACATCAGAGTGGGGAGCTCCACAGGGCTCCATCCTCGGCCCTGTGCTCTTCCATCTTCATGAAGGACTTGAACACCAGACTGGAAGGGACACTGAGCAAGTTTGCAGGTGATACAGAACTGGGAGGAGCTGCTGACTCCCTCAAAGGCAGGGAGGGCCTGCAGAGAGACCTTGACAGATGAGAGGCCAGGGCAGTCACCAACCGTGTGAAATTCAACAAGGGAAAATCCTGGATTCTGCACCTGGGATGGGGCAACCCTGGCTGTACAGACAGACTGGGGAATGAGAGGCTGGAAGGCAGCACCAGGGAAAGGGACCTGGAGTTCCTGGCTGATGGAAAGTTGGATGTGAGCCAGCAGGGCCCTGGCAGCCAGGAGGGACATCCCTGTCCTGGGGGCATCAGGGACAGCATGGCCAGCTGGGCAAGGGAGGGGATTGTCCTGCTCTGCTCTGGGAGGCCTCACCTCGAGTGCTGGGGGCAGTTTTGGGTGCCACAATACAAAAAAGAGCTGTTAAAGAACATTCAAAGGAGGGCAACGATGATGGTGAAGCCGTGGGAGGAGGGGCTGAAGTCGCTGGGTTCAGCCTGGAGAAGACTGAGGGGAGGCCTCACTGCAGTTACAACTTCCCTGTCAGGGAAAGACAAAGGGCAGGCACTGATCTCTGCTCTGTGACCAGTGACAGGACCCAGGGGAATAGTCTGAAGCTGTGTCAGGGGTGGTTTAGTCTGGATATTGGAAAAAGATTCTACACCCAGAGGGTGGCTGGGCACTGGAACAGGCTCTCCAGGGGAAGTGGTCACAGCACCAAGCCTGACAGAGCTCAAGAAGTGTCTGGACAGTGCCCTCAGGCACATGGTGTGACTGCTGGGGCATCCTGCCAGGAGCTGGAGTTGGATCATACTTGTGAGTTCCCTCCAACTCAGAATATTCTATGATTCTAATACAGATAAAATGGGATGCAAAGTTTTGCACTTTCAGTCATAAAAACCTGTTACAAGTTACACTTATGCACTGCCAGTTAGTTACTTCCAAAAATTGTTTCCTTCAGTGCTGCAGTGATTATGAATACTTCTCACTGCATATCACTCCAGTTTCTTTATACCACATTTCCACAGTGAGTGTGGCAGAAGTGCTGTACCATGGAAAGATGTTTATATTTCTAATCATAAGTCCTTCTTTGTCACTGAATTCATGTTGAAATCTTTCATTATGTTACAAGACTTCTCACTTATTGTTTATTTTTTCCTTTTTTTCCCCCTATTTTTTATACATTCAGACATCAAGTCTGCACACTTTAGCAGAATTCACCCATGCTTATAAGCCTAAAAGTAAACATGCTCAAAAATACCGAGGTTTGACACAGTTCCAGAAAGCATGTGAGCACAAATCCAACTTGAGATAAATCAACAGTTGAGACATTTGCAACTGTGTCAGAAATTTAACCCTGTAATTAAATGCCAAACAGTGAATGTTAAAATATTTTAATAATCCTCCCAATTGGACTGCCTAATAAACTGCTTGCTTTGGCAACTGACTGGCCTATCAAGAAAACTCTCAGCGAATTATTTGGCTATCAGGTTACAATAAGCTGAAAAGGAAATGTAATTCTAGTGAAAAGTAGAATAATATACAGCAGTTGGGAGAATTAAAATGTTCGAACATGCACATCACTAATGTAACAGCTGATGAGAGACTTTTCAACACAACTGAAAGCTGGGGAAAAAATGAAGCTAAATGTTTATTGAGATGATCTCATTTAAAGGCAATAACCCCTCAGGGTTCAAGATTTAACTTAACAAACCATTAGCAACTTCAGCTCTGAAGCATTATTTCAGCTGAGCTCTCACTGCTCCCAACACACCACAACTGTGTTTCTTTCAGCTGCAAAGCTGTGGCATGGCACAGTGAGTGACATGGCACAGTGACATGGCACAGTGAAAATACCTGGCTAAAGAGTGTAAAGACAAGAAATATGTATGGTATGTTCAGTTCTATTCCTGAACTGCTGCTCTGCCTTACAAGGCACAGACCTGCAGACCACCCAGCACTCTGGCTTTGGAATGACCATGCAAACCGGTGGCAGCAGGAGGCCCTTCAGGTGAGAGGTCTCCATGTACCAGGCAGAGCTGGGGGTACGTGTGGGAGTGTTTTTCTACCTCTGCTATCTGTGAATAAACTTGTTGGTGATGGAGCCTTCCTGGCAGAGGGTGAGGCACAGGCAGGTACTTACAGCACAGGGCTTTCTGCAGCCTGCGGAGTTTCATGGCAGTCCTGTACGCCGAGAACCTGACGTTGTTCAGGTCAGCTGTAGGGAGGCAAGATCAGAACAAAAGATCAGCTTCACATACCAGAAATAACCAGACTCATGAATACGTTGTTATGTTGAACTACAAGACTATACCTGTTGGTTAAAAGAGCAGAGGTGGAAAAAAAAAATTGTTAGAAATTTCACTGAGTTAAAGACCTCAAATCTTGACAACCAACCATCCAAAAAACCCCACTAAGTCCTAAAGTGTTACTTCCTTTTGTTCAAAGCCACTGAACTAAAAAAAACTTGAAAGGACAACATCAGTGACTGCAGCAGTGTGTCTGGAAATACTGCAGCGCTTTTCACACCGAAGGCACTCTGAGGGAGATAAGCCCCTGAAACTCTTCCTTGCTCACCTTGTGCACCAGCCAGGCTGTGTGCAGGCAGCCCCAAGGGAAAACTTATGCCCAGGAAAAAACAAGTGACTCTCAGCTACTGCTAAAACAGAAAACTTATTAAAAATATCCAATTAAACTTCTGTGCTTTCCACCTAAGCAGGCCCCAGCCATGCCCAAAGATGTAGAGCCTTTCTGGAGAGAAGCCAGCTCACCCAGACAGGTGAGTTTCCAGGTCCCCACCTGCAAAATGGCAGGGAGCCAGTGGCTCTGGCAGCGTGACAGGGAATGGCACCCAGGTGGGGAGACACTGTCTGGCTCAACTTTTGCTAAGCTGTCCTCATACATTTAACAAAATAAGGAGATCAGCACAAGTCCTCACTGAATACTTTAACCATGGCTTGCAAAACCTCCTGGCCACCGTGGGGACAAAGACACACCAGAGCAGAGCACAGAAGCTGGTCGCAGGGGCACTGCCAGCAGCTGCACTGGGAACTGAGGAGTGGCAGGGGACACACTCGTACACTACAGGGCAGCCACCCACCACTGAACAACAGTGCACGCTCTTGGCCCTGCCACCTACCCAACTAATTCCTGGGCACACACACTCCTGTGCAGCCTAAGGATCACTCCCAAGAGATTACTTGGCATATTGCAACTTAAGGGTTTTCCAGAACAGAAACACACTGCTTGTGCCAGCCAGTTTCAGCACCTGACAACACTGCTGAATGCATTTCATTTACTGGTGAAACCCACGGAGCCTAAGGAATTACTGATGGGAAAGTGTTTAGAAAATGTAAACAACAATGTAAATATAAAAAGAACATTAGAGGTAAAAATGCAGTGGCTCAAAATAAAGGTCCCTTTAGCTCAATAAGCTTCCTCTAACCTGACAGACTCTTAGAGAAAGAATATGATGAAAAACAGGGATAGACAAAACATTTCCTTGTTGGCATATGAGCTAAGGTGCTGTAAAGCTGTTTGAAATGTGGTAGCTTGGGTATAACTATCCCAACATCATTTATAATGCTGTACAGGTATAGGTAGCAGAGGGAATATAGTCTCAATTACATTAATTTTAATTAAGCTGTTCTGAATGAATAATATGAGGCATGATAATTCAGTAGTTTTGAATACCTTAATAAAAGCTGTGGAACATTTCTGAAACATGTCTTAGAGCAGAAAAGGAAGTTTCAGCTTTGTATATAATTTATTTTTCTTTGCACAGTTGCATACACCTTTTTAATGGGCACTTCTATGTATTGTTCCTGCCAGCTCTGTCTCTCATCATCATCCTGACAGGCCCTTTATGTGGTGTAGAATACATTGAGTTAAATAAAGAGACTTAATTTGTCTTAAATGGAAATTAATAAAGCAGTCTCTCACAAACACACCATGAATTCAATTACATTTTGTACCCTTGCTGCAAATCTGTATTTGTATTCTGTAAAAGAATATTATGGCTAGCATTTGACAAAACGAAGAAGCCTTTCTTAAATTCTCCCTGAGTGTTCTGAAAGAAGCATATCTATTTATCACTTACATTTTCAGAAATGTGAGTAAATATGTATGCATATTTCAGGCCTCGATCAAGGCAGAAAATACAATCCATGCAGACATTTAATCCTGGAAGTGCCACAGTTTACATCTATTTTCCTGTATATGTAATACACACTGAATTTATCATCACCCTTAACAACACTGCTGCCAAGAAGCATCTGCTCTAAATGATGAAGCAGCAATGCCAGGTGCTCATTTTGGAGCCCTGATCTCAGGTTTTGGAAAAGCAGCAGCACCACTGCTCATTTGGCTCTGCAAGCCAAGGCTGAGCCATCACACTGCCACGGCCACCGCAACCGTCACTGCTGTCACCAGGATTAGCCTGCACCCAGATACTGTCCCTGGGCCAACTGCTCACCTCTGTCTTCCTTATGCCACCATCTCCACACTTCTGATGGACAGCTGTCTCACCAAATGGTGACAGTCACTTAAGATCACTGGATCTTAGTGATTTCACTCTTCCTCTCCCTGTGCCTATGAAACTGTCAGTGGTGCCTCTCCTCCCCTGGGGCTACGGCTGGAACAAACGTGTTGTGTGGCTCAGGACAGCAACAGAAGGAGCCCAGGCCCCTCCTAACTGGGTTCAAAACATTTGGCTTGCTGCATGAGACCCCATTTAAATGAACCACAGAACTCAAGACTGCCAGGGAATGAGTCTTGGCCCAGGGCTGGGGAGTGCTGCACGTAAAGCCACCCCTGACATGGAGTGGGGGGACCTCGAGTGAGGAGCACAGACACACGGCCAGCTCACACCCCAGCTGATCCTGCTGGGAACAGGCCAAGGAGGGAGGAAAGGGGCTCAAGCAGCAGCAACCTTCCAGAAGCCTATGGGAACACCAGTAATTCTTACCTCCCTGTTTTGGGAAATTGTTTTTGCTTTTTTCCTTCCTGGATCCTAACGGAAAAAAAAAAATGTTGCTTTCTCCCCCCCGACACAGCCCACTGAAAGAATTAGAACCCATTAAGCCCTGCTTCCAAAGCTTTTATCATTTCAGAGCAGGTTGAGGAGTTCAGTGCACCAACAAGTATTCCTCCAGCCCTTTCCTCCCACTCCTAGAAAGTATGTACCACCTCATCCTCTGAACCAAGTGGTCAGAGGGCTGGAAAGCTCTTGCTGTATAGTGAAACTTTTTCAAGTTGTCAACAATACTCCCTCTTCTTGCTCAGAAAGCAACTTTCAAGCTGTAAACAATGTAAATGCCCAAGAGCATAATCTGTTTAAGGTCTGAAACGATGAAGTGAAGAGGTCACTTGGCCCCTGGAAAGGAACCAACAAAAGAAAGGACCATGAGGGAGTATTTGGTGACATATTTACATCTCAGAGCAAAGAGAAATCATGACTTTCCCACCACTCAGCCATGGACGACCCCTCTGTTCAAGTGAATATATGTCTTTCTCTCTCTAATAACAAGATAACAGTGAACAAGAATCAGTGCTTTTATTACAAATGCAGCTCTAATGAAGGGTACTTCAGCTCAGAGTGCTGATAGGAGTAACTCAAATCAGAAATACTGTGGAAAGATAAGATAATTAAATCCTAACATTTTCTGCATAATTCTGCATGCTGAGAGAAATCTCAAAACATAAGGGCTATGTTTTATTTCTACAGTATTCTAGAAATACCTGCAATTACATGCAGTAGATCCTTTTGCTAGTGCATAATCAAGCAAAAAAACCCACTCATCTGAGAAGTGGTCAGTGATTCAAACCACCTGCTGGAATGTCTCACTGACTAATGACACAGATCCGTAGTCAAATAAAATCTTGCAATTTGGGTTTTTTTTTTTAAATCCTCTCTTGCTAAATTCTGGATTTTACACTGGGATATGAGTACTATATTAAGAGGGAAAACATATTCTCGTATTCTGGAGCTTTTACTGCCTAAAATAGCTTATAAAATAACTAAAAGCAATACAAAAACTAAAATCAGTAAGTTTTCTAAAATAGCCTATTTAAGAACAGGTTTAACACCTACCATGAGGGGGTATTTGTTTTTACTGTTAAGGAGTCACATCTGTAAGTCAGACAACAGGATTTAAATAAGTCCCTCCTAGAGCTGCTGCATCTGCTGAGAGTGCTGAGTGACTGGGAGTGACGATTTCTATTTGAATTTCTATTTCTATTTTCCTATTTGAATTTCGATTTCTATTTGAATTTCTATTTCTATCCTGCATGACAGAGTCATCCCACTGTGTTTAAAAGCACTGGGGTGGGCCAGGCTACTTCCCACCAAAGGCTGTTCATGCCATTTATCTCTCTCCCAATGTAATCTGAAGGCATCTCATAAACTCCTTTTACCAGGAAACTGCCTTTCTTCCTTTCTTTTAAAAGGTGTTTCTTGTTTATATTATTGTGAATATTATTATAATTGCTTTTTTAGTTAATGAGGACAAAACACACACCCTTCCCTTGGTCCTATGGACAGCAATTATCTCAGTGTCTGGACATCATCTAAGTGAAATGAGCAGCTTACATGCTTCAGGTGGTATTAACCTCAAATTAACAACTTAACTCTTTTAAAGAGTTAAGATGTCATCAGGTCAAATCCTCATCTTCATTTTAAAAGATTTACAGGGTTCTGAGGGTATTTAATCTCAAGTGCAAGGACAGAGAATGTGAACCTGTAGTGATATACCCAGAAACCTGAATGCCTTACTCAGCCACAGCTTGTGTCATGCTCATAGACTGCTCATAAATACACTGCCTGGGGATAACCTATTTTGGGAATTACAATGCCTTCCTGACAGATGTTAAAAACTCTATACTGGACAGCCCTGAATAGACAGCAATTCCTCTACAGCCACTGAATTTTCCATGTCTCATCAGACATCAGCAGCACTCTTGCCTTTCCAAGAAGGTTCAGCTCACATTGTTTCAATACAGCTGATATTCTCTGTCTGGCTGGTGAGAATGCTGGGTTTCCTCCTGCTGCCCAAAACTTGTAAATTATTCTTGTAATGGTGCCCTACAGTGACATATATTGCCTCTTCTGGAATTGCAGCTTTAAAATGCAAATGACACAAATGCACAAAGGAAAGAAATTAATCAAGTAACACTGCTTAATATCAGCTGAGTCTCAGCCATTGACTTTTATTATAACAATAACTAATGCTATCATCTACACTATTTTGGTAATAAATAACAGTAAACTGTTATTTCATGTACAGCTTAACCACTCTTCACGTTGTACTAGGCCTGTCCACCTGAGTGAAAAGCCAACAGTGTCTCTGCAAATTAACAAGTGGGAGGTACCCAGGGCACCACAATACTACTGACTGCATCTAGACCCAGTGGCTGAACACCACAGCATGTGCCAGCATCCCTGTCATCAGACCAGATGACATGACCTTTGGGAGTTTTAGAATGGAGTGTCTTTTCTACAGCCTGCAAACACAAAAATGCAAGAAAGGATTTGATGTACACCTGGTTCATCCCATTATGGGATTGAGACATGAGTGGAGTTTGTGGTCAGACAGTTCAGAAACCTTTTATGTGCTCTGGTGAGAAGCAATCATAGAAGAAGACAATCCTAAAATAAATAAGCTACAAAGAACTTCAGAAAATAATAATAAAAGGTGTCCATTTGCAAACAAAGAGTGCAGTTACCTTAAGCCAAATGTCCCCATGCTGGCAATATTCTGTAACAGAACAGCCCTTCATTCTCTCTAGAAGAGCCTCCTTGATGCTAATACACCTGTGCTTTCATTTTCAAGGGATGCCAGGTTAACTGCTACCCCTAAGTTCTACCTCTCTGCCACAGTTATGTTTACTGTCTGTTAGGTGTGTGCTGCACAGGGCTCAATCACACAGAAAGATGGCTTCCTCTACACTAACTACTGGCCAAGGCTGACTGAACCCAAGCAATCTGATTTTTTGAAATGGGCTTGAAAAGGACATGAGTGAATAATCAACCTTTAAAGAGAGGCCATATGGAAAATCTCACTGGATTGCAGTAGAACTCAAATGTCTGATGTGTGCACTAGGCACGGGTCTTACTGGTGCAAACATGGAAAACAGCTGCATATGAATAAAACTTCATAATAAATACATGATTTAGTGGTTGCTAATACAAACTGTAATGGCAGTTCAGCCTCTTCAGGCAGCATTTCAGAAGGACAAATCAAGATACACAAACCAAAGAGGATGAAGCTGGTCAGCCTTGGTCACTGGGAGTGAGAAGCTCACAAGAGAAGCCAGCCACAGGACCAACACAGCAGCTGCTGCTGAAAGCTCAGAGGTGCCTTCCAGCATTCTCCCACCTTGTGTTAAGCAATTCTGACATTTCTTTCATGTAATCCATAGAGAACTACCCCCCATCCTCTAAATTAAATGGAGAACTGTCACCAGTGCACTGCAGCCTGCAAGAATGAGGCTGGTTTTCACCCTCTTGCCTTGCCTTGGTGAATTAGGAATGATAAACAACATTTCTGACTGCATCCTGCTACTGCAATTACTGTTCATGGTGACACTAATGCACCTTGAGGACACTTGTACTGACATGACATGACACAGGAAGGCTGGAGGAGGGGACACTAACAGTATGGCATGACAAGCCAAGTCCTCCTGGGCCATCATAGCAAAGGCTGGAGTCATTCTCAGCTTAAAGGCAAAATACTGCTATTCGGAGCTAAACTGTCTGACATTAAATGTTCACTCTCAGAAGATAATCTGAAAAAATTGAGCAAACTCAGACCACTTTGTGATTCCTCTTCCTTTTGTCTCTGCCCCCATGCAAAGGTCCGTGGTCTCCAAGACAGAGAAACAACACAAATTCCCTTTTCAGTGATGCCCTGGAGCCATCATGAAGGATGAAAAAATTTGTAAGGGGGTGTAAAAGAACAGTGTAAAAAGAGCAGATCTGCTGCAGAGGAACTAATTTTGGAAAGAAAAGCAGCTGGAGCAGTTCTTGATCCTTTGAAGACTTTCAGGAGGAAGCTAGAAGAAAACAGGAGTGGTTCATAATGGTGTAAATACAAACCAGGGATGTCAGCTACTGATCCTTTGAAGCTCACGTATAATGATTTTTACTACCTTTCCTATTTCAGCATTTATTTCTTTATGTTTTTAACTTACATGATTCTTTTTCATTTAATCTATACCAACATTTAATTCCTGCTGCCATTTCAATTAAACATTAAACAATTAAATCACTAATTATAGACAGATTATTATGTACCTTTAAGTAGCCATAAGTTAAGAGTAAAAATTGCTCAACTTGAGTAAATTTTTCATTAACACTGATAAAATGCTACATTGTTTAAATAATAAAGAGCAGTCGGGAAGGAACAAGCACCTTAAGTGTCCTAAAAGGAAAATCTCTGTTAGAGAGAACCACAAGTTGGAAATTTTTGATACACAAATATAATTTCAATCAAGTATTTAACAAGCATCTTTATAACCAGCTATGTTTTACTAAAGGAGCTCCGAGAGAATTTGAGAATACTTCCTTTATAGGCAGATTATTGTATCATTTCTTCCTGTAGATTCTTCCTCCTGTCTCTGATGCAGTCCCAACTGACGAGGTTACAGGACTGTGCACAGCACATACCTTCTTTTAGTATAATAATGCTCCCAAGTAATTTAGCTTCATTTTTATTAATACCCAGACCTCCAAAGATAGAAAAATGAACCAATAAGTCTCACTTGAAATTCACCTATTTTAGCAAAATGTAATGCAACAATTTGGAGGTGTGTGAATTGGATATGTGAAGATTAATATTACTCTTCTTTCTTGGAGAAGTGTCTCTTGCATCTCAGAGGCAGGTAAGAAATGTTACCTTGTGTCAGGATTCACCTTCCTCGTTCACTTAAAAAATTAAGCTTTCAGTAATTTGTAAGAATTTAAATCAGACATAATCATCCTGTAGCAAATGATGATGTACTGGCATGTACAGTACAGAGATAGATGTGATGTAACTCTCTACATGTATAGAGAGTTACATCACACAGCACAATTATTCCATACTGGATAAGTGTAGAAGTTGGAAAATGGAAATGAAAATTCTTGAGAGCATTGATGTACTCGGTCCCACTTTATTGCATATACATGCTTGCCAAATTCATGCTTTCTACCAGATTTTTAAAAAGGCATACATACTAAGCTCTTTACTAGCTTCTTTATATGAATTAGAAACAAAATTGGGATCCTAATGGAGGGTAAAATAATAAGATATAATGAGTATGCAATAGAAAATCGACTTTAATAACATCTTCTCAGATAATATATTACTGAACAGTCTGAAAAGACTTCAAACATCCCATTATTACCATTTTGACCCGAGGCAAAGCAAAGCACTGAAAATACATCAAGGGTTCTGTTCAAGACTAAACGGGTTATACTTGTATTATGCAGTTTGTGTGAGAGTTAGGCAATGGTGATTACACTCAGTTCAAAAATAAAATAAATCTGTAGGTTATTCAGGAGCACTTTCATCAAAGCTTCACCCATGTGGCAGGACACAAAGAGTCACCTTGTCTAGTCTCTTTTGTACATACATATGAACACCTCCGTTTACTCATAAAAATACGTGTTATGCATACTTTTCTAAAATCAGCATTGCTTTCACACTAATGACTGTTTGGTCTCAGTTCTAAAATAAACAGAACAGTCCAGGTAGAGGACTGCTTTTTGGAGATTTAATGCTCCTGAAAAGAAAAGCAGCAGGAGAAAAAGGAAGTTCACAAGTAAGTAAGAAACAAAATCTGCCTGAACACGTTCCTTCTTTGTGCAGTAAAAATAAGGCTTGTCTTAAACTTCTGACATTTGGGTGATACTCACAGTGATAAAATTCAGTTAAACTAAATGCAAACTGACTTCAGCAGTCACACATCTTCTGAACTGCTGACCTGAATCTATCAGGACACTTTTCTCCCTTATTACCTTTTCACTTCTTGGTATTTAAGAGTACTGTGGCTGAAACAGGGAACTAGCAGAAGAAAAGCAGTTGCAACAGGACTTTAGGTCCGACCAACAACAGTATCAGCAATACCACGCAATCTGTGGATCAAAGGCAGCTGAGGAGTCAGAGTGCAGTTCAATTAACAGGCAACTATTTGAAGACCTACCTGTATTAAAGGGATGTCTGCAAGTGCAATTACCATTTGTCCTGAAACTTTTAAATCACTCACTTTAAGAGCAGAAATATGAAGGAGACACATGGGGCAATATGTTGTAATTAAATGTCAAGTCCCTACTTGTCTGCTTTTGCATTTGGTTAGCCTGAACTTACACATTTTATATCCCTTTTTGGCATACAAAGCTGCATTCTGGTTAATTTTTAAACCAACTGCTGCCACACTGCTAATACTATAAGGAAAAAAAAAAAATCTTCACACTGCGTCGTTTCATTTTATATCACTTTTCTAAAATATTTTTAGCATGCTTGAACTGTAGAGCACCATAGAGATACCTGAGTTTGCTTGAAATAGATTACACTGGCATAATTAGACTGTTTTCAGCAGCTAAACTAGAGTTTAGCAGGTGGTAATTTAAGCTATTTTTCACCATGGCAAATAAGCCTGCACAGAATGCTAGATCTGACAGTCCTAATGCTCAAGCTGGTTTATGTGCTGTACAAATGTAACCTCCTTATGAATGCAGCATATTTACTGATATTTCTTTCAGCAAAAAAGCTTAATTTTTATTATACCCTCTATTATTTATTAACACAACCATTAAAATCAAAGAGTTAGCTATTAAATGGCCTGCCAAGCAGCCTACACTAGAGCATAGATTAACCTATTTTATCTTGTAGATGTGCTTCTGTTAATAAATTCCAAAGCTGCTAAAAAATGAAAAAAAAAACCCCTCCACCAGAGAGGCACATCTGAAGTCATAATAAGCATGCAATTTGGGTATTCAAAATGACATCATGACAGCTGCTATGCCTTCTAAGTATTGAAAGTGCTTTAAAAATAAAGCAGTGGTAACACAGTTTGGCAAATTGCTTCAACTGGCTTCCCACCATCCAAAAGTCAACATTAACAGCAGCTTGGTTTGATTTTTTCATGTGCCTTTTGTAAAGCAGATTAGACAGTGAAAAGATTCAGGATTATTTTTTTCTAACTTCTGTTCCAGTCTTTCAGCAAAAAGATTGTAACAATACACCCAAATTACTTTATAAACCCAGTGTACATTCCAAATGTGCTAAATGAAATAAATTTCTTTTCTACTGCATGTTTGAAATGTGTGCCTTTTGTATTTCCCTTGCAGAAAATTTTAACATCAGTAAAAGCTCAGCCTCTCTCTTTCACTTAATTTTGATTTGCTTCCTCTGGAAACCTTTGCCTTAGCAAATCATTCAGTTGAAAGAAAAAAAATAAAATAAAAGCACCAAACATCTGGTAGATATGCCTTACCTAATGACTGGTAAAGCTCAGTCATCTTGGGATGATCCCAGCAGGTCGTTTGCGTCTCATGGCTACAACACAAAACATGAAAGTTAGTAAAGAGAATTTGTCTCTCCATCTCACAGCAGAGATGCAGGCTGCACATCAGAGCACGGTGCCAGATCTGTGCCCACTGCCTGGGCTGCCCTGGCAGGGGGCTCAGCAGTGCCAGGCGTGTCTTCCTTCAATGAGAGGCATTAACCTGGAGTGCTTTATTCAGGCAAGGACTCACGAAATAAAATTAAAATTTAATTAGTGCTAATTAAAAAGACAGCAAGTATGTCAATGTTCTGAGGAATTTGCAAGCCATCAATTCTTAAGAACTCATTGCTTTGTACCGGTCATTCTCCAGTTGCTCCAAACTAGAGGACAGACATTTCAGAGGGCTTAGTTCTTAAAGAGTTTCTGGAAACTCTGAGCAGACACTGAGATCTGTATTTGACATCCTTTCCCCTACATGCTCTCTCAACCCTTTCCCATGTAGTAGTAAGAACCACCCAATGCAGTGGGTCCAATCCTTCCTTTCAGTTCAGACACTTGTGATAAATTCCCTGAGCCACAGCCTTCTGATCCACCAGCAGCTTACACCGCTTCCCAGGGCAAGGTTGCACCCCACACTGACAATCTCTTCTAGCAAAGACTCTTGGCTGCTCTGCTTGTTTCCTGGGACTCCCAGGCCCTCTCCCTGCCCCTGGAGGTCCCTGTGCAGTGTCAGGCAGCAGAGCTGTTGGGAAGCCACGGAAAAGCTGGAGCAGGGTTATGAAATGCTGCAGTATGACCAGAATGTAAATTGGAGAGTCTCTGCATTGAGGTCAGCAGCCTCCAGCTTTGCAACACAACGTGTTGCCGAAGGACAGGCAGCGTGAGAAAGTCAACAGAATGAAGTGTTAGTGGATGTAGTAGCAACTCATGTCTCCTAAGGTTATACTTTGTGAGTTTGTTTTTTAATGACAGCATAGCTAACATGATTATGTTTCCATTAACATAGAGGGCTTGAAAGAAAATTCTCCTTATCTGTCCTGTAGCCAATAAAGTCCGTTCAATGCAAACAGAATTCAGCTGTATTAAGAGACAACTGTGAGTCTCCATTAAAAAAAAGAAAAGGAACATGTATGTAGCATACCATTACTAGCAAATACATGTGCCATTTCTGTACTTAAAAGCAGACATACAGGCTTCAACATGCACACATCATTATCATTCTGGAGAACATATGCAGAAGAGCATGACCTGACCCACAGCACTGTGGAGCTCCTGGAGCACACAGCTTCCATCTCCAGGAGACCAAACCACCACCCAGCAGCACCTGTGGGCTGCACTGTGC
The DNA here is from genome assembly GCF_051311805.1 of Agelaius phoeniceus. NCBI lineage: Eukaryota > Metazoa > Chordata > Aves > Passeriformes > Icteridae > Agelaius > Agelaius phoeniceus. The sequence goes on along the minus strand of NC_135266.1, from coordinate 11,348,179 downwards.
CCTGGAACATCGACACAAGAAGGTTGTTTCAGAGAACAAACAGTCCTTAAGTTCTCATTTTGAGGCACTGATGTTCCCAAGTGCACGTTTACCCTTTATAGACTAAGAAGAGGTAAAACTTCCAATGTATCACTTCAATACCACATCTACTCAAGGAAAAAGAAAGTTGTGCCAGGTTTTTTTAGTACGATTTAATTTTGGCCTTAAAAGACAGGCTATTTATTTGATTCCTGTGAATACTTACTGCCCCAGTAACCTCTATATGTTCAGCAGCTTACTATATATAATTTTTTCAGATTTTGCTCTGTAACTACAAGAAAGAATGAAAGGGATCACAAGCACTATGCATAAGAAAAAAACTCAACTGTAGAGCTGCCCTAGTTGAGCACAGGGTTTCAAACAAGCCCTGTCTCAGCATTCCCAACCCTTCTCAATTCCTGCAGTGGTTGAAGGCAGTGAAAATGGAGAAGAACACCACAAGAGTAAACCAGTTTTAACAGAGTAAACTCTGTTAAAAACGAATCCTGCACAGAGAGATGGATGCAATTGTATTCAGAAATCTCAGCCTGGTCTGGGTTTTTCTTTTTGGTTGGTTGGTTGGTTTTTATTCCCAGAAGCTAGGTAGCTTCAAGTGAAAACCTGTGGATCTGGGCCACCTGCATCTGAGCTCCTGCATTTCCCATCCTGCTTGGAGTGGGCAGGTTCTGCAGGGAGAATGCAACACCAGAACCTTTTATCACACCCAAGTATAGAGCGTATTTTTGAAGAAAAACAGAAACAGCTTCATTCCTAAAACCTCAACTGTAAGAAGCCTCTTCTGATATAGCAGCATTCCAAAGGAAAAGATGGAAGTGCATTCATGGCAGAAAACCCCGTAGCCAGAAATGTCCTGATTCAGGTGAACAGCCGCAGACCCCTACAAACATTCACACCTACAGACCAGGGGCTGAAGTTTGTTTGCACCCAGGGTCAGTCCCAGATCAATAGTTCCCCAGCCATGAGCTTGGCCAGCCTGGCTTGCTTCCCCACAGGCAGACAGCCCCAGAAGCGGGGTATATTTGAACATGAACTGTACCATGGTTTGTATGCTGAATCACGCAGCAAAAACAACAAAAAGAATTTATGTGAACAGTTACAAGAAACTGATTTCCCATGAAAACGTTTAAAAGCCATTAGATATCTGGTAAAGGTGAATATACGTAGGATTATGGACATATTCCATGCTTGTGTGGGATAGAAGAACAAAAGGATCATCTTTGTATGAAAAACCCATACAAAAAAATCAAAGTTATACCAATGAGAAATTTACTGAATTTTTTATTTTTTATCATAATGACCAACCACGTATCAGTGAGTTTAGCGTGTATGGTTTAATCTTATAGCATTTACTAGTGCTGAAAGTACACAACTGCTTTTGTAAGACCTTGTAAATAAAATTCTCTTTGCCAAAGAAACACTGGACTCCAACTGGTTTCAGGTATTTTTAATACCAGTAACCCCAAACCTCTACTCGGTGTGGTTTTCTTTCATAGTATAAGATTAATTATCACGGGAAATGCACATTTTGTAAAGAATAATTTAATCTGCTTCATGTTCAAGTAACAAACACTGAATTTGCAGGGCCGGTACATTTCCCCTTTCGCTTTAATTTGAAACTTCATTGCAACTTAGGGGAAATATTCCTTTGGTAAGACCATAAAATCAAGCCAGTAGAGCCCCTAACTCTTGCCCCAGCAGCTCCCCAGCAGTGAGCACCCATGGGGCAGAGTGCCCTGCAGCTGCTGGATCCCACCCTGGCAGGGACCACCCAGCTCCCAGCCCTGGCAATGGGCTGGCCAGCCCTCAGCACCCCTCTGTGCTCCTGCAGGAACAAGCAAAGGCTTGGAAGGCAACTCTAGAGGTTGAGTGGCCGTACGGAGCCAGGGCAGACTTTGCTGGTACTTTACATGCAGAACACAAGAAGGCTGCAGATATTTTGCTCCAGCTAAAAGGCGTTCGCCTCTCAACATCTTCAGCTCGGAAAATTATCAACTATTCTGCACACAAGGGCAGCTCCAGGAAAGGTTAGATTCCATCAAGGCTATTCTTCCTAAGCCTCTTTGCCATTTTCAAAGGCCATTTAATTGTGAGCTCTGGGGTTGGACCGGTGGGGGAGGATTTGTGTGTATGCCCTTATTGTGAGCACCGTCTGAAGTGAAATGCCAGCTCAGCAGTTTCAGGCAGCCTCAACCACACTTGGGAATGCTGTAGCATCCTTAATAGATCTGCAGCAAAGTGTTTGCCAGAGTTTCAAACTCTGGTGAACAAGGCCCTTTACAGCCTGCAAGTCAGGAAGACGTCAAAAGTGTAGTCTGAGTCCTCTTGACTAGCAGCAGCTGAAGCAGAGTGAGAGTATGTGCAGAAATAAGTACTCAAAATGCTTTTCCAACAAACCACCAACACAAAAAGACATTGGCACACACAGCTAGCAGTTTTGCAATATTGCACATGCTCAGAGGATATATCTTTCAATTTGGCTCTACATTTAGGTCAACTAAATTGATCACTAGCTTTTAAATCAAAGGCATTCTGAAACAAAGAAAAATGTAAGTGCACTCACTTGGCTTATTTTCCTCTTTCTCACCTGACCTGAGCTGCGAAAGTGGAAAGGAAATTAAAACCAGGCCTGAAAAGAAGACGAGCAGCAATGGCTAGTGGTGACACCTTGGTGCAAGTGTGACTGGCACGTTAAACACACTGATAATTTGGTGGGATGAAAGCACAGTCTTCACTTGATACATCCTTTGGGAACCACAGGACCACTTCATTAAAGGGTGATTATATTATATTAGCAAGGATAATTTTTATGTAGGGAATTCTGTCACACTATGCCTGTGTGAACTCTGTTTCTGCCAACAGCAGAGAGATTTGTCTCTCATCACTGTCAGCAGAGCCAACAACACACAGGATTGGAAACCTGAAATCAAGAGATGATATCCTAACAGACACACTGGCTGAATTACAGTTTCCTTGTTATGACTTGATCAGTCTGGACAAAATACAGTTATTTTTTCTTCATTCTTTTTATATTACTTCTGAGCAACACCAGCAGCAGGAGGAATTGAAAGCAATGCTCCCCCACACCCAAATTCTTGCACAAATCCCCCCCCACATTCCTGCACCAGCCACGCTGTAACATTCACAAATCTTTTAACTGTTTTTGATTGCATCTCTTCTCCCTCACCCCTTTAAAAAAAAAAAAAAAGCAAAAAAGGTCCTGTGTATTCACTGCTCAGCTCCAGAGCAGAATTTTAGGCTGCAACTGCAGAGTCCTTTTTAAACTCTTACAGCTCACTTCATTAGTGATACCAGAGCCAGTTCTGCTGCACTTCTCCCCACACCCTTCATTAGCAAATGCGACATGAACAACATGTGCAAACGCATAGACGTACACAGAATAAAAAATTCTATCGCATAGCAATAAATAGTCACATATACTCACAAAAAAGTGCCAAAATTATAGTGGTATTGTACAAAGCTCTGAACTCATCTCGTTTCAAACAACATGATTTACAATACTTCTCACCTTCTGTCTTTATGATGAATCAAATGTTACTCCAACCACCTTATGACCGTTGTCAAAAAGCCAAAGTAAACATGATAGTTGTTTGGATTTTACTAAACTAACCTAAATGCAACTGAAAGAGCTTTTATGAATAGACACTACCTCCCATTTAAGAGAAAAATATTTTCAACGGAAGATGACAGTGATTGCGAAGAAAGACTTAATATTTCTCTTTCTACAGTGCTTCATTAATTCCTAAGCTAAAACAAGTTAGTGCTATGGAAAGTATTAGCAATGTAAAAAGGTGGCACTCCTTTGTGCTTTACAAAGAACTACTGTTTTCATCTGTAAATCTAGAGACTACTGATCTGTGCAGAGATTACTTCTGTTTAAGCCAAGGATCAGCGTCTCTTCAGCAGGAATTTGACTTTAGCCTGTTTTATTGGCTTTTGCAAGATTTATCAGACTGCTGAAGGCAGGCACCGATACATATTAAAGTTTCTTGCCGATACTGGAAATGAAAAATAGGAGAAGGGCCAAATATCAGCTGTCAAGTACTGAATAGTAACCCTTTTTTTCTCCCGTTGATGTTAAACATTTATTTTGTCTGCTCTGTCAGGGGAAAAGATTCCCGCTCAGTGACTTGGTTTGGGTGAGCCTTGCCCCCCCGGCTTGTCACTCTCGGCTGATCTATTTGCTTTCCAAAGCCTCTCCTCTCCACTTCTGCCAAAGCAATTTCACTGCAGGGTCTCTTGTCAAATCTACGCTTAGACAAGCGATGGCCTTGAACAATTCTTTAGTGCTAAAAAGGTCAAAGATCCCTGATATAACCAGGTTCCTCGTTTCCCCAGCTCTGCACACAACACACCTGCAAAAACCACCTCTGTGCCCAACTCCAGTGCAAGACACCTCCGGTGTCCCAGGCTGCAAGATGTTTTACAGCAGCTATTAAAAGGCAATATAAGGTGCCATATAGCAACAAGAAATACAGCACTTACAGTGTGCAACCGCCCGGAGGGAATCCCCTCCCAGCCTCTTCTACCTATTAACTTGAAAGATTACTTCTAAGCATGAAATTACGGGGGAGAAAGAAGCCATACACCCCCGAGCAGGTTCGCTTTCAGGAATTCCGCTGAAGTTCACGCCCGGCCCGAGCTGCCCCACAGGCGATGTTCAGCGCAGGTGACGCCGTGCAGCACCGCGCTACCCCCGGAACCTGCGGAGCAACGAGGCGAGCCCCGCGCATCGCACCCCGCCGGCACCGCCGCGGTTCCCTGGCGCGGCTTCTGCCCTCGCCAGCCCGCACGGGCACAGGTACAGGCACCGGCACAGGCACCGGCACAGGTACAGGCACCGGTATAGGCACAGGTACAGGCACCGGTACAGGCATGGGTACAGGTACAGGCACCGGCACAGGTACAGGCACAGGTACAGGCATGGGTACAGGTACAGGCACCGGCACAGGTACAGGCACCGGTATAGGCACAGGTACAGGCACCAGTATAGGCACAGGTACAGGTACAGGCACCGGCACAGGTACAGGCACCAGTATAGGCACAGGTAGAGGTACCGGCACAGGTAGCGCGACGCGTGCGTGCCGCTCACACCGCCATCTCCTACGTGTGCCAACGGGGCGCATCTAGCGCTCAACTACGGCCTCGGGAACGGGGAAAAGGCGCCGAACCAAACGCCCTTTCAAGTTCCCAGAAGAAACCCGGCGGTAAGTTGCGATTTCCCGTGTAAGCGATGACAGGTACGGCCGCCCGCCCGGCGCAGACGGCGGCCGGCCACGCCGCTCGCCGGCGCCGCCGCCGCGGAGCGCGGGATGGCCCCGGGCCGCGCCCCCGCCCGCCCCCGCCGGCACCTGCCGCCCGCGCCCCGCATCGCCCTTACCCCCGGAGCTGCTCCCTCATGGCGGCGGCGGATCGGCGGCGCCGCGGAGACAGAAACAGCGCGTCCGCCCAGCCCAACCGCTCAGCGCCAGTGCGGCCGCCCCGCCGGCAGGGAGGGACGGCGGCAGCGAGGGAGGGATGGAGGGAAAGGGAGAGGGAGCGGGAGAGGGAGGGAGGAGGAGGCGGCGCTGCCCGCCCCGCCCCGCTCCCGCCCGGCGGCGGTGCCGGCGCTGCCCGCCCTCAGCTCCGAGCCTCCCCCCTCATCCCGGCTGCGGGGCGGCTGAGGGCACCTCGCCCCTCCCCGGTCTCCCCGGCGCTGTGCAGCTATTCTGGAGGAAGCCCTCGGGGCTTCCTTTGACTTCCTTTTTATTTTTTGGGTGTTCTTTGCCCTGGCGCTGGCCGGCCGGCCAGAGAGAGGCGTGTGCTGAGAGGCGGCAAATCAGTTCGTCTTCAGCGGGCTTGGGAAGAAAACTTAGCTAAAATATGCACCGAATCTAGACAGATTTGAAATGGGCCTTAGCTTGCACTTTTTTTTTCCCTTTTCCCTCAGCGTTTAATTTTGGTGCTTAAAATGCTGAGTGGTTTATTCATGAGTGCAATCAGGTAATTTCATTTCTAAGGGCTTGCCTTGGCCCTGCAGGGAAGGAAGGGTGAGCTTCTCCCCTGGATCTGTCAGTGCAGAGGAAACAGTTCCGCTCACACCGAGTTACTGTTGCAATGTTTCTTTGCATTAATTCCTACGCAATATGCATTACACAAACCATGCATTACAAAAAGCCAACAATCTCCTTTTGCTGTCAAGCACTTCAAATCAGCATGGCCAGTCTCCCCTAATGAAGGCTCCCAGTCCTTCCCATAACCAAGTAGTTTTTCAAGCCTTACATAATGTGATTTCCTGGTAAAGCCAACCCAAAACCAATGTCTTTCAAATCAGATTCATAGAGTGGTTTTGGTTAAAAGGGACCTTAAAGAGTATCTAGTTCCACCATCCCTGCCACTAAACCAGGTTGCTCAAGGCCCTATCCAGCCTGGAACGCTTCCAGGGATGAGGAATCTCCAACTTCTCTGGCAACCTGTTCCAGTGCCTCATCACCCTCACAGTAAAGAATTTCTTCCTAATATCAAATTGAAATCTTTCAAATGCACAGAAGAATCTCCCTGTTTTTACACTGGGAAGATGCACACCTAGAAGCATGGAAAATTCATCCCACCCCTGTTACATGGATGTCAGTAGGCATTGAAGTTGGAGGGTGTTAGCCTAAGCACCAGGAAATTTAGGGTTCCCCTTGATGCTCTAGGTAGTTGGATAATCTGATTTTAAGAAAAGTTTACCAAGCAGTTCAAGGAAAGCCCACAGTTTTGGTTTTTTTCTAGAAGCATTAATGTGAGAGATGCTTAAGGTTCAACCCCTCAGGCCCTCAAGTGTAAATATAAAAATTATTGGAATTAACTGTTAAATTCTCATAGTTTCTAGATGATTTAGGTTGTTTTAACAGATCTAACTCACTGTTTTCAGTAACCTTGAATCTGTAATATTACGCCAATATGGAAAGAAAATAGAGGAGTAATTCTTGTGCAAACATAAATTGCCATGTTAAAACTCATTAGACTGTGAATTTTCCATTTAATTTAGTGGACCTGGTATTTCATCAGTTGCTCTGACTATATCTTAGTTTTGACATGATAAACTGGCTGAAGGCTGTCAATTGTGTTATATCAGCAGTCTCACATTTTTGCATGTTTGACCAAGTTTTAAGAAGTGACAAAACTCTCCTTAAGTCTTTAAAATAGGATGATTTTCACCCTAGTTGGGAGGAACCTCAGGGTTCCCCACAAGGAGAGAGCAGCTGCTCGTGTCATACAAAGGGAGGGGCAGCCAGAGGCCAGACGTTTCACAGCAAAAGGGGTTTGTTTTCCTTCAGAAGCATCTAGCACTGATTCCCTGATACACATTCCTTCAATTTTCACTGTTTCTGGAGCTTCCTGGCCTGCCTTAACAGAAGCTTGATGCTGCTATTATCATGCTGGTCTTCTTTCCCATACAATAGTGCCAAGTAATAAGAATTTAAAAACCGGTCTGAATTTCTCATACTTTGCATAATCTTCTTTCTCCTTGAGTTACAATTAAAGCATTGTATTCAATTAGACTCACAGCAGGTGAAAACCCCAATTAGTGAATCCATTTTCTTGGCTCTTTTTCCCTACCTTACACCCACACATCACTTTTTTTTTTTTTTTTTTTTACAATAAAGGGTAACTCTGAGTCATTCTCCAATTGAAAAGCAAATTAACCCTTTGATCTCCCAACTCAAACTATTACTCACTCAAGAACATCCAGGGCAAAACAAGAATGTTGAAGGATTAAGGGATTAAGGCCTATTGACTTTATAAATTGATTTTTATAAAAAAATCTATTTAATGTAGTTCTGATTGTTGTCTCCAAATTCACCAAAGCTTTTAGCTATTTTGATTGACCTGAAAATTATATTTTTGCTGTATAATGTGCCCAAGTATTACCACTCTTACTCCAAATTATTTTTAAATACCTGTAATTTATGACATAAATATATTTTGTTTGCAGTGCAAATGGCTACTGTCTTTGGCATTTGTAACTGAAGCCAATTTTTATACCATACTTAATTTTAAGCCATTTATTTGATAAAAGATAGTCACCTCCCTATAAATAATAAAACAGGATTACAGAGTAAGCAGAGTTTTAATACCCTGTGGTGCTTTTCTAATGCAAGGGCTACTCAGTCAACTTATGCACTATATAGAGAATTTAATCAAAAGAAGAGCAGTGTTTATTTCTCCTATATTGTTCTTTTGTCCTAGACTGTATCTAATCAATGTATCTACATCTTCAACATTTAGTAACACCAGGTGCTTAAAGGGAAATCATGGCTGCCTAAAAAATGAGGGATGATATTTAGAAGTGATCTTATTACTGCAAACTCTTTCAGGAAAAAAGAAAAATAAAAGGATGACTTGGATTTGTAGTCAGTCTGACTGCATTGCTTGCTGTCCAAAGGGTCACTGGAATTTCTGCATTTCAGAAAGCAAATTTTTCTATTCTAATAAATTCTTCTTAGAATGCTGTCCCTTTTTGATGAACAAAGAGCCAGAGTCATGTACACATTAAAACAAATCATATTAACATAAAATAACTGGTTCCTAAGCATTAACAGTTGAGTATAAATCTTTATAAGTTTTATGTACAAGATTAGCATCATCACTCCATGTTACAGACAGATGTGGAAACCCAATTGCAGGAATGGGTTGGGACTTGCCTAAAACTAAGGCAGACATTAAATGTACAACTTTGCTTGTAACTTTAGCATTTCATGAGCTAGAAAACTAAAGAGACATTTCTTTAATTTTACTGTCATTGAAGGTGAAGATAGAACATTTTCCTACTAGTTAAGTCTTACTTCCAGAGCTCTCTGAAGTGTGTAGCCTCCTTGTAAGTGTGGCTTTACCATTTCTCAGCTATCTGGACAGTGGATTACTTTGCTTTGCATTTAAGAAGATATTGTGGTATCCTGTATTGTGCTGGCTAATTTGTTATACTGTTTGAGTCTGTTTTCTTTTTCTTGGTATAAATAAATGCTAAAAATCAATTAGAATGCCACAATGGCACTTTCTTGGTTCATGTGTCTTAAATATGCTCCAAGGGCTGACACCTTCATGGTGTCTGGGAAATTGTTTATAGCTCTCTCAGAAAAGCCAAGAAGAGAATGCTGGTTTTGGATGCTGCTATGTTTGTTTGTTTGGGGTTTTTTTGCCTTTTTGCACATTACCACTGAAAACACACTAAAATATTGTAAATGCAATGAAAAAAAATAGTTTTGAAATGCTCCATTCACTGCACTGTAAATTAGAGAACTAGTTCAGAGCTCAGTATACTTTAAATCAATCATTTACACCATAGGTACTGGGGAAGGAGCCTACCACTCCCTGTCCAGAGGGAGACCCAAACTCTGTCCCACATGAAGGATGACAAGCTGGTGCTTCTTCATACCCAGGGCTCACTCTCTGCACTCCAAGGGAGGTAACTGGTAAATGGAGCTCTCAAGAATTTTTTTCCCTGAGATATTCTTGGAATAGACAGAGGAAGATATATCCTCTTTAAAAAAAAATATTTTATTTATTTTAAAATTAATTCTGCAGTAAATATTACAGAGCTTGCAGGAATATAATGCCTAGTATGGAAAGTATTGGTACCTGGCACGTGTGGCAGGAGCACTTCTGTTCCTGCTGAATGCACAGCAGCAGAGCTTTCACATTCCTTTGGGCTGTACTTGCTTTTACTACAGTAAGGACACCTGATTAAAAGTGAAATCTTAGTCACCCTACAAGATGGGTACAGTGGAGCCTCAGGAGCAGCCTGTGTGTGCCTTATGTTGCACCACACTGCATGCTGTTGCTGAAAGGTGAATGAGAGGGTGCCTGTCATTTTGAATATATTAAATATATGTATGAATTCAAGCCTGATGAGATCTTGGAAAGGAAAATTTCGAGAGGCTACATTTATTTTGTAAGGTGATAGTGACAGTGGCAGAGTGTTCAGTCTCTACTGCTACCTTGAAAAGGGGAGCAGAGTGGGACTGAGGTTGGGTATGATTGCACACAGCGCTGGAAGGGGTGGATAGCACATCCTGATCCCACCAGCGCCATGAGCTCTTCAGGTAAGCTCCTGTAAATAGCAAAAGCTTTCTTCTCCCTTCCATAAGAAACCACAGCAAAGAAAGAAAATTAAAGAAGGAGTAACCCTTGCTCTTCTGGGATGGAGATGAACTGGAGTGTGAATAGTCCCAAAAACAGGAGATCGAGAAGCAAAATGCTGACATAATGCTAGAAAACTAAAAGTAGTAAAACCCCTTCTGAAATAAGGCTTTTGGAAAGCTGAGAGGAGGAAAAAAACCCATATATATATATATATATATATCTTTATTAAAAAAGAAGATTTGAAATCTGCCAACCGAAAACTTAGGTCAAACAAAATTGCCTGCTGATTTTACAATGCACAAATAAGACTTGAAAAACTATAATTAGACCATAGTAAATTCTTGGTTTGAGGAATCTGTGTTGGCAAAATGAATGGTTATCATTATAGGGAGTAGGGTTGAGAAAAAAATGCAGTCTAATAAGGATAAATTAAACAAAGCAGCAAAGACAAACTCCATTTCTTTCTTTTCTTTGCATGCCCAGTTGGAAATAAATGATTGTTTTGCCTCCTGGAGGGATTAAAATAAGAAGGATTTCATAAACTCTCTCACTCACTGGCGCTCTTTTCACCTCAAAATCTTTCCTTCTATGCATGAAATTATGTGTTGCAAACACAAAAGCTGGCTTACAAAATCATTAACTTCTCCACTGTTTCCTATCAATGTAGAGATCTCAATATCAAGAAACTCTGTATCTTGCAGTCCTCCTTCACTCAGGACCAGAAAACCTGATCCTAGCTACTGCTCACCCTGCATTCCCAATCCCTAACAAGCTGCCTCCTCTTTCAAAGGCTTCCATAGACATTAAAGAAGAATGCCTTCTTTTTTGTATTAATTTAATTTTTGGTTGTGTTGCATTCCATAATATACATATTTTTGACATTATTGAATCTATTTTTTGTGACTAATATAATACAAACAGAAATTTTTTTTCTTACATTTAAGACTTTATTTTAAAGTCATATTGAAGAGAAAATACTCCTTTGGGGAGAAAAGCCACTGAGATCATGCTTGAAGATTATTTACTAGGATATTCCAATGGTAAGGCTGCAGTTAGGAAGTAAAGGAAGAGAACAATGAAATCTATTGCATTTTATGACAGCTATATACAGACAAGTTCCCAGTCAGACCACTAGTTGGCCAGAATTTGCACCTTTGAATTATTGCATTCATGTTTTGCTGTCTGTATTCTGCCTGTATTTTAGCAATGGATGCTTTTCTGTGTTCTCACAGAAACTTGTAGTTCCTCTTGCTTTTCAATATTTGTTGAACCTGTCCTTGCTAGCTTGTTGTTTCATCAATGATTATAATATACCACGCATAATATATAATTCAAACTCAAGAGGCCCTGCCTATTTTTATGTACACACAAGGCTTTTTCATCCTCTTCCCAGAGATGTTGAGGCTGTTGACCTTAGCAAAGATCAGTTTGAGATTTAGTCCTAACCTTTTCCCTTGATTGAGCCATACAGATCCTTAATGTGAGAAAGGGATGGCTCTCCCTTCCTGGTAAATCACATTGGCAGAGTTTCAAAACTAGGCAGACTTTAGGTTCTCCCAATACTCTGGTGTAAGATGAGCAAAGCTTAGTCCTGCATGGCAAGACTGCTTTGCTCTCCTTTCCTTAATGTCCTACGTGGGGATCCAGAGAGCAGAGCACTGCACCTGGGGAAGGAACCAGCCTAGAGAAGTTGATGGCAGAGGAGGCAGCTCCACCTAACTGGCCTCACCAGTAATTCCAACCAGGCTAACTCTTTCATCTGATCCAGGTGACATTTCTCATAATTTATTTGCTAGAGATGCAGCTTCAGGTTCAGGGTTGAGCAACTACTCTCAACCTGAAGTCAGCAAGAAAAGAAATCCAGAAAGCAAAAGCTTAACATCTGCCATTTCTGAAATTCTTTTTATTTCATTTCTAAACAATATCGTGTGAAAAAAAAATGCTTTGCTTTAGCTAGAGAATGAGACAATTGTTCATACAGCTCTGGCAGCACCCTTTAATGGCAAGTGGCAACAATCTCATCTTGTCCATGCCAAAGAGTGAAAATCAGTGTTTCTATACAGGCATTTGAAACAACTACAGGCACACAGATGCCTACATTAACTGGGGCTTCCAGAGACAGAAGCTATAATGGAGCCATGTCCTAGGGCACAGATATTATTTTATCCTAATTGAATCTAAAAGTACGTTAGCATTTAAACCCTTCAGTAAAGAGGGATATAAAGGAATTTTGAGGTAAGATAAAAATTATTTCTTGGTAAGTGGATTTCATTTAAGTATCCTGTGGCAAGTCCAAGCATTTATGCTTTAGCACATGCTCCACATAATTCCAGACAGTTTCTGTACCTTCCATTTACTTAATTTTACTATGATTCTCCCTACAAAGCAGTGCTCCCAGCTTTTACACGTAGATATCTTTGTGTGGCTCCTCCTATCCCCAGCACAGTAGCTGGCAGTTAATTCAGGGAAGAATCCTGTGGGTGCCAGCTGATAGGAAAAAGTTTTGCTAAACCACATTGCCCATTTTAAACTTCATGCTTATCAAAGCCTACTAACAGCATTTAATGGAACTCAATGTCTAGGTGCACTTTCAGTATTTCATATGTTACAGTTGAGCCAAACATCTCATGGTGCATCTCAGAAAGGTCTCAAATAGCTTGCAATTCTGCTGGCATACTTTCATTCAGTGCTCTGGTCTCAGTTATTTAACAGAAAATGGAATCTCTTAGGGAAAGAATAAACATGCAAAATGATGATTTCCTTTCTCGCAACACAGCCAAATTTCACTGTGAAAAATTTGCAATGAAAATCAGAAATGCCTTGTCTGCCCAAAGAGCAGACATCAAAGAGCCTTGACATTTATGATCAAAGGTACACAGATGAATTCAAGGACCTTCCATAGTCCAGTATTGAATCAAGAACAATGGTGAATGTGTTTAGCTCAAAATCAGCCAAATACTCCTTTTCTTATTATACTGAGCATTCTTCCCCATTGAACTAAACAAACATTTGTATTTGGAACTATTTACTGCTTCTTTAGGAAATTGCTTTCAAAGGTGCAATCTAAATGCTGAACAGTCCATGCAACCCTAAAATATTAAGGGTTTAAATATTGGTTATGGTCTATATTAACATTCTTAGACTCCTGCTGCTACATCTAACTCCTTTGAACACATTATCAGAAATGTCAGCCTACACATCTACCATATCAAAATCTTTAGCTTTTTCTAAAGTAGTCCAGACTTTAAGAGAAAATTCCTATTGCTAGCACTAAGTGAAGTTACCCATCTTCATCATCTCCCTCACTGCACGACACAGAAAGACAGATTATTTTAAAAGTTCAAAATACCTTATTTCCTGTTATCAGGCCTAAGAAACATCACACAGTTTTTGTCACTTTCCTTCCAGGGAAAAAAGAAGGTATTAAATTAAACCAAGGTTTCTCTGTATCTACATGGTACACTATAAATGCAGAGCACAGCACTCAAACAATTTGTTTATTTAATAGTGTCCAGAATTTGCCATTTCATACTGGCATAAATTTAATACATAGGTACCATATTGTGTACTGTGTGGAAGATTTTCTACCTTGCATTAAAGTCAGAAAGAAGGATCTTCTAAAGTCACACCTTCTGTCTCATAAAACACTCCAAGTGTTTGAGCATTCATCTCTAATCCCAAAATAACAAAATCAGTTTGCCATATTAAAGAAAAAAAAAAGTTGCTGTTTTAAATCATAGTTCTTCTTTTCAGGTAAATAATTTTTCTTCAATTGCTATCAACAGCTCTGGTCGGTGGTTGCCAACTTCAGAACAAATTGTCATTTTGAAAATGATTATCACTACTTTAGTTAATGCCTTTATACTAATGCACATCAGGCAAGAGAAAATAATAAAACAAAATGAGACCTACAACCTTATACAGGGTTAAGATGTGATTTCTAAATACTTTTGTACTTTAGCAATAAAATTTATTTTGCTTATGGACATTTAATTTTTTTTCAGTGTTGAGAAATGGATCTCTTGCTACTTTTCCACCATTTTGTTGCTGCAATGGCTCTTCATTCTCATTCTTAAAATTCTACTCCAATTATTTTTCAAATTATTGTCCTTCTACCCATGTCCCTCAATTTGTTCTGTTTTTAGGGTAACTAACAGAGCAAATAATTTATTAAGGATAAAAATAATTTTGCAAAGATTTGCAGAAGCTGACAGACTAAGAATTCTGCCAAGTAGAATCCAAGCAGAGAGTGGAGGATTAGGCCCCCCTAATCCACTGGTTTTTTTTCAAACCAGGGTATTTAATACTAAACTAAAACCTTTGGAGAGTTTTATTTTTAGCGGATTTCCATATTACGGTTTGCTCTAAGAATTGCATTTTAGGAAACAAACCAAAGAAATTTATTTCTTGTTTGTAAGGTATCATCATTAAAAGTCTTCCATTCCCAAAATAAATACTTTTTTACTTTATGCCATATTTTATTTTTTTCTGATAGTTTTCATTGTGAACATTATACTTCAGTGAGCTTTACAATTAAAAAATAATTAAAAGGGAAATTATGTAATAAAAGCAATTATTTGTGGATAGCAGTACACTATGCTTGATAAGAGATGAAGAAAAGGACTGTTTTTACTAATTATTTCCTTGTCAACATTGTACATGAAACTTTCTTTCAGTTTGGAGAAAACCAGGCCAGTGGGGCTGTGTCTATGTTGCCTTTTAATTAAATAATTTAGTCTATGAAATAGCCAAGAGGGAGCAACTCTCCAAATGTGGCAATATTTTGGCTGTTTGAACTTTCTAGTGGCATATTATCTTAGCTACACTGTTATGTGTATCTGCCCTGAGAATAATTTCCATTTCTTGGTCCAAATTTCACACAGTGACCCTTTTCTTACTGCTGAGAGGTGGCTGGCCCTACCTACAGCAGGCCATGGTATTCCTCTCCTTCCCATTTAGTGCTCCTGTGGACCCAAAGCATGACTTCCTTCACATTTATAAGTTTTGATTCTAAAAATATACTTTTTTTCATTTCAAATTATCAGGCCTAATGTAGGAGTTGATGCCTCTGAACTGCTGAAAAAACCAAGTTATCTTTTTGAAACTTGTTGGGCCTGCAGAATAAATCCATCAAATGGCTACAACCTCTGCCTTCACTGGGGAGCCAGATGAGTTCTAGGCCAGCTCAAATGCCTGGGATTTACCTGGCATGCAGGACAGTCACAAGTTCTTTGCTGCACTAGATCCTCAGGCTTTTGTGATGAGCTTCACAAATAAATCAGTTGATAATCCAAATAATAATTTTTAAGCAGGGAATTTTCTGTCCAGAAAGCAACTAATCTGACAAAACAAAGTCACTACCAGTGAAATTTGCCGAATACTTTATATGTAATTTCCAAAGTTTGCAGCAGTCAAATTTTCTAAGAAAACAACTATTATTTCCACTTTTTTTTTTTTTAATAAACTGGTAGAATTTTTTACAAAGTTATAAAATTGAGGAAGCACTCCCAATGCATATCAGCCTTTCTTTCTTAGATTTATATAAAAAGAAGTGGTTTAGGTAGAAATTTCTGTAAGAAACTGGTAAAAGGTAGAATACAAAAGAATATTCTTCTGCTCCCTTGGACTGTGTATTCACACAACACTTCTGCATCTTGCCAAGTTTGTGAGCTGCAAGAACACAGCGTGTAGTGATGATGCTCTAACCCTTTTAGTGCCTTGCATTCTACACACTGAGCTGAATTTTGCTTCCAAACAAATTCTGGCTGCATTCCTCACTGAGCACACATTGTTCTTGCTTTGACAGACTATCCCATTTTCTCGCTCAAAACAATTTGATGCATTTTTAATTTTTTTTTTTTTAAACTTGTTCCTAGATGAGTATAGTTTATATAATCAGCCACCAACTCCAACACTGAAAAAGACAGTTCTTATTTTCTTAATTTAGGTCTTTATGCCAAAATCATATTTTCTCTACTTTTTTTTTGCATAATTTGCAATTATGAGGATAATTTTAAATACCTTTTAGAGCAAAATTGTCTGTTATATAGTTTTTCTTTTTCTAACTTAACATTTAATTAAATGCTAAGTTTGACATTGCATAGTTTGGTGAGAAATTCAGCGCTGGATTTCAGTGAATAAAAAGAATACCTAATCATAAGCAATGCAGCAGTATTCTGTGATTCTATATTATTATATATTATGTAAATATAATTGGCTTTGTAGTGCCTTTTAAACAGAGATTTGCTCTGATCCTCCCTGCCTTCAAACCTTCAGACTGACCACAAGTGAGTATGTGGAATTTGAGTAGTAGTATGAGTACTAAATTGCTAAAAGTACTGCAACACCAAACCTAGATTGTTATATATTTATATGGAAAAGCAGAACTGAAAATTCTATTTTAAAGGAGTCTCTTCAAATTTATTTAATTGGTTAAAACAAAAAATTGGTCTTTACTGGGGCATAATGGGATAATATGGCCTTATAGTGAGGAGTACATGTAGAAAACAAGGGGAATTTTAGGCTTAACTGCATTTTCTGTCAGCCAATATCTTAACCTAAGATGATCATCTGTTCAGCTTCTTCTGTGGTGTAGAATGAAAAAAAAAGAGTGGTTACATCTTTTGCAGCCACAAGAGGACAAAGGTGGACAGGGAAGCAGTGGATATAGAGTATAATAACTTCCAGCTGTTGTATCATCTGTCTACTGGTAGGTGTGGTGAAATAAATAAATGATCAAAAAAAATCTAATTAAAAAAACCCCAACAATGTCAGGATGAGTTTTTGTAAATAAGAACTTGCAAGACAAGTGATATGAAAGCAACAAGATTATTAAAATGCAGTATCTTATTTATTATACATTAGGTAGATCAAAGCTCCTCAGAGATAACAAGGCACTGATTGGGGGTTGCCACCTGTTTGGTATCACTGGCTGTGGAAATCTGTGAGGTGAAGCTGTGTTAAAGGTTGTCAGCACTTGGTACACTTATGAATGGCTTGCATTGATAAAAACCCCCAAATTATTCTTATTTTGCTGAAAAGATTTACTCATTATTCACCACCATATATGTTATTTTCTTAGTTAAGACAAAAAGGATATGCTATGTAATTCAGGAAGGTTTCAGAAACAAACAAACAAAATTGCAGGCAACTGCTTTTACTTGATACACATCACTTTAATATGGTGAGTATTAAAAGACCTGAAGAGTATAAAATTAGAATATATTTGAGCTGTTGTTTTGGAGAATGCTGAGCCTTGCAGCAGACTGAGGTCAGAGAAGAAAGATTGTGGCAAGCAAATTATTCAAGAAAACTAAAGTCTGAACAACGAGGGAGGAGGCAGTTTTCTAGATGTTTTTTGGGTTGGTTGCCTTTTTTCTAACCTCTCCACAAAGAACAGAGCAGCTGTGAGTTAAGGAAATGTTTGGGTATAAATGTCTAACTGTTATTGGCAGGATCTACTAAAGAGCAAGTTGAGGAAAGCTGAAAATCTGCAAGATGCCGCAAGGGAAGGCAAGGCAAGGCAGCGACAATCTCTGTCAGTGTCCTTGAAGTGTGCCACAGAACTGGCTGAAGAGATGAGCAGAGCTCCAGACTGGAGATGTCAGAGCACCACTGGGCTCTCAGGTCTTTAAATGGCTATTTGCAGGAGACAAACGTTTTGCATAATGCCAGGACATCCCTCTGGCTGTCCTGAGCAGCCAAGACCCCTGCCAGGGGGCTCAGAGACCCTGGCACAGAGCCCAAAATGCCTGTGGTTTTGATTATGATCTGTGGAGCAAGTTACCAACCTTAGATGAAGATCTGCAAGCCATGACAAATTAAGTAGAATGACAGTGAATTTATCCCAAGGTGAAAAAGTAGATTTTGGGGTTTCTAGAAGGGGGGTTCAGGGTGCAAGATGGAGGGATCTGGGCATGTCCTGCCTTTCTCCTTCTTCTTCTTGGCCTCCATCTTCTGCTGTGATGTTGGCACTTTTAGATTGGTTTAGAGTAGAAGCTCACTGTCTAACATAGGTGATAGGTATTGGAAAGTAATTGTAAATATTGTACATGTAGTTTTTAGTGTAAAGACATAACACCACCCTGGGGGCAGGCAGAGTGCCTGGACTGTCTT
The DNA here is from genome assembly GCF_051311805.1 of Agelaius phoeniceus. Classification (NCBI taxonomy): domain Eukaryota; kingdom Metazoa; phylum Chordata; class Aves; order Passeriformes; family Icteridae; genus Agelaius; species Agelaius phoeniceus. Next base: position 11,329,900 of record NC_135266.1, on the reverse strand, counting down.
GCTGGGCAGACCTGGGCAGGACAGGAGAGAGAATTTTATAGATAAGATACAAGAAACAACCTTGAGACTGAAAAATGAAGATCCCTAACTCCTTCTTCGAGCACCGGGCTGGGAAAAGAGACTTTGGAACTCTTCTTGGGGTCACTCTGACAAGCTAAAGATCCTGACAGCATAACAGCAAGAAAAGGGGAGTCAGTAAGAGTAAGAAAGATCTCTTTAAGTCAGTGGAAACTTAATTTGAATGGATAAAATTGGGGAAAAAGTTTCTAAGTACTTTGAAAGTCATGTGTTCCAAAAGAAGAATTGTTTGGGAGGTCTCTGGGTGTTGTAAATACACCCAACTGACCAAAACCAAGTTGGCACTGACACACAAGAAATGATTCCCCTTGGCTGACTCAATTCCAAGCAGAGAAGGCGACTGTGAGAGCACATGATGTGGGCATTCCCTCACAGGTGAGTTTGATAAAGGATTCACACTGACAGACTCTTTTCCACTCCTTATTTCTAGAATGGTGAACAAATGCCCCAGAGCAAGGCAGCGCTGAGGGTTTTGCGCTCAATTTTCTCTAGAGAACACCGTGCAAATACAGATTTGCGTTCTGCTAGTGGCAAATGCTTATTCTACAATAGTTTGGGCACTGATGTGAAAAAACATGATACAGGAGAGGGAATGCTGACAGCCACGTTCTGATCCCTTTTAGAGTAGTAAAAACAAGAAGCAACTTTGCTGAAATCAATGAACATTTCTCTCAATCCATGCAAGCTGCTTTAAATGAAGAACTTAAATTTGATTTCCAAACTTCTGGCAGCAAGTCTGATGAGAGCCTAAACTGCTGCCAGCATAACCTGTGAGTCCTCTGGCTCTTCTGCTCATTTCAAGATTATTAAGAGTACAATGAAATATTCATTCCTCCTTTAGATTGGAAACAGGAGAAGATATAATAGCATATGAAAGTAAGTTTTAACATGTAATAACCATATTAGTAAGGTTTTACTTGCTTTCGTGCCATAGCACAATTAAAATAGTGGAAAAGCAGATGAATGAGGAATGTGCAGGAATAAATATTTGTCAAATATAAAGATCTTGAACACTGTCTGTGATGGAATTGTTTGGTAATATTACAGCAGCATTAAAAGCATAAGCAGTCCCATTAACAAGCAGTAATTAGGAAACAAATAAGGTAAGTGCAACTATAGCCAAAAACAAAATCTCATGGTGTTTTATATCAAAATAGCTGACTTTAGATTCTGAAGTTCAAACCAGTGTTTGGAAATGATGGTGAACTCATCAGTATGAGATCTTTGGGAATTAGTTTTCTAACCTCTAATATTCAGGTGATGCTTAAGGTAATCTGAAGTATAGAGCTAAAACATGGTATTCAACAACGGTGTCCTACTGGCTAAAAAGATATCACTGCCAGAAATCTGGAAGAAATTTCTTTCTAAACACTGAAGTAAAATTTCAAGATGCCTATATTCCCAATTACTTGCACTAAAAGTTTATAGATGAGAAATAAAAATGTGGTTTTGGTTTAGTAGTTCTAACTCTTGGTTTTTATTTTTTATTCCTGTAATCATTGACATTTCCAGCTACAAAATACAGTCTGTTACACTTAGGAAAACAGCTGCAAGGCACTTATTCCCACTCTCGGGTTTCTATAGGCTGAAGCTGGATATGGTTTTAAAGAAGAAAAATTTATGAAACAGAAAGTTCAGGATATTTCATTTGCTTGCTTTTATTTCCAGAGTTTACTCTCTATGAGGGAAATCTGCAGCTAGTGTGGCAAATCTGAAATCCATGCTCACAGAAGTGCATCTCCTTCTGTATTTCCAGACCAAATGCAGAAACAACTTTAATGAACAGCTTCAGTAGCTTTTTCAAGGATATGCCTAAGCAGAAAGTATCTACATATATTTGGGGAAACACAGCATTTAACTGGTTTGGATAAATAAGAAACTGGCAGCTTCCTCTCATTTGCCACACCACTGCTCAAGGGTCTGTCTGAGAATGAAGTCTGGAATGGAAAACAGAAGTCTGTCACAGATCCTTCCTCTCTGCTTGTCACTTTTGCAATAAACAAGGCTATCAACCCCTTGCAATTTAGGTAAATATTTCTAATGATGCTAGAGTTCAATTACTGCAAAGAGCTAATAATCTAAAAAGATCTTCAAAGTGATTTAAAAAAAGGTGAGTTACTTAACTGATGATTATAAGATTCAGCAATGCAAGAAACTAGTATTAAACTTAGATTTACAAAGAAATTAGAAAGAATGCTAGGCACAAAACCTTTTAGTTAAATGAAGAATACATTCTGGATTCAGTGAAAATTACTCCCTTTTTATGATGCTACTTTCTTCCACTAAATTTATCTGTGAAGATCAAATGGCAAACTTCTGCAAAATATTACAGTTCAGTAAGTATCTTCACTGCAGTAGGATATGGAAGTCTAAGAAAGAGAAAATGAACTGCTTTAGCATGCTGTATCTCCCAGAAAGCATCTGACAAGCCACCAAAAAATGGAAAAAAGTGGAGTGAATCAGCACAGAAGGAAAACGAACTTGTGCTAGCAAAAAGGTGTGTCTGGAGAGAAAGAGGTTGAACACATAAACATATATGTAGATATTTCAGAACCTTAAGAGTTACTGCAATCCTCTTCTGTGTTAAAGCCCTCCAAGAGCCAAACACCAAATGGCAACCCACCATGAATTGTTTTTAGTTAATCTGAGAGTGATTTTCCTCAGGTATATAAGTATTCACCATTTTAAGGGTTTTCCAGTTCTGCAGGTTTCACTAGTTGAAAAATTAATCAATACTGCAAGGGCAGGTACTAGAGAGGCAATCACTGTATGAAAATATGCCCATCTATTAAAATACAAGAATACCTTTCATGAAATAGATAATCCCCCCATCTTTTGCAATGCACTAGAGTGTATTTACTCGTTAAAGACTCTCCTTTGCAAAATTATGCAAAATGAAGTATTCTTAGAAGATGAAGAGGAAAGAAAGAATATTCCTGTGCCAAATTAAAACCCAGAGACATAATGCTAGAGAACATTTAGTTACTTCTGATCTGTGCTTGTTACCGAAAATCCAGGATACTGCAAAGTAAAGCAGCAGTCCTACTGACCTTACCCTGCTCATCCTCTACTTTCACTAAAATCTTTTTCTCTTACTTTGCTTTTCTTAACCCTCTCTACCTGCACACAAAATACTTGTTTCTAGAGAAAAACCATTGTGTTCCCAGTATTGATGATGTGCTTTTCCTTGAACCAGACCTATGTGAGCAGGATGCCTTCAGGTACATTTAGGAGATACAGTGCTAAACTCCTTCTCAAACTGCAAAATATTGCTGCAATGTGCTTCCAGACAATTAAGTCCTCTTTAAACTTTGAGGAAAAAAGGCAGCCAGCCCCACCTCTTCCAGGAAAGGGCTTTGGAGTATGCTAATAATCTGCCTTGGTCTCCTTCAGCAGGAGGTGCCATTTCTTCTCTCCATAATTCTAAATGGTGCGAGGTGATATTTGAATATTGTTTCACTAGACATGATGTGTGCACTTGCATTTCAGTTCCTGAGAAGGGGGGAGTAATGATGTATAAATAGCATCACTTCACCACCAAACCCAGCACAGAGGAGATGCACTCTCCACATAACGGGAGGACTGACCATGTTTTGTTGTGCATGCATCTTTTACAGATTCTCAGCAAAATCTGTTACTTGGTATGGATTCTTGAGTAGAAGTGACAGACTTTATATGAAACTGTACCATTGAGCAGCAGGCTGGCAAGGGATAAGTGTCGCTCAGGAAGTTAGATGTACACAGCTGTAGAGATTGTAAAATTCAACCTCTGCCCTGAAAAATAAATACCTTGAAAAAATTGGGAAATTCTAGAAAAGTGACATCAAAATGAATATAATAATTTTACCTGTAATATATGGGTTTGAGCCTTTTCTATTCATGAATGACAAGTGAAGAAAAATCTTTTTTCGGAAACAAAAGCACAACAAAACATTTGCTGTTGCCCTGAATACTAATGATGGAAGACTGTTGCTATGGTGATGCTAATTTTAACGCTCTTGCCTGTGGACTTCATATGAACTGCCCGTTTTAACTTTTGCAAATGTCATTTACAAAATGAAAACCCATTAATGACTGGTGAGGGCACAATGTTCCACTTTAATTAGAATAATAAGGAATGCTGATGCACAAAGTACAGGTTTGTGAATTGCTACAAAGCCCACACTGTCAAAATTAATTACCGCTGATGGGGGACTTTGTTCTAATTTTTTTTTTCCAAAGGAAGCTTTAGAATAATACAACTGTAGCTTGACTTGAAGTTGAAAGCAGGCTCTCCTTTTAGTAGCAAGGTGGAATAAAGAGGTTTCTGAGACTGACAGTATAGTAAAAAGCACAGCAGACCTTAGAACTGTGACTGAGCTATGCTAAAGGAGCACCAATTCCAGCAAAGGGGAAATGCAAGTGCCAATGCTGCCAGGAAAAAAAAAAAGTATTTTTCAGCTAAATACCAGCTCAGAAAAGCAGTAGGGATTTGAAAAATAGAGCTGGTATTTTTGAAGAATTTAAAAACAAAAATAAATTGAGTGGGTGCTGGGATATGATTCTGGTTAGGGGGGTATTGCTGTGACTTGTTAATTGTGAATTGCCGAGACAAGTAGGTGATGTTTAAAAAAACCCAGCATGATAGTAATAGTAATCTCTTTTAATGCACCAAGCCCTTGCAAATCATGAGCAAACATCTCTCATGAGAAGGGAAAAAAGTTGCAACTACCATTTCTAATTTTGGGGCAATGTCCGAGCATATAAAGTAGGTGCTATGCTGCTAGCAGCATGTCAGTGGTACTGACTGCAATGAGGAAAGCATACTGCAATGAAAAGCATCACAGCTGCTGAGAGCACATTTTACACACTAATTGTTATTATTAAATATCTCCATTGTAGCACCACTTAGAGAATCTAATTTAGAGTTGAGATCCATTGTGTTGCATCCTGCATTAACAGAAAGGAAACTTGCCTTCCCTTGTGAAGAGCTGAGCTGGTGAAGGACTTGCTTTGTCTTTATGCTGCGTCTCTGGTTCAGTGTGAGACTGCTGGAAGTGCGACTGGTGTGAGGATGAATAGCTGCTAAAATATTTTTCTAAATTCTCATTCATAGTAAAGTGTGGTTTAATGAGTAGCTGAACTTTCTTCTAGCATGACTGGTGTGAAATCCGCTCTGAGTCTATTGGTACACTCCAGTGCTGTTTTAAAACAGCCTGGCCAATTTTGCCCTTGAATTGTTGGCTATTGTGCAAGCCTCTGTGCTTAAATACAGCTCTGCACTCAAGATGGCTGGAATTTCATGGTATTGTACTGAAGAGAAATACAGCAAAAAAATATAGATTTAACTGAGAACAGTTGTGTCTGCCAAGTCTAAGTTTTTCTGCCCATGATTCTTTAACTCAGAACTTGTTTTCCTCTTGCTTTTAGGTTTGTGCAGAGGCAACTGGGTGACCACTGAACAGCTCTGTCATCAAAGACCTTCTTCAGCAAGCACCCACTCTTCATATAGGGCTGTTCAGAGAGGGCTTGATGATGTAAATGCCATTGACTCTAATTTTTGCAGGTAATACCTGCATGCTCTGTGCTGCTGCTGAATGCAGCTGTACCTGGTGGGATGCACAACCATGAGGCAGCCAGCTGCTGTTGAGAGCCAGTAGGCTCAGGGCTAATCCCCACTTCTACAGGACCTTGCCCTGTGATATATTATCTCAGAACAAGAAGGGACAAGGCTCTCTTCTACTCAGTAGGAAAAACCTTAGCAGCTAGCTGGAATTCAGAGAGATCCAAAGCAAACAGTAATTTACAAATATGGAACTGATGTGTGTTAACAAGCTGACACTTGTAAATTAAAGTTTGGTAGCTTCCCAATACACAAAGGTTTAGAATTTATGGAATTAATCTGAAATAGAGGAAAATCTGAGAGAACTGCCTCACAGAAAATTGTTTCTAAACACCATTACCAAGACAATTAGATTTTTACAGTTCATTCTCCAGATAAGAAAGTGGTATTTCTGACAATGTCAGCGCCTGCCAACACTGATGGACAAAGAATTCAAGGGGTTTATGTTAATGGAGCCTGCTGGCATGGAGACTTCTATGGGATCAAGATCATCTCAACATTCTTCAAGACAGATTGGACACCTGGATAAGGAAGGAATATTTTTGTTCCTTAAAATTCTCTGTTAATCCATATGAATGAGTAGAATGTAAAAACTATGTGCCTTTTGTGCAGAGGTACAGTGAGGCATCCAGTGGTACATAACTGAGCAATAAAGATGCTCCAATCTGTAATCTGGAATTAGGCAATGGAAAGAGTAACAGTGCCTCCAACAACTTCTAAGGTCTTCTCACATATTTCATATTCCTTGCAATAAAATTTTTTGAGCTGTTACAATTCATTTTATGACTATTGTGAAAACAGTGAACACAGTATCTTTTATTGAGGCAATAATGGCTGAGGCTGAATTAGATCACTGTTAATCAGATTGACTGAGTATCAAGTTAAATTCTCTCAAAAGAAGAGAATCAGAAAAAAATATATATTTGCTTGGTGTTGGAAAAGGTGTAAATTATCTTAAGGACAGGCAACGCTAAACGTGTAAGTAGGCATAAAGTGCATGGAATAGCCAACAGAGGCAGCAAAACATTGTATAAAATAATAGAAACATCAACAGAGAAACACTGGTGTTTGAGAGAAAACATCTCTTTTGAGCTTGGGATTTAATAACCATCTAATGGCAAGTGCAATAAACAGGAAAGAAAACTGTACTTAACAAGTTTAGAAGTAATCAGCATAACTAAATTAAACAAAACTCTGAAAGGAGAGGTGAGAAAGTACAATAAAGAGGGTGGTGGGCTGGAGGCAGAGTTTCCAGTGGGAAGACTGGCTCTGCAAAGGGAGCATGAGAAAGAAGATACAGAAGAAGCAAACAGTAAATTGTTACAAGGGAAAGCCTGACAGCAAGCCAAGAGAAGGCAGGAAAGGACAGCAGCAAGAGGGCTTGTTGAAAGTGGTGGAATGACCTAGAAGAAAGTGAACACTGAAAAGATTCTTGGAACTGGACGGCAGGAAATTGTTAGTGACCTTATTAAGAGCTGTTTTAAGGAGAAAATGGAACAGAAGCTAGAAATGACTGGGCAGGGAAAAAAACCCATGGACTGGAGAAAGACACAAATTCCAAGAAGGGCAATGTTCTGCATATTGAACAGTGCCAGAGAAAAGATTTGTTTGTTTTTTTTTTATCAAGGGCAGTCCTAAACACAAACTTCCATGTAAGGAAAGAAGGACCAGATAAGCTTCAAAGATAATACATCATTAGAAATCTAAAGTCCTAACCAAGTAATTTTGATATGCTCCAAATGTCTAAGGGACTGAAGAAGTTAAGCAAATAGACTTGTTCTCTAACGTCCAGCTACTTGATGGCCCAGGTGTCATTCTTCTAATTTCTTGTTGTGAAATATATCATCTGTAACTTGCTCTTCTTTCAAAGAAACTTGTTGCAAACAAGACTTTTCTCCTTCAAACAAATAGTGCTTTTCAATTCTATTTCCCTCACTGTGACAAGCCCTTTTCTCTGAATTCCTACTGCTGAGCCGTACTATGGCAGCAGCTTGATGAATATGCTTTCCTTTACTGGGGACAGACCATATGGTTTATCATTGGTTGAGTAGTCCTTATCTTTTTTTTTTCCCCACAAATTTCTAAACAGTGTTCACAAAAAAAACCAAACCAAAACCCAAAACAAGAAGAACAAAAACCCAAACCCCAAAAACTTCCCAAAAAAAACCCTAACGAAAACAGAAACAAAAACCATAAAGAAATTAAAAAACATATAAACAAGCAAACAAACAAAAACCCCTAGAAAACCAAAATCCAAATATATTGAAACTGAAGATTATTGAGATTTGTACCTGATATAATTTTAGTTTAGGGCTACTTCAAGAAAATTATATAATCTGAATCCAAACAAAATTTGGAGCTGTCTAATGTGGTTTTCACAGTTACCTCTGAAAGTACAGAATATGGCTGTCACTTGGAGCCAGCTTTTCCTTTGTGCTTCACAAAGGCAATTACAAAATACACAGCAATTTTTGAATTATAAGTTCAAGCCCTCTATACTGATTGAAACCATCATTGTGGGGTTTATATTAAAAAAAAACCCCAAAACCTATAGGTTTGGTTGGTGAATATCTCTGAATGCTAGTTCAGCTACAGATTTTGGTTTTATGTTTTAAACTGTAAAATTTCAGAATTATTTTTTAATGAACTTGAATTTGCGCTGTCTTACAGAAGACATTGAATATCAACACTGTGCCATGAAAGCAAACTTTAATATTCATTGACTATGTTTTTATAGTCAAGGATCAGCAAAACACAGCAAAAAAGGAATTGAACATCATGCAGTAGCTAAAAGCTGATTAATATACACAAAAGTATTTCACATTAGAACTTCTCATTTACTAACAAAATCTGCTCAGTAAAATTGGCAACTGCAGTATGACTGGAGCTGGTGATAAAATGGAAGTAGAGGATGCTTTCAAGCACAGAAGTAAATGCAAATTAATGACATGCAACACTGTAATCAAGATGTAAGAAAAACTATCATAAATGTAGGCTTCTTTACTTCAGAACTTCTCTGAGTTTAGCTGTTTAATCATATTCATCAAATGCAGTACATGATTTATACAGTCTAGGGATTATCAGCAAACAGGGTTAAAAAAATCCTCACTGGTGAGAATTTTGCTTTAAACACTTTTCAAATTGTTCCTTAACTATTTGAGCAGAGGGAGTCCCAGGAGTAACAGAATGCATATATGTGCACATAGTGTATTTTGTAACATTAGGATTCCTATCAAATTTGCATTTTGAGACCTTCAAGTGAACTCCTCATTGAGGGAATATTCACCTCTGAGTTTGTTTCATATTGTTATTCTCTCTGTGTTTATATCTGAAACTAAATTACACACTGGTTTCCTTAGGGACATATCCAGTCTTTATGGCTGTATCCTGGTTACTGCAGCTGTTGCATCAAGGCACATTTGCAATTGCTTTCACATTTTTTCTATGTTTTCAAAACAGGTAAGGTCACCTAAGAGCATTGCCATTGATGAAGTCCTGAAGTTAAAAGCAATTAAGCAGACTTCAATTGAAGATGAAACAGTAGATAAAAATCACTGATCTGGGAGGACACATGCAGCTTCTGATTTTCTAATGCAGGTGCAGTTTTTCTGTGTTTCAGCATGCAGCAGGATCTGTTCACTTTTTGTCACATTCTTTACAATGTTAAATTGTGTATCCCTTTGCTAAGAGAACCTCCAGGATGGCAAATGGTGGATCGGAAAATAGTGCTTGGGAAAAAAATTATTTTAGTATGCCAGTATTTTTAGTATTTCAATATTTTTATTCAATTTAGATTTAATTTCTTTTTATTTATCTTCCTCATATTTCTTTATTGCATATTTTCAGGTCAATACATTTGTATGACCATATATCCTTTAGCAAACATCTCCTTGAGATGTCTACGACCAAGCTCCTGCTTCACAAGTGCCTCTTAATCATTACCAAAGTATAACACCCATGTCTCAACTAGAAAAGCTTTGGGATATGATTAAAATCTTGTCATGGTGCTCCATGTTGCTTGTATAGGTGAGGTGTTTGTATGAAGTTATCTATGCCCATGCCAAACTAACTTTCTAGCTAGTCTTTACATTTCAATTCCATGCCTGTAACATTTCTTTCTAGCAATTTTTCTTAGTATGCTTCACACAGGGTGTCATAACCCTCAAGCATGAAAAGTTTTACAACATTTTCTCCAATAATGCAGCTTCTAAGAAAAAAATGGGGTTGAATTTGTTGAAAAACGACGTACAGAAAAATGTATCTTTGCCCCTCTACTCTTGTATTAGCTCTGCAGTAGTGAACAGAAAAAATATTTTGATAAAGAAAACTAGGAGACAAGTACATAATAAAATTCAAAAGGCAATCTGGGTTATTTACTAGCCAGATATCTAATACTTAAACATTGAAATAATAGAAACTTTTCTAGCAGACATCTAGATAAATATAAAATACCTGAATGACACTGTATTATCATGATTTTAAATATTTAGATTTCTTAAAGAACCTTTACCTACTGCATAAAAAATTTAACATTAAACCCCAGAACTCAATTGACCATTAAATTTCATTAACGTAAGTTCTCATTATAAAGAGTGAAGTACCTAAGTGAAAAACTAATACCAACAACTTTGCACTTTGTATTTACAACAACCTTAATTCTTAGTAATTTAATGCTGTATTGAGTTTGTGCTTCGCTCAAGCTCCCAGACTAACACCTACATATGGCACTTATGCTAAGAAATTTTGGTCCTGCTGAAAAAGAGGAGGGAGGACCGTGACACACAGAGTGGGTAGGTGATAAGGAGCAAAGTTTGACCTCTACTCACTATTCTATTCTGTAGGCTGTAGACAGCACTCAGTGACCCTGCTAGGCTTGTTATATAACGGGTGCTGCTTGTGTTGTGCCATAATCTCATTTTCTGAGCTCAACTGCCATGGAAAATGCAATGCCATGAATGCTTGTGTTACAAAAATTACTTGTAAGAAAAACAATTCATTCAGAGATGAGATGCATTTTTTTTATGGTTTGTTTTTTTTAAATTATCTAGCCAGAGATTTCCTAATATAAAAGTTTATCTGATGAATATTTGAAATTCAAAACAAATAAGTAGCATACAGGAGGCTGCCAAACCTAAAGATCCTATTTGAAACTATAATTTATCTCATAAAATCCAAATTTTGAAACAGATAATGAGAAATAAGCAAAATGAATATAGATGATTTGGTAATTCTTAACCTATTCGTTAGAATATTTCCTTAAGTCTAACTGCAACCTTACTGATGTTTATACAGTTCTCAAATCATTTTATGTGTCCCTTAGAATCTGCAGGTCCTAAGTGTAGTATATACACAAACTAGTTCTCAAGATTTAAGGTCTGAAGATAAGGATATTACAGGACTGATGTGCAACCCAGAACTGATTTCAGCTATTACTTGACAAGAAGAAAAGATAATCATTGAAAGGCATTCCATTAGGAGAAAAATGGGCCCAATAATCCATAATCATGATCCAGTAAGTAAAGACTAAACAAATCTCTCATGGTGGGAAGTGTTTGTAAAGACAGGTGGAGAATATTCTGAAAAATACAAACTTAGTGCAGTCAGCAGGAGAGCTGGCATCTTAGAAGGTCAGAGAAAGAACAGATTCAAGAGCAGTTCAGCAGGATCCATGAATTATTTTGTAAAAGAATCCAGGAAAACACCTGGCCTTGCCCTAACAGACAGGCCACTTAGGGAAAGAGAAAAAGCCCAGGTGGCATGGCTGATGATTGCACTCTCAGTGTGCTCTGGGTTGTTGCATGGTGTCAACATGAGAACGTTCCTCAGTCAACCACAGCTGTGCATCCACAGCAAACAGAGCTGGAAATGTAAATTATACCTGGCCATACCCACTGCTTCCTCACTGGTGTTGAGACCTTTCCTAAAGCACAGTTAGAAATTACACTCCTGCCATATTTTAGACTTATGAGATCACAAAGAAGACAAAAAAAGGTGAATCATGATCAATTTAATGACTCCCTTATTATATGGATGGAGCTGTTCTTATGCGAAATGGAGAAATCATCTTATTTTGGAGCTGGCTGCATTAGAAGGGACCCTGGACCAAGAGCAATGCAGGCAATGGATGTGACAAGTGCTGCTTTGGAGAAGCTGTCAGTCTTTGGAAAGAAAAAAGGAAGTATGAGACTTCTTGATATAACACAAATATGTAAGGAGTCTGAGATATTGTTCCCCATTTCCTTGAATATTACATTGGACAGTTGTCAGAAGTTGTCTCCTCTTTGTCTGTCATCTAAATTAAGTATGTAATTGATCTTTAAAAAAAAAAGGAAAATTCTGACAGGCAAATCTTTCTATTTTTTTCCTTTATGTGTCTAATCTTTTCAAGTTCAAAGCATTCCACTGGAAATCAAACACAATTCCTATTTTAGAATCCTGCTTATTAAGCACACTGTTTAAAAGATGGGCTTTGAGTAGATAGCAATACATTTTAGCTACCGGAGCAGCTGTAAAATCTACTTTTTAATGGAAGATTTGGCATATACTCTATAAAATAGGACCATATTGTATAGATGTCACTCAACTTTGTAAAGCTTATATTGGCTATGTAATTTTTCATTCATTTAATTCAGTTGTTAAATGTAGCCAGGCCACATTTAACAACTGGAGTAAAATGAAGCTAATAGAAATGAAGTAAATTTCAAGCAAAAATCACATTCAGCTTACAATAAATGTAACAACTTCAGCTACAATAAAAGTAAAATATTTAAGGTTATGTAATTATATCCTGCTACACTATAAATACATGAACTCCTTGTACAGTAACAAAAGTTTACTTTTTCACACTATTGCCTATAAAAACAGTTCATATATTAATCTGCTAGTCCCAGAGCTGGAAAATAATGACTAGCTGGATTTAATAGATTTTAAATGTTGATATGTTCCCTTTAATTAGGAAAATAAAGTCAGATTCCATCCAAAATTCTTACCCAGCTCATTACCTGAATAACACATTTTAAGATTTAACCTGCACAAAAATTATCCTTGCATTGTTTAACCCCTCTGTAATGCTTAACACTACATACTCTTCATGAGCATTTGCAGTGAATGGATTTGAAAACAAAGCTAAAGAGCTTTACTCTCCACTTTACCATGAGCAAGGTCCCATCAAGAGGACCAGGTGTTGTGCAGCACCCAAGGAAGCTGCTCTCCACCCTCCACGACAGGCACTGTGTTTGTACATGGAAAGCACATGGTTTCCCTCCCTCACTGCCCCAAACCAGAGGCTGCAGCCCTGCCCTCAGCTCCCACACCAGCTAGGATGCACTAAAATTGCTGCTCAGTACTTATAATTCATTTACAAACAAATTAAGTCCCCTTCAGTTGCTTCTCTTGCGAGGGCAGTAACTCCCTGCTGACAGATGGTAATGAGGAGCAGACCCACGGTGTCTTCTTTGAGTGCTCTCGCTCAGTCAGCAGGAACACATCTGTTTATAACCTCTGCTTTCATTATAAAGGTAGTTAAAGGCTCAAGATTTCTCATTTATTTACACTCTGAGTTTAAATTTTAGTGACAAGTTTTGGAACCAAGGCTTCACAACCCTACAAATCATAAAGAAAATCTCTGCGCTTGGACAAACCTCTAAGAAATATCATTTAGGTTTTTGTGCCAGACAGCATGAGAATTTACATCACATAAAGGCAAACTGAAAAGTATTGTACTTTTTCTTTCCTTCACAGTAGTTTCAATTTTGCTATGTAGATTTCAGAATTGAAAGACAGGAAAAAACCATAATAACTATGCTTTTGAGATGTGAAAATAATTTTTTTATTTTTTTAATTTGGTAGATAGGTTAACTGTTAACCATATACATGGTTTTCAAAGCTTGCTCACAGCTTCACTCACTACATATACATAATCATACATTATTTATTTATGGTTCTCCATGTCTCTCTCTGCTCTGTCTGACAGATATTTCCTACTTCTTTTTGTGCCTTGTACTTATCTGCATTCTGCAGAAGAAACAATTAACCCAAGTGATTTTCTCAGAACAGCATTTCTTCACTTTTTATCTTAGCAGAATTTAATTCAGATACATTCATTTATCCTGTCTCTAAGTTGAACAAAAGTAAAAGAATCATGGCTTTAATCTGTTTGCTTTTACAATGAAAACTCAGGGGTCTTAGCTTTTTTTTTTTCTGTGTTGAAATTCTGCATGGTTAAACAACAATTGAAAGGGAGATTAAAAAATAAGACAACAAAGAAGTATGTTTATAGAAACTGGCCTGCTAGATCTCCAGTGTGACATAGGAAAAGAATGAAGGATCTAAAACTAGCAAAAAAATGTATGTCACAAGCTGATGCATTAAATGCAAATCAAATATTCTCATAGGAAACTACAATGTGGAAGAGAGTGAGCAAGTGGAGATGCCTTGTCCTTGGAGTAAGCTCACTGCATAGCTAATTTATAGAGAGAGACTCACATGGATCTTCTCAAGGAGTCAAAGCTCCTGAGAATCCAGCTTTGTCCTCAGCAGGACAAAGTTCAGTGAACTGCTATAATCTCTGTAAGAAAATAAGCTTGGCTGGGAAATAACTTGGAAGGTTTCCTTTGTGGGAAGCACTGAGATGAAAGACTACTGTATTTTTGCAGAAGCATTTTAAATCCTTCAAAAGAATGGGCACAGCAAGAGGGTAAGAAGACAGACACTATTAACTGGCAAGCTAGATACACGGAGGAAGAATAATGTCAAAGATTAGTACAAATATAGAAGTCACACCTACTAGATTTCAACACATTCACGATGGCAGGACTACTGAATATTTTTTTAGAGAAAGGATGTTGCAGACTTCAATCCCACTCCTCCTCTTTAATCTGAGGCAACAGAGATCTCCTAACACTGAGTAATGGGCAAATGTGCAGAGCAGAGGATGAGAGACACACAAGAGGGATCCAGACATGGTTCAGAGCAGAGCTGCTTAATGTCCCCTTGTGCCCTGGGAGGACAGACACTGCAGAGGGACTGGGTCCTGCAGCATGACCAAATACTTCCTCTGGTGCTGCAAAATGCAAACTAGACACTTGATTTGTTACCTGTCACTACTTTAGAGCAGCTGCTCTATCTGTTTGATTGGAGGATAAGAATATGCAAGTGCATGCATGCACACGTGAGATCCCTTTCATCAGGGGTGAGCTCTGCTAAAATGTGATCTAACCTGAATTACAATGTAAAAATCCGCAGCCTCCCTACCTTTATTATCTGCCTTTTTTAGAATTTGAGACTTTTTTTTTAATCTTTAGACACATATTCAGTAGTCTTTGAGGTGTACATTTCTTCCGTTTGCTTTTCAGATTTCTAATGTAGAGTAATTGCCTGTTTTGTCTTCTAAAAACTTAAATTTAGAAATTTTAATGAATACCTAAAACATTAATAAAGAGTACAGACATGCCTGTGCCTGCTTCCTTTCCATTTTCTAGGTTGCACTGCAGTAAAACCAGGATCAAGGTCTTCAAAGAACAGGACTGATTAAACTGAAAACTATATTTTTATAGTTCTCTCCTTCTGTAATCTAATGAAACCTTTACATTTTTGTACCAGACACAAGGAATATATCAAGGAGAAAAAAGATCAAAACAAAAAGGGTTGGATAGAATGTGTTTTCAAGCAATTTTACATGTTTTACCTCAGAGGCAAAGCAGAGGGTTTTTAAACTCAGTAGCACCTCATGGTCTGAGTGAGTGCTCAGTGCCCTGGCAGCTATGTCCACTTGGGATACTTCTGCTGTCCTGGAACACAAAAACTAGATTTCCTCAGTTTGCTGGATAAGAGAAAGCTGGGGCTGAAGTTCTGGTCTAGCTTGTCATCTCCATAAGGAGGGAAGCACATGAAGGGGTGGAGGGAAATGCAGCAGCTGATGCAAGGCCATTGAAAGGCAGCTTCCATGAGGCTGACAATAGGCCAAGAAAACACCCAATGCCAGGGTGCTTCAGGCTTCAGGAACAGCTGAAGCAGGTTGTACACTGCTGATAATTATATTGTCCGTGGCAACGTTGCCTAGACAAATACAATTTGAAACAAAACAAAAAAAAACCCGAAAACCAACTGGTGTGAATAAGCTCAAGAGGGAATTATTGAAGCTTTAGAAGCAACTAGTTACTACAGATTAATCAGCTGTATATTTTAACCAGGAAAATCACTGGTCTTGAAGATACCTAACCATAAATAAACATTGGTGCTGAAGACTTAGCATGGAGCATTGCCTGATTTACAGATTATTGAGTGAAATATCATCACAAATGGAAAAGTGATGAGATAAAACATTTAAGCATCAAGGGAAAAACAGATAAAATGAAAACCAGTAAAATGTGTAGCAAATCTGGTTGATGAAGAGGGCTAACACTAATATTCTAATATTGATGACAGAAAGAAAATTATGTAAACATGAAAAGAATGCTACCTGTATTTTCTTAGCCGTCATGAATTTCTTTTAGAGAATTAACAACTAATAGAAAAGTAATGCCTCAAAGACTATAAAAAAGAGTATGGTTATTTTAAAAGCCAAAAAGGTACAGAAAATAATTTTGTTGTTTGTAAATATGAAATATGAGTGATGAGAATGAATGGAAGAGAAATGACTGAGGGTATCTGGAGACGGCAATAGATTTATCAGCTCAGTAAGATGCATTAAAACTTGACCACTTTGTTTTCCATCTCAAGGACAGCAAGTTTTTCTGTAAGAGACATGGCTAAATTAAAACTTTAATTAAACTAGTAATGTATGACAGATGTACTTGACCCCTTAGCCAAACTATCAGTAATTTGGTACAGGCTCCAAAGCAAGTAAAGACCTGAGCTGTATCCAGGCCAAGAACTCCTCTAGAAACTCCCAAAGGGGCAGAGTGACCCAGAGAGCATCGAAGCACATGAGCTTGGAACAGGGATTGTGTGAGTCATGCATGCACAGCAGGTGGCTTTCCAAGGGTCTTTTATCAAAGAACAAAGAGGCTGTGGGTACAAGGAGGCACACACATACCCTTCCTCCTGTCTTAAAGTTGACTACAAGCCAACCACTTCTGACAGCCTCAGGGAGGCACCTCAGGGAGCTCTCCCTGCTTGGCAGCATGGCTGCAGGGCAGTGACCTGCCCTTGCCCTGGGACAACTCTCAAGGTCATTCCTTGAGGCAGAGACCTTCCTACAAACAGCCAATCTTTGGATGAGTCCAATTCAAATTCTCTGGACTGCACAGCAGTGACTCTCCCCTGGAAATGGGACTCCTCTCAAGGACTGAGATTCCTTACCTGAGACTAAGAAATCCTTCCTTACCCAAGGCAGAGAGACCCCTTATTTATTGATCCTTGGTAACTGGCTGCTAGCATGCTGAATAAATATTAATGAAATCCATGAAGTTAATTCCTTTAGACATATGCCATTGTCCAAGTCTGAGACTAAGTCTGGACCTAGCCACAGCTAAGCTCCATCAGGAATTTAGAGAGCAAGGGGATCTGCTCTGAAACTCATGACCCATTGGGAGGGTCTACTTTACCCATGGGCTCTTTGGTCAATGTATAAATAATTTGAAATAGATTTGAACTTGATTTTCCTTTGTATAATGTAGTAACTAATAGAGTGAACCTTGCTGTTGAACTTTACTAAGATGCACTTTTATAAATTCATATTAAACCCACGCTTGTTAATACCCCTGACAGTGATTCTTCAGGCAATCTGAATCACTCATTTGTGACAAACTACAGCAGTTGGCAGGATCCTAAATCAGGATCCACAGCATAATGCTACAACTGTTTATGGCTATTAAAATGGTTTTAAAAGTGAACAAAATAAACACATTCCTTTGAATTTGTAAATGGCCTAGAACAGTAGACTAAAAAGTAGGAAGGACTAAGCAAGACCAGCATCAAACATTTTAGCCAGTTACCTCTGGCTGCTGGGTGTGAGTAGCACAGGCAGAGGTGCCAAGCACAGCATGAAGGGCATTCTGTGCCTACTTCAAGAATTGCCAATCTCCCCTCCCCATAATGGCAAGTCATGCCATGTGAAAGAGAAAAGGAGGATCTTCACCTTTATGTTAGTGCCATAAACTGAGTCTTACATGCCAGAGCTTTGACTTTCTTTCCAGCCCTCCTCTGGAAGACTGCCCCTCCCTTCTTGACAGAGCTTTCCAGTTTCTTTGTGACTGTTCCATAATTCATGGCCAAATGCAAACATCAGAAAACTTACAAGATTAATGCAACAGTAAACCAGCTTAGCCAGGTATAACTGAACCTCTGAACTGCACCACAGAGTTTCCTTCATGCATAACTCAAACACTTGTTCTAAGGCTGCTGTGGAAGTTCACCCTGTTGTGAAAGTTGCAACTGAAGTGCACTGCAAGAGCCTTCTGTAACCAAATGGCTTCAGGGACACTGGTTGAGCTTGCAAAGTGTTTAGGGAGTATAAAGAGGAACCATGGAAATAGGTGTATTAAACAACACCCATGTCTGTTACTCGCACTACAGTGTTTATAGCTGGTATTGCATCACCTGTTTCCTTCAGAAATAGGGTAAGTAGTTCAAAGCACATGGTACAGGTAAAGAACTCAAAAGAGAAGAAAAAATATATTAAACCATCTTTTTTTTTTGTTGTCGTGTTGTGGCTCTGTTTAGGGCATGTGAAGCAGGTAGGTATTTCCAAATTGTGATTTTTTTAAAAAATGTTCTTCTAATTTGTTGTGCAGCCACATCTTTTAAAGTAAACCAGCTTAATTTGGAAGCTAAACTCAAAAAGATTAGGCTTTAGGGACTAGTTGCCCCTTGTAATTCCTCAGCTATGGACTTTACCACGTAGTGTCCCTAAAGAAATTCATAGTACTGAGTATGTGCATTTAAAACCATTGCAAAATATTAAAATTATTAAGTAATTACATTATTATGAATCATTTAAAAAATATAGGGATAAAAAGCCCCTAGTGTATCACATTTACAACTGCAATTCAGAATGTCGGGGGTTTGTTTGGTTCTGCAAAACCTGCCATACACAGACACAGAGGGCAACAGCACAATTTAAATTATAATCCAGGTACCTCAAAGCTTTACTTCATTTGCAGGTGATTTATAGCAGCATAAACCCAAACAACTTACAAATCAGGGCATCCTACTGTGTTTTTAGATAACTAGCACACTTCTGTGAGATGTATTGCAGGTTTTGTTCCTTTTTGTCCTTCCCATTTAGACACTATAGGAGCAGTTCACAATCATTTAAGAAAATTACTGACTCTCCTCTTAAATAAGAAATGAAAATAGCTGGAATGAATTACTGTTTATACTCACTTGATATAATACGGCACTTTGTTTGGTGAGATTGCCCTCTCCCAGGGGCCTTGGACAGAAGCTGTTAACAACAAACAAATAAATAAATAAATAGCTGCACACATACATTCATACATACAAACATACCTAGAAGAGAAACGTGGAGGTCAAACAGGAAAGACAACGTTAATCTCTAGAATTACAATTTTTCTCTCGGCCACGTTGATTCAGGTCTGTTTGCTCAGTTGCCCGTGAAGGCAGGAAGGATTAACCTGCTGTTCTGAAACCTCTGTCCTAATCTGAGAGAAATTGAACTCATTCAGCTGCAAAGATAAATACAAAAACTCCTTGAAAGCTAAGCTCACAGAAGAGATATGAAGCAGAGCAAGCAACATATCCTTCTGGTGTGTTCTCTTGTAGGATTCCTCCTGCTAAGGTGTTTGACTGGGTTTGCGTCTATTTCCTTCCTTGTGTGGTCAGCACAAAGTCTGGTCTACTTCTAAGAACAGAATTATGCACTTGTTTACATTTTATGTTGAGTGAAATTACACTGAGAGACCATCATATTTTGTTTTTATTCTCTTGCTGACTTGCTCTAAATGGTGGACATTTTTATTCTTACGTTACTAATTGTGTCATACTGTCTTCCAATAACAGCAAATAATGGAGAAAATGACAGTGTGATCACAACAAATAGAGAGGAAATAACTTTGCTCACTTTTGGATTTCATGGTGTTATATGTCAACATCAGTTTACAGAACAACGAAAATATTTTGTAAAAGAGGTTTCTATAAAACTCATTTGACAAAAGAATTATATTTTTTTTAATTAGAGGCAGAGATAATTTATATTTAGGCCATAATCAGGGAGATATTTTTTTATTAGGAATTTTTTATATGTCAAACAAATTAGAACCAAGATTTTTCTTTCTTTAATATAATGATTAAAACAGAAAACATATGAAAAGTAATCTAATGGAGAAAAAAACCCAGCCTGTTGGCTTCACCCAGTATAACCTTTCTTTTTAGTGACCCCTGCTGTTCACAAAGGAAAGCAGCTGTTACCAGGACAACTAGGAATTAGCTTCTTGACCATTTGGCTCTCCTTTCTTTCCCTCTCTTACTCAAAATAGATACTTTAAAAATGTCACTCCCAACCTACGTTATCAAAATCAAAAAATCACAATACATACAAATAATAATTAAAAAGATACATATTTCATCTATTTTGTACCAGATTCACAGAATTCAGTCTGTAGAATGAAGTATAGTTTCTCTCTCTTGCCCACATATTGGAGCATGGACAAGAGTTTGAGGAAGGAGATGAAATGTGCTTCTAAAATGGCTGTAGAGGGAAATCTCACTAGTTTTGCACATGAATTGTGAAGAAGGGTTGGAGGGAGACTAGGGATTCCACCGAGGGGACACCAATCAGCCATGGGAGAAACTGGGGCCATTATAGACAGTCTGAGGAGGAGAAGGAAGAGCAGGTGGGAACCAGGATACAGGCTGGGGAGAAATTTAATTTCATATAAATTTTGGACAATGCTAAGAAGCTAGGGAAAGGAAGGAATATGTTTGGATGAAAGAGAATCATAAAAGGGTTGGAAGGGACCTTAAAGATGACATAGTTTCAATTTGCCCATCAAGGGCAGGGAACCTCCTGTTAGATCAGGTTAATCAGTGCCCCATCCACAATGGGGAATCCATGACTTCTCTGGACAACCTTCCATTGCCTCACCTCTCCTGCAGTAAAGAATTCCTTCCTAACACCCAAACTCAACCTATCCTCCTTCATCTGAAGATTGTTTCCCCTTGTCCTATCACTACATGCCCTCGTGAAAAGCCTCTCTCCCTAAATATGATAAATCTGTTTCAGATTGCTGATGGCCAAGGAGTTCTGAAAATTCTGCCTCAGCATCTCTGCACGTTCTGCTGTTGTCTTCAACCCCCAGCCAGCCATCTGTAGCTGAGTGTCATTGCTTTCCTACTACTTACATTTACACAGATTCATGTTCTTAAAAGAAGAGAATTACATTTCAAAGGTATGAACCATGAGAATCAGTAACTCTCAAAATGTGCAAGAAACAGAATTTTAATTACAGTGTTAGATCTCTTGGAGACCAGCACACTGCGCTGCCATTGAAGGCTGTTGCATGGCCCACAAACACAGGACCACAAAACCATATGCACTTTCAAATACAAATACTCAAATATACACCTAATTAATATATGAAAAAATAACCCTTCTTGTGCCAGGCACTGCCCTTTAGTTCTGTGTTCATGGACTGTGTGGCTGAGGAGGCCAAGGCTATTGTTCCTGGTAGCACAAGCTGCAGCTGCTCAGTTTCTGTGCTCTGCCACAGCCTCAAAGGATGTAAAGATAAAATCTGTAATGTGATTTGTAGAAATGTAAAAAGTATCAAAAAGAGAATATTTTGTAATGTTTTGATGTTAAAAATCTCAAAATAACCCAATTTTCAGGTTCATACAGAATTCTTAATCACGATGCTTAAATATTCTTTCTACTTTAAGAAGAAAAGCTGCTGTAAATATAATTTTGATGACTGCTTCAATATTCTCCATTCTAGATGGCAATAGGAAACAAAAGCTAAGGAGTTTGAGAGAGATCACTGTTTCATTTTACACTATCAGTTACTATGTGATTTCTTTACATGCTTTCATTCAGTAATTCTAACCTAATGTGTGCTAATTTGTGGTCCATCAACCAGCTCTAAAATGCTTCCTCACTGACAATTGTACAGTTCTTACCCATGGCCAATGGCATCACATGAAAAATAATTCAAATCAGATTACACTAAATTATCATTTTTGAAAGCAAAATACCCTTCAATATTAACTAAAAATTGACTTTCTTACATATTTCTCTCCCAAGAAATCATTAATATTCCCAATGGGAATACTACCAAGTTACAGTTGTTCCACTTTAAGATTTGTTTTTAATTCAATAGCTAAAGGACAGAATAGAATGCTGCATATTTTTCAGAAGATGTATTTCATCTGTTGCTTCTGAATTAATCTGGGTAAGAGCTTTGCAGTCATAACTTATTATCACAGAATCTTACATATGATAGTGTTCTTTATCCATTAGAAGAGGAACAAATACTTTTGCTTTCATGAGAGCTCAGTGCTATAGGAATAACAAACAATTCTGTGATATTCTGCATAATTGGATTTAGTATTCCTTCAAGAGGTTGCTGTGAAGCTGTCTATAATGCACTTCTGGTTTCCTGAGTGATTCTAACCTCGCATAAATTTGAGTTGACAAAAAGTGCAGTACTTTTTACAGCTATACACAGAGAATAATCATTTCATTTTTGGCAGAAGCCCAGAAACTAAGACTAGCTGTTTCTTATCTTTGGTTATCAGTACAGGTTTACTATCCATTACAAAAGTAGTACAGGTAAATGGTTAAGTCTACCTAAATGTCTTGCTAGCAAAGACTTTATATATATATATATATATGCTGTAGTATCCCTTTGTGCTACAGCACTCAAGAAGCAGACATTTCCTGTTTGCTGAGAGTAATTCTAAAGTGTTTTATTGCTTGAGCTTGCACAGTGTAAGAACCCATTACCATACACCCAACTACTTTCAATGCTGTTGTGACTGAAATTAAATACCACCACAAAATACAGGGCATTTTAAGAGTGAATTTAAATTTCTCTACGCTTTATTTGCATTGACATACATTTTAATGGTTACCTAATTTTTAAGTTTTATTTCTTTCTGTAGGTGTTCTAAGAGCTGAGACTTGTTTTGCCAGTGAACACAGCTCTTCCTGGTAAGCAGACATTCTTGTTGGCAGAATGTATAGTGAAATGGTGGCATGCTGGCTCTCTGAACTTCACTACTGTTTTAATCTATGCAGGGATCTGAATGAAATATTAAACAGGACGATAGTAGTTGATACTACAAAAAATAATCTTATAAATATTTCACTTTAGCAATGCAAACATAATGAAAAATACATGTATGTTTACCAATGGTAAACTATTTCTCCTTCAGCTATTCAAAGAGTAAATTTGGTCTGTCCACATTTAAATGTTACTCTCAGTGGTCCTTATTTAAATAGCACAGACTTTTAGTCAGCATATGAGTGTACTTTTTCAGTTCTAATAAAAAAAATAAATATTTTCACTTAATTTTCACTAAGGGGTTTTGGACAGAAACCACAAAGAAGCATTGTGTAGTGTTCATACACTCTTACATATATCCTGTCAACTAAGTTTTTCTCACTTTGTTAGAAATTAAATATATTTATTATATATTCCTTTTAGCATCATGGTAGTTAAAGGTGAGCTCATTTTTACATCCCCATTATCTTGTTTGGTGGCCATCATGTCTGTAACTCAGCAAGGTGCTGAATTATGTTCACATTTCACATTTAATGATAGTAATTCTCCAATTCAGCCTGGAAATTCTACCTGCATGATGTGTGTGACAAACTGTTCTTACCTAGCATTATCATCATTAATACCTTAATACGAACATAGAGTTAATAAACTGTTTATTTATTCACATGAAATTTGCTTTGATGGCAATTATTTTCACTGCAGCAAAGCATGGATTTGGTGGCTTCAGATGAAGGCAGGCAGGGAGAAAAAAAAGAGATGATCTTTGCATCAGGAAAAGACTCTGATTCTGAATCAGAATTTCCCATCTGTGTAAGCTACCTTAACTTTTCAAAGAAGATTCATTGAGTACTACATTTTGATTATTTTCAGATAACACCATTACAAATGAGAAAATACTGCTCTCCAGAGACTATAAGGAGGTCATGCTTTTCCTCCTTAGAGAACATGCTAAAACAATATTTCCCTACCATAATCAGTGCATGATGCAGGCTGGCAGGATGCCACCTCCAAAATGTGTATCTGCATGGCAGTGACATAATAGAAGTGTTTGCATAACCTGCAAGCTCTTTGAGATCCTTTGAAATAAATGTCACTATGTACCTGTAAAAGATAAGGGTTTTTTTCAGCTAATATTTAGATTGATTTCTAAATTATGTGAATTTTTTATTATTCTAGTAAGATTGATGAACTGAGGTCTAAAATTGCTCGATGTAGCTGAGAAACTGATGTCAGAATACATCAGCCACTCAGCTGAGAAGCTGCAAGGCAGAAACATCAATCCAAACCTGCCTTTCAGAAGGTCTGCACAGCTTGGGTTCTGTTCTTCTCCAAGGCCCAGCTGTACATGGGGATGGATTCATGGGCATTTTGGAAATAAAGAGCCCATTCTCCAAGCTCAGCTTGGATTCTGCCCTTCTCAAGTCCAAGCAAACACTCACTACTTCCCTGGAACACCGTCAGTGCCGTCTGTCAGCGTAGCACACGTGCAGACATTTACCAAATACATTTAGAGCATGCCTAACCAGAGAAGAAGTCATCTTAAATGATTAAAAATCTCTAAGAAGAGACTTTTAGTCATTAAAAAAAGTTCAACATGTGGTCAGAGCCAATTCTGACAATCATTTTAGAAGAGTTAAAAGAGGCATTTCCATCCTGCATTTCCTGCTGGAATCTTTATGGCCAGCTTCAGATATACCATCTGCAGCTTAGGGTCAACATTATATGGTAAGACCTAAATAATGCACACCTTTAATCATGAACAGTGTTCCAGAAGTTTCCAAATGCCACTTTGTATTGTGAAATATAAAATCCATCTAGTGCTCATTTTCTTAAATGTCACATGACTGTAAAATGGCAAAAATACAATTGTTTAATAGCAGAATACTGAATGAAATAGAGCAAAGAAATATAGATAGAGTTCATAATGGCCCACCTACAGGTACTCCACATTGCTAACTTCTGTTGCATTCTTATGCTCTTAAAAATGGAGTCTCTAAAACTGGCTGATCAAATGAGGTTATAAAAAGGCCTAATCAACTTGGTGGTGATTTTTGGCAAATTAAATTAGATAAATAGAAAATACATCTTGGGTAAATATTCCATGTCTTACATAGCAAAACAGAACAGAAAAATTCTGATATCCCTATATAGAATATGCCTGTTGTATCCTAGTTCTGGAGCTTGAGGACAAAGGAATGTCCTAAACTGAACACAATAATAATATAATACATAATGAAAAAATGAAAGCTCACTGTAAAATTAATTCTAATAACTTTATTCCAAAAGTAAGCATAAAGATAACCTCTCAAAATATGTCAATGTTTTACTACTCTTAAAGACTGTTAGCAATCAGGCCAAGGCAAGAACTATCAACAGCTGTAGCTATGGCCATGATGTTCTAAACAAGGGAGAAATGGACTGAAGGCATTTTCTCTTTAAACCTGATGTACACCTCAAACAAGTCTTGAGGTTGAATTGGTGCCCAGTGTTCTTAGAAATTCACCATGATAATCACAATGGCAAGACCTGTGAAGTATATTTGGTTTTGTTAGTACTTTGCTAGTTTTTCCTTTTTCAGAAGCACATGTATTTCCTTTACATTTATACTGAAGTAGAAAAACAGTTTTCTAGCAATCAGGCTCCTCTAGTTAATATGACCATATTTAAATGTATATAATATATGAATACCTTTTTTATAAATACATTTAAATACAATAATAAAGTCCCTCTGCTTTCAGAGGGTTCTCAGAGTTAGGCTGATTTGTCTGTGTCCACTTATCCTCTATCTTTATTCTACTACCAGGTGATATTTTCTATTCAAAACATTTCCTGTGATATCTAAACATATTAAACCATTTTGCCAAAGGACATGGATGAATGCACATGTTTTTCAATGTTTGCTTGTCATATATATCTGAAAGACAATATGATATAAGGTATGCAGTGGCAAATAAGAGAGAGAGATACAGTTGCTTGCACTGCAAAATAATCTATCAAATGGTTGGGTAATGTGTCCTAAGAGTCATAGAGCCCTCTCATTTTTAGACTTGGATGTCTCAATTAGGAGGACTTGCCCTTTTAAAGACATCTGCCTGTGCAAGAAAGAGCTTCCCTAGTCTTTGCTTTGCATAATAATCTGAGCACTCACACAGAAGGTGCGAGAAGTGAGTACTTGACTTCTCTCCCAAATCAAAGAAATTCAGAGCCACAACTCCAGTTTCTCAGGAGAGTGGGTTAAATAACTGAAGGAAAACACAAAGGCACAGAATAAGAAGAAAAAAGACTCAGATCTGAACCTGAATAGCTCTGAGCTTATCCTGAGAAGGAGGAACCTAGGATACACAGCCTACTCCTGTGACTGTATTTTTTATTTTTAAGCAACAATTATCTGCTATAAAATGCAGCAGCTGCACTCTGATCACTTATAACACAAACTGGTGGCTCCAGCATTTGTCATCTTTCTGTTTCTGAATGAAAGCTGCTAAGGCTGCCTCATCTTGTGTTGAATTAAGTGCTGCTCTTACTGACAAGTCCAAAACTGAAAGGCACAGTGAGGTATCTCCTGTTAGGTATCTCCAGGTCCTAGCACAAATTTAGGTACGAGGATGTAACAGTCTGGTACTGACATATGCAGACAGCAAAAGCTCGTAGCCTGGGAAATATGAATCACAAAATTTTGGCTATGGGTATATCAGCCTTTTAGCCTTGCAAACCTAAATGTTCTTTCTATTCCTTGTATTCACACAGGTTTTTTTTTTCACGTTGATGAAAGTCCATGTTGTCTGAGCTTGAAAACCACTGGAATCTTCCAGTCATAATCCTAAGTAATTGCCAGTTATATGGTGAGCACGGTTTCATGCAGTCACTTCACTGACATGCTATACTTACTAAAAGATGGCTCATACTGGGGCTGGACAGTAAATTACAAGGTTTGCTCATGGTTTTTAAAGATGTAACACCTATTTTTCAGCAATCACCAGCAATGCACATGAATGAACAATCACCAGCAATGCACGTTAAGAAGTGTGAGTGATTGCTGAATAGCACTGCAAATGATATTAGAAACAGTCTGACATCAATGCTACCTCTCATTTATTGCATCTCAGAAAGAGTAATAACTATTGTGACATACAATAGTTATGTGTGGGTCTTCCAACAAGAGAAATGAATCTCATTTTTTGTAAGAGGCACAATCACAGAGAAAAATACAGATGAAGTCAAAACAGTAAAATTATTCCAGAGGAGTCACTGAAAACTTTGGAACTGGCATTGTGCTTAAAATTTGCAGATATTCTTTTTCACACCTCAGTTACTGTATATAATTCCCAAATTAAGCACCATCATCCATGAAAGGATCACGGATTTTTCTTGTAATTACTTTGCTAAATATTTACAAGTTTCTTTTTAATAGAAAGATCTTATTTTTACAGTGGTTTTACACCCTGATTTAGAGAATTCTAATTAAACAAGTGTAATTAAACAAGTCTAAGCAAGTCCTTCAAAACCAACAAACTCACTCCACAAATTCATGATATCAAGTTTTTTCCCATTTAATACATTTATCAGATGTATCTTAACTATTGTTGTGAATTCTGTGTGACCTCGGCAAGGAATGAACTGAGCTGGAGCTGGGACTCTGTGGACACTGGCAGAGCAAAATGAGTTGGGGGAAGCCTGAAAGGCAGAAACTCAAGGAGTGGGGTGAGAAGCCCATTAAAAAATGTAGAAGGCCTGGAGAGAGGCAAAGTTCATGTGAAAAGTCATGGCCAGTTTTGATAAGTCTTTTACACTTGAGGCAGATCCAAAGCCGTAAAGGAGAGAGACACAAGTGGATCCCATTCCTTTGCCACTATCTATCTAATTTACAACCAGGAAACATCTGAATTATCCCATGCCACAGCATTGATAAACACTGGAGCTTGGTCATTTAAAAGATGAAAGAGTGGCAAGAAAATGTTGAACTGCATGAAAAGACAATGGAGAAAACCTCCCTAATTTAAAAATGCTACAAATAAGAATACTTTTTTTTTTTTTTTGCTTTTACACTCCTTATCTCTCTAGCTCACACCTTCCTTCCAATCTCTTTCAGAAATAGCTCTATGAATAGCCCTTAGAAAAGGCTGTAAGTGCTTAGAAACAGGGACTTTCACTTGATTTCTTGCCTCACAGGGCATGACAAATATGAGGGCCTTGCATCACTCCCCCATTACTTTTGTGCTAGGTTTTCAACAGCCCCATGCAGCTTCAGTTTCAACCAAGCAGAAAAAGACAGATGATGCTATAATTTCTATGTATAAAACAATAACAAGCACATGAAAAAGTTACCATCATTAGCAGATCATATTTATTTCTTTCTGATAAGAGAGAAATGTAATTCAGTCACTGATTTTATGTAACCTTGACTGCAGTACCAGCCTCTTTGCAGAGCTACTTAAAGGTATATCAACTATAAAAGGATAATTTTTCATGTAAGAATATAAACAGATATTATTACTTGTACCTTAAGATGGGCAAGTGTGTATGGAAGAGGGAAAGTTGATGCTCAGTAGGGAGGATGAACTGATTATTACTGGCAAATAGACTAGATATTCAATAAGCAATAGATTGCTTATTTTCCTTACTGATTATAGTTTGCACCGATCTTATGTGTATCTCAGCTCCTTAGATAAAAATCCTCTCTGAGTTTTGAGCTTATAAAAGAAAACCATAAAAATTGCTATGATTAATCCTTTCACTGCTGTTGCCACAGACTGATCAACTTGGACTCTGTCTACCACACACAGAAATCTAATTTACAAGCCATTAAATTCACCTTCATTTGACCTGCCTGATTTTGTTTGGCAACCTTTATGTCTGACTTGCTGACCCCCAAAAGTACAGCTGCAGAAAAACCACTATTGCTGGATGGCAAGGACTGTGTCACCCTCTCCTGCAGTGCTCTCTCTCTCATAGATGTGCTTCCATCCATGCAGGGATGCAGCAGAGGTAGTAAAAAAGCATAAAAAGCATGTGAAAGCATGGTATTTTCCCTAGGCATAGTGATAGTACATGACAGTGGAAGTTTTTTGGAATTTGATGCTGATGAAAGATGGGACTGATGTATGTACTGGCAGTTTTCAGTGACTGCAGTTTCAGATTTGGGAAGGATTCAGAGCTTCAAATACCTAACTTTTGTATGCATGGGTAAGATTATGTATTTACACACAGATCTAAGAGAGAAGAGCAAATAAGCAAATAAAAATGCCCATTTTTCTAAGTGATAGTTGGACTAGTTCCAAAATCAACACATTTTCACCTGAGTCCTTTTCCTATAGTGATCCTCAAGTGGAATGAAGTGTCCAGAATGACGTCCACCATTTGCTGGCTCTAATTAGTTACAAAGAGCAATAATGTCTTGCTGGTGGTGGGTGGGCTAAAAGAGGTGACTATCATACACTGATCATCAACTAGATTGATCTAGTTTAGCAATAGTAAGGCAAAATGGGCTGAGGAAAATTGTCTGATGGCACTCAACACCAGCACAGACACCTTGATCAGTGTGATAATGTGGTGCAGGTCACTCTATTCTCTTCCAGGCTTGCTTAATTTACCCTACAAATTTATTCTTCCACCAAGAATTTACCATGGGTCACAAGGAAAAACAGGTATGTGCTTAAATATTGTGTTTATGTCACATTCGTAGCTCTTGCGCATTCAGTCTTGGCAAGTTTGATTTGCAGTTATGTATATTGAGCTCATAAAATATTCCCAGTGATCAACAGTTAAAGAAAAGGGGGTTTAAAAGAAATAATGAAAATAGGGCTTATTTCTTCATAGGATAATCATTTGACAAAAGAAGGTTCAGGGTGGAATCAGCCTGCATTAGTCTAATATGGCACAACATCAACCTTGGCTTTGATTTTGCAGGACATCCTGCTGAGAATTTGCAGTTTCCCATTAAGATCTTCAGTGGGAAAATGGTTAACCTATTAAAATTACAAGGCAGTATCAGCTGAAGAAAAGTTTGTCCTCTATCCCCCTGTGAACGTTGCTGTGCAATAATAGCAACATCTATTTCCAATGTCTGGATAGCTTGTCCCTCTGCATGTAGGAGACCATTATCCTGTGACTGTGCTCGCTTCTGCTGATATAATCTCTTAAATAAAGCTCTACTGTTTACTTTCCTTAATTGAAGTACAATGGAAAAGACATGGCCTTTAAGAAGCTTCACTTTAGTCACTGCCTTGGAGCTTTGAAGGTGTTTCAAGTTGTCTTTCAGTGTACTTCAAAACAGCCTTGATAAAAGAATGCATGTGGAGGTGAAGTGGGAATTTTGCTGGCAATTATATTTTATGCAGAGTTGTAAGAAGTTTACTCAGCTGCTATTCTTCTGCCAACTTTCCCACCCCAGTTTTTATCCTCTCACTGCTCTGCTAAGTGATCAAATCCTAGAAAATTTTTTTCTTGGTTTTGCCCCTTTTTGGAGCTGAACATTTCTTTAAACAGATAAACAAAATCTGTGTTGTTTTTGGGGTTTTAATCCTTTCTGGGTTAAAATAATCAGAAACTCTTTCTAACATAATTTTAATTTACTAGTCCTAAAGGGAGCCCCCAAATGAAGATGAGCCTCACAGAGACAGAAGCGGGGACAAGGAGACTTGATAATGGCAGATGTTTCCCTTTTACCCCAGACCTGGACAATATGAACTCATTCAACACTCCTCTGCACCCAGGGGATTAAAAAAATAAAAGAAAACAATTGCAATACAGACTAAAATAGAAACTCATAACAACAACTAGCACACAGCTAGTTAAATTATCAATTAAATGTGTATGCAAACTGCACAAGGAGAATGGGAAATAAGAAATCACTCACTGGTAAGAAAATGCTGGGAAGTAGGACCAAAATCCCTGTGAGCTTCATGCAGTTGCTTGATGCGCTCATCAACAGCCACCTGTTAAGAGAGGAGAAAAAAATGACTCTTTTCTAGACAAGAAACAAAGAGCAATTATAGTCAGATCATTTTTTATTAGTGAACATTCAGTTTAAAATTAAGCAGTTTCCTGCAACAAATGCTATCCTTCAGAGTCTTCAGATGAGATGAAATGTGTCACTGGAAAAAAAGTTAAAAAAAAAGTTTTTTTTTTTCTGTTGTCCCCATCTTAACTGATGCTAGAAGAAGCTGGAAATGAACAGACTGATAAATAAAGGTACAGCAAATTGGCCTGACATCATGTACCTGAAAATAGCATGACTACTGCTTGTCAATATTGAAGTCAGAATATCCATCTGTTAATACTTTTTCTAAACTACTTCTAAAGTACTTTTGAGAGTACAGTATTATAAATCAGCACATGAAAAGTCATCTCATTTAATGTGGGCAGGATAACCATATTTCAACCAAGTGCTGAAATGAGGTTAACCAAAAGAGAGCAGCTGGTACAAACATTTTCCTGTTCTTTTAATCACTCAAACCTTAGCCCCTCAACCCTTTCCTCAGAACAGACCCTTGAAGAATATGTTCCTAAGGTTTTGTTGGGTTGTTGTACTGCATGAAAACAGAGACAACAGTTCAGGACTTAGTTTAGGTCCAGTTTTTCAGTGGTTTAATAGACTGTTAGTTACATAAAAAGTCTTGGTCTCACTTCCTTGAACTCTTCTTATGTTAAACTATGACACATGACAGATAGATAAAAAGAGCTTTTACCTTTAAACAACTCATCTTTAAAACAATACACCATAAGTTAACATAACCTATCAACAAACTATAGGAAAACTTAGAAAAGATAGAAGACACTTCATGATAACAGTTTCCCAGGTGGCTGTTATTCATGACAAAATTAAGACCCACAAAAACCTGGTTTTTTCCTCCTATGGAGAAATCTCCATAACCTTAACAAGAGGGAGTTCTCTCCCTAAATAAACTAAACAAAAACTACTTTAGCGGTAATAAACTAACTAAAAACTTTAGGTTTTGTTTCTTTATATTATCAATGAAAAAAAAATTGGGGGAGAAAAAGTATTCTGAAAAGTTTATTTTGATTCTCACTACCTTTTTTCCTTTTAGTTACTTTTAATAAAATTTTCTTTATACCCTTTTAAAGTTTTGAAGCTACTTTATCTTTCTCTCCTAATCCTATCTCACCACAGGAAACAAACACATTAGTAAAGAATTCTCAAAATTAGTAAAATCTCAAATTAACAAACCAAAACCACTACAGACTGGTTTTATCTTTACCCTTGAAAAACTCAGTGGAGTATTGAGCAAGTGGCCAAAAGGGGGTGGTTACAATGAGATTCCCCAGTGTATGTATGAGTGTCATCTACCAGTCTCTCTACAGCCTGTGTGCTAGAAGGATGACATGAACTTAGACCTAAGAGTGGGATTAGATAAAACAAGGAAAAAAAACTTGAAAGTAATGATAGAATAATTTTGAAATATAATAAATAAAGTAACTGAGAGGAATCAGGTTCACTTAAATATTGCCTGTAAAAAAAAAAGTGTTCCATCAACACTGACAAAGCAGAAGGTAAGTGTATTTAATTGGCCTAATTGTGATATACATAATAAGGAAACAAATAGGTTGCACAAGTAAATTGTGATATACATAAAAAGGAAATCAACAGGTTGCACAAGTAAAATGCAATCCACATTTTAAAACTTCCAGGAAATTACTTGGTTGGTGGTAGGAGGGAACTATTGTATAGTAACAGGGCATGATACATTTGGAAGGGAAAAATTTAAAATGGCAGAATTAATGAGCTATTTGATATGACTGAGTGTGTTTGCCAGATAACCCCTAGACTACAAAATCTTCTTTAACTAGGCAATAGCAATTTACTGCCAAGACATGATTTATTTGCTTACAATTTTAAAACTAACACTATAAGCAAAAATGCCCATTTGCTTTCTTTCCTCAAACCATTTTTCAGGTGCTTTTCCTGAAGCTCTCCTCATTTCTATGTCATCTTTTCTGGCCTCCCACTGAATTGCAAGAACAGATGTTTCTGTTAAGCAATGCTTCATACCAGAGTCTGACTTTGAGCTTGAGTTCACACCCAATTCACTGCACAGATACAAGCTGGGGAAGTCTGTAAGTGC
This sequence comes from Agelaius phoeniceus, assembly GCF_051311805.1. Taxonomy (NCBI): domain Eukaryota; kingdom Metazoa; phylum Chordata; class Aves; order Passeriformes; family Icteridae; genus Agelaius; species Agelaius phoeniceus. The sequence goes on along the minus strand of NC_135266.1, from coordinate 11,296,955 downwards.
ACAGAAAACCATGAAAGGACTGCTTCTGATCATCAGTAGAATTAGCTTAAGTACAGAATAATTAACTGCTGAAGTGCTATTATTTTTAACCAAGAAATGACCTTTCAATGAAGACTAGAAAGATAACCTTAAACATACCTAAACACATGCAAATAAAAACCACTGGAAAAATGTATTGAAAATGCATATGCTCTTTAGAGTTGTCTTAAAATTACCTCATAACATACTTATTTTGTCATTAGGAAATATTGGTTAATAAAGAACCATATGGCTCTTCCTTTATATTGGTACATGTTTTCATTAAGTCAACCAGGATGGAAAAAGTTTTTGCTGGCATGAAGAATCCCTGAAGAGAATAAGAACTTTACAAACACACAGTGAGGAGCAGCGTTTCATTTTGGAAAATTTCAACAGCCAAACAGTGGTCAGCAAAGAGCATGGGAACCCTTTAGTACACATGACCACTGCCAGCACACAGCCTATACAACTTCTGTAAGTGTGCTAAAACTGAGAATTCCAATCCCATCAAAATACCCAGGTAACCTTTAAACTGCACAAAATTATTAACCTGAAGATTTTTAGCCCTATATGTACATCAGCAAAATAAAATACGTTACAACTTCAGGGTTATATAGTTGTATATATATATATATATATATATATATATATTTCCAACTGAACAGCTTTGGATGTGAGCCAGGAAATACTTCTTTCTAGAGGTAGATTTTGTCAATACAGAGAAAAAGAAAACACTGAGAAATGTTGAGAATTCTCCAGGAAATATCACCTGAGAGTACAAAGCATTATTCCACTTGGCTCCCAGGAAATATCACTTGCTGATGTATTGGCATACTACCTTTTAGGTAAAAGACAGTAAAAGATGAACTCACTTTTGGTGGTAGAGCAAGGAAGATTGCAGTCAGTTTCTATTAATTTTATCAAAACTAACACATAAATGGTAAAATAACAGAATTTGAACCCACAATAACTCAGATAATGGTGTACAAAAAATACCCACTGAAACAATCCTTGCTTAAACTTACAGAAGAATGTGTCTCTAATCCAATAAAATCAGATTTGGATTTGACTTAGTGACTTGTACATCAACAATCTGAAGAAGGAAATTCTGTCCATATAAGTCTTCATAAATGCTTCATGAGTCTTAAAAGAAATTCGCCCTGGCATGTAAAAGTGTTTCTGATTTTTCAGAAACAAGCCATAGATAATTCCCAAATTTTAGATTTTTTGATTGTTCTTGTTTTTCCTTCAAATCAAATCAATAGGCTCCTCCAAAATGAGCACAAACAGTATCTCTCGTATTTTTGTATGCTATGCTCTGAACCAAGAGCAGATAGAACAAAATGTTGTTAATAACTGGAGCCTTATGGTGTGGGAAGAAAACTGCAAAATTTTCAAGCCCATTCAAGCATTCATTTTCCTTGCTTTAAAGGAAAGAAAAAAATATGTGGGGCTAATGAAGTTCTGATTTCAGTAGTGTTGAAAAAATGCTACTTTAAAGGTAGTATTATCAGAATGTAACACACAGGATCACAAAATGGGTAAAACTGGAAGGGCCCACAGTGGTCATCTGGTCCAATCTCCATGGGATGGGACTGTGGATTTCATTTGGGTACCTTTAAGGTAAAACTCCACAGTATTCCTCCACAAGAACTCTTACAAATAAATAAATGGATTTCTAAAAATTCAGCTATTGCTTTATCATGATATGAGAATTTGATTTAAACAGAACTAATATAAAAATATTTTTAAATCTAATTTTTACATAAAAGCAAACATCAGAACTTTCTGTAATTGGGATACTTGAACCATTGCTTTTCTTCACTGGGGATGCATGCTTGAAAAGACATGCATTTCCATTATTTATTTAATCCAATGTTTTATATAACATTGATCTTCTTTCAATCATAACAAATGAAGAACCACAGCAGTGCAGTAAATATACTTGAGATTGAAGATGGTAATATTAAAGATCCTGTACTGATTTTAAGTGATATTGACAAGCTACAGAAACAGCTTCTGCTAAAAAAAAAAATTGGCTAGGAAAAAAAATTAAAAGCTTTCTCCTTTAAAGACTTTGAAAACATTTGATGAAACAAGTTCTGTTTCCCAGCACTTGGATTCAGCCCTGTGAACTGAATCTATAATCAAGTTCAGAAAAACAAATTAAGACAATAACAAAAGCAAAGCTCTGCCATGCAGTTGTTAGCAATTAGTTTCAAGTGCTTTACCTAATGTGGGGTTCAACCTTGACAACAGTTTTATAACAGCTCCACTACAGTCAGAATAAGGATTTGATGGATTTAACTTGGGTTTACTACTACATTCTGGTGGGGGGCTGGTGGGGTGGGATTTGTCTTACTTTTTCATTTTTTGAGGTTTAACTAAGAATATATTTATGATATATGAAGTGTTCTTTTGTGTTTATGTCCCCACTACAAAGCAGGCCTAGATCAAGAAGGAAATACGAGCTGTTTAATTCTCACTATTTTCCATGTTCTCAAAAAGTACCCAACAGCAGCTGTCCAGGATGGCTGGAGGTGCCGAAATAATCCAAGATGTGCTGGAGGAAGGAGGCACACCCATCATGTTATTGAAATTGTGCCTGCAAACGAGGAGTGGCTTCAGCAAAGAGCTATAGGAATGGTCTCTCTGACAATCCATCAACCTTGTCCTCTTGGATCTACCAAGACTACAGCGACATAAAAGCCCCGGTTTAGCTGTGGTATAACCCTGCCACAGCCTTGCCCATAGCTTTGATTTTCAACTGAACAAGTTCAGTGGAGGAAATTCCCCCCGGGGTGCTTATCTGAGCTCTGACTGCAGCTGAACTATCCTGCAGTGAGCCAAGGTGACTGCTTGGGTGCCTCTCTGTGCTCAGCACTCTCAGGGAATTCACATCCAGTGAACTCGGCAAGGAATTTATTTAAATATTACATGAAGGTGGGCAAGTAGCAATTTTTACTACTTATTAACATGAAGCAGCAGAAATGAGATCACTAGTTTAAAAAAGTACTAAATGCAAAAAATTAAGACAACTGTTGAATGGCTGTGATTCTGAGGAAAAAGAAAAAGAATAGAAGATTCTCATCCACACAGCTATACTTAGTGCAGCAGCAAAAGGACACACAACCTCTTTTTTCTTTTTTGGTCAAAATTTGCTTCACCAAAAGCTGCTCTCACAAAAAGAGAAGGGCAATTTTCTGTATCAATCAGCATGCATCCACACAAAACTTTATTAATATAACACTCCTTCATTTTCCCACCGTATTCATAGCATTTCCCCAGCCTCCTGACCTTGACTCCAACCAAGCACAGCCAATTTGCCTGCATATCAAAGGAAACCGGCTCCTACAAGACCCTCTTTAATGTTGCCCAGCAATTCTCCTCCCAAGAGCTGAAAAGCTTCTTTCTTTGCTCTCACTGAGTCAGAGCTGTCAAAGCAGTGCGAGGCTGTTCTCCACAAATCAATAAACAGGAAGATCTGATCTGCTGTACTCCTAATAGCTATCGAATTCACTCACTCACTGCTCCTCGTCCATGAGGAGATAAGGATGGATTTAAATAAGCACACTTTGTGCTGTTAATGAGGAACAGCAGGGGGGAAAGGCAATTGATAGCCATTGTTCCCAGCTGCTGAAGTTCAGGTTTAAGGCTTGACATTTACCGAGTTGAAAAATCGGCTAAGGACAATTAGTTTTCTGGTGAAAAGTTCAGTGTTCTGAAATATTTTGAGAGCGTAAAAATGGGCTTATTTTTCACATTAAAGAAAAAATAGATAAGTACAATGCTATTTGCATGCATTTACAGCTGTTACAAAGACTAAATTCAAATTTCTGGGTCATGGTGGGACTGTACAGTTCAGCAGATTGAAATCTGAGCGACTTCATGCAATTCCCCTTTCAGTAAAAAAAACCCCAAACATAAGAAATAGTAGAACACATGTATTGTACTTTGACTGCTTTTTTATATTTTCAGATGAAATGAGAATAAAATGTAATATAAATTCAGGAAACATCTTAAAGCTTGGGGCACAGAGCCTTAGAAAACAGTAAATAAAAGAATGATCTCCTTGAATTAATATGCCTACTGTGAATAAGCAGCTATCACTTCTTAGGCTTTTGTTTTCTAATCCTAAATCTGTGCACTTTGGCCTTTGTGTATCTCTATGCCTGAGGAAAGAAAGTTAGGTCTTAAAGTTGAAATAACAAAAACATCCAAATTTGGAGAGAATAAAACAGTTGTAAACCATGTGAAATCTTAAGAACAAATATCTTCAGGAAACAATTCTCTTCGAAAATGTTACTTCTTTTGTTTTGTATTTTATACCTTTGTATAAAAGGTATTCTCTCAGGGAGGCCTCCCATTTGATATCCCCATTGCTCCCACTGCAGTTATCACAGAAGCTGGTAGAGGTTCTGCAAGGCCTTTCACATCACTCTGTGTTCCTCATTTCTATCCATAAATGTTCTTAGGATATAAAATATTTTATGAAACCATTATGAGCTGAGAATGGGCTCAGCCTTTCAAAGGTACTAGAAACTGCTGTGCTTCCCTCCATTCTGGAGCATTTCTTAACAAAGATTTCAAATTCTTCACTGTCCAACCACATGAATTCTTTCTTAATATTTCTTTTTGTATGCAGTTTAATCAATATCAACAATTTTTTTTCTGCCAGATTCCTTGCTATACAGTATACCAATAAACTAATTTCACAAACATTGATATTTAGCAACTTTTTTTCTCAGAACGCAGCACTACACCAATTAAAAAGTTTTCAATTTATAATTTACATTAGCTTCAAATTCAAATAAATACCCATTTAGACCCCTTAGCAGATTCCAGTCCAGGTGGGCTGTGGCTTGCCTAACCACATCTCTGTACTCTTGGACAGTGCTTCTATATTCCTCCAAGGTTATCTGTCCAAGCTCCCTCTTTCTGCACAGTGCCTTTTATATGTTTGAGTTTTGCAAGGAGCTCCTTGTTCATGCACACAGCACTCCAGGCACCCTTTCTGGACTCCCTGCTGTTAAGGACAGACCAGTTCTGAACTTTTTAGAAAGTGATCCTTCCTCATCAATGAGCTTTCTTAGACCTCTCTTACTTGCGGGTGTTTATCCTGTGGGATTCTTCCAAGCAGATTGCTGAAGAGGACCAGGTCTGCTCTCCTGGAGCCCAGCCTGTGCTCTCATGGTCACTGCAGCCAGGAGTGCCTTTGCCTTTCACCTCCCCAGGGAGCCTCTCCTTGTTTGTGAGCGTGAGGTCCAGCAGAGCCTCTGGCTATACTGGCTCCTCCATCAGTTATGCCAGGAAGTTTCCCAGGAGCTCACTGCAATGCTTAGAGCCTGCTGTGCTGTCTCTCCAGCAAATAATCAGGCTGCTCCCCCATGGATGCTGTTTCTACTTGTAAAAGGCCTCAACCCCTTGTTCTGCAGGGTTAGGTGGCCTGCAGCAGACACCCACTACAGTGTCACCCACACTGGTCTGCTCCTTCATGTTGTCATTATAGTGCAAGAGTTCTACTGTCATTTCATTGCAAGGGTTCCACATTGCTAGAGTTTCATACTTCCTTGATGTTTCTTTCAGGCAGCTCCTCTAGGCATTGACTCTTCCTTGTCCTTGCAGCAGCCAACTGACTCCAGTTCCCTCAATCAACCAATCCATTCTTCTATAACACTCTTCTGATTGGCTACAGCTGCAGCCTGTTAAAGTCAGGCCTGCTCCTAATCTTTAACAATTAACACAGCTGCAACTCTTTAGGGGGTACGATTACTTTCTATGCCACCTTTATTTACTTATATTCTATCCCCCTACACCTTAATCCTCAGTCACAAGTTCTCAAGAGCTCTTTTTCCAGCATATCATTCCTAGCTTAAAGCTCTTCTGTATCTTTTCTATGTCCCCATAAAACAAACTCCTTAGAGCTCTGACTGTGCAGACCTATAGATCCAGGGATTTCTCTTCTGCCTTCAGCAGAAAGCTGAAACTATATATGCTCTTAGTTCAGTATTGTAAGCTGGAGAAAAGAGAAACTAGAATGTATAGGCTACCCTGAGCCTCTGGGAGGTTATTGATCTTAAAATGGATCTAACGTTGATGCAGTTTGACATTTTCAAAGTCAGTGGGAGCTGGGTGCCTGCAACTTGGGGAGAGAATGTTCTGTGGTAAGTAAAACTGTCTAGTGAGGAGCTCAGCATGGCACATGTTCTTCCTGAGATCAAATCTGACTTCTGAGACCAGGGTACCTGCATACCTTCAGACTATACACTTTGAAATGTCCCCACATAATTTTTTATCTTTTCAAGCAACTTTTTGCCTATCCTTCAGGATTACTCAACATCCATATGGCCTTTAGGTGGTATATTGTGGTCATCTCTGGGCCCCACAACCAAAACACACATGGATCAGCTGCAGGAATGAGCCTGAAGGAATCTACAAGAATGATGGTGGCCTACAGCAAAGGCTTGAGTGAACAATTGCAATTAAAACTGAGGAACAGAAGTCTTATGGAATCAGAAAATAGGGACAGATCTGAAGTGAGTCCTCTTTTTTTGCACTATGAATATCAATGTTTCTGCTGTGTCAGTGATATTAAATCTTATTAAATTGTATTAAAACACAGGGCATTTGGAGGGTTTTGGATTATAAATTATGATAAGCATTATTCACAAAAAACCCCCAAAACCTTCTGCTATGTGTTTTCCTAGTTACATATGTTAAATAACGTAAGGATTTAGGAAAAGGCTAAACCATTAATCATGATTCTGTTGCTGAAACATGACTCCTTTTAGGCTCTAACCATCTACTGTTCCTACCCTAACAGGGTTGTTTGATACATGGGGTTTTTCAGGCATTTTCGCTTCATTTTGGGGCTTGCACAGAAAATAACATTATGCATAACACAGTTATGTTTCCTTAACATGCAACTATAAAGACATAAAAAAGGGTTTTCCTCTCCCCTTTTTTATTTATTTTGCTTCTCTGCTAAAAGCCTGTTATTTCTCATCACTATAGATTTTATACTTTTGAAATAGAACTGACTCCTTTCTATTCTCTTTAAATGTATTTCCAAAAGATTTAAAATAAGTTATTTTTTGTAATTTATTTAAAAATGATCTTTATTAGTGTTTCACAATCCATCCCTAAGTTAAAACCATACTCTCTCTTGACAAGATTTTATGGTTCTTTTGATTTTTTTACCCCGTTTCTCTCTTTTTCCCTCTCATTAAACTGATAAAAAATCATAAATTCATGCTGCACTGAAAATAGCATTTGTTTCTGAAAGGTCAGGTAACATACACTGTTTTTGTCCCAAGGGAAATGGTTCTCTGGTGACTTAGGGAGCTGTAAGTAGAATGTCACGCAAGGAATGTTTTATATCTGCCCCAGAACAAATGCCTGTGCAATAATCCTGTATCGGTTCAGCATCACCAGTGAAGATTATTCTTTTATAGGTCTAGTTACATTCTCTCACTTTCATTGATCTTTCTTTATATTAGTTTTATTGCTCCTTTCCCCCAGATTTGTGAATTTCTTGTGCCATTACTAGCATTAGTTTTGGGAATAGTTGCTCATAAGTGCATGTAAGAATTCTCATAACGTGGACCTGTATTTAATGCAGGTTACTTCTAAAAGAAACAGAGGCTTCAGTCAGTATTGTCTTTATTCAGCACTACTTTTAGCTGATTACCATTTCAAAGATTTTTCTTTCACCACCTTCAGCTCCCTTTACTCATTTGCCCTCTGATTCCTCTGGGAACTATCATCTCATCAGTATTCAAGAGACTTTGATGTTCAGTCCTGTTTTTTCCACCATTTCCCCATTCTTGTCTTCTTAATTTTTTGTTGAGCATCTTTATTCACTTTTATAATTTCAATTCACACTCCCAAACCCATGTTGCTACCCTTAATGCAGTGAAAATACATTTTTCATAAATATGTAGTAAACTTCTCAATTTTATCCAATAATGTTTATAAATAAGAGCTGAAGAATTGCTTAGACTGTGCTGTTACATACTTAATACCATGGAAGAACAGATAGAGGAAGTCTGTGTGAATTTTTTTCATTCTAACTCAGGAGTTGTAAGATGAAAGAGCCAAAAGCCTTTTCCTCAATCAGAAATGAAGAGAAATATGCATATCCTGAGACAATTCTGCTTATACTAAGACATACACCTCAGAATAACCCTGCAAATATATGTATAAATTTGAATTTTATAGAGCTTAGTTTTCCTAAGTGAGTTTGCATGCTGAGGAGGAGGAAGACTCTGCTGAAGCATGGAGGTACAGGGATACAGAAGATTCAGGAGATGGTGGAAGGCAAGACAAAAATGTTCTTTACAGGGGTACATTCTAGGGTACAAAACAACGTACAAAAAGGATTCTACATGCAGCAGCCATTGTATTAATCCTCTATCTCTTCTCTTCCATATTTTCTGCTCTCTCCTTCTGTTCTCTTTGAGACTTACACCAATAGTGATAAATCTGTTCACTCTAAATAATCCTTAGTCCTAAAAATACCACAAATACATCACATCTTTGGTTTCCTTTTTAGCTGTGGAGGGTGAAACAAGTAGGACAATGTCAGCTGGGTCACTTTTATTACAATGTGATCTATCCACATTGTTTGTCTGTTCCATCCATATTCTTACATCTGGAAATCTCAAGAGTACAATACTCTGTTTCAAGATGACTGAAACTACTTTGTCAATCAAGTGCTGATACGGCATGAAAAGAAAAACTTCATTTCATGAGATTACTGGCTGGATGGATTAAGCAAACTTTTATTTATTGTTCTTGTCCCATGAACCTTTTGAAGACAGCCTTTCAGTCTCAATGACTTCTGCAGAATGTTCCATACCCCAGCAGCTGCTCAAGCTTGGGAGAACCACACAATCAGTGCTTGATGCTCCCTGTTATCTGGCACTCCTTTGGATACTGCTACAGCTCCTGACTTTGCACAAAAGCCTCTCTTTCTCCCTGGGGAAGACATGCATATGGCATGCTGAAAGATAATAAAATTACTTTAGGCAAATAACTGCTCAAATGGGAGCAATAGCTGATAGGATTGATATTGTGCTGATTGAAGATAATGGCAACACTCCTATAATAGTGTGATATGACTTGTGAGAGGAGCTGCCTTCATTCTGCAGCTGGCCAAAATCTATGTATTTATGCTTCCTAATCTGTGAGTAAATTCAATTGACATGAAAGCAAAACCTGAGTTATATATAGCCCATACTGCTAAAGCAAAATGTTGAAAACCTAATTTAAGTTGGAAGATACAGTCCCTGATTTCCAGTTTCTTCTATTTGAGAAGAAAAGGTGCTGATAATGAACAAATGAATAAATAATGCTAAGCCACATCTTTACTGAGGATATAGAATGGTACACAGTGAAGGTTAAAAGCTTATCCTGGCATGAAGGATCACAGTGTATGCATGCATGCAAGAAAACCATCACTTCACGTGTGTCAAAAAACCCCATTATCATATATTGCACTTGCTAAGTGCCAGACATTTTGTTCCAGTAATTCCAGTAATGTTACATGCAGTTTTCATCTTAGATCTGTTTTCATTAGCCCTCTCTTTGAAAAGCTGAACGCCCTATTTACCACTGTCAATCTGTAAAGATCTCAGATGAAGCTAAAATCTTTGAAAATGGTTTTGTTCAACCCCCTGATCTATCCACATCACAGATTCAGGTCCTCCCACGAGCAGAGAGGGAGGGCTCTTCCTTCCCTCAAAGCTCCAAGGTGCAACCCCCAGGAGGGGGTGGAATTAAAGCTAAGATATTTTGTATTTCCAGGAAAACTGTGACTGGGCTGCACTGACTATTGCCATTTCAAAGACTTCAGACATTGGTGCAAACATTAAACGTACCTTTTTTTGCATATCAATTAAATAATGAATGGAACCTATTTGTGCATTTCATGGTAGAGTTGTTAAAATATATTTATCACCTGCACAGCTTCAACCATGAGAAATAACTTTTCACCTCCAGAAAATACATCACATTCTGAAAAATGCTTTTGTTGTTTATTATTGAATGCCATAAAAACTCTCTTAAGTTTCCCAGCTTATTTTCAAAGCTGTTTTTTATAACTCCCTTCCTTCCCAAAGTAAATAATTTATTTCTGTTTAGGCTTGCCTTACTATTCATCTGTTTCTAAAAGCAGAGAATTGGAAAATTCTAATAATAGATCTTGGAGAATTTAGACAATAAGAAAGATGGAGATGCTGAGATGAAGTGCCACTGAAGGGGAGTGCAATTCAAGTTTTTGAAATGACGAGTAAGGCTAAGAGAGAAGCAAAGACAAGATTTCCCACACAGACTGAAGCCAGACTCAAAACCTGAATTTGCAGTATCTGTACAGCAGCACCATATAATCCACTGACAGGCAGCTTAATTGGCAGTTACAAAACTTTAATTTACTAAGTCAGAAACCCTTTCTGAATGTCTAACTCACAAGCTGTTGTTATCACAGTGGCAGTTTGACACAAGGCCTTCAAGCTAGGTAAATAAAGGAACAAATTAGCATTCTCTTAAATCTGTTTATGAAAGACTTAACTATGAAGGACGTGCTCAAGAAACTCCACAAGACTAAGAAAGTAAAACTGACATGGTCTCATAACTCATAAAACTTAAGAGTGATGTCCTTCATTATTTCCAGGAGTGAAAAAAAGCAGTGAAAGAGCACCTTAAAACCATATGTACAGTTTAAGAAAGATGGACTTGATCCCTTCAGTAAAACTGACACCGAATGCTAGATGATCAGATTACATATTTTTATAAAAACATTCATTAATAGTTCTCAGATTGAAATTTATTTCAGTCAGGGGTTATAGAAGGCAAGAGAGCCACCCAAGGCAACCCCATCAGTGTATGACAGTGGCAGATCCCTCCTGGAGCAGGCTGGTGTTGGCTCTGTCAGACATGGGGGAAGCTTCTGGCAGCTTCTCACAGAAGAGAGAGTGGCTGATTTCTCCTTGTCCTTGTTTTGACCCATGAGCCATTGGAATACCCACTGAGCTTTCCCCTGCTGAGGAGGGGACTGACAGAGCAGCTTTGGGGGCACCTGCCACCCAGCCAAGGTCAGCCTACGGGAATACATCAGGATGGCCAGGATTTCTAAAGAAATCTGAAGGCAGAAATAAATTTATGTAAACTTTTTGACAAATTGTGCCAAATAAAAATAATTAGATCATCTGTAAAAAGCAAACTGAATCATTTTTGTTCAATATACTATTTGCAGCAAAGAATTTAAACATTTGAATTAGATATACAGAGGAATTTCAAGCTGCACTGAGTCTCGTGTAACTTTATTTAGAACGGAATAATTTACAATCAGAAATTTACAAATGGAAAATACAAAGATTTGACTGGGAGCTTTTGTGTTTACACTTACTTTTTTAACTTAATGAAAAACCCATGGAATAAATTTGGGGATGTTGAGCCATTTAATTCTGAAACCTTTTCATCCTAGTAGGTTAGCTGTTCTCTGTTCATTCTGAATCAATAAGATCAGCCCTTACTTTTAGTATTATGTAGATGAAATTTTGTTTCTGTTATATACATGGCCATACAAATTCTGTTAGTTCTTCGTTTTACTCATTCTCTTTGCCTAATAATATAATTAAGTTACATTAATTTTGTTATGCTTATTTAAATTTGTCTCTTTAAAAACAAGGGTAAAACCTCTCTGTAGGAAGATTTTTCCTTTTCCCTTCTCTTTCTTACCATTAGAACTCACTCTCTGCTGATCCTGTTATGTCCTGTCTTTCCTACCCTGGTAGTCTCTGCACAACCTCCATAGTCTTCCCTCATGGTCTCAGGAAAAAACCAAAACTCTAACCCAACCAAACCCAAGACAGTCTATTCAGTCAGTAACTCTGTCTATTTAGACAGTCTATTCAGTCAGTAACTCCACAGTACAGTAAGATTCCTGTGAACACACAAACAAGTGCTTTGGTTACACGCTGCTGGAATGGCAAAGCTGGCCTACAGGGCTGTGTCTGTGACTGCCTTCCTGGCTGCAGAAGCCAGATTCCACTCTGATGATCTGTAATTGCTTTGGACTGGGTGATTTTTGTCCTCTACAGCTGCCAGCAGTGGCAGATATGGCACTGTAAGGTAGCTACAAATCCCAAAGTAACTTTCCAAACTACAGTTTGAGACATTTGAGGCAGTTGAGATCTTGTAGAAGAGCTGGTGAACTGACCAGGGTGCAGTGAGAATGAAAAAACCTTGACTTTCCAAGCCTACAAGTATTTTAGAGAAAAACAGCCACAGTGAAACTGGAGTTGCATTTGATTTTGAAATGTATTTCCTTGTAGACCATTCCATGGCATTTCCCCAAGGGAAAACACTCTGTCAGTGTGTTTCTAGTACAGCTGCCCATGCCATTACATTAATGTCTTATTATTTGGCATTTGTCTTGTACAAGAGAAAACAATCATGACAATCAGGGAGGAAAAAGGAGAAAAAAGCAGCAGCTGAGAAAGCAGGAGTACAGATCTTGTACTGTTAATGTTCATCATATGAGAGAACAACTGGCAGGATCATCTATCTTGAGAGTGCAGAATTGTTAAAGGAAAACCACAACTTTCTAGGCTCATATGAGCAAAATGTACTCATTTCTTCATACTTCTGATTATTTTAAAGGACAAATTTGCAAAGCATGTATAACACTTGAAGAGGTAAATCCTTTCTGCTGTAACTCTCACTTCCAACACCAACAAGAAGTTCCCCACCTCCCATTTTGCTCCTCCTTCTGACCACTGCCAATTTCCTATTACGTTCTGCTTGGGCTCTGTTTTTTTTCCTTCATGCTATCACATTCTGCATGTTTTAAGCTATTCTTCAGAGTTTAAGGGTCCTGTTTTTTCTTGTCCTGCTTTCTGTGTTTTCTTCCTTTCTTACCTAGCAGTCATCCCCCCATCCCTGGAAGCATTCAGGGTCAGGTTGGTCGGGGCTCTGAGCAGCTGGGTCTGGTGGAAGATGCCCCTGCTCACTGCAGAGGGTCTGGAGGAGATGATTCTCAAAGGACCCCTCCAAATCAAAGGTTCTGTAGCCTCCAGACTCAGTAAATGCACTGCCTGTCCTGCCTCATGGCAATGTCCATATCCTTTAAAAAGAATGGCCAAAGGTAAAGGTGAATAAAAAAGGTTATTAGAATCCCTACTCTTAAAAATTTACTTTTCTGCCTACTCCAGTTCAAATAGAAAAATTAGGCTGGTGTCTGTATTGATTCAAAATAAGCATCATGGCACCTTGGTGTGGTGTGATTTTTTTTTTTTCCTTTGGTTTGTTTTGGGTTTTTTTTTTGTGTTAATCTGAAATTCTTTCCATGAAACTGGTAAATCCTTTAAAGTCTATACAGAGGTAGTTGTTGGATTTCAATCCATTTCACAGGGTTGTTTTTTTTTTTTTCTCAGACAACCATCTGTGTGTCTGTTGTGATAGCCTATAGTACTGCAAGAATAAATTATATACCTGCTTGGCAGCTCTCAAACCTATTTTTGTTTCCCTTGTTGTCAGAAAATCTGTTTTGAAGTGTGAGGATAAACATATGGGAAGGAGTATACAGATACAACAGCCTTTTTCATTCCAAAATCATCCCAGGCCTTAAATTCTGACTATACTTAGAAAACTTTACAAAAAAATTATGGTCTGCTTAAATACAGAATGATATCTGAAAAGTACAGAATTAAAGTTTAGCTCTTTTCCCTTTAATAAGACCAACAGAAACTCCACATCATTCTAGTCAAGCCATTTTCTAATTAGCAAAAACCTGAACTTCCTGAAGACCTCTGGAGACTTCTGGAATATAATGGATGGAACACCACACTTTTAGACAGGAAGGGAGGGTTTTTTTGTGTTTGTTTTTTACATCTTGCTGCATAAGGTTAAATATGCTGAGTTAAGGAGGCACAAACAAATTCACTTCTAGAGAATTAATTGACTCCAGTACCAGCATTTTTTTCTGTCTTTGATCCAGTACAGGTTCAGTGCCATTGACTATGCACTTTTACAGTGCAGCCATGACTACCCTTTAAGTTACAGAATTTATAGAAGTGAGGAATATCCAGAGTGATAATCATTCATTTGTGACTGCATTATGATTCAAAACAGGATCAATAACACTGGAAATGTGAGGAGTGCCTTCAAAGATAAGTTAGGCTGACAAAAGATGCAATTTTCATATAGCCCTAATTTTTTCCCCAGTCTTAGAAGTTTTAAATAAAACCTTGGATTTGTTCAAACATTGTTCCCTTGAGAAAATGCATTACTAATCTCGACTCCTACATCACCAAAACCATTTGCCTGCCAGTTTTCTGTCACTTTTACAAGCTCTTAAAATTGTTTAACAACAGAAGTGGGATTTTCTAATTAATTGGGAAACTGTTCACCAACTCCTATACTGGCAGCTAACATTTCTTCACTAATAGATTCATATTATAATATGCTGAAGTATTTATATTCAAAATGTTCTAGTCTTTAGGAATTCTACCATTTATATCATAAATACAGACTAAATGAGCCTTTTACAGGTTTCCTTTTGTTACCAGAATATATTAAATAAAAAATATGAGGAACAGTGGAAGTCATGCTCTAAAAATTGTGTTTCCCACACTATGAACTGTGCAAATTTGTAAACCCAAAGCACATTACTGAGTAATCAAGCTTGAATATTATTTACTATTTTAAAGGCAAAGCAAAATGCACATCACAATAAATTGTAACTGAATACTTGCTTTGTACTTGGTAGAAAGGTAAAGTACTTTGACTTCAGCTTAAGAACTATAGAATAAACTGCAGACTTGGTGCCTCATTTGAATCCTGACCTTCCTGAGGTCTGACAGTGTGTTGACATTTAAATTTTACAAATGTTAAATCAGGCATCTCCTTCTGTGCTCAAGAACTGGTGATGTGGCTGAAATGTACCTGGCCATGGAGGCCATTAAACAAAACACTGCCAAGAGAGCTGCAAGATGGACTTTATTAGAATAATTATTAATACATCACTATGAAATTAATTAGGATAAGCCTTCTTGATGGAATGGTATGGAAGAAATGTAGTTCCTGGAATCTCAATCTCAATCTGACTGTAGAAGACACTATTTATTTTATATATATATATATATGTGTGTGTGTGTGTGTGTGTGTGTATACACACATGTTCTATACCACCCAGGTATAGAACAAATGTAACAAATCACCCAGGTAATACAAAATATTAGAATGTGAACTCTTTGTTAGAGCAAACAGCCTTTAAAATAAATGCATTAAATTTGAGGAAGGAGAATAATTGTCATCAGTTTCTGGATTTGTAATTTTATGGCTCTAACAGTGTGCAGACATTACATCATCTATCAAAGATACTACAACTACAGCAACTGTCCCAGAAGCACCACCACCCATTTTATAAGTTGGCCAAGTAGGCTGAGATCATAAAGATGTTGTTCATTATTTCAGACTTTCTTGTGCACAAGTTATTTTGGTTCATTTAGAAGCACTTTCTAATATTTGGAAAAATGGCTCATGAATTCATAAGCCTAACATCCTACCCAACTTCCTGAGTTATGTATTACTCTACATCTTCATGGAAATTTACACTCTCACTGCTCATTTCACTGAATAGTTAAAGAATACAAACAAATTAAACTTCACTTCAAGCAACTATAATGAAATAAACTGAGAAAGAAAGGCACCTCAAAGAAAGCAAGCGAGTAGGATTGTATGCTCTGTCTCAAATATGTAGCCTGACAGATATGACACAGGAAGGACATGAACTCCTCTTCTGTTCTGTTTTACAGATTACAGAGAGTGCATTACAGAAAAAAAAAATGAAGGGACTCTAATGAATCAGATGAGAAAAATCAATGAAAATATCCAGTTGCACTAGAAGGACATAAAGTTACCAGTTATGCAACTGATGCATGCAATAGGAGCTGGGAAGGAACAGTCTCCTTGGCAAAGTATCAGTTAAATTAATTTTTGAATTTTGAGGGAAATCTAGGGCAGTGGGAATAGTTTCAACTCGAGGAAAGCAGATAGTATTTGAAAATTAGAGTGCTGTCATGGAAAGATGGTGATTATTGGTGTACATTCAGAAATGGAGCACAAGTTGAAATTCCTTCTAATTTTCATGTAATTTTTATTAGAACATATATATTTCTGCTTCAGGTCAATGCAGCCTTACTGTGAAAAGAAAAGGCCAAGCTTTTCTCATGACTTCATCTCACGAGAGGAGATGCACAGTACAAGGTTTTATTTAAATACCCGCACCCCACTCCCCAAGGATGTGCAGTGTTCCAGCCTCTCTTTGTCTCCCCACACCTCTCCCAGAGAGCAGCCACAGGCTGTGCTGGAAATGTGCAGGTGCCCATGGAACGCTACGCAAGGATTGAAGTGTCTTTGACTCCTGCTCCCACCTCTGGACCTGCTCCCCAACTCCTTACATCTCTGACGGCACAGAATTTTTGCAGCCCCACAACTCAGGCAACTTTCCCTGTGCATCACAACTCACTCCAAACCTGGAAAATCCTGCAGGGGGTGGCTTTGTAGTAGCACAAGCCAGCATTGATATGGCATTGAAAAAGGGACAACAGCTGACAGGGGATAAAAACAAACCAGCTCCAAGAGAGAAGAGAAGAGAAGAGAAGAGAAGAGAAGAGAAGAGAAGAGAAGAGAAGAGAAGAGAAGAGAAGAGAAGAGAAGAGAAGAGAAGAGAAGAGAAGAGAAGAGAAGAGAAGAGAAGAGAAGAGAAGAGAAGAGAAGAGAAGAGAAGAGAAGAGAAAAGAATACACCTTCAATCACCCCTTACAAGTTGTCCAATCAGATGTCCAATCCTTTTATAAAATCCATGAACCAGAATAAATATTTAGGAGGAAAAAAACCCCTTTCTGCTATTTGCAAATAGACACTAGAAATCTAGCAAAAGCTTAAATACAGTTTGGGTTTTATTTTTAGTTATTATTATGATCTGTTATTTAAGATTCCCATACAGGAAGAGTTAGAAATTGTTAGGACTATCCCAACAAAATTTCAATTAAATAGCTAAATTAATGTAGAGAAATTTAATTAAAGCTGCACTGGTTTTTACAAATACAGTTAATTAAGCTGCTATCTAAAATTAAATCTCACCCAAACTCCTTTTACATTGCTGCAGCTCATCAGATACAGATATAATTAAAATTCTAGAAGTTCACCTATGCATCTGAATACTCAAAAAAGAAAGAAAATCCACAACCAAAACTTGCTGAAGTAGTTTGAGAGGCTGCTGCTTTAATGGGATTTATACAGTCCTCAGAGTGGGAAGCCAGCACATAAAACCCCCTCAGAAACAAATCCAGGTTTTCAAATCTGCACAGGCTTTTTTGTGTAGTGTAACAGGCCAAGAACCTTTGAAGATTTTCCACAAGTGGAGGGTAACAGATTGACATGAGCAGGAAGCAGGGAGATAAATCCTGCTGACTTTATGTGCCTTGCATTGAAGTGAGCAGGAGCAGCACAGGTGAGGCACACAGCACTTATTGCACTCATATCCAGGCAGATGTGGGCATCCTCCCAGAGAGAAAAATTGCTTTTTCATAACTGGAAAATCTCAGCTTGTCTGGTAACCTAAATGATCCCCTTTCCTTTCTGACTGTTTTTTTCTTGCTCAGACCCAGGCTAGTTTGTGTTGTTGGTCAGTTAAATGCAGCTCTATTTTCTAGATGACAGCAGCTCAAAATCACCAGACTTGTTTTACATAACAAGTAAACATAAAACAGAAACATTTTAGGTGTTGGCTGATCCAGAGAAAGAGATGTTCAGACAGAAGGGAGGTTTGCCAATGCTTTACTTAAGATCAGAGAGCATTCTTTGAAGAGTTGCTTTTGGAGGGAGAGGGGAGGATATTACCTGAAATACAGTTCAAGACAATCATTTATTGCAAATAACAGTGACTTTTCTATTAAAGCAGGTACATAGCAAAACAAATGCTGACTAAGCCAATGTGGGCAGCCAGAGCTCAGCCTGGGAGCTGGTCATTTCAACAGCTCACTCTGTGTGGCAGCAAGTGTGAGCACAGGGGCCCAGCACTCATGGCAGCCACGTTACCCCTGCATGGGCAGATCCCTCAGGAGTTCTGAGAGCATGCAAAAATAAAATTATCCCCCAATACTAAAGGCACAAAGCTGAAACACACAAAAAAGTGCCAACATTTTCATGACAGGCATTTGTTTTCTGTCTGCCAGCAAAAATAAGCAGAAGATAAACATTGACCATATTTTTCATGATATGGTATGCATAAAACCCTTTTTTGGGAAAAACACAGATAGGAATACCATGTCTAATGTCATGGCATTGAGGGTTTAGAATTGAACCCCCAAACCTTTATCTGAAAAACTTAATTTTAGGTTCAAGGTCTGAACAGTTGTTTCCAACTTGTGGCACAGGCATCTCTCTAAATAAATAAGAAAATCACATGCAATCCTCTTTAAAATATTAATTCACATAGGTTTACAGACTTCCACAGGCTTTAAACTTAGCATCTGAAATACAAGCTACAACTGCCCTATCATTTGATGTAGAGTAAGAAAAAGGAAAAGAAAAGGCAACAAACATCCAGAATATGATATTAATAAAATAAAATTTGAAAGCCCTACTTGCTCCCTTTTGAAAAACCATCTCTCCTCAGAGGGAAAAAATCATTAACTTTTTTTGTGTATCAAAAATGAATGTGTTTCCTTTCTTGCACAGTAAAATCTGGAGAATCTACACAAATAACAAAGAGAGTAAAAATCCACAGAAGCTTGGAAATTGAGCAACCAGTGACAATGTATCTTTCTGAAGGCACTTGAATCACCCTCTTACCTTGGGCTTGCAGCGGAACAGGACCCTGGCAAATTGCTATAATCTCCTTTAACCCTAATCACCATTTTAATCAGAAAAAGGTGGGGCAGCCTGGAATTTGTACAGCAAGCAACTGTCATTCTATTTGCTAAATACACAGAGTGTGCAGCTAAAAGGTTAAAATGGTTCAAACTTTTATTGTCTTCAGAATATTGCATTTCAGCATTAACAGTTGACAAGTAGAAGAAAATAAAATTATGAGACTGTCTGTTCTGAAGGGCTTCAGAGGTCTGCTTAGACCATGGCTGCATCTCTCACTAACTCTGATATTAAGAGATTTCTTGGGAAAAGAAAAGGTTGTGATTCATACAACTGCCAGCACTAAAAGCCTATCTCACCTTACATTGCACTTTTCCTCTCCTTATCCCTCTAATTTCTTCTCATTTCAGATTATAAATTTCCTAGCTGTGTTCTCTATTTATTCATTTAATGATTTTCTCCCTAGCCCTTTCTTAATAAATAGTGGTGTGATTGTGGATGGTATGACAGACAAAGAGAAGCTTATATGAAGAGGAAGAAAGGAAGCTTCAAGGAGAAAAAGAGCAATGAGAGAAACTAAAAGGAGCATCAAGGAGATTGTAGGCAGGGGAAGATTAAAGGAAAATGCAGCAGACAACTGTGATTTTCAGCTATAAAGGATTCAGCAGCTGTCATTAAAAACCTGCAGCTCTTCTTGAGACATATTGATCACACTATTTCAATGTTTTCCATACAACTTCCCTCTGTTTATTTCAGATTATAGCAATACTCACACTAATACTTTTCTCAAACAGCTATTTACTCTTTTTGAAGGAGGAAGACTGTCCTGTATTTCTCCCTCTTTTCTTTTTCCAGAAGAGGCTGCTGAACTTTGAGTGCTGAGTGCTCTGCTCACTTGTCACTAACACACAAATATCAAAATACCCTTCATGCTAAAGAGGAGGGCTTTTTTTTTTAATTTCTATTTTTTTTTTATGAGAGCCATTTATACATATATATTGTAGACACTTCCTGGAATAAATATCCCTGTAGGGCTTGTGAAGATAACAGAAGGCAGTATGTCTGTATTTACACAGTATTGGAGAGTTGTAACCAATCCTGGAAAAATTGTAGAATGTCATTAGACTGTGGACAACTGGAGAAGATTTGTTTCTAGGACTTCTAACCCATTTTTCACACAATATTCTTGTACTGATATCCAAAAACCATTTCAAAAATGCAAAAACTTCTTTTGATAAATACTAAGACAGTCCTTATCTTCCACCTGAGTGTGTCTCAAGCTTAATTTTTTAAAGTTATCTCAGAGTTCTTAATCACACAGATCCTTTTAAATACCTTGTAATCTAAAATATAAATTTTAGAGAACAAAAATGCATGAAGTAGGATGATTCATGTCTGCCAAATACCTCCTCTTGCAACACCCTTTTTACAGGTATTGGGTTTTTTTGCATGTTAAAGACAACTGTATTAGTTTAAACCATAGAGTTACATTAGATTTTGGGCAAAAAGGAGAAGGGCAAAAAAGGAGAAAAGAGCACATTCATAGTGTCCTTTGCTTTCAAACACAAAGCCAATACCTTCCAAAGGCTTCTCATTCCTCACAGAGAAAAGAAAAAAATGTCCATTAGGTCATGTCTTCCCCTTTAAGTACATTAATGGCATTTTTGTTCTGATGTGACTTTGTAAGAATCAAAATGCCTCGGCCTTGGGTTTTTTTTTTAACTTTTTATAATGCACTAAGCTCAACAAACCTTCGTAGAAAATAGAATACTCTTAATTATGAATAAATTAACTAAATTAGCAACATGAGATGGATATGAAATTAGAGGATTGTTAATTGAAACTGCAAACACAGCTGTATACAGCTTAGAGATGAATCACACCAGTAATGACACAGATGTTTATAAAATGTGATTATGTTCAGCAGGAGCATACCATTGAAACTCCCCAGCCTATTCTTATATTGTGTCATTGAAATGGTTTTTAAATCCATGAACACCAGGAATCAGAATCTCAGGGATAGCAAATTAGGCTCCCTGGATATGTGAATTAGTGTTGTCTGAATGTCAGCAATTTAATTCTCCAGCTTTCAAAGAATGTAGAAATGGAGCCAAAAACAAACATCTGTTAGTTATAGTCTCATTCAGAAAACAAAAAAAAAATTAAAATCTCTGGCAAGTTAGAGCCTGTCTGAATATGAGCAAGACAGTGAAATACAGTATCTCAAAGCTGTGTGAATATACTGATCATGTAATTAATATAACACAAGAGCTCAAGAAATCTACTTTGTGTACAATTATGAATATGTCTTTTTGTGACTATCCCACCAAAGAGCTAGAAGGATCAGGAACAAGTGATATCTCCTATCTAAAAATTTAAGAATCAATTAGCCTCCTAAAGACAGCAAATCAGGCTTTTTTTTTCCTTCAACTTTTACAACTTTCCTAGGTGTTCTTCACTAAATTGTACAGTAAAGGTGATGGGTGTTTCTCTGGCAGAAAAAGGCACAAATGTGGCTCCGGGGTCACCCGAGGATATCTGAGCTGAGCAGGCTCAGCAGGGATGCAGTCAGCCCAGCTGGGAGGGATGCACAGCACACAAAGCCAGCAGCCCAAGGGGGCCTAAACTCCAGCAAACCAGTGGAAAGTCTGCAGGGGCAGCTCTCATTTCACAGTGAGCACTGAGCACCCACAGCAGCACATAAATGTTATGTTAAACACTCCGTGATTTGTTTTCTGCAACAGTTCACAGACTAACAGAAGCAGATTTTGCAGCATCAATGGTAAGCATGCTTTCAGTGAACACTCAATAATACAAGACCATAGTTTGTGTCCAGCACTGTAGTGTAGCTCACATCACAAAGACACTATTATCTGATCCAGGGGCCTTGGCCTCTATAAGGATAAATACTTATTAACACAAATGTACATGAAGGAGAGGTTGTTTTTCTAACCCCCTTTTCTAGAGAATGGGACAGACCTTTGGACTATGTAACTATCTACATTAAACTAAAAGTAAAAACTGTCAGTAAAACTAAAACTTACACCAACTCAGTGCAATATCATTACAATTCAGCTAAATTTTATAAATGTAGTTCTGATCCATAAATGGATACTGACCTGAAAACATGTAAATTCATGCACAAGATAGTTAAAATAATTTGAAAAAAAATTACATAGAGTGTCATTGGCAAAGCTGAAATAATCAACATGACCTGGCACTGTTAAACACCACAGGCTTATCCCGTCAGCTGTGGGAACTACTGAGCACAGTGTAACCCTGTGGGGGCACAAGGCTGAGACAGAAAAGTGGTGATCATAAAATTGGATATGACTCTGTCTTTCTGAAACTTTATTTGATGGGAGCTGACCTCCTATTCACTGGTGAAGAAAAAAGGATTAGATCCTGACTTTTAAAAAGAGGAAGCTCGCTGGATTTCTGCAACAGACCATACCAGTCTGACAGTATTTCACAGGTCATTCACAGTTGAATCAAGTGATGGAGGCTTTATGAGAAAAATGTAACCCCTTTCTCATTAGAGGTAAACCTAGGCAGATTCAGGGATATATTGCAGGTAGCTATGACAACTGATGTGCAACCCAAATTCAGTTATCTTAGCTTTCTGACTGGCAAAACTGGAGACAAAATCAACTCAGGATTTGAAATGTGATGTTTTGAGATAAGGAACTGTAATGTTTGGATATACAAAAAGCACAAAGCCATTTTATGGAAGACACAATCTTCTATTTCTTCTGAATACACCAAAAATCACTACACTGAAAGAGCATTCTATTATCAGCTATGTGTCAGCTAATTAATGAGGACAGAACTGTTTGTTTTTACAGATGAAAGAATCATAAATGAGGGTACTGAAAGGAAAGGACACAAAACACTTGAGGATGGTATGAGAAATCAGAGGAATGAAAGTAAAAACATCCAACAAAATGAATATGCTACCTACAGATGTAAATTTAGGATTATTTTTCTGGATTGATTAATGCTAATTAGTTTTGGTTTAAAACAAACTGAACTGTGCTAGAGAAACAACTTTGAACACCTGAGAAAATGGAAGAGAAAAACTAACTGAGTCTTCAACCTCCATACTTGAATCTCCCCCAAAAATGTCATAAAGAATTCATTTCCACAAACAGGAATTGGGTGTTGATCTTTCCAGGTAGAAAAGAAATAAAAAATGACTACTAATAAAACCTGAAATTGTAAGCTCTGGGCCAATAATTGTAATCCATACAATGTTTGTTCTGTAACCAAGGGGTATATTTCTAAAGTTTATTGCTGTATCAGTGTTTTATAAACTAACAATAAGCACAAGAATTGAACAACTTAGATGTGCCACAGGATGAGCATCTTGAAATAACATCTTTTGCCTGTTTTGTGCTGGGTAGATCCAAATCAGGAAGGACTTTACAGAAGATTTTGCACACACAACATATGAGAGGATTTGAGCCATTTTAATTATAAAGTGCCCTCCTCTACAGCAAACACACCATTACATCACTTCCACACTGCTCACAGTTTTCTATACAAGGGTACAACATTCAGCTTTACTCAAGCCATGTTGAAAACTGCACTGGCAACTTCACAGAGCACCTTGTGAAAATATTTTTTAAATGACACACATAATCTTCCATAAAGGCTGGTTTCAAATCTGTGTCACAACTTAATGCCACTGACATTTTTAGTATTTTACACTATTATTAACAGTACTTCTAAGACAGAAAAAAAATCCTACTTAGTCTCACTGAAGCAAAAAGATATAAAAAATATAGCACAAAATACTACCTAGCTTAAAGACTGCAAAAGCTTTCTGTAACCTGAAAGTAGATGGCCTGACATAAAACTATCTGCAGTGATATAACACATAATTGATATGTCAGAAAGACACCAAATGACTCAACAAAGAAATAAAAAAGGCTAACATTAACCTTCTGCACTGGAAATGTGCGTATTATTTCTTTTCCTTGGGCTTTTAATCACTTCAAATGAAGTTTCTTGCAAAAAAAATCACATAGTTTTAGAAGAAGGGATTAGTGAAAATGGGGAGGAAGAGAAATATGTTTTGCCAGTTTTAAATTCTCCCTCTAAAAACCTTTAACAATACTTTGGCACTGGTACTTGGAATCTAAGGGGTTTTACATTGCTTTCAATCCAAGGGTATTCATTAAGGTTTCATTGAGTTACAAGCCTCTGAAAATCACATTAGAGAGCCTTTACTGGGCAGCTCTTAAATTCAGTGAATGCTCTATCCACCACAAACGTGTCCCACATTCAAAGCAAACTTTGAACATCTGCTCCAAGCATGCTTCAAACCGGGCGGGTGGGAACGGGCAGAGGATGAGTGAGAGAGGATGAGTGAGAGAGGATGAGTGTGAGAGAGGATGAGTGTGAGAGGATGAGTGAGAGAGGATGAGTGTGAGAGGATGAGTGTGAGAGGATGAGTGTGAGAGGATGAGTGAGAGGATGAGTGTGAGAGGATGAGTGAGAGAGGATGAGTGTGAGAGGATGAGTGTGAGAGGATGAGTGAGAGGATGAGTGTGAGAGGATGAGTGAGAGAGGATGAGTGTGAGAGGATGAGTGTGAGAGAGGATGAGTGAGAGAGGATGTGTGTGAGAGAGGATGAGTGTGAGAGAGGATGAGTGTGAGAGGATGTGTGTGAGAGGATGTGTGGGAGAGAGGATGAGTGTGAGAGAGGATGAGTGTGAGAGGATGAGTGTGAGAGAGGATGAGTGTGAGAGGATGAGTGTGAGAGAGGATGAGTGTGAGAGGATGAGTGTCATAGGATGTGTGTCAGAGGACAATGTCAGATGTGTGAGAGGATGCGTGTGAGAGGATGAGTGAGAGGATGAGTATGAGAGGGTGTGTGAGAGAGGATGAGTGTGAGAGGATGAGTGTGAGAGAGGATGAGTGTGAGAGGATGTGTGTGAGAGAGGATGAGTGAGAGGATGAGTGAGAGAGGATGAGTGTGAGAGAATGAGTGTGAGAGGGTGTGTGTCAAAGAATGTGTGTCAAAAGACGTGTGACAGAGGACGTATGTCAGAGGACAGGCGTCACAGGATGTGTCAGAGGATGTGTATCAGCAGTGTGCATCCCCTCCAGGGGATAGAGCAGAGCCACAGATTGCACAGATCCATCACAAAGATCCATCTGGTGCCAGCAGACAGCTGACCCTGCCTCCTGCCCTGCCTGACCTACACCCTCCTGTCCTCTCCTATTGCTTTAGCAAAATCTAACCTGCAAATTATGAGCTCTGACAGTTGATAACATTTTGGGAATGAAAAGGGCCTGTGGAGTGGAAGCAAGGACTGGAGATTGACTTATAGTTGCAAGGTTCACTTTTGTTTTGTCCATGTTTGCTTTCACTAATGGCTGCTGATAACCTTGTGCACTTCCCAGCTGTTCCCCCTCACACATTCTCACCTTAAACAGCCCTAATTTTTCATAATGAGCAGCCTAAACATAGCTGATTGGAATCAGGTCACACACCTAAAAAGGTATTGAAAAAAATCAGGCCACATTCTCTCAATTTGTGCAAGAAAAAACCTAAAGCTATCTGTGCAATTTTGGAATCCAAGGTAAAATCTTCTAACTCCCATGGTTTACACCTCTGTATAGGACTGAAACGTAGAGCTTTAATTCTTCAAATGCAACTTCCACACTCCTTGTCAAAGGGATTTTTACAGAAATTATTTGAAATTATGGTTTTGAGATGATTAGGTATTATAGATAATGAACACTAAAGAATACAGTTTCAGTGGTGGTTGGTAAATAAGTTGAAGAGCTACAAACTGGATGATTTAGATAAAGCTATTTGACTAAAACTCAACAGAACTAGTGGATGTTGGTTTCCAGTGAATATATTCTCAACAGTATCACAGCCTCTGTTTTCCTGAGTATCCTAAATATAGTCTGGTATGAGTCATATGGATGGGTGCTGCCAAACATAATCCATAACTGCTGACAGGTGGAAGTAAATTGTTCAAGTCTTCCTTTATAAGGAAATGAGACTTACATATTTCAACTAATATGCCCATTCTTTCCCTATCATTTATCCATCAAATAGATAAATGGGAGATCTTACAGAATACGTTGTATATGCAAAGGTTGTACAAGAGAATGCTAAATTCAAGATGCACGTGTGACATATTTTCTTACTTTTGATAAATTTTAGGTGCTTTTCTTTTTGCATATAAACAGCATAACTCAGCTTTTATAATCCCCTGCACTCACACACATTTATGAGAAACAAAAAAATACATTGAAAGAAAGCTACAGATGCATATTGTAATGAGGATATAAAGTAGGGTAAATTGCTATTCTTCTGCATGGTTCTTCAAAACATCTTCAGACTGGACAAAAATTCAGAGTAAAGGAAGACAAAAGACCATAAAAAAACTCTCAAAATGAATGCATCTCCTTTACAAAAAATGATTAAAGCATTGAAAAAGCGTTCAGCAAAGTGAAATTCATCACACACATCATAAATTTAGTAAGATTTTATTAAGGTTTTATTAGTTTTCCTGCTGTCATGTCTGTGGATGATAACCACTCCTGTTTATAGTTACACACTTTCTTTCACTGACTGCCCTAAAGATGTCACAATGAAGTTGTCCTGCTAATTTAGGAAGGAATATTTCCAATTTTTGACACAGACTTCATTACTAGAATTGAATCCCAATCCTGACAGCTGGCCTTCCTCCACTAACTTACAGAAATAAATAAATTGGATTTCTAAAGAATGAATTGCTGCAAAATGAATTCTATATGCATAATTTTGCAGACAAACATTGAGAAAATCTGAGACTCAATCTAACAGAAATGAAGAAAAATGCTTGGGTTTATGACTTCTGCAGCCAACTGGCATAGCAAATTAAACAAATAAGAGACCATTAAAGTGCTGCAACAATTGTGGTTTTGGCAGAAGTTCCTGTTCTCATGGAACATACAAACCAACACTTTAACTATGTAGTCCAATGGGAAAACTCAACTTCCAAAAAGGATCCAAATCTCCCTCTGGTGGGAAGATGAAGTCTGCAACTTCAAAATAATTTCAAATTTCAAGGTTGGAAAGCACCATTACTTTACTAGTGACTTAACTACTATAATTCTAACTGAGCTAGAATTTTGGCTCCATATATTTAGAAAAGTTGTCTCCCATTTTTTTTTCAGCTACTAACAGATGACATATGTCAAAATCCAGTTTAAAAAGGAGGAAAAACCAAAGAAATAGAAAGAAATTAGTTATTAAAATTAATGAAATATCACAATGGAAAGACAAACTGCTAAGATAACAGAAAGGTAATAATATAAAAATATAAAAATTGAACGGCCTTTTATATCGCCCAACCATTTAGACATGACATTCTCTGTCCATACAGAGGAAGAAACATCTTTCTTGCTACTGTTGCATCATCTAAATCTATCAACTTTAACCCCAGTTTACACTCACTGTTTAATAATAAGTAATTCTACCTGTGATTTAAGATATAGAACAATATAAGGCCAATATTCTGTGTAAGGATATGACTCGAGCTTTTGTGTATGACAATACCATGCACTGCCTATTGGATTACTGAACTGTAAAGCAAGAGAGGTTTTTCTTTTTCTCTGAGAAAAATGACATGAGAAAATATCCTCCATCACTTTCAAATTTCAATTCCATGGTTTAGACATGAAGTTTACTTCCTGGAACTGTTACTACACACAATTTAAAAAAGTAAACTTGGTTCAATTCAGCTGCAAGAGATCCAAAGAAGACATTTATTTTACACAGGTATTGTTTTGTTATTTCATTTTTTGTAGGGTGTTTTTCTTGGAGAAGGCATGAAAGACAGAAGGTGAAGTAAAATTAAAAAAAGCCCAAACCTAAAACCTGCTACAATAGGTCATTGCTGATTTCAGCTTATATTTAGCTACAACTTCCTTGCCTTAGTGTCCAACCCTTATAAAAGGCAATGTGTGAGCTGAGGACTGCTGCCCATAATGCCTGTGATTCAGCTCTTCAGAGATTCACTGGCCAGCAAGACTTTGATGCATAGTGACAATTTTACACTGATTTCAGGGAGAAGGGATTTCCTTTTTGGCTTTTATATACTTGATATTAGTACCTCTGGAAATACAGATGGTAAGATTCATTCATATTTCTCACCACAGATTGAAAGAATCATCTAATATTTGTGAAGCTCACAGAGGAAACTGGATTTTGAAATAATTCATTGCAGCAATACTTATTACACTAGTGTGCATTATGCAGCTCAGTAAAGAGCCTGTCTTCAGCAGAATACAAATAAAATGATGATATGACTTTAGATAACTGCCTGCAGGGGTACTGAAAGCCTGCTGGCTCTTCACAGCTCCTGCAAGCAGAGTGCTCTTGAAGGGAATAGAATTAAAGATGTGGCTGGACCTTCTAACCAATGGCAGCATGTTTTTTGCACCAATCTTCAAACCCCCACATCCTGTCCTGCAGAATCTTTGCTACTGCTGCAAGATGAGCTGAGGAGTTAGGAATGATACTGAAATTAGGGCTTATGCTTCTTGATAATCATTATATATATGGATATAAATCATAGACTTAGAGAAAAGTTTTGATTAGAAAACACCTTGTGCTGATTTAGGTTTTTGATGTGCTCAAAGACAACCACTCAACAACTACCAACATTCAAAAGTAAAAGCATTAGAATATAAATACCATAGCAAAACATCTGAATAGATACATTTTTGGATGAAAGACAGTTCTTACTGTATTTTTCAGCTTATCAAAGGTACTATTCTAAATTAAAGCAAACAAAATTTGAATTAATTTTTTTTTTTCTTGATAACTGAATGCTATGTTCTCTGTGGGATACTTGTAAATTCTTTTACATGTCAGGAGTTTTGCCCTTTGACCAGCATTACACCAACTAGATCTCTGACTTACTGAAATTGATATAACTCCCATCAATTTTAGGGGATTCCTGGTTCCCTAAATATCAACTGGAAGTAAGCAAGGCTTTGCCAGACACATTCCACCCCAGGATGAGCTCATTACATACACTGTTTGAAGCACACATGAGAGCTCCTTGTGAAATCCATAACAAGTAGCTCCTTGCAAAGATTTCCTCTCCTTTAATGTAAGAAAAATAAAAAAAAATAAACTGAATATTTTCCTCAAAACTATTATAATAAAGTCAGGAAGCCACTCAAAGTCCATAGAAGATGACACAGTTTCCAGTGACTGAGCTGAGTGCATCAGCTTTCATTAATGCACTCCACACAGCACTTCAAAACCAGAACTGGTTAAGCCTGTAAATGGTTGAGTGCTTTCTATACATTTGTGTGCCACTAATACTCTGGAGTATATTCACTAAAATAGAATACAAACCAGGTAAATTAATGGCAAACATCCCTTACTGCAAAAATACAAATGAAGTTCTGGGAAGATTCTGGAGGAATATTTGATTCTATTCACTAGCAGCACTAGTCTCACTGTAGAACCACTGTGCAATACTGCAAATGACTGACTATGTTGGCCTTACTCTTATGATTATAAAGGGAATATAATGTTAAATCATTGTAAGATTTGGCTTAAGATGATACATTTCCTCCTCTAATCTTATGTAAGTTCCCAGTGTTAATAAAGAAACAAGTGAGACATGATTACCTCCTTTACAAAATGTTTCAGATGTGATAAATTTTATGTCTTTATGCACTTTTCCTACACATAACCAAGGCTGGACATTTTTCTGGCAATCAATAGCACAGAACTCTCTGTTTTATGAGTTTCCTGAAGTGATATTTTCTAAGAAATGGGGTACATGGATAAGAAATATTTTCCCCATTAGGAATATGGCAAGGGTGGAGAGAGAGATCTAACCTTTGAGGAGGAAGAAGAAGAGAAGTAAGCTAAGAAAATAAGCAAGGGGAGTACAGAAAAAAAAAAAAACCAAACAAAGACAAATAAGGGCAGTAAGGGAAAAGACAGAGAAGATGGGAAAAGACAGAGAAGAGAGGAACACAGAAAAAATTGCTTTTTGAAAATAAGAATTAAGAAAAGCTTGAGAGAAACATAATCAGTGTAAAAGAAAGACACATAAAAATAAACTGAAATATATAGAAAAAAATGAGGAAACGACTAAAGTTGATATTTTAGGTGACATTAGCGTAACAAAGGCAATTAATAAATAAATTAAAAAAAACACAAAACCACCAGAATGAAAAAGAAACATATTGGACAACTGTAAAACCAGAAACAAACAACAAGAACATACCATAGAAGGAGAATGGTTTTGCATGAAACAAAAACAATTTTCATTTTTGTTTTTCCTATTACATGGCCAAAATTTCAGTTTTCTATAAAGGGTTTAACATCTAAATGGAGTGCTGGTCATATATAAAAAAGTCTAGCCCTAAGATGGAAAAATACATAATAGTCTAAAAAAGTGCCATTGGGTCTAAGACTCCTGCAGATCTTGCATGTAGAACAGCTGGTCCAAATAATTGTATATTTGTTCCAATTGGTCTATTCTATTCCAGTCTATGCTATTTTATTCTGTTCTAAAAAAAAAGAGCTCTGCCTCTCAATACATTTCAAATTCTCCTCTCTTTTAAGAAAAATTATATCATAGGAACAGATGTGTCTTTCCTCTTTCCAAGGGTCACAACTTGGCCTTTAGTATATCATAACCTTTCAAAGTTACTTATGTCTTTTCCCCTCAGGATGTGTTTAAAAATTTACTGGAGTGCTTTCACCTTACTCTCTGTATCTTCCAAATGACATTTAAATAACTATGAAAAAAGACAGTAAAACATAATATTTCAATTAGCTATCTGTTCTATCAGCAATAACATCTCACCTTGATATACTGTCTCCAAGTAACTTCAGAGAAGATGAAAAGTTTATTTTCCAAATATCTGGATTTGATAAATCAAAACAATAATTTACAGTGAAAGTGAATTGTTCACAGTGTTACCCGAGCTCTGTGGAAGATAATGTATTATCTTTGAAATGAGTGCAAAACGTGTGGTTTGCCCTTTATATTTTTAAACCATCAACAATAACAGGTTGGGCCTCTGTCTAATGCATTTATGAATGGTAACAATAAAACATTTTCTTGGGCTTTCTCATCTTTCATTCCTCAGTACGCCTTTGGTGCTATCCCACAGGGAACAAAGCACAGAGAAACAGAAATATTTATTTAAATGCAGCACAAAGAAAACAGTAATGTGAAATATACCTGCAGCGCCTTCCACCTTGTGTTTAGGTCTTCCACACAGCTGAGGTTGTACTGGGAGAGCGGAAGGTCGGGGGGAGTGAAGCGGTGCGCGAGCTCGTTGACGTGGTGCACCTTTTCCTTAAGGGGAACGAGTTCTGCTCGATAAACCTGTGTGAATAAAATAGAAATACAAATTAATAAGAGCACTGACTTCAAAAAACTATGGGCTTTGCTACCAGCTGATTAGTAATGTAAAGATATTACATGCCTAGCTGAAAGGAAAGAGCGTACAGACGTGATTCAGTCTGTTTATTTAACTTCATGTGGACTTTTGATCTCAAGTGTAAGGCCTGGCATTTCAGAAGGTGATGTGAATTTGGAACCTTCACAGCCACTTCTGTCCAGTTTAGCCAAATTTCTAACCAGCACACCCACTGGGAGGTATACTGCAGAGCACACTTGTCTCCTGCTTCATCTACATTTGTGTTTAACAGGTTCAGTCAGGATGGATGGGAGTGATAGTTTAACACAGGAAAACAGAGGAAGACAGCTGTTCACAAATATGACAAATAGAAAAAATGATGAAACTTTTACAGACCCAAGGCCCTCGTTTTACCATGGATATTTTGTGTGTTACAAAAAAAAAAAGGTTAATAATGGGAAGTCCATTAAAAAAATGAGGGAAAAAAAGACTAAAAAAATTTCTATGCACCCCAAACTGGCTTACATGCTCATATTTAAAAGAAAAAATAAAATAATGTTTATTTTAAAATAGCCTTTAAAACTATGCATAAAAGCAGTTTAGCTAGAAATTGCAGTAATGTATGTGAAAACCAGAATTGCTATGCACCCCAAACTGGATTACATGCTCATATTTAAAAGAAAAAACAAAAATAATGTTTATTTTAAGATAGCCTTTAAAACTATGCCTAAAAGCAGTTTAGCTAGAAATTTCAGTAATGTATGTGAAAACCAGAATCTGCCAGTTACAAACTTCTTTTTAAAATCAACAACCTGAGGAGGATGTCTCCACGATGTACATTCAGATAAATTCAGGGCACCATGACTTTATCAAAGAGAGGAATCTCTGTGTAGATCTTTCACTGCTCCGTATCTATTTTTTCTAAGGAGATATTTATGAATTTTTAATGTGATAAAATATATCAAAATGTAACAATGAGTCATTTCTAAGGGACAAATTCTGTCATTCTCAGGATCATGTTTTATTGCCATATGATGTCTGCACACAAAGGTAGAATAATTTACTTGCAAGATTAGTCTGCTCTATAGCTCCTTTCTCTCAGCATTTTTAATATAAGCCACATGTGGTCTGCATCTCGTTTTAGTTCATCAAATAACCTGAAATTATTGCCTAGTAATCTTTTCATCAACACATGATTCAAAATAAGGTTAAAAAAAAGCCTATCCAGTATTTCAGTGAACCTTAAGAGTAAATAATATGAAGACATTCATAGACATTAGAATGCCATGAAGAGCACTAAAGGTAAAAATCATTGAAAAATTGTTGCTCAAACATCTTTTAAAACCAGACTTGACTTCCATCAATCATGTTAAATTACCCTGCAACATAAGGAGTTAGACTGACTTAAGTGGTACTCATACAGTGAATGACTCTAATGATCAATCTTTAAAATACACCATCAGAAGGGATGTGTATTTTGTAAAGGAAGTGCAGAGAAATATGCAAATGCCACGATGTGAGAGAAGATGCATACATCAAGTTCATGACATAACAGTTGACTTTCCCATTTCACCAGTTTTATACCACTGGAGTAGAACTGACATTGCTGGTGAGAACAGATTTATGGTATAGTGCTGAGCAAGGTCTGAAATACAAAGAAAAAGAAGACAGCTCACGTTTGGTTTTACCCTAGAGAGTTATATATGTGCTTACCCTGAACTTTTTAGTTAGCAAGTGAGTTCAGAGAACAAACAACATGCTGTAAAAGTAGACGTTTGTTGTTGTAAAGTAAAGGCCTCAAAGGCTGAAGAAATATACACACCTCTGTCTGAGCACTTCACTTACAAATGGTTGTTTTACTGCTTTTTTTCTGTGATCTGCTATCATGGCCCAAGGTGCCTGGTCATGACTCTGTGACTTACATTTGGAATGACCAACTCAGTTCCTCCTGTGTTGCTTTGTTTCCAAGATGAAAGAACACCCCTAATCTAGTGTCACCAATGACCACTTTGCATAAAATATAGATATACATGCATATATATTTAGATATAACAGAAAATATATAATAAAAATTAAATACACACACAATATATATATATATAAAATACAAAAACACTGACAGAATAAATGCCAATCAATAGATGCAAAGATCAGTTCCTACACTACAATGCACTTTAATGAAGTTCCTGTACTAAATCAAGTTAATTTTCTAATATTTTTATGGGATTAGGGTCAGCTTTCTGATTGAAAAACATCACTGCTTAGGCAAAGCACACAGACCTTATCAGGCACTTGTTTTTAAACATATAAAGTATCTGGCTGATTTCAGAGCAATTATTTGCCTCTGTATTTTGGACTTGAAAGTACTGGTCACACTTGAACACTGACATTAATTATTAGGTAAATCACACAGCCATTATACCTAAATTAAAATGAAATAGAAAATATTTCATAATTAGTCAGCATGTTTTTTGACTGTAAGTTATATTACAGACCAAAAAGGCTATGGCACAGAAGCAACCCACACTGAAAGCAATGAAATAGACATGGAAGTAAAGAAGAAAACTCATCTTCTGCCTTCTCTTCAATCAATACCCTAATTAATTTTTTGGTGCTGCAAGGATAATGATTTCTGCAATGTGATAATAATATTCCAATGCACAAAATACCACAGCTTTTGCCTTTAAATTCAATATTCTGTATTCTATTATTGCTAAGCCTGAATTTTTGCTAGTGTTATTATTACCTTGGCAAATCCAAACATGATAAACAGCAAGAACAAAAAAAGGAATGCTAGTCAATGAACAGCTATCTTATTAATTCCAATAAGCTTACAATTAGAAAACTGTAGACAGAAAAGAGAAAAATAACCACAGAAAGATTTGGAATGTGACGTTGAAGTATTAAGGAGTCAGCAACTGTAAGCCTTCTTTTAGCAATAGTTTATCACAGTCATCCAGTCCATCAGTCAGCCTACATGATTCTAGAGCTAAGCATCTGTAGAAGCAGAAATTTAGAATTTTTACTGGAAATGTGTTACAGAAATATTTATATTTCTAATAATAATTTTGTATACTACAAGACTGGTTGATTTTTTCTATTTTTCTTTTCCTTCTGCATAACAAGCACTAAACATATAACAGGTTTATATTGAGCAAAATTAAAGAATTATATTGCTGGTAATTTAAAAACCAAAATACATGGTGAGTAGTAGTGTATTACTATCATGAGGAGATGTACCCATTAAATTGCTCAGAGTGCAAAGAGAGTTCACAGTATGAACAGTGATAGGACAACCAGCCCCAAATTATGTTCATTATAACTGTCCTCATGCAAGACAGAATTTCAATGCTTTGTGATACTGTAGGTGGTAGATTGGATTTTAAATGATCCGTACAGTCTTGTTAGAAAATATTTCAAAATGTCTTGGAAAATGATCAAGGACTCCAGAAGACACATACCACAGGCATCCTAACCAGACAAATACTAAAACTCTGGAGAGCACACAGTGGCCATAATCAGTCAGATGATGAGCTCATCTTGCCCAGTCCCTTGTCTGATATTAGCCAACACAATTCCTTAAGGAAGGAAGCAAGGGAAGGCACCAGCTTCCCTGTCCCTTGCACTCTTCCAGCTCAGCAACTCGAGTCTCAGAGATTATGGAGCCAGAAGCTGTATTTTTATGTCAAACAGATCTTGATGGAATCTTTTCCAAAGAATTTCATACTTGATTTTTGGACTAACACAGGGTTTTATGATCAAAAATATCCTCTGGTAAATTTAACATTTAGGTTAGAGTTTTGGGGTTTTCTCAACCTGTTTCTGTCACACACTTGTGACCTAAATCTTAGCTCATAAGAGACATAGATCAACCATTCCTAGTGGACTTTGTGCTATGTCAGGATGTGCAAGACCTACATCATGCTTTTTTCCTTCCTTTTGCTTAAGATGCAAAGATGGAGATATATTTGATTAAATGTGGGTATCTATAAGGTATGTACATCTGATTTGCCTTTATATTTACATGGTTCCTTTATATCTACAGCTAATCAAATCAAATCCATCTCCTTGAGTTGAACATAATGTAAGGTTTTACTATAGGATGACAAGAATCACATTCTGAATTGCAACAACAGAAATGAGCAGATTTTAATTGACAATATAGGGAGCCTAGGCAAG
The DNA here is from genome assembly GCF_051311805.1 of Agelaius phoeniceus. Classification (NCBI taxonomy): domain Eukaryota; kingdom Metazoa; phylum Chordata; class Aves; order Passeriformes; family Icteridae; genus Agelaius; species Agelaius phoeniceus. The sequence continues at coordinate 11,261,468 of NC_135266.1, read as the reverse complement.
TAACTCACATACAGACAGCTATTTGAAAAAAAATACAAAAAAAAAAAAGAAAAAGCCCACTCCAAGACCACTCATTGTGTCCTTGGATACCTTTCACCTAGTCTGTTATAATAGTTTTGAGATTTGGGATCCCTAACACTTCCTACTATATACATGTTATAGATACAACAGGGACTTACACTGTGGCATCATGATATTTTCTGCTTTTTCAATAATTTTGAGTAATTCTTCACATTTCATTTGGGTTTCTGGACAGTGCTGAGTATTGATGTGATGTTTTCAGAGACTTCTGTTATGATTCCAAGATGTTATGATTCTGTTATGATTCTGTTATGGGTGCTAAAGGAATATTTGAAAGGCCTAAAGAGATCATTACTACACAGAAAGTTGGGATAACTTTTTCTTTCGTTTGCTTGAGATTTATCAGCATTTGATTTCATCTGCCATCACTTTGCTGGCAGTCAGTACTGTCAAGGCTTTCCATAGCTGCTTAGAGTCTGTCATCACCTTAAATACTTTGAATAGGTTTGTATCGTCAAGATGTGCCTCTGTATTAATAATTTTATTTTCCAGTTCATTTATGTACATGCTGGACAGAGTAGACCTTCTGGAGCACATCATCTTCCTCTTTAGCAAAACTGATCTGTGCTTTTTGTTTCCCAGTAATTGTCTATTGATCCTCCAGAAGACCTTTCATGTTCTCTCAGTGCAACTTAGTTTCTTTGCTGGAAGACATCCTTAAAATTCCTGGGGACTGGCAAATGACCTATAGCCCCTTAAATATTGTGCCCATGTTTCCTTAAAGGCACAGTTGGAGATGTAAGGCACATCTACTTTTACAAACCTGTTCTCTCTTCTACAGAATATCTTTTCCCAGATTTCCTTGTCTGTAGGTCCACAGGCCTGACTACATGCACTATTTGAAATTTATCACCATGTGTGTCCCTCATCACTCCTCATTCAACCCCCCTGATTTTAAATAAGAAAACGCTGTTAATAGATACAGCTATTTTACACTTCCATTAGAACACTTGACCAAACAGCCATCTGGTCCTGATGATTTAATGATCTTAATCAAGACAATTTGTTCTTTGTATTTTTGCTTCAAATAGGTTTCCTTATTATTTTCTTTAGCCACCCCATCTTTCCAGGTCATTCTGACTCCATTTGGATGGTATGGATTGGTTCTCAGGATGCAGTGCCTCTCTGCTGCCTTCACACACTTTTTCCTTTTGGTTCCTTTTTGGCAGGCTTCCTCATTTGTGTGCAGCTTTCTTTCTGAAAACTGAACACTGCTGTAGTGGATTTTTTGGGTTATTTTTGTCCTTGCAGAGTTGCTGACCTTTAGTTCATAGTGATCCCTATTATGATAGCAATGTTTTGAACTTGCAGTGCTCAGCACCAAGCCAAATCTTTTCCCTACTGGTTATCCTCTTGGATTTTCTTATGTATTTTCTATTTAGTGCTGGAACTGCAATTCCAAAAGGATTTCAGGCTAGTGCCTGTAATTACAGATCTGTTTCTAAGGTATTTCAGAAGACACAGGATAAGCTTCCCAAAATTATTTGCAAGTCATTTTCTTCATATTTTTCATTAAATTTGTTTGTACTTTGGGTTTCCTATTCCAAAGTAGTAAAAACTACCAAGTAGCCCTCACCTCTTTCCAGAGAATACCAACTCCATTTATGAAACAGTAATGCTTAAGGTTTTTTTTCCAGATGTCTTTTCTTCCACACTTCACAAGCCATGTGGCTGGTTTTATCCTATCTTTTATTTAAGGAACCCTAACACAGACTGTTTCTGCTTTGGAAGGCTGCCCAATGTTCAGAAGAGAGAGAGAAAAAAAAAATCTACTTCTTTTTATTTAAAGATTCACCAAAGGGGGAGGGTTTTTTTTCAATGCCATGAAAAGGTTTGCTTTTTCTTTTAGGATTCATAAATTGGTTCTATAAAATATAGAATAAAAATTGGTTCTGTAAAAATATAGAATAAAAACTCAAAGAATATTCACTAATCATTCAAGTAGAAGAGTAAAAAAAAAGAAAACAAGCTTATTTCAATATGAGCATTATGTACTTTATGCGAATTGTACATACTTATATATATATATGTATATAATACATTTATATATACTTGTATATAAACATACATATATAAAAATATAGTATATATTTATAATATATATAATCAATATTAAATGTTTTTCTAGCTTCATGGAGTTTTTGTTGCTGAATTCATCATAAAGTTCAGAAAGGAACACTGACTCTACAATACATATTTTCTATTTCTTAACCCCTTCTCCCTCAGCCACATGCTCAACTGCTGGCTGACAAGCCAAACACAGAGTTCAGGAGTCCCATCAAAATTCAATCGAGTGCCTGTAACTTCCAGCTCACTGATATTAATGAAATAGGGTGACTAAAGCCCATTAAACCATTTGGAAAATACACCCTGAAAAGGAAGTATATTCCCAGAACATCAAGTATTCCTTGTGCACAGAGAAAGACTAAAATGAGGATGTTTTTTTCTTCATTGTCTGCTATTGAAAAATGCCAATGGATCATAAAAAATGCTTTTCTACATTTGCTGTCCTTATTCCTACTGATCCAAACACCTACCATGTATGTTTACATGTAGTCCACAACAGTGTCTTGTCAGAACAAGTAGCATTTATGCAGCTTTATTGAGTATGAAATCATTGCTGCTTAGCATTTGCCACACTGACAAAGGAAAATAACAGCATGCACATACAAAGTCATATGCACACCTCAGTAGTACTGAGACTGAGTTTAGCTATATGTCTTAAACGTTGTATTTAATAAACATACAATATCTAATAATTATTTATTTGCAATTGGTATGCAATTGTTAAATAAGAAACTTAAGCTATTAAGCTTTACAATTACAATTTAAAATAGTCAGGATTCCTATTGGCTCCTACTTACCTGCAACATTTCTGGTGTGAAAAATAGCTGGCGGCAGACCCATTTTGGGTGTTATTCTGTCCTTTGTGTTCCTTAACAACACTTAGACTTGTAAACAAGTTTAAAAAAATCTGTGTGAGACCACTTATGGACAATTAGTCAGCATTATTGTGTGATATTTTCCCCAGCTATATTTTCCTGAGTCAATCTGAGCACACTAGTAAAAAATCAAGACTCTTTAGTATTTCCCATACTCATGGGCAGAGGGACCATGAACTTCATCGAGCATAGACTGCAGTACCCTTCTCTTGTTGCAAACAGGAGTTAAAAGAGACTTTAAAGTTCATTTCACCAATGCATCAAATGATTTAAATGTTCAGTGCCAGCTTCTGGAAATGAGTCTCTATCTATTTGGTTATGGATGGAACTGGCACGATGCCTGTATAAGATGTTAGAGGCAATTTGGCATCATCTCCAGATTTTTATTTCTCAAATTTTATGGACTGGCAATTATAGCAACACCAGCCTTTGATTTGAACACTATGTTTATGCTTAGAGCACAACATTGAAAATTAAAATTGATCCTGAAGTTAGTTTCCCCCAGAGACAGTAAATGCAAGACCTCAGTATACTATCAGTAGATAGTATCCTGTTCTACCAATGTTCATTTTTACAAGCCTAAACATGAGGAATTTAAAACCTTTTTCTTAGCTTTTTATAAAGGAAGGAAAAAAAATCAAATAATTTGAAAATCATCTCTAGTTTTCCAGCAATAGTATTTACTATTTAGACAGTTCATATCTTTTCTTTATACAGGACTAAATATTGTAGCAACTATATTTAGAAATTAAATGTTTTGCACTTCTTAAACTTTTTAAGACCATGCAAGCTTGGACATGTACAAAAACTGAAGGCAAGAACACAAATTTCTTATTGTTATTAGTGTCTAAATGCATAATGGTTTCTAAATAATTTTGTATTTCTACTGAAAATCATTGCAAAGGCATGCATTAAAAAATGTTTTCATTCTCACAAAACTCTAAACTGTCATCAGATTGGCTGAAGCTGGAAGGCAACTCTTGAGATCATCCTCTGCTCAGAGCAGGGCCAGTTGCCCAGGACCATGTCCAGTCAGGTTTCAAATATCTCCAGTGATCAAGACTCCACCAGTTCTCTGGGCAACCTGTGCCAGTGTTTGAACAGCCACAGGTGTCTCTCCTCATATTCGGGTGGAACTTGATGGGTTTTAATTTGTGCCCATTGTCTCTTGTCAGTGGACAGTACTAAAGGTCCAGCTTTCTCTTCATTCCCTCTCATCAGGAATTTATACACAGTGATAAAATACTGAGCTGCCTTGAGTCTCGAGGCTGAGCTGTCCCAGCTCTCTCAGCCTCTCCTCACAGGAAAGTGCTTCAGTCCTGTGACCTTTTTTGTGGTCCTGCTCTGGACCTGTTCCAGTGAAATCCATACCTTTCTCATACCCTGGAGCCCAAAACTGGACCCAGCCCTCCAGGTGGACCAAGGCTGAGCAGAGAGGAAGGACCACCTGCCTCAACCTGATGGCAATGTTCTGCCTAATGCACCTCAGGGTGCTGTCAGCCTTCTTTGCCATGAGGGTCTGTGTAAGAGACTTAAAGATCACAATTTGGTCAAATGCTCTTAAGATCACTGAAGGACTTTGCCACTGTAGCAAAGCATGCAAAGAAGCAACTGGTTATCTGTGACCAAAGCCCATCCCATCCCAAATATGCCTCCTGTATTCCTGAAATTTGGACAGTGAGTTAACCCGCCTAACAGGGACTTGTGATAATATAAACATGGTACCAATGTCCAATCATCTCAGGTCTAAGGAAAGGTAGGTGAAGCTGGGGAGAAGGATGTTTCATTGCCAGGAGTCTGTGGGAATGCCAGCTCAGCAGCTGTGCTGGAAGCTGGCTGTGGCTGGGTCTGGTGAGGGAAGAACCATAGCCTGCTGACTGAAGATAGGAGGCCACTGACTCAAACGAAGAGAAAGAACAAAATGGGACTAATTAGCATTGGAAGTCAGGGAATCATTTAACCAACTGAATGAGAGAACTATGTACCCAATGAGCATTGATTCCTTTTTTTTTTGCTGAAGTGTAGAAACGGTGAGAAGTTTTGAGTAACCTTGGAACCCCCACCACTGAGAAGCCCAGGGTGAAAAGGATCAGTGGGATGCTGCTGGATCCATGGGTGGTGACTATCATTCCATCTGATCTCTTTCTCTCTCTCACTGTCTTTCTCCCCTCCCTCTTCCCCCCTCAATCCTTTTCTATTTCTTTCTATCTCTCTACCTCACATTTTACTGTTAAATAAAATCCATAATATCGACTTCAGCATATGGTCTTGTTTGCACCTTAATTCAGGCAGAGGCATCTCCCTTGTAATTGTAATAACTGGATTTTAAGAGTGTTCCTGTCAGCTCTTTGTCTACCTGTACCCCAAGGCCCTTCTCCTCAGAGTTGATTCTGGCCTATTGTTTTTGAGTGTGTATGGCTACCTGGGGTCATTCCTCCCAGGACACAGGACTTGGCATTTCTCCTTGTTGAACTTCATGAGATCCCTCAGTGTAATTCTCCATGCCGTCAGGGTCAGTGTGAGTGACAGCACAACCATCTGGTGTAATGGCTGTTCTTCCCACTTTTGTATCAAGTGGGTAATTACTGAAGGTGAGCTCTCTCCCCCAGGGACCATTTCATTAATGCAAATATTAAATGATATTGATTCAGGATCAACCACTGTGATGATCAACCGCTGTGATGATCAGCCATCTCACATGTGACTTCCCTCCAATACAACTTTCTAGTCTTTCATATGCCTGAAGATGGTTTAAAAGATTAGCTGTTCCATCACATTCCCAGAGATTTGGGTGAGGCTCAATAACCTGTAAGTCCCTGAGTCTTTTGTCCTGTACTACTTGAAGGTGAGAGTGACACTTGCTGTCTTCCAGGATGCAAGAATTTTTCCCAGTTGTTGTGACTCTTGAAGACAATCGATAATGGCCTTTCAATAACATCTGCCAACTCATCCTGCACTCGTGACTGCATCCCATTAGGACTTGGGTATGACCAGAATTATGAGCATGATCATGCCCTTACATGTTCCATCATGGGTATTTCTCACACTTAGTGTGAAGCAGATTTCAGGAAAAGGCCAACTGTGCCTACAGACAGAGTCTGTTTCCCTGCTCTGTGAGCAGCACTTACACAAGGCTGTGGCCTCATGCCAGCCTGACATTTTCGTGAAGAATTCCCTCATATAGAAGAGTCTCCTGCTAGCACTGGCTTATGTTAAACCTTAATTCTCACAACCAGTGAAAGAGACAGAAAAGAACATCTGGCACTGTGAAGAAAATATGAAATGACTTAGGGAGAAAAGTTCCCCTGTGTCAGATGAATTTCTGCTGTGGGAAGGTTTTACACAAGCAGCAGCTGCAGCTAAATCAGAGCAGGATCCTTGTGCACAGTAAGGTGAATGCTTGCCCTACACCTGCCACAGCAGGTTCCCAGCACTGAGGATTCTCCTCCTCAGCTCACTTGGTGACCAAGTGGAGAAGTATTCATGGGCCAGAGCAATTCTCATTTTATATTTAAAACCACACAACATTGAACTGTCCCAGGACAGTTTAACAGTGTCCATCTTTTTTGTTTAAAATTATTTGTTTCTTCTTTAAGGGGTTTGGTGTAGTCTGATTCAAATCTCATTGAAACCTGGGTTTATCAGCCTCCAGCTCAATGTGCTACACTTAGCTTGCTTTTAAACTCACCCTGTATTTTTATTTGATTTTAGTGCTCCTGGGGACAGGCGGTGTTGAGACAAAATGGATTTCAGCTGATTTAATTTTCCATCCTATATATTTTTATAAACTCAGAAATGACCAAGCAAGAGTGCACTACAGTAGAATATAAATCCTCTTCTGGGATAAAAATAGTTCAAACAAAAAACATCAAGGGAGGAAGAAAATCAAATTCCCTTTAAGTTCTCTCCCATTTTGAATTCTATATTTCTAAATCAGTAAAACATTACATTTTTCAAAAGTTATTTCCTGCGATTTGGAAGAGTAACTCAGTATTTCTTTAAAAATAAGGTTATTAAAATTTGAATAGATGCAATGAAAAATGAACTAATGCCAGGTATTAATTTTCTTCTTTTCTGAACTCTCAAGGGAAAATGCTATAATTTGTAGCAATGTTATATCTAGTAGAAAATATTTATTTATTAGGATGTCTAATTTAATGAACAGAAACATACTAATAAATAGATGCACTTATCCTGAAACACAGATTACTAGATTACTATAATTTTTGATCTATTTATTTATTTTAAATCAACAGCTGATATACAGTTTTATGATTCCTGAACAAATAGAAGCTATGCTACTGCCTTGTCATTTATTCTGAAATTGTGTTCTCATCCATGGAGGGGGAAAAGTAAATAAGCAAATTTAGACTGTAATTCACTCTACAAGAACAACTCTAACCATGTCATGGCAGAGCCCATGGCTGCTGAAGTGTTATAAACAGCTCCACACCAATTTTTCCATATAATCAAAGTCAATTACTCAGTTACTTTGCAAGAAGAGATGAAGTACCTCAGAACTGTAAATAACTAGAAGGATTTCAAAGTGTGATCTGAAAGTCTAACAATGACTACACCAAGGTCATAAAAGAAACATAAAAGAAATTTTGCAAAGGAAAGTTTCCCAAGTTTCCCTTTAGTATGGTTTCAGTCAGCACTATTAAAGCAAAAAGCACTTGCAAAGTTTATATGCTTAGGTTGTAGACTCAGTGAAATTGTTTTTAAATCATTAATAACACAGTATCTATTGCTATTAGTTAATTTGTACAAAATGTATGTTAGATATACAAACAGAAAAGGTTGAATAATAACCCTTGTTCACCAACCAAAAGCTCTTTCAGGTTATAGCAACTCCTTGTGCTCAGAAAATAGTTGCTACAAAGCAAATCTCTATTGTTCTGCAAAGCAGCATGGCATTTTAAAGACAAATGCACTATTTCACTGACTCTCCCAGTTTTGGCCTGGACAGAGTTGGTTTTCTCACTGTGGTTAAGAGAGAGAGCAGGGAAGGGTCAGGCAAGGGCTGGGCTGGGGCTCGTGCACAGGATGGAGCTGCTGGCCTCATGGGTGAGCCCAGGTTGTGTTCCATGCTCCATACCCTCCATGTCATTGCTGAGGGTTGGAAATAGGGATCCTCACCCCTGGAAGAAACCTGGGGTGTTGGCTGGAGTGGGGAAAAAGGGCACCATGGAGGCCATTTTTGCCTTTTATCTTGGTAGCCAGGCATGGCCTCGGACAGTGAATATCCTTTTTTGTATGCAAATCACACAGTTTTTGTATATTTTTGCTATTAATGCTGTTGCTGTTCCTGTTAGTTTTTCTTATTTCATTGCTGCTTTTCCAGTAAATTCGCCTTAATTCAGAATCTCTGTTTTTGTCTCCCTCTTATGGAGAGGAGGGTGAGGGGGAAGGGAACAGTTTCAGTGGGGTTTATTTTCCAACTGGCTTTTAAAACCAGTGCACTGACAAAAAAAAAAAAGGAAAGCAGATCTTTCTTTATCTTTCTTTAAACCAGAAAGATTGCAACACCTGTATCATAACATAACAAAACACCTCAAGCTTCCAGATATCAGCAGGCAGATGCTGTAGCTCAGGAGGAAAAATATGCACACATACAAAAGCTTAGCTTAGAGACTAAACACAGATTGTTTTTTGACACTTGACCAATATTAAACAATTCCGACAACAAGCTTCAGGAATTCCTCATGTTTTCTAACAAAAAGCTAAGAGAGATCTTAAAAGAAATCTCTGCTTTCTTCTGTCATGTCTTTAAGCTTACCATGTAGGTATTTCATAATGTTTAGCCTCATAAAGTTGTTAATTACTACCTCTAGTAAAGCGAATAAGGTCTTTCAAAGAGCTTAAGGCCAAAAGAAGTTATTACAGTCCAGTCAGTCTCAAATATCTGCAGATATTCATGGTCAGATGGACCTGCAGCTTTTTTTTGAAAGCTCTGTGTTCCATCTCTTGAATTAAGATTGAAATTTCCATCTCCTCTGTACGATGTGCGTGGAGTGGGCATGGGTGAAACTCCAGGTCAACAGAGGATCACAGAATGGCTTGGGTCAGAAGGGACCTTTAAGATCATCTATTTCCAACACTTCTGCCATGGACTGGGAACCTTTCACTAGACCAGGTTGCTCAGAGCTCCATCCAGCCTGGCCTTGAACATTTCCACATCTTTAGGGGGAGAAGGCTGTGGCTCTGGGAAATGGGCCACAGTGGCTTCTGCTGTGACTGATGAAAACTATCATTCTTGCTCCAATGAACAATTGAACCTAACTAAAATAAAACAATTTTCAGGTAAAATTTAAAGAGAATAAGCATAATTTGAGTGGCATTGCTGTCTGGACAAATTAGAGTCACTGATTCAATTGCCCTATTTGTAAACTGAGGATAATACTTCTATTGCAGTCTCAGAAAGAAGATGAGAAAATTAACTCATACTATCTGGAACATGAGAAGCACTATAAAAGTGATAAGTAGCAATTATAAAGTTTTATTATGGGTTAACCTTTGCCAAAAAATGAGGTCTTAAATTTATAAAGATGAAAATGAGAAATGTGTAACTCATTGGTTCCCTGATAAACATTCCAGGCAATCTAAAATTCATTGCACTCCCTACATCAAACAGTCCCTAGATAATTACTGGGTACCAGCACAGGAGCTTGATAAATTGATTTTACTTTGCTCATTGATTTTTCCATGTCATAGAAACAATATCATTAGAGAATCTACACACTTGATTGTTCCCAAGAATTTATTTTGTCAATGTTTTAAGAAAAGATTTCATTAGAAACACAGTACTGACAGATTTTTTCATGGAAGAAATTGCCTCATCACAGAAACAAACAACATTAAAATTAATTTCTGGTACTCTTCCCTTTTCCCTCCTCTCCTGCCTCAGTGAATGTCCATGTCTCTGGTTATATAATAATTTCTGGTATGTCCTTTTTCCTTGCATTGGAGATTTCAGTAGCAGACTATATATAGGAGATCAGAGTTATGTTATAAATACTCCTTAAACAGAATTTTGCTCCCTTTAGCCACACAGTTCCCTGTGCTGCACTCACTTAGGAAAGCCTGAAGAAAATGATCCATAGTAAGAAATGTGTTGCTTGCATTGAACTTTTTTTCCCTCTTGGCTAAATATTTACATTTCCAGGTCATAAGAAAAAGAAGGCTTTTGAGCAGAACCAAAACAGTTCAAGAGCATCTTTGATTTAATGTCATGTCTTGGAATGTTAATACTTCACCATCAGACTAATATCTATGCATGCTGCATTTATATGGCAAACTTGAAACAAAAAGCAATGCTAAATGTCAGAGTCCCTCCTATAACCATGCCACTTAGGTACTTAAAAATTAATGTTTCATTCTCCTTCTAAAAGCTCAAGTCTCATTCTTCCCTCTGATAAACTGATAAAGAGAAATCTCTTAAAAATGTTCTGGTCTGACCTCAATTCTGAACTTCAGAGGCAGAAAACGGCAGACAAGTCTTTATACAAGTATTAGTCAGTTCTCTCAGCAGGGTATCAGAAACCAAGATCAGAGATTGCCAATACTTAAAAAGTCAAAATCTGCCTGCAGATGTGCATGCTGAACTCCCACTGAAATCAGCAGGGTGAATTCATACAAGGAAAAATTTGGCACTAAATGAAATATGTTGATCTAATAATAGCATCTTCTACCAAACTGGGTTGGAGGTAGAAAAGATTTCCACCTTGAATGGTCACCCTTTTTAGAGCTCAAGAATTTTCCTGCACTAGTTGTCAGGGAAAAGCTATCAGTATTTTTTAGCCCAAACATACTTAATAAAAGTGAAAATAGTTAATATGCTCTATTAATAATGGTGTTAATACAGTTAACACAAATCTGATAGAAATTGGGTTAAATTGGTACACTTCTTTTCCATGTGCTTGTTCTTTGTGAAGTGGTCTACAAGTAGCTGCTCCTTTCACTAGCTGTGATTCCTCAGAAAGTTAATTAAAGAAAACTCATTTTTGTTTCTTCTTTGTTAGCAGGGCAATGCTGCTTTTTCTATATCACAATTATGCTACTGATTCCCAATAAGTAATATGGTGAAGAGCAGTTGTCATTTTAAAAGACAAGGATTTCACTTCTCTGCCTGCTCATCATCATTCTTATTATTCCTATGTAAAACATGATTTTTCATTCTTCCTTAAAACAGGTAGCTTGATATAGTCAAAAGACCTATGTCATCTGGTCTCTGTAAAAACTATAGATACAGTGGTAGCATCTAAACCTGACATAAGAAATATATAACTTATTGCAAAAGAAGTCAGCAGAGGGAATGATTGTTTGCTTCAGGTATTTAAAATGGATTTAGTTTTAGGCTATTGCCATAAAGAACTCTCCAATCTTATCTGACTGATTACATAGAAAGAACATAAGGCAGATTATACTTTTAAATTAAATTTGTATCAGTAAAACTGCCTGATTATTATATACTAAACAACCACTTTTGAACATATTTCTTTTTGTATAAGAAAATAAATTGATTCATAAGCTGTTTAAATGAGATTGAGAGACCACAGGACACAACTGAGTAACTTTCATCTCCTACAAGTAAGAAACATGCTAGAGCTAAAATCTGCTACAACTACATGACAAAAGAGTTCATGGTTTTTAACTCAATTTCATATTTAAGAAAAGCCTTAGCAAATTAAACTTCCCTCAACAGTGACAACCAAGCAACCCTACTAAATTCTCTCTTGTATAAAAATACATTTAAAAAATGGGAAAAACGACATACCAGGCTGTCACTAATTCAGTAATGTGGTTAGCTGAAGAGTCTTTGATGTATAAAAGCATCTTAAAAGTTGACCCATTAACAAACTGAACAGACTTCAAGTATTTCTTTCATTATAGCAAACTCCACAAATATTTAAATTCACAGGAATATTACATATCACCAGGACATCTGTAGGATTTCAAAGTGTTTCAGTGAGTTTCAGTATGGTTTTGGTTTATTTTAAAAAGGATTTTATTATTCTCTTATGTACTCTAATGTTGTTTTAGTTTATATTAGCAGTAAAACAGTTGATGAAGAGTTGATATTTTGTAAACTCTGGTTTTATTGACCATATTTATTTTTAAAATCTAAGGTCCTCTATTATGCCATGAGATAATCTCCTCCTTTTATAGCATCTTACAACAATCTCTAAATTACAAATATTTTACTAAAACAAAACCTGTTTAGAAAGATCATTTCTAATTTTCTTAGGAACTGATTTTTGGGTTTTGGAAAGCTGGAAAATTCATTAGTAGGAAATGGTTATTCTGTATATAATAGTTTTAAAATTCCCAGAGTCCAGCACAGAACTTATTAGGAGACTCACTTAAGGAAACAGAACATCTTAACCCAGATTGATTACAGCTCTTGCTGGTAACATCTGGCTTCAAATTAAACTGCAAAAATGTATATGCGTTTTGAAGCAGTTTAAGAACATGTCATAAATAACTATTGTATGATTCTTTCACAGAATGATTTGTATGAAATTGTAAGCTTGAGAGCCATTTGTAACTGTAATTACTTTAGTTACAGTATGAAGAAAACATTAACGCTTCCATCTCCTACACTGCAGGCAAATAGTTTCCTGTTCAACAATGAACCAGTGGATGCTGTCATCTTCTAATTGTACAAACAGTTTAAAAACAACCAATCAAATCATAGTTCATAGTCTAAAGCTCTGGATATAAAACACTTTAGCATTTTTGTGGTTTTTAAAACTAAGAATAGTAAGAAGTGTAGATATTGTGGAAAGTCTATCAGTAAAGAAAGAGGATGAAAAAGTATCTCAGAAGCTGCTATATGTGTAATGCCATTTTGTGCTACAGACTGGACAGCAAGAGCTCTGCTAACTCATTTGGTGCATAGCATAATTTTATGTTAGCAAAACTTAACAGGAGAATAGGCATCACATTGCAGTCTGACCTCTATTTGGCTTAACAAGGATATGGCACTGCTTTGGATATCAAGCTGACTGGAAATTCTGGTTATCAATACATCTTCCAGGTAATTAGTTCCTGTATAGATTCTATTGATCTATTTAAAACTGATCTCCAGTACTCCAGTACTGATCTCCATTGGTAGGAGGGGATGAATGGGAACTATTGGCTTGCTTCTGGCTGTCATTCATTAATTTCCCTCTATGTGACCCCTAATAGCTCCATATAAAAATCAATTTTTTTTTTTTTTGGAAAGAATAGAAAATTAGCAATTACCCAAGCATTTAGAATTTTGGGATGAAAACATAAATTAAAAATTCAACAACTCTGCTGTCAGAATCTCCATATTAGGCAGCTGTCAGCAGAGTTCCCTCATAACACCACTGTAAGAGTTCACTTTGCTGAAATACCTCTTTACAGCACAGCAGTAGCTGAAGAGTACCTAAGCAGACTACAGAAAAATATATAATACTTTAAATATGATGACAATGATGAACTAACTACCCTCATTCAGTGTCCTGAAATTGAGGTTGCTGATTTAGTACTAAAATGATTGTAATAATATGGAATTTCAATCTTTGCAAATCCACTTACTTTCTTTCTATGGCTGGATATGAACACAACTGAAACTCAGCTAATTATTTGAAGCGATTGTCTTACTTTTGTCTCATTTTGTCTCATCACAGGAAAGATGGGACAAAAGGATTGTCCCCAGTCCCTGCACACACTGAGTCATTTTGGAGTAGATGATGAGAAGATCAGTGATCAGTTCATTTCTGGTTTATGAATAACTGCAAGCTCTATTTGGTTTACAAATAAATAAATTTCAGGCTGACATTTTTAAGTGAACATTTGTCAGTGACATACAATTGACTTCAACTGTCAATTAAGCTGAAGAAAGTCTGAAATAAACAGCATATAATTCAACAAGAAATTGTATTAAAATTGTAAATAGGCTTTGAAAAAATAATTTAAAAGGATACTTGCAGCTTTCATGAATACCCTTATTACATTAAATACATGAAGTCCATAATCTATACACAAAGTCTATGTAACTGCTTTTTTTCACTATAAAAGTGAATCTGCAAGAACAACCAGCAGTTCTTAAGCAGCAAGACTAAGACTTTCATGAAAATTCCTTGCAGAAAAATACAAGACTTATGTCACCAAATTCTGTTGGTGCTTTTCACAGTTATCAATCATTATACTGAGTCAAGGTGCCCTCTTTTTGTGACAGTGAGGGAGAGCTAATTATCCTATAGCAGACTGAAGTTAATTGAAAAAAGTCTACCTGATTCTACAGGAATAGCCCTTTATTTGGAAGGTGTTCTAGAGATATGCACTTCTATTTTGAACTAAAGAAACCATAGACACTACTGCCCACTCTTCATTATTTTTGTTGTTGAGTTTTTTTCTTTTTTTTTTGAGTTTGGTTTTGTTTGGTTGTTTTGTTTTGTTTCACAGAGGTTGTAAAAAAAAAAAATAAGGATGTAGTTATACTCATGGAGTGTAGAGGCTCTGCTGTTCCCTTACAGTGCTGTGTATGACAGAAAACTGAAGCAGTTATATTCCTGCCAGTGGTATGTTAAAATATCACTGGCAGAAAAAAGTGCTTTGCATTGTGCTCTCCTGAGTATGTTCAGAATAGCCAAACTGTCTTTAGCTAAAAATAAACCACACCATTAAAATTGGCTTCTCAGGCACAAAACTCTGTGCACAACATCTCAAAACAATGGCTTTTAATTTAAGAAACATAATTTTCCAGAGTGGAAAAGTATAAAAACCTGAAACTTCCTATGAGTGCTAATTTCTGTTAGTATTTCTCTGCAGATTTCTGCAGAGAGACAACAAAACAGTGAGGAGGTATCAGCACGACATGTAATGATTGCTGCATGCTGCTAGCATAATCATTATCACAGTTTTGCATGGCAAAGGAGAATCTTTGGGGAAGAAAGGGAGAAAAATTAGTTCTACCATCAATTCCTGGAATGGGTCTTTGAATAAGATACCAAGAGGATGAGGTAGGCATGATTGCATATCAGTTGCATAGCAGCAAAAGCTTAATATAAAATCTGAGTGGTGGTCTCATGAGACCCTAAGTGTTCCAGGCATGCTGATGCAAATAACATTTTGTTAGTGATTGCAAAGAGAAAGCATCATTGAATTTGCTGCAGAGGGGAGTAAAAGTCATAGGCCATGGCTAATATATGACTTGAGCTACAATCAAACTGATCAGGCAATGGATATTAAAGGACTAATAATAGATTCATTTGGACTTGAACTAAATTTAAGACAGATGGTTTCTGGACAGAAAGATATGCTTGGAAGGGAGACAGAAAGAATGTGTGTTATTAAGAAAGTAAGCTACATTTCAGCCTGCAGATAAGACCACTCATATGAGAGAGGAAAAAAGAGAGAATGACAGATGACAGCAGAGAAGTCTGAAGAATGGTTTGGTTCTAGGTACCCTCTAGTCTAGGTTGCATCCTTTGGAGCAGATGGTGAAACTATCTCTTGTCCTCACAGTCAGAGATGAACACCAATTTGTACATTAATGATGTGTAATAATAATATTACAACATTAATACTGATCCAATAAGGATCCTCTATTTAGTATGAGTTCAAAGTCATACCATGACCTTAGCAGCTCCAGCATCTATAACTAAAGAGGACAGTGACAAATGGCACTGACTTAAACACATTCCCCAGGAAGTTATTCATGAGGTTAGGTTTGGTAAAGCTATTGTGATCCTAATTAAGAGAAGGATTTGTAAGACATGCAATTGCATATGACCAATGTTTTGAAGATCTGCTCAGAAGATGCTTGGGTTTCTTTACATGTATAGAGAGAAATTAGGTGATTTCCCTCATACTGTAATATCAGTCATGATGTTCATCCTAAAAACCAGAGCAAGGATGAGACAGTTGGATAATGTTTGACTGATAATATAGTCAATAAAGAAAAAACCTCACTTTTTACTAACAACTTTTAACTGAAGGCAATGTAACTTCAACAAATTTAGCTTTAGCAAACATTTGCAAAGGAAAAGTATTTAACCATTAAGTGAATCGATTATTAAGTCATTAATTATGTTATCTAGAATGTATTTATTTATTTTTTAAACCATAACAGGACTCAGAACTGTAATTATGGAGTCAACACTCCTGCTCATAGCTTTAGAATTAAGCAACTTGCTTTGTTTTCCAGTAATATCAGAGATTCAGTGCTTCTGTTCAGGATATTGTCTTCAAAATTAAAAAAAAAAAAATAAAACATTGTTGTAATAGCATTTTCTGAGAATTTATAAATAGATTTCTTCTGTTCATTTATGAATTTAAATGAAGATAAACAAATTTTGCAGCTAGCTGTTCATCAGCTACTATTTCATTTGTTCTTGTACAGCATCTGCATAGGACACTCATTAAACTTCCTGTGTGATTACAACTCGAGGACTTTCATTTTAATAAACTACATTAGATTTTTAGAGGAATATTTTTCTTGCCATTAGTCATTCTACTTCCTCTTTCTTAGATCCTAATGTTCATCTAGAGAAAATAACAGTTAGCTCAGGTCTCTTTCAAAATGACTGATGATTCCCATTTATGTGACTGGAACAGAGGCACTTTGTTCTTATCAAAATGGCAGCTGCCTCTATTGTGCTCTGGCTGAAGGAATCCTGTATTATTTATCAAGTCTGTCCATGGCAGTCATGCTGAAGGAGGACAAGTCTGCCCAAGTTTCTCGATAAGCAATGATTTTATGAAACAACCCTTAAAAGCAGATAAGCATTAAGTTATAGAAAATAATGACAATTTTTCCGGGATTGCTGCTTTTTTTTAAGACTATCTTTAGTTATGAAGCCTATTTATCAAAAAAGACAGAATCAAATACCGTCATAATGAAAAACTATATATTTCAAATTGTATAAATTCTACTCTACAATTACATAGAAACAACTACGTATTCATCATGCTTAAGAAAATATAATATAGAAAAAAATTGATTCAATAGAATTTTATCATATATTCTCCTATCTATTTTGCTTTCTTTAACTGCCAATTTTGCATCTCCTGAGTTAACAGTGAGTGTGCTGAGGATTTTTACACATTTCTATAGTGCTTTTACCCACGTCAGCAATACACATTCTCAATGAGGATCCTGTTGCATTTTAACTTCTGAAATCATGAAACTATTTATATGCACTTTTTAATATAAATCACTATGGTACAAAGGTATCAATTTCTCACCCTAAAAGATAATGGCAGATATGGAGATTCATGCAATGAACTATTTTATACTCATAAATACTGATACATGTCAGATACCTTGACTTTTTCCAAGTGATCCTGCAGAGAGTCGATGAGCAGGTCCCCCACTGGCTGCCAGGACCCCTTGAATGCCTCAGCCTGGCGCAGCTTCAGGTCCAGCTCATCCATGGCCTCCTGAAGGCCCTGCAGTCTCTCAAGAGCATCGTCGATCTTCTTTTGCCAATCAGCAGACTGGAGATTCAGCTTGTCCCACTCAGTTCTGACCTCATCTGCTTGCCTTTGCAGAAGTTTGGTGACATTCTGGGCTCTCTCCTCAGGTGACAGATCTAAATGTGAAAGTGGAGAGGCTTTTAAACCATATCTTAGAACTGATATGGTTGCCATCTGGATAGGTTAAAATCTCTCTAAGAAACTCTTCATAACCAAAGACACCTGTGAAATTTGCTTTATTAATGTATTCTTGTTTTAAAGTATCTTAAAAACCTTAAATCTTGCCACCATAAAAATCAGCAAAATCTGCATTTAAGTACATAAAGGTATTTTGAAACATGCAAGGTGTAGCTAGAAGTTTATCAACTGATTCAGCATAATTTTTCTGCACATAGATAAATATTAATCACTGTGAAGCTTTTGCTGCAATTAGGTGGATTTGGGATCTCCTGTAGTACCGAGACTACAAGGTGAATTTTAGCTTAAATTGCAGCTTTGAGCCCTCAAATGAGGCTATAATTATAGACAGGTCCTGAAGGTTTAAAGGCAGTTTCAAAATCTGCTTATAAATATGCATGTCTATTTAGTACCACAGTGTTCAGAGGGATTGCTAAGGCTTGCTTTCATCTATATTTTTAGCTTAGTTTCTGAACGCTGGCATTCAGCTCGGAGTGTAAAAGGAATGCTTTCAGAGCTGCTGGCAGGATTTATTTAATCATCTCTGATCATCACTGATCTTCCCAGCAATGTGTTACTGCCCTGCTCTTGCTTCAATTACCTCTGGGTTCTGGGCAGACCTTCTCCAGTGCCTCCACGGGCTGCTCAGCCAGGAAGAGTCTCACAGTCTCAAGGGCACTCCTGATAACAGGTTCTTTTGTTTTCAGCTCTCTCTTGAAAGTCTACGGGACAAAATTATTGTAAGTGGATCTATAAGGAAATAGCAAGTCAGAATAGCAATGTCAGAACAAAATTTCCAGCAACAGCTTCTTGTGTGTATAAGAAGCAATAAAACACACACACACACACACACACATATGAAAATAATCAGCTTTTGCTTAACCTGAAATCACATTCTGTTCAAAAGAGCAAATGTGTTCTTAGCATACTGCATTTTTCTTTCCTCAGCAGCAGCTCCTTTTACTCTTTTGCTCTCTTCTACACCCTGCTTTTAAAGCACCATGAGTAAGTTACTCAAGATTAGTATCAGAAGCTTTGGTAGGTCACTGAAAGTGCACATATCTCTGTATTTATTTATTAATTTCTCTATTTTTGTTAATGAGAATATAAGAGCCTATTAGACTGATTCCAAATGGAAACCACACAAAAATGCAGATGAAATCCAGCCTGAGGTTGAATTTTGCACTGGTTCTTCTGCATGTTGCAGTGAATTTATCTAAATGGTCCTTACCACTCTTTTATTTCAATGTTTTCTTCCATATTTATGAAACATTGTTGAATACATACAGTTTCAAGCAGCATAGAGGTAAAATATGCAGGTAATTTAATAGTACAGTATAACACAAAACACAATACTGCAAAAAGGAGAGCCATATGCCATGGGTAGAAAACAGATATTTTACTGCAGGGATTAGAAAATTCTCTTTACAACACCAGCATTATATAAGTTTGTAATGTAATAAATGCACCAATTCAGTCAAATTAATTATTAAAGAAAATTTGTATTTCTATGAGAACTAATGAAGGATTATAAATTCAATATTAAAAAGTTCATTACACTTTGAATTATATTTGATATGTGACTCTCTGTACAGGAAATACCTACCAGAACTAATAGTGGGAACATGTACAGTTTATAATATGAGAACTCACAGGTAAAATGTTCTTAACACGTTTCAGGAAAGTAAATTTCAGAAAAAAAAATACATTATTCTGCTATAAACATTTAAATATAATTTCTTTTAAATGGTGAAGAACTGACCATAGGGTTTGTAGCTATTCTTGGGGAAAACCCTTAAGCAAAGTCTGCTTTGTTGAAGGATATAACAAAGCAAAAAATCTTAATATTGTGTCAAGGACAAAAATGGGACTGGAATCTTTTCACAGAATCAATCTGCTATCATAAAAAAATCTGTAATTTGATTAATACCTGAGATAAATATTTTAAACAATCATGATGACCTTTAAAAACAATACCAATTTTCACAAATAAAAAAGTGCACTGTATATTAACAAGTAAGCTACCATTGGACATTTTTTGCATAAAACCTGAGTGGAGTTACTACAGGGCTGAAAGAAAAATGTCAAACTTAGGTTTATAATTCTTATAATTCATACTTGACTCTTGCATGAAGTGCGATAGAAAGAGGAAATATAATAAGCCTTTTTCATGCCTCCAAATGAGGAAAATCTATTCCTTTAATTAGCCTTTGTGTTCATCTTACATCATTCTGTCCCAATAGAATGGTTTGGCAGGTCTGCAGGTCAAGTGAGCCAGCAGGAAGCATAACTTAAAATCCAGCACAGTAATTTTCATGGACTGTGTGCTTTGCTCTCTGCTGATTGTATTAAAAGCAACATCAACAGCCAAAACCACTTAAACCAGTGGATTTTAAACATTAAACGGTGTATCAGCTTAAAGATATAATATGCTTTAGAAATGTTCCCAAAGATGTATTATTTGTCAGAAATGCCTGTGCCCCAAACCAGTCAGAAAGGAAGCACTTGCACAAAGTTCTGCTCTGCAAACACGCCCCAAGAGCAGGAAGGAGCCCCCAGTATTCCAGGGGAACACAGAAATACACTGACGTGAAGAATAGCTAAAAGCCAGAAACACCTCTGAACTATGCATTTGGGAGTGAGTAAGGACTTCTGTAAGGACTGCTGCTGCTGTAGACAGCTCACCCTGGCTCTGAACATGTGCACACCAGGAAAAGGACAAAAAATACCTACTTTCAGCTTGTAATGTTTTTGCAGAAAACTGCAGCAATCAAATACACTGAGTGGCATTACATTTCCAAAGGAGGTTTAAAGCCACAGTCCTCCTGTACCTCTTGTGCAACAGAAGGAGAACATATGTGAAATGAATCCCATAAAGCCTGTGGGCAGGAATCATTGTGTCTTCCTCAAAACAACAGACCAATGCTAATAGGAACTTCTGACTTTGCACATTTTGTATTTTGTCACAAACAGAAAAGGTGCCTTCTTTATTAATAAAGGAAAACTGAGCCAATGTGTCAAACTTTTTTCCCCCCAACTTTTCCAGTCTGAATGCTGGAGCTGGTGGAGGCAATTATAGTCTGTAAAATTATAGTCCTGAGTTATAGAGTGATACACAGTATATACAGTGTTCATCTCCTTCCCTCGTTTTGATGTGCAGATTTCCACCAAGTTAAAATATGTTTCAATTAAAGAAATTTGAAAAGGAGAGGATGAAAAAAACATGAGGCTGAGGCAGTAGGACAGAACAGCATTAAAAATAATGAATGCTCATTTCATACTGACCCATTCCAAAAGAAAGTTCTTACTGTCTGAAGATAAAGCTGCTTTTTGGATTAAAGTTTTGTTGTGAGATATGTATACATTACCAGTAAAAATCATAAATAGCAACATTTTCTTTTTTTTTGGAGGGGAAAAAAAGGAATTTATCTAGAGCCCTGACAAATACATCTTTATAATAACTAGGCCATCACTGAAAGCAGACTTAGCCTAAATGAATTTCTAATGTACAACTAATGATTGCAGGCTAATTTCATTGAATTCCTTAACTTCTTCCACACTTCCTGGTGACTGTAGAGGAAATCGAATACACATAATGTATGACCTGACAAAAAAGTAAGTAAACTACTTTATTTAAGCATGTCTATTTGTCATCAACACTACAGCAGTAATGGCATTCTGTCCAGCATTTTAATAATGCATATATTGATCAGCTTATCTCGGACCTCTACCCCCTCATGAGTGTCCTTAAATCTCTTTAAATGAAGAAACAATGATTGTTTAAATTGAAAAATGAAAATATAATGAGAAAAAGTTGCATTAGTAAAACCAACATTAATCTCAGTTAGTTAAAAACTAGGAATTTTTGCTTTCAAAGTATTTTAAAGATAAAGAGTACAATCATATTAATTCAACACATTTGCCAAACAGAATGCTTTTCAAAATATGGGGTTTGTCCTAATATTTAGAAGTAGATATCAACTGTGGACCCATAATTGGTTAATGTGTTGAAGCAGGAACTATACTCCTCCCTTAGGCAGTCATGCTACAGATTTCATGTGAAAGGGTTTTCATGGAATTGTTAATAAGTGCCTTCCATGTTCATAAATGCTATTTATGCTGTTAATAAAATCACTACACAGCAAATGAGGCAACTCTTAAAAGAATGAAAGACATAGCAGGCAATCTGCATGATGCCTGAGTTACTTAAATTAGATTAACAGTAACATGCACACAGTTGTTAATTCAATTTCACTAGAGCAATATTTTGATACTTAGCAAAACAAAGAAAAATGTAAGATAATTAAATAATGTTTTGAAGAACAGGAGTATTTTTTATCACTGACTACACCACCACCACTACTCCTCCCCACACTTTCTAAGACTTTGGAATAGAGACAATTTCTTACAAAAATTGAAAAAATGACCTACTATATGTATAAGTTCAAACAAATAGCAGTTATGTGGGCATATTTGCGATACATTACAAATTTCCTTGTCTAAAAAGCACCTCACATTTATAACACAACAATGATTTTAACTGCATGGATACCCCTCTTCTCAGTTGAGTTCAAGCTTGACTCTGGCACAGATTCAAACATTTGAAATTTTAATCTGAATCCTACTCTTAAAATTTTTAAGGCAAATCTTGGCAACTAGGAGCACTCAAGTGGTAAGAACTGACTTCTTTAAATCTCTTTTTATGATTCTCTGTGGTATTTCAGATGCTCTTCTGAGTGATAGAGAAGTTAAATATGTTTGCTCCTCTTTAAATTTTACCTTTAAGGGAAAAAAATAAAAACAGCTTGCAACACTTTAGAAAAAGGATTCAGGCATAAAATCGTGTTGGCATTCATCGCGTTATTTCTCAATTGAATCAGTTAAACTGCATTTAAACAGTCTTCCCCTGATGAGACTCATTCACTCATCAAGTGAAGAACTTAGCTGGGTTCAGTTCTGGCATTACCTGACAAAAACAATCCTTCACAGAAGGAAAACCAAACATTGTATTTATGAAGAAAGACCAAAACTGGAGATTTTAGTCATTTAAAAGATTGGTCAGATCTGATAGGTGCTTCTCTAGTTTACTGAAGACTAGTTTTCAGAATTACAAAATGAAGAGTCAGCAGATTCTTTTTCTCAAGATCAACACAGAACTACTGTTTAGTTTCACATGCAACACCCTGAGAACTAAGCTCTGCTCTTAAGCAAAGGCCCAAACCTCTCAGCTTTCCAGTACTGGGCTCCAGTTTCAAGCTAGATAATTGTACACTTGTGAAAACATTTGAAAACATTTTTCTTATATTCAGAAATCAGCTAAGATGTTCATTCCAATATAGCCATTGTATATCTGCTTCTTTAAAAGAACCTTTTAGAGTGACAAAGTCCATAATGCCCAGGGGAAAAAAAGCTCCAACCAACCAACCAACCAACCAACCAACCAACCAACCCACCAACTAACCCACTAACTCACCCACCAACCAACCAACTAATAAACCAACCAACCAACCAACCAACCAACCAACCAACCAACCAACCAACCCACCAACTCATCCACCAACCAACCAACTAATAAACCAACCAACCAACCAACCAACTAATAAACCAACCAACCAACTAATAAACCAACCAACCAACCAACCAACCAACTAATAAACCAACCAACCAACTAATAAACCAACCAACCAACCAACCAACCAACATGTTGCAAACATAGATTTTGTCAATGGCAACTCGAAGTCAACTTCCATGTTGACTCTTTTTCCTTTTTCTGTCAGAGACAGTTCAAGATCAGACAAGGCAAATTAATTTCATGTATTCTGTTATGTTGTTTTTTCCACAGGGAATCAGCATACCTACACTCATGCTTCTGAAATGCTACAAAATAGGAAAAGGAAAAAGTATTTCTGAAAGGAAATAAAGCATTCTAGCTTTGATACTAGACAGGATGACCAAAGCTCTGTCTTATGTACCTGCAAGTAGCAGAGAAGTTAAAAAAGAGAACTGAGATCTATTTTATGAAGTCATTTTGCCCCTACTCATAGTATCCTAATTTTATACAATAATTCTTATCCCTAAAAATTCCAAATACTTCATTTGTTTGGTGTGTGACAGAGACATCACTGAAGACTTCACTGCTGAAGACTTCACCACTGAAGACTTGCCAGCTTTATGATGAATTCTTGGAAACCCTTAAACTGCTTTTAGAGAAATATACAACACTAAAATACTATAAGAAGTAATTTCTTTAGATAAAAAAATATTTCTTCTGTCAAGGAGAAAATGTTTTCAAATACTTAAATATTATTTAGATGGAAAAAGTTTTGTTGTAACAACTCTATAGAAATCTCTCTCTAACTCTTGTTTTGGCTCCAGAGTTGTCTTTGGAGAAAGAGTTTGAGTTAATGTCACACTGACTTAAAGCAACATCTATATTGCTTCTTTCATCCTGATATTCTGGATAGCCTTTCAAACTACTTTATGGAAGTTGCTACTTTATGGCTAAAACAGACCTCAGGCTTCTCTTAACTTTCATGGTTATATATAACACTTGCCTTAACTTTCTTAGGGGAAAGGTGAAAAAAGGAAAGGTGCTGCCCCGTAAAGTCATGGATGTTTTCACCTCACTGTCTCTGTGATAGTGCTTTAAGTCCCACATAAAATTTTGTGAGAAAGACACATCCTACACATCACATCTCCAGAGGGAAGACCTAGGAAATGTGACGAAAATGCCCCTTGCAGAAAAACATTATACTATCTTAGAAAAACTTGCCACTGAGAGAGACAGAGATGTTTTTTGTTCGTCTTTCCCTTTTGCTTTCTCAATCGTTCAGTGAAGATAGGTCCTTGACAAACCATATTGACACTACTTCCCATCACTTTGTTGCATTAGAGGAATGCCTGTGTGCCTATGGAAAAAGCCATGTCTGACTTGTACTTCCTGACTTTTCACAAACTCAGGGTCTTAAAGCAGCAAGATATGTCATGTTTGCTTTGCAAATTTGATCTCATTATCTGTTCTCAAATATTTCCCTCCCCATGAGAAAGGACAATATGTTAGAGCAATATTAATATACAGCTACCTGATGAACAGAAAAAGCACTGATCCTATTTTGTTTTAAAGCACCATTTCACATTTCTCCATAAAAAAATAAAATCAGAGATTTAGGAACTTCAGAAACAGCACCTTTTGTGGCAAGTTTCCCAAAGGAAGTTACAAATATACAGCACAATGCTTTGAGAGGATGATCATTGCATTTGGAATATTCTTTTCTCATGAAATCAAGTTGACAGACTGATAATTCAAATTTTTCAACAAAAATTACATTTGTTTGAAATAACATTTTAGGTAACACCCTGAAGCATAATTGGACATCAAACAGGAAGTAAAAACCTTCTATGATGTCATTAAAGACACATGGAGATGAAGAAGAGGAGAGCTTGAATGTATATTGAACAATAAAAGTACTAGAACTGAGATTTCTCATTCAGACCTGAATAGACCTCAATGGCATAACCAAATTACTGGCATATGAAATTCAAGACTGTTTAGGTGAAAGCAGACATTGGGTTAACATCAGACTGGTGTGAATTGATTAAACACTGAAGACATACATTAAGCATACCCTCATCACAACAAAAAATCAGTGTGAATCTTTGTCTGAAGAATTATTCTTGAAGTATTATTCTGGGGGTTGCTCATTTGGTGGGTTTAAAAGAAAAGCCAAACAACTTCAAGAGTACAAGTGCCCTATTATAGGTTCTCTTTTAATACCAATCTCACTCTAGAATGGTCCCCCATAAGAATTTCCACAAGAATTCCCTGATGAAACCAATATAAACCACAGACAGTTTTCACAACAGTTTCATGGTGCAGAGTTGTGCAATAGAACTGATACCAGCTACTCTTGTCACAAATGTTCCCAAAATCCAAACTAGGGTTTCAAAAAGCATACATGAAGTTGGAATGCCTGATCTAGAAAAACAATCAGAACTAATTATTTAATCCTCAAAAATTACTAGGTTTGTAATTGTTCTGGCTATGAAATCTGCCTGTCTCTGACAGGTCTCTGAAGGTCATGGGCATTGACCCCTCCTTCTCCAAAAAGCTGATTTTCTCTGCTGTGTTTGAAAGCTGGAATTCTTTCCAACAAGGACTGTGCCATGCAGCACTAGACAGAAAAGGAAAAAAACATGACCAAAAGATAATTAAAAAAAAAAACCAACCCAACATACCCGATGAATATCATTCTGTTTCTGCACAGTGGGGAGATCTCCACCAATGGGTGCTTGCTGTTTTAATTCATCCTCCTTCAACTGCAGCCATGCCAAAAGTTCCTGAAGAGAGAGATGTAATCGCTTCCACTGGTCGGTACTGGCTTCCAAATGGGATCTGAAAGCATGTGTTAAATAAAAGATAGATTCAGTCACAGTGGAAGTAAAAACCAAAATGTACAAGCTTATTTACTGAGCAAGATCCTAGTGTTTCATTAAGTTAATGATTTTTGAATAGCTTCAGTAGCTTTGAATTAGATTCTGGCAACACAGATTTAAATTTGGTTCCACAGTCTTGGCTTTTTTTCACATCTCCTGATTTTTGTTTTTGATTGGTTGGGTTTTTTTTTGCTTTTTAGTTTCCCTCTTCAGCAGTGAGTAATGGCTGTGCTGAATTGTCAGTCTCACTAGAAGTGCACAAATATTATGCAGGACTAGCATGAGAAATGTAGTCATCACTTAGGATTACTAGGAAATTATTTACCTGAAATGTAGAGAGTAGTTTCCCTACTCAGTGAAGAGCAAGCATTTCTCTAAACCACTTCACAAACCATTCAACTTACATAAGATTCATTCTCTTAATTTATTAAGATAAGATAACCAATGTCATTCTTTAAAGAAAGTCACAAGGAAATTGTTAAAGCCAATAGAATCCTCATACACACATCCAGCCTAATATCAGTGCCATTTAAACAGAGATGTAATGAAACTATTTGAAACACTGGGAAAATTAAAAGACAAAATAGCATTTTATGCAAAAAAGTCTCCATAAGGACATTTTATAAATATTTCCTCTATATATGCATAAATGTGGTTTTTTGGGATCACGTATTGAGCTTCTAAATTCCTGCAACTGTTTAGTGTGGCTGGACTGACAAAATCTTCACTTTTTTCTGTAACATAGATAAACCCACTAAAATTTTGTCTTTCTGGACTTATTAATATGCTATTTTTTAATTTCTGGTTAGGGAAAAATTCCACCTCCAAGTAACATAAGAAATCCTCTTAGTAACTCAAACCAAAGGAGTATTACATAACAGTAAAGTAAAAAAAGTGTGCTGGGAAATAAAGATAAATTTTCTTTTATTTCATGCATTTCTGTTTAAGTTCTATCTTTGTTCATATAACATTTATCTTCTTCTACAGTGATTGTATATAAAATCATTCTCTTCTGACACTAAGAAATCTACTCCTATACCTTATATCTAATGTTCTATAAAGAAATGTGAAAAATAGGGACTCAGCATTTTTGCAAACCTTATTACTTAGTTTGGATATGGAAATGATGAATTGATGAAGGTAGGGACAGTTGTATTTTTCTGAAATGCTCTGTGAATCCTGTCTTCTTTCCAACCTCTTACATCAGGTAGAGTGGCAAGGAAAGAGAAAGGAAAGGGACAGATCAGCCACACATGGACAGAAAATTCAGCTGCTCTCAAAGTATGTGAGCTAATGCAAAATCTTCTCTTTTTTCAAATGTAAATGCTACATGTGAAGGACACACATAGATCCTACATGTGAAGGAGGACACTCCTAGACCAGGCCTTTTGATCTGCTCTCTCATAGGGCATCTGGGAGCTGGGGCAAAACTGCTTCACAGCAGGGGGAGGCCAGTCCTGCAAGCAGTGAAGTCTGGAGAAGGCACTGCAAGCTAAGAAATTTAGATTATATGTTTAGATGTGATAAATTATTTACAGTTAGGGTGGTGAGGCACTAGAACAAATTGTGCAGAGTAGTTGTGGATGCCCCATCACTGGAAGGGCTCAAGGCCAGGCTGGATGTAGCTTTGAGCAACCTGAATATGTCCTTGCCCATGGCAGGGGGGTGGCACTGGATGACCTTAACAGTCCCTGCCAACCCAAACCATTCTTTAATTCTATGACACATCTGAAAGGAGCAAGGGGGAGAGAAGCTGGGATATTTATGGAGAGCTGCAGGAGGCAACAACCAGAGCAAGGACCACAGGATTTTAGGACAGGAGACAGACAAGGAGCCAAGTTTCTGATCCAGGCTAATTCCCTTGTCTCGTGTTTATCTTGGCATAGGGAAGCTTCCAGCTCTTCTGGAGAAGGGCAGCAAATGGAAGCAAACACTTCTTCCCTGCTTCCCCTGGCTTTACAGGGAAAAATGCAAAAAGAGTGACCTGAAAGGGGTTGTGTTACTGCTGCTGTGCTCTGACTTTCCTCAGTTAGGTGATTTTTTTTTTCTAGAACCTGTCTTGTTCTGTTCTTCATCTTCAGGAATATGGTTTTATGCATGCATACACCAGTGTACATTATATGCACACACTCATGTATTTATGACTGTTCCAAGATGTGCAGACAAAAGAGATAATACTAAAACAGTATAAAAACATATTTATGAGAAAGAAAGTGTTTTTTAGGGTAAACTGTGCTGACATATCAGGATGAAAGAAAGTTAGGAATGGAAAAGAGCTTGGTTTCTCTTTAATATCTGCCATATATTTTATCTAATGCATTTAGAAAAGAATGCCCATCCAGGGTCTTCTGTTTCAGCAGAATAAAAATTACACTAAATAAAGAAACTTGTGGGACTGATGTCTGGAGAACATTTCATATGTTTCCTCTAATACTTCTTTTGTGTAAGTATTGCTAGTTATGAGGAAATCTATTCCATTCTGTGCTATGGATAGAAAGAGCTCCAAACAGGCAGACTGGAAAGAGCCTTTTCATTTAGTCTGGTGGCCAGCAACACTTCAACCAAATGTCAGGTAATTTAGGAATTGTTTCTTGTCCTAATCACTAAGTTATTGAAGACCTTAAGCCTTTTATTGGAAGCACAGATTTAAGAGGGAAAGTTTGTTGCTTTGAATGTGCAATGCAGGAAATCACTGTGATATAACTGGGGTTTACTGGTTCTGACTCAGTTAATGACAACAATGCATTAACTGTAAAAAAATGAAAGACAGAAAGTCCCATACATTTAATTAGTGATATTTGGACAACTGACTATTTTTATCTCAAAAATCACTGTATTTGAACATGTTCATGGGTAAAATGCATGCGAAGAAAATATCTCAGATACTTTGAAGGGTTTTATTCCTCTTCTTTTGCTCTTCAGAAGGAAAGAAAAGGAGGAATATTTCTCTTTTTCTTTAGTTACAAATATCTTTTCAACATCACAGACTTCATTTATTTTTAATGATTGATGATACAAAGATGGTTTTTGTCATTACACAGCCTGACCTCCCTCAGGACCTGAGCTGAAAAAAGCTAATATTTCATACATTACTTTGGAAAACACTTCTGTCTTTTGCTGCCCTCTGAACTACCACCAACACACAGCAAGTGAAAAAATGAAAAAATGCCCAAGACTGAGTGCAGCTGAGCTGGGTTGCCTATTGCAAAAACTATTTCTGGAGAAAAGTTTCCAGGACAATTTCTTTTGAAATGAAACCTTCAGTCCATTGAAGCCTGAAGGACCACTTGATAATTTGTAATGTTACCATTTATTATATTTCTCCTTGCAAACAGAAGTGTTTCCTCTCATGATACTACCTATGGATTTCTTTTACCCCTAGATTTTATTGAGCAGTTCTGCCCACTCTCCTGACAACAGTTAAAATCTTAAATAATTTCTCTTCTCATTTGTGAGGATATTTTTAGTTTTGCACTGGAAACAGCAGTCTTTAAAATGAAGCTTATCATAAATATTGGCTATTTAATCACTCTCTTTCATGACTCACTGGTAAGTCATACTCAGCTCTAGAAAAAGCCTACATTTAGAGGGGGTACAGTTACAGTTTCTGTAATCACAAAACCCCATCATATGCCTCAATCCCTAATCCTCTACTGTCATTTTCACACCCGAAAACTGAATCGTTCTCACAAAGTTAAGCCAACATACAAAGCAGCACAAATAATTTCAAAATAGACAAAACCAGTGCTAACAGAAACAAAATTAAACCTTTTCACTTGCAAATTGTAGCATTCCAATACACCAATGATAGGCTTTTCCTTAGGTTCAGGTCCTACCTAATGTTTAGAGATTTCTTCCTAAGTTCACTCCATCTGAGGTTCATGTTATCCAGACGTCTCTGCAGCAGGGTTGCATCCTCAGAGCCTTCCAGGGACCTCAGGATTTTCTGTCCATTTTCATCCAGGTTGTGAAAGATGTCAGTGTGAGCATCAATTTCTGCCTGTAGTTCCTATGGAAGTAATAGAAAACAATGTATCTGATTTCTTTAAAAAATCACAGAAACAAACATTTTTCAAAAGAGTGGAAAAATATGCAACACAGAGCACAGGTTTTGATTACTCCTTTTACAGCAATATCATGTCTTGTATACAAATACATGTTTCCCTTTCACATGAAGGCCATTTGCATTGAATATGACCTTTTTTCCCACACAGAACATACTGAGCAAAATTTAGAGAGCCAAAGGTGTAGCCTTTGATAGGCAACAAAACAAGGACAAGATACATTAACTGTGCTGATGTGAAAAAGCAAAGAACCACAAAATCCTCAGGGTCTCAGGTAAATCTGACCTGCACATGATACGTCTTCCTGTGCAACATTTTCAGTTTGAGCTGGGGACTGCAACACTGGTCCTGCTGCATGGCAATTCCAAGGAATCTAGGAGTCTGCAGCAGCCAGGCTTTAAAATGCCAAGTTCACTTACATTCTGTTGACAGAACGCATTTTGGAGCACAGGCCCCAGCAGTCAATAGCAATAAACAGCCACTTTGTGCTGTATCAAAACACTGGTTGGGGCTGTAGGAGGGCCTGAGAATAGCAAGGACCCAGAATATGCAACTGGCAGCTCATGTTGAACAGCCAACTTTTCTTATCGCCTCGGAACCGCAGGCCAGCTCGAAATTTTGAATTCATTTTTTCCCCCTCATTTTTAGCACGGCTGTTTCTGCCAAAAGAACATTCTTTAGAGAGCTGCCTGGTACCAGCATTCCTGCCTGCCCACACACTCAATGCAGCCTTTGTGTGCTGGCTGCCCTTCCCCAAGACGTTTGCATGCTGCAGCTCCACAAGGTCAGATTCATTTGCAGAGAACAGTGGTTGAATCAAGGTCATTAAATGGAATAAAAATAATAATAATAACAATAATTCCAACATGTACATGAATGAGCGTACATGTACTTCGTATGCAGCCACATTTGCACAAAAGTACTTTTACTTTCAAACAAAGAAGCACACAAAGATACAAAGAAATACTGAATTGTGAATAAAGCTCCACATTTTCTCCTGGGATGCTGAAGCACTAAGATTTCTGGTGGTGGTTTCTTGCTGCCTGAAATGGGAGTGCTAGAGATAAACTGGGGGAGAGGAAATGATTTATGGCATTTGAGAACAAGACCCAGCACTAACTGAGCATCACAGAGAGTCCCCAATGGAAATTTGTTGTAATTTTCTTCAGAAGAATGACTTTGAAAGAGGGGAACACGCAATCTGTCTACTTGGTGCGTTCTTAATTGAATTGGTTTTATTTGATATTTTAAGTGCATTGTTAGCTGCACTGAATCATGAGTAGATTGCCCTTGTTCACCTACTGCTGTTCCAAATGTCCTTAACTGGATACCTTTCACAGCAATGACTAGCATTATATTTGGGGAAGTTTTAAGGTGGGCCAGCAACATCTTTGGTACAGAGTAAGAATCCCTCTCCAACCATTTTCTTATCTATTGTCATTCAAGCAGTAAAGTACTTAGGAATGAGTTTGATGTACATCAGAGGTAACTCTGCAGAATGCAAGTGTATTATAAATATAGTATTTATTTACTGTTGTTCAGGCAATCTATATTTTTAAAAATGGCATTATTAAGGCACATAAAAATGTACAATATTCCAGGTATGAATGTCCTTACTTGAAAATTTATATTTTATTTCAAGTCTGAATGTTGTTAGCTTCAAATTCCAGCTGTAATACTTCATTTTTGTTTACTTGAATGAAGAATACCCTATTACCAAATTTCTTTCCTTCCATGTATGTATTTGGAGATATTATTTAAACTAGGTTAAGTATAACAATACTGATGCAAACAACTGAAACAACATGTAGGAAAGGATAAAGTTCACAGAAAAAAGTTAACAGTTAATGTCTGTATAGTCCTAAAGTCCTTCTACATTTAATAAACAATAAATCTATTATTGGACACAAGAATTGCATGCACTACCTGTTGCTCAAGTTCTTAGTTTTCAGGGTAGTGATGGAAACACCAAACTTACAAACTTGTTCCTTTTCCTTGGCAAGAACATGTGCCATGGAACATGTTGAATAACTGTTCACAGTAGGAAGCTGTCAAATCTATGCCCTCTTGGTGTTTTACCACACATACACTCATAGCAATATATAAGACAAATTGAAGGAAAAAAAACCTTTCCACGTTTTTCTTGTGTTTAGAAAATGTGTCTTATAGTCTACATATTTTATTTCTTTCTCCAGACACATACATAATTCTGAAAATAAAAGCAAACAACATCCTTTTTAATTTCAGAATATCACATAGTATCACAAAACATCTGGATGGTTAGGTGGACAATGAACATGAAAAGTGAAGTATTCTTATCAAAAGCTTAATATTCAAGGCTGAGATTTCCTTATTCCTAATTACTTGTGTATACTGCACTGCTTCTAATGCTCCCAAAAGCAGTTTACTGCAGCTATGCAGGAAGCCTACACCGACAAAGAAGCAAGACAACAACAATGATATTTTCTCCATTTAGGTTGGTGCATTTCAGAACCTTTCTTTGTGACACTTACAGATCCCAAGAGAAGCAGAGAACATATAAGAAAAAGATCTATACACCTTTTATTTGTTTTCTGAAATAAATAAATCCACGTTTTAAAAACACAATTATTCTTTTTCTTGTCAACAGTAAAGCAGGAAGAGCTATTGAATCTCAAAAATTGCTAAAGTATTTGCAAAAGCATGCTGCCATTACATGTCATACCAAGAAGTATAGCATATAGACTAAACATATATTATTTATTTCACTTTCATATTTTCCAATGTGTTCAAACACATGAAAAGACTACAGAGGATAAAAAAATCAATTCTGGTATAATTCTACTGAGTTACAGTTGGAGTGTATGCTGCATTTTTGCTGTAGTTGTTATTACTGAGACTGTGCTGAAAAAAGATTGGCTATCTTCACTTAAAAAGAGCAGAGAGCAAAATGAAAAGCATCTTTTTGATCACAAGTTACTTAGAGTGAGCTGAACTGCCTGCAAAGAACTGCAGCTCCATTAGGGGCTGAGTGAAGTCCTCCTTTATTAACATGAACTATACAGTTAGATGACCAAAGGCACCACAATGTTTGTTTGTAAAAACTGAACTGAACATGTATTAGAGGTTTCTACACATTTAAAAATGTGTATTTACATTATTTTCATTATATAGAAGAAGTGTGCAACTAAGACAGAACTAAGGTGATAGATTGTCGGGTCCGGCTGTCTGTCTCTGCCCCGACACAGGTAGGGCGGTTCTTGGGTGGCACACGATGCAAAGGACGAGTCTGGACTCTTCAGCTTTTCGATATTCAGATTGTTTATTGTTTCTTATCTACAGAATTTTCTGTCTGCCCAACAGAGGTCTGATCTGCAAGGCAGCCAAGGGCACTCTGACCACCCACGGGGTGGTCGTGTCTTTTTATACTAAAATCTACGTACATGATATTTACTTTTATTTTCCAATACTTTTCACCCACGTTGGCAAGTGCACCTTCACCATAAACCAATCCCCAAGTGCCAACATCACCACAGGAGATGGAAGACAAGAAGAAGAAAGAAGAAGGACGAGACACGCCCTGATCCCTCCATCTTGTCTCCATAACCCCCCTGTACCAAAAACCTTAAAGTTTATATTTCACCCTCTAAATGTGTCCCTTTTACACCCTTCACTCTAAAGTGATTCTCATGTCCTCAAACTGCTGTCACTTCTGTGGATGGATCAAAATCAAGCCACCAAACACTCTTGGCAACATTCCAGGATTTCCGAGACCCCCAAGGGTTCTCCTGGCATCTCTGGACATCAGGAGCGATGTGCTGAGTTCCCACAACAGAGAGATGAAATGCATTTTGCCTTGAGGAAAAAAATCTTGTTGGGCAAAACATGGTGAGGAAAGTTGCTCTGGCTGTTTCACTTTTTTCCTGAGCTCTTGCAGCCACCACAAATGATTTCAGAGAAGTACAGGAAGGTAGTAAGTGATCACAGCCAATGCTGCCAAAAAGCTAGGGGATGGGTGTATTTCTCACTTGGCCAATTCAGTTGTTCCCCCTTGGAATTCCTGCTCCCATTCTCCATGGAAGCACAGCTCCTCACTGCCCTAATTCCTTTAGTAGGCAGAAGAAATTCACCTGTGGCTCCACAGGTTTTATTTTACACAGAGCCCTGCTAAGCACAGCTGAGCTATTGCTGTGAAATCCAATGCACTCAAAGCTCTGTCAGCTTACACCCAGCACAGCTACTCCTGCAAGAATTCAATGTGGTTTGAGGAACCTTAGCAGAAACAATTTATTAGTGTCAATATCCTTCATATCCCACATGCAATATATAGACATGACATATAAAGGACATGACACATGTCAAAATCTGCCATTATTTTAGCAATACACCAGAGAGGGATTGATAGTCTGGAAGTAAAATGAAGCCCTAGGAAGAAGGAGTTTGTTCTATTTCTTGGACTACAGGTTAGTTATGGAAAACGTGGAAATCAATGCAGCACAGATGACAAAATATTTATCTTTTATACAAGGTAGAAAAAATTCATTATGCAATAATTTAAAGAAATTAAAGGACCCTAGTTCTCCTCTATTTGCAGTTCTGTAAAGCACATATTAGCAGTTTAGCAATTGGATTTCAAATTAATTATCCCACTTGATTTCATTTAATTACATCTAAACTCCTCTAAATTTATGATTCTGCCTAAAGCATAAACTCTGTGTGAGTGTTTAGAGAGTTTGAGACATTTTTTAAGTGCCCTGACACACTCCAGCAGCCTTTGGAGGCACAGAAATCCATGCACATGGCACCACTCTCAGGAACACAGCTTATCCTCCTGTCTGCTAGACAGAGGGATAGTTTTGTGAGTGTTACAGTTCTGGAGATGTTGAATTAAGGGCACAGCAAATCAAATGCATTTTAAGCACCTGAGTGATAGATTCAGTGCAAGGTGCACTTGATCTGTTTGTTTTTGGCAACAGAAGGCAGTTTGCACCAGGCTTTACAGCAGTCTCTCCTTGTGAGCTGCTGGTTACCACTGGGACAGAAAGAAATGTATACTTTTTTGAAGGAGAACATTTGTATCTGAAGATGATATGATTTAGGTTAATGATGGATCAAACCAGTGAAGCATTTCTGTCCCTTGGAAGTTCTCTCTTTTAAATGTCATAGTTCTTTTAAAAACTGGTTGTTGGATTTGTTTTTTGCTTTTTGGTTTTTTTTCCTTCTTTGATGCTCCCCATTCCCCCATCAAGCTCTTAAGTAATTTTCTCTTCCAGTCCATAAGTAAAACTTTTATTGAGTCTTTAGAATGAGACCATTCACTGAACAATTTACATAATGATAAAAACTTCTCAAATGAGATTTAAAATATAATTAAAGGGCAGACTTACTGAGTTAAAAGCATTGTTGTGAAATAGCTATACATCACCATGCCAAGAAGCCTCCTATTCAGCTAGCCTATGGCATGACCCCAATTCCAGTCTGCTATGATTACATCTCTGAGTTCCATGCTAATGACTTGATTAAAAAGAACGATAAAAAGGTCCTCTCCATTGTGAAGATAAGCTTATGAATATAATTAAGGCATTTCTGGTTTCCCAACACATTTTTCAAGATAAAAAAGGGTAAGAGCTAGTCCTCTAGAAGAGAATCAAGTGCTGATGAATGGAAGCCAAAAGTATAACTTTGCCCTACAGAAAGCAATCTGTGTAAGTTGCATCTATCATTGTTAGGGTTTAAAATTCTACAAGTCCCAGAATAAAGATGTAACCAAGCTTCATATTCAAATGCTACTTCCATCTAACCAAAGATTAAAAAAAGCTTTAGCAAGTTGGGCTCTGTTTTCAGAAAATATTATTTTTATAAACAGGCAAAAGAGCCTTCAATTTAGGTTATATTCAGATTAAAAGAGACTTCATGGTGCATCTAAGGATGCAGCAATCTCTTGCTGAGAGTAACTGCAAATGCAGTGTGGGCTTCTTGATTTCATTTACATTGGGCTGCCTCAGCTTTGGAATAGTAACTGTTTAAGAGCACTAACACAATAATTTGAACATATACTTGTCTCTAGTATGCAGATATTTATTCACAGACCTGATGTTTTGCCCATAGCATGAGGTTTTACATTTCTCCCTTGATCATAGCGAAATAATACATTTTTTGAGACCTCTAGCAATTAATTTGTATTCAATTGTTAGCTAATGTCATGTGTTTGGAAGGAATTTATGGACTTCTTGGATATGTTTTTTGAAGACTGAGAAAACACCTGCTTTCATTTACATGTAATAAAAATATGAATAAATATATAAAATAAAGAAACAAATGTTTAAAGAAACAAATCTTTCTGCACTTATAGTTTTGTTTCAGATTTGATCCTTGTCTAGAGAAATATATCCTATTCTGATAACAGTGAATTCAATGGATATTGTTATTTTTAGTGTCTACTTTTCTTGTCATTATATCTAGGATGGAAACCCTAAATAGAAAGAAACATTGTGTTAGTCTGAGGTTACACTAATGAAGAAAAATTCCTTGTAGCCACAGAAATAAGA
This sequence comes from Agelaius phoeniceus, assembly GCF_051311805.1. Lineage (NCBI taxonomy): Eukaryota > Metazoa > Chordata > Aves > Passeriformes > Icteridae > Agelaius > Agelaius phoeniceus. The sequence continues at coordinate 11,224,793 of NC_135266.1, read as the reverse complement.
ACTTTTACTGTGTGATGTAAAATATAAATATGTATTTTACTAACATAGCCTGTACTCTCTTTCAGGCAAGCCAATCCAACAAGGCAAACAAAGCACATTTTTCAAGTAGGAGTTGCAAGTGTTCTATGTGTCAGAAAATCAGCCACCTCTACTGAGATGTCTAAGAATGGGCTCAGCTATCTGCCTTTGAAATCTGTATTTGAGATTAGAGTGAGTAGGAGGGAAACAGCATAAATGTGCAGAGAATCATACACACCATTTTCTGAAAGCAGAACCATAAGGCCGACTACAAACCAGCAGAGTTTTCTGGGTTTTAGGAGGAGGTCTGCTCCTACCAAATATGCTCATCCCAACCCCTGTACTGCAATGAATGTCTGATCCCACTCCACCTGCACATGCTGTCAGCACACTCACCCTGTCAATCTTTTGGCAACATTTCTGCAGCAAAATAATTATGCTGTTACTTTCAGTATGTCTAATTTTTCTTCTCTCTTTCCAGAGATCAAACAGTAACAGCACAAAGAGCATCTTCCTCTACAGGAACATTTACTTCCACTTAGTTACTCATGCAAGGTCCTAAAGTCCTTTTGCATAGTTTGCAGAGCATTTACCTCTCTGAGTTCTGCTGACATTCCAGTACTTCAAATTAATACTGATTTCCTTTTACAATACACAGCTGGAAAGGCTGAAATACACAACTGTCTCTAGGTGTGGAGGAAAAAAATCTTATGAAAGACAAAAGGACGGGGTTTTTTTTTCTTCTTTTACCAACCAACAGTGAAAACTATCTGATATCTGTTTATTATAAATGACCTTTTCTAGAAGAAAAATCATTTGTACGTAAAGAAATATTTCTTTCACAGTACACCAACATGTAAAAATAAGGTATCTCATGTTTTAGCACCTATGATACTCATATATACATTCATCCTTCCCTAAAAACATGAATATCTACAATCCTCTTTCAGATTCTTTTAAGACAAAAATTGAAGGCATTTTATATTTAAAAGAAATTATTTCTGTTCGAAGCATTATCCTAATTTCTTCTGTTACAAATAATTTTTGCAATCTTCTTTTCTTTTTAAAAAAATATTCTGACATTTAAAGTTTTTGTTGGTAACATAGTTGATGTCTGGAGAAAAAGAATTGGTACACAAGTTTCATAACATGATTCTCAATTAACTAAAGAAACATAAAATCTTTTTAAAAGAGAACAATCCAAAACAAAAAGCAGAAACTAGAGGCCTCATATGTTACACATTATTAAAACTGGATCAAGCAGAACAATAACTATTATGGTTTTAGGACTCCTTTTAAAAGGAGTTTTTATAGGTGTTCAATAGGTGATTAGGTTTCAGTTAGGAATTTATACTATTTCAGGTGTTCTTCTCTACGAGCATGCAAGATCCACTGCAATGAGCTGTTCTTAATCAAGGACAGGTGAATTGGTGGGCATTAGGCAAGAGGCAATGTGGGAAAAGCTCCAGTGCTTCTGCACCACTTGTGTCAAATCCTCCCTACTGGAGGTGTCCTGAGGAAGGGCCAGGAAGGGCAGGCACTTGGGCAAAAGTACACTTCATCTTGATTTTCAGGTCATGCTAGTGTGGCCTCGGGATCTTCTGACTTCCTGGGCTTTAAGCAAGAGATGCAGTAAAGTTACCCCAGAGAGAAAGCTGCTGTGCAGCAGTCAAGTGTTATCAGAGTCACTGTAACAATTGATGTTGGCTGTTCCTGTCACGACAAAACAGAATTCACCAAGTGTTGGTTGGTTTACTCATTAACACGAGCTGGGTTTAAACTGCCATGAGGAACGTTGGTTTTATCTCCCTGCTGATGTTTTAACTGCAGGCCTGCTCAGTGTGAGGGGCACCTCACATGTTTAAACACTCAGTGAGACGCCAACAGGCCAAAGCTCCCACTTGTGGCATCTCCCTGTGGAAATGGAGTCCCCTCTAAATGCACCAGAGGCTCAGCCCTGCAGAGCAGCCCCAGGAGGGCTGGCACAGCAACAGGAGGAGCTGTCAGGCTCAGGAGCAGGGTGGCTGCAGAGAGGAGCTGCCACCAGCTGCTGGTCCTGTGGGGAAGGTGATGCCACCACCTCCCTCCGTGGGCTTTCCCTTCTGACCCTGAACCCCAAATCCTCAGCCTGCCCACGCCAACTCTGACCACAACACCAGGGCTTCCACCTTTAAAGCTCTACTGTGTCAGTACCCCAAACTCAACAGCTGCATTAAATTGGGTAAAATTAATTAAATGAATTAATATGTTGCCTTGCTGTTGCTACCCTGCCCTCTGAGGTGTTCAAGCATTCCAGCTGCTGCTGTACTGGAGAGGAATTTGACAGAAAGGTCCATCCTCATTAGTTTTCAGCTCTATGAAGTTCCATAGCTTTATGTTTTTCTCAATAAGCTGAACCACACTAGAATCATGTTCTGCATGATTTATTTTAGGTGCTTTAATAATGTATGTTGACTGTCTTGAAATAAGCAAATAACTGGCAAAAGTTCAGAGCCTGAAAAAAAGAATTAATTTTTAACAATATCCTTCAAAATAGCAACTTTAACTATCATATTGATTGGTCTCTCTGTGGCAGTCTAACCATGTTTTGCTGCAGCCAGAATTCAATAGCAAAATGGAACAGAATTCCTGTATCAAGGGGTCTCTGAATAAGATTTACATTCTGAAAATAATTATTTGGTATTTTCTTGGATTTGCTAGCAAGATGCATGTACTCCCACAGTAAATACAGTATCAGGTTAAAATGACAATATCACTGAAAAAAATAATGATATCACCAGCAAAGTCTGACATGAGATACAACTTGTATCTTAACATATTTTTTAGGAGACAGGTTACTTGGGGGTGAAAACTAACTTCTGTTCATGTTTTTCAGTTTTAAATTAAAAAAAAAACCAATTTATTTGAATCACCGAGTTTCTCAAATACACCAGTTGAAAAGAAATTCACTTATTCCATCTATGTTCTCTTCATTCCAGTAACAGAGAAATAATTCCACTATCATAATAAAACCTAAAATATTTTAATTCAGAAGTCATACTGGTCAGGTCATTTAAGTGTTTTCATCTAGATCCAGATAAGAAAACCAGCTCCAAGACCCAAAGGCAAGAAGGTAAGAACAGTGAAATGCACGCTTTTAAACTTAAAGTATACTTGATGGTAGTGAAGGAACAGAGGTGAGCATACAGTAATGGAGGTAATAGAGCAAATATATATGAAATTAAACTAACAAACAAACAAAAAACCACCATCCTTCCCATCTAGAATCAGACTCTTTCTCTTTAAACTTAAATAAGAACTCAGGGCTTAGATATGCTCTCAGAAGACAGAATTCACTCTTGTCAGTAAGTCACTATATCAGGCAGATCTTAAATACTGCAGGAAATTCATATGCTCCTACTTAGGTTTCTGTAGAGATCAAATATGCCTCTTCACCTCTTCACCTACTGTCACACCAAAGTATTCCATCCAGTCCCAGGTTTATACCCTAGAATTGCTTTTATGGCTCTTTGGTCAAGATTACTTATCAAACACTTTATAAATTGCTGACACAGGACACTGCAAGTACTTGACTTCACTACTGATCACATCAAAGTCACTCTCATATCCAGAAGTTTTGGATATGTTTTTTTCATTGGTCTCATTGACACACTAAATGTGACACAAACACGTGGCTGAGAGATACTTCTTCAGAAAAGAGTTCATAAAATAACCTAAGGTCTCACAAATACATAAAATTCAGGAATAGACTTGGAAGCAGAGCTCAAGTAGCTCAGAAAGATGAAGACTTTGCTCAAACATGCAGTCCAGCCACATTAATTATACCACCCAAAGCTAAAAATGTGCTGAAGAACACTGCATAGTACCATGGGCAATCTCAGAAATGATGCTGTCAAAAACAACATATCAGATTGCAACAAAAAAGAACTGACTGTCAGTTTATTGTTCATAATAAATGCTAACTCCTTCTCAAGAGACAAAGTTTTATTTTAATGAAAACAAAAATTAAATGGAAAGGACACTTATTGTGGAAACCAGGCTTGCCATAAAACTGTTTTAACCCACAGTAGCTTTTGCAGCAGCTGTATATACAAGAGGCTTCTGAAGGGCATTTTTGTGACACACCCAAGGACACCATCAACACCTGATTTGTATGAACCCTGCTGGCAGGAGCCAGGAGAAGCAGGATAAGTTCAGTTTAAACAGAACTGCTGCCATCTGAAAATGGTCCTCCCAGATTCTCTTCAGATTCAATCAGAACAAAATCAACACACATTAATAACAAACAAACAAGCCTCGTGCTTAATTTAATTCTGAAAAAAATGTCTTGTTCATGCACACTGTGATGGGTTGACCCTTTCTGGATGCCAGGTGCCCTCCTCAGCTGGCTGTGGGGGAGAAGATAAAACAAAAGGCTCATGGGTGAAGGTAAGGACAGGAAGAGATCACTCACCAGTTACCATCATGGGTAAAACAGACTTGGCAAGGGAAAATTAGTTTAATTTATTATCAGTCAAATCAGATTAGGATAATAAGACATAAATTCGGCTCTTAAAACATCTTCCTCCCACTCTTTCATAAAATCATAAAATGGCTTGGGCTGGCAGAGAGCTTTGGAGACCATCTAGTCCAACCCTTGCTTGATGAGCAGGGGTATCATCAACTACAGGAGGATGCTCAGAGCCCTGTTCAGCCTCACCCTGGATATTTCCAGGCATGGGGCTTCCAATATCTCTCAGAGCAACCTTTCCCAGTGTTTTAACACCCTCATTGTAAAAGATTCTTCCTTATCTCCAATCTAAATCAACCCTTATGGAAGCCACCCTATAACTCCCCTGCCACCAAAACCTGGCCACATAAACCCAATACACACACTAGTTAGTTCTCACATCTGTGTGCATCAAGCTCAGAGCAAGAAGCATCACTTTTAGAAAAAAACCCTACTTTGCATTCCCTTGGCATTAACACCAACTATTTCTACTCTGCATATAAAGCAACTTTGTAACTTTCTTCATATTGCATCCGCAGTGGTTACTGTTCTCACAGAGCTGTCAGTTGCACTATATCATGTTCAGATATTTAGAAAACTCTGCAAATTTTAATACCCACTAATTCAAAATACTTTTGTACCTAAAAAAATGAATGAAGAAGGATGTGAGGAAAATATAATAGTGGTATCTGAGTTACTGTGTAATATGTGAGTGATCACAGAGGGATAGTTTCTACCTTTGTGTCAGGGAGTACAGTTTGCTCACAGAAACAAACCCAGAAGTTACATGCTCCCTATGGAAATAAGATCTCTTTTTTCCTATAATCCTCTTTGAAGCGTCATTATTGCTTTCATGAGAGAATTAAAAAAGACCTGTGTATGAATTTTAAGCCCAGAAAGTTAAGCACAAAAGAAGAGACACATTATATGTTTTGAATCTTTGAAAAAAAAAGATACATTTCCTATCTTATTGGAAGTAATGTAAAGTAATTCCTATAACAATTATATGCTGATATCTGCATATGAATTCCTAATAACAGAAATTCCAGGCTAGAGGTGAGGGAAGAGACACAGAGAGAGTCTAGGTAAAAATATAACATATCCCAGAAGTAGATTATGAAATTTCATATCCAGTAAATGAGCATAAGAAATCCCAGAGGTTTAAAAGATGAAATTAGGCAAACTATGACTGAAAAAGGATGAATGTAATATTCCTCAAGGCACTCATAGCAATAGTCACTGTTACACTATTCAGTGTAATGCCACTTATTATCTTCTATCTACACCTATTTGACATATAATCAATGTTGTGTAGAAAGAATTCTCATGGCATAGACCTATTCATAACTGACAGTAATGTCACTATTCAGTAAATACTCACTGAACAAGAGATAATAATGCATCTGCATCATGCACTCATTCAGTGGTTGGTCTCATTGAGACTAAAACTTCCTTTCAGGTACACTGTTTTTTTCTGAACTGCCTATTGTGTTAAACTGAAATTCAGCTCATTAACATTAGTACAAAAACCTCTGTCTGTACAGAAAAGCTTACCTTCCTCTCTTAACCATGAGAAAACTTCATGACTGACTACCTCATAAGAGAGGAACTTCCTGGAAAAGGCAACTTTCTCATTTATCTCACCTTTTTTACCAAAGTACTTTTGTTTAAAATTAAGGAAAAAAAGGAGCTTGATCTGAAATTCAAATTTGAGAATTTGTCTGTAATCTTCAAACAGCTTCTATACATTGGACTTGGTAATAAAGAAAATTCAGAATTCCCTTTCCACATCAGTGAGTTTTCTGAAAAAAAAAAAATACAGTTTCACATACAGTGCTAACTGTACCACTAAATGAAATACTGATGCTCAGTTTCCCAGTGGAGCTTTGTGTTCCCTTTGCAATCTTGCTGAAAGCCTGAAAAGCAAACACTGACACTCAGAGTTCTGATGCCTGTTATTCAGCAATTGCATCTGTTTGCCCAGGGCACACGCAAGTGAGGACAGACATGAGTTGCTGCTTAAACAACATCTCAAGGGAATGCAGCCTTATAAGAAACAAAATGAAATAAAATAGTCTGTAGGAGGAAATTTTAAGAGCTGATGAAAAAGGAAATATGGCAAACCTTTTACATTTCCTCTTTGTACATTCATTTACTTGCCAAAGGACATGCTTGGTATGCAGAAGTTATCTTAGATTAAAGGAAATTGAAAAAGAAAGAACAACCAAGGAATGACTTTACAATTCATATATTTGCATATTTTAAAAAGACCTAAAAACCCAAAAAAACAACAACAAACCAAATCAGGCAAAAGGAAAGGCTTTTTCATAAGCAAAGGTATGATCATCAGGAAATAGAATAACACCATCATCCTTCAAATATACCTATACACAAGCCACAGCAACCATCTGCCAAAATGATCTTGCTGTCACAGTTAATTCCAAGAATCAGACACACATTCTGTTCAGCACAACACCAAGCTCTCTGCAGATGGGATGTGAGCTTTGAAGCACAGCCTGCTCTGATTTACCAACAGCAGCAGGTGATCCCTAAGACCTGAAGACAGCATCCCAAATTCAGGGATAGAAAAGTAACCATTGCCCAGGATTAGCTTTCTATCAATCAGTGCTGCTTTAATCTCTGTTGTGAAAACTATCAAATCAGAAGGATTAAGGGTCTGCTCAAAAGGATACACGAGCAGGAAGGAAAACGTTTGATGGGCACTAAACAGTCAAGCCAAGCTCCTGTAGCAAAAAGAGAGTTCCTTGAAGGAGCTGTGAAACTGGATGGAACAACTTTCCCCTGCTGTTCAAAGCAGTCCCTCAGGGACCAAATCTCTCTGACAAATTCCCCCCAACACAAAAGGCTTGCTTTGGAAGAGAGGCAGTTCTCTGCCTGCTATTGCAATATGTCTCGTTCTACCTTTGTAGTAATTCCAAAACTTGAGCTCTCCCTGGATGTGCAGCTGTAGGCTGCCTATTACAGAGGAGAACACCATCAGGACCTGTGCAAGTCATCCTTCAGGTCTCCTGCAGGGCAATGCCAGCTTAAACCAAGGCAATCTCTTTTATCCCTGGATAACGCAGAAAAATCTTGGGTCTAATTCCTTTAAAATAGAAAATAGGCTTCTATAAATTCCATTGCAGGTCCTCTCAGAACAGGGACAATAAACACTTTTGTCTCCTGTACATTTATTGTTCTGTATAATCTGACTTTGCATGTCATCTTTATTTAAAGAGTATAATTAGTCTAAATAACATTTGTCAGTTATTTAATGTCAACATTTTTATGTGACTGCATTTCCTAAAAGTCATGGGTAAATATACACAGCAATTGGAATGCTGCATTACAGTATTAGAATGATTTCTGGCAATGAGTGGCAAAAACCCAGCAACTTTGTTTCAAGAAAAATCTAGACTTTTGAAATTCCCTTTGACTTGGAATTAACCTAAGGCATTTCACTTTTAGTTCCTTGCTGAAAATTACAAAGAGCACTCTGACAGCTAGCAAGTCAATGGTTCAGTTATACCCTGCATAAAAAGCCAAGATTCATGGAGATCTTTCTTTTAAAAAGTTAATTAAAATTACTACTACTTTTTTTTTTACAAGCTGAGACTTGAAGGAATTTGAAGTTATTACTGATTGCAAGGATATTAAAAAAAAGATCAAAAACCCAACACAAAATAGAAGCCAAAAGGAAGAGAGGGAAATTACTAGAGTACTGTTTAGTACTTAGTTCTTTTGAACTGACCCTTTTGGGGTACCTCACACCTGGAAACTACTCTTCTCTGAGTTTCACTTGAAGTTATACTTGAAAATCCCATCCAGAATAAAATAGGAACATTTTATGAATGACTCACTTGGAGTGATGTCTTAAGTGGTAGCTTTCATATTTTCTAGATTCTGTACTGCATTAGTGTGTGACTCTGAGCTTCATATGAAGTGTTAGCAATTTCTCTTCACAGCTGAGCCAGACAAAACCATCCTTTTCCAGCCTGAGAATCAAGGACACCATTTTAGCTTCTGGCCCAAAAAGTATCAACAGCAAATTGAGGAGAGCAAACCGGAAGGATGGGACTTCATAACTTGAGGCTGATTTGGACAATTAACCCCAACATGTAAATGAACCAAAACTTATAAAAGTGTGAAAACTCATGACCTGGAGTCCATCTTGGGTCCATCTTGGGTGGAGCCACAGCCAGGCTCTTGTGCTGCCCAAGGTGTATCCTTTGAAGGCCTTTGAATAAATATCTACTTTATTCCTTAAACACTGTCTAGCCTCTGTTCTAGGTAGCCTCTCAAGGCATCAGGAGAAGGAACTTAATTCAAATTTCCTTTAATAATAATCTCTGAAAAAAAAAATCTAAAGAATGCTTTAGAAAAGTTTGTTTTTTACAACTTTTCATCTTCTACAAACCAGATAAACAGCAAAGGACACTGATTTGTTTCATTAGTGAGATTTCTTTCACCTGTTATTGAAAAAAATGTTAAAATTACTACTAGTATGTATATTGTCACTGAAGTTACATGTCCTTATAAAAGAGATCTGAACTTGAAATATTTAATGATTAAGACTAGCATTGTGTTGGGCTCACAGCATTCATTAGTCATTAATAAAGTTTTCTGGAATTTATAAAAACAGGAAATAAAGATCACTGAGGATGTTACATCAGAAAAATAACACTTCCATTTCACCAGCCTGCCTTCCTGAAAGTACTCCTAAAGAGAAGTTTGGCTATCTCTGTTTCACCAAAGAAAAGGAAAATTCCTTTCAGAAAAATGCAAGCACAAATAGGAATGGGAATTGTTGGGGTTTTTATTTAGTTAATTTGTTTTTTTCTGATAAGTTGCAGTGAAGATGCCCTTAAGTCTCTTTGTTCAGTGATTTTCCAATAATTTCCTAAGGAAACATAACTGAGAAAGAAAATAATTTCTACCTTAACGAGCTCTCAAGCATAGAGCTATCCCTGAGATAGGCAGAGCTGTTTCGTTCTTGGTGTGTAGTTTTTCCCACTAAGGTAAAGCCCCAGGACTGGAGTTCTGGGATGGAGAGCTCCAGGCTGCTCAGAGGCACAGGCAGGGCAGGGCAGGTGGAGCTGTCACACCCCAGGTCACGCGTGGGAGAGGCGGCTGCTCACCCCTGCAGTGGTGGTGATGTGCACAGTCTCTGGGCCAGGATTAGCTGGCTGGGAAACAAAGATGTTGTAGTGGGTGTCTACTATATCAACAGGAATGGAGAAGAAGAAGAAGAAGGATGGTTTCGAACTAATGAAGGAATAAAGCATAACACTGAAACATCCAAATGGGCTCCTTTGGACAATCTAATCCACAGCTCAGCATAACAGGAAATTCACACCAGAGAATAAGGCAAAAAGCAAATCAGATAAAGCTTGTGATGTGCCATCACAGCATTAAAAAAAACCAGAATAATTCTATGCTATAAGCAAACAATTACCACATTTATAGAAAGAAAATTTATTTACAGATTGGTAAAACCTTGTCTGGTAATTTCTTCCTGATATTTAACTTCTTTTTGTTTCACAACAGAACCACTAAGCTTCTACTGACCTCTTGTTTCACTGTCAACAATTTTTCTTCCATCTTCTTGCTTCACCCTTCAAACTTGAGTGGACAGCTATTTCTTTTGTGGATCTTTCTATACAAAGTGGCAAGGGCTGAATGAAGTATAAAGTCTACAAGCCAGCTTTAATCAAACAGCAGTGCATGTTCCAATCTTCAGAAATGGGATACTTACTGTGTTCTTTTTAATTGCCAATTCTGTAACTGTCAAATAACCAATTTTGTCTTGTCAAGTTTTGATCTTTTAAAAGCCTGCCACTATTAATCCTACTTTTTTATACACACTTGCTCAGACCACTTTGTTTGTCACTGTTCAATAGCAGTTACACACTTAAATAAAACAGCAGAAACTAATTTTTCTTTGTCTTTGTATCTCTTTGGGGATGGAATTGAAAAACATAATTAGGAAAACAGAAAATTAATTAAACATATTTTAGTCAGGATAGTTGAAGAAAGAAGGGCTTTACGAGAAACTGCATTTGTTATCAATCTTTGAGGTTTGTCCTCTATGGAGAAGATCTACACTCAAGATAAAAAAACCCAAACTAAATGCATATAAACCCCCCCAAAAACCCCAGTAAGGTTGCAGATAATAAATGGAGGTCAGCACATAAATCACTTATCTTACTTCATTGTCTAAAGCAGGCTTAGTTTTATATGACAAGGATATAAAGAAATTGTTGCTTATAAGGCACTTCATCCTTGTACATCTGGGGCCCTGTAGCTTTGTGTGCTTCTCCAATAACCTCAAACAGTTAAATCTGTGTCTTTATGTGCATGCAAAAGTACTGATGACAAAAGGAGCAGGATGGACTTCTAACTCTGCACAGCAGGAGTGGGTTCTTAAGCTTAAAAAAAGGGAAATGAAAAAGGCAACCAACTGTCTTTTTTAATTACAAACATGTACTAGCTTCAGCAACAATTTTAATCTTACACTTGCTTTTGGACTTTTTCTTCCCTGCAGTACTTGGCAACTTATTGGAAATGCAAGATTTATTTTAAACTTCATTAAAATGTTCAAAAGAACATTTAGTGTTAATGTTAATCTGAGCAATCTTCCTGAAGATCATTTGGAATATTTATTTTCTTTTACAAAATAGACAAATCCATATAGTTTCTGACACTATAGCTGACAGGTAAAAAAAAATAGTAACAAGAACAATAACTTTAAGCAAGTACAGTTTTTAAAATATATGTGTATGGAAATAAATTTAAGAAAGCCTTGTACAGATGGGAGAAGAAACCTTTCTACTTTTTAAATGTCCAGTGTGATATTTCCCTGCCTTGGATGACAGAGTTTTATCTTAAGATTCCTTCTTAATTTGGGTTATTTATGTTCCTATTTTAATTTTTTTTCACAATATGAAACTTTTTCACATATTATAATAATTTTAAAATGAAGCTCTGACAACTATCCTGGGCCTAATCCTGAGCATAAAATTTACTTCCTTAAGTAATGTTTAAGATCAGGTGATTGTTTTAACTGATTTGAAAAGTGTTTCTTTAATTTAGGGTTCCAGGTCACCACCAGCAGTAACTTATACTCTGGCAACTTCAAAATTGCACGTTGGAAGCAAGTAGGAACACAGCTTTAAGATTTATTAATAAACCTTCCCACATATAGCATCATAAAATATTCTATTTGCTTTCTTCCTCTAGCTAATTCATAATTTGACTCACTTAAAAAGATGACACACATTGAAAAAGCATGATTTGATATATTTTACTTGAGTCTTCTACCTGAAAAGTATAAAGTACTCTACCATTGTTCATGCTCCTGACCATTATCAAGATATATTACTCACACATTAGCTGTCCTCACTTTAGCAAAACTCAACACTGACAGCTACTCACATCAGTCTGGGCTTTGCCTTCCATATTTTTTCATATCTAGTTTCATTACTTTATTGCTTTAATGGTTTGGGTTGCAAGGGGACCTTGAAGATAATCTAGTTCCAACCCTTTGCTGTAAGGTCTTAGACAATTCTTAGACAAATTTTTAGAATTTTTTTCCTCCCAAACTTCCTAATCCACAAAAATCCATCTTATAGAAATCATCTGTATGAATATCACATCCCAGATTTTTATTCCTGTGGCCACCTGTGTCATAGAGCAGCAAAATTTTCCTACACCTGGATTCAATGGACGCCAAATCATAACCTGCTGCAGTTTCAGCCTCAGAAGAGAATTGAGTTTGATGAGTTTCACCCCTTGATTTCCACATATCTTTAAAAGGATACCCTTTATATGCCTACAGATGGATGCCATTCTAGAGTCCAGCCTCTCTTAGGTATTCTCAAATGCAAACTCCCTCTCTGACATTTGAGCTGTTTCAAAGCCTATAGTAGAGGAAATGTATTGTACTTGAATATCTGTACAGAGGCTTTGCCTCAGAGGTCCCGGTTGCCCTTGATGGGCTGCAGCTGCGATGTCCTTAATTGGGCTGCAGCTGTGACCAATGAAGATGACTGGGATAAAAGAGGGTGGGTTAGCCAGTCAGGGAGAGCCTTGGAGGAATCCTGAACTGAGAGAGGACAGCATGCAGAAGGAGGAGTCTGTGCTGTGAAGATCTGCAGCCATAAGAACACACCAAGGAGGTATGGACTTTAGAAATCTGATAATGACAGTATGGGACTCTAGAAATAGAACAAGAACAAAAGCCCACACCAGGACTTTTGCTACTCAGTCAAATATCTCTGGGGCTGGTTCAGCAGAGCTTCTAAACCACCACAGAGCTCCCAAGAACCCTTCCAAGGGTAGCAGTCCCTTTATGTCCTTAAAGTGGCTGTAAAGCCAAAAACCCTCAAGTTTGCCTAGTGCACTCATGCACTCAACTCTCTTTAAAATAACCCAAACAACCAAAAGTCCCCCAGTCCCAGACAACAGAGGAGGATGAATTCAGGACTGCATTCTTTTGAGTCTGCAAAAAATAAACCTATGCAGTTGACTTCAAGTTATCACCAAAGCTCTCACTCCCAGCAGAAATTTCTGTAAATTTTGCTATTGACTGTATTTTAGCCACCTTCCCATTTGAAATATTTTTTCTTTAAATATGTGCCTGATCTTTTTTATGCCCACAAGATTCAACTGAAAATTTCCAGCCTGGAGCTTCCAAAAACTTGCTTGTCTCAAGGAAATATTATTCAAAGGGAGTCGATATGTTGGTTTAGTCCAGCTTTTTTCTTCACTCTGTTCTCCACTTCCACTGTGAAATCTGTGCCTGTAAATGTGACAATACCACTTTTCTTCTCCACAATTTGCAGGGATAAATCGCTTCTGTTTAGATTAAATATGCAGGGACATCCTGTATATACTATGCAGTGCAGTTTGCTTGTCTAAGTGCTTTCATCAAGGGCAGCACAGACAAAAATCCTGAATAACCTCTGCTCATGTGCTGTGCAGGCTCAAAGTATATGCACATAAAAATCTGATGCAGCATAGAAATGTTGGATTTACTCTGCATAAGATACTGTGCCTGCTCTGTTCATGTGTGAAAGGTCTCAGAATTTCTGAAAATGTTTGAGAACTGTGAACTAGAAATCCCCTATTATGTACCATAGCCTTATTGCTATGGCACTATTTGATTAGAGCCACTTCTCATAATTCTGATAATTTATCACTCACAATTTACAGATGCATTCAAAATGCAAGCTGAAATCCAACACGTGTTTTCAAAAGTACAAACAATTCACAAAATGAAATGGGCATATGCTTTGGGTGGTTAGATCCAATGGGAACTTAGATCTAGACTTTTTTGACAGCACATTAAAATCTGCCTTCAGATAGTTTATTTATAAGGTGATTCTGTTTGGGTATTAAATCTAAGATCACATCAATACATATTAGGGAGTAAGCAAATGTCTTAATTGAATTTTTTCTCATTGTAGAAAGTTCAGAAACTGCAAATTTAGCTGTTTGTGTCATGGAGCATTAAAATATAACACTGTCTTTTTAAAAGTCATTCTGACTGCTTTTTATAGTTCTTGTTTCATATCAGTGCTTTGATATCTTTGCTAAAGAATTTATACAAATTATATCTCTCAGAGATTTAAGTACTTATTTCTTTTGCTTGAATTCACATTTTTGTCCAGTATTGAGTAAAATGAAAAAAAGAAACTTGGTGGAAAAAAGACCAGTCCAACAAATGCCACCAAAAGCGCCTCAAAAAAGCAATATAATTCCATTAAGAGATTCTAATATTTATATGGTACAAACAGAATTTACTATATAAGACTAAGATTAAATGGGCTATCATCCTCCAAACCACTATTCCTCCATGTGGAGTATCCACCTAAATTAAAACTAACACAAATCCCAAACCAATATCCAAGTGGTTTGGTACTTTGACATTTAATCAATGGAATCTAGTTGTACAATCATAAGGTGCACCAACATTTCAGAGCTGAATTTCCACAAATTATCCCTGCTTTAAACTAGACCCCTAAAGTGGTCCAACCTCCACTTATGTACATTCATTCTTCAAGCATCAACTTTGGTAGGCTTTCACTTTTCTATCTGCAATTATTTTTAATAAACCCAGACAAAACTTGTAAACCTGGAATATTTGTTCAAAGCAGAGCTTCATATAGAAATTCATAGAAATCTTAAATTGTCACATGGCTATTTCCATGTACCTAAGCTCTATAGTGTTAAATTTGTCTCAACATTTTTCACATGCAAAAATATCACAATTAAACATGATGCTTATTAAAAATAAATAAGACAGAAGTTAGCCAATGTAATTCAAAGTCAGAAACATAAATAGTTTGGTAAGATCTATTCACTGTGGTTCAACCTTTGAAGTTTTCTGTGAAGTGCTAAAATAGTCAGAATCAAAAAAGCTACAGCTTGAGATACTTCAAGTGAGCTGTGCAATATAATTGCACAGCTAATAGAAGCGTAATCATCTCAGCAGGAATTAAATAAGGCAAATACAACTGCTGAGTTGTTTTTCAATATTATTAATTTCAAAGCATATCTTGCACATGCTGGCATATTTAGGGAAGCCAGGCAACTTCAGATCACAAGAGTACACATTTTAAGAGCTTTCTTCTGATGATGCAGCATGTAATGAAAAAGCTTTGAAACAAACTTAACTCAAATGTTTAATGTACATATAAAAATACATCTAAACCCCATATATTTCATACTTCAACTTACTGCATTTAAAAGCTTTTCTAACAAATTGAATTACAGAAGAAATTAGTACAATTAAGTCAAGCAGCTATGCAAACTCTACAGTGCTGTTTTTTCCTTTCCCATTATTTCCAGTTAAAAAATTAAAGCATTTTTCAACACATAAAACCAGGAAAAGTGGAGGGAAAAAAAGCGTTTTTATTCTGCTTTAAAAGAAAGGGTTTGTTACTAAAATAAAATCAAGGAAATAATAAATAACAATATTCTTTGTAGAGGAGTACTGTAGTGCAGCTATTGCATAAGCAATAATAAAAAGCAAAAAGGCAACAAAGAGCAGAAATGTAGCTTAGATACTAATTGTAAAAAAGACATAGAAAACAGCTCAACCCACAATGAAAAAATGGAATATGCTGCAATATGGAGTCACTGGCTTTACATTAAGAAATCTCTAAAAGATCAGGTTACAAGGTGGCATGCACCCACAGCCTTTTAAAATCTAACACCCTTAGTGCTATGAACTCCAGAACTGAGCATCCAGCTGTCTGGAAATGGATGGCAAAAGGGATATTTCTTAAAAAGTGTCTCTAGGGTCTCTGAAGTCCCAGTTCTTGTTCATCCTGTCTAGCATTGAATCTGTGAGTGTGACACTAATGTAATGCTCAAATCTGTTTTATTTGACATCAGTCTGCCAGCATTCCATCACTTTTACTGAATCAAGATGCCAAAATATATACAATTATCTGATTAAGAAACTTGATTAGTGGAGCCTGTTTTACTTGTCATACTTAAATGAAAGAGAAGACCAAGCAGCCTGCTTGGCAAATCAAGCAGCTTGTGTTCTGCTCACAAAATCTCCTGTAGCCCGGAGTTCTCACAGTCATTTACCACTCACACTGCCAGAAATGCCTTTCTAGAGAGGCCTCAGGCTCAACAAAGTTTTGCCAGTTTCAAGATGGGATTTTGATGAATGCCTTGGCTGCTGGCAAACTGCACACAAACACAAATCCTCTCCTGGGGACAGCCCTTCCTCAGCCTCTGCTGCTTCCAGGTCACCTCAGGGTAAGGGAGACAAATGACACCACTGAAGGTTGTTGGGTTTCTTCTGGAATTGAAAGTTCTGGAATTTGTGATTTCTTGTCCTGGTGAAGTTCCCGGTAATCACTAAAGGTCTTTGAAAGTGGGAAATCAATAAGCTTCAAAGTATGCCTAATTGCAGGGTAATTTAGAGAACTTTTCATTCTGGTCTGATTCAGCCTAATATCAAATTGAAAATCTTTGTGAATTGGAAATTCTGGGGTTTGGCCAAATCTTGAGGCCCAACCATATGAGATGTATACCTTTCAGAGCTGGGATAGGATGTGAGCTGCTTTTTTTCTTCTCCTCTTGCTCCCATTTGCTCACCTGTGTATTCTGAGACATGAGAAAGCAGAAAAGATAACAAAACTTTTTTTTTTTTTTAATTATAGTATAAGATTCCTTATTGTCCATTCAATCTTCAGAAACTTCCAAGATCATACTTAAATGGAAGGTCTCTAAAATGCTCTTCAAAAGCTAATATCTTTGGAAATGACAAAATTCAGCTTCAAGCTGATGCCAGGAAATTACATTCTATAGTTCATTATGTGTCCTTCCTGATGAAAAGTGAAAAAATAAAAAAGATACCTTAAGATATCTTTTAGATGTTTTAGAGACATTTTTAGAGGTCTAATATGTGCTTTGACTGTAGACAAAGACAGTAAAACTGACAGTCACTGAAATGAAAGTCTGATTTCTAATCCATCTACTACTCTTTGCTTTTTTCTGTCCACCAAAACTTCTGTAATCACAACAATTTTAAGAGGACTAAGATTTGGCTCAGCTCTACCTACAAGGTGTCTTGCAAAACATGAGTATAATGCTACTTTTAATAGAAGTGCCCTTATTCAAAGTGGTCTACATATTTCCTTAAAATAAGGCAAGCAAACAACAGATGGCCAAGCATATGGTGCATCACTTACAGATATAACCCAACAAAACTTTTAAAGCTGCTCAAAAAGTAGGAATGACCCAGGTAGCCTTGGGTCAACTGAGCAAACACAACTTGACAGCAGTCTTTCCTCACAGAAGAGCAGCAACTGGCCAGCCCAGACAGGTGTGAGAGGTCTTGGTTCAGGGACAAAAAGTGAAATATAAAGGGTCAGCCCTTTCTGAATGCCACCAGAGCCACGGGGGCTACCAGAGTCCTGACACTTGGCACCAGCTGTGAAAACTGCCCAGAGCACAAACACGGCCAGGATCCTCTAACTGGTGGCATGGAAATTCTGCTCCTAGGCTGCTGCTCTGTTTTATTATTAATGAGGCACATCTGCAACCCCACAACAGCTGCAATGGTGCTGTGTTATGCAGAGGAAGAGCAGCAGAGTGAAAGCAGGAGAACTGCAAACAAATAACAAAATAGTCTTTCTTCCACGGTTCCATGTGACATAGCAGGAATGAACATCTTTAGGATACACCTTTTAAAATCATATTTCAAGCCTCCTTAATTTCTTTTCATTTGCTTTTATTACATTCTTAGTGTAAGCATGTGCACAAGCATGTGCATTCTTGTAGTCAGTGAATGTTCCTTTAAAAGGATAAAGAACACTTCTTAATATTCAGAATTGAATTTAGCTCAGTCTGGTTTTATACCTAAGCAGTTTCTGGTTTTGATAAGGCATTGTGTGTGCCCCTTTTACTTAGAGGTCATGAGTTGTACTCACTGAAAATATAAATACGCTACCAAATGCACAAATGTTTTCCATTTTGACTCTCAATTTACCTTAATATAATTGTATCAGCTGTGGGAAACAGTCAAATTATATAGATTAGAAATGACTTTTCACCCCTCTAAAAGACAGTTGTGTTTTAACTGTAAACCTAACTACAGCTAACTTGTCCTCAGGACAAGGAAGTCAACGCATGCTGCATGTCAGGTTTATGTTGAATACAAAGTCAGAAATCCAGGAATCTGAAGGTCATGGCCTTTAGCAAAAGGAACATCTAATAACTGAATGAATATCCTGCACTAGCAGACAGCTGAGGTCTGCTGGAACTCAGTGTAGAAAACAGATTTTAAAAGAAGGAAGCTGTTTTTGTGGCTGAGAAACAAGAATTCTCAGTGGAGAAAAGGAGGTTCTGGTTGCTGTTTAAGATAAACATAAAAATGTTTCCCATTGTGGGATTTCCCTTTGTACTTTACAAAAAAAAAGCAAAAATTCAGCTAAAGAGAATTTAATGCTTCAGATTATCCTGTCCTTGCTACTTCAATATTGGTGGTGTCTCTAAAAGAACACTAAAGTTTTTATTTTATAATTCTGCAACTCTTTAACTTCAGCTCAGACATTGTTTATGTCTTATGGAAATTGGATATTTTGTAACAGCAAATAACATTTTCTAGCACCAGAGGGACCCCAGCAGTACCAAATGGACAAGACTTTTTCCATATCCACAGCTACAGAAGGGATGGAATAAACCCACCAAAGTAAAGCCTGTGAAGAAAATAAAAATAAACACTTAATGGAGGAGATACCAGTTCCAGATAAGAGGACTGTAAATATAGAATGTGGATAAAAATCAGATGCATCCTTCTTTTTGGTGTCATTTTGTGAACCACTTGAACCCCTCTATGGGCCATCAAAAGAGATCAGTTTTGCTGCCCCTTTTAAACTTAAAAATGTAACTAGATCAATTAGGATGCTCAAGTTAATTATATATTCTTTGCTATGTCTTCAGATAATTTAGCCTCATGGTAGAGTGGACATGGGAACAGCCTTGGAATAGAAGCCTTGCCAATTCAAAATAAATGAAAAGAAATACATTACTGATGGCAAAATTGAAGAGAATATATTTGAAATATATTTCTTGAGAAAAAAGGTAAAGTGCACATTTCCCAAATATTACAAGAAAATTAATTTATTTACATCATATAAAGTACAAAAAACAAATTAGCTCATCATATAAAGAATAACCTCAAATATGCCAAATGTTTATGATTTAATTGCTAAATAAATTAGCCTATTAAATGCAAAAAACATTTTTTCTTCCTCTTTAAATTATTACTAATTGCCAAAAGTGATTTCTCTGTGTCTCCAACAAATCAGAAACTATATTAAATAATTAAAAATAAGATAGATAGGGTGCTACTTATACTAAAAATATTACACTGCTTTTTCGCTGCTATATTATCACTGCTTTTTATTCAGATACATGCTGCCTCTGAAATGCTAGGGTTGCCACTTTATGACTTTGCACAGCAATTCCTTTTAGCTAAATATTTTTCTTCAGAGACCCTGGAGCTAGCACACATGTATGACACTCCCTTAACATTACAAAGTCCAGAAAATGGGTAATTTTAAGGAAAATGTATTGAAATGGAAATATAACAGTGGAAATATATAGTGTTAGTCCCTTTCTGAAACAGCACTGTTGCTATGGCAATTCTCAAATCTAGTATTTTCATGAGAAAGCTCTCTTCATTGAAAGAGCCTGAATTTATATCCACCTTCATATTTATATGCTCAATTACACTTCAGAAACAGCATATGAAAGGTTTAGTTCTGCTTCTATAACTTTTAGTCAATTCTCTGAGTAGATGTTTCTTAATATTTGACTTCATATTGTAAGACTCTGAGTCAAAATCGAGTTCCACTTTTACTGCTCCTAGAAATCAGTTGATACTGCCTTGACAGCTTTTAGACATTCTGTCAACTCTTATGAGTTATATATATATATATAAATAATACATATATAAATATAAATGAAGCTAATAGATTTGTCCTATTAAAATGGAAACATTACTACATTGAAGTTATTTCAATAGAAAAGTGTGCATGTGAACTCAAAATGGCAAAGAATGTGCATGTTAAAATCTTTCCTCTGGTGACCTCACAGTTTAATAACCCAGAGAAAATATCTCATCATAAAAGTGTTTTAAAAATAGGTTAATCATTATTAATGTGTTGATAATTGACTGCAAATACATTAACCCAAGCACTTTGCACCACTCTGATGTATGTACAATAAACAGTTCAATAGGAATCTCACTGTGACACAGCATTAATTAATGTTTGCCTGTTGCAGAGTTACAGGTTTCCAATGGCCTCTGCAACACTGGAGGAAATGTCAAATTTTTCTTATTTCAATGGTACTCATTATAATTGCATTACAAAATACCATATGCTCCTTCTGTGGGTGTATTCTGTATTTCCAGTGCCACCAGCAAGGGACAAAAGCCCTAGTGCTGAACATGGTGTATGGGAACTCGACACTTCTAAATACCCAAACCACCTTGCATTGCTCTGTCCAGTGCTGAAGACAGGCAGTGTCCCTTTTAGAAAGGAAATGAAAATGCCTCAAAATTTTCCTTCCTTTGCTGCAAAAGTATAGTAAGCAAGAAATTCAAAGAAGAAGTAGTCAGACATATGAAAAAACTATGACTTGTAATATCAATTTTATAGCACCAGTTTCAAATCTGACCCTGTTAAAGCAGAGCCTTGTGAAGGGCCTAACTAAAGTTAGGAAAACCCCCATAAAAAAGTGACCCACCATAGAGGCCAAAACAATGTTCCAACAGCTCAGAGCAGGATTATAGTCTTCAGGAAACTTCTGTACATTCAGTTAAAGGGGAAAAAAATACTACTTCTCACTGTTAAATTTCGTGTCTTTTTTTTTTCTCTTAGGTCTGATAAAATTACTCTTAACAGTCACATTTCCCCAAAGGTTTATAAAGCAGAAGTTTCAGAATGCAGCATGATAGGTCTAAACACACATGGCTGTAAACAGATGAAGGATTGCTAAAATACTCTTTGAAAAACCCTGCTTAGTGCTATCTCAGCTTTGGAATTCAGAAGTCAGCAAAAGAAGCATAGAGGGATATTGCTTCCAGCTACCAACTCCAAAAACTGTACTGGGAATCCAGAAAAAAAAGTAAGAAGAATTTCTTTATACTTTCTAATACAACATTCTGAATTGTTTAGTTATTTACTGTACTACGGGGCACTTAAAAACTGCCACTTATATTCTAGACCAAGGATTGGTTCTATCGATGTTTTTATGACACAAGAATAATTGTGGCCCTGTTGAAGACAACTCAGACACTGGTAACTACAGAGACATCACACAACAATAAAACCATAGGTTCATGATCATCTTAATTCTACTTGGGTGCAGTATTTTGGTATGCCAAAGCCATTTTATTGAAATGGGACTAAAAAGTCTGTTATGCCTTTGCTATGTTAAAGGCAGGTTAATGACTATATATAAATTGATGTGTTAATTCTATAGTACACATATAAAGAAATTCTAAGTTCAGAAAAGCACAACTGATATGTGCTGGCTTTCATGTCCCTTTTTTAAGATAGGTTCAACATAAAAGACATTGTCTTTCCAGTTATTACACAAAAATTAGGGGCTAGGGACAGATGGGGAGAATTTATTTAGTTCTTTATTAGCACCCCTAACCACCCTCCTCCTTTCACCAGCTTTTTTCTGGCCTGAGTTAACTTTTATTTATTCCATCCTCATTCATCTGCTTCAGTCCTCCCTAATTCTCTGTAGCTTTTGGAAGAACACATAAATAATAAGATATTAAACACCACTCTTGGTCTGTTGTGACTTCTCCCTTTCATTTTAGCACATTCAGGGACTTTCAAGAAGACTCCTGCTCTGTGAGTAAGACTGTGGAGTATATGAATACTGAATTATTGAAATCTTGGAAATACACTATCACCCTGATTGAGGGTGGGAGTTATGATTCAGAACTATGCCATCTTTTATTTTTATTTAATCACAAAATCATAAAACAGAATATTAATTCACTGTATATGTGCCATAAAACGATATCTCACTATAGCATGCATATGAAAATTAATATATTTCCTAAAACCAAATCACCATATTGAAAATTATTCAACATGTTCCTATTAAATTTACTTTGAAGTTCATTTATTGCTCTGAAAAGCTTTAATTTTGAAAATATTTATTCCCATCAAAGGAAGACAACCAGCTCTAAAAATAGCCCTAAGTGATAGATTTGGAGACTGAATGCAACCTGATTTAGTCTGGACAATCCAAAATCTGAATCTCTATACTCATCTGACCCTAGTATTAGAGCAAATGAGCTTTACAAGCTTTGAGAATCAATTTTCTAAAGTTAAGATAATTCTCTGTTGTCTGATTTTAATACGTGTTCTGGAAGTTAATCTTCTGATATTTTATCTGATTAGTTAAAACCATAAGACGCTCACATGTTCATTGTACTTTTCAAAAAATTAATCCTGAGATAACTAGGAGAGTCTAGCAAAAAAGCCTCAGGAATCATGTTGAACAGCTCACACAGACCTCATGCAGCCACCCCATGCAAATATGATCTTCATTATAAAACATTTCCTCACTGCTTAAAAACGAAGTTATGATGTTGCTACTTTGCTGGCTCTTTACCCTCTTATAATAACAATTTTCCTGCCATATTAATGACAAATACATCATAATTATCTCTCTTCACCTTCAGCTAGAACAGCACAGAACAGCCCTTAATCTAATTGCATCTCTAAATTCATGGGGAAACAGTCAATCATGGCAAAGACTTGTTTGACTTCAAAGCCAGTAATGATTCAAACAATTAAGACTCTCACTGCTTCCATAATTCACAGATTCAGGAAAGCAACACCATTGTAATATGAAACACTGGAATTCTTTCTGGATAGCAAGAGGAGTTTGTAACTTCTGATTTCCTTGGTTCTCTCAACTTTGCCAGCCCATAAACATTAAAATAGCTGCTGACATCTGGTTCAAAGCTGGGCAGCAGTTCAGTGGAAATCTCCACTCCATCTCAATAATGCCAGAAGACTGCTTTAGAGGTTGTGGAACACCAATTTGTTTTGTTTCCCCTCCACACCTGGCAGACCACATACATTCTTTAAAACTGTAGTACAATTAATCAGTATGATGGTTTGGGAATGCAATGCAAAAGGAATTTTAAAAAATCCAATTTCAGAACTGCCAAATTTATTTAGTACAAGCCACGGTTTTAACTTAAGCCCAGGGAACCCCAGTCCTGATTTTCTTCAAAAATGCTGAAGAAATACATAGAAAACAAAACAAAAGTATGGCTTCTTTACAGAGCATTAACTGCTGAGCATTTCATAACAACAGAATTTTCCAAAGTACAGAGGAGGGAAAAGCCAATCCCACTAATGAACAAGTGTATCTGTGGTTGTTCCCAGCATACCCAAACCAAATCTGGCCTGGGTGCTTTGTGAACTCACAGGCTGGAGCATCAAATAGAACAACTTTAAAAAAAAATTAATGAATTTTTAATTTGAAAGGACACTTTCATGTCCTTGGAATCTCATATCTACAAATATTTTTTACTTTCTTTCTCCAACACTGCTGCATCTGTTTGCTCTGCAAACATAAATATCACTGCTATTCTCTCTACCCACCCCCAGATGGGAAAGCCCATACAGCAGCTAAACAAGTATCTCGAAAATAAAGAGTAATATCAGCTACTCATATCAATTTATAACACCCATATCCCTATGTATGCATTTTTTTGCATTTGCAGGACTAATTAACTCTGACAATATCTACACCAACATCAGCAAAATACTAAACAAGATTTGTTCCTACAATTTTTTCTTTCAGTAGTGCAAGTGCTAAGGCAAAATTTAAGGAACAAAGACAAAAAAAATAAGGAGAAAGAATATGACTTTTGCAGTTGTTTTAACTCAAAATAGATGTCAGAAGTGTAGCACAAAATAACTTAAAATAGAACAGTATTTCTCTGTGCCTGAAAAGGGAGATGAATAGGGAATTGTTTAAATTTATTCTCTCTCCATTCATTAATATTCCATGAGACAATTATGATAGACTCAAAATAATTTATTTAAATTACAAAATAATTTTAGCAAATAAATTCACTCTGTAGAACATGCTGAAACTGTTTATTAACACCATTTATTATCCCTAACAAGAGCAGCATCACTTAGTTTGTTACAGAAGCCATATAGCATTGCTTCTTTTCTGCCCAAGAAAAGATGTGGATGTGTAGCTCCTAAAGTAAGATTTCCTATGAATAACACAATTTCAGACATTTGTTTTCAGAAAATATGATCCTGAAGACAGACAAATGTAAACAGATTTTTTGTTTGGTTGTCCAGGTGTGAGTCAGCAACAAGAGCAATCTTTTGGGAAAATACAAATTTCTCTCTTCTACTTCCTTCATTTACTAAAACACCCAAACCTAAAAGGACTGGGAATAACCCAAACCAAGTGTACACCATCACCTTCTATAAAACAGTGGGAAGCAAGTGGCATGGGAATGCTGTGATCACAAATTCTGGAAAGCATCCAAGATTTCCCAGTAGCATCTGTGGCACAGTTTATTTTCTCAGCATTGCCTGCTGCAGAGCAGAAACTCCTGAAGGCCTGCAGGAAGGCACAACTGAGCCCAACACTCTGAAAAACTTGCAAACACTTTATCTTCATGCCTCTAAATATCATCAACAACATTCCAGAAGAAAGGAATTTTAGAAGAAAGGAAGAAGAATTCCAGAAGAAAGGAATATTATCTTCTAATAGCTTTATTCTTGAGATCAGCTTGCTCAGTGTCAGCACTGTATTATAAACACTACCCTAGAAGTGAAACCTAGAACACACCTTGGAGACTGACAGCCAAATGCAAACACTGTATTCTAGAGCTAGATACACAGAAAAATGTGCATGAACATGTTCATATACAGCAAGTTTATTATACATCTATCTCTAGCACACTAAATTTCTAAATTATTTCAAAAGAAGTTTCCTATTTCAATGGTCCATAGCATGGAGAATTACAACCTAACATAACAACATGCTTAATACATGTTTTCTAGGTGACATTCACAAATGCTTCATAAATAAAACTTGTTTTATGTATCTAGCAACAAAAAGAACAAAAAAAAAAGGGGGCAACATTTCTACCTGTCTTGCAGAAGAAAATTAAGAAATCACAAGATTACTAAATCACCAAGAAATGCCCTGGAAAAGAACAATTTCTTGTCTCTTCTACTTCTTGGTTTTAAATCAGCATTCATAGCATTTCAGAATCATAATCAGAAATCTCAGATAAGGAGAGGAAAAATCCCAAATACATTATGGTATCACTAGAGGTATTCTGTATTGTATTTCTGTGGCTCATCACTACTTTAACAAAAAAAAAAGGGTTATAAATTATCCTTTCCATAAAATTAAGTATCAAAGGACTCATTACCATTAGAGCAATTAATAGCATTTGTGTTAATTTATAAGATAGGTGTCTGTCAATGGTTTAAAATATCTTACATCATTTTATTTCCAGTGGATAAGACAGAAAACACATCAGTTCCTGCCTGGAAAAGAAATACCTATAAAAGTATGGTATAACATGGTTTCTGCACACCTTGAATGGCATAACACCTCTTTAAATTAATGTAAGCAGGAAACAGAAAGGCTGCAGAGGAATAAATCTGCAGCAATCCAGGCTTGAAGCTAAATTGGATTATTTCAAAGGGATGGAACAGAGATGTGTAAGATACCTTGGAAAAAAAGACCTAAGCAGAAGGAATGATTTTAGCACCCCAGGCAACAAAGAGCTGCATAGAAAATATCCTGTACAGTCCATAAGGAGACCAAAATACAGTGCAAAGACCAAAGCAAAACAAAATATGCTCTTTCCAGGTAATGCAGAATTACAGATATTTTAGTAAGGTGGATGATAATACCACCATCCCTATCATAACTTACAGAATTATTTTTTACCTTACAATCACCCATGTATGTGGAATATCCTGACCTCAAACTCAGCACCTAGAGCTGGTGCATGCAGGGTATCAATGAAATTCACTTTTCACTTCATTACCACAACACTTGAGATGTGAGAGGCTTCAATTCCAGCCAACCATCTTGCCCCTCACAGAAATATAAATAGATGTTTAACTTTCAAAGGATCCAGACTGTGCTTTCTTTTCTGTGTTGTTTTTTGAAGTTTTGAGATCATCTATTTTATGTACTGTAGCTGCAAAAATATTGCCTCTGAGTTAGCTCTGCAATAATTCACTCTTGCTACAGCAATGATTGAGTAAACAGAAGCTTCTACCAGAGGCATTCTTTTCTATTATTTATTGTAATATTTTTTCATAATTTAATGAGAAAAATTTAAAAGCAATATTTTCATCCTTTCATGTTAAATTAATTTACAGTGCTATAAGCCATAATGAAAACAGAGAAATCATCAGCAAAACAGCATGCTAATAAAGACAGATTTCTACAAAGTTTCTTAACTAAACTCATAAAATAATTTTTTTCTATTTCTGTCAGGTCCAGCTTGTCTCTATTTGTTCCCTAGTATTGAAGCATACAGTGAAAATTACACAACAATGAAAAAGCAGAAGCTACATAAGAACATAGAAATTGAGAAGAAGAAATATTTTAAGCAGATCTGATTTATATTAGCATATATTCTAAATATCTGCTCCCATATTATGTGGAAATGTCAACCTCCAGCCCTGTGTGGTAAAGATCTTAGAAATAAACCCATAAAACATTTAAATAAGTAAAGTAGCCTCAAAATTAAAATTAAATTAAATTAATTAAATATACCCATAGTTTCCTCTCCCTTTCCTCCCTCTCACCCAAACAACTGGGTGAAGAGTTTCTGTCCTGAGTCAGTCACAATTAGTGGTGCCAATCTGTAAAATTCCTTCTGCTATCAACAGCACTTGAGTCTTGGAGGATGAGCTTTAGTGCAAGGAATTGGTGCCTGTGGAAATGCTGCTGCAAGTTTGCTCCAAGGACACCACAGGGAATTTCTCCTTCCCTGCCCAATCTCAGAGCTGGATTAAAACTGGTAAATGCTAATGGTGGATTAAAACTGGTAAATGCTAATGGTGGATTAAAACTGGTAAATGCTAATGCTAAAACTGGTAAATGCTGGTGCCACCCCACAGCACCTGGGGGTAAAACTGTGTGCTCAACACCCAACAGGAAACACAAGACAATGAAACAAAAAGCTGTCACTTACAGCTCCCCTTGCAGAAATCACATTTTTGGTGGTATTTTTCAGGCAGTGCTAACCCTCTACAGTATTCCACGTCTCACAAATCAAAGGTTATAATAAAATGACTACTTTTTTTTTTTTTTTTTTTTTAAGCAAATCAACAAGCTGGGATTTGAACAGTGCTGCAACTCTTACTCATGAGGCATAGAATTACAATATCACAGTTAGAAAGAAAAAGAGATGATCCGTTCAGGCTAATGCACTGTTGTGACTGTAATAGGTGTAACATAAGTGAGAACAGGTTTATTTCATAGCTTTGATCTCACAGCTTCCAGCAGGTTTCCAGGTTCTGGAAAGAAAGGATTTGCCACTTCATTTATAGATCAGGGAAATACACTTTGATATAACCAGCACAAAAAATAGCAGGACAACTGTAAGCTTTCCCTAGCAAAAGACCTTTGAAGTTCAACAATGAAATTAAGTGACTCAGTCTTCTGGGTTTTGTACTTAGTCCTCTAGAAAGTGTGCCTTGCTATTCTTTTTTGTTGAGCTATGAAGTAGATGCAACAACCCCAAAAAAAAGTTATTTAAAATGTGTCCAATCTAGCAGACTGAGGTAGAAATTAAAATTAGGTAGGTTAATATAGTAGACAATGTATGGTATTTCTGGGGAGAATATAATTTATATCTTTAATCTTCTTAGTTACTAGTTGATGCTCACATTTCCTCCATTGGCAAAGTTCGCCCAAAAACTGTAATATCAGATTCAGATACCAGAAATTAATATTGTGGCATTAATACAAAGAAGTCACACAGTCTCTTTTTAAGGTTAATTCATTTATTTCACAACAAATTATCAGTGTAACCTGATATGAATTCTTTTTGACTGACACATCTTTTTCAATCAAACTGCTATGAGCTATGATGACTTCTAACATGAAAAAATTACACAAAGTAAGAAAATAAAAATGTTCATCTTCAGAACTGATTAATATGCATGCTTCTTGGTGCCTATGGCCTTTTTTGGTTTTGCATTATCTTTTCAACTACACAGACAGTACAGAGATGAAGATATTAATTCTAATTTGAGTCCAGACATTTTCACTCTCATACCAATGACTCTGATGACTCTTAGTGCATAATACTAAATCCAACCTAAATAAAAATATGATGAGCAATGTATTATTTTCTCTACTATAATTGTTCATAAATACAGTGTTCTGTTTTAGATGCATAATCTGGTCAGTTGAAAGCTGCTAATTTACTGAGGCAAAAATGGACAGCTAAATTTCTGTTCTCTCCTGCCATTTCTACAGCCTCTTGTGCCTCTATTCTGATTTAGAAGAGTTATTCCCAGCAGAAGGGTAAATTTGAAGAACTACTCTTATTTCAGGCACTTCAACCCATTTTATATGGAGAAGAAACATAAAGGGCAGAAAGCACTAACACTTTCCCACCTGGTGACAACAGAGGCAAGACAAGGCAGAGCAACATCAGGCATAAACATTTCTCAGAGAGTCAGAGAAAAAAAACTAAACTAAGATCACTGTCTCAACACTTAGCAGACATTTGTGTGGGCAGGAGGGTCAGAAGAAGACACAGCTTAAAACCTGGAGTGATCTGGCAGAAGAAATTTTCTAGATCTATTTCCACATATCTTCTCTCTATGACTAAATTTATGGTCATCATTTTGGTGAAAAGTGATCTCAGCAGTCTGAGTTTACATCTTCTTTCTTGTTTCTCTTCTATTGCCTCATGGGCAATTGCATGATTTGGAAGTATACAGAGTGGTAGGATCTATGTGGAACTATAAACTCTTTAACCTACAAAAGATCACCAAATGAAATGAAAAAAACACATTTTCACATGAGAGAGAGAACACACACACATTTTACACAGAGTTTAGGCAGCTACTGTAGTCAGAGAGTTATTTAGCTACTTCTCAAGGCTCTGTCTAAGTGAGAGGAGGGGAATGTTTCTCCAGGAAGCAAACAGCCCCAGCTTAGCTGGACTAAACTGCCCTCTGGAAGTGCTTCTCTCTTACCCTCGCCTGTGCAGAACTGGGAGGACACAGAATTGCAACCAAGCTGAGCTCAGTGGCAAAACCTCCTGCAGCAAAACACATTCAGAAACAGCTCTTGGACATTTCTCCGTGGTGTGAGGAGGTACAAACCCAGATGCTCTTGGATTACTAGGGAGGTGAAGAAAATGGGATAACCACATTTGACCAGCTGCATAACATTCTAGATTTCATCAGCTCTTAGCAGGAACTTAAACAGCTCACACACCATTAACACTTAAAACTTGTTGTCAGAGGTCGACTCTACATCACCTGCAGTAAGAATTCCTGTAAGGACAGGTGGTAGATACACAAAAAACTTATTATGTGGCCTCTAAATAATTTTAAGGCAGACAAAACACTGGAGAGAGGACAGTGCTGCATTGCTCTAACCTGGTTACTCAGTACATTAAACTGACACCTGGGCACAAACAGCAGCGCTTATGTCTGCTTGCACCAGTGTTTGCATCCTGCTAACTTCATGTAAAGAAAATTCACATATTCTGAAAAAAACCCACATAGCCCACAAGGTGAACAGGTTATCTGGATAAGCCTAAACCCACATGAGAATATATATGAAGCATAATAAAATGTATGTATAAATACAATAAATATAAAAGAACCTATAGAATTTATGAGCTTATATCTGATTTCCAGTGTCACAGGCTCTAAATAAAGTCTTTCAATCTCATGAGAAACAGCTCAGTAATGTTGTATTAGGATATTTGGTAGTCATCATAACATCATATTACTTTCCCCTCACAAAAATATGCATAAAATCAGAGAACTGACAACACAAAAATAGCAATTATGAGCCCTAGAAAGAGTACTAAGTAGCTATATATTTTCAATACATTATTCAAACTCTGAAAATGAAATTATTTAATAACATTTTCAGAGAAGTTAAGCCCAAATATAGTTACATTAACTGAAATGAAACAGAGTAAAACTATGACAAGTAACTATAACTTAAGGCTGGATTTTCTGAATTCTCAAACATGAATTTTAACCAAATGGAAAATCCTGAACACCAGTTTACAATCTCCTAACCATTTAATACAGCACTGCCACAACAAAGGACAAATGTCTCCTTCCAGAAAGTTACTAATGCTATCTATGATAACAGGTGATGAACCTGTGGAATCACTGCAAAACAGGATGACATAATAATTCTGAACTAATAGCCAAAAAATTAGTCTTTGGATTCATAAGTGGGATAATGGCAGTTTATGTGGTGAACATAACTAAAATGGAATCATCCACTCAAGAGAGAAAAGCTGCAAAATTAAATGGAATCCAATGAAAATAAATGATTCAAATGAAAAATGTGGCATGCAAGGAGAAATGAACACGTGGAACTTCAGGCTGACAGAAGAGATTCAAATTCCTGTCAGCAGTTGAAAGAAAGAAAGTGTAAACTTCTGACAGAAAATGAAATGGGACACTTGGTACAGAAAAGTTACTTTTGCCAAACATTGTCAAAAGTAGATAGTGGGAGCTGCCACAGTAAACAATTGCTGCACAATGCATATAAAGAACAGCTAGTATTGTGAATAAGTGTAAATTCACATCCAGAAAACCTGTGACATAGCAGCTTTATACTCCTAAAAAGGGAAATTTGGAGGCACTTCTTAGAAGACAACTATTTTTCTCAGTCCTATCTAAAAACCTTTCACAAAGCCAGTATAACTTTTCTCTGGAAATGATTTGTACTTTTATTTTATTCCTTATTTGTATTCTTTGTAGGTCACTGACTTCTTACATATTCGGGAAGATATCTGCCCTAAGCCAAAATTAATACTTATCCTCAGTTATTCACTGTACAATTTATCCCTTTTACATTAACATGTTAATAATCACAATACAATCATTTTTTCTTTTTGCCTGCCTTGGGAAAATACACATTTGGTCTCACAAATGAAAAATTATGTGCTCTTTAGCCAAGTGTATTGAACAGTCTGGTAGGAGGCACAATTGCATAAGGCTCAGATACCCTTTTAAACCCATCATCAGAATATATTAAAGGCTACCACTGGGTTTTTGCCTAGTTTTTACTGATTATTCACTTGCCAAATAAATGTGCTATAAGTAAATACAATACAAAGTGAATAGAAGAACTAAATGACAGATTAGACTGCACTAGTAAATACTTATGGTCATGGGAAGATGGAATGGCAGGAGTCCTTAAAGTTCTGGTAACCACTCAGTCCAATACCTGTCACTTCAAATTGATGGGCAGCAGTGAAATAGGACATATACTTCCAAATATTATGAGAAAGTCCATCCATCCCTTCTTTGGATGTGGGAGAACCTGCTTTAGAAGAGCTTACTCAAAGAGTGATGGGGCATCCTATAGAAAAGGTAAGGTTGGGAGAAAATGCAGGAATTGGAACTTGCTCAGAATAATGGCAAACCATCTTATCCCTTCTATTACATTTCTACTTGGGATTTTTCCATGCTCTCCTCTAATAATCTTACTCAACACAACAGAACCTCTCTCTTCATGCTACAAAAGCTTTTCCCATTTAATCTGTGTTTGAAAACCTGTGTTTAAAGCTGGTAGGGTTTGAATGCTGATCTATAAATGAAAAATTAGGACTACCCCTCTGGTGTGCTCAATAAACTTTTACAGAGGAAATACATAAATCAACCAAGTGAGAATAAACTAGGTTATTTAGCACATTTGAAAAGTTGGATTTTTCTTCTACCATAATTATGAGAACATATGCAAATGAGAAATTAAAAGAAATTTATGGTATTATTTGGAGACACCTACTTTATATGTGAGATTTCTGCCTATTGAGAGATGTTTATTTTCATGAGAATAAGTTTTAAGAGTCTCATTCTAGTACCAGAGAACTAGATATCTTGATAAAACAAGCCTTTTACCTCCCAAAAGAAAATTTGTGCCGATAAGGGTTTTTTCTTTTAAGTTCAGGAACAAGGAGGGCAGAAGCAGAATACACATTAATGCATCAACTCAT
This sequence comes from Agelaius phoeniceus, assembly GCF_051311805.1. Classification (NCBI taxonomy): domain Eukaryota; kingdom Metazoa; phylum Chordata; class Aves; order Passeriformes; family Icteridae; genus Agelaius; species Agelaius phoeniceus. The sequence goes on along the minus strand of NC_135266.1, from coordinate 11,192,496 downwards.
TGGCAAACTGCAGCAGCAATATATTTCTGTTTTTATGATACAGACCATCCAGATGAAACACACTGAAACAAAATACCTGACAAAAATAATGACATCTACCTATCTGATTTATTGCTGATTTCTGACCACTTCTCTTTGATCTCCAGCTAAGAAGAACAGTTGTGTTATCATTATCCCTGCTGAGAAGGAGCACCTGAATCTCCTGTGAAAGTATTCAGTATTTGACACTTGCTGTTAACAACAAAGGAACATTAATCCCCTTCCTTCTGACTACTAATTGTGATACTGAAAAATGTGTTTTCAAAATAATATTTTTAAAAAATCCACTCTGAGGAAAAAAATTCACTCTGAGATGTTATCTAGCCTTTCCTCAAATTAGGTTGTAATAGCACTTGTTTTAAAACTCAAGATTTTTCAATTTCTCTTCTATTACTCAGTGGAATAGGATGGCACTGACAGTTGCTATTCTATTCCAGGTACTGCAGAACAGATTCTATTTTAGAATTGGCAACAAGTTAGTATAAAAGGCAAAAATGGAGAATTAAACTTTTTTAAAAAACACAGGCAAGGGAAGAAGATTATATGTTACTTTTTAAAAGTTTTAAACAATTATAAGCAGAAGTGACCGAAAAAGTGTTTCAGAATGGAGAATAAAAAAGTGCTACAGAACAGAGAATGGAAGTACTTGAAAATTAATTATTATTTTTTAGTAAATTCAAGTGAAATGAGCAAGAATATTACAGATACGTTCTCTCTTCTATTTTACAGAGATTTATCATCTAATCCATAGATCATTCACAAAATGAACTGTGTTGGACAATAATATATAAATTATATTGGAAATAAATTTGGAAGCAATGTTTTATCTCTCAAAGAACCTTTAAAAATAATTGAGAAGTGTCAGGTATCTACCTCAGCTTTTTACTACTGTAAAAAACCAGGTGCCTGGACACCTTAAAAACAAGTGAGCACCTTCGAAGAATTGATAGGAAGAGAAGAGATAAGAGTGCCTTGTTTGCTGTTCATGTCCTTTAGATGATGTTTTTGGATAAAAAGATCCCTATGAGAAAATAAAGGTACTGCCCATACTGTATATTCTGAGGGATAACTTGAGGCACTGCATATTTTTCATATTATGAGCAGCAAAACTCCTGACTCTAATGGAAAACTACTTAGGTTATAGGCTAAGTGAGCATGAAGGTGGCAATAAAAATAAATCTGCTATGTATTTCATGCTGAAGTATTAACCTTGCTTCATTTATCATATTCTGGCATACTTTTAGTCAGGTCTATACTACCAATAATTTGTCAGTCATCATAAATTATTTCAGAAACATTTTTTAAGCTGTGTATAGAGTACAAAAACATTTTCCAGTTACTTTTTACCTAGGTGTCACATGTAGTATTCTTCATCAGATTTCAGTGAAAAAAGTCTGTGATTATATTCATCTACAGGCTTGATATTAACTGATTGCATTCATAAACTAACAGGATAAATCCACACTAGCTCCAAAATTCTATCTAATATCACATAAGCTGCATAAAATGTCACATACAATGATTGCTAAAAAGACCAGAAAAGTACTTCATACAATCATAGAATTCTTAAGGTTGGAAAAAAACCTGAAAAATAATCAAGTCTAACTGTTAATCTAACATCACCAATTTCACCACTAAACCATGTCCCTAAGTGACATGGAATCCAAGGATTGTGACTCAAAGAATTTCCTGGGAAGTCAGTGCTTGTTCCAATATTTAACAACTTTTACTTTGAGAAAATTTTTCCTAATACCAAATCTAAACATGCCCAGGCACAGCTGAGGCCATTTCCTCTCAGTAGAAGAGACCAACTCCCATCTCACTACAACCTCCTATCAGCTGAAAGCCTGAGCCTCCTTTTCTCCAAGCTAAACACCCCCAGCTCCCTCAGTCACTCCTCATAAAACAGGACTGGCCCCAAAGCTGAGCCCTGGGAACATCCCTGGTGTCCCCAGCTGGATGTGACTCCCTGGGCCCAGCCTCACAGCCAGTTTTTACCCAGAAAAGAGCACAGCCATCCAAGCCATGAGCAGCTGGTTTCTTGAGGAGAATGCTCAAGAACTGGAAGTTCTCTTCCACACAATCCAGGAACCTCCCAGACTGCTTCTTCTCTGCTATGTTTGTGCATTTCCAGAGGACATCTGGTAAGTCAAAGATCCCCAAGAGAAAAAGGTCTCGTGACTATGAGACTTCACCCATTTGCTTATGGAATATTTCATCTTTCTCTTCATCCTGGTGGGAGGTCTATAACAGACTCCCACCAGAATATCTGCCTTGCTGGACTTGCCCTGATTTTTAACTAAAAGACTCAGCCCTGTTGGCACCAGCATCGAGCTCTAGACAGACAAGACACTCCCACACAGGGCTGTCAGACCACCTTTCCTCCCTTCATTATCTCTTCAAAGGGATTTATCCACTGCACACTCCAGGGGAGCAAGTCATCCATATCTCTGTGATGGCAACTGTGCCATGGTTTTCCAACTGCCCAATGGGCTCCAGTTCCTCCTGTTGGTTGTCCCTGCTGTGTGCACTGGTTCAGGTTGATGTTGGATTATAGATCCCCCCACCTTTCTGCAGGGAGAACCCCTAATTCCTGTATGACCACTCTCAGGTGCTTCCAAGGTGTCTGACTCATCAATAACTCTGTATATTTGCAGCCACAAGGATCTCCAGCCCCTACCTCCACTGAGCTGTCAGACCAAAGGATCTCGCTACCACACTATCCCCAAAACATGCTGTTTCCAGGCTTATCTCTAGTGAACCTGCTTTTATATCTGTCTCCCTTCAAATCCTGTTTACTCTTCATTAAACACTAATAACTCCTGTGCAAAGATCTTTTTCCCCCTTTGGGACAGGTGTACCCCATCTGTCACCAGCAGGCCTGGTGTCATGTAAACCGACCCACAATTATAATTAACACAGCTGAGACTTTGTATCACTAGAAGTATGAAAGCAGGAAAGTGAAATTAATTTTCATCTCCTTCATATGGTTACTTAACAAAGCAGGCCTCATGAGGACACATGATGTATTTCAACGAAAAAAAAAAAAAAAGAAGCAGCACATAATTACACAGCTCCTTGGAGTAACGTGTTTGTATCCTTGAAAATTTTCCAGAAAGTATCCTAACTGTGTGAATCACCTCCACTATTACATTGCTGTCAGTTCAGACAAATGATGCATGCAAATACATGCTTGTACAAACAAACAGGGTGTTCATAATGCAACATTTTAATATAATTACATCATCAGGTAATTAGAATGTGCAGTTATATAAGCCTCACCTTTCTCCTTCTGCTATTGAATGAACTGCTAACTACTAAGGAAAGATTAATCTTTATTAGTGACAATTGAGTTAATGGTTTCTGAACATGAAAAGGAAAACAAATGTCTAAAATGTGATATTTTCCTAGACAAGCAACTGCTGCTATATAAAAAGTTTCTGTACAGCAAGTCATTATTTTCCTAATTGTTTAAAGGAATAAGATAAAGTTGGAGAGTGTAAAGCAGGAAGCCAATGGATCACTAAAAGTGATCCTTGTCACTACAGATGACAAGGATACAAAGCTGCTACTGAGCTCGGAAACTCAGGTTTGTCATTATTTGTGTAGAAAATTATTTATCAAAATACTGGTTTACACCTAGTGGTTAAAAATATCAGATTAAAATTGTAGAATTAAATTAAAATAGAATTGTAGCATTTCAAGAGTCTTAGTGACTATTTTAACTTTATCCAATTCTACTGTATAAGAGCAAGACAGAGACTGTAGATCTAAATCCATTTGTTATATTTGACTATAACTTTTATGCATTCTTATAAACCCAGGAAGTTAAAGTTTCTTTCCAAAGACTCATGAGACACTGGTATTTAATTAGAAAGCACCATTTTAGTTTACCTCCTAGGATCTGAATGCAGCCTGATTGGTGAGAGGCAAAAAAAAGAAAAAAAGATTTCGTAAAAAAAAGTAAGTTGGAAAATTCTAATTCTGACTGAAAGAATTTAGGATTTTTTCTATGCTGGGGCAGGGCTTGCAATTTTACTACACATACTGGATGATAAAGCATATTGAGGACATGGACTGTATTTGAATATGTCTGTTTTGATAGATGTACAATTTACATAGTGAGCTTCTTGGAATATACTGATTCTCAGTCATTGCCTGATGTGTTATGTAGGGTAAGTATATTTCTGACCCACAATACAGAGTTAAAAAAAAGGTTTGTTACTATTTAGGATTTATGTGCCTGATTGTATGCATTAGTGAGCAATAACCTCTTTCCACAAAGAACATAAATACATACTTTGGAGACTTCTGTGACTTAGTAAAGCTCCTTTTTCTCTGAATCTTTCATATGCATAAACTGTTTGCAAACTACACATTTATGTCATGTTCTTGCTTTTCATCTTTATACTTCAAAGTGAATTGTGAGAGAGAACTCCCACAAGCAGGGTGTGAAGCCTTAAAGAATCAATGCAGCAATACCTGAGGAACAGAATGAAAAGCCATACTCTCTTTCCTGATCATTCAGCTGGCATCATAAAATTGTTCTATTGATAAAATTGTGCTCCATTACTCATTTTTAGCAAATAGATAGACAATATTTCATCCACTATCAGGAAAATATACCTGTTTGTACAAAAAGCTTTCACAATAAAGACTTGATACAGAGCACTGGGTTATGACTACGGCAAATATTACCCATCATAATGAATGAATTTATTTTGCAGCTAAGAATTCTTGAACTACTATAGAAAATTACTCTTTCTTTTTTTTTTCTTAATCACTTATGGCTAAATTTTTCACAGTATGTTTTTCATCATTAAATAAACTAAGGCATCCAGGGCCTTAAATCTCCAGTTTTGAACTTCTTGTCAAAATCAAAATAATGCACTATGAGTGAAATTTTTTTCACTGAAAAGGTCACAGAGCTTTGGAAGGCAGGGGCTGAGTCAGTATCCCTGGAGCTACTAAAGGATGTGTAGATGTGGCACTTGAGGACATGGTTTAGTGATGGCCATGGCAGTTCTGGGTTGATGGTTGACTTGATGATCTTAAAGGTCTTTCCCAACCTAAAATTTTATATGATTCTATCAATACTGGAATAAAGGGTCCTGTCATCCAAACACCCAATCAGCCTCATACGTAAGACATTTTAGACCTCAAGCAGACATATCTGTATTCCTCTCAATAACTGCAGTGAAGAAAACACAATGGAAGTATAACAACATAGTTCAAGAGCTCCATCTCAACTAATTAATTTTCTTTCTCCTAAGGATTCTCTGGAACAATAACTACAATATTATCTTTCTTTAAGATTTTGTCCCCCAGAGGAAAATAACTGTATGAGAACTGTCCAGGCATTTACTATGAAAATTTGCATCGTTATCTCTTTTTATTACCGCAACAGAGCGTGTTGACAATAGACTCCCAAATTACCATTTCTTCATATATTTGAAAGTAATGGAGAAAAACTAATTCAGTTAAGCTACAAAGAATAAACTTGATGCAAATTATATAACTTCTATAAATATTAGATATGCTTGATAAACTCTCATGTTTGTCAAATGCCTCTATACTGAGGTGTTTGGCTTACCTGCCACTGTTTCATGAGGTCCCGAACCATTTTGGCATCCTCTAGTGTCTTTTCTTTGTGTGTAGCATCCTGCAGGACATTTGCAGTTGTTTCAGCTTCTGTAAGCCAAGCAAGGAACTTTTCGAGATCCAGGTAGAATTGCTGCAACATTCTTAGAGCTGATTCCAGAGCTGCTTCACGTTCACAAACCCTGCACAAGTACAAATAATCAAATACAGCCCTCTTTGGAAAAAAAAACAAAACACTTTAATCATTAAATCAAAATATAAAAAAAGACACAAAATATTTTTCATGTACCAGTCAAGGTAAGTTTGCTGATACATTAGCTAGAGAATTTCTACTGTATCTTTGGCAGGTTCTTTTTTATATTTTCAGCTGAGAAGTAGTAAGTGGAATCAGTCTGACACAAAATTAAGCAAAAGCACATCTTTCAAAGTACTATGCCCAAAATATGCACAAAGGAAAATCAGAAGTAATTCCCTGGTTTTGTTTTAATAAAAAAAATTTTTTTTTATGCTACAGTGGAAATACTTCTTTATTTTAAGAAATCACAAAATAGTTCCTGACCACTGCATTATACAATGAATTCAATGATTAATTTTCACTACTTGAAACATTTGGAGATTGTTCAACATCTTAAACCCTTATAACACTAAAGGTTGTGGCGGGCTATGTGGTTTTTTTAAAATGTATTATTTTACTTTTAATTTGAATGTGATAAATTACAAGGATGATCTCTATCAGTTACAGGATAAAATGCAATTTTTAAAGACAAAGGCTATCTTATCCTTGGGGACGGTCTAACTCAGATTAGGACAGAACACTAAAGATTTCAGCAACTCTGGTGCTGAAAAAAACATTAAAGCAGATCTGTGTTATATTAGCATTCATGTGCAATGGAGGTGTCATGTATTCACTGATATTTTTGCTTTGAACTTGAGCAAAATATGGATTTAGAAACATGAGCAGCTGAGTATGACATTGTTATTAGCACAAAAATGTCAAGGTAACTTACCTATTGTAACACATGCATATTTGTTTAACATCAACATGATACCTAAATAATTTTTTAAGATCTGAAAATACTTACTAAGGTCATTTGGTAATGTGCATTACTTCAAGTGGAATGAATGCACTTTGATGCACAGCTATGTAAACTCTACACATCTGTGGTGATCTCCACATATCTCAATAGATTTCCTGCCTAGTTACTTAGGGAGAGACTAGGATACAAGATTCTAGCAGACAGAACTTCTCAAGCTGTAATTAATCAGAGGAGGTCAGGAAATTTCCAAGTGCTGATCTCTCTTTCTAATCTGTTTCCTATCATGAAGGGGTTGTACTCCTTGGTAAGTGATGATATCACCCTAAACCCCAGTTCACTGGTGGAAGTGAGAAAAAAAATCTACCACAACAAGTTTTGCCAAGTGGCACTGACTTAACAAGTTTTTTGACAAGCATATAGTTAAATTGGAGCAGGGATAGTAAGAACAGAAAAAGTCAGTCAGAGTACAGGCAAGGACAACCACTACAGGAAAAAAATATCCTCCCTGAGGGACTAATGTTACAAGAACTGCCATATTTCTATTAAATTTTTAATCCTTTGACATCTTATTTGCTTTTCCCAACCATTTTGTTAAAAAAAGGACTTATTTTTCATTCAAAAACCAAGAAAGCTATTGAAAGCCTCGCTACAAACTCATCCATCAGGTTTTTATTAAAGCTTAAAAATGGACTGGATTTTCACCTCAGTTGTGCCTGTTGCCACCTACAAGAACTCTCCACATCTTGGCACTGCTTAGGCTGCATTAGAATGTGTCCCCAGAGGGCTGTCAGCAGGGAACACTCACTGCAGAATGGTGAACATGGATCTCTTTCCAGCTTTATGCTATGTGGGCATACACATGGCTTGTGGTCAGGCTACACTTCTAATTTAAAATAACTGCAATGAAAGAATTTGTTATTTTTTTTAAACTAAAGATTAATTACCTAGATATGACACCTACATAGACTAGCAATGTACATTAAAAGATAATAAGACACAGAAAATCTTTTACCTGGAAAAGTCTCTATTGACCTATTTACCACTTTTAGCTCAAAACCAGCATTACATTTATTCAACACAACTTGGAAGTGGAATACAATTGCATGATCTAAATTTATTTTTTTCCAGTTCTTTAGAGCAAAATTCTAAGATATGCTTTATAGCATTATTCTAATTCAATTTACAGTGTGCAGCATGGTAGTTAATAGCCTTTGCAGAATCACATAAAACATTTTTTTCTCATGCAGTTCCTTCATAATATGAAAGGCACATTTTTAACTACTGTACACCTGCAGTCCTATAAATACATAGCAATGCTCCAAAAATAACAATATTCTGCAAGTACACAGTGAGATTTTAAAAAAACAAAAACAAACCACAAGTATGAAAAAGATATTTAAAGGAAGAGCAATTCAAAGGATTACTCAAAGTCAGAATTAGTGTTTTAGAGAAACTCTTGGACTTCACGAAAAAAAATATAGTATTTTATTCATCTGGGTAAAGAATGAAGTTTTTATCATGAAGAATCTTCTGGCACTTCTATGATGCACAGAAATCTTATGGCACATAATTCTTTCAGTCTACAGAAATGTGTTTCTTTATAAGCATACCAATACCACAATTCCACCAGAAATTATGTAGTACATTGCATTTTAAATTTTGGTACAGCTAACATGCAATAAACATTCAGCTACATTGACTGTTCTGCAGCATACCAATAAACTTGACTCTACTTGGTTTTCTCACTAAAAAAAGTATGAAGATAGAATGAAAAAAGAAGGTGTAAACAAGAAGAACAAAACTGAGCATCAAATCCAGCATATGCTAAATTACACAGAATCATAGGGGTTAAAGAAATATGTATATTGAACAAGACATTATTGCACAAAATCAAGATTAAAGATGCTTTCTCTTTAGTCTGAATTATCCAAGTATGTTTAATTTCATAGTGAGTGCAAACAGTAAGAAAAAAAATTTATGGGATAATAATGATTTAATCTGTTATACTGTGATATAAAAATAATCACAGAGTGTATAACCAAAAGCTTCTCATTCAAGAAAGAAACATTAAAGGTGGGATTCATTTTTATCTAGACACCCAGGGGACAGGCAAACTACACCCCCTCTACAAAACATGGACGCAGCATTTCTGGAATTCAGTTTCTCCTCCCTTGCCTGTACACATCTGTTGTACCAGATCAAGGTCAGAGCAAACTATTTCTCCTGACTACAACAGTAAATCACCTATAACTTAGACTATTTTAATTTAAAAAAAGCTTTAATTTTTTTTTTATGTCTAAAAATAGGCAAGCTGGTCCCCAAACACCCCTGTAAATTTGATTTTTAGGAACTAGTGGCAGCAGTGACAGTGGACTCACCAGCTCTAGTATGAGCTTTGTTGCAGGACAGAAGTTATGATGCTCTTTTAAGTACATGTCAGCTGAAGGCTTTGAGTTGAGGAAATAATGGTGGCATGCCAGGGGAAGTGAGTCAAGCAATGTGTGAACATTTATACTGCCAGGAAGGTGTTTTTAAGGGTTTAAAAAAATTCACAAAAAGGGCAAATTATCAGCCTCTGTTTCAGGACACTACTGTTGTGCTGAGAACTTTCAAAGCTAATATTTTTTAAACATAGCACTATACAAATGTTCATGAAGAAAAGGATGGTAAAATTAAGTTATCACCTCAGAATGTTCTGTAATTCTGTGATTGAAATTATTGCAGGATTGCTTCATTCAGCACTACCAAATGCCATGCAACACTATGAATGCAGTGTTTGTAGAGGCTCTGCAAGTGCGAATATCAGATTTTTCTTCAGCTGTAGTGTTTGCTACATAATTTGGAATGAATCATTCCCATTTTATGAGTATCTGTGTATTTCAAATTGCAATGCTTATTCACAGTATGAGATAGATGGTGAAGGTCAGTGTGTGAAAAATGCTTTGAGATGCTCAGGTAACAGGACATGCAGTAACTACAGAGCACAAACTAACACGTTGCTGCTCCTCAGGTATTTCTGTAAGAGCAATAAAAGTAAAGCAAGTCTGTATCATTCAGTGTTCAATAGATCACTAAATCACACTTCCATCTGCAGTCTGTAGTGATCTAAAGTTATCTCTCTGAGTTATAAAATAAAATATCCTGGACTACTGGCTGACAAAGCATCAGGAAATGGTTTTACTTCTATGGTTCATGTGGTTCTCTCTCTATAACTGTATTTTCTCTTTTTTAACAGTACAGTTCCATACAATAAAAAAAAAAAAAAAAAATTAAAAAGTTACCTGAATTTCCTATATTCAGGTAACTAACACAGAAAATTTGAACTACATGCATCATCCTGTTAATGCTGGAAAAGGTTTGCACCATTTTCAGAAGGTCTATATCCCTTTTATGAATATGAAAAAGGAAGAATTGCAAATTTTTATTGGAATATTTCATTTTTACTACTAAATAAATTTCAGCCCTCACTGGTAACTCTTCTTCAGCTGGTTTAACTTGGACTGATAAAGAACCTATCAAAGAGGGAGAATAATTTAACCTCAGATAAAGTTGGAACACAAAGACATGCCACAGATATGAAAATTAAATTCTTAAAATAACTATTATTGATATAATTTTGAAGTGCAAATTCAAAATAAATAATAATAATTAATTTTGGGACTGCTGGTTAGAGGAACTTTCAGAGTCTAGGTACTATCTTCTACAGTGCCAGTTAAAGTTACTGATACATGCTAGTAAGTGATCAATGTTCAGATTAACTCTGGACTGTCTGTTACAACGTTCAGTGGGGAAAACTACATTGAGACAGAATTTTAAGTACTGCTTTCCTGTGGTTTTTTTTTTTAATGCCAACTAGCTTAACACCAAGGTAAGGGACACTGAGGATTTTTGCAGTAACACTTCTGCATAAATATGCCTCTTAGTTTGACCATCTGAACAGAGGTACTAAGTTTTGTCTGCTGTAGATCACTGGCACTGGACGTGGATATAAATTTTTGGAGTGATCTTTATATATGCAAACTCATGTCCTACTATCACTATTTTGTCTGGCTTGTTGGAAAATGTTCTTGACCAAGTTGATCCTACAGTACTGGAGATTGCTCACCTGTGTGCAACTCCACCTCTGAAATAATTTTGTGGCAAATGTCTAGAAAGCCTCAAATTGAAACCAAACTTAGAGCTACAACATCATCATCCAAACCACTTGAGATCAGCATCCACAAGTAGCTGACATGTGTCCATAGGCCCTTATCCTCTCATTATTTTGAGTGAGGAACCAGGAAAGTTTGGAGTGCTGGTACAAAATTTTGTACTCTAAAGACAGGCTTGGGAATTGGCTGGGTATCAGTCAGCAGGTGGTGAGCAATTGGATTGTGCATCACTTGGCTCCCTTCAGTTCTCTTACTCTCTCTCCCTCTCCTTATAGCTACAATTAATATTAATAATAATATTAGTAGCATGTTCATTGTCATTCCAACCCTCCCATCCCCCCAGCTAATAAATTGTTCTTATTTAGCTTTTCTAGAGGAGAAACCCAGGAGATTTAGCTTTTCTTTCCAATTCTTCTCCCTGCTGTAGGGAAGTGAGCAAGTGGTTGATGGTTCTGAGTTGCTGGCTGGGGTTAAACCTCGACAGTACAGTGCTTCTCTCTGCCTTCCATTAATTTCTCAACAACTTGATCTACTGCCTGAGAGCTGACTTGGCTCCTTCAGATAAGCTGAAGGGCATCTCTGTCTTGGCTGCACTATCCATATTCATAACAAACGAATAGCCGGTGATATAATTTTAAATTCCAGATTTAATTGGGCATACAGAGAGATTAAGTGCAACAGCTGGTCCAAAATAGACACACAAAGGCAGCTCTCTGCTGATTCTCTATTTCTGCAGGAAGGAAGAACAAAAGCCCTCAATGTCCCCATGCTCTGATTGGAACTCAGAATGTGTTCACAGGGACAAAGTCCTGCTCTTTCCCTAGCAGTCACAGTGTCCTAAATGACGACACTTTCTTCAGATACAAAAATTACAACATTCTAAACCATCTCCTGATCGTAGTGATAAACCCACAGTTTGTCTTTTCTTAAAAATCTGTTGAGACCAAGGGGAAAATGCTTCACCGAACTATTGCTCACTCTATTAAGCAAGGTGCAAGTAATTTTTTCCTGAACAGTTTTCATATTATGAATCTCTTCAAAACAAGAAAATATGTTTCTGGCATTTCTCTGCTTAGGAAAATGAATGCAGCAAGAGAGAGGAAATTATTTCTTTTTGCTACTGTTCATTGGCTGGCTTGTTTCTAGCCTTATACCTCTCACACATTTCCTTGAAAAAAAAACACGACTTCTATGAAAAACACAAAAATCATCAAGCCTTCTCACAGCATTTTCCTCTGAACTTTATTTGCTACTAAAGATACTAAATAAATTTGAAGACATATTTTTGAATTTAGACTCTTTTTCCCCATACATTTCTTTTTAAAGGACAACAGATATTGAATAGCAAAAAGGAAAAAAAAAAACCCAAACAAACCAAACCCTACATTTATCCATAAAGTTTCAGATCAGCCTTGGATATTTCTCCCCCACTAATTCTACACCATTTTTTATGAGACTGAGAAGAGTTGCTAAAAACACAGGAAATATGATCCCCTGGAGAACAAAATCACATATATGGATTTCTGTAGAGGACCTTAAAACAGCCCCTTTTTAATTAAGCACCTGACAACATCAGCACAAAGGGATCTGTGTTATCCTGTAAGAAAACTTCTCATCAACCTTTTCAAAAAAGTTTCTGTCTCTGCTTATACTCTATTCACTTATGGGATCTTACATTCCCAAAATGCCCCTTAATGGGATAAAAAAGAGAGAGACTTAGAGGGAATGTTTTCTAACAGGCTTTTCTTGCCCACATCACTTTTGTCTCCTTTCTCCAGCTTGCTTTGGCATAGGTTAAGAATATTTAAAAACCTATTATAAGTGTTCAGCTTCTCTATGTTCATCATAACCATAGATTATCACATTTACATGGTGAGCTACAGAACAATCATTAATGAAACTAAGGAGATTCCTTTGTAATTACAATCAATTACAGGTTATCATTTCTGCTATTGAAAACAGTTTGTGTTTACTTGTGATTTTTAATCTACTAATAAATTTTCATTAAAGTCAATCGTTTTCCAGAGAGTAAATCATAACTGTTACCAGGTTAAAGAGAAGGGAAGCTGAACAGTACTCAACAATTACAGAATTATGAGGTATCATTAAAAATTATTTATAGACACAGAATAATATTCTGATTAATTCACTCCAGAGGCTTTTCTAAATAGCCCTTAATCAAATTTTAAGGAAGTATCTTAAACCACTATATAGGTAAAAAAAAAGAAAAAGAAAAGAAAAAAGGAAAAAGAAAAAGAAAAAGAAAAAGGAAAAAGAAAAAGAAATCCAAAGGAAAGAATATACAAAACAAAATCCAACAGAACAAACAACCCAGCATATATAACCCCCCTCCCCTCAGTTCTCTGAAACCACAGAACAGATTCCAGTCTAATCCTTGTATAATTCAAGTAATGTCCTAATAAGACATGGGAAGATAATATTTAGCAATTCTGTTACTCCTGTTGAAGAGGCAAGTGAGAAAAACAAGAAATCCTAAAATCAAAACTTAAACCAAACAGACAAAGCTAGTCTCCTATTCTACCAAAAGAAGCAAAAGGATTATTGTTTTGTTTGTGTTCTTCATACTTCATGGTCTATAATATGTAGAATTAAGTTTTTTCTTGCATTCCAATACATATTCTTTCAAAATTCCAAGGCAGTTGACAATACAATTTAATAAATAGTATATTAATTACTCAGATGTAATTTAGTAAGATAAAATCTTTTCTTTCTAAGACAGTGAAGTATAATTTAAAATGATTATGGAATTAATTATATTCTAAAGGCACTTGTTTTCTTAGCCTTACTTACAGCAGAAACAACTAGATTTAATAAGACTGTGAAATGCACTGATGGCATTACATTAAATCAATTAGGGCTCACAAAGGATACTATTAAACTGTTAGTGTACTTTTCATTTGGAGCATCAGCCTCTGAGGGCTGAACTCCATGGCCTAGCAAAAAAGTGATTTGCTACCATGCAAGAGAGAGAAGCCTCAATTCCCAGGCTGGAAAACTTGTCTGGCAGCACTTACAGTTCTTATTGCACCATGCATCATATTAAGTAACATTAAATAAACACTTAGATAAAAACACACATTATTTTTTCCCTCTAAAACATGGGCCTCAAGTAGTACATTACACAAAGATGCTGACAGATCAGACTGATTCTATATATTTTAAAACACGTATTCTGTCAACATATTTCAAGAAGCATAAAATGCTAACCAGAAAAAAACAAAACAGCTCAGTAAAATTCAGGTCAGAAGCAGCTGGTAACAAAAACTGGTTAGCATCTGAGTAAGAAGGAAAGAAGGCAACCTGCCTATTGCCTCTTATATTTGTACAATCAAAAAAAAAATAGTTGCAAGAACCACTCCATACCTTATACATTTATATTTTACTCTTCAGGAGGTAAAACCTCCTTCTATTGGAGGTTTTCAAATTTCTATTGGAGTTTGAAAACCTCCTTCTATTGGAGGTTTTCAAACTCCAATAGAAAACTGAAATACAGAATAAGCTCTCCACTATAAGGAGATAATCTAATTAAACTAGATCTGCTGTAGAAAGATGGCAAAACATCAGCAACTACTACCAGAGGTATATGAGAATATAAAGAAATACTATAATTTGAATTAATAATATAATTTGAAGAAGTAATATAATATGAGAATATAAAGAAATAATAATAATTTATTATTATGCAGATTCAATAACATGGAAAGAAACTACAGCTCTAGTTCTGTTCCTCAGGATGACACAAATATAAATAAATAATTAAGTAGTGAATTTCCAGAGCCCAGTTCAGCAAATTCAGATGGCATTAAACTCACTCTCAGTTCAACAGAACTTCAGCATGTGTTTGATACAAAAGCCTTACAGAGAAAATCCTAACTCCACTGAGGATGAATGGCTAACCTTCAGCTGACTTCAAAGGGAACAGGATGTTCTCTGATAGTTCTACCTCAATTCTTTTTTGGATGAATTTCAAAGACAAAAATTCTTAGTAGGAGAAATCATAACCCTTCAAACAACAATCCTGGACTATTTAACTGAGTAGAGAGAGACATAAATACACCAAAACTCTAAGTCTGGGAGTGAGGAAGTCTGACTATTCTCCTATAAAGAGACAAGGCAGAAATGGATATATATATATATGTATATACATATATATATACCTGAACCTTTGTGTGCTCACAGGCAATTCTGGCAGAGGGCAGAGTCATCCAAATCTTTCTCTTAAATAGTACATGATTTGAAAAGTTCCCTTATTTTTAATGATTTTTTGAAATAGTTATCAGGTGTTTTTTTTTTTAAAAAGATACTTGATTTGGCTTGAGATCTATCATTTTGTACTCACTGCCATGCAAGTATCCTCTATATATTACAGATAATTTATCCAATATCTGAGGAGATGCATTTCTTTTCCCTAACATATGCCTACCTGTTCTCAAACCATTTTCCAAATTTTAGTCATGGAAATGAACAAATAACTGATGCATTCATCAGTTTAACTGGTGATTCAGCTTTATTTCAGTTTATGCACAGAAATCCATAAAGTGTATCATAACCTCTTTACAAGCAGCTATTTGGGAAGCAAGTCAAGGACACAAAGTTTTGTTACAGAAAATCTTGAATAAAACAAAACTGAGATTGAGAGTATATAATGTGGTCAATGTAAATAATGTTCAACCCTGAGCATTAGGAGCTTTTTCCAAGGGAGTAGTAAAAGGTGGTATTTAGTGCAGTAATGAACCACTGGGAAAAAGGTATGAAGTGCAAACCAGCAAATTTATTCAGTTTAGTCAAACCCAGAAGAATTTGAATCATTCCAAATGGGAAAAATCATCAGCAATATGTTAGCAGAAGGATTCAATAGATGTGTTCAAAACAACAGACACTACAAGGAATACTTAAATGCAGTATAATCTGACAGCCTCTGAACTAGCTGTTGCCTTGAAGAAATTCTGTATTTTAAATCAAGACCAACAGCTTAATGAAAGTTCCAATAGCATCTGAGAGATAGTAAAAATGAAAGGAATAACTATTTATGTCCATCTTTAACTCACCCTCCTGAGCTTGGGCTGGGTACCTTGTCCCAACCAGCAGAAAGGAGAGAAATAGCAGCGACATAAAAGCAGTGACATAATGGAAAAACGAATTTAGCTGAAGCAAAATTTAATAAATACATTCCATTCTTCTACTTTTATTTTCCCCAACATGAAAAGAAATATCAGTGACAAATGTCCACAGCTCTAAGGGGTCAGCACAGTATAAAAAGGAAGGGGGTCAGCAAAGGCAGATCTGAACTATGATTTCTTAGCGCCATCTTATTTCCCAAGTGTATTCTGCTGGTGTTTCCACAGGAACAAATGAGAAGACAAGCACTGGGAGAGAAGATGGGAGCTGCCTCCCAACTCTTGGAGTAAATCCTCACTGGGAATCTCACAGGTAAACTACCTCACAAATAAATCTAACTTCATGGAATCAGTAAAGGGACATGGTTCATCAACTGACACTGCTAGTAATTCATTAACATAGATGAAGCATCAACCTCAGACATGCTCCAAGCACCAAGAACTCATGGAAATTTTGGAACTGTTTACCTTTACTGGTAAGAAACAGCACCACGTTTTTCAGATTTTAAGGCAAAAAATAACTGAACCTAATATATACAAGCTATGTTGTGGAAAAATGCATCCTAGCTAGGTTTAGAAAATCCCAACACTAAAATAGACTCTAAATTGATGTGAAATAAAAAACAAAAAAATCATATACAAGAAAGGGGAAAAAATAAAAGAAAATAAGGACAAAAGCAAACATATAACACTACCAAGAAAAAATGCAGAAAGTGGGAACTGGGCAATGCAAGCTTGACCCTTTAGGCTCTTCACAAAACTTTGCTTTTACCATACACTGTGTCAATTAAACCAATGGAATCTCAGAAATACATGGCACATTTCAAACAGATAAAACTGATACCATGAAGTGGACCCATATGATGCATTGCCACAAGGCACTTGTGCTTAAGCAGATATATCTCAGATATGTAACTGATTATCTATCTTGCACAAAGGAAAAACCTGCAGAAATGCCAGCTAGAGTGATAGTTCCAAGAGCTGTTATTTCTTATCATTTGCAGAAGATAATATTTTTTTTATAGTTTGCAAGAGATGTAATGCTTAGTAGCTTGGAATTGCTCTACATTTCTTATATTTGTCAGGGAATATAAATGTGGGGTATTGGTCAAAATGTAATTAATATTGGATGACAAACAACATGAACATACAACATAATATTTTCCTTTTCACAAATTCCTTGCTTACTTACTGTTTTCCATTCTATGCACCTGTATCAGATTCACCATAAATGCTCTATCCTCAAAATTTACTAGTGGAATCTCACCTCTCCTCAGTGATTTCTCACCATGTCTATTTTGGGACATGCAAGAAAACCACATTGCTAATTCTACTGCTTTCCAATCTGCCCTCTGTGCTGCCACTCGCCCAGATCTTGCCTTGGTCAGCAAGAGCCACAACCATCAGCCTCTTGTGCCACTGATCCCTATCAGAAATAATGGAGACTCATTATTTATTGATTTCTTTGTGACTTTATAGAAAAACTTGTGATTGAAATTTCAGTCATAGCTGAACAACAGCCACACATAAAAGGCAAGCACTGCTGTTGTCAGCTTGACATGTTTGGTGGTAACCTCCAAAGAGAGACTAAGCATTTAATAGCAGGCTGAATTATCCTCAGTTTCAAGCATGACTGACAAGCCAGCGAGGGGAAATCTTAAACTGCCTGCACAGCAGCTGAAGAAATACAAAAATACAGGGAAAACACCAGGGGAGAAAAAAGCTATCACAATAATAACAATGCAAACAAAACATGACAACTAAGGTCAAATTCCTTTTCCTGGCACTCTGCTAGCCCATCAGCTTTATTAATTTCTATTCAGTTTGTTTTAAAGGACATGAAGCCTGATAAGAAGTCTATCGAGGGGACTGAAAAGACATTCATTTGTTCTATGAGCTTTGGATGCCAGCAATAATCAGTTTACTATAGTTTGTTAATTTATCTACAGTCTAATAGGAAATAGATTTAAGGTTAGAACTTTCAGGGCACTCAGCATTAGCTTCTGTTCTTGTTCAAACAGAAGCTAAAATTTTCAAATTAATTCAGAAAATCTCACCTTTAAGAGAAAGAACAACACATTCATCCTAATTTTCTAATGGGATGTGAACAAAAATTGACATTTCTGTTCTTTCACAAACCAAACTTATTTAGTACTTTGTTCCTCCTTCATCTCCTGCATATGCAAAAGAGGAAGATTTCTGAAATAGAGCAGTTCTTTGATATGCCCACATTAAGCTTCACTTATGATTCGTCTGGCCACAAAACTGCTCTCCCTTTACAATTCTGTTCCATAAACTATTTAATGATTTTGTCCAGCTGAATTTCTCTTGAACAACAGAACCATCCTCATTTTCAACAGAAAGGAGTAAAGAGCATTCAACACACAATAATTATGAACAAAAACCCAGAATTTTGTTTTAATCAAGATCAAAATAAAAGCCAAGAATGAGGGAAAAAAATTGAAATAGCAAGTGTCTGAGCAGTAAGGAGTGGTCTTCTAAATGCATTTCCTGCTTAGTTTCTGTTGGTAACTTGCTCACTCTATTGGAAACTTATGGCCTTGCTGAAAGATACCAGCCCTATTCTCCTTTTTAATTGTGTACAATTAAATAATTTACACTGAATTACAGTTGGAGCATTATGCTAGTAACACCCAAGATTCTGGTTTCCATCCCTGTGATGATCTTTATGGGTCCCATACCTCAGAATATTCTGTGAGTCTGTGATTTAAAACCCAAAACAACTGAGCTGTCAAGGAGTTGCATTCATGGTGTTCAGAAATCCGAGCAAATCTTTTGTGGAACAGACAAAAAACAGCCATTTAATTCTAAAACAGCAACATTTTTGCTGTGAGGTCATTTTTGATTGTCTGTGGGAGGACCTAGCAAACCTACAGATGATCTATTGCCTTTCTGGAAGAGATAAAGGTACTGGACTATATATACTCAAGTGGTGGAAAATTTAGTTTCATTAGACTCATGTTAAAACTTTTAAGAAACTCATCCCTGAAGTCACAAGGATCCATAGGTCCTTTTGTCAAATTCTATATTACTGATGCTACTCTCTCCTGAAATAACTCAAGAACTCTTTCCTTTTTATAATCGTAAAAGACTTTCTCAAAAATCACAGAAATATGTTCACAAAGGTGGAAATGATGAATCACACAGTATTCTGGGTAACATTGCCTTTTCAGTGCATCCTACCAGCATTTTTAAAGCATATCCAAGATTATACTCTCAAAAATTAAACTAAAAAAATTCACTACCACCAATTGAGTTCTCATCTTGGATCTGATGTCAGCACTGCACAAAAAAGCGTTGCCAGCTGAGTGGAGAACTAGGATAAAACTGGAATATAAGCAGCTAAGATGACTTCTTAGATCTCCTGATTATATGAGCTTCATCTGGCAGCTTCATTTACTTCTTTTTACAATTTATTTTTCTTATATGCGATGAAATGTCATCATTCTGAGGGGTGTCAGGAAGAAAAAATAGCAAAACATTGTAAACTGATGTCACTGCTGGTAAAACTGATCTCATATTTTGTACCTAACTATTTGCTTGGGATTGTAGGCAGTTAGCAGAATGTCTTTCAAATACTTTGCCTCTCTTTTATTTATTATCATAAAATAATCCCTCTGCACCAAATGGTTTTTTAGGTGTGCTTTTAAAAATGGATATATTAAGAAATGATATAATTAAAACATAAACCAAAAAGACATAACAAATTAAAATCAAAGCATCTAAACCTTTCCATTCCCACCCTTCTTATAGTCCTTGTCTGAGAATTTAAAATAAAGGTAACAGGTTGGAACAAAGAAAACATAAAATACTTAAATCTCTTGTCAGAAAGCAACTCTTAGTTGACTTTAAACACAAAAGGCTTAACATTTTTGCATCACAAGCAGCAAATACAGAATTTTTTTTAGAGTTTGCTGGAGAGTTACTTTTGAGAAATGTGGAGTGCTTTACTGACAAATTGGTTTCATGAAAATGAAAGGCTTCTACGCCCACTTCTCTAATAAAAAAGACATGAAGATCCCATATATAATTCAGATTTTTCAGAATAGTGCCAGATTAAAGGTTTTTTTGAAATCTTTGTCTGTTTTATCCAAAATAGTCAACAGAGATACATTAGTTCTTTAGAATAAACATGTTAACAGATAAAATTATTTGGTCCTTGACATAATCTCAAATATCAACGTATTTCAGATTGCAGAGATTCACTTTTGTTTAGTGTGACCAGATTTACTGATGAAGTAAAAGTACTTATGTGCTTAAAGATTTCACACCCAGAGAAGTTCTCAAAGGCAGCATCTGACAAACATCTAGACTGAGAACTTCTTCCTTAAATGGTGCAGGCAACAAAGATAAATATAATATCAACATCTCTCACAAAACAAAAGAACTGCTCCACAATTACAATATTTTCCAATAGAATTTGCAATTTTAAATTGGTGTAAATAACAAGCTTCAGCATGACATGTTCATTGCAAAGAAGCAGTCTGTCTCCTCATGTCTACTTTCTTTGAGCCTGGCAAAATGATACTGAAAACCAATCAATAAATCACCACAGCAGGATAAAAAAAAAATTAAAATTATCATAGTAGTTTTTGAGAAAAAATAAATCTGCATCAGAAAATGAAAAATTTTCATCTTCATCTAAAGTCCCATTTGCAAGGATTTCTTGCTCACACCCCCATGAACGCAGCTCGATATCCAGGACAACAACTGCAGGCCCAGATGTGTAAACAGTCTTCTCAAGTAAACAAGAGTCCCATGGCCACAAAAGGTGCCTGCACAGAGAATTTTTGGAGCTGCTCACACTCATGGTACTATACAGAGTTTAGGGATGCAAACCAAGCTTCAAAACAGCAGGAGAATGGGAAGGGAAAGGATGAATTCGCTTGGAGACTGAATATTTTGCTGCTCAACTTGAGCAGTCCAAGCCAAAATGAGCAGATAAACTTTTCAGAGATGGCTCCTAGATACAGTCTACATACTGGAACCAAGTATGAACCTTCAGGATAACTCAACAAAATTCACACTTCTGGCTGCTGCTGCTGCTGTGTAAATGCAGTTTTTCCTCACTCAGAATGCAATACAACTGTAAAGCAAATGTGATTACTTCCACAAGTAACATAAAGTAGTGTTAGGACAGGTACAGTATATTAAGAAAACCTGTCTCCAGCAGAATGATTGAGCTTTTCCTGTGCAGGTAACAAAATTATACTTACAAAATTCATGTACAGATAAAGGTTACATTCTATTTGTCTCTGATTGGGAATAGTTTGCTGCTGAAAGACCAAATCTAGATTATGACCTTTTTCACACTTAGAATGACTGTTTTATTATGGATTTAAATATGAAGGAGATATACATGATACTTTTATACTGATTATGTCCTTTGTTTGTTTGGCCATTTGCATTTTATACTGTCCAGCTGACATGCAAGATCAAGGTGTTTATACAACTGCCTAAATTAGAGAATTAACACCATTCTTAGTAAAAAATGGGAGCTAGTACCTCAGGTCTTTCAAACAGGCTTAGAAACACATTTGCTTGCCTCTCCTTACACTGATTTTTCACTATTCATGCCTTGTAGTGGGGAAAAGCAAGTTACTTTTTATGTTTAGATTGTGGTGTGTCCTCTGTATTGTCTCAGGAGCCAAAAAAGCATCTTGAGCACTGAAAGCTCCCAACATTTGCTGTGTGGCCTGAGCTGCATTGAGCTTGGCCACAGGAACTGGGGGGTGATGTGAATTTTTGAAGATGTCTATTACACAGTGGTGGTTTGGAATCCTAAACAATTCTCAGAGTATGTTATACAATTATTTTCATAATAGACACTCCATTTAAGAAAGGTGTAAGTCCATTTTTAGCTTGATATTTAGCACATTTAGTGGATTCACAGGAAAGGAAAATACAAGCAGCTGTTGATATTTTGTATAGTAATTCACATAAAATGTGTGTGCCCACAAAAGGAGGATAACATAACACCATAACAAACATTTTTTTATATAGCAAATTTCTAATGGTTGCTTCTATCATTGCCCTTTTCCCCCTCTTGAGATTATTTCAGTTCATCTGTTAGATTTATTTTTGTTAATGCAAGCAATAGAGATACTTTCTCTTTAATTGCTTCAGTTTAAATAATATGGCTATTTCTTGGAAAGTGCTTCTAAAGAAGAAGTGGCCTGTCTACAATTCAGTCTGGCTTTAACCCAAGTGATCAGTTCATGTGCTTTTTAGTGTATTTTGCAGTATCAACAACAAAAGTAAAAATTAAAAAGTGTCAAGTGAAAAAAAGGGAAACAACCATCAAGCATTCACCAGCTTGTTTCTTAAAGGGTTTAGAGAGGTATAGCTGGTTATGGCTCAATGTTATAAAACACAACAGTAAGGCAAAGGGTAAACACACAGCAATCAGCTGCAAATCTACTTAAGCAAAACAAAACACAAGCTAACAGATGTTGCCTTAATGACTGAAGTACTTGCTTTGGCAACTATTACCAAAAGGCAAAGTGGAATTTTACCACTGCTTGCCTGCCTGTTGTCTTAGTAAACTGGTCCATGGAAAAGCAGGTTTTACATTTTTTTCACACTGACACACAATTCTGATATAATGGCAGGTTTAAGGAAAACCAGCTCAAAACAATGTAAGCAACTCTTACTTTAAATTTTTAAAAGAAAATATTCACAAAATATTTAGGCCATTTAACTTAGCAATATAGAGAGAGAAAGCAAAATTTTCAGCTGCATATTTCCTCTTGGAACTTAAGATGTGCATAAAAAGTGATAAAACTGCTTGTAAAGTACTGCAGAAATGGTCAAGAATATAATTTGGAATCTATTTCTACTGCCACTGTGAGGTGACCAAGTTATCAGAGTATTATTCATTGTTTAGATGAAAATAACACACACGGATATATCTGAAATAATTGCATACATATCTGAGGAGAAACTAGCCTTTCTTGAAGACTATGACAAAACAATTCATGTATTCTTTTTACTGGGTAAATATTCTCGTACAGTTCAAAAATCCCCAAAACCATAACACCATCCCCCTTTTTTTTATTTTTCTATGCAATAACCTGAAAACTGAAGAGCTAAAGCATAGAAGAAGGGCAAAAAATCAGAAGTGAAACCTCCCAAAAAAACCAGAACAAATTGGTATTTAAGCCACCCAAGGGCCCATGGACTTCATTATCTCCTTCCACAGGGCTTTTCAGCAAAGGAATCACAGGATCATTTAGGCTGGAAAAGTCCTCTAATATCATCAAGTCAAGCCCTTAACCCAATGCTTCCAAATCCACCTCTAAACCACGTCCCTAAGTCTCACATCTACATGGCTTTAAATCCCTCCAGAAATCTAGGACATTTTTTCAGGACCTCACACAGGAGCTGCTGCATGAACAAAATGCCTGACCAGTGCTTCAAAGAAACCTAAAAAATCTACAGGCACAGAAAATCTTCCAAGTAAACGTCTTATGGTGACTCGAAGATTTAGTATGTCCATATTTATCAATGTTTCCCAAAAGACCAAAAAAATGTGATCCAGCCTGTAGAGAAGCTTATCATCTACTGATTGCAGCAATGCTTCTTTTTCAAGTTTCCAAATCAAGAGAAGTATTACAAAAGTTGTATACAAAACACTAAATTAAAAATATATTAGAAATGTAACAATGTCACACAATCAAAAACTAGGATACTCATTTCACAGCTCATATTTATTCCTATACTATTGCACATCTTAAAGGAAAATGTCAACTTAAGCAGGTCACCTAGGCAGGTCTCTTCTTAGACATAAAATATTTTCTATAGTAATTCATCTAACACGTCTGTGCATTTTATAGAAGCTTGCAAGGAATGTGTTTTGAAGAATTTGCACTCTCTCTCAGCCTAGTTCTTGGCAGAATCCATGCAAGAATGCAAGAATTCTCACCTTTGGGCAACATTAGACACACCTGGGCTTGTGCCTGAGGCATTAACAAGTTCAGAAATGCCCCCTTAGCTACAATTAATACAGAGCAGCCACAGCAGCTACAAACATATCCTGGACCTCTCACCAAGAGGGGCCTGTGGTTCTAAATACTGACAAAAGCACTTTGGTTCTCACGTGGAATCCTTTTTAGCTATTGATTTCATCCACTCTTGGGGCATGGTTTTGAGCATTAGACTCCCAGCCTTTCTCATCCAGCAATAGATTCCAAATTCCCCAAACATCTTCCCAGGCCACAGTGAGCAAAACATCATTTTGTAAAAATACAGCTACTTCTAATAAAGCTAAAATATCTATTGCTGTAACAGAAGAAATGCAAGCAGGTAAAAATGGAATGTTTATACTAAAATCGCAGTTTAGCTAAAAATAAAAAGCTTTCAAATTTTTGTGTGCCTTTTTTTAAGTGGACAACAAGAATATCCCTTCTCTCATTAAAACAGGGTCTTAAATCAGTTATAAGTTTGCTTCAGAAAAATGCTGCTAAAGAGACTCATTTATACGAATGACAAACTAAACAAAAAGTGACATTAAACTTCTGTAGTCATCAGTGATTTAGGTAACCACCATTATGCAAGAAGATCTACAGAATTCATTGCATATTTAGCTAAACTGACTTCTCTGGCCTTGTTCATAGACTTTAATTAAAAGTATGTTAAGATCTAATTCATTTATGGTTTCAGTTATAAACTATAAAGTTAATCCAAGATACTGATTAGAACAACTTTCATATAATTTTTACATATCTAATCTTATGTGCAATGATTTAAAACTTTCACTACTATAAAGAAACCAATTTTTACTGCAATATGTTATAATCTTGTAGATTGCATATTGAATGATTCACAATTTGTTGGCAAGTTGCAAAAAAAAATTGCTTTTAATAAGGAATTGGCATCTAAACCAAACACTGAAAGGCTGGGAAATGTAATCAAGAATGTGGTCAAGGATTTAATAAAAATTTTCTTGACTAGAGATCTCCTTCAAAGATACAGGATAACATTTCTACTTTGAACCTGCTTCAATAGGCTATGTCTGTCATTTTCAGATTTCGTTTATGAGTCAGAATCGCTATTGTGGTTGTGATGTGGAGATAGTACAGATATATGAAACAATGTTAAATACTTGAAATACAATCTATCAGCTCAAGTTAGTTGGCAACTGTTAATAGCAGAGGAAAATTGGCAGGAAGCTAAATTTTATTTGCTATAATTAAATGCTATTCTAAGGACATTTTTCCAAAAAATTCTACAGAAGAGTCATGACCACTTCAGTCATGTCATTTGCAAAAGTTGCATCTTCTGTAATCTCCAACCACAGCTGGACAATGAATGTTAATGGAGAGTAACAACAAATCAAACAGCAGAATTTATATCCTACCTTTTATTGATGGCAGCCCACGATGCATTAACACTATCTGTCATCAGCTGTACCTTTCTGGTGTCATCTGCTGAATAATCACGGAGCAGCTTCAGAGCCAGGTCGTTTGCCACATCTACATTTATTTGCCATTGCCGTAGTTCCTTTGAAAATTGCTGAAGTAAAAAGAGAAAGAGAGAAATAAGGAAAGAATAATCCTCAGAGCAACATAAAATGATCACATACATTGTATGGTTATTAAAAAAGGAGCTGAATAACTTATACCATCTGTATAAAAAGAAGGAAAAAAACCCCCAAAAACCACAAAAACCAAAACACTTCCCCAGAGTTACTGGGAATAAAAATCAGTTTTTCTGTATGTTTTAAATTCTTTTAGTCAGAAGATCACAGGACTACTTCTAAACTGTGAGAGGATCAAACAACCAACTTCTAAATGCTAGAAGAGACATGACAACTCAAATTGATAACCACTGATTATAATGTTGACTATTCTTTTCTGAGACACAAATAGATGGATGCATTATTACGCATTATGGAAACTATGACTATTTGTGACATTGAATACTGAGATAAAGAATATAGTGAAATCATATATTCTGAATAATTTTCTTTTTTATACTGTGAAATAATACTGATTTGGACAATTAATACCTGTGCTTTCAGGTTGTTTTTTTTTTATTAAATTTAGTTCATTTTAGTAAATTGTTTATGTAATTAGTGCCATCTACTGGAACAGCACTAAATCTGCAATACAGCAAAATACTTCTGGTAAACCTATCCATATCTTTATAATGCTAATTTATAGTTAATATTAAAAAGCTTGTTAAATTTTGGCCATTTTTTGTTTCCCCCTTTCCTCTCCACTTTCTCCTCTCCTTTCTTTCTCCTCTCCACCTAGGCCAGCTGCCTCCCTACAGAAGCAAGCCAGGAAACCCAGAGCAGTCACTCAGCCAGCAGCCAGCTCCCATGCATCTTTCCTGTTAGCCTTTCTCTCAGAGCAAATTTCCATATAAATGCACTGAAGCTGCATATTTAATCCATAATGTGTAACAACAAAATGAAAGAGCAAAGTTAATTGATTGCCTACTTGTACTTTTGTACTAAACAGCCAATAAAATGGACAATACAAAATAAAAAACAGTTTGAATTTGTAAAGAGAAAGTTGCATATAAACATATGAAGCTATTGACAACAAACAGTAAGACTCAACTGTCTTTATTGTTGTGCTTTAATATACAAATAGGGAAATGCCTGTGAAGAAAAAAACAGTTTTTTCCCCTTCATTCTCCCAAAGCAGTATTCCTTTGGAAATCTTGTTTTGACTCAGATAAGGAATTCTTCACATAGAGCTGAACTTAGATACAATCCCTAGTGAAAGAGTCTAAATACTAAGTAAAAATAAATAAACGTTAAATAATTCATGCATTTAGGTTTTAATCTCAGAAGGTCTGTAAACTGATTTTGATTAAGACTCAGACTAAAATGCACTTGCTCTTTGAATAGGGTCCAAAAGGAATTCTGGGGGGGGGGAGCGGCTTCGATTATTTTCCCCAAACTCTTATCTGTTAAAAGGCTACTTGAGCACCTCTAGGTTGTTTCCATAATTTAAAGCTGAAAATGGGTAATCCTCCCATTTCCTGTGCTATTCCTTCATGAGAGGGCAGATCACTCTGTTACTGAGCACCAGGCAGCCCCAGGAACCAACACAGCACCTTGTTTATCTGGTTTGAGCAAGGGATTCTATTTCTACCAATCAAATATTAGGAGGAGCCTACAAACCCCTAATCCTGAAAACCACCTGAACATGTTATGGTTAGGCTCACCTAAGATGAAGCTGTCTAGACAATTTTTAAAAGAAATTCTCTATGCTAAGCAAGGAGATCTGGACAGGAGAGGTGATAATTTTGTGGAAAACACTACTGTTTCTTTGAGGAAGATACAGGCAGGTGGTTGTTTTGGAAACAGTCTGCCAGTTGAGCCCCTTTCCTGCCAGAATGATATACAATAAGTGTATAAATTTTAATATTTACATAAGTATAATATTGATACAAAATACTAAATAGTAAATACAGTAATTATAATTTCAGTTTTGTAGATCTTATATAGCAAGTATCTATTCTACCTTTAGGTCTATCTATCTTTATTTTACCCTACCTTTCTCTTTGTTTAAAATTACACAGGCAGGCAGGTAATTTTTATTCTCAGCCAAAGAATCACAGCAGACTGACTGTCCACTGCTTTGTATAGAAAAGTTACCATAATATTTTGTCTGCATTGTAAATTAATGGTCTGTAAACTTTACTTTGAAAATAATATATTTTTGCCCAGATCCATGTGAATAAAATTGACCCTCTAAAAGAATTGAAACCCTGTTTTATAATAAAATAAATGGGAAGATCCATTACAAGGTTATTTTCAAAAGTGTTCTCACCATTAACTTCAACATTAATCCATTAACTTCCTGACACTACAACATTAGGTCGTCACTCAGGAAAGAAATTATGAATATAAAGAGCTTTGGGTGATGGAAACTATTTGTATTTCCTGTTTTACTGGAAATTGATATGATTTTCAGCAGCTTTGAGGAGTGCATGCTTCAGCTTTGCTGTATGTGCAGACACTGAGAGCAAAGTTTTACCTGTCCATCCCAAAGAGGCCCATTCACTGCCCTCCTACAAGACTACAATGTATACTTCAGAATTACATTCTTTTCCTTCCTCCTTTCCCTTTTATGTACTCAGGCCTCATTTACCTTTTAGCTACTTAAGACCATGTTTGTTTATTCTTCTTTAAAGGAAATTGCTACGTTACCCTAATTTCTTTCTGACATTCTTTTCAAAGCATTCTCTTTGTTTTGCCTGTGTTATCATTGGAATTTGCTGAGTTAATTAGAAGGCTTAAAGAATTAAGGCTGTGCATTTATCATGTTACTTAGGTATAAATTTATTTATAATTTTTAATTAGAAGACACTAGTTGATGTTATTAGGAATAAAGCCTGTGCAATTAAGAACTCTTGATTAAAAACAAGTAATGAAGTCAGAGCTGCACTTTATGTTATCTCAGGATTGCCCAGTGGAACAAAATCAATGATGCACAGTAGTTCAAATATAGCAATATGAATGTACAACACCATCCAGTTGTGTTTATATATCAAAAATCTGGAAAATCAGGCTTTTTGTCCTTTTTCTATATATCTGTAGCATGTTTTATTTATATACTTAAAGAATTTATTTTTTTTTAATCAAGGAATTTTAATTCAGTGTTTGAAACACAGTCAATAACATGAACTAAATTGTTGTTTTACTGAAATCAAAGCAGCCCTGGAATAATAAAAACCTACAAAATGCTGATTTTTTTTCTTCATCTTGGTACACAGGGAATGGCAAAAGAGTCCCTAATAAGTCACTACCCTGCAAGGATCTGACAAAGGCAAGCAAAGGCAGCCTCAGCCTTATCCACAAATTCAGGACATAAAGTTCACACCCTGGGCTCTGCAGTGGAAGGCTGCCTGGCCTTTTGAGTCCCAACAGGGCAGGGGATGCAATCAGGCTGCCATTGAATTTCCTGTTTAGATGCAAAAATGAAGGTCAATGAAGGACAGAAATGAAATGTTGTCTCCATTCTTCCTCCTCTTCCCTTTGCCTATCCCAGATGAAGTTGCACAGAGGAAGAAGAGATGCCTCATTAGCTCCTACGAAAGCAAAGAGCCGCAGAGTGAGCAGGCAATCCCAGCAGTTTGGTTTGGTTTGGGGTTTTGGTGGTTTTTTAAATTTATTTTTCCTCCTCTTTCAAACAGAGGCTCAGCATCCTATTAAGAAAAGGCTAGTTTTACACTAGCTCATGTTCTGATGACGTGCTGATGCAAGGAGTTGAGGTGTGATTGTGTACTATTTATACACCTATAACCTTCAGCCTGCTGAGTTAACCATCTGCAGTCATCACTTAAAGAACAATGAAAAACAGGGCTTAATGGGTAAAGACTCTCATTGGCCACATTGCCATATTCTGGTTCCCCACTCCTAACACCAGTTTAGTACTCCAATACCAAATAAAAACACAGAATGAAAAAAAATGCTGCAATTCTCAGCAAATTAATCTGAATTAATTTCTGATTAAAATTAATAATTATTAGCTATAGTACCTGGTTACTTTTATCTTTTAAATGACAGAAACATTTTTTTAAAATTCTTTTAAAAACATTAATGGCCAAATACAAACAAGTTTTAGATTTTTTTTTATGCTGGCATTGTAAAAAAAAAAATCAAGAGACTGTTATCACTGAGTTTACCATGTACTCTTGTAGTAGGATGCCCTAACAAAAATACATCAACACAAGCACTGACTAAAAGTTCCTCCAAAGCAGAAGGAAACTTACACATTGCTTCATCTGTCTTTAGGCAGACCTACAATGTTCAACAAGCAAATCAGAAGAAAGCTTTGTGACTACTTTCTCACACCAAGCTGTGTTGAGATACAAAGCTGACAAAATTAATGTCTGAAGAATTTATTAAGTCTTGCACTGACCTCTCTCTTTCCCTCAAAGCAAATGAATAGAAATTACAGCTTTCTCTTCATCAGTGTAACAGCAAGCCAAAATACAGCCTACTTACTCTACATCTTCAGGGGACAAAATCAAAATATATGTGTTTGGCACAGAAGCCTGGAAAGCATTTATTTTGAGAACTTGATGTATTTCTAGGTCCTTCAGTTTAGATAATACTGTACAGCAGAAACATAAAGCTGCTAACTCAAAAAAAAAAATTCCATTTTCCTTAGACTTCATGACCCCTTATTTCAAGCATGAACATAACAGCTGATGCTGTCACATCTGAGAAAATTTGATGAAGGATTTGACACAATAGGAATTACTGGCAGACAAAGATAATTCCTCTAGGAAGGCTGGCACAGAAAAACCACAAAAAGGAGAGGGGAAAAAAATCCCCCACCCCTCCTACTCCCCACTCTCTAAGACAATGAATTTCTTCTAGACTTGAGGAAGAAAGGCTAGGCAAAACCAAATAAATGAAAGTTAACAACCCTGGAGGAGTAGAGCTTGTTGATGTTCATGTCATCAGGTGGGCACAAATTAAGATGGACTAGCTGAGACACTGAAATTAAAATTATAGGTTAATGTCTGTAACTTGACACAACACATCCACCTCATTGGATCCAAACTGGTGGGAATGGCTGAGGATACAGACAGCCCAAGTGAGGTAAGAGGCAAAAGAAACTTCGGGTCTCCATTCCCATTCTCTGTTTAAAGATTCTCTGCCTTCTGAAAATAAGTACACTATTATTCTTTCTCTAGAACTCTGGGGGTGAAGGAGAAGAATGGCATGTTCTTATTTCTCTCCATGGCTAATGTTGATCCAAACAACCCCATAGTTTTTTTCATAAAGCACAGTTCCTTAAATGGACCTCATCTCAACTTCATACACTCTTGTAAAAAAAGTGGACAAAAAATCCATTTCTAAAGCAACATTTTCAATTACTTTCCTAGTTTAGTAATTTGTTTTTGGAAAATAAGACACTCCAATACAATGACATAAGACAGTGTTTGCACAGAACTCTTTTTTGGTTAATTGAGTCTTTGCAGAGCTGAGACATTGACTATGTTGAAGCTTTTCCTTTTTTCTTAACAAATACTGGGCAGAAGCCAGGACTGTATCTCTGCAGGAAGACAGTGACAAATGGGAGTCCTGTGTGCTGAGTGGCAGTACTACACATGATCTATAACTCTTTCTAATACATTAGTGAGTGATTGCCCTTGTTTACCATAATCTACCCTTCCCAAGCAATGACCCTTTGGTACAATCTTAAATGAGATAACTCAACCTCAGCTCAGCCCCAAAACAATGGGCTGATGAACATTTTTATGCTTCTTACAGGGAAGAAAAAGGAAAAAATAGCAAGCAAAAACTCCAAAAGAGTTTGCATTTAATTCTAACTAACTGATGATGGAGATAACTGGACCAATCATGAAATTCTACATATACTTTCTCTGGCAGCAAAACCAGTTGATGAGGACCTTAACTCAAAAACTCTTCACAGCAGTTCATTACCATTCATCTGTGTAAACAGGACTGCTCTAAGCACACAAACTTTAACCAAAAATTGAGTGGTAGGAGTTAAAAAAAAACTTCAAAAATCTGGTGGGCAGGAAAGGAGAATATATCATAAAATACTTGTATAACTCTTTTCCCATAGAGGCAGGAGTCACCTTAAAAAGCTGATCAATTGGTTGATTTCAACCTTGGTTTTCCCCAGCTAGATAATGAGATATTATTAATCTTAAACAACTGTTCTCAAAATTTTTTCATGAAGAATTTCACCAAAGTATGACTGTTTCTATTACAAGGAACTTCAAAACTGATACAACAGAATATTTTCTACCTGAGGTACAGCTCAGCTATATAAGTTAACACATTGAAGCCCCATAATGTGGCAACATGTGTGCTAAAATCACAAGAGCAGCCATTTCAGATTGTTTTTTTTCCAGTTATTAACCCTGTCAAGGTTGAAGCTGGTGAGATTATCTTGTGGCAAATCTAAAATGCTTGATTTCCAAAATATACCCATTTAGTTTGCTATAGATGGGTTTTTTCTTGCTTTCTCGACTACTTCCAGAAAACCTATACAGCTTCACAAGCAGTGCAGACAGCCATGGACAGCCATATCAATAGTACAGAATTTCCCAGACTGCAGTACCAGTGCTCTGAGGCTGCTGAACAGATGTGAAATACTTGTGCTGAACAAGTAGGTATTCCTCCTGTGAGATCAGCCAGCTATTTGTTATGACTTTAGATAAGTTAAGACCAATTTCATATTCAAGGAATATGCTACACATATTTTAGACTTTGCATGTCAATTTTTTTCTAATTTACTGTGGAAGACTTTTTGCAATGTACACTGTCCACAGTTAGAGGACAACAGTTAGAGGGCATTTTCTTTAACGACTTCATTAACTCAAATGGAAATATTTTAATACTCAGTAGTGACCTTAAGTTCTGTGTTCTGCTTTTTCAAAGCATCCACGGTGTAGGAAATTTCTTTCCATGACTCAAGCTTTGCTTTTGCTTGTTCAAGAACCTGCTCAGCTTCTCGTTTAGCTTCCAGCCACTGTGTTGAATCCTTCAGCATCTCTTGAAGCTGCTGTCTCCGGTTTTGGAGGTATCCATGCACTTCATCCCACTGGTTCTGTATCTTTTCAACTGGTGAAACACAAAGGAAAAACAAAAGCTGAATTACTTAAAAGTCTTTCCTTTTCTTCTTCTTCTTCTTTCTTTTTAATTCTGTTTTTAACAGGGAGGAAACAATGACATTAAAATCTTTCTAGAAACAGACCATATCAGAAAACTTCTGTACTTTTAAACTGCAATTGCATAGAAGTTTAGTTCAAAAAAAAGAACAGATAAACTGTTCTGGGTCACACAGTAAGGCATTATGACACACAGCATGTTTTAATGCATATGCAGCAAAGAATGACAGGTTCATGCCTCAAAAACCCTTATGAAATAGGACCACATTTGAGAAAAAGTGTCTGCAATAATCCTTCATTCTTAACAAACCAAGGATTTTCTGAAGAACAAGTTCCTTAGGGACTAGAGTAATATTAGTTGAATGTTTATTGCAAGATATAATTAATGGCTGTACTTTCTTATTTCATTAGGGCAAATGTTAGCAAACTGCAAAGGCTAAACAACTTGCTCATATGATCATGGTAAATATAAAATAACAATGAGCTTTATCCACTGTTTGAAAGAAAAGTGATTTCTGGAAACTTAAGAATCACTAAGATAAGCATTGGCTAGCATCCAGCACCAGGTTCATCCATAGTAGCATAAAAACACCAATAGACAGAATGTCCAAGCAGCTGAAGCTTGACACAATATAAGCAAAAAACCCAAACTCCACAAACAGTAAAATCTGTGCAGTGCATGAAGGAATAAGCATTCCATTCACATATGTATATATATATATATACACACACATATAGTTCCCAGAGCTTAGTCAGCACAAAAATATGTTCTCAGTATTTTCTTGAACACTACTTCACTGCATTTTAAATTCACAGTCCTTCTAGGGAAGGGAACTGAGATTCCTAGAGTAATCAGATAGCAGTTGAAATATTCATTCACTGGTAGTTCCAACACTGCATCTCTCACTGCAAGGCTGATTCCATAATGGCGCAGCCCAAAGACCTGGATGAGAAATGCTCCAGCAGGGAAAAGAGACTTCTACCTATCAATGCTTTTCCTTCTTCCAGAAGACAGGATAAAGATTTTCCATAGATTCAGCTGAGGTTTAGCAAGAGAGAGAAGAAAACCTTTCAGCATTCCCTGCTGAAGCCTGGGGAGAAGAACTGAGTAAGCACACATAGCAGCATGTTTAAGTCAAAGGAAAAGCAAAAGGAACTGAAGAAACAGAGCTGGAACACATAAAGCACCATCAGAGCACAGCAAGCGTAGCCTAAGGTGCAAATGCTTAAATTTAATCTGAAGCAAATCTAACCCCTCATTTTAGGAAGCTGTACACTCGTGTCACAAAACAACTCATTTCTGTGCCCTCCCTGGGTGAGGATTTCCGATGTAACCTTTAGAGTACACTTGAAACAAAAGAGGCTGTAGACTCCAGAGACGGTGAATAACAGAAGTGAGCTGCTTGAGCAAAATCTCCCTGCTATGGCTACAGCATGAGGCTCAAGGGTTGTGCTGGAGGCTTAGGGACAAATACTGCCCAAACACCTTCCACAGAGTCACTGGCAACAGCTGTCACCTATTTCTTGCAAATCATTCCTTTCCCCCTTTGGGACATTCATATGTTCCGATTCCTGTAAAACTGGAGATTTTGGTGCATTGCAGACAGAAGTACAACAGCTTGTTTGTGTCAGCTGCCCATGAAAAAGAAAACACAGACTACAAAATTCCTACCCATTTTTTTTTATTATAAGTGTCCTTGTTGGTGGGTGTAGTTTGGGGGGCTTATGATGGTTTTTTTTGGCAGGGGTTAGATGATTATGAAATGAATTAAAACCCTCTGCTTCAAAGGAAAGTTGGATCTACAGTTATATAAAATTTTCATAAGAGCTGCTTTTAATAAGGAAAGTGAGATTTGTTATCACCTAAAATCAAAATATTTATAGATGTATTGTTTCCATAATGTCTCATGAGGTTAGTATGTAAGTAAGATATTTAGCAGTTCTCCTCCAGGGACTGTGCTTTTTGCAGCAAGACTGAGTTTCTCATCAGATACCACAGTCCTGGGATTCCATGATGACCAATTCTCCCACCCAAGAGGACAATGAAGCTGCATAATGAAAACTGCATTCAGGATATCCCAGGAGCCCATTTACACAAGTGACTATGAGTGCACAAGCTCCAAATCTATGAAAAACATTTCCCGTTTCCCTGTGAAAATACTTGGCTTAGCTCCCTCAGTAAATTTTTTTTATATATACATATGTACATATATATATTTACTTTTGCTTTGTTACAGACTGGAATTGAAGAATTCAGGAAGTTATTAGGTAATCTAAACAAAACAAAACAAAAAAACCCAAAGAATAAGTGTTGTTTCCTTGCACTAGTGAATGACCAAATCCAATTAAACAAGTACTTCACTTGTGGTTAAACACACGATGATATCTACATAATTAATCTGGCTTTTCTAAGGTAAAGTATACCAAAAAGTGAAGTACTATTTAAGACAAAATATGTATAAATAATTTATTAGAGAGGCTTTTATAATTATGACAATATTATTTAATTTAATGCAACATATAGATCTCTACATTACTTTACATTTGCAATTTCTAAATGATGATCCCATTTGATAGACTTTTGAATAACAAAAATCACAAGGCTCTAAAACTTAAAATATGAGGTGCACTTCCAAAATTAAAACTACAGCATAAATCCATGTCTCTTAAGGATGTATTTTGTTCATGATCATTCTGTAGAACAAAAGATGCATGCCACTTAAATTTATGCCAAACAAAAAAGTTAGAAAATGTAATTTGAGTGCTTATTGTGTTAGAACTGAGCTCAGGAACCCATGAACCCTTTCACCTGTAGCTAATGAGTTAGTGACTGCAGATGAGAAGGGTCAGAGAATTGTTATTAAATCATATTTGACAGTAGTAGACAACTTTTAAATTGTGAACATCATAGATGGTTTGTGCAAGGGTACTGGAAAAGGCTTTTTCTGGGTACTGGTTACTACTGGGAATAGGTTTATTAATATATTTAAGAATGTTTGATAAGACAGCAGTGAGGAATCTCAGTCCAAAGTTCTTTCAGGCCAACGCTCTGACCACAGCCCTTAGAAGGGCTATTTCTGCTGTCCAGACATTATAAATCCTTAAGGTCCCCATGTGTATACACAGGACTGGGCTGGGTTTAGCTGGGGTAGTTACATTTCTTTCCAGTGGCCAATATGGGGCTGTGGTTTGGATTTGTGCTGAACACAGGGTTGATCATACAGAGATGTTTTTGTCATTGCTGAGCAGGGCTTACACAGAGCCAAGGCCTTTTCTGCTTTTCCCACAGCCACACTGGTGAGGGGCTGGGGTGCCTGGGAGGCTGGGAGGAGACAGAGCTGGGACAGGGGACCCAAACTGACCACAGGGATATCCCAGAGCATGTGGCATCATGGATCAGAGTGTGAAGTGGGAAGAAGAAGGAGCAAGGGGAGGATGTTTGGAGTGATGGGGTTTGTCTTGCCAAGTCACCATTCCCTGTGATGGGGCCCTGCTCTCCTGGGATGGCTGAACCCCTGCCCAGCCATGGGGATCACTGAATCAATTCCTTGTGTTGCTTTCCTTGTGTGAGTGGCTTTTGCTTTCCCTATTAAACTGTCTTTATCTCAAAGTTTTCCAGCTTTGACCCTTCTGATTCTGTCCATGATTCTGATGTTGGGATAGTAAATGAGCGTCTGGCTGGGATTAATGGGTTCAGCATAGAGAAAATCAATTTCTTACAAAGTTTCATCACCCTTACCTGCAATGAGAAAGACAGGCCTATAAATAAGAAGTTAGGTTCCAGACCCAGAAAAATAGAAGAACCAATGGCATGTGAACTAATTGTTCCAGAAAAACAAAATTGCACAAGTTTTGGAGAACTAAAGAAAAAATGTTATCACTTTTTCCTACCTTGAATTTAAGGCCCTCAATAAATAATATTCAATAAATTTAAAAAATATATATAGAAAACAAAAGTGGACCAAAAGCTATTGCAAAGATGAAAAAAAGAACCTGAAAGTTAAGTAAGAACATCAAATATGACTAAAAAAAGTAAGTTTTGCAAGAAAAAAGTAATGTAACTGTCCTTACTGCACTCCCCATTATAAAAGCATACTATTGAAATGAGATTCCAATCTTTATGTTTTACATATTATTCTACATATTGTGATAACTATACATTGGAAACACCTAGATAGACACAACAAACTATTGATATAACTATTGATATATGTACTATTGATATAACTGAAGCACAGGAATTTTAAATAATTAGTAACAATGACAAAAATCTTTTTGTCCCCATAGTTGAGTGGTTCCTGAAACACCTCAGTTTATATTGTTCACTACAGCTAAGTCCTGTACCTTCTACATTTCAAAGCCCAGTGTCTTATTTCTTGGTGTGGCAAAAAATCCTTGTTCTATCCCATTTTCTTCCTTTCCTTCCTTGCCCTAAATTTGACAACAGTACAATGTTTTGTAATAATCAGTATTAACAATTCAAGAAGATTTTTATTGACTGCAAAGGGGCAATCTGGAAAAATCAAGGCAGAATTTTCTTCACAGCCTTAATGAAGAGAAATATTTTATTAATGCATGAGGCCACATGCATTACTAGTAATTAGTTTTACATGACTATAAAGCCACAAAAATATTTGACAAATCTAAACTGAGTGTCAGAAAGAAAAAGCATATACAAGAGGTTATTTCCTGAAGTGAAAACCAATCTCCATCCATTTCCCAACCACAGTGCTCCAGAAGAAGTCCTCATTGTACTTCACCTACACAACTTTTGTGCTTGCTTACTGGAAAGTGTCCCAGCATGGCTCCAGCCACTCCCAGTCCAACAATGGTGAGATTCTGACAGAATGTAATTTCAAGGTTGCTATTCAATTTCTTTTTTTCTATCTCTACTATTTCCTTGCTGATCAATAGTGATTATACACTAAAATTCACAAAAGAAATTCTGCTGAACTGAAGTTACTATATGCAACAACAAAGCAGAAAGCAACATCTAAAGTAACCAGACACAAGATAGGTATTCTTCAATCTTGTTATCATTAATTTCATATACCAAAGAAAGAATGCACTTATTGAAGGAGAGTGAATGAGACTGCATCCTTAAAATTCAGTCCTTAAAATTTTATTTATTAGCAAAAATTTTCATAGGTTCTTCATACTTTAATCTTTATTGGGAAACAAAAAAATATTTTTCTTTGGTAAATGTTCATGCCATTTTATCAATATATCTTATTGACACATATAGCTTCAGTAAGAGAATTTACTCTCTGCTGTTTATAATAGAACCAAAAAGGAAGCAACAGAAAAGGAGTCTGAGAAGAAGCTATCAGTCACAGGAGAAATGATGTTCATATTATTAGAACACACATATTGCATATTTATTCTATGCAAAGATGAAAAAAGTATTATTTCCATGCAGTTTGTTAGGTCTATTGAATCTAGTAGACCCTCCAAGAAAGTGAATAAGTTTGTGAACAGCAACAGAATTTGTGAGGTAGAAACCCTCTACTTTCCTTGTCCAAAAAATTACACAAGCTACACTAATTTTGCACTGCAGGAGACTTCTTCTCAAAAGCATTATTGTCCATATATTGACATTTTCCTATAAAAGCAGCTTTTTCAGTGTATTTTCATAGATTTGAAGACTAAAGGAACTAATACAATCTGATCTGCTGCAGAATGTAACTGGAGAACAGCAGAACAGTTATAGCCAGTATTAATCCATGTTATCA
This sequence comes from Agelaius phoeniceus, assembly GCF_051311805.1. Classification (NCBI taxonomy): domain Eukaryota; kingdom Metazoa; phylum Chordata; class Aves; order Passeriformes; family Icteridae; genus Agelaius; species Agelaius phoeniceus. Next base: position 11,154,160 of record NC_135266.1, on the reverse strand, counting down.
AAGCTGCTGATGCACTGATTTTCAGGTTGGATTAATTTTTGCTTGAATTGCAGCCCAACATTATACTTTCTTTCAAATGTTCTGGATAGTTAATTGTTATGCATTTCATTTTACTTCATTTGTTTTTTACTTATCTATGCATTTATCTATATTAAATTTAGTTTAGTTACACTTTTGCAGCTGTACAACACTCCAGTTTTTTCCAGTCCACAGAGTTTTAAGTGAGCAGGTTTTATGAGAGGCATGATGGAGAAAATAGAAAATATGGATCTAAACAGAAATATTCTAAGTTATTGCCCCTTTTTTACAGCTTTTTCTTTCTCCCACTAATCAATATAATCTTCCACATAATAGGGATAAACAAATTGTGAGGGAAAAAAGATACATTTTTATAGGGTTACAAGACCATTCTGAAAGAATGCATGTCTTACTAAATGTAAGACTTTCTGATTTTTTTCAATTTTTCTCAGTTTTCTGTAATCAACATGAGTGGAATCAGAGCTAAAATATGACTTAAACTTTGTCTTATCTTGTTATTTCCTTTAGTTTTATTATTGTATTGTTCTAAGAAAGTAAGTGAAACTTTTTTTTTTTAAACCAGGAAAGGCTTTATTTAAAATTCTCCATTTGTCAATTATTTCTTGCTGTGAGTGCTCTATTTTCTGTTCTCCTGCCTTCCAGAACAGGAGGTGTCTGACTTGAGTCTTATTTTTCAAAGAGGAATCACTTTGATAAAGCCTATCATACAACATCCCTTGACAAAAGGATGCTGTCTCTGTTCTTAAGAAGAATCTGAATCTGTGCAAGACTGGCCTAGGGAGAACATTTGGATGGAAGATGCAAAGTCAAGTGAGGATAAGTTTAAACCATTTCTTTTTTTAATTGCTGAAGTACTTGGGGAGTTCCAGGGACAGTTATGCCCTAAGTTGCTGCCTGCATCATTATGGATCTGGACAGGACACAGCACCCAGCAGAGAACAGCTGGAGCCAGCCTGCTCAGGTGCTGATTTATGCTTCAGCTGTCCTTCATCTTTCCTTGGAGAGAAGCATTTCTCTTGACCTTTTCCAATGGCTTATAAAAGTCATACTTCTTAAAAAATGACCTTAGAAACTTATGGCAGAAGTTTAACATACATATGGAAAATCGTTAATAATTTGTCATATAGGATATTTTATGCATCAGTGGTCAATAAACCCCCTATTTGGGGTTTATTGGCTAAATCCTCAATGAGAGGATTTAGCCAATAAACCCCAATAGGGGGGTGGCAACACAGAATATCGACCCCAATGTGAAGTCTGCCATTTTTGCCAGTAAGATGTCAGATGTAGCTTTTATGCACCATTAATATATTAAGGTATTTATAGAAACATTAGTCCTTATCATAAAGTATCATAACACATAATGACAGACTTTTTAAAAGCCTATTTTTACAGAAAATTAGGCAAAACAGAAAGGACTTATTCAAACTAAGCTGCATTTAAACAAGTTAATAAATAATACCTGGGAAAAAGGAATGACCTGCAATCTATACTATTGTGCAATATTACAGTTTTAATAAACAAATAGAAATTATTGCAAAGGAAATCAGGAAGAAGAAGCACTCAGAGCCTTTAGCTGTCTTTTGGGGGTCATGAAGAGCAATGAAAATGCACCTGACACACCAAGGCATGAAAGTCCAGAGGGGAAGAACATTACTTTCCCTGCCCTCTCAGAGCTTAAGAAGGACAGGCAATGAGAGATTTCAACAGATGTAGATGTGTTTGGGTTTTTTTTTTTAAATACACAGAGTCATAATCTTATTTTGTAGTTTGATACTTTTGGGGGGTAATTATTTCCAACTATTGCAAGTCTGATGTAATTTTGTTTTGTTTCACTAGGGCAGAGCTGATTTTCTTTTATCTAAAAAACACTTCCACATGCTCAAACTAATGAAGGTCACTCTGTTCCTTTGGAAGTGTCAGATCAAACAGACTTAACTGAAAACTGTCAAGTGGTTTCTGCTAAGCACCAAGTGAATAATTTTTCAACACTGTTAAGTATGCTTTATACCTTGCTGTAGAGAGTGGGAGTTGAGACCAGACTAAGCTGGTAGCACATCTAAAGAAATTAGTTTCTTACACCAAGCAAGAAGTAACTTCCATGACTGAGCACTGAGAAGGGCATGCAAGAGTTTATTATTTGGAAAAGAGGTCCCTCAGAAAGCATTCACCAGTTTCTCAACTTTTTACAGAAGTATTCATGTATATAACATTTATCACCTCTCAAATAATTTTTCGCTAAATGAGAAAAGGAACAGATCATGATATGCACAATGTGGGAGATCATTTGCTTTGCATTTTAAAATGTCATACAATCTGTAAAACTCTGATGTGAGAAATCAACACTTACCCTAAAGTGATGTAGGATTCTTTAGGATTTAGTATTAAATAGGTAACAAATCTAAGTGTAGTATTGTTAGAAACCTACAAAACCAAATATATGTATTTGCATATACAAAAACTATTGACAAGGTAGATGGACAGATTAGAGAATGATCTTTTGATCATAATCTCTGTTGCCACCAGATCCTTAAGAGCAGGACATTCATGGACATATGGATTGACCAAATTAAAATCCCACTACTCTGGCAGAGTCATCAGAGTTACACTTAGTAACTCTTCCACAACCCCAGAAGCAGGCTGCATATGGACATGCCCTTAGAAGTTAACTAAATTATCTTTTTCTACAGAAACTCTCACCTTTGGATGATATAAAAATATAACTTCAGTGTAACATTGTATTAACTGAAAAAAAACAGAGGGTTTCTTTGCTAGAATGATTTAATCATCTTTCAAAATGTTTGATTTATTCTCTTTCCTTTGTTGCATGTAGAAAATATGCACTGCATTATTGGATTTAGCTTTCTTAAATATTCATAATATAATTATGAAGACTTACATTAGATTTAGAAATGATATTTAGACTGATGGGAAGTACCCAAACTAAAACCAAAGGATTAACACTAATCTGATTAACTAGATGAGTGAATATGTAGGTAATCCAATTGTTTCAGTTTAAAATGTATAGAAAAGTTTTCAAATAACTGAATAGGAAAAAAAAGAATTAATTTCTGTATTTTTTTTCTCATTGCAAGGTATAATTAGAGGCAACTAAGTACTTTAGTATTTATCTTTGCCCAAATGTCTGTTTGTTTGGGTTTTATTCTAGGATATTGGTTACTCAAGATATTAAAAGGAAAATAATTTATGGTTATGTATCTAATTTGTGTTCATGGATGATTGCTTTTGTAACAATCAACCTGCCTACAAAATATTTATTTCAGAAGAAATGTCTGTGCCTGTATTTGAAATGGGATATTAAATTAGTGATATTGTATTTTACTTTCTCTGAACATAATCAAGAATGCTATTAGCATTATTAAAGTACATCAGCTTTCATATACTAGTGCTTTCCTAAACTTACTGATGCAAAAACATAATGGTAGGTTGGGTAGTTTAAGTCCTGAAATGTGTGAAATTCATTACCTACCTAATGAGGCGTATAGGCAGTGAAATTGTGAATTCTTAGTACCACATAATTTTGCGTAGCTATCATACATTCATATTTACACTGCATATTCCTAATGTCATCAGCCTACTACCTCCTACTGAGTTTGGGCTGAGACTTGCTTTCCAAATATATCTGCATTTGTTATTCTGTACACTGATTTGCTTTGGCTTTGATTTAAGAGATCCAGCTCTAAGTGTAGGAGCAAGACTTTGGGAGATGTTGAGTGAATGAAAATAACTAGCAAATTAAAATTGACATAATAATTCAGCTATCAGGCTCCAAGTTACTGAAGCAAAGTTTTGCAGACGGTTTATATTTCTATTTTTTTCCACCAAAAAACCCCAAACGAGCACAGCCTATCGTGGATCTTCTCCTGTGCCTCTTCTGACACTACCAAATCACTCCACCTCCACAGCACACAACCCTCACCAGGGTCAGCTGGGAGACAACTCCAGAGCTCCACTACTGCACCACAGTGACAGAAAATTGGGTGCTGGAAATGGCACTGAGCTTAGCTCAGAATCCAAAAAAAGCCATGCATACAGGAGGAGGAAAAAACCAGTGTGCCAAATCAAAAACACACCAGCTTTGGCTTTTATATTTCCTTTCAAAGCAAAGAAAACTTCCAAATGATCAAGAACTTATTTGAAAGGAAAGAAATCATAGCACTTCTTTGAAAATATTTCTATATTCAGCTTCAAGCATAAATTTCAGGTATTTCTGAGTTATCAGTACATCTGAACTGAGTTAACAATCTTTCATTTCACAAGAGAAACTGAAAAGAGTCTACATTTATTTTCTTCACAGATTACCAGTTTCTTAATCAGAGACTCAGAATGGTTTGAGTTGGAGAAGGCCTTTAAAAATCACCTAGTTCCAACTGCCTGTTATGAGCAGGGAACCTTCCAGGTTGCTCAAAGCCCCACCCTGGCCTTGAACACTACCAGCAATGGGCCATCTGTAATTTCTCTGGGCAACCAGTTCCACTGCCCCACTACCCCCACAGTAAAGAATTTCTTCCTAATATCCAATATGAACCTGCCCTCTTTCAGTTTAAACCCTTTCTCAATGCTCTATCACTACTGCCCTTACAAAAAATCCCTCTCCAGAACCAAAAGGTGGCAGTGAGGTGTCCCAGGAGCCTTCTCTTCTCCAGGATGACCAAGGCCAGCTCTCAAACTCTTTTCCTAGAGAGGTGCTCCAGCCCTCACGGCCTCCTCTGCACCTGCTTTAACATGTCCATGTGTCTTCTACTGGGGACCCCACAGCTGGATACACAGCTTCACCCATGAGATATTTTCAGGAACAGCTGACTATAAATTTTAGCACAGACAGGAGCTTATAGACTCAAAAGAAAGTCAACTTTTCATAATAGATTATGAATTGTCCTGGTGATTTGGGTAAATAATTCTCTTACAATAATCTTGAGAGAAGAAAAACATGAGATATCAAAAGACTGAAAATTTTAAAAATCTACCTTTTTTTTTTCCCTTTGGATTTACAATCACAGTGTTTTAGATAAATTGAACCAATTTTAAACTATTTCCAAAGATTGCTTGGGGCCCCTGCTTTTTCTTCAGATTGACATTTCCACAGTTCTTGGAATTGTCCCATTCTCTCTTCCCTCCCACACTTGCACCAATTTTTTAAGCACTCCACAAGGTGCTGTCAGTCTGATACTGGTTAATTCATACATTTTTATGCAAAGAAAGACAATCTCAGCTTCCTAACACTTGAAATTCTTAATTTCAACTTTGTGGAAGTATAAAGCAAACAAGTAATTAAATTTCACTCTTAAAATGGCCAATGCACTTCAAAGTAAATATCCAACAGAGTCAACTAAGGAAGTAACATACACAGCAGGAGAAAGATATTTCCTCTGAAAATTCCATAACATTCAAACATTTTGAGCATTCTCTGTCAATTACAATGCTCTTATTTTTTAAATTAATTGTGGATTAGAAAATGGGGGTCCCATGATAAAAATGCTGGTATTTGAACTTAAAGGAGAACAACCCTGCAAGCGTATGTGTGTGCTAGAAAAAAATAAAAAATAACATTTTTTTATTTTCCTGTTCTGAATTTAATGGACTAGTTCTCAAGGTCACATAAACTGGGTCTTAATCTATGGAGCCTGGTATGATACTACACTTATTTGTTCCTTAATAACTAAATAGATACATAAAGAGTAGTAAAAAAAACCCAAAAAAATGTATCATATCTGTCATTTTAGTGCAATATTTAGCTAATAAAGGAAAAAAAAAGTATCAATTACACCAATCTTGAGAAAAGAAAAGACATGGTAACTTGCCTTTTACTATTTAGTTTCTTTTGTCTGAGGGGTTGTGTTTGTTCTGGGGTGTTTTGTTTTCTTTTAATCAGACATCAGCACTTTGTTCATGTTCTCTATGGTACTCCAACAGAGATCAAAACATTGGTGAGTCACTCTGTGGGCTGAACTTAATCCACTTTAGACAAACACTTCAAAGTCACTATTCTGATATGGCTTAAACTCGGCAAATTTGGTACCTAACGCACTGCACAGGATTGGATTGGACATTAGAAAGCATTTCTTTACTGAGAGGGAGGATAGATAGTGAGAGAGGCTTCCTGAAGAGGTGGTGAATGTCCCTTGTCTGTGAGCATTTGGAAAATACCCTCAAAAAGTGCTTTAACATTTGATCAGCTCTGAAGTGGTCAAGCAGAAGGACTAGATGGTCACTGTAGGTACTTTCCAACTGAAAAAGTCAGTTCTGTTCTATTCTGCATTTTCAGGAAACTACATAAAATGGAGCAAAGAAAATTATCCAACAAACAGATGAAATCACTACTTTTGCCATCCTAATATTATGCTGCTGTGAAGAGAGCCAAGTGTCAAAAGTACAGGAATTCAGAGAGACTGTAATGAATATTCTGCAAAATTATTACATCCCTTGCTCTGAAATCCAGCACTCATTTCTAAACTTAAGATGGTGAAGCAGACATAAACACAGTCTGACACTTCCAGCAAAAATTTCCATAGCATAGGCGTTCGCTTGACTGTACACAAGTTCCCATCCAATTAAAATATAACAAAATAGATCTTTTTCCTAAATATTCCCTTTTAAGCTCAGAGTTTCACCAAGCCCAAATGCCACCACTTTCTCACCACATATCTGAGTACTCATTATCCACCCTCCTTTGCTGTTACTCAACCAGGGATTGTCCTCTGTCGAGCCATTCTCTCACCTGTCATGGAATAGACTTGCTGATAAGAAAGATGAAACAGAAGCAGCAAGTCTCCAGAACTGCTTTGTTTTTTCTCCTTCCCCCCCTTTTTGGTACGATAAAGGCTGAAACACTGTTATCCATCAAACACAGACTGAAAAGCCTCAGAGTCACCATTCGATCCTGAAACCAGTAATAAAATGAAATTCTTTGATTTATCTGCAGCAGTTCATAAGTAACCATAGTGATGGTTTGTATACATAACAGAATCAAATCACCAGCTGGTGCAACCACTCACCAAAGTCTTAGGACCTCTCTCACAGAGACTAAGCCAGTATTTACTCAGGTTGGATTTGCAAAGGAGCTTTGGGGCTGTGTAAAACACTGGTTTTATTTTCAGTTTATTCTTGACTCAAGCCAAACCAAAATTATGATAAATTTATATCGAGGATAGCCAAAGTAAAATCCTTAGGCCAAACATACCTCAGGATGCTTAACTAAGTTGTCTGAGAACTGCATGTTCCAATATATGTTCTTTGTGTATTTCATCCATTTTAGGAAAAGAGATGGGACACAAAGTACACCAAAACCTGCATTTTCCTGATATGGCTGATTATGTGGCATCTAAATTTAGCTTGTAATCTCTGCTGAGCAGGACCTCTGTTTCCTGTTTGCCCTTTAATTACTACAGAATATTATGGTCTTGTATAAATGGATATATACTGTTTTGACGCAGTATTTAAAATAACTGTGGACATTAAATATTGCCCATCCATCTGTCAGTGAATAAATAATTTGATCAGATTCTCAAAACTTTATTTCTTAATAATTTCTTTTTATTTCCATTTATTTTCATTTTGACTAATGTGTTGTTACACAAGCATAGCTCATCTGTTTGTATCGTCATGAATAAGATAAAAATAAAATGGATATTTTTACTGTTTACATGTGTGCTTATAGTTAAATTTAAAATTATCTGTGTAAGCTACTATTTCTAACACAGTAGTGACTAAAAACTGGGACCAAAACAGCAAACACTGAGGTTTGTTAGATTCAAACAAAACAGGTAGAAAAATCGAGTCTTCTGAAGAGGTATGGCAGAGAAAGGCTGGGGTAAGAGATATTAGCCCACATTAATTTGACAAAAATCTGAACAAATGAAAGTAAAAGACTTTTCTGGAATTATAAAGAAAGTCTGTAGGAGATCTGGAAATTAAATTGAGGTAATTCTAACTTCTAGTGATTCAAGAAGTTTGCTCTTACTATATTTTCATTGATATCTTAAGGCAAAACCAACCAAACAAAAAAATCCATATACTATCATACAACTGATCTGAGGCTTAGGAGTAAGTGCTTAGTGTTTGGTAGGGAACTTTCTCTGTGAAGAAATATTAAGAATGACAGGTGTTGCTTGGATATAATAATATATTGCAGAAAAAGAATTGACAATTCCTACTTTGTTGTGGTAGTCCTTACCAATAAGGTCTTGACTTTTCACCGTGTGTATTATGGATTCTCAGGTTATCCTGGAATATTTTTTTATCCTTAACTTGCCTGTTCTTTTACTGATTAAAATTACAGACACAACTAAATTATTCCCTAGTCCACATGTTCATATTTGCACTTGGGTGGCAGGTCCTGTTCCAGCTACATGAAAGCAGGAATATTTGTCCCCTGACTTTGCTTTCGAGGATGAAGCGCTTCCATCACTTTCCCCCTGTGACTTCACTCACAAAAGTCATCATGTATGGGGAGCTACCAGAGCACACCATCTTCACTGCTGATGGCAATTATTTACATTACTCCTTTTATAATTGCAAATTGACTGAGTCTTTTCAGTTTCAATGAGAGAAAACATTCCTTTCTGATTATCTGGCCACTACACAAGTCAATGGAACATTCTTCTACTTCTTCTGACAAGATGTAGTAAAACCACTTTAGCATTTATTATTTTCAGTTTTTAAAGTATTTTATATAAATGTTAATTAACATTCACAAAAATGAGAATGAATTCAATTTTGAAATGTAATCAAAACCAGATTTTTTTCTGTAATGCTGTAAATAGGAAGCCTCCTATTAGGTACTATTAAATATGTTGAAATCTCTAAAATAACTCAGTGATTGCTTTCCCAAAGAACCACTTACTCTTGGCAGTTTTGGTCAATTAAATGTTTAAAAAAAATAACTTCTTTAATTAAGATGTGAAAGTCTTTGTATCCTGAGAAGCAATCTAAATTTATTTCAGATTTGCATATTATTGAATCCTTCAACATTTTTCAGAAGTTGAAAATTGTTAGCACATGGTGCTAACAATTTCAGAGACCTACATGAGCAGGATCTGCCATCTCATCCCATGTGGCAGTTTCTTATCTTCCCTTTACATTTTGCTTATAACACTTTTGCAAGTAAATTTGTTTCTTTCTAAAGCTACTGAGGTGCTACTCTTGCTAAACTAAAAAAAGAGAAAGCTCCATTAAATGGATACATGAATGGAGATTTTTCACAAAGGCTCTAGGAACAAAGGTATGTACTTATATAAAACCAGTCTGTTAAAATATGACTCCTCTGGAGCATACAAGAAGGAAAAGATGACCCTGACAAAAGTGAACAGCACTTACCATAGTAGGGGAACACACTGCAGTACCTGGGAAAGGATTTGTCATTTCATGTCTGCTCGTGGTTCTGGGCCACAGTTTCAACTAATTGGTGACTGGGTAGGTTGAAGGTTGAGGGTGGAGGGCTGAAGATTTATATGTTTAAAATCAATTCTATAAACTCAGTCTCCAAACATTTGAAGAACAGCAGAGTGAATTGCAGAATATTAAATACACTTAAATTGTCTTGACATGGGTTAAAAAGAAGATACAAAGCAGACTCAAATGGCAGCTCCCCTCCAGTGCTGTACCAAATCATTCCTGAGGCTAAAGAGGAAAGTATGTTCTTCTGTCAGATGAGGGTATACCCCAATTCCTTCAACCAGTTCACTTCATGTACCCATGGCTACATCATAAACAAAGTGCAGCCTGTTAACATGAAACATCTCCCTACCAAATCATACTGTCCTTATTCTAAGTGGCTTGTTTATGGCTTTTGTTTGTTTCTTTTCACTCTTTTGGGCCAAGCTGAAATTATTTAAAAGCTTTTAAGGAAAGTATTTAATATTACTTTTGCTGAAAGGTATCCTCCTGTAGCACAGCCTTATACTCCTCACTGGACTTTGTCTTTACTGTTCACGAGTTCACAGTTAGGTGAGAACTCACTTTGTGATCATAATTTTCTCAAGAGAGAGTTGATCAACCATTCTGCTTTTGTAGGAGAAGAAAAACTGATACTAAGACATAATTTGGACATAATTAAGTGCCTCTATATATCACAGCAATCCAGTGTGCCTGTCTTCCAACACAGACTGATTTCTAGCAGCATAAAACTTATCTATTCTGTTCTTATCTGAGTTCTTACCTATTTAGAAATATCTGGCCTAGAACTAGCCAGTTCCACATCAATTACCAACAATATGAAGTTTTGTAGTCTGTACAGCATTGAGATGTTAGAGCAAGCCACCAGCAATGATATCACCTAATACACTTATGACCTCTGGGGCTGCCAAAAACTCTGTGCCATTCCTGCTGAATTTACTTCAGGTTTTTACTGAATTTTACTGAATTTACTCTGTGCCATTTACTTCAGGTTAATAAACCAGAAGTAAAGAATAGTCACCCTTAGTGACTATTCTTCACTTCTGGTTGTATTCCAAAAGCTTTTTGGGAGGACTACAACACCTGAAGCAGGCAGCTGAGATCTTGCCCTTTGTCCTCTGAAGCACATTCTAGTATATATAGCCTGAGAAGTTATATATAACCAGAGTTCCCCAAACATTCAGATGTTTCTGGGGCATATTATCACCCATTCTTAAAGGGCAACTCTCCAATGTTCCAAAATAACTTCCTACTCCTTCTTAAGATGTCCCATGACTTTCTTACAGGTCCTACAGCAGCAAACATGAACCAAAGAACAGGTTTCAAACTCTATATGCTACTCAGAATAATTCCACCCCTTTCAGAGCTCTGGTTTTATCTTGTTATTGACATTTTGTTAAAAAAAACCAACTGTTTCTCCCTTGTTTTGTTTCTATGGCATAAAGTTCTCGTGGGAAAAACAAGTTGTCAGCTCTAAACTGGTACATCAGGATGATTAATAAACTGCATGTATATGAGATAGGAAATTCAAATTCTTGAAATGTTCTTCAAATATTCTTCAAATATGTGGAATTCAGAGAACATACAACTGGGGTTTATTCAGTAATTCAGCTTAAAAATATCAACAAGATAACTGGAAAACTGTATACAAATACAGTTTTCTCTTACACTTTTCTATTTTGGTCTTGGCAGCTAGGGGGTTTACTGCTGGATGGCAAATCCCAGCTTGTATGAATTTGTTTTTTCAAGGGGTAAACTCATTATTTGTATTCAATAGGTCTAAGAGAAAATCACATGGATGGAAGTACAGTGGAAATGGCTATTTTATTAAGATGTAGAGAACAACAGTGCAGTTGTAATTCACTGGGGAATTTCTATATATTTTGTTGTGGAAGTGATGACAAGTTGATGATTTTGTCGTAAAACTGTCAAATACAGCAAACTACTAAATAAAGGCATTTTTATGTTGTGACACAGAGAAATTCAGACTCTTTCCAGTTTAGCTCAAATGCAGCTCTCCTAACAACCAATTATAGCATATAGGTTTTCTTCAAAAATATCAAAACCAACCAACAACAAAAAAACAACCACAAACAAACAAACCACAAAAACAAAATACCTCTTCTAAAGGCATTGTCTATAAATTATTAATACACTTCTGATCTTGTTTTCTAAAACTGTAAAAAAAAATTAAAAGGAACCATTTTGTCCCAAAGTATAATTCTTTATCAAAATAGTCTTCATTGTAATTTTTGTATTTATTGCTATTATTTACAAATTTAATGTAATAAGAATTAATTAACCTCTCAAGTGATATTTTGAGAGTACAATAAATTTCACAAAATTGCTAAAGAAATATGTTTTACTTTGGTTTATAATCTTGAAAGGGAGATTGCTTTGCTACTAAGGGAATATTTCTTCATACTGCTTTATAAATATGAATTTCCATACCTCCTCAATCACATACACAGCCAGAAAAAATTGCAAAATTGGGATGTAAATTACTAGCAAATTAAAACCACAGAAGGTTTATGCACTGTTACCTCTTGCACATGTGTGAACACAGCAGCAGGAAGGCCTGCTATTTAAAATTTCTTATATTTCCAGAATCTAGCAAGATTTAACAGAGTCTTTTTAATTGCTTTGGTATTTCTGATTGTAAGAGTGTAAATTTGTTATCTCTCAGTGTTTCTATATTGACTTCTTACCAACTTTATGTATTCATACATAAGGACGGATGGAAAATAAGGAATTTTCAAAGTTTAATTACTTTTTAAAATTCAAAATTACTTATAAACCCATTCATTTTAAAGAAGCAACATTTTCAGCAGCAGTAAAGCAAAGAGTTTTGGAGCTGTGATGCATTATAGAGAGAAAAAATGTGATTGTACAGCATATGGTTCTGTTAGAACAGAATGCTTCTGCACTAAAAGAGCAGAGAGGTATGCTGCTTTTTCCCACAACTCTTCCTCAAGACTGAATGTAATTATTATTCTTACATATTCTTGAGTGTGTAAGTTGTAAACAAACTATGATTTAAATAGAATACACAGAGATTTAAATAAAACATTATGTAAACATAACACAAGCTTTACTTTATAGAGCAAGGTCTTTGCATGAAGAATAGATCCAGCAGTTTCATGCAGATAATGAAGGGTGGAGAAAAAAAGTTCAAAGGAAATAATTCAGTTGTATGAGCTTATTTTTCACTACCATTTTTACTTCATAAGAAAGACTGAATCTATGCAATACTATGACAACTCTGTTGAAAATAATCTCATGATTAGAGACATTTGCAATTTAACAATCATCTTTTGACTTTTTAAAATTTTGTATAACATCTTTATCTTTACCTTGTTTTTTTTATAAATACTTTAAAAAGGAAATAAGGTTTCTCAATATATTTCCAAGTTGAACTTTAATAAACATAACATACGTATTTCTTCAAGAAGTGTTAGCAATGTTAGCACAGAAGCCAGAGCCTTCAGGGTTTATTTTCAGTTGATGACACACCAACCCATCCTGTGATGAAGAATGCAGCTAACTCTAGTCTTGTAGAGTACCTGAGTCTAATTTAGTATTTACAATATATCTCTTCAGTGATATTGGCCAGGTGATTGAACAACCTCTTCATACAAATGAGCTCGTCTCATCTTTTTGTTTCCCAAAGTGTGAGATGCTGTGCTTCAGCCCAGGGCGTGCACTGGATAAAGTCAAGTCTATCAACTCCCACATGAAGACCATGTGGCATTGCAGACCATCACTCCCTTTCCTTCCTGATGGGATCTGGTACTTTTGGCCCCTGGGAGTGAGACATCACAGAATGGTGAGGGTGGTACACAGCTGCTGCAGGGGAGCACCAATGTGTCAATACACAGGTCATGAAACAGAATAGATTAAATGTGTACTCATAGCTGCTGAAACATAACCATGGTAACCTATTTGTATTTATGAGGAGGAAGAAAAACTCAGGAAATAGGAGGAAGTCTGTGGATGAAGTAGAAAGGGAGGAGCCTGGTGCAAGGCACAGATATAAGGGAGTGGACAGTCCCTATGGCTTTGAGGAGCACACCAACCTTAGCAAGTGGAGTAGATTCTCCAATACAGGGTTCAGTTCTGGCTGTGAACAAGATTCCCAGGAATGCACCTGGGGACAAGATCCTGCATGCAGCAGGCTGAACTCAGTTTGTGCTGGAGGACAAGGCAAAACACCTGCAGCAGCTGAGAGCACTGTAGAGGGCAGGAATGCAGTAGGTGAGAGCACACAGCTGGAAATGGGAATAAGGAGCTGGGTTGGGAATAAGGAGCTCCCTATTTCAGGACAGGATAGCACTGTGAAGGGGTAACTACAGAGGTAGCTGCAGTCAGAACAGGTGGATCCTGTCTATACAGGTATTCAGCAGGCCTAATTCAAACCAAACAGAGCAATCTCCATCTTCTTCATATGGCACACAAGGAGAAAAAAAATCAAGCAATTAAAAATATAAAAATCACTGTTGTTCTTTAGAAGAAGTACTTTAGATGAGAGTATGTCATTTGTGGCAAATATTCTGAAATACCTTGCATGCCACATTGTAAAATCCTAGCATCTTTGTGTCCCCAGAAGTATCATGATCTCCTTAATATCCAAAAGCAATAAATACCCCCTAAGCAGTGTTTAGTATTACTAGAATTGCTCAGATATAAACTAAATAAACATGAAAAATCTTCATGTATCTAGTCTGCTGCCTCAGAAAACTGGAACAAAAATGGCTCTGATCATATTCCAAGGTGTGCTTGATAGGATATAAAGGGAAAAGACCTGCATCTACTCCATCTTAAGTTGTACTTTTGTAGACAAGGATATTGACAACTTCAGCACAGGAAATTAATTCCTAAATCACAGTAAAACTAATTTTTGGTACCTAAAGTTCAAAAATAATGGATATTTTTTGGAATTCTTATAGATAAGAACTAAGAAATCATCATGTAAAATGTATTTACTGCACTACTAGCCACTGACACAATCTGTAATATGGTTGAGCTATGATATACTCCTTCATGATTTACAGTCTGATAGCTGCTCTCCTTTGCTGTACGAAAAAGAAGCATTTAATCTCTCTTAACTGGCAACTTCACTTAAAGTGAAGTGCAGTTTTCCAACAGAACAAAATTCAGTCGTGCATACAATTCACATGAGGATATATAGGAATTAATCTTGGATTTTTTTGAAGACTGCAATTCCTAACTTCAGAAGACTTGTTTCACAATTAAAAATTCAAACATGCTACAAAATACTGATGGGAGTACTGCATGTGTTGGTTTTGAATAAGCACTGTAAAGCTAAAGTATATGTACACAATTCATGTGAGAATTCAAAAGAGTAGGTGATTCTAAAATTAATTTACATGTCCACCAGGAGCAGGTTCTTATGTAGTATACAAGCACTAGCCCTTTTTTCTCAAAATTTTAATCATAAAGCTTCTCCTTTTCTATGTAGCATATTTCAATAGCAGTTTAAGAATGTTTTTGCACATAGGATATACTTGAAATAGCATTTATATGTGTGACTACCAACAATATGGTACAAACATGCATTTTGATTTGAACATAGTATGGAATGTATGTACCTGATGGAATAAAAAAAAAGAGATAATAATGATATAGATATATGAAGTTTGTAATCATAGGGATAGAAGAATTTAGCCTACATTTACACCTTCAAAGTCATCAGTTGCAGGGAGCTAGCCTTGGTCTCGAGGCCAGGATGTACAGAACAGTTTGCATCTACCTAAAATAAATTGTCTCTGTCCACATGCAAAGCACTTGGCCTTGGTCTTCTCTAAGCTCCATAGCAGACCATGAGGACCATAAAAAATCCATTTTTTCTTAGTTTCTAGCCCTGAGAATTTGAGATAACAACTGAAGATATACAGCAGTCCATCACATGGGCTGCTTCTATAAAATGACCTTGAGAGTGTGTTTCATCCTGTAGTGAGGGGTACAGGACATGCAAGCTTTCAAGGGTCACAACACTGTGTCTTCTATAGGCTTCTACTAAAACTTAATCTACTGATTTTTCCACCTTAGGCACAGCTAGTTGGTTAAATTTGGAAAAGGAAAACAGAACTGAAGGAATAATACAGAGTAATGCAGAGCATCATCAGACTTGTGCGTCAGCTGAGGGGAGATGAAAGAAGAGCCTGCAGCTGTACTACGGGGGATGGAACTGAAAGCTTCTCACAAGCCTGTGGCTATACTCTGTGAATTCTTTCTTTTTTCTCCTTGTGTAAGAATAAATGTAGTTCTTTATTTTCGGTGCTCACATTCTACGTTTTTTACGATTTGTCCTTCCACTGTGAAGACAAGCAATATGAAGTTGCAGTGAAAAATCTGAAATATGGGATCACTGACTTTCACTGACATTTCTTCTATACACAGATTGGTAAAGTCATATGAGAACTGTCACCTGTTGGAACTCTCCTTCTCCTGGCAAAGGCATAAAGTATCTGCAGAATGCCATGCTTATCAGATAGAACAGAATTTCCCGTGTTTGCTGAAATGCCATATGGCAGCAGAATCACTACTTACTGCGGTCAGTAATTATTGTCCGGGCCTCTTGGTTGCTTGTCTTGTTTTTAAGATTTTGTGCTGCAGTTATTAGTTCATCCAGCTGGGGACGTCTTTGCTCCAGATCCTGTAGTATTGCCTAGTTGAACACAAATTCAAAAATAAAATAAAGAAAAAAGCACAAAGAGCTTTTGAGAAGACCACATATGGGGACATTTTTGGTGCAAACTTGATTTAAAGCAAGAAGATTGTTTGCTGTTTCAAATGATACAAAGAATTTGGTCTAGACCTTCTAAATATTGTTGTTATTAATTTAAAAATACCAAGTATAATTTGCAATAATAATTTTTAAAGAACCTGTAAAACTAAATACAAAGTAGCAATCACTCTACATTTTTAATATGTCAAATTATGCAGAATAAGTTATTCTCCTCTATAAAACTATATAGAAGGGCACTATTTTTCTATATCATCTTATAATTTACTGTTTATTTTTAAAAAGAAGATATAAGGGTTTACATTCTTGCCAGATTAGGCAGGCTTTTCCTATTAGCTCATGAATTCTAATAAATTATCTTTATTTTCTAGTATTTCATGACTGTTTAATTGTTATTTATTGGTTAAAAGCCATTGTAAGACTGTTAAAGTCACTTTTTTCTGTCCTCAGTCTTTACCTACCTGAAAAATAATTAACACTCACAATAATTTATATGCTACTCAAACCAATATATAAAGCCCAGAGAATCTGACTAGATAATAAGAAGTGGATTTAAAGTTTCTCATGGGGAAAAATATGAGCTTTATGGTATTTAGAAGGCAATAAAAACTAAAATACAATAGCTTTAGATAAAATGAAAATGAAAGCTCAAGGAAAATAAGGCATATAAGACTTATGCACATATTTAACTTATTTCAAAGGATTAGGGAAGAGCTAACAAGGAATCAGTACAATCATTTCTTGATCAGAAGCATCCAAGTATGTCTTTAGAAGACTGACCAAATTCAGACACTTCAGCTACCTATTGTGGAGTTTCCAGAAAATATACTCATTAGATTTCCCTGTCTTAGGAGTTAAAAGTAGCAATACTTATTACATAACTACAAACTATAAATTTTATTCTACATACAACTTTTAGTCATCAGAACAGTGCAGTGTGCCATCAGATAGTCAGTAGGTACACTTTAACAGATATCAAGTTGGCAACAAAGGCCAGAGAAGGATTTCTATTTTTGAGGCCAGTTACAGAGTCACTGGTTAGATAATCTGTTAGCATTCTCACCTGCCTGTTGATAAAGTGTCTGGAGTATTTTACTGTCTTAAAAGTCTCCTCTCCTTAAAATGTTTTTGTTCTAAATAATCATAGTTGACTTTAAAAAGCTGTTATGCACTGACTGTTCTGGAGAGAAAAGACCTGTGAGTCTGATCTTAAATTTGACCCTCCAATTTCAGACTACCATTCATAATTTCCACCAAGTTGAAGGTTACAAATAAAGACCTAATACCATTTTCTGTTTAATGATATTAACAAAAGGGCAGAAGAATATAGCTTTCAGTAACTACAGCATGTACTATAAAAAGCAAACGAAAAGCTCCACAGAGTTTCATTTTGTTCAGTTACAAACTCTTTAGGAAAAAAAGGGTAGTTTTCAAGACACACATCTAGCTACAGCCTGTGAAATTCTTGCTTTTAACTTCTGTATCAGGTCTGTGAATATCTATTATAACTGGCTTTCTAAAGTCATACCCAAAAGCTTGGATGGCATTTTTTCACTTGTATACTGATTGAATTGCAGAGACATCCAGTTAAAACAGCAGCTTGCATAATTAAGCAAAGAAGAAATTTCTAATTAGAAGTCTCTCCTCAGTAAGAGAAATAAAATCTACTGATGCCATTACTATCTCTAGATATCTATGTGCCTTCCAAACTCCATTTTATAAGAAGACAAGTTAATGAGGGACATGAATTTCACAATAGGAAAAGCAGTCCCAGTGCAGTCGAACAGCATCTGTATTGCACATATTGCCAAAATGGACAGTGCAGAAGAACACTAAAACACACACAACAGGCTTAGATAATTCTGTGGCTTCCCTTTCTCTCCCCTTCCCTACCTAGAAAGGTTTACAAGAGGAAAAGAAAATTAAATCATTCTAAGGTCTTATGCCAAGAGTGACTCTCTTCCCTAAAGTTTCTTAAATATAATTTTATACCGGACTACACAAACAGAGTGATTTATCTGATCCAGCCTGAGTCTCCAACTAGACATTAAATGCTGTGGTTTTACCACTACTAAAGAAAGCTGCTGTTATATGTTTCATATAGTAAGAAATGAAGCACTAGGTAAGAACAGCTCAGAAAGGATTTGCTCAGTACCAAAACGAGGAAATGGAGCTGATCTGCGCCCAAGGGCTCACAGAAGGATTTACCCCCAAGACACATCTGCAATTCCTGAACTGGACATTCAGGAAAACTAGAAATGCCTCTTTAAAGTGAGTCTTCTAGTTCTGCTGTTCCCTTGGGGATATAAAAATCTCCTCCTTGTATGGATTATGTGGACAGCCTTCCCTCTACGATTTCATGTGAATAAAATTATTTTCTTTTGGATGCACAGAAGTGCATTTTTAAAAGTTCAAGAAAGACACTCTTAAACTCTTAAAACTATATACAGATCTGAATATTCTTAGACCTTTTATAAGACAATAATACATAATTATAAAACAGAGTTTTTTTTCTTACTCTTACAAAAATCAGGATTTCTCAAATAAATTTATTTTTCCTTGGTTTAATTCAAAGTGTCTGAGAACTTTACCCAAGCAATGTCATATTTTATTCAGTAGAATTTTACCAATTACAATTACAAAATTGTTACAATGTTTATTGGTCTAGTTTTACCAGTTTGTACAATCTAAAAGATTTTGCAAATACACGTTTCACATGATACCTATAGTGCATATACAAAACCGCAATGGAAACCTGGATAAAAGTAGCTACTAAAACACATAATTTCCAATTCTTCCTGTGATCCTGTAGCATGAAAATAAATAACAACACTTGAGCTCCACTTCAAGTGTTATCATATTCTGTGACTGGATAAACTGTTCATGCAAGCTGTTTTTGTGGGTTAATAAAAATACAGCTATTTATGCTAGAAAGAGCAGTGCTTTGAAGAATACAAACTAAAAGATCACTAAGTATGATTTTTGGGAAAAATTAAAATTGAATAGCTTTAAAGTATTAGCTAGATGATCTAAAACAAATGGACAAAATCCCCAAAAACCAAAATCAGAAGAAATTAATAGCTGGAGAGCATTTTAAAAACTTTTACAAATTCAGCCAAGTATTTAACGTTGTAAAACGATCCTCAACAGAAAACTAAGTGGAAACTATTAGAAGTTACTGCTACAACAGCCATAGGAATAAAAACTCATTAATAGTGGCACCCTGGTGGAGACACAGCAGATGCAACAGACCAGATGCCTCTGATTTGGAATGTCAGCACACGGAAACAAATGTGCTATATAAAAATGGGTAATACAGAAATGAAAGTTATAATTAAACTACTTTCAAAATAAATGAAACAGAAATCTATCCAATCCCCATTAGGTCACCAAAAGTACAAGCACAATGACTTAGGGAGTCAGTTAAACTAAAAGTTGTGGGGTTTTTAATAAACAAATTCTTTGCATACTCTACCAACACTTTTCTAGTGCTCTGTAAAGGTACAAAAATGCATTCTCCAGAACATTATGGAACATATTTCAATAAAGAAATGTTGCTTAATTATAAATGCAACTTCATATGAGTAGGTCACCAGTGAAGGACCACTGACATGCATAGTTGTACAAACACATTTTTAAACCCCAAAAGAGCTTTTCTTTTTCTTCCACATATCTATAAAGACCAATGTAATGATGCTTGGTGATAGCACAGTAATGCATGATAATGAGTAAGGAGATACAGTCATGCAACCTACCTAGAGTTTGTTAGAAAGTGATGCTATTCACTTTTAACAATCTTTCCACATTTGCGGACGGCAGCTGCTCAAAAGAAAAATCCAATTTTCAGGTTCCTAACTTTTATGATTTTCTTACACAAAATGGGTGTTGAGGTATGGAACAAATTGTTCAAGTCAGCAACTGAAATAACTTGCATAAAAATTGCTAAAAAATAAACTGACAAACTGAAACAGGTGAAGAGTGACAAATTCTTGATGGGACTTCAAGGTTTGAGACTGAGAATTAAAATATTTTCTGGCTTTATAATATACAGCCTGCATATTTGACACTCTGGGCATGCTAGTTTCTATATATAACAGGATCTTTAAATCTATCCAGTCTATTTTTTTTTCTTTTTTTCTTGACTTTATGGCAAGTGTTATCACAGTGAAGTAGCTGAATTACAGGATGGTACCAAGACTTAGTAATTGACTAATTGTCTACTAGTGCTCATTAGGGGTGTTCACTCTTTAGTATCTGAAGAAATCTTTCCCACACAAAGCAAGGATTTTCCATCTCCCTTTGCTGAACTCAAACATATCAACAAGAGTTAAGGTTGCTGCTTACATGTTTCCAGTCAAATATAGCTTGTTATCTATTTTATACTAAGTATAGGAACGTTAATAGTGAGTGAGCAAAAAAATTATATTTGGGCAAATCAGCAATTTGGATTTTTTGCTCTTCCATGTTAAGAGCAATCTGGAAGCACTTTTTATCAGTAAAAGCCCATGGCTGAAGACTTAGACTCCACAGCTGTTTGGGATGATTTGTTTTGGCCCACTCCCAACCTTGTTTAATGAAACAAACCAGTGAACCACAACAGCACAAGTGGATGATTAATGTAATGTGAGAATGTAAGGGAAAAGGAAGATATATTTCTTATCCTGTGAAGCTATTTGCTCCTCTGAACTAACTCACCATGATATCCTCAGAAAAAGCATAATTCCATTAATTAGTTGTTAAGGAAATTATTTGCTCATCTTTTGGAAAAACTTTAGACTCTAAACCTTAAATTTAAACAAAAAATGCACTGATAACTTCGAAAATGTATAGTCAAGACAACTTTTACTTAAAACAACTAAGTTTCTTGTGGCTGATTTGTTCTCTAAATAAAACGTGTTATATACACACACCTAGAAAGAGAGAAAGCTTTGGAAAAAACTTGCTAACAATTTCAGAAAATGAAGATATGTAACACCTACAATTCATTTGCATAATAAAATTGGCTTTGTTAAGATATTCCTCCCAAACACAATTTGAATTTGTTTTCTTGTCACTAAGCAGGAAGAGAATACGAGTGAAAATGGTCATTTACATACTCTCTATATTTAAACATAAAATTATGAAACAATGAAAGCAATATAATGCAGAGGAGTTTTCTCTTTTGAAACAACTTTTCTTTTGACTAGTAACTGTTTTCTGTTTTCCCTTTAAAGCATGCACAGTTTTAGGAAAATACAAGGATCCAGAGCAACTATTTAGCAATGCTGATGGCTGATTGGTGCCTGCCCGTGAAATCAGAACTTTCACAGACGACACACTATGAATTTGATATTTCCTGAGTGCTTTATGCAGTCCAAGTTTTCCTAAGCAAGTACTTTTATGTCCACTTAGGGCCACCTCAAGAACTGCCTGAGCAGCTCTCATTGCTGTCTGAGGGAATGTATCAGCTCCATCAGTGATGCTGGGGGGAAGCCATCAGCTGCTGCATGAGATGCATGAAAAAGCATCACAAAACGTTTTGTGAGGTTTTTTTGCGACATTCACTCATTCAGTTATGTTGGTGGCATTGTGAATGTTCCTTTACAACTTAGGAAGCCCCGATCGTTCCAGGAGGTTATGAAAGCAAGGTGTGCAACATGCTGTTGATGCACACTAATCAAACCAAACAGAACAGGAATAATTAATTTGAGTCTCCTCGTGTTGACCATAAAGGATGGCGATGGTAAGCTAAGATGATGGAAAAAGGTAAGGTGATGATGGTGGTGGGAGCTGGAATAACTCTCTCCCTCTCACCCTGCTCCCCATCTATTTGTCTGTAGGAAAGGGCTTTGGAAGCACATCAAGAGGATCAAATCA
Source organism: Agelaius phoeniceus (assembly GCF_051311805.1). Classification (NCBI taxonomy): domain Eukaryota; kingdom Metazoa; phylum Chordata; class Aves; order Passeriformes; family Icteridae; genus Agelaius; species Agelaius phoeniceus. Next base: position 11,132,085 of record NC_135266.1, on the reverse strand, counting down.
TCAGCAGCTTGCTCATTATAACTGAGATAACTGAGATGCCTTGATGGACTGCACTGGAGTCCATCCAGCATACAGGATGGAGAAGATGGAGAGGAGACCAGAAAAAGATTACAGTGTAACATGGCTTGTGAATGAATCATTCTGCAATAAAAGGAATTTGCTCTATTGTAGCTATTGCCAGGGAAAAAAAAAGAATAAAGCTAGAGATGTATCTGTAACAAGTAGAACAACATTTAAAGATTTGAGTGTTTGGCTATAATGAGATCCATTCCACTAGAATGCAGTGATAATTCACATGTAAGAACTGAAGACTGAAACAGGATTAAAGCCCTAACAGTAAAACTGATGTATGTGAACTGTGTGTGGAATTACAGCCTCTTGACCCCAAACTATGTGGCCATCAAATATTACTTTTTCTTGCAGTAAAGTATTAGCATTTAAACAACCAGGCAAAACTATTCCAGGGGATCTGATGTCCTTTCATCCCACTAAATAACTTAATGGATGAGAACTGGTGTTAGGAGCTGCAGAGCTTCCCCAGTTTCTGTTTCAGTCAGCAGAACTGAAATCTCTCAGTGCACAGCTGCCATTTGTGGAATGTGAATTTGCAAAATTTACTACTCTTTCTTTTTTATAACTAACGGTTTTTCAAATTAAGGGCTTTTCCAATGCACTTAAAAATGTGAATTACCAAGGACACTGAGGGCAGATGCTCTGTTTTTCAAGGCTTAAGCTTTAGTCTTTTCTGTACAGGCTTTTTTTTGGATTATATACTTATCAGTTTGTCACATTTTTAGGCAAAAGTAAAATAGTATTGAGTAGACACAATTTTATGCTATGAAGATAAGAAACAAGATATTTCAATAAGATACAACAACAATAAGATATTTTTTTGCTGTTTTTTTAATTTAAGAAAATAACTAACATTTTATGGACAAGGAAAGCTAATATCCTGACTAAAGGTGCTCTACAAATTCTCCAATTTTATGATTCAAAAAAACTCCCACAGAATGACTTCATCACTTCATCAGTTTCTACTAGATCTTCTGGAAATTTTTGGTTACTTTTATTGGAAGGCTTCTCCAGTAAAAGCAAGTGAATAATAATTAAGGAGAGTAAATATATTGGCACAGCATACGTTGACAGGTGAGTTTTTCTTTAGGACCTTAGGAAACTAGATATTTTTCTCAAGAAAAGTATGAAATGAAGAAGAAGGATTTATTCTGGTTTGTTTGGCTTTGCTTTTGAAAAAGAAGACAAAACTGTTACACAATTTTTTCTTACAGTGAACTTAATATTATTTAGCTCTGTGTGTGTAGGTAGGGGGCAGGGGAAAGGAAAGGTGTTTCTAATTTACTCTGATAAGAAATGTTGGAATAATTCTGAAATAGCTTTAGCCTAACTCTAGTAAGGTGGATCTTTATTCACATCTTATTCATATCTCATTGTCATACCAAAAGATGAAGTTACAAGCCTAATTTTGTTACTTAAACTTTTCTGGTATATTTTGACAGGTTTTGCTCTAAGAACTACACTTTATTTTTGTCTCTATGTTTATTGGGGTTTTTTTTGGTTGTGCTTGTTTCTTTGATTTACTTCTAGTTTTTATTTCTCCACATTTTTGTTGTTATGTACTTAATTGCAGTCAACAATAATACAGAAGGTAAAAGTGGAAACCTGAAAAAATGTGATGTTCATATTTTGTTGACAGCAAAGGAAGGAAGGAAATGTGTATATGGCTCCCTCAGCCTTTCCTCATCAGAGGGATGCTCCAGACCCTTCATCTTTCTTGCCCTCCCCCTTTACCCACTCCAGAATCTCCAGGTCTCTCTTGTCCTGAGGAGCCCAGAACTGGATCCATCCCTGCAGACCCACTCATCTCACTGGGGCTGAGTGCAGGGGCAGGATCAGCTCCCTGACCTGCTGGCTCTGCTGTTCCTAAGGCACCCCAGGCTACCCTTGGCCTTCCTGGCCACAGGGGCACACACTGAGAGCAGCTGTGTCACTGATGCCTTCTCCTCTAGAAAATATATAAGGGAACAAGAATAGGCAGCACCTCTCCTTCCTGCATTTCCAGTGAATATCTTTGGGAATGCTGGTGGAGAACACCTGTCAGATTAAAGCACATATTCACAAGAGGAAGGTGAAGGAGGTTTACTGCCAAGATGGGTACTGGATTTTATATTTCTGCAGAGTAGGTTGGAAGGGCTTCCATTCACAGGCAAAAGCCAAAGCAGAGGAGCACAGCAAACAGCACTATTGTAGAATTGAGCAGCAGCACAGCTGGGCACGAGTGTCAAGGCTGTGCAGCACCTATTTTATGCAATTATGCCTCATTTTAGACTTTTCTGTCATTTTATAGTTCTGCCCTTGGTTAATATATCCTGCTGCAGAGGGTTAATTTGCTCATGCTAAAAGCTACTGAAGATAGTTTCTTGATAATACGATAATTATTAGCTATGGAAACAATAGCATTGAAAAGGTATATTGGCTGGAAATTGAAGACAATACAGTTTAAACAGAAAAAATGCAAATTCTCAGTAGCCAATATGTTTAAATACAGAGCAAATCACTAAAGAATATAATAGACTATTAACAGAACTTTTAATTTATTTTTTTTAATAGACACAGTTTGGAAGAGTAAGAAGATGAATCTCTATGTAAAATCCCATGGACTGGTTTCACATATAGTATATGAACATACTTGTCCTTTCTGACCTTGAAATCAATGATTCAAAATTGAACTCCCCTTTAATATCAGTTTCTCTGAGATGAATTTTCAACACTGGTTTCCTCAAATCAGTATCAGTCCTACTTGGCCCCCCTTCCTCACACAGATATAATTTAAATATATTTAAGCAATTTCTGACTGAGAGCAGTGTTTAAGCATAAAGTAAGGCAAAATACTGGAGGTATTTCTTGTTCAGACAAGAAGAACTCTTACTATGAACAGTTAAAGTATTTCATCTGTAAACATTGCTTGGGGCATAAGGTACACACACTGATTAGGAGCTTGCAGAGGAGCCACACAATGCTACTCAGTGGAAGAAAAATTAGCATTTTTCTTTTTCAGAAAATACAGTTTTATTATCTGAATGACAGTTTCAGGAATGAATCTGATATAAACACAAAAGAAAGAATCACTGATAAAGTAGATTGACACTACAATAATAAAAGTAGGAAAGAACAATTTGCCTTTTATGTTGATTCATGTATACACACATGGCAATACACAAGCGGGAATAGATATGAAATTTACAGGGGGCCTTTGTAATAACAAAGATGGAATCAAATGAATTAAATTCCAAAATTAAGAACCTTCCTCTGATTTCTATTCTGTGACTGAGGAGTAACTGAGGTCGGAGGGGCAATAAGCTTGAGTATCACAATCTGGTCAAAACAGAAGAAGAGGATTTCTTGAGATAATATTAAAACACACTTATAATAAATGTTCCTGACAATATTAAAGGTCAAAATGAAAATATTCTTCTCTATTATCTTTGTTTAGAAACATTGACATTTTTTCCACAAACAGGATTACCTGTGCATTGGAAACTATTGTTTTATTGTTTTATGGCTGCAATTCCCTTGCTTTGGAGGAACAGAACTTGTTTTTTAGCCACTCAACTTTTTTCCTGGGATACTGGAATGAAAATAGGTATAAAACTGTATCTTGCAGTGTATTTTTATTTACACTTAGTTCCTGTTATGCTTGTAAAATATAAACATTTTATAGACAAGGTATTTCTACAGTTCCAGAAAGAAATAAAGTTGCCAGGCTTTTGCTAGACAGCTCTCATGTTCTTGCTCTCCCATGTACTACAAAAGATGAGCCTCAGTTTAACAACAAACTGTACTGCACACTGCTTCGTGTAAAAAATTCTGACCACATTCACGAATTCACTATTTGCAGTTCCATAATGGTGTCAGTCAGGCTGGAAAATAACTGAAGATGGAATGACTGTACATCATCCATCTTTCTGGTGCTGCTTTTCAACAGGAGAGGCTTTTTTGTTGTTTTAAATTCACAGACCTCAATTCCTAAACCCAAGGGCTTATGGCACTGGCTGCTAACAACTCACTGGTAAAAAGTGATCCTCTTTATGAGTTAATCCAACTTGATTTTCAGGTTTACACTGAGCAGTAATTTTCCAATGCCAATAAGGTGTTTTTTCACATTAGTAGCACTGACACATAATTTGACATGAAGTCCAGTACAGAGAAACATATAAAATCCTGGAATAATAATTTTCAAGTTTAACATACCTGACAACGTGGCCTTACCTGATATGTGATATTTTCACTTTTTACACACTAAATTAGGAAGGTACAAGAAAATGCCATCCCATATAGAGGATTATGCGAGGATTGATGCAGTCAGTTCTCCAGGGTGGAGAACCCAAATTAACTGGGAGGCTGTTATGATGCATCTGGACCCTGTCTCCTGCTCTCCCCCTCCCTGTTACCATAACAAAGTCAGTTACTGAAAGGCCATATTGGGAGGTGGAAACAAGAGCTCTCAAATGTGTTATATTTTTAAAAATTAATGATTTGTATCTCCCTATGGAAATGCTAGATTGTGACAAGCAGTTTTTCAAGAGCTGAATCCTGGAAGGACTCCAGACTGAGGTCACTGGTTTTTTGCAAATAGCAGCCTGCAAAACTGGGAGCTATTTTACAGTCTATGGAACTGAAAAATGTATCTATCTTGGCAATTTTTTTCTTATTCAACTTTTTGACCTTATTCCTTCTTTTCTCTTCAAAATTATCACATATACATATGCAGACACATTTCTTTCCAGGGACTTTTTCCACCAGACAGTAAGAGTTATTTTTTTAGTGAGAACTACATTTGAAAGCAATTTTTTTTGTCAGCTATTAATTATTAACAAAAGAAAACTGATTTTAGGAATCAACCATTTCTTTTGCTTCTACTTTATCCCTCCAGAGTATCCTTCTAAATACCTTCATTCCAAGCACAAGAAAATACAAAGATGTAAATTGTAGCCACATCCAAGGGATTTGCAGAACTCTCTAGAAACATGGGCTGAAACAGGAATAAGCAACTTCACTAAGAAACTAAAGAGAAATATTATGCATAAGACTGAACAGATGCCATTATCCTGTGGTGCTGATGAACCAGCTAAAAGCAACATCAGTTTATTTATCCCTGACAGCATAATATATTCTGGCTAAAAACAAAACAAACCCAACAAGTTTAAGGGATGTGCTTTAGCATGTCCTTGTGCTCTGTATCAGCTCTTTCCTCAGGAAGGGTCTCAAGGGCTCTGGAGGTGCCACTGGCTGCCCATTTCTAGTGGCAATGATGCCACCATGCCAGCTTATCCCCATGTCCTTCCTTTTGCTCTCAGCCTCTGCCTTGTGCCAGGAGAGGTCAGAGGACAGGTGTGACACAGCTCTGAGAAAAGGGAACAGAAGCAAGCTGCCAGTGGAAATGCAAAAGGGCCAGGCTGCCTTACTGAAGATGGGCAGGGGAGGAATGGAGGATGGCAGTAGGTTACAGATACCTGGAGTTACACATTGTCATTTTAAATAAGGTGATATTGAGAGTGAATGCCAAAGAAATGTAACACCAATAGCAGAGGTGTAGGACATTAAAAATGTAGTAATAGAGATGATGTGTGGACAAAAATTTTAATTTTTTTTTTTTCTAAACAGATTCCTGACAGTGGAAAAGCTGCTGTGACAATATATTTTCTTAGTCAGTAGCCTTAGGTGTAGATTACTATGTACAAAAGGATGTTTTAACTTTGAATATAACCCCTATGTTTCTTTAAAACGAAACAAAAATAACCCAAACTCAAATGTAGTTCTGAAAAACTGCGAAGACTGTAATATCTTTTAAAAATGTAGTTTTCTTTCAGACTTTAATTACTCACTGCTGCAGATGTGCAGGCATTAAGAGATAACAAATAATTATAACAGATTCACCATGTATGCCAAGGTTGTTCTCTGGAGGGTTGGTGGTTTATATTTTCTAATGTCACCATAGATCAAAGGAAAATGTTTCACTGTCTTCCACAGTGTAAGACATTGCATATGGAAATCAGATCATACAAGTTACTGTCGTGGAGGAATGTTCTCTACCATAAACAACTAAAGTCATGTAAGAGCTGCATTAGGAGAGTTTTTTTAGCACACAATTGCTAAGAATTTCTGGCTGAGGGCATGCTTATTGAATTAACTCCAAATCAAATCTCTGTCCACAGATTAAAAATCCCTCAAACCCCAAAAAGCCATGAAGCCTGAGCATACTCATTACTCATACTGAACAAAAAAAAAAAAAAAAGAGTAAAAAAAGAGAAAAAAAAAAAAAAAAAGAGTAGCAACTTCCACAGCATCATTAGCCCAAGACTTTGGGTACCCAGCTCCAGGGTACTACTGAAAATGGACACACATCATACATTCTCTGGGAGAGTGAACAGTAGTTTCTGGACAGCTGTACCCACCCTGCTTCCTGAATCATTCACCTCTCACCTTAGGAAGGTGAATGCTTCAGGCTGAGCACAAGCTCACTGTGTGAAGGCAGGTGTAGGAAGGGTGGGAACAGCAGGGTAGAGGCCTGAGATGGAGGGGCTGGAGGGACAGGAAAAGCAGGGATATTAAAGAGAGGAGCCAAGTGATGTTTGAGGCACACACTCCAGAGAGGCAGTCAATCCTCAATCACCTATGGGTGAATAAACCCCAGTTCTGGGCTACACACAAGACAGGAAAGAAGCTGTACAGCAGACCCAGTAAAGAGCTACCTTAGGCCAGAGAGCCTTAAGTAAGGCACACAGAGCATGGTGTGAACACAGCTATGTGATTTCTGGGGCCAGCTCAGCACTACAGAGCCTTTCAGGAGTACTCTGAGTTAATGAGATCTGATGAGTCTCACCTGGCTGAATACAAAACCACTTACCTGCATCTGCTCCCCAGCTTTATCTCACTTAAAACAGCTGCAGTGAGCCGGTCTGTGATGGAGACACACCCACAATATTGCAGTACTACAACATCTGTGTGTGTATGTGTGTGCACAGGAGAGAAGGAGGTCAGAGTCAAACCTCCATTGCTGCATATTCCATGTAATTTTCTTTGAAAAAGCACAGTGGGTTTGGAAAAACTTCATGGAGCAGCCTGAGGACATCTGTACTAACTGACCATAATTTAATCTTGCATGTATTTCCTACCATTCTTGTTGGAAGAATATTTTCAGATATTTGTTCATTATTTCAACCTCAAAGTCACTGCTTAGTAAGGCTGTTGTTCAGAATTTGCTGTTACCAATCCTTCTAACTATCTGATAATTTATTTTGATTTATTTTGATGGTGGTCTTCATTATATCTTCTACCAGGAAAGGAATATGTGCACCTAAAATGTAGATATGTATGTGTACATGCTTACACAGATATATATATATACAAGCAATATAAAACAATAGCCAATATTTGCATAAGGACTACAACCATCACAGAGAGTCTAAACATATTTTTTTACTATTATCCACAGTGTTTGTTATCCCCTTATGGAAACAAGAGTTTCAAATCTATAGCTCATTTCTCTTCTGTAATGTTATACAAGATGGAGATTATTCTTGCAGATGCCATAAAGTCTGTAAACTTCTTTTGCTTCAATATTTTTACCCAAACAGAATAAAGCAGTCGCTGAAACTTTTGAAGCAAGTCTCAAAAAAGGTTTGTTCCAGCACTAATACTTATGTTAACAGCTTCAGGGCAGAAGGTCTCTGTGTGAAAGACAATAAACAAACACTGCTAACTTTGTTATTGGTGTGACATCGTTCTTATCTAACTCAATATGAATTCTGATGTGACAGCTCATGAATTTCAGCTATAATACCCAGGAAGTGGCTCAAGAAACCTTGTGGGTATTAGTAGTTCTAGTTAGGGGCCAGCAATGCATGAATATACCTCTCTTTTGAAAGAGGCTTAGAAAACTACCCAGGAAATTCTAGGTGAATTATTCCTAGCTCATTTCGAGAACATATGATTAAACAATCTTTGAGAAGGGAAAATAGTAACAAGTAATACAGCAAACCATTTATCAAGAGTAAAGAATGAGAGGGCAACTGCATTTCTCTTCATCCAGAGCTGTTAGATTTATCAATCGTGAACCATAGGTGGATGTTGTGCCTGATGTCCACAGCAAGGCTTCCAATGCTGCCTATGTGATGTTACCACAATCAGAAAATTTGAATGTAAATGGAAAAGAAACTGATGGGAAAACACCCCATAACTTGAATACACTCTATAGGAAGGCAATATCAAGTGAAGCTACGTACAGACTTGTCCTATGTCTGATATTAATCACTAATATTGGCTGATGGAACAGAGCATAGATTTTTTATATTCACAATGATGCAAAAACCAACCAGCAGCAAGAATGTGAGAAGAGGAATTCAATTGAAAGCAATCTCAAAAAAAACCCTGAGAAATCAGTAAATCCAAGGCAGTGAAATAACTAGCTGGGAAACTGGATTAGCATTGGAATGGGCTGCAAATGGCTGGACAGATGGTCACTAATCTAGAAACAAGGGTAGAGATTTTAAGGAGCAGGATTTGTTTAGTCTAGAGAAAATTGAACTGAAGTACCACCCTTCAAGTATATGAGGTTATTGCTGAGAGAGAGTAAACTGTTCTCAATTTTCATAGTGGTCACATAATTGGCTTAAATTGAAGCAGGGGACATTAAGGTTGGAAACAAACATCTTTTGACTGCCAAAGATTGCTAAGTGGTGGGAAAAGAATTCTGCAAAGATACAGAGAACAAAAAATCTTATGGAGCAGGTTAGACAGAAACTGGTCAGAAATTATCTGTCTAGTTGATCCTGCCTGATACAAAAATCTGGACTGCAAAGAATTTCAAATCTCCTTCAAGACCTTTTTAGTATACTTACCATTTGTGAAAAAAAAAGCCAACCACAAAACCAGCACAGAGAATAAACAGAACCCTGGGCTAATTTATAGCCTCATTTTCCATAGAACTTTTAATGTTGGTTAGAATAAAAGCATGTTCATCTGTATTTCTTAGAGCTAATACTCTTTTAGTTTTTATTTTGATTACTTGATAACAATGAAGAAAGACAGAATGGGAAGGATGGGAAACAGTACCTGGAGACTGTCTAAAATGAGACTGCCAATAATAAAAACAATTACTAAATTATTTCTTCCTCAAAGTTATCTCAGATATTAAAATTGGCCTATCTTTTGCATTGCAGTTTCTTTGTAGTATGATATTTTTTATGGAATGACAGTGCAAAATTGCAGGCTAGCACTTAATTTTCTCTATTTTTAATTCTGTTAAAAATGCTGGCCTCAATTTCTTAGCTAAGACATGAAGAGCTTGTTTTACTTTAGCTGACATATAATTTCTCAGATGTTTGGTGACAGAATAATAGTAAAGTGTGCACTGTAACATACAGATGCAAATAATACAGGAAAGAAAGGCTGTGTTGGTGTTGGAATCCTATTATATACCAAAAAGTACTTCAAAATAAAACAAGATTAATAACCTAATCTAAAGAACAACCCAGAGATTATATTCCAGGCCTGGAGAATGAGATGGGTCTGTAATCAGGAGTGACACAACCTGCCTGTGGGGAGGCAAATCTGAGAGGCTGCGAGGGCAGGAGCTGTGACCTGTGCACAGCTTCAATCCTACAGCTCCAGCACTAAGATTTGAAACTGGTGTCCCACAGCTGCCATAGCTTTTTGTTAGAGAAACTCCTGGGCTTCTTTAAAGTTTTAAAGTTTTAACTTTAAAGTTAAAAAAAAACAACTTTATATAAAGTTGGTTTTTTTTAATAAAATCCTTCAGGAACAAGTTTTAGGAAACCTAATGACGTTACGTACAATAAAAGTTTCACTCCTGAATGTGTATTTCAATTAAAGGCAGAAGACACTGGGCAGGAGTATGCTGCATTATTGTAGTAGAAACTGCTTTAGAACAGAAAAAAAAAATGTATTTATTTTCATAGCAGGTACTGACTATATAGATCTTGCTCATAGGATGTCATGAGGGCCAAAAGAATCAGCAGTTTCAGAGAGGGATTAGAAAACTTCGTTGAACAATAGGCTGGGAAACAGATGCTGCAGGGACTCCTGATGTCCCAAACCCAAGAGCTGTGGATGCTGTGGATGGGGCAGTACAAGAATAACATTCAGTAGAAGGCAGCCAGGCTGATACATTCTCCCTGTTCAGCCTGCCCTAATGTCACCACCAGAGACATTTTCCTGGGTTAGAAAGAAGAATGATGCTTTGACTCAGTAAGGTATTGTGCCCTCAAGTGTGATAAAACCCTCTTTTAGGCACATTTAAAACCTATTTGTTCTTGGATTTGTTATAGCTCCATAAAAATACAAATTCTGTAACCTAAAATATGGAAATATCTATTGCAAATAGAGAGTTATGTGAGATGCAAAATATTTATTAAGAGCAATGCTGTCCTCATTCAAATTTATGCCAAATCCTATGCAAGATTTTTTCTTTTTCTTTTTTTTTTTTCTTCTAAATTATAGGGAAATCTGTAGTGTTATAAATAAATCTTCTTTTAGTAGTAAACAGGAAGAGTTTGATTTGTTACTATGTTGGCATAATATAATATTTATATTACTAATACATATTTTGTAGCTGCTGCTAAGAAGAGTCTCCAAACACTTGACTTTTAGATAAATCAAGGAATTAAAAAAAAATTGTAAACACAATACATATTAAAATGCTTTCCATTACTGTATCATATTCCAATTATTTAGTCATCACAAATTTCCACTGAAATGAGAAAGTCTGAAAATGTTGGCAAGATTGAGACAATATGAATGGTTCATCTGAGAATTGCACTGCATCTCCCTTTAGGGAGTAAAAGGGCATAAATTCCCCGTGTCTGAAGAGATTGCTCCCAACTACAGCAAGGGGGAAAGGAGACACATCCTGACTCCTTGAACCATGTTGCAGAGCAGCACATCAGGCAGAGCAATACAAATCTGCTCCTCACTCAGGCAGTGTGGCTTGGAACTTTGCAGCATAGACCAAACCCACTGAATCAAAATCACTGATAAAGCACAAGACAAACTTCAAGGACTGCAGATTTCATAAAACATGTTTCACAGAAGGAATAAGCATGTAACAAGTAAGGAAAGGCTGAAAATAGGTAACTCTTTTCACCTGGCTCTTACACAGACTGGTTTATAATCAGCCTTCTCATATATATTTTCCCTAAATATTCAATACTGAATACTTAGTGATGTTTCTTACAAGCAAAATATTACTTTCTTCCTGACCCACTCAAAATAAGATCTCTGTATTGGGAAGGACATGCACATTCTCTTATTAATAGACTTTGTTACTCCTGTTCATCACTCCTGAGCTGTGCAAAGAAGCCATTATCACCAAATTACAGTCTACAAAATGCATGGAATAAAAACTAAGGTGATTTGGATGGAGACAATACAACACATTATATCCACAATGTATGTTGAAAGCTTTATTAAGCAAAGTTGTAGGGAAAGTCACATATCTTCTTCCTCTCTTGGCTGTCACTTTATCTATTTCATATGCTCCATTACCTCTGCACAAGCCCAGGAGGTGTTTGCACGTAATAGCATTTCATTCTTGATTGAATTTACACTGAATGTTGCCTGCCTATTATGCATACATATGATTCTGCATTTTATCACCCCTAAAAACACATTGTGAACCCCATGCAGTAATTTGGGAAACATCCCTTACAACCACATCTTTAAAAAGGCTATTTTTAGCTCCCACAGATGCAGAGACACTTTATCACATTCAAGAAATCTTTCTGCAAATGTTATTCCTGAAAGGGACATAATTATGATGCATTGTGCATATTGTCATTTTGAAACTGTGCACCAAAGTAGCCACTGCAAGTAGATTAATGTCAGAACAGATAACAGTCTCCTCTCTGATGGCCAAATGGTCTGGAAGTCTGAGATAACTCATCTAACATTTCAGTAGCAGGAAACAAACAATCATTTTTGCTATGATCTGCCCCAATTTTGTGTCTATGAATAAGAATTACAAATGATTTTTTCATTACTCAGTGAGATATGCCAGGGATTTGTATTGTGGCTAAAATATGATCAAAACAATTAATGCATGTTAGGTTTGTTGGGTTTTCTGTAATAGAATCTACAGTGTCTAAATAATATTTAAAGAGATATGAAGATGGGATGCCTGTCCTGCACAGTTTGCAAGCCTCTTCCTTAAGAACTCATCTAAAAAGTGTCCACAGATTTTGGCTTATTGACAGGCATCAATGGTAAATGAGAATAAGGCAGAAAAGATGGCAAGGATAATAAAAATCTCTGCATCTGGGTCATGTAATTTGATGTATGATTTGTTACACATTATAAACCTAATTTTTCAGAGGCAGTGGGTATATAAACCAGCAAAATTTCAAGTTTGTTCTGAGGAATATACTTTCCTTTCTTTTGTACATATTATGGTCAGCAACACACAGTCTGTAAGAGTGGACAAAAATATCTGGGAACATCTTTTTAACTCCCTGCCTCTCACCCTCTCCTCCTTTTCCTGTAAAGTCCTGTACACACAGTCTTGTATCTTCCATTCCCTTACTAAAATAAAAAAAAAAAAAAAAAAAAAAGAAAGAAAAAAATCCCAAAAACCATTCTACATTTTCATGGACAATTCCAAAGTAGTGAGTTTTCTCTGAGTTGTAAATTGAAATTTAGTTAATATGTTTCAAAATATTACTCTCTTCTCTCCCATAGGAGTGTAAATTCAACCAGTTTTCTATTATGGAGATCCTAATTTTAAATAATGTTTTCAGATTTTTTTTTGGTGTGATTACTTTTAAGTGGTTGAGTAATTTGCATTAAACCATACCAAAATAAGAAAGTAAAGTTTAAACATTAAGAATTACTGTATAGAAAAAGATCACTTTCTTAGATGTCCTTTTCAAACAGAAATGGAATGACATACAGAGATGTCTGCATTTTTAGAGATATTTAAGACCAATGGAATAATTTAATTGAGAGAACTGGATATTAAGAAATACTAAAAAGTACACCAGAATATTTCAGAATTGTAACAGAATATTTTCCTGGATCATTGGTAATGTGCCAGACAGAATTGTGGCTGAATCTGTAAAAAAAAATCTTACATTTCTCAATTAATTTCTCGTAAAAAGCAGCTTTCCACATGGCTGTGGACACTTAACTTTATCTAAAAGCCTCTAAAAATGAAAGTTCTTATCAAACATAATAGAAACTGTTCTGAGAAAATATAGTCATAGTATAACTATTTCCATCTCTCATTACCTGAACTTTACTTCAGTGCAGACCATAAAATTAGAACTAAAAACTAGCTTTAACATTTAACCTCTGTGGTGCTTAGCAGTTATTTCTGAATTGTTTCAATGAACCTCCTCCCAATTTGATTTTCTTTTTCTCTCCCTGCCCAGAACAGCAGACAGGCAGCAGACGGGAGGAGCACCAGCAGACAGAACACTGGCAGCAGGTTCCTGCCCAGGAACAGTTTGTCATGGTCCACCCTTACAGGGACTGGCATCCTCTGTGCTGTGCTGCATTCCTAACAGTGCATCCCTCACAGGCAAAATTCAAATGAATTTGGAAAAGAAAGGAAAAACAAAACTACAGAGGCAGATTGAAATGAAGTCAGAATGTCTCCAAGGAGAAGCATCAGTAGCAAAGCACTAAAAGATCATCATTTTCTGTTGAGTATTGTTAAAAAGTGCTTGTTTTCACATTATTTTTAATAATCCATTACAACTCTTCTGAAGTACAGGGAACTGGAAATGAGTCCTGCTGTTCATTCTTCTCTTTCTGAGATAGTACTAAAAAAATAATCTATTATTTATATGGTTTTTGTGCTGAAAATGATAATTACGGTGAAAAACTCTTATTATGCAATGGCAGTAGAAAGAAAGAGGGTTCAAAATGATAATATAAATGATGATTTACCCATCATTCAAAACAGGATGAAGAATCATTTATCCTATATATTGTTTAATAGCATCCTTGAGGATCAACTCTACAGCAAAGCCTAACAATGATCACATAACCCATGGAATTCAGAAATGGGTGTACAATGAAACATGAAGTCAAGAGAACACATTTTCTGTGAACCCTAGAGTGGAAAAGTCCCAATTTTCTCATAATAAGAACTAAATGCTTTGTATTCTATGCTAAGAGGTCTCCAAAGGCTGTCCTGTTATTTTAATTAAGATTTGTGATTTTAAGATTGGCTAATGAAAGAATTTCAAAGGAATTGAGTAATGAGCACCCAAGGAAATGAAAAGTCACGTGCACATTTCCCTTAGATTCCACTTACAATTCTGGCTTATGTATAAACCATTCTAATTACTAGAGACATACAAAATTATTAAATTCATACAAAATCCATCATAATTAAGTAAAATAGATTAATCACACCTTGATAAGAAATATTGGGAAACAAAACTAATAAAAAAATAGATACTAATAAACAAAATGAACTAATATGACTGAATAGAACTTTAAATATGAAAGATATTCCTTAATCTCAGCATATTTGGCTAGAAAGAATCAAAGAAAGATACTTGTAAGATATCCTTCTCAGAAGGCAGGTGATGTTTGACCTAAATACTTCTGCAGTCTAGCAGGAAGAGGAGGAGATGGGGGAGGGAAATATGGTGATATTAAATTTGCATATACTAATCTAGATAAAAAACAAGAGCATTTCTATGTTACAAATTTTTTGCACTTCACCAAAACAGACCTTTATACAACTATGTCTTAGAGAAGACAAACTAAGAGTCTTGCAAACTTTTCCAATTCAAGAATTACATTGGTTTTCCTACCCTTTCCTCTCCACCTACATTTAATCCATCTTTCTTGTCTTCTCTTAACCATCATCACAAGACAAGTGAGACAATTTCACCTTTTTTGCTCAGCTCAGAACAATGATCTAAATCCTGGCTGAAATTACTTGGTTGAAAGGTTTTTCATCCAAGCTGAAATCACCTGGTTGAAATTACTTGAAATTACCTGGTTGAAAGTTTTTTCATCCACATGCACCTTATCAGTACTATAATTTAAATGCACAAAATGCCACTAATTCTTTTCTGTGAACCCTCCTGTCTGTAAATCAATCATATCAACAATGTCTGTTGTGGATTATATTGCAGGTTTGTGTAGCTCTGGAACACTTAGTACAGGAACACAGGAGTGATATTTTTGAATTCATAACATCAGACGCAATATAGATATTCCAGTCACTGACCAGAAGGGCCACTTGGCAGTGCTCAGCCCCAATTCAGATTCTGCTGCCTATAAAGAACTTCCTCCTGACTTGTAAAAAAGTGAGAAAGCCTCTTTAGTAAATAAATACTGAATTTGCTTTTTTTTTATTATTTTTGCCTCTAAATTATTCAAGAAATACAAAGTACAAATGGCTGAGGGAGTTGATTTTATCAACTGTCTCACAGCACTCTGATGCCAAGCTTTCACAGTTGTCATCTAGTGAGCACAGATTTAATGTGGTTCCCTAGCATCAGTGTTCTTGTTTTTTATCACATGCCTCAATGACAGGTCCAGGTGGGGAGGAAGCCCCACCCAAAACCACACTACCAGCAAAAAAGCTAATGGTTTTTATGTGTTCTGATGTACCATCATTTCTTTGCAAAACACAACCCCTCTGTCAGAGCTGAATCCCACATCTGAATGACATTATAGGAGTGTGCCACATATACTAGTTTTCATCAGAAATATTATGCCATATGGACCACATATGAAGGAGTAGAGGGATTTATAATAACATTTTAAAATGTTATCAGTGTTGATCCCAATGCACAGCAGGAATTTAAGACACACTGATTAAATACCAGAAAGGAAAATGGTCAAGCATATGTCAAAAGGTTGGACATTTACCCTGAGATATCATCACACATCATGCCACCTTCAAAACTGTCTGTTTGAATAAAAGATTCCATGACACATGCAGTGAGACATAACTGGCAACTTGCAATAGCCCAAAAACCATCATTCTTCCCACAAAGAGGAAAATGCTTAAATTCACCTTCTGCTTATTATTTCTTCCTTTTAGCTTTCTTGCTTTTTGGTCAAAAAACACAACAGATATTTCTCTGAACATGAAGGAAAAATAAAACAGGGTATTTGTGTTACCTTAGAACCATTTTTTCCTAAAATATCAAAACCAGCTTCTCCTTTAATTAGAAACAACTGCTGATCCTAATGTTTTGTTTCTCACAGAAAGAAAGTGTCAAGCTGTTCTGTTAAAACATCAAAAAGAAGCCACTTTGAGTATCAAAATTCAGCTTTTCACTTTACCATTGCTAATATTAGAACATTATTTTTTTGTAGTTTTGTTTTGGGGGTTGGGTTCAGCTTTTTTAATACTAAAATCAAATTAAACTAAAACTTGGAACTGTGGCCTTCAGGGGTGACGAAAGAAATGGATAGAGGAAAGAGAGATAAATCAGGGAGTTTTTCAGTGTCCCAATGGAGTAAAATCAGTGTGTTTGGTCTGGATATCCAGAAGCTTATTCGTGCTAACAAATGGTAGGGACTGGCTGTTCCACATTACAGGAAACGTGCTTGGTTTGCAGGGTTGTTCCAGGAATCCTGCTGGGGAAAATCACTGGGTTGCTTCATTCCCAGTGGAATGTTCCGGCTCTTTCCAGCAGAAAACTGTTCCTCCACAGGGTGGAGATGAGTGAGACTAAATGGAGGTAGGTATCTACACCTGAGCTTGTGTATTGAGTGAAAGAATCCATTCCAGGAAACAATTCCCCTCACCTCACTGCATGAAACCCAGGTGAATTACATATTTAACAATTTATCTGGAGAATCTGACAAATGATCTGAAGCATCTCTGAAGCATGAGAAAGGAACTTGGGAACTGGCTGAAGTGACTAAATCTCGTGTATGAATCTCATATTTGGCTGGAGAAAATCCTTCCTGTAGGCGGAAAGCACCTGACCATTAGGAGTGCCATGGTGAGCAGTTCAATTGATCTTTTAGCTCAATAAGAAAAATGGTCCACAGAAGCAGCAGAATACAGTTCTGAGATTGATTTGTTACCTTGCTTATTGTATCAGCTGGCTACAGAGACAGATGAGAGCCTGGAGAAATGGCCCACACTTACTACAAAACCAAGGTTTTTTTAATTAAGTACCCCTTCAGCACTTGATTACATGGAGAGCTGAATTCTCTGTTTCAATTCAGAAAAATACTTTAATGTCTCTTTCTTGAGGAAAACTGTCCTATTGCTTTTAGTAGAAGTACTTTTGTATTTTAAGCTGCATGTACATTCAGCCATTTTCTAGGATCTCATTGCAGTCTTAACTTGAAAAAATTAATATTCTATTTACACTGTAAATTTTCTATCAGCAAATATGTTTTTTTTATTTTATTTTCGCAGTAATGAAAGATATTAAACCAAACAAATTCTACTTTTATTTGATCTATATAAAAAAAGAAAAAATAAACATAAAACCCTATCCCCCACCATCCCCAACTAGTGAAAGAAAAGAGTCTTGAAGTGCTAGAATCTAAGGCTTCTTCAACACGTTGCTCATCATTAAGAAATGTTAGATGGGCTAGACAAAATCAGACATTTTGACCTCATCTTCTGCATACAAAATTCAATTTAGTAGATACAAAAGGAGAATATGTTGAAGAAAAGATGAGCCAAAGGGGACTCCAGGCAGCAGAAAACAGGCCATGTTCCACAAAGGTGAAGAAGGTGGAGCAAGGGAAACAAATTCCAAGCACAGTGTTCCTCTCTCCTCCCATAATACCAACTTCATAAGATGCAGTTCTATCCCCCACTATTTCACTGCCTTCCCAGAACCAAAGGAACTTACTGTTTATTTACCTTAAATTTAGTGACAGCACACAGATAGTTGTGGGGCACATGAAAAAAATAAAATGTGTAAAATGGTTAGGGAATAGAGAATATTTTTCAAGAACCGGGTGCTCCTGAATAAAAATATGCGTTTAAGCCTCTCTTACAGTGTTTTTAAAATTTTTTCCTGCAGCTCTACCTAGCACAAAATTTAAATGTTGCACTGGAGTGAGTTAAGATGTTTGTCTCCTTACATTTGAGTAAAATACTTATTTGAGTGGTTTTTATTACTTAATGTGAGTGTTATAAAACAATATGTACATGTAAATCAACGGAGAACTTTCCATGAGAGCTTCTCTAAGTTCAAAAAAATTATCATAGAATTCCACCGGGAAAAGAGGAAATGGAATTCCAAGAATTGTTCTTACTGCAGTAGAGCTAAGTTACTAGAAAGTACTTATTATAAAGCTTATACTGCATTTTTTAAAAGCTAGTGACATTTTTTTAAACAATCGCTTCATGAAAAAGGATGATAATGACACTGCTGGCTGTTCTGCCTCAGGAGGGAATTGTCCATCTGCTAGCAAAACCCCAAACCTGTATCATTATTTGGATGTGTTTATGGAAGTATCAGGATACCCTTGGCACATTGGGTAACTGATAGAGTAGATTTCAAGATCACAGATTTTTTTTAGTTTAAATTCTGGGGTCATTTTCTTTTCCACATAAAAGAACTGTGTTTCAAGATCAGCTTCATTAGGGAGGTCTGCTGGGATTTGGTGTTTTTATTTTCTTACAGAAGAAAACTTATTTCTTGAAGAGGAGCACTGTCTCCTCACACATTAAATGAGCAAATATACAATTGTTCTCCCCAGATTTAATTTGCATTTTATGATTCCAACTAGATTAGAATTTTATACATTGTGTCATTATTTAGAAACAAGCTGCTTTTATATTTCCCACAATTTCTGAATAAAACCAAGGCTACTCTTATATTTTCTTGTTACTACTTCTAACACTATATATCAATATTGGTAAAAAACACTATATATCACTATTGGTAAAAAACTAAAACCCCCTAAAATTTGTGTAGCTGTCTTAGCAGATCCTCAGAACTATTTAGAACTAAAAAAAAAGTGTCTGAATTTTAAGAGGAGTTAAAATTCTCCAGTCCTTAAAGCAAATCACAGCTGAGGTGGGAGGGTTACAAAGCAGGAAATAATAATTTCCTTCATTTAAAGCATGTTCCACTGTCAAGGTATAGAACACAGAATCTGTATTTGAGAATAGCATTTATATATTATGACAGAATCATTTTTCTTTTGCAGATAATTTTGCTCAGCTACTGCTCAAACGTGGCCAAATTCAGTCACGTCAAGAGGTCATACAAGGCTCTATGCAGCTTTGTGATGAATATCTCCAAGGATGGACAATCCTTGACATCTCTGGACAGCTTGTTCCAGTGTTTCATTATGTTCATCATGCACATTTTTTCTCGTAATATTTGATCAGAATTCCTTTTGCTGCAGCATGTGTCTGTTGACTCTCATCCTTCTGCTGGGAACGTTTGAGAAGAGTCTGGCTCTATCTTTTCTGCAGACTCCCATCTCATGGCTGCAGAGAGCAAGCAGCTGCCTTCTGAGCTTTGTCCAGGCTGAACAAGCCCAGTTCAGCCCCTCCTCATTTATCAAGTGCTCTCCTGTCCCTGACCACATTGCTGGCTCCTCACTGGACTCCCTGCATGTCTTTCCTGCACACTGGGCAGCCCAAACCAGACCCACAACTCCAGATGCTTCCCACAGGTTGATTAAAGAGGAATGATCCCTTCCCTCAGCATGTTGGTGAGGGCTGTATTAAACTCAGCCCAGAATTAGTTAGGCATTTTTATGCTGGCTGGGCACACATAGAACTCCTGAGGGTTTGGGGAGTTTTTACACTTTCCAGCACAGCAGGATTTTCCCATGTCCCTGTGGACAGCACACAACTGTAAAACCCTTTCCATGCCCATGGTATGAACTTTCCATGGTGCATTTGTAGAGGACCTCATGCAGCAGGGTCTCTTAGCTGCACACACTGGTGGAATAAAAGCACAAAATGAAAGCATGATTTGGATCAGAAAAAGCAGATCATGTAAGATCCAGTGTTGATGGAATAGGTCATTTATATTTATAGCATAGATCAGACTCAGAGATAAAAAAAAATTGCTAATGAAAAAATGCAGCCCTAATGAAAAGTTGATACTTCTAATACTCAGCATATTGATGTAAACAAAACTGAGTTGCTACACTCTTATCCTTTCCCTGCTGAACAGGATGCCAGTCGTATTTATCATGATAATTTATCTTCGTCCAGAATTAGAAAAAAAACCTCTCAAATTATTTCAAAATAGACCAATAAAAGCAAAAAGAGGAATGTTATCTTTAGGTACAACTGTATATTGTTTTTGTTTGGATGTTGATCTATAGCTTGACTGAAAACTAATTGAAAAATGATGAAAGTAACTCTTTTACTTCAATGAGTTTAGAATCAGATCCTTAGAGGTACAACTTCTATGCGTGTCCTAGTAATTAACATAATAGAGAAATAAAGAAATAGCTGTTAATCACACTCCAAAAGACAGTATTTAGACTTTTTTTACTGTTGCAGAAAACAAATATACTCTGTAACGCACAGTAATGAGCTGGCCAAGCTAGTTTAAAATATCAGCTGTCTTTTTGTTCAACAAAGTATTAAAAAAACAGTCTCCTGACACATATTCTATATCCCTTGAGGTCCAATTTTCCAACTAATAGATCTTTTTTCTTCCCTTTCCCTTTAAAGACTCAGATTTCCAGGCCCTCTAGAGCATCCTACTGCATTTTCTAACCTTTAGAAAGAAACTGGAAGGCTGATAGGCATTTTTTCATTTTTCCTCTATTCTGCAAAAAGGCAAAAGCATTTCAGGACCACAGATCTTGTGATTTTAAATTCATAATAATAAATTAATATATTTAGAAATCTGTTCATTTATTAGTTTTTTTTATTCACTTCAGAAACCGAAACCAGATTTTCGGTACTTTCATAAATTAGAAGTAATTTCAGAAGTCCAACAGCATGACAGCATAAAAGAAGAATTCCACTAGATATCCAATATTAAACACAACAACAATAACACTCTGAAATACACAATAAAATAATGATAGTGTCCCCTGAGCAGTTATATCCTACAGCAAATTTCATAGAGATAAGTGAGGTTTTTGCACACCATTTAACCCATAAAGTCATTTGTAGGCAATGGTATCAGAGAGGATGCACAAAAATGCCAGTGAACCATCCAACATGCTGCAGAATCAGTTTCAGCACCAGCCCTGCTTTATCAGGATAGTTTATCCTGGTCCAACAGTGACAAGGGAATGTCTGCAGTTGTGTATTCATATGAAGAAAGAAGATCCTACAAGATTTGAAAACAATGCTCAAAGCATCATGACAGAACACAGCAAGGGATGGGGGAAATATGCTCTTGAAGCTTGACTCAGAAAGTGTGAGTGTAAATTCCCAACTTATTGGCACCACACTTGGATTCTGGACTAGCAAAATTTTCCCTTTAAGTACATCACAGGAACTGGAAATGTTCAGATCCAGGTGTAAAATCTTCTGTTATGGTCTTTTACAGTACCTTATCTGAGGATGCATGGATCTTTTCATGCATTTGTCACTAAAAGGAAACTTCTGCAAAACTCTGTAGACCTTAAAGTACACTAGCCAAAAGGCTGAAGACTCCACCTTGCCTACAGCTCACACTTGTAACATAAGCTATATGGACATAGCAAAAGCCTCTGTCTGTAACTACAACTTCTCATTCAACACAGGCACATTTAGAGGACACTGATTCACACCCAGTAATGCAGAACTGCAAATTTTAATTTGGAACTTACAATTGCTTCTGTAATAACAGGATATAAGGCTGGAAAACTATATTTATATTTCCACAAAAATGGATGTTGGAACACAGTTTGGACAGAAAACTTCCCATTCTTCTGATCTATGTTGATTGTAATTGTAAGGTTGCACATGAAAATGCACATTTAAGTTGTATGTTAAAATGCATGACATGTAACCATGGGAAAGGATAGATTAAAAATACTCAGACAAGAGAAACATAAGTTAAGCCCACTCTTTTTTCTGAAGTTTATAAACAAATATTTTTCCTTAACTGTTATTTTACTATCCATCATCTGGAAAAGATTCTCAACTATAGAAAAATCAATTACAATTAAAAGTGAAAACATTTCCTCATTCTAGTTTTGTTTACTTCTCCAACTGACAGATGATCAAACCCACCTTTCTTTGAATAGTGACAAATTAATTAGACAGAAATAAATTCTCTACATCTTTTTGGTTGACTACTCTGGGATGACACAAATCATCCATCCTGAAAGTATCTTTTCCTCCTCTTTGCATAAAAGTCTCAGTAACTAGCTTGGTCTCATTCTAATAAATACTTTTTTTTCAGATTAGTCCCCTCTACTGCACCTAAAACTGAAGATTCAACCTATTCAACTCTTAGAATCAAGGAGTAAAAACAGGCATAGAAAATTGTAGTTCCATTCATATAATATTTATTATAATACCTTTTACTAATTAAAATCTATGTTCATCCAGAGCAATAAAATAGCCATGCTTTCAACTACATATGTCTCAAAAAATTTGGATGGATAGCATACCTTGGCAAAATCCATGGACATAATCCAAAATTTAAGGAGATTATAGTACCTGATCTCTTTGAACAGCATTGTTAATTAACTTCAAGCTTAGCAAAGCTTCCATGATTCAGTTCTTTCAGTAGAAATCTATTCCTGCTTCAAACTCTTCTCAAAATATGATGCCAAAGCAGAGTTTATGAGTAAAGGCTTGTTGGCATCTTAAGTAAGGTTTCCATTTTTCTAAAATGTACCAAAATGGAGTTTATCATCCTGTTCATCACAATTTTCTCTTTTATGAAGAACCCCCACCTGACCTTCAAATATAAAGCATGTTGGTTGTTTTGAAGTAAGGACAGTGAATTGAAGCAACTGGATAAACCATAGTTCGTCATGTTCCTCACCTCCCTACATCATGGCATGTTATACAGCCATGGACTTTCCCATGAACTTTATTTCCATTATTTCTCATCTAAAGAAACAACATGAGTCTTGTCAGCCTGCCAAGGCATCTTCAAGCAGATGAGAAAAATAAAATAATTTTCATTTAATGAAAACACAGATGACACTAATGCTAGTATTAAATATCTTTACTACACACTTTTTAATATCTTTTAGTTTAATTATACGGTGTTCAACAAGATATACACAATCACAGATGACTGAAATAGGTAATGCATTTGCTTGAAGTATACCACTCATTTGACTGAAAGATTAACTATAGATATTGAAATGAGCAGTCATTATGCTACTCTTTTAGTACACTACTTTTGCTATATATTATGTGCACCACTTAGGAGAATTTAATTTGTATTTTTTCTTTCATTAAGGGGAAGCTGCCACTAAAATAAGCCTTTTTTAATAATAGTTGTCTTTTTTGAGTTTTATTATCCTGTAATTAACCCGCGTATGTGCTATTCACGCAAGAGTGCCAATTCACTGAGATAAGCTCCAAGCAAAGTTCAAGTGAGGGCTAATGATGTCTTAAACTTTTATGGAGGAAAAATATGGCAAAGTTAGTGGCTGTGATCCTTTATACAATCAGATTGAAAAGAACTTAACCAAAATGACCTCAGAGATGGAGCTTCAACAACATTACAGGCTGCTGTGAAAAAAAGGACAACCTAAGGTCACTTATTTTTACCTGAATGAGTTGGAAAATGGCCTGTTACATACACTGCCAGGATATGGGATTTCTTTGCTTTTAAAATGTTTGTTCTGACATTGCAATTTACTATTAGAAATGTGGCTCTCTGCTTTGAATGAAATATGAAATGGAAACAAAACCCAAAACCAGTAAGGGCTTGGTAACACAACAACAGGATGAGCTGTTTGAAACATTCTAAATTCTGGGTGAGCAGCTAGAGATGCTTTATAGTGAAACAGCTTTCTTTGGGCATTTATCTCTGTAATGATGCATTTTTAAAAGGGAGGTATTTGGCTGTGTTCAGATGTATTTTACACCTAAAGTCTAAGAACTGACTTTAAAAAAACAGGTCAATCTACAAGGATGGAACTTTCATTAAATCTTACTGAGGTACCTGTAAAGATGCAATAAACTCTCCAAATAAACCGAAATGCAGTGTGATGACTTTCAATGACTTCTAAATTACAGCCACAGGAAAAATATCCCTGTAATCTTCTATGGAATGCACAGATCAGGTAAGCACTACTTTTGGATTTCCAACTTAGATCATATCTGGCGTGACTTTTTGGATTAGTCAAGTACCCACACGTCCAACTTCATCAGCTCACAGACTGCTGCAGACACTCCACACATTACAAAGAGGGTAGGTTTTTTTTTGTTTTGTTTTGTTTTTTATTTTTTTGAGAAACCTAAAAATTCTTTGTCAGTTTTGAAAATTGTCCCTCCTAATCTCAACTAATAATCCAGTGATAAATTTACAAGAAGAATGAAATATTTCATGGCATTCATTTCCATGTATTAAGTGATATTAAGATGATCATTGGAGAAGGAGACAGCTAACAGAACTGCAGTCTATATATAGACATTGGTTCTTCCATTTCATCAGAGAATATATTAAATGTCACATTCTGTTGCACAGCCAATTAGAGAGGTAAGCATGACAAAAAAGAGTTTTCCTGCTGGTTTTGTTACCAGCACAGCATGCTATCAAAAAAAGAGACAGGGCTACCCAGCCAGGAACAGACTGCAGTAGTGTTAAAATATTTTAGCCCTGAACTAAGATAAAATGCAAATTCAAAGCAGTTAATTTTAAAACATACATAATATTAACTGAAATTCTGAAGAGTTAATAATTTGAGCTCATATTTAAGTAAAACACATCTGCAGAAGGAAGCAAACTATGGATTTTGCCTGCCAGAATAAAATGCTAACGTGAGGTATAAGTAAGAAAACTGAATAATGCTGAACAAAGTATTTGACAATATAAAATTTTAAAACCAAAATTATTCTGAAAATCACTAAAAGATAAAGGTTGGCCATCAACATTTCCAAATGACATAACAACTCTTTTAACCTAATGCCCTGTGCAGATGGCACTGGAATTATCACTTATATCTATTCTGTTTTAAGGATATTTTAATTAATGAAGCAGTATGTAATTCTACTTAGCAAATATAATCATCATTAATCAAGATGAAACTAACATGTTCATCATACAGAAAGTAAAGCCAGCCAAATTTCTCAAAAATAGTTTAAAGCACTGGGGGAAAAAGGAAGTATAAGAAAACAAGTAAAATGAATCCCATGAGACATCAGCATATTTTCTTTAAAATGCCTCAGTACAGAGCCTCAATAAAATTTACACATTTTTTCTCCCTCTATTTCTATTTTAGCAAAGAGAAGAATGTCAATATCTTCCTTACAATAAATCAGATTTTTTTTTATGAGGGGGAAGATTATGAAAAAAAACAACAGAATCTTATAATTGGGAATCCTAAACTCAGTTTAGAACTGAACTGAATGGAAATTCAGCACTGAAAAGTTTTGTGCAGGTAAGGCAAATCTTTTATATTGAACAATGCTAAATCTAGAAGGCAGGTAATTACTTTAGAGCTGTATAATAAAAAATTACTTTTATTGCTATCGAGTAGCTAAAATTTAGCCTTTTTTTCTCCTAAAACATGTATTTCCATATTTTTCTGTGTTTTCAAAGGTAAATGATGCAGTGATGCAGTTTTGCTGACAAAACAATTGCATTAATGAGCTGCTCTTTTTGTTAAGACAACTGAGGAGCCTTTGATAAACCAAGAGCAGCAGCATGTAAGGCTCTCAGAAAGTTATTAAGAAGTAACATAAGAAAAGGTGTGAAACAGGGTCGTCTTCTTCCTGGCAACCTGGAGCTTACTATGCAATTCCTTTATTTTCATGAAGTTTATATTTCAACCATTGGCTTGCATACTCTTACAGCACAAGCAACAGAAACATAGAGAGATCTGCTTCAAATACCAGAGAAAATAGTAAATACTTTTTCTTTTCTCCTCAATTAATTATCTATAAATTTCATCCAATAATTGTGTTCATGGGATAAAGTTGCTGAAGTGACAGCTACATGTATTGCAGCCTATCATCTCTCCTGTGCTCCTTGTTGAAAGGATTTAATACAGAACAAAGATCACGAGGCTTTCAACTTGAAAAATCAGTGTTTCTCATACCTTTTGTTTGATGATCATGTCGTTGATGTCATCAAGATCACCTACTTTGACTCTCTGAGATTTTATCTCTCGATCCAGTCGAGAAAGCCAGTCAGTGAGTTCTGCCCATGCCTTGTTGAAGTCAGCCAAGGCTGGAACCTCCAAAAGCACAGAAGATGGCATTTCTGGTTTGAAGGTGGTGGTTTCCTTGGTTACCCTGGTTTGTGTATCCACAGCAACAGTTTCACCAGGAGTTGCTGAAAGAAGAAAAAATAAAATCTCAAGTTACTGAATAAATGAACTATGATAAATGCTTATTTCAGTATGTCAGAATTTATGCCATAGAAAGGATAAGACAGGAATAAGCCTATTTCTTAATATTTTCTCTACTGAAAATATGAAAATCAAAACTAAAAGAAAATAAGAATTCATTTTTTCCCAGAATATTTCTATTAAAATTTCTGCTTAATATCCAGCATTCTCAGCATATTCAATTCCATCCTTAGAGGACCAGCTGGACCTAGTAACACTACCAAATTCACAGTGTGAGAAGAACCCCTTGCTAAAGGTTGTTGAAGCGTGGGTAATTTTCCAGAAATCTAGCAGTGGTCAAATATCTCTATGCCAGAAGATAGATTGAAAAAAGTTGGTTGGACTATGCAACACATCATAGCATCACCATGTATTTAGAAACAAGTTTCATTCACTGCGTCCAAGTCACTCTGTAGCTGTGAAACCATCTTACCAAAAATCTTCTCACTTACTGTTATCACCGAGTGCTTCCCACACGATCTGTGGCCAGTATGGAAGTTTATACAACAAGAAATTCAGCCTTGACTGATTGTTTACTTTTCCACCTCATAACTTCAAAATATTATGTGCTATTATTTGGATATTTGTGGATTTTTTTCCTTTCTTTTGGGGGAAAACAGACACATCTTCTTCTTAGTGTCTTTTCCTGATCCATTAGATATGGGTTTTAAATAATCTGTAACTTATTCATTGCTTGGAATGGAGAAGTACCCCACACTGAAGCACCACTTCTGTTTCTGCAGCTAAAATGATGAGAGGTGCCACAGACACACACCATTGGACAGAGAAGTTTGGAACATAAAATCATTCAGAAGTTCAAGACTGATCTTTTCTCCTAGATTTTTGCTATTTTGCTACAAAGAGATGGCTATGAACTGTTGGGCTATTTTTGACCTTCAGTTAATGATGCAAAAGCAATTCCTCATGCATGATATTATCACAGATGAGGCTACACTAAATTATAATTTTTCCTCATTTTTTTTTAAAAAGATCTATCAAAGAGAAAAACTAAAACAGAGAAATCAGAAGAACACGTGTCATTGCTGCACTGAGGTTCCACAGTATTAGAAAAGAAACTAAATACCTACACTTTGGAATCTCTATCTAAATCAGCTGTTGAAACGGCAATAACTAAACCAGGAATGCTGAAATAAAAGCTCTGTGGTCTGTGTTCTACATTTTCTAGCATTGAACCAACAAATGGTATTTTCTAAAGGACTGAAATGGGTTTTTTTGCATTTTTCTCAGCCCTCCTACAGAGTAGAAAAAATCAGTTTCCTGCTCTCTTCCTGTGAGATAGCTTGTCTTCAACAAAAGCAAACCAAAACACCAAAACAGTGTGACTCCATGCACATTAAGTTTTTTGTTTTGTTTTTTTTCTTGCTGTTACTTTTGAAATTCTGATGGTTTTTCATTGACATTCATGCCTTTGCAGCAAAGTCTGTTTGAAACATGAAAACCCAGGTGGTAGGTCAGGGTTCAATGATTTGTCCATAAAGCCAAGGCCTCACATTTCCTCTGTAACTTCAGAGATTCTTAGACAACAGAAAAACTGTTGCCTAATTTGGCATTCATGTAGGTTAAACAGAAGTTGTCTCATCTCAGAGGAAATTTTTCTCCTCATTAGTATTCAGGTAAATTGAAGAACAATTTTCTAAACTGGGACATCCATCAGTAGACTTAGGCATCTCTTTGCATTTCACCTGTTTTGACCTGAGTACACAATCACAAGTTCACCATTTAATATCTATTTATTTATTTTTACCCAGTGGCAGCCATTTCAGAAAAGGATGTTTCTAACCTTCAAATGGTTATGGGTTTACTGATTTGGATTTTGGCTTATTTTCTTTGGGGTTTATTTTAATACTTTGGGCTGTTTTTTGTGTGGTTTTGTATGATTATTTTTGTTTGTTTTTTTTTTTTCTTGATGTAGTTCTTTTGCATCAAGAAACTTCAAATTTAAAAAAAAGATGATAAGGTACTACCAGAAGTGCAACAGTCCAGTATAATATCTTCTCTAAAAATGTCAAGATATCTACTATCATCTTCTAAGGATGGCAATAGGCTATTCCAGTTTGACTGACCATTAGAGTTATCAAATTATTTGCAAAAATTACATTTAGAAAGGGTTTGTATAGTGATTCACTTATGACATTTATCTCCCCTAAGAAAAAAAATACTACTTAAAACAGTATCTATCCCTTATTTCTCTTTGTTTATGCTTGCATAGATATGACACAGTTCATTTAACAAAACTGTATAAATGAGCAAATAAAAATAATAGACAAATATACATCAACATTATCAACACAATATGTAGCAAAAGAGCTCATTCTGAAAAAATTTATCCAGAACTCCACTGCCAGTTTCTGTGACTCAAAGGGGACAATTTTTTGCTTTTGGTTTTGGTGGGGGTTTTTTTGATTTTTTGGTGGGGTTTTGGTTTTGGATTTTTCTCAGGACAATTAATTTATAAATGCAAAAATTGAATATTTTTTTTTAAATATCTGAGTAATAAATTCTATCCTACTGAGACATGTCAGAAAAAATAAAGGATTTCATCTTTCAATTTATTTAAACGTTATAATGGTTCACTTCTGTGATATGATAAGCATGAAAGCCAAAAGGAAAATTAGAATTTAAGACATTAAATCACACAAATATAAAGTTTTTAAGGTGATTTCTCCTTAGCACATTTTGCTCTTTAACACAGAACAATACTAGAAGAAAAATAAACCACAGAAAAATAGGTGTGATTTTCAACTTGTTCTTGAACTTTGAAATACACTGATGAAATTGAGAGTATATTGGTATTATTTTTTTCATCTTAAAATTAATCTGTAATGTTAAACTTGAAGAGTTAGAGTAATTGGAATGTGACATGACATTGAAATTCAAATATTGAATGCAATCCCAAGTAAAACAGAATGAAGCCAATTGCAGGAAAAGAATTTTCCGCCATTTTACTCTGCTTATTTCAGTGTTATATTTCAAGAGAGGGTCAAACTGACAAGTTAAAACAAATAAAACTCCTTATTTAGGTACTGAACAGGAGCAGAACAGACAGGAAGAGTGACAATGCTTTCAAAATCTTCAAAGCCCTTCAAACACCCTCTTTCAAGCCACAGTCTCTAAGCAGATCTGCCTCAGTTCTGCCACAGGAATGTTCTTAACCATCCTTCTGAATGCTTTTAGTGCTGGTTAAGTTGTAACTAAGATAACTGCATCTACTGGGTCAAAGCTTTTTGATGAAGAAGAAATGTCACAGTAACTGGATGGACATTTTAATTCCATTTACAGGTCTAGCCTGGGTTTTTAGTTCCATTACGAGCAGCTCCAATTAAAGGAGACTCCAGCCTTAAATCCTCCATGCAATGAATAGCAGTAAAATACACCCACTAAACCTCCTTCTTGTTTTAGTCAAGGAAACTCAGCTGCATTTTACTCACTCTGAGCAAGCAGAGAAAGAATACCTGTACATTGTGCTATACACTCAGACAACATCACTCAGTGAATTTGCTATTTAACACAGGCAACACTGACTTCTTTAGTGGCAGAACAAGTGAGTATTCCTTCTGTGGGCAAACGAGCAGTTCACTGGGTGCCACATTGCACACCAGGCAGGTTTGGCTTATTTCATGGGAAATCTCCATGTCATTTTACCACTTTATCCCTGAGAGCTTGACTTGGAACAACTAAACTCCACAGCATACACAGTGAAATTCTGTCAGCTACTAAAATACATTTTTAATTTTTGCTGTGGCATTGCCACCAGTTTTCTACAGTTAGATCATCCACAATCATATCCTTACAATCCAAGCAAACTTCTTGGAGAGAGATTGGGCAAGACAGTTCTAAGACTGATTTATTTAGACTTGTTCCAGTGATAAATGAATCACTCATTATCTCTGTCTGTCCTTCAATGTTAAGGAAATAAAGTTAAGAGTACATTAAGTTCTCCCATTCAGTACAGCCCCTCCCTGCAAGGTGCTCACTGCCAGTAACACTTTTTGCAGAGGAGCTGTAGATACCTGCCAGGTGTTCCAGGTCATAAAAGAGTTCTGAAAGGAAAATAATAGTGGCCAATAGAGCTCTGATTAAGTATTATGAACAACGTAAATTTATTACCTCCAAAAACCCCCCACCAACTTTGAAGTTTGAAAGCAAGGAATGGGTTTTTTTTTTCTAGTGGTCTGAACTCAAAATAAAGTCTTTATGTTGATCAAAATTATTGCCAACAAAATTCCACCCACAGCTCTATATGTGGAAAATATGCATCCTTAGAGCATTGTATCTCAAAGTTAACATTTTATTTACATTTTAATCAGCTTTTAAAGACAAAAATCATGTTTCAAAGTGGGTCTTTTCTATTTTAATGCAACACCAATGTTTAATCCTGGTTTTAAACAGCAGGATTAAAACCAGCTGTTCAAAGGCAACATCAACACTGTCACTTTGTTTTGACAAAGGAATTACTGAAATCACACCAATGTCTTAAGATTTTCTTAGTCTTAAGAAAATCTTAAGACTAAGATTTTCTTAGTCTTGAATATTTAGTAAAAACAATCCTTAGAAAAAGAAGACTTGGTAACTGTATCAGGTATATTTCATACATAGCAATTTTTATAGACTATAAATGGGTAAAAGTTTTATACCTAATTTCATTAATACTTAGGGAACATTCACATTATATGTTACTGCTATCAGTTTAATACACAAGTTAAGTGCCCAGACTACCTTTTAATTCTAGAAGTTCTTTATGACTCTTAACAAGTCATTATGGATTATATATAATTTTACTTATTAAAGATAAAAGAAAAGAAGCTGATAGTTTATGGGATTATAAATTAAAGTTTAGATATAAAATAGTCTGTGCAGTGGGATGAAGGGGCTGAAACTAAAGAACCCTTAGAAGTTCAAAAGAAAGTAAAAAGTCAAGGTTAAAGTTATTAGGAGAAAAGAAAAAGATTTACAAGTGAATGTGTAGTGGTATATTTGAAAAATAACTACAAAATTATGGTTTCTAAAATTTTACTGTTACTATTGCTAGATTTTTAAATGGCACCAGAACTTTAAATTCAGTAGGAAGATAAGTGTCAGCTTTCTCAGAGTGTTCTTTCTTTGTCATAGGATAGATCTGGTAGAATTTTCTTGCCATTCTCCTTTTTATATCTGGGAGTGTGACTAAGCCATTTATTGTACAATGCATTTTTTCAGGTTCCTCCAAACACAACTGCAAGATGTTTTGATATGTCTTTCACTCAATGTAAAGAAAACTTCCTCTATCACAAACACTGAATTACAACAGGAGTAAGAACACAGAAAATAGGTAGAGTCTACTAAACACTAAGAATTTCAGTGATATAAACCACATAAGTTGGCTTGTGTGCATCATAATGTAAATAAAACCTTAGGGTGAGGTTAAATTAGTGCCACATAGCAAAAAGTTCACATTGTGACCTGAGCTTCTGCAAATACTTTCTGTGTATGCAAGATACGTAGAAGCGGAATGTTAACAGTTCCCTTGGTCATAAGAGGTACTTCAAGGTAATTTCCATGTACAGAAGATAGAGTTTTAAAAAATTGCACTTTGTAGAAGAGAATCAGGTTGGGGAATACTTCAGCAAACCAGACACATATAAAGAAATCCATGTGTTCTGATGGAATGCACCAGTTGAGTGCTGGTGGATCTGGCAGCAACCATTGCAAGGATTCTTTTTACGAACTTTGATGGATCAAGGCAAAAGGAAGAAGTGTCTGAAGACTGGAGGAAAACAAGCATCACTTCTATCTTCAGAAAACAAAGGTCACTGTTATCTTCAGAAAGGATAATATGGAGGATCCAGAGAATGACAGCTTCACCTCAAACCCTGGGAAAGTGACGGAGCTGTGGCCATCACGGGCTGCACTAAGAGGATCATTGCCAAACAGTGGACAGAGCTCATCCTTCCACTCTGCTTAGCACCTGGAAAACTGTATCCAGTTCTTGGATCCCTAGCACAAGACAGCCACAGAACTACTGAAGAGAGACCAGTGAATGGCCACAATGATGATTAAGGGACCAAGACCTCTCTTATATGAGGAAAAGCTTGAGAGAGCAGGAACTGTTCAGCCTAGAAAAGAGAAGACTCCTGGGGAGCTCATGAACATGTATAAATATCTGAAGGGAGGGTGCACAAAAGGTGGAGCCAGGCTCTTCCAGCAGTGCCCACCAGTGAAAAGAAAATGGGCACAACTGAAATACAGGAGGTTCCTTTGAGTGAATCCTGCAATGAGTTGAACCAGAGAGTTTGCAGTATCTCCACTCATGAAAATACTCAAAAGCCACAGAGACATCATCCTGGGTAGCCTCCCCTAGGTTATCCTGCCTGAGTAGGGGGTTGGACCAGATTACCTCCAGAGGTCCCTTCCAATATCAGTCTTTCTCTGGTCCTGTACAGCTATGTTCCCAAATACTCTCTAAAAACCAAACTGGAAATAGTATAATAACTGAGAATTCTTTGGGAGGGAAGCAGCTAAGAAAGAAGATAATACATGGAAATAATCTTGGCACAGTATACATAAAGAATTCAATTGACTGCTCTACATGTGGTGGAAATAACTTTAAATCTGCAGCATTTGATTCTAATTAGACTATGACTCAACCAGGGACAAGTAATACAAGACCAACTGAAGATTGTAATATATATCTGTAAACAGAGGTAGCATTAATCTGCTTGGACCTATTGTTCCATTCAAACCTTTCTGAAAGATAAACTGCTCTAAAGTTCAGTCTCCTTTTAGTAATATAGCATTGTCATGGCATTCTCCAAGAACCTTTCCTTAGGCAAAGTTCAGCATGATTGATGGGGCCACTAAAAATTGAAAAGCAAAAGGCTATGGTATGAATGGATCCCTTTTAGTGAGTGTGAGAATTAAGCAGACAGAAACTAAAGAAAGGTAGCCCAAGATCCTTTCATACACTTTTTAAAAAAGCTTATTTATACCACTACACAAGGCATTTGTCTTTTTCCGAAGGATAAGAGTCTTCTCTGGTGAGCAGTTGTTAAAAAAGAGTTTCATGGAAATGAATGTTTTGTACTACAGAAGTTGTGGTGCTGTAAAATCAAATTCTGTCACATACTTGCCTTATAAAGAACGTTGTGACAACATCTGTCACAAATGATGCAAGCACTTCTCAATATTCCTTTTGTCAGTAAAAGTAACAAGTTCCTTGATTTAGTATGCAGCCTTCAATTGGATGACAATCTATATGACAACAACTTACATTTCCAGTGTACTGCTATTGGCATGGAACTGAATTTTCACAGCTAATTCTTTGATATAAGGAAAAAAGCTGCCAGCAGCTCCAACTTTTACAGTCTCATAAAAATCACCTCCTCTAATTTTTGTAAGGTCCATTTATTGTTTTAACAGGCATAAATTTCTATCTTATACAAGGGGAACTCTGAAAAAAGGGTGTAAAAAATTGTACACAGATACAAAACAACAAGAAGCCAGCTGAATTCTAGGTACCTTGTAGGTAAAAAAATAAACATCATAACAGATTTAAAGAAGCTGTGAAATAATCGGAGCACAGTTATTCGCTAATTTAACAGAATTACAGAATTCATGCAAAAATCTCCAAGTCTACCCTTATTCTTCAAGTGGAAAATTTTTCAGGATTAAAACCAGCTGTTCAAAGGCAACATCATCACTGTCACTTTGTTTTGACAAAGGAATTACTGAAATCACTACAAGTACCTTCTGTTCTTTCATCATAATTATAAAAATATCTTATCAGGTACTACTTTGTGAAACCTTTGTCAAGTTTTCTCATATTATGCTTACTTTTCAGGTCAAAATAACCTCTATTTTACTTTCAGCCTATGAAGAATTGTCTTTGGGAACTTAAGACTGCCCACCAATCTACTGTTAAAAAAACATCAGTAATACAAATCTCTTGCCTATCTCCACCATAGCATCTCCCCTGCTGCTCCAAACTAATACAAAGACAGCAGTCTGATATTTCAGTGGTAAAATTCATATGCATCAGACTAAAGAATTTTACAGCTGGAATAGAAGAGGTTTTCATTTGCCATCTTTTTCCTCCTTTTAGCCTTCTATGGTGCAAGGAGCAAGCCCTTCTGTCACTGTCTCACGTCCCCTGATTAGGGCAGAAACCTTAGAGGCAATTATGAGCTTTGCTCCTCATTCCCTGCAGCCTCCACTCTGCTCACACTCCCTGGCTGGCTGCTTCTCTTTAGAGCAGACCTAACTCTGAGGCAGCCCCACTCAGGACAGAAACGTGAGGAGGCTGTCAAAGACATGACCAGGATGTCCCTGAGCACTGCTCCCTTCCCAAGGAAAGGATGGCTTGCTTTGCTCTTTTAAAGAGACAAGTCAACGAAGAGCAGACAGGTCAAGAGGATTGTGTGCTGTATGGCCAGTTCCTTTCTACTATTCTAGCAAATTAAATAGATTTTCACACAATGTAATTGTCAATAGGCCTAATTGCTATACAAAAAGAAACAGGACAGAGAGATTAGTGCTATTTGCAGGCTGATGCTATCTGGATAGTCAAATATCACAGTAATTTGGGTTATTGTAACAAAAAGGAGTGGGGGGGAGAGAGAGAGAGAAAGTATGTTTAAACACTATTAAAAAAACTGATTTAATGACAGAAAGGTAGAAACTTAGGCAGAAAAACTGATAAAGAGCATAAACTACCATTTTAATATGGATACCCTTTTGCTAGGAACTCTACTCCCTTTTCCATATCTTCCAGAATAAACGAATCTAAATTTTTGATTCTATCTGTGTTTTAAAAAATGATAGTTGCCAGATATTTTGAAAATTACCAACACTAGATTCTGTTACCAAGATTATTGGAGTCATATAAAAAAAGTCCAACCATAAATGCAACTTAGTTCTGTGCTCTCACTTGATCTAGGTTATCAATAATAGTCTGAAGAATTCTACAGTATGCTATAATGTACATTTCATGAGATTTATCCAAAATAAATCTGGGATATCCAGCTGCTACTAACTATTGATCAAGACATTAAATGAAAGAAAACAAGCTGCATACTTGCTCCTCAGAAGAAAATACCAGATTGTATTTTAAAAATTGAATAGGTAAATGTGGTTGTTTGAAAGACTAATGATAGCATTAATCCTATTTACATCATAAATCTTGGCAGCTGTGCTTCAACAACTTCTTACAGAATAAAAAAAGTAGATCTTGGTTCCATATTGTCTTTAATGACAGCAAAGCAACCAACTCCCGTCTTGACTTTCTGATTTAGGTTTCATCATAGGTATGACTACAATAAAAAGTCTTTGTAACTCAGAGTGAGTTATATTTAATCAGCTGAGCCCTGAAAAAGCAAGAAGTTCACATTCCTTTTGTAAACTGCACTGTCACACTTGTTTATTGCAGATCTTTCAAAGGGGAATCTACAATCAGATCCTGAAACAGGACATTAAATATAAAGGTGCAACCTTTGGTTTTCTTCAAATTGGGCATTTGTGGCTTAAGTATATTTTGCATATATTTTTCACCTGTCAGAAAAACCAGAAGCAAATCCTCAAATCAAGATATGTTATAAAGATCTAAATAGAAATTCTGAGAATAACAGAGATTTGTGTTTCTAAACTTGCTTATTATGTTTTTATTCATGCAGCTTAGAAGGCAGAGTGTCAGCTTTTTATATAGATGCTTTTCATTACTTCTCCCTGTTGGTGTTACAGCACATGCTGTGAATGACCTCCAGAGATTCCTGAAGCTATATGCAGAGAGAAAATTGAATCTGAAAGCTTTATTAGACAAGTTTGTCTTCAGCTTGTGTCTGATGTCAGCTGTATTGAAAAATAGAACTGCTTGTGAAACTGGGTCCTGACCTTGAAAAATCTCCAATCAAGTGGTAACAGATTCAGTTTTGTGCCATATTGTTATTTGCTGTATGTGTCACATATGTGAGAAGTAAAAAAGCTTCCTAATGGAAATCAGATGGAATGATTAGACACTTATTTCCTGAATATAATGAGGAAAATAGATATATGGCAATTTACCCATAATAGGGCCATCTCAGGCTGGCATCTCTGAACCTCTTCATTACGTGAGTCTGTAAAGTAAAATTACTCAAACCCAAATCTACTAAAATTATTTATATAAACCATTATTCATTCCTTTATCCAAAAGAAAAGGTAAAGAGAGTAATCTGCTCCTTTACTAATCCGCTTGTACAAGCATGAGCAACCTTTGTTGGGCCAGCTGAATAAAGGAGGAGTCTACTGTTGCTGGTCTCTAATGTTTTAGGAGCTCAAGGTGTTCTCTGTGATACTTTCCTATTGCATTTTTACATATTCAATTTCGCTCTTGCATTTTATTTTTGTAAAACTTTTCATAGTGTTAAACCAAATTATAGCTAATTTTAGAAGTAGATATTTCCTTTAGAGTCAACATGCACAAGTATCAGAAACTATATGGTTCTAGACACATGACCATTATTGGAAATAGTATTTCTCTCTACTACAGCTCATAAGAGTGAGCTTTACTGGTGTCCTATAATTAAAGTGAACCAAAATGTTTCACAAGAACTACTTGTCCCAACAGTTGCATGCTGTGGATTTTTTACCTGTTCAACTCTCTGGAGAATGGTTCTAGAAAATTAAGTTTTCTACCATACCCCTCATAAAAGCTTTTTGATAGCTGATAGCAAACTTCCTTTAATTAGTGAAGACTACGTGCAACATAAGTTTAACATCAACATTTAATATCAACACAGGTGTCCATTAGTATTGAAAACATTGTAGATGCACCCCACAGATTGTTCAGTCTTACCCAAAGAATTATTTTGAGTATTCTTGGTCTCAACTATACTATGCCAGCTGCTATAAACAATATACTCAAATATCTGATTTTACATTTGTTTTTAATTTGCCCTTTGAATACACATATTGCAATATTCTCAGGTGCACCAGGAGTTTTAAGACTAGCTTTTGGAAATTCTGAGAAACAGTGCTGAACTACAGCATATGTGCTCACTCAAACAGTGGGTATAATATATAAACAATGACTGCTTCAGAGCACATTAGCTCTGAAATACGACAAAAAAGAAAGTGTATCTATTGTGCATTTTTTGCCCAAAGCTAGTTGTTGTCATTTTGTTCCTTACAGTTTTGTCACTGTCTCCTGATTATCTCCTAAATACAAATGGTTTGTGTGTTTTTAAAGAGGCAGTGGAATAGTACACAATCCAGCTCTGAAATTCCAGTCCATGGAAATGAATATATTTCAATGGTTATAGTTTCATAAACAAAGAATCCTTCATTCCCACTGAAAATATTAAACCAAATATCATGTCAGAGATTTGACAGGGCAGACTTCATAATGCAGGATACTGCCATGTCCATCTGTACATGCCCCTATCTTAGAAATAACCAACATGGAATAATAACCAATAACCAATATGGAATCATAAAAAACTCAACTATGCATTTTGAAAACAAAAGAAAATTCCAGATGCATACAATACATGCACTAGCACTACAGAAGCACTTTCAGCTTCTGAGGTGAGTGGATTTTAGTTTTGAACCTTAAGTTATTTCATCAAGGTATGTATTTTCACGTACATGCTTTTTTAGTGCTAAGTTTCCTCAGAAACCTACAGACTCATGAATGGTATGTTTTAAGCAGCACCAGTAGTTGTTTCTTATGTTACATACTGCAAGCAGTGAGTGTGAATTCCAGCTGCATTAAGCCACAGCAGTGCACACACAAAGTGATATTTTTCAAGGACTGTTGTATATGATCTTACAAGCCTGGAACAAAGCAGCATGCCTAGTCCAGGTGGGGACTTGCTTCACAGAGAAATAAAAACCAAACTATATTTCCCA
Organism: Agelaius phoeniceus; assembly: GCF_051311805.1. Taxonomy (NCBI): domain Eukaryota; kingdom Metazoa; phylum Chordata; class Aves; order Passeriformes; family Icteridae; genus Agelaius; species Agelaius phoeniceus. The sequence goes on along the minus strand of NC_135266.1, from coordinate 11,093,730 downwards.
AACAGAAGGAGAAATACTATACTCCTGCAAGTAAAATACCAGAGGAAAAGCAAATTAAATTCTGTTATCACTACTTTCCCCAGATTCACTGGGGAATTTCACTGTATCACCAAATATCACTGTTTTAATTCAAACTTCAAGACTCAAGGTATTATAGACTGGAGGTGACTGACTGCTGTGAATATTTTTCCTGTACCCAGTTGAATATGTGGGCTAATAAGTCATGAGTTCTCTCCACCACCACTGCTGCTGGTGAACTTATTGCAGCTCACAGCCTTCACATTACAGCTCGAGTCTAATGGACCCAGCGTGATCCCTCTCTCCTCTCCCATTCTCCCTCACCCATTCTAAATCCTGAAAAGCTTTCTTCCCCTGTACAGGGAAGCCTAGTCTTTGTCTCTGTGTCTGCACTATCTGACTCCTACTCCTAAGACAAGTTATACTGAAAGCACAGAAGAGTATTGATTATAGGCATTTAAAGCAAGATACCTCTGATGGCAAGTGCTGATGGTTATCTCTGATGATGCAGAATTAGCTTTCCTCTAATTACTTGTAGAAAGTGTACAACACCTACCAATGCATAAAAAGCCTTTCTGTCAAATGCAACTCTGCTAAAATCTGTTAAACACAACCAATCATTTTTTATCTTTATTTTTTTTCAGACCTCCTACAAATGATGCTCCAAAATAAGACTGATAACTTTTAAAGTTTAAAGGGACAAATTCTACCTAATTTCAGAAGAAATTTCACCATTGTAGTTGATTATAATTGTCACTCTTTTATTCATTTCAGTCACGCGTTTTTCTGTTTCACTTGATTAGGCATTTCATACAAAAAAAAGAGACAAGAAATGGACAAAAACTTCTGTGAGCAGTCAAGAGAAAAAAAGAAATTGCTTGTACACAGAAAACTTTTCACTAAATAAGTTAAACTGCAAGAGTATTAAGACAATGTATCACTCACAGTTTTATTAGATGAATATGTAAAATGCAAAATTAGTTGACAGAGTATTTTCAGGTGGATTCATTTGTAGTTAAAATTTCACTAACTTCAAGTACAGCATAACTGAAAATAAATACACATCAATTTAAAGAAATTGTGTTTTCAAGGTAGCTCTAAATAAAAGTGGCCAAAATTTTCCCCTAGCATCTTACTGGAACAAAAACAAAATATGGAAAATCTCTTCCTCCAGGACAAGTCAGGAGTTCCTCCCACCCCACAGTGCATTCAGAGGGGTTTACAAGGCAGTGTGTCCCTTCACCTAACTTAGTAAGTAAATACAGTGATAGCATTTCAGTATAAAAGAAGAAAAAGAAGCCATATGAATGCTAATGATGCTATTAAAAACTCTCCCTCCTGGAAAAGCACATTCCAGAACTGCTTTCCTCTCTGTTTAAAATGTTTTCAAACTGCTGGCTAAGCAATGCATCAAGGTACTTGGATAGAGACATTCACACCATTTCACATTATCCTGTCAAGTACAGATAGCAAGTGTGATTTTCTTCCTGATTCATCTTATCTTGGAAGTCAATCTTCGCTAAGGTTTTAGGCATACCCTTCAGCTAAGTACATTTTTGAGCTGGAGAAGTAATTCTTGTTCCTTATGCCTGAGGGCACACTGGACTGCTGGAATATGAAGAACTATTTTTTAATGCTTCTTCTGCTGAAGAAACTATAATATGCAGATCTAGATACAATTATAACCAGGGTGCTTTACCTCTGTAACAGCCACCAGATGGAATTTATTAAGATTCTCTGTCTGAGATCCTGTAACCAGACCAGACCAAATGATACCTGACAGGGCACTAGAGATGAGCCTGTTACATCTTCATTCCCTGGTCTCAAATACACATGTCAACATTATTCAGTCCTGATGTCCCTAAAAGTCCCTGTAGGATCAGGAAGTGAATAATTGTCAAGAGGAGATACTGACCTTGCTTCACAAAACTCTTCCAAAACAATTTGGTGTATCTTTCTTTACAAATGACCTTTAATGAGATTGTTTAGCTGCTGGGAGGCTTGGTTAAAGCTTGCTCTCCTATAAGCAGTTTGAGTCCCTATGGTTCAAAAGAGTCAGCAACACAGAGTAAATAAGGCCATAAAAATATCTATAATATGAGTGGTTAAAATAACTGCAGAACTTATACCCCAGAATTACAAGACCCATGACATTCCATTTCTTCCATCGTCTCCTCCCATTCTTTTAAATGAATTACAAAAATACCTTAGTAGCAGATATTTTTCCTATCTTTGTAGAAAACTGCTCTCTTGGCCTGGAGAAGAAAAGGCTCAGGGGGATCATATCCATGTGTTTGGGTATCTGCTTGGAGGAGTAAAGACAGATCCAGACTGTCTTTAATGAAGCCCAGAGACAGGATGAGAAGCACCATGCAAAAATTGAAATACTAGAAATTCTACTTGAATAGAACAAGAAACGTTTTTTACTGTCAGAGTTGCTCAACACTGGAAAAAGTTGCCCAGAGAGGTTGTAGAGTCTCTATCCTTGAAGATATTAAAAACCTGACTGGACATGACCCTGAGCAACCTGCACTAATTGACTGTGCTTTGAGCAAAAGGAAAAGATGTCTCCCTGGGTCCCTTTTGAACTCTACAGTTCTATGTCAATACACCTATAATGAGGTGATCGCAGTAAACTGACTCAAATAAAGAAAAATTATGAATTAGTGTTATAAGCGCAGGTTCAAATTTTAAGTTCTCATTACAACAGAAGGGAAATCAATCTTACTTCCTGCTTAATCCTTTATAGAACACCAGTGCTTTCATTTTCTGCATCTACAATTCCATCGGCTGAGTCTCAGAAACGTTAGCAGTCAGAGACTATATCTTGCATTAAGGTGACTAATTTTGCAATTCTTCAGCTAGAGATGAGGTAATATAAAAATATATCACATTACTACTCTCTGTTCACACTCTTGTTCCATTATTATAATTTCTTTTGTAACAGCAAACTCACAACTTGCCAACACTCTTTCCTTCTGGAACCTGTTCACACAGAAAACTGATACAGCAAGTTTAGCACAGCAAAAAATGATTACACATCTCCTTCATTCCCCCATACATGAATTCCTATAGAATGCCTTGGAACAAAATCATGCAAAGCAAGAATGCTGTTGTACTACTCATTTAAAAATATAGTAGTGGTCATTGGCTCTTTTTAGAAAGTTTAAATAATTGCCACTGGAACCACAGCAGTTCTAAGGGACTAAACCCAAATAATAGTTCTTTTCAGTAAGATTCAACATATCACAAGCAAGACAAATTCTTTCCTTGAACTCATAGATGCTATTTGGGCAGGAGCTGGACTATCTTCTGGTACTGAAATTTCTGGATCCTCTCTCTATGGAGCAATTATGCACTTCTCTGAAAAAAGGGTTTTCTTTGCTACCTTCTTGCTAGATTCTCCAGTTTAAGCTTTTATTGTATGTTACGCCCTAGAACATGTTAAAAACAAGAGGGACCAGCAACCCACATGTAATCCAATCCCAAATGATTACTGCAGCTGTGTCACAGCCTGAGTTACAGACAATCTGACAGAGATTGGGGGGACAGATTTCTTTCTGCTCCTCCCACATATGCTGAGGGGCTTTCTAAATGGTATAGGTAATATTCTTCATTCAAGCAACTGGAGTGGTTCAATATCAAGTGAAGAATCTTAGAGACTTTAGAAACTCAGATTGAGCACAGTGCTTCCATTAAGCATTTCTTTTTCACCCGTGCTTAATCACTTCATTTTAAAGGAAAGCACTGGAAATAAAATCCATTTATCAAGGAAAAAAATGAAGTTTATAATCCTTGTAAGGAACAAGAAGACACAGAGATATGAGAATAATCCAGTATAAATATTGTCAAAATAATTTAAATGAAACAGAGATCAGATGTCTAGTTGTGTATTCATGAATGCAAGACACGAAAAAACATAAATCACAGACTTAGTGTTTAGCTGCAGAATTCTTTCTACCATGTTGTCATATGACTTTCTCTGTTAATAGACAAGCTTTGTTTTGAAACAGTCTGACTTTATTGCCCCATCAGTAGTAATAATATCAGAATTTCATTCTGTGACCAATCTACAGGTACTTGACCTATAACATTATTATCTTTTAATTTAAACAATTTGTCTCCCTTTGTAGTATTTCCTCCATTAGCATATGCAAAAAGTCAAAACCTCACCTCTTCATGGAATGAAAGAAAAATTACTTTGAAACAGTAATAATTTGAAAAGCATTCTGCAACCTTTTCATCAAATGATAATCTAATTTGTCTTCTGGGATACATTGAATAAAATAGAAAGGCAATGATAAAAAACCAACTTGAATGCCATAGTAGCACTTTTAATGATGCTGAATTAATTTAGACAGTCTCCAACCATTTTAATTTTAACTGTATGATTTGTAATTATTTTTAAAAAATACATATAATGAAGCACTTACAGACACCTGAAGATAGATGGCCAAAGGCTGCTAATGCTGGCTTTTCCTTTAGTTGTTGAATTAAGTGTTGTATTGCCTTCCAGTCAGCATTCAAGTCTTCTAATTTTTTCTAGAATAGAAGATAACAAAATATTAAATTTATAATACATACATTAATGTATCACAGAACCACAGAATGGCTTGGGTTGGAAGGGACCTTAAAGATTTTCTAGTTCCAACTCCCCTCCCACCATGGGAAGGGATGCCACCCAATAGATCAGCTTCCTCAGGGCCCCATCCAACAGGGATTTGTAATGTAAACAAATGCAAATGCAATGTAAATAAATGCAAAATAAAATAGGTGTTTTTTTCTTTTTTCATCTGGTCACTTGAATTAATAAAAATATGAAACAGAAAGGTACAACAATGAATTTTCACAAATGGGGGAGAGGGACAAATAAAATCCTTTCCAGCTGTGCTACAAAAGAGTTTCCCGGTGTCAGGGCCCTAAAAGCATCTTTTCTCCTCAAAGTTTGGCTGCAGAAGCTCAGAGCCAACTTAGAACCAGCACAGGTGCCTGACCTGACCACCACAGTGATTTCCTGGACCAACCTCAGCCCATTCCCTTGGTCCTGCCCAGCCACCCAGGGTTGTGTTTGGTTGTCCTCACTATACCTGGTCCTGACCCTTCCAGGGATAGCCCCCCAGCCTGAGAAGCTTGGCTTTTGAGCACTGTGAACATGAAATTTAATTTTTAAAATTTAAACCGAAAGGTGAGTTAAGTATTTCAGAAAGCTTTTCAATAAAACCTCTGCAACTTCTAACATCAAATGCAGAATTTATTCTTCTTCACATTAAATTAAAAGAAAAAAGTCTTTGGAGTCTTCAGGGTACCCTAACCTTCAGTGTGTGAGCACACAGTCCTGTGCAGTAAACAAAACCTGCAGGAAAGTCTGGAGTGTGAATAACATCAGTCCTCAGATAACCCTGAGAGGCACTTAGATTTGAATATGTTGTTTCTACCTCTCTTTTTTTCTTGCTTTAATTACTGTAAAGAATGATGAAGCTTTGCTAATTCTATGCTGACATGTCTAAACTCTTAAATGAAGACAGCATTTCTCTTTAAGCTGCTCTATGATTCTCTGCTACAAAAAGATGCATAGAGTACTGATGCAGCTCAGGAATGCTTTTAGCATTCTATGGCTTCCATCCACAATTAGATATATAGCCAAAATCACAATCCAGCCATGATAGAAACAGGATGCCTATTAAGAAAGGTACTTTAATTACCTAGAGTCTAAGCTGACAGAGGTCAATAGGAGAGGGATGGAGAACAATGCTCATTAAATTGAAGTATGTGTGTACTCACACACACTCACACACAGACTCTGAGGCAGTGGGGAAGGTTTAGATATCAGGAATATATTTTTCACCCAAAGAGTGCTTGGGTACTAGGCTCTCCAAGGAAGTGGTCACAGCTGCAAGCCAGTCTGAGTTCAAGAAATGTTTGGACAACTCTCTCAGGCACATAGAGGATTCTGGAGCTGTCCCATGCAGGGCCAGGAGCTGGGCTCTATTCCATCATTCCAATATTGATCCTTGTCATGAGCAGCTACTTAATGATTCTTACTTATATGAGCCTGAGATTTCTTGCCAGCAACCAAATAAAAACCATGCCCACCAGACACGTTAGAGTGGTTGTCCAGGGCAACAGCTACACCACTAATAAGAGAGCAGCCAGTTCTAAACCCTTCTATCAAAATTACAGTTTGATCTTGCATCTGGCATAAATTAACATGCATGCATTAAAATGTTAACTTCTTTGAGCACAACAATTTTGCTGTAATTGCAACTCTAGAGCTCTGATGACAAGCATGAACATCCAAATATGTTGCACTTAGCACAAAATTTATAGATTTTCTTTAAATGTCAGCACTGGTGCAATTTAAGTGATGTTAACACCCTTATGTGGACTAATCTTACTGACAGCACTAAAATTGGATATGAATATTTAGAGAGAGAAATGTAGTCTTTTAAATGCAAGATTGAGAACAATGAAAATAAATTCCTCACTATTTCTCACCCACCAGAGGAAAAGACAAATTGAGTGCTGTGGCAAGGGAACCACAGCTCTTCCACTGGCACAGAAATCCTTTCCTGAATAAACTGTTCTGATTAAGTGCTGTTAATCATGAGATTGGGGCTTACATCCTTTCTATTGCCACTGACACCAGCAGTAACCTCTCTCTCCCTCACCTTCAAAAGCTTTACAGAAATGCATTTCAAAAGCATGAAATCCATTTTATAAAAGTGAATAGGTCTGATTATTAAAGTGCTAGTGCTTAAAGGATCACACCTCTCATCCCATTCTTGACTCTTGAATCAGCATATACAAGGATTTCATTTGCCAACAAAAATGTTTTTACAGACTTGTGTTGCAAAATTCTATTTTAGTATACTTAGTGAAGGTATGAAAATATACTTATTTCAGTGACATAACTATGAGATAAGATTATGTACGTGTCAATATAAATCCATGGGATTTAATTTACATTCAAAATACTATAATGAGAACATATTATAAAGGTTGCAAAGATAAGCAGCTAAGCATTAGGAAATGCCAGAATAATTTTAACTATGAACATTATTTCAGATAAAATGCACATAAATTGCAGGGATATCTCTAATTTTCTGGCACATAACACTTTTGAGCACAGGAAAGGCTGTGGTAAGAATAAGTCAATAGGACCTCTACTTCATTTATTGAAAAGAATGGGAAGATTTGTGGTGAATTAAGGAAATAATGGAGGGAAAAAAGCAAAGCTACCCCAGAGAATGAAATAATCTACAAATTTGTCAAGCAATGCTAGACAAGTAATTAATGCTTTTAAAGAGGGCATGTAATTTTATCTCTTTTTTTTCTGTGCCACACACTAAATAAGAACTATGGGTCTAAGTGTTGAATTGCTGCTTGCACTATAAGTGATGTTCATATCCTGAACTGCATTAAGCTGGGTTCAGTCTAAACTAAAGGTATCAGAGCAACTGTAATTAAACAATTTTCTAAAATTTTGAGTTCTTAGCTTTGCAGACTTGCTAATATCTTTCTAACGCCATCTTAATGTGAGTAAAAATTATTTTTGCTTCCACAAAATATCTTTCATGCAGAAAATTATTTTGATGGTAATAAAAAAGTTTGTGTTGAAAGATAGAAATAGCAGACTTTGCTGAAAGTAATTCAGGAAGAATTATGACTTATGGAAACCTACCTACAGCATCAAGAAAGCAATTCAACAGTCCTGACAGAATATAACCACTGAACCAGAAATTAACCTCACAGGTTGCACAATTAAACAAACTACAGAATGTAAAGAAACAAGTAAAATGCAATCAGACAGGGACTAAAAATTAAATATGCATTACTCTGCAAGTTACAATTGTCCTCACAGACACCTCTTTTAATATCATTGTCAAAACTATACCTTAAGGAACATTATAATCTTTAAAGAGTCATCTTTTTCCAGTAAATTTGGTAAAAATTGGAGAATTTCAGTCTTTGAAGTGAACACTGAAAATACATAGACAGAGTACACTTCTGTGACAGAATTTTGGGCTAAACAGAAAATTTCATCATAATTTATACTTCTGTCATTCTTACATAAAACACGTACTAGCTCTTCCTCTTGAAAATACCAGCATTCATTCTGCAATTCTTTATATGCAATTTAAAAAATCTAGAAAGCCAAAATCTCTATCTTTCTGTTGTTTTGTGTGCTCTGCTTGTTAAAATATGGAATAAGATCCCCAAAGACTGCAGCTGAATTCACACAAAATTATTAAATGCAGTTATTGGGGAACGATTCTCGTTCCATCATCCATTCAGTGTGTAGGTGACATTTCAGTTCCCAACAAAAATAGGGGTTTGTTAGCCAAGGAAAACACCCAACAGAGTCTTGCTTCTGCCCACTCAAGTCACCTTGAGTTTACCTCTTCTAGCATTTATCATGTTTAGGAGAACTGATCCTTAAAAATGTACATATACCAAAGGGAATATTAACTCTTAAGCATTTCTGTTCAGGAAAGAAGATGAGAAACCAAATAATTCTTTAATGTGTATTAATTTCAGAAGTGGGTATCAGTTGATTCACATGTTCCTGTGAATGGAGATCTGCTGGTGACCTATTGACAAATAAATCAGAGGAAATATTGTAAAAGTAGGAAAATAATACTCCAACTATAGTGACTAAATAGAGACAGAAAAACAAGAAATTCACTGTGGAGATCACCTACTAACATTTTATCTTTGTGAAGAAACCCTTTTTCTACCAATTGTGGTTTTGGAGTGCTGTACATTTTGAAAAGCTCTAAATACAAAGTTTATTATCTCAGCCCAGTCAGAAGCAATTGTAATAGATAGTGTAATCAATAAGTCACTATTACTCTTTCTGGGAATTCTTAATCATTATGTTTACAGATTCTTAATTAGCAATTATAACACTAGAAACCAGACCAAGCTCTGGCTGTATGGTATTGATCTCACTAGTTGTTCTCATGCTTGAAAAGCAGCTGAACCAGACATGGGAGGATGCTTGCTGATGACTTCAAGATTCTACAGGATAGAAAATGACACTCTAGTCTCAATGAAGGTCCTCACAGTCTTTAGGAAAAGCATATAAAATATCCCCTTATAACTGATTTGTAAGCTGAAGAAAAGGATTCTACAGTACATTTTTCTAAAAGAGAAGTGCTGGGAGGCAAAGCCTTCCAAACAATGTGTCCTCTTCTCCAAAACAGAATCAAGTCAGTAATTCGAGATAAAATTTGGCAGAGAAATTGAGAGAGAAAGTTCTATGTTGCCATGTGTTCCTTCCTTCAAAATGAAAAAAAAGAAAGCAAATTACTCTGTTTATAACTTAACTCTCACCTTTTCTAGAAAATTTGCAATTTTTTTTAATTTGAAAAATTTCTAAAAGTGAAATTTAAAATAAAGGAGTTTAAAAATAAGCTACATGTTGCCATTAATTACACAACAAAAATTACTTTTGCTTTCAGTGTGAATTACTCTTGAATGAGTAAAACAACCTTAATGTCATAAACAATATTCCCATCATAATATGCATAAGATTTTTAGCTGGGAGCATTACATTTTCCCTGGCTATGCCGTCACAGAATAGAACAAATGCCATTTGCCAGGTTCTTTCATTGATTTTAAACAGAGCACATCAAGGACAAGTGTACAACAGGGGAAGCATAACCTATTACACAGCAATGGATATTGCTAAAGGTTGCTTCATTACCTTTACTGGATGAGTAGCTGGTTTTTCCTTGTATAAATGACACCCTTTAGACAAAACCTCTTCCACATTCGGCTGTTTAGCCTGCACTGCTGCTTCAGTTTCCTGAAAAATAAAAAAACCAGTCAGTCTAGATTAGCCATGGCATAAGCATTAAGACTGAATAGTCCCAAAACTCCATGGGAAGTGTAAAACACCAGTAGGCAAGCTTCTGTTCAGAGTTGGTGTGGGGTAAACACAAGGATAGTGGCAGCTGGGGACAAAGAGGATCACCAGAAAAATCAAAAGCAAAGAGGGATAGAAAAAGCAATGTTACCAAAATAAACAGTGGTCAGTCACTTCATCTTCAAGGTCTCAATAAAATGAATAAAAAGCAAGCACAAATTCATACTAAGAAAGACAGGCATGAGAAATCTCATTTAAGAGGCTCTGTTATTTTGTCTGTTTTACACTACCAGCTGATGAAATGTGCACTGGTTAGCATTTCTTCATACAGTATGTGGCATTAAAACTGTCTAATGAGATGTGACAATGATACTGAGTTTGGAAAGATGAAAAATTTTAAAAGAAGACTGCAATTGCGACTACTAAACTTCCACTTTGGTAGTAAAAGGACTTACAGAAACTAACTAAAAAGGAATGCACAGTAGTAGTGACAGTTCCTAAAGGTTCAGGGAGGCACCTACCATTAGCAACAGCACATTACTGAATTAAAACCAGCATATTCTCTAGCAATTTCTTTTTTAATCTGGAAAGGTGTAATTCATGTACTAACATAAGGAAATTCCAAATAATGTCTCTCAGTACACAGCAGCTTCATTTTGTCAAGCACTGACCAAATAAATAATGGGCAAAACTCTACAATTAAGACAAAAACCCAAACCAACCAACCAACCAAAACAAAAATCCAAACCTACTGAAAATTGTAAAAGAGAAGATAAACTACATCTGGAGTTCCAAGATTCATGGTTTATTTCCTTTTTTCTCTAGTAATATAAGTGAAACAATAGCTGAGTTATCAAAAAGAATTGGTTGGGGTCTTTTTGTTTTCCTCTCTTCACCCACCTACAATATAGGTTGATTACCTTGGTGTAATCATTGCTGACTACCCACTGACTCTCCAAGTTAATTTTCTGTCCACATTCTCAGTTATCATAAACACGACAGTAGACAAGATTGTGTGCCAGGTATGCCACTATCTGAGGTAACACATTCTTTTATTGGTGAAAATCTGCTGTTCTTTTTACTGCAATAAACCTGCTGAAATCCATGGCCCCCCAATCCAAATGGCCCCCCAAAAAGGGGCCATTTTGCTCCTATGTTTAAACTCAACATATAAAGTATGTCTACACCGCTCCCTAAAACTTTACTTGCAAAACTTTATGGACAACATTAAAAATAAAGGCTTAGTAAATTCAATGTCATCTTTAATTTTTCTTTTCAAATACTATTGGTCAACAACAAATGAATCAAACCTTGCAATGATATTTGAATGCAATGATTTCTTGCAATGATATTTGAAGCATGTTTCAATTTCATTTTTTCTTATTACACGTTTCAATGTTAATGAAATATAACTGTAAGGATTCATAGAGAATGAGCACTAAAAAGCAATGCATTGCAAAATTGGGATATTGAGGTGGGTGAGAGTTTATTAACCTTTTGATAAAACCCTCATTAACGTCTTATTTTCTTTCCATTTCAATACTATGTTAACTTTTCACTTCCCTACTCAGCACATAAAGAAAAAAAAAATCAAGGAGCGTTAATGAAGAGGTAATTTTCTCCCTATCTTAATGAAAGCTAGGCATTTTAATAATTGTTAGCTTTTGTTTCATTGTTTGCTTTGGGATTTTTTTTTTTTTTTGGTTTTTTCTTCTAACTAAGCTATCTGCAGTATTTGGCCAATATTTCCTCTTCTGTTATTCTACATGTCTCAAAAATTCATTTTCTTTTATGACAGCATCAGTTACCATAACAAATTCTGTAGCAGGAAAATCACATTAAAACTCCTTATATAGTCCAAGAAAACCGAGAACACCGTGGATGTTCCTATGCTGAGGGTTTAACCTGTGGCATGAATGTGCCTTTGAAGTGGATCTCTCAATCCTCCACCCTCACTGGACTTTGTTTTTTACCATGGACTTGTCTAGGAAGACAGACACCATTTTCTTTCAGGCTGTAACAAGTGTGGAAGGCGTAATGTATTGAGTTGTTAAATCACTGATTCCTTTTGCTCTACAATTTTCTGGAGTTACATGAACTACCCTCATGTAATCTGATCTTTCAAATTCAGTGGCCTTGACCTAAACCAAAATGCATCGTGCAAGTCTATCCAATACAGAATGATGCTTCCTTTGAGATATATGTGGCAATAAGAATAGAGGTAAGAGTACATGGAAAAAGAAGTTCTCAATATCTTGGTATTCATTTGGACACTGCTGAAATTAACAGGTATCTTATCTGTCAGAGCAGCAAATACTTTGATTGTCTCCCACTAATCTCAACATAAATTAAAAACATAACAAAATTACTTCGAATAAGTACACATCTGACACAAAATTGCTGTAGTAACTCTTTGCCCAGTTTTTTGCTTGATGGGATAGCCCCTTGATAAATCCTGCCCAGTGAACAAGTTTCCAGCAATTTCAAATCCAATTGCTGGGTGACACCCTATTAATAGGGTTGACAGGCAAGAGAGTAGTTACAGGATTCTGCTCCATCATTTAATCCCCTAAGAGAAGAAAATGGTAATGACCACAATATAGCCTCTGATGGTTTGCACACAAAAAAGACCACAGTTATTATCTAGGCTGTGCAGAATCCAGGAGAAGAACATATTCCCAGTGCAGAGCCTGACCTCTAATCTTCATCACACAAGACAGGCTACTGCTAAAGCTAGAAGGAATTGTAGATGTTCATTTCCACTAGTTTTCAGAGAATACCAAAGTCATATTTGTTTTAAAGTCCTGATAAAGTCCTCACACTCACTTTGCTGTGGGAGGATGCAGAGCTGTCTCTGGGAGACAGAGCTGACTGCTGGAATTGCACAATTTATGAACTGCCTGGGAAAGCAATCATAGTGCTGCTTCTGGGCTGGGTGATGAATATGCTAATTCAACTTTTCACACATATGGCAAATTAAAATACATCATCACTGGAAACTGCTGTTTCTCAAACATGTATAAACAAGAATCAGAGGCTACCTTTATCCATGACGCACTATCTATGAATTTTCAGTGGTGTTAAAGTAGTGCATCCAAACTGATGAAAGCTTGCTGCTGAGTAAGCCACAGTAGCTTCTGCATTTACAACAACATGTCAATTCAACCTGCTGAACAAAGTTACAGGCTGAAAAAGTGGCAAGGACTTGTCTACAGCCCCACCTGGACTCTGAAAGTCTATTGATATAGCTCAGAACTCAGAAAATTCATATTCCCTAGCTGAAACCAATATATTGACTAAACCTCTGGTGTGTATGCCAATGGAAGATAAAATTTCATGGCTTGTCATATGTTATTTCAAGGGATGGAAACTATCCTAGCAGACACAGGCAGGTTGTTTGACATTTGCTGCACATACTTTAGGAGGCCCAGTCAACTACGGCATTGGTCTATATTAAAAATCACAAGCACTGATTCACCTTCCCTGGTAGCACTGGTAACTTTTGGGATCAATTCCCCCATGAGCTTACATCCTTTGGACATATTCTGCTGGGACAGTAGAAGAAGTTCAGGGTGATTAAACCTGTGTCTTCACAGTGAAATACAACACAAAATTGGAATCTTAATTACAGCCTTCAAACAAAAAAATGTAACTCTGAAATTAGTATAGTGAGTTGTTTCAAAACCTCTTGTTTCAAGTTATTTCATGACCTCTTTTTAGCAAGACAGTACGTTAAATGAAAATTAAAGGAGAGAATTTATTCACAGGAAAAGAAAAGCACTAAGCAATTTCCCTTTACTTATCAAGACAAGGCAGTGATGTGTAACAAGCAAATATAATAAATCTAAAATCTAAAACTATTTGGCTGCTTTTAATTTCAAACAAACTTTTATGAAATAACCAGATATAAATCTCCATATACATTAAACATGATGATGGAAAACTACATTTAAATATGTGTTTCATGTGTTTAGATGTAGAAGAGCATAACTTGTAATGAGAATTCTCAGAGGTGGATCTTCTAATTCATGCACACAGAGTCCTTAAGGTTAAAAAAGACTTCCATGATCAAGTCCAACCTTTTGATACCTAAAGATTTTTAGATTTTTCATTTATTTGTAGCTTTGTAGATTTTTAATACATAGTTTTAGAATTTCTAGAACTTTCTTACCATTTTTCATGCTTTAGAACAATAGCTAACTCTTTTGATCACATTATGTTACACTCTTGAAATTCTGTTTAGTCTTATTGTCAAGAAAAGAATTTCTAACAAGGACATCTTGTTTTGCACCAGCATTTGAAAGACAAAACAAGATCTCCCTGGACACACTCCAAGGTGCCCAAGGGTGGATTACCAAGGCAACTGGTGTGCAATTGGGTGTACCTGATAGACTAATTAATTAACCTTATAAAAATTGTAGAAATCCTATATTTCTTGCCTGCATAGCTTTATTTGTACACCTGAAAGCTTTAATTAAAGAACTGTTCTTTATATTAGCACTTTAACATTGTTTGGAAAAGCTTTTCTTCTGATTACAGGCAACACTTGGACCAAACGCCATCACTTCAGCTAAACTATAGCATAATATGCTTGGAACTTGAACATCTTGAACACCTTGAACACTTCCAGGAATGGTGACTCCACCACTTCCCCAGGCAGCATGTTCACCCCTGACCATCATCTTGATACAAAAATTCTTCCTCATGTCCAACCTGAACCTCCCCTGGCTCAGCCTGAGACCATATCCTCTTGTTCTGTCACTGGTTGCCTGGGAGAAGAGACAGATCCTCACATGGTTCCTTTCAGGGAGTTTGAGAGATAAACTGAGCCTCCATCTCTCCAGGCTAAACCATTGCAGCTCCCTCAGCTGCTCCTCATCAGCGCTGTGCTCCAGACCCTTCCCCAGCTCTGCTGCCCTTCTCTGCACTCACTCCAGCCCCTCAATGCCCTTCTTGTAGTGAGAGGCCCAAAACTGGACACAGGATTTGAGCTGTGGCCTCACCAGTGCTGAGCACAGGGGACAATCCCTGCCCTGGTCCTGCTGCCACACTATTGCTGATCCAGGCCAGGTGCCTTTGGCCTCCCTGGGCCCCTGGGCACACCTGGATCATGTCCAGCTGCTGCTGACCAGCACCCCCAGCTCCTTTTCCTCCAGGTACCTTTCCAGCCACTCTTCCTGGTGTTGTTGTGACCCAAGGGCAGGACCTGGCTCTTGGCCTTGTTGAGACTCTGGTCTCAGCCCATTGTTCCAGCATGTCCAGGCCCCGCTGCTAAACTTTCCTGCCCTCCAGAAGATCAACATTCCTGCAAACTGCAAACATTTCCCCCTTTTAGACAAGTGAATTCCGTCTTTCTCCAATAGGGCTGCTGCTGTATAAACCACCCCATGTCAAAAAGACCAATGCAACAATCTTTAAGACATGTATTGGTCAGGTGTGTTCTCCTGGACCTTTCAGAATTCTTCCCTGCTACCAAAGGGATTGAGGAAAATGTTCCTGTTCCTCTCCCTTCAACCAGTCATCCCAGTGCCCTGAAGTCCTTTTTAATTGCTCTAGAACTTCTTGTCACTGCTGACCTGGACAACCAGAAGTAGGTAATAATCAGAGTCCAGGGAGTCTCTTAATGATGGCTCTAATCTGGACCCCAGGGAGCCAAAAGAGTTCTCTGAGGGATGGATCCAGTTGTACACAGGGCCCTCAATTCCCCTTAGAAGGAGTCACCTACAACATTATCCTTCTTTATTAACAGCTGTAAATGTGTAATTCTAGCAAACATTCACACCTATCTTTCAAATTACTCTTCCCACACATTAAGGAAAAAACTATAAATAAGTGGTGAGTTTCTGAGTGCCTCATTTTTTCCTCATATTTCCATATGAAAAAAAAAAAAAGGGGCAGTAGATAGAAAACATGAATATATTCCCATTTCCAAGAATTGATTCTAAAAAAGTGACCTCATTTTTTTCCTTTGACTCAGCTTTGCATATTCTCATTCATGGAGCAGGATAACAAGCTAAACCACCACAAAGAAGAATGGTCAGAGGAGACTTAATTAAAATACATCAAAGTTCAGCTATACCACAGTAAGCATCAGATCTTGATGGCAGGTCAGACAGTACAGTCAACAGCATTCTTGGGAGTCACTTTAGATATTTATACAATATTATTAGAATACATCCAAGATATGCTATAAACAGTTCCGTGGCCATCTTGAGTTGGAACCTAATCCACTGGGGGGAAAATGCAGCTGCCAATATTTAAACTTCCTGAATAAAGACTTTAATCAATTTAGATAAAATTCAAAGAAAGGCAAGCTCTTACAACTGTTCTTTTTATGTAACAGATAAAAAGATTTGATAACTTTCTGAATATTTTAGTTATCTCTATATAGAAATAAAATGCTCTGTGAACATCTGAATTACAGAATTTAAATACACCCTCCTGTCTTAGGGATTTATGAAAAATAGTACAAAATAAGCCCCTGAAGTAATTCAATTTAAAGACCATTCCATTAGTGGCCTAGGTCAAAGTGGTGTAAAATTAGTTTATCACTAAAATTATTCTGTAACTAGTGGACAAAGTTTTATGCACCTGCCTCTAAAAATGCCATTTTAATGATTAAATAAAATAATAATTCTTTTCCCTATTACATTAACTGACTGATCTTCTAAATGTGTGAGAATAAAATTTGATCCCAAGCCTATGTTAGAAGCTATCTTAATGTGGAAAAGAATATTGTGAGATACATTCAGCTTTTTAGAGTAAAGTATTCAAACTTTTTAGAGTAAAGTATGCAAAGACACCTGGTTTTAATGAGAATCTGGAAAAGTGATACAACTATAATTCTTGACCTATGTGGAAAATATTTGAAATATTATGGAGAGAGAACAATCCTTACACAGAAAAGACCACTACATGAAGGATCTCTTTCTTCTAAAAGTGTAATTTTAGAGTTCATAACCACTTTGCAAACCTACAAGTGCAGCCTTTGTGCATTTGTAAAATATGCTGACATCATGTCATTTAAGACTTGGTGTTTTTCATTATTCTGTTCCCTCTAATATGCTTTATTCCTACTACTGGAAAAGGGAAGGAAAGAGAAGAGCAAGGAAATCCTCCACAAAGAAATGGAACTAAGAAGGTCCCAAAATTTAGGCCATGTGAAGAGCCTGAAATTGAAAACCCTACCGTTCTGCAGAGTGAAATGTTTTATCCAAAGCATGTTTTCCTGCTGGCTATCAGAAATTTGTGAGCTTCTTCTGTACTTCTAGAGGAGATGAAATACAGTAATTTCTCCCCACACAGAGAAATCACTATCTATCCATTGCAGCTGTCTATCCTGAAAAGGAAATTTCCTGGAGGTACTGAAGATAGATGAAATTATTAGCTGTAGAGACATGACCTGCAGATACAGGATATGAAAAGAATTTGGCTGTGGTGGTCACATACTGATAAAGCACAGTTAATCATCCAGTTGCACTGCAAAAAGGTGCAGTCAGAATTCTTTGAGATTGGATGTGATTCAGAATATTTTATTTTGAGACTGGACAGGACAGGATGAAATAGCTGCTCTTTTTCCACCAAGACTGCAGATCCTCTCTTATTTACAGTGCATAATAAAAAAGAGATAATAACAAACCCAAGAGAACTGACAGAGAAAAAGGAAATTTGGCAGAAAAACAAAATGAGAAATTCATGCAAGAAAATAAGGGAAGTCACAATAATTTTACTAGCTCTCTCTTAGTATTCTGTGTTCTTAGGTGCTAAAGAAGAGCAGCTTTGGAAGAAGAAAAGTTATTTCGATCAACACAGTAGCAGATGTGGGGTACACCACAAGCACCTTGACTGGCAAGTGAAATTTGGTGATAATTATAAAAATATTGAGCCATGAAATTTATTCTTGTAAACAGGAAAGATAAATCAGAATTTATTCTCTCTTATTGCATAAATAATTAAATTTTGTTCAATAAACTGATTTTAAAATAATTTAACTTGTGAGAGAAGAATTGACATATTTATTTATTTTACCATCAAATTCTTAGTTGCTTATTATTCTCTTAGTCAGGGCTTAGCTGCAAATTTTCATTCTCTTTTCAAGTTTAGTAAAAGAATAATTTTCAGAGGAGTTTCTGGCTACACAAAGGAACTAGGAAAGAAGTCAAAATCAAAATCTGTTACTGGTCTAGCACTTGTTTGTTGATTGTCACATGTTTTTAGGTATACTCATCTTCTGGTATTAGTCTTTCATAAATAGTTTTAAAAGAATGTGCATGAGGATGTATTTCTACCATTTATCTTCTAACAGTTTCACTGGAAGGAATGGCAAAGACTGCTCCAGTACATTACTTGAACAGCAGAAGCAGAGGTAGATTTCAGTAAATAGAATTTATAGTATTATTTATACTATTAGATTTATTATTCTTATAGTATGGAAATAATGGTGTTGGCTCATTTTCAACTGCCTGGTTTGCAAATGAAAATGGGGAAGTTATATCCACACTCTGAGTGGTGGCACCTTTTGTTTTAATTTCCATAAATAAGTATGTTCTCAGAAGTCAATCTTTTTAGAATCACAACCATTGATTTCATCCAAAAAAACCAAATTCTCATTACAAAGAATGAAAAGAATTAGTAAGCAAATGTTATTCAGCTGGGCCCAGGCTTACATGGATGTATTGGGCATAGCTGGGATGAACGTAACTTTCCTCAGAGCAGCCTGGATGGCACTATGTTTTGCATTTACAATGAAAACAGTGTTGATAACACAGGCATCTTTTAGCTGTTCCTGAGTAGCACTGACACAAATTCAAAACCTTTGTTTCTCATGCTGCTCCACCAGCAAACAGGCTGGAGGTGCACAGCAAACTAGGAGGGGACACAGTGGCAGCAGCCAACCCCAACTGACCAAAGGGATGTCCCTGCCCATACAACCCAGTGCTCAGCAATAAAGGCTGTGGGGAAGTATGAAAGGGAGACATCTGGAGCAAAAAACTTGTCTTTCCAAGTAACTGTTTCTCATGAATGAGCCCAGCTTTCCTGGAGATACTTGAACACCTGCCTGCCCTTGGGAACTGGTGAATTAATTCTTTCTTTGCTTTGCTTGCATGGGCAGATTTATTTTACCTGTTAAACTGTCCTTATCTCAACCCCCCAGCCTTTTCACCTTTGCTCTTATGGTTCTTTTGCCTATCCCACTGGGACTGTAGGGATGGGAGGGGGGCAGGTGGTGAGCAAGCAGCTGTGTGGGGCTGAGCTGCCTGCCATCATTAACCCACAACAACTGTTTAGAAAGTATTCCTACCTGCCCTGCCAAGCATCTTGAAATGCAAAATTTTTCCAGTGGAAAACACTGACTTTTAACAAGAGCATCTCACAAGAGTTAAGCTTTACAGCACTACACCCAATGTCAAAGCTGCCTTTACTTGGAAGTTTTGCACAAAATCTGCAACAGGATTGAGTGATTTCCACGTTATCACTAACTTTAGTGTGAGAAAGAACTAAGATTACTTTACGCATACATTTTTATTTTAACTTAAATCAGCAAGTAAAAAATAAACCAATTTTTGATCAAATGTCATCCAAAATAATAACAGCCAAATCAAACATTCAAATATCTATCAGGTATGAAAACTTTGCATCATTTCCAATTTACAAAAAACTATGAAGACATACATTGCCTGTTTCTAATATTTATTACGCAGCAATCAACCTAAAGCAAATGAAATCAGAACTAATAGGACCTTGTGCAGCTCTAAGTGTTCATTTGAATGAGCTCCTCTTCAGATTCCAGTATTTTAAATTGCTTGTGATCGGTAGAGAAAAAAACATATAATCTTGCAAAAGAAGAGTCACTGTTTCATAAATAATATGCTATTATCAAGAAAATATCCAAGGCCTTTCAAGAACTGTGTTTTGAAGAGACAGAATGTTTTCTGTTAAGAATAGAACATATGAAAATATAATGAGAATGTTAGAAAACTGTGTTTTGTTGAATAGGAGAGGGAATTTCCTATCTTAGAAAACATAACTACACTGAAGCAAACTACAATTTTGGTATTAACTTCTCTCGAGCCTTGGTAAACTGCCCTGTCATTTCTCTAAGTTTGCTTTTGTATTTATTTGTTTACTTATATTAAGAACACTTTGAATAGTGCCTGAGCTGTTATCAGTAGTACAAGGAGGAAGCCAAAAACCAAAGCTGAGGTACTAACTCACTAACTTCTAACTAACTCACCCACACTTCTAAAAAGTTTATGCTTTCAACAATGAAATCACATCTTGATTTGTTATCCATTATTTCCAATAAAAACAGTACTACTATACATCAAATACTTGATCACCTTTCAAAAATCTTTAACTTCCTGAGATGCTGGGACACAGTGCTTGCAATCCATCGTTATGGCTGCAAATGTCATATATTAAATTTAAAAGGATTACTCATTGGGAAAGTTTTGCCATGTTTTCACAAGCCACCTACAGCTAATATTGTTTAATATTCTTGCAATTGGAATAGATTTCTTCAGAAGCGATTTGGACACACTGTTTAAATGCTCAAAGCTCACAAACAAAACATGGATTGGGTTGCTCCTTGAAGTCCCATAAGAAAATTTCAGGGAAGAACCATAACTGATTTAGGCAAAGAATATCAAGATATAGGTAGTTTAAATGTCATCATCAGAGGTTTTCTCAGTTCAGCCTTTTGCCAAACCAGGCACTGATGCCAGAATATGAGACAGATCTCTGAGGTGCATATTCCTAATGTGCTCTTATAGACAAACTATACTACCTCTTATTGTATTTAAAACTATTCCTTTAAAAGTATGTTAGCAAAATGGAAAGGTAAAAGAACGTGTAAAGTGTAAAAATCTCACTTATCTGAGCCCAGATTTCAAGAAAAAACTGACAAATGATCACTGATGGATGAAAAATACAGCAATGTCCACTTGGCATTTTCATTCTCTCCTGTGGAGTAATTTTCTTTTATTTATCTAAAATTAGGTTTGCTACTCCTCAGCCTTGCTCTTCTCTTCTGTTCTAACTTAAGGTTGTCAAGTATATAATGAAGTGATTGACAAGAGTTGACAGCCTTCTTATTGTCATTCAAAGTTATCAAGGACAAAATCCAAATACATGCTAGTTTTTAAAAACAAAGAGTTATTAATTTTTTCTTAAGGATGGTCAGTTTTTATCTGCCAAAAATAAACTCATTATGCTATTTAAAATACAGGAAAAGTGACCACCACAGAGAGTAAACAGATATAAACACTAAGAGTTTGAAGCACTATAAGCAAAAATCAAGGCTGTATATGCCTTGGAAAAGGACTCAAGTGTAGAGGAGCACAGGAGGAGTGAGTGATGACCCAGAGGTAAGGAGGGAGTAAAGGAAAAAGATTGGGAAAATGAGTAAGCAGGGAAAAAGGACCATTGAGATTGCAAGAGGATTTGGAGTCAAAGGTGGCTGGGAAATATAAAGTGGTTTGTTCTATTGTCTGGAGAAGATGACTTGAAAGGGTCAGCAGGGTTTTCAGTGAGTTAGCAGTAGAAACATGAATTTCTGCATTCTGCCAACTCACTTCCTATACAGAAGTGTCATTTCTCCATCCATTCCTTAAATGGGAATTGCATTTCTGTCCATCTTTTCCATGTCCTCAACTTCTATAATGACCTAAATCTGTCACAATCACCCTGGAAAACTGTTCTCCAGGGGAAAATGGCGGTGCTGAAGACCGGAAAGAATTCCCAGAAAGTGTAGCTTTAACCTTTTCCTATGATTAGAAGGAAGGATATGACTCCTAAGGCTTTCAACAGGTCAGAGGATGAGGAGCAGGCACCACCATCTCCCTCTCCTCTGTGCCCTCTCCCCACACCCTTCCTTCCATCCCACACATCCTGAGCTCTCCTGCAGAGGAAAGGAGCACCAGCTACAGAGGTTTGTAGAACATGAAGGATGGGGTTGTCTCTTCAGGTTGGAACAGAGCAGATTCAGTTCCTCTTTTAACAGCAGGGGAACTGGAATCAAGCTGAGCATCCCAGGCCATTTGGTGCTAAAAAGAGTAAATCATTGCAGTGGCAAAGAATTTGTGAAAATATTAAATGTAAATGGACCCCATGTAAATGCATACAATGGTAATATGCAACTTATTAAAATAAAGTCCAGAAATGCAAAATAAGAAAACCTGTTTACTTGATGTGTGCCTTTACTACACTATGCAGCTTGTTCAACAAGACAGAGAGGAATAAGGAATAAGGTTGGGTAAATATGTGTATTTTAATTTTCTACAAGAAGTTTTGTGTGTATTTTCTACATTTGCTGCCACTGACCAAAAAAAAAAAAAAAAAAAGAAGTCAGAGAAAGAAAGCTTCTGTTTTACATACACTTTGACTGAAACTACTCAATGGACTTTTTCCACTAATCTAAGATTATTTCTATAATCTAAAAGTACTGATTTTAAGAATATAGTATATAACTAAGAGGGAGAAATGGCATTTAAAATATAGAATGTATAGAATATAGAATTCATCCTTTGTTTTCCGGACTACACTAGTCAAACCTCAAAATTAAAGTACACCAATTCTTGGCAAGTTTAGAGTATGTTCCACGGCACTTTAAGCACTAAAATATTACTGTTCATTTTCTTCTGAATCATTTTTTTTCTTTCAAAATTTTGTACTTGAAGTAGGAATTCAGTAAATAAAATCTCACTGCCTCAGAAACTTAGAATGTTTTAGATGGAAAAAAATTGAAAATGTTATTAAATGAAGATTGTTATCAGTAATAAAAGATATCAGAGGTTATAGATACTTCTTTTCTAGGTTAACTAAAGTGTTTCTGGACATCACAACTGGGGAGCAAAAGAAAACAACAAGTTTTATGATGATTGAGCAGGGCTAAAAAAATCTATGAATTAAAATTTTTCGGAAGACTTTGATTGTTTGACTTTATAAAAATATTAACCCTTAGATTTCAAACACTAAATAACAAAGTAAAAGTAAATAATCCACACTAATAGCTAAAATTCATTAGCAACTAAAATAATATAAGCATTATCCAATTTGTAAGCTTTTCTTAGCTTACTAGACAACATACTTTTCATTCTTTACATATTTGAGTTTCTAAAATTGTTTCTGGCAAATAATATCTTGTTGACTACATCATAACACAATAAAGCAGCTTCACTATGTACATATAAGAAAGAAGCTGGATTTTTTTTTTGGCTGTAAAAAAGCTTTTAACTTCCACTGAAAGTATTTTTCTAAAGCCTTAGCACACCACAAATGTTACATGGACTACATTTAAAAAGTGCAATCTGACTGTAACAGATTGCAAAATGTTAATTTTATCTTAGTCACAGTTGCAGTAGGTTGTAGTAAGAAAGCTTTTACTTCTGGTATGTCCTATCCAGTCATTTTGATTTTTATACACTTAAGGAAACCCCATTATTTTCACTCTGTTCTTCAAAATACAGCATGAATTTAACCATGCCTTGAAGCTTTCTAGGGTTCTTCCTGTAAGCAAGACATCTGGGAATCTCTAATCAAAACTTTCAACTACTTGGGGTCCTGTCATACAAAGAATTGGGATTGAACAGGACTATCCAGAAATAAATATTTAGAGGAAAAGAAAACTGGGATAAATCAAGAAAAAAAGTTGGTTGGATTTTCTGAAGGTATTTTCTTATACTGTCAACTAGAGCAGCACCACTCCCAAGATCCCCCTTTTTTTCTTGTAACTAAAGTAAACAAATCTCAACAGAACAGTCAGTAAGATGATATAAAGGTCAGTATTTGCTCAACTTCCTTGAGCCATAACTTTGGAGCTCACAGATTGTTGATGCCGTAGGCAAGGCTGTTTCAAAGTGTAAAATATAGGTCTATATCCACATGTTCAGAATAACGTATCCCTAAAAGGTTTAAGTATATTAAATCTGGATGACTGGATCAGAATAAACATTTCAAAGTGCTCATGTATGTCCTTAAATGTTCCATTAAGGAGACAATGAAGAAGTGACTATAACTTCCATTATAGCAACATTTGCCACCTACTTAGACTCTGATTATCTGACTTACCCAAAAAAAGCTCATGATTAAAGATAACCACACCATTGTCAGGACCAAAAAAATTGCTTTGGCCACTACAACAATTGTTTTTTGAACTAATACTAATTAGATTCTCCATATTTTCTTTCTTGTCTGAATTAGAACAACAGTACTGATGGTGAACAAACAGGGTTTAGTTTTACTGTCTATTAATACAGTATTGGACCTCTCTCTAGTTTGGCAAACAAAGCAGAGTGACAGAAAGATGGAGTTAAATAAACTCAGCTGAGGAAAAATGTGCAGGTTTTTAACTCAACCGTTGAAGTAATTTACCAGGAGATGTGGATGACTGTTCATATGTGGAAATTAGAAACTGGTCTTGGTTGGTTTGGTTTCATCTGGGATTTTTTAATTATTATTTTTGAGAGAGGTGTGTTGCAGTTCAAGCAGAAAATAAGCCAGAAAATGGAAAAGATGACTTTATAAAGCAGGTCTGACTGGATGACCAGAGTAGTGTCTTCTGACCTTTCACTGAACCAACGATACAATTGCTATGCATATCTCAGAGACGACAAATTGTTGACTGTTCAAAGTCAGCTGCAGAGTTGCCTTACTGCATGCTGGAGTTTTAAATATTTCTTTATAAATGTTTCATATAATATCTTAATACCCCAGCAATATTTTTGGGTTTGTTTTAGAGGCTCTTTTTAATATTAATATTTTTTGAAAAAAACCCCCAAACTGGCAAAAGGTTCATCAGTGGTGTCTAGGTTAAAAGGGAAGGTAGAGACCATCCTATTAGAAGTTTGTGGATGTCCACACTTCAGTAATTGCTACAGAGCTTTCTTTGCTGTTAAATCTACAATCTCCTGCTGTTAGATGGATATCCCACACATTTCTAGCCCAAAATACCGCCAAAGTACCCTGGGAAATGTATATCAAAATACTATGAAATTGCCACAGACTTGAAAGAAGCAAGGCTAGCCTTTAAGAGCCCAAGAAGCAAGACAAAATTGGAGATAGTGCTGTTAGGGTCAGGAACCAGGCAGATCTGAAAATAAAACTTCCTCATGTCAAAATTCTTCACTAACAGACAGTATTTCATATCACCCATGTTATCCTGCAGAGCCTCAGGTTACACTGAGGGGATATGGTTGCATTTAGAGTTGAAAAGCAGCCATCACTTCCTAGGACTCAGGTTTACTTATATGAATAAAGATTGTGGCAATACAACCAGCAAAACTATTGTATTTGAATGAGCAGGAGTTAGAAAATGCACATCTTTAGCTGTGGATTTTTTTATTGACAGAGGAAGAAAAATAGCTAAGAAAAACAAAGTTGATCAACACAAATTCAAAGCAGGACCAGGAAATTCAAGGCATTACATTGTCAATAGTATTGAGAGGACTTACTGATTGGAAAAAAAAGTACCACCATGTAAAAAACAATGTGTAAAAAACAATGACATAGTAAGAGCTGAGCTTCAGCATGTCATTGGTGAAAGGCTGTCCTGCCATGGCTGCATCCACTGACTGTGGCTGCAACACCCACAGCTTAGACACCAGTGCTGGCAGAAGCTGTATTGTAAACAGAGCTGTTCTGTTAACTACTCCAATCTTTTTCCATACTGTAATGTAAACAACTGTTGTACTATTTCCTTGGCACCATTTTGTAAAATTGGAAATTCATGATGATACTATCTAAGTTTGTGAAGTATGAATACTAAATCATGCAAAATAGCTATGAGAATGAGGGTAAACCCAGGTCAAAGAACAAACCCAGACAGAGTCATTCTGTCAAGCTTGGGAAATCGGAGTTATAAAAGACACAATATGAAATATATTCTACATGCATGAGAAGCTGGTAAACTGCAAACCTGGAAGCATTCCAGTGCTCACAAGTAGCAAAGGAGTCAAGACTCTCTTATAGATGTAGATTTCATGCCTTCCCCATGCATATACATGAGTATTTCACAGGTGCAGTCTACATATTATGCTATTATTGGAAATGATCACGTCAATGTGGTAAAAAAAATATTCAACAAAAAGAACAAAGATCTATCTTAATACTTTACATTTGTAGCCTGCAAATATGCACTTCAATGTTGATTTATTTGGATAGTTTCTTAAATTTAAAAAAAAAAATATATTTGACATTTTATAGAAGAAAACTGTAATTAAGGATGAAAATAATGAGTGAAGAAAACACTGGTACAGAGACTTTCTACATCCTGAGAATGGAGAATCTTTTCTCCTACTCAATACATCCATTTTTTGCGTACTGAGAAATGAGTTATTAAAGCTCAAGTGTGATTTTTGACACCACTGCTAAAAATTATCTTAACTGAGGGTGTGGGTCCTAATTGTGGCACTACAGCCTCTAAATTATGGCTGTAAGAAAATTATGAAGATAAATCATAATGGCATAAAATATATTAGAGTTTACTGAGCCATACTGTAATTCTTTGAGGTAAGTGTAGAGTTATGATAGCAGAATAAGCTGGAAGAAAAAAAAAATCAGCAGGAAGTATATTTTATAGTAAATGCTGTTGCAAAGTACATTATGTTTTCTGGGACTGAATAATTAAAAAGTGTGTTTCTACAATTTAATAATGTTCACATTTTTCTTGACATTTTTTGCTGCTTTTAAAATTGAAATTGGACATACTTTAGAGGCTAAGATGTTGCCCAAAACCTCAAATGACAGAACGTTCCAGGGACTGGAGGACTACGAAGTCACCTGGTATGTACCTTGGTCACCACAAGGTCTTACTCCACAGGGGTGACCAAGGAACGTGCTGGATTTGTCCAATCTCCTTATGTATGCATCTTCAATTCTTCTGTTTTCTAATTGCATTACTGTGAAGTAGGAAAGAGCCCATCCCTCTATGTACGTTTTTACTAAACTTGGAATTCAAGTGTAGGAAACAACAGGTATTAAGCATCTGGAACCATGAACTATTTAGCCAATGAACATTAATTCCTTTGGTTGCAAGAGTCTTTAAATAGTGAAAAGTTTTAAATGAACTCGGGGCCCCCAAATTCCATGGAGATGCCCATGGTGGAGGAAGACCAACATGACGCTGTTGGATCCATGGGTGGTGCTATCTTCTGCTCAACCCATCTCTGTCTCTTCCTCTCTCTCTCTCTCTCTCTCCCCCCCTCCTCTCCCTTTTCTATTTCATTCTATCTCTCTACCTCACATTTTACAGTTAAATAAAATCTGTATTTTTGACTTCAGCATATGATCCTGTTTGCACCTTAATTTGGGTAGAGATATCTCAATAATTGGATCTTAGCAACTCTTATTTTAGTATAACTAATTTTCATCCTTCCCTGATTTTTTATGTGGTGACAGAAGTAATGAACTAAAAAGGGAGAGGGCATATGCTCAAATTATTCAGCATAACTACCCACATTGTTAAATTGTGAGCTTTGTTTCCAGCATGGGACAAACTGCAAGGTCTGAGGCAATGCCCAGGCATGGGCAGGGATTAGCACCAGCCACAGGTGCAGCAACAGGAACTTTGGATGCAACTGTGCTCTTAGGGGAGTTGGGATTGTTGCTGAAAGGATGCAAACTGTGCTGCACCAGTCAACCTCTGGCCAATAAATGGTCCTGGGCACTTCATAATTACTAACAGAGATGAATTTTTAAGAGCTATAGGAAGGATTTTAATTGCTCTACCTGTCACCAAGACCAATTATGTATTGTGTCTTCCAAGTCTTACTTTGTCAAGTTCTTTGTAACGGCATGCAATAATTTTGCCTTTGGTTGCACCTTTTTTGCTCTCATAGAATTATTTTTGTGCCACCATTAAAGGTTAACATTATTGGAGATTTTATTTAACTTTTCTTCTAAGTAAATTTATGGGAGTTCTCATGTCTTTTAAATAGCTGATTTTTACAGGTGGAAAAAATTTATGGACTTTTAAACTGGTATTAATTCAGAGAAATTGCAAGTTATCAGTTTGAGTTGTGAAAGTGAAATTCCCAGATATTCTCCTTTATGTACTTATTATGCATGTATCATATAGATCAATATTGTTTAAAAGGTTAAATCAGATTATCTGATAAGGACCTACATTTATTATACCCCTTGATATAAGGAAGAAACTTCAATGATAGTTATCAGATTATAGTTGCATGTCAGAAGCAAAGGTCGCTATGTTTTTGGGAGAAATAAATCACTCTATTTTGGAAAATTCTTTCAGAATATTGATAATTAGTATTTTAGATGCACTTTACTTTTTGTATCAATTTTGAATTTCAGCTACCACAAATTTCTGTAGTTGAAATTTGCTAAATATAAGTAAAAATGCAAGAAACTTGCTTTAAAATAGGCATATTACTTCAACATAATATTGCTAACAAGCTAAAGACACACCAGCCATGCATTTAAAATAAACATATATCCATGTCCTATTTCTCTTCAACCTATCTACCCCAAAATGGTCTTACCATTTATTTCAACCTGCTTCTAAGGTCAGAAAATTTCTAACACTCAATATCTTGTGGCTTTTAGAAATTAATAACCTCACAATACTTAAAGTTTGTACCTACCCATGTTAATTTTGGAACTCTTTTTCTGAGAAAACAACTTAGAAAACAAAAGAGTCAGGAGAGGATTTAATGGCTGAGAAGAAAGGAGAACTTTACATTGCAGGCTTAGTAAGAGTATGAAGAACATTGACAGAAGTTTCATAGAAGACAATGTCTCAAACGAAATTAAAATTAAAATTTGCAAGCCACTACATCAAATCCTATAATCAACATAGTCTGGTTTTCCTGAGGAATTACACAAACCTGATCTTTTTTACTCCAGTGCTTTATTTACAAGTGGGATGGCCGGTTTTAAACTTCTGCTTCATAGCTTCCAAGCTTTTAGAATGTCTAAAAAGATTATTTTTAAAATTTTTGTATCCAGTCTCTTTTCTAAAAATATTATCACGATGTTTTTCATTCTACTAGGTGATCATAAGTGTCACTCTTGTTTCTGAGAAAAGGAGTTACGAAATCCTACAGGAGAGACTTCAGTGTTCTTTGGATATTGGTGAAGGCATTAAAATGGTTGTAGAATAAATGTTGAATATTTATACAGCATCTGGGAATACCAGAGCAAAAGACACATCCTTTCCATGGGTAGGATACACACCCTTACTTTTTTAAAGGTACATATTAGCCATAGCAATTTAAATTAATTTAAATTGCAATTAGGATAGCAATTAAAAAATACACATAAATATAAACATTTCAACATTGCTGAAATGTTTATATTTATGTGTATTTTTATGTGTATGTTTGGAGTTGAGTGTAAAGTTGAACACTGTCAAGAATAGGCTGCTTTCCTAAATTATATCTACTCATTCTTAATGAGTTTTGTAGTTATTAATGGTCTTACTCTGCTAAATCTTAAAAAAAGGTTTTGAGGATATAATCTGCCTTCAGGGATAATTAATAAAGTGTCTTAAATGTAAAAATTTCTCTCTGTCAAAAGAAACCTACAGTCTGGATAAACCTAATTTAACATCTTAAAGAAGTTAAATCTATGGCTTTTAAAAGCAATCCACATAGATAACATGCAGATAAGAAGCAAATACACTTCATGTGATTACAGTCCTTATAATTGCAGTAGTCCTTATAATCCTTAAAGTTCTTATAATCACAGCTAAGCTGTCTACAACCAAAACTGGTCACTCTTTAAAAAAATGATATAAAGGCAAAAAAAATGATAAAAAGGAAAGTGATATAAATTCATCTGTGAAAGAAATATGGTGGAGTCTTTTACAGAGAGAAAGGATATTTGAGTTTCTTTGGAACTCTTCATTGTCTCCCCACCTCTCAGGGCATACATGACTTTCTCCCTCCATTTCAGGACTACAGATTTTTAATTTTTTTTCCTGTTCTTTAAACCATTTTTCAGAAATAGTCTAGTCACATCACCACAAGATGGAAGAGCCAAGCAGAACATTTAACTCACAATAAGTATGGAAAACTATAGTCCTATATTTTGTAGAAACTTAGCCCTATTTTCATTTTATATAAAAATTCAATGGTGGAATCATTCTAGAAATACAGGAACAAAATAGAAAAATATTTGAATCACCTAAAAATTTTTGTTAAACTACACGAGATAAGGAGTTTTCTTGAAACCAAAATTCCATCAGTCATTCAGAACATACAATGACATTTGCAAAAAGCTACACTAATTTTATCCTTTAGAAAGGGAACAAATGCTATTGCTGAACTCATTCTGTCAATTATAGGACTGCAACAGGACTTGAGATTCAGTGTTTTTTATAATGTGATTGCATGGCTTAAAAAGTGTTTGGGCATTAAACCAGTTCCTTAGCAGAAACTAAGTTAAAGTAAACTTAATAAACATGCTCTGCAAAACCATGCATCTTCAGGAGCAGGTATTACTCCATTTCTTGCAAGACAGGAAAATTTTCAATATTTATATTTTTTTCATTTTCCACTGAAAATTGCACCATCAAATTGATACAAAACAAAGCTCAGTGTCTTCTGTTTAATCTTCACCTCTGTGAACAAGATGCTGAGCTACTATAAACTATAACCTCAGAGATTTTGATGATATATTGTACTTTAAATATTTCCTCAGTTTATTTGAAGACCATAGATAGAGATCAAGGCCAAAAGATCTAAGTGTACACCCAGCAGGACAGTTGATTCTAGACAGTATTTTTCACCCTTAATTCCTCTAGCCTCAATCAATCCATACACAGGCATATTTTTTTTACTTAAATCTATAACAAAGATCAGATTACAAATATTTTTCTCACAGTTATTAGATAATCTCCTTTATTGATTCTGGAGTGTTATCTGTGCAGTTAAATATCTTTCCTTTCAATATCAGAATTGCATTATGGTCCTAAATGTTCTGATTTTCATATAGTCATAATAGATTTAATGAAATAGCTTTAATGGTTCAACACTGATATAATGAATTTTAGTTCACTTTATATTAAAATTTAAAGCATTGACTTTTGGGACTATTTTTTCATGTATATAATATGGCAAAAATAATAGGTTATACTCATATCATCTTGGAATCATTAGCTCTAATCAGCCCTCTCACTGGAAACCATTCAGTAGAAAAGAATAAAATGTTTCCTTAATTCACAGAGTTTTGAACTTCTGGGAACCACTGTTGACTTCTGCCTCAAAGTTACATCTTTAATAAACACTATACAGCTCATGTTGCAACTGAATTTTTGACCACTAAGTACTCCAATGCTTTTTTTAATTGGAGGAAAATTTACCTTAATATCAAAGGCTCCTGGCTGACCCACTTTGTTGTAAAGCTCTAGCTGGTTCTTGACAGGTGTTACCCACAATATCACCTGATTTAGCTGTTGATCAAGTTCAACAAAATCCTTTAGCAGAATCTCTATTTCTTTCTGTTTTTCTGGAAGATCTTTGGACACCTGAAAAAATACCAGAAGCCATTTTTTTAGTGAAAAAACCACAAACTAGAAAACAATTTAATGCTACACATATATACATTTACATAAAATGTTAAAATACAATTTTATATACTTGAAGTAGAGAAAGAGAGGGTAGACCTAACAATCAAATTATTATGGCAGGTATCTGGAAATTCAGTTGAAATACAGTCTGTCCTAAAAAACCCAGCAAAAAACCACAATACACACACAAAAACTTAAAATAAAATGTTTAAAAAACAAAACTTTACCATCAGGCTTTTCAGTATTTTTAGTAAAAAAAAGTTGTTTCAGTATAGTAATTGTTTTAAAGCTCAAATTTTAATCAGGAAAAAAAAATTGAAAACATGAAATTGATCACTTGAATTATAGCTAACCTTTCTTGACATCTTAAATGTAGATATTTATTATGTTTTTTTATAAGGTGTCTAGAGTTGCCAACTGGATCCATAGATGCATAAGCAGATGCACACAGTAAAGAAAAATAATGAAGAAATATATCCTCAATTCAGATCAGGCAACTTGGTTCTCTGATTTGCATTCAAAGCAGTCAGATTTTAAACTAAGCACATTCTTCTATGCCAGCAATATTAGAAATTAAGAATCAGTGAATGGCAGAGTTCAAATCCATCTCTGAAGCACTTGGAGTAAATGTAGGAACAGGCTGGCAATAAATAAGCCAACACAAAGCTCCATGCTGTCCTTCTCAGACTGTTTTTTGGAGCTAGAGAGGTGAGGTGCCACAACTCTACACCATGGGCAACATTGAAAACATACCCTAGGGGAGAAACCATCTGTACTTTCCAAAAAAACACCAAAAGACAACAAAGCAGCAAATACAGGGCATGGGCAGATACAGAGCTATAGAGGTTCACCAGTAAAATCAGCCAAGAAATGTGGTTAGTTTTCCATATCATGAAAAGTAAGGTTTCCTAATGTTCATTTTTTAAAGCATATTTTTTACCAAAGTGACCCTCTTAAAAGTGGCAAAACATGAGATTTCTGTGACACACAATATAAAATACATTCCCTGTAAAGTTAAGCAGCTTTAATGGTAGCACCACTATCATATTGCCTGGCTACAGAAGTGCCCTGTACTTCTAATCCCTGAAATTTTTCAGAAGACAATAAATCCAAACTCAGAGTCATGTAAGCAATGAGTGATACTGAAACCAAGCCAACACCTGCTGGGACAATGTGTGTGCAAGGAACACAACTGTCTCATGACATGTATGGCTCTTTAAAATTTTGTGTGAGAATATTGATTTGTAGATTTATTTACTAAAATAATCCCTGTACCTAATCCCTGCATGTGATTTTTTAGACTGTATGCAAGGGGTATTTGTAATTCCAGAAGCTGGTTTGCCATACATTGCATTGACTCCAATGTTCTATATAAACACCTCTTAACATCCTATTTAATAAAGACTGAGCCATGAAGCAAATTACTTTTACTATTTTCCTAATAATTTAAAATATATTTTAAAAATATGTTTTAATATAATTATATATATATAAATAAATAAAATATATAATTTAAAAATCTGTTTTTCCAGAATGGTCCCAGAAAAGAAAGAAAACAATTAAAAATGCATTCATTTCCCTTATGTGTTAACTCAAAATTTATGCAGACCTTGGCCTAATTTCATACAAAATTGGTTTCATCTTTCTTACAACTTTTGAATGTTAATCTCTAATGTTTACTAGCTTTAATATTAATGTAAATAAGTTCCACAGAAATACAACTGAAAGCAAATAGGTAGTAATGGGCAGATAAAAATCCAAGCTGACTTCTGAAGATCTGAAATTTAAATTAATCTGCTTCCAATCAACATTATTCAAGTATTTTGGGTATAATACAGGAGAGAGAAAAATTTGTAGAGGTTTTGAGGAGAGGAAGGGGGAAGTAACCAATTATATACTAAGGCATAGTTCATCCTGAGCAGCAGAAGATGAGTGATTAAGATTTGGTGACAGGCTGTACTTCAGCCACTGCTTTCAAAATATTTATTTATCCCACCTATGACGAGAAATAAACTGTAATTTAAATAAATGCAGCCTCTTCTTACAAACTGTCTCCTGTTCTAAAAGTATAGCACAAATATAGGATTATAATATTTTTAATATAAAAAAAAGAAATCTATTGAATCAGTTAATTATATATGGTAGTGTTATCTAATTTTACCACAGAGATAAAAAGAACAACAGCAAATAAATAAAAAAACTTTCGCTAACTCAGGTTAGGGCTACAGGTAAGCGTCTAACAAGGCAATTCTTTGTAAAACCCAAGTAATGTGTCACATGTCATTGTGTGGGAATCAGAGCCTTAGATTCTGGTTATCAGGGATTTCATTTGCCAGCTCATTGTGGTTTGTTTGGGGTTTTTTGTAAGCTGTGGCATAAAGCGTCAAGCTGGCTAATCAAATTAGAGCCTGATGAGTTTCAGGTAATTACAAGTCTGCCTATCAAGCCAAGGTACTGTTGCAGACTGTCTCCTGGGGGACAGCTTGTTTCCTGAGCTAATTCTGCAGCTCACCAGAAGCATAAATTGGAAAACCTCCACGGAGTAATGGACATGGACATG
This sequence comes from Agelaius phoeniceus, assembly GCF_051311805.1. Taxonomy (NCBI): domain Eukaryota; kingdom Metazoa; phylum Chordata; class Aves; order Passeriformes; family Icteridae; genus Agelaius; species Agelaius phoeniceus. The sequence continues at coordinate 11,059,755 of NC_135266.1, read as the reverse complement.
ATGACTGGCTGTTCGGATTTATGCCCTTTGTGTGGCAGAGGAGTACATGTGGGGCCCTCCAGAATCTTCCCTACTGTTTTACTCACAGTCCTTCCAGCCTGCTCTTCACAACTCCAGGAGATGCACCCCTGAGGTGGGATTCCAATGCTGGTGGGAGCTACAACAGTCCCACAGCTGTTGTTTCTGGGCTTTCTGAATGAGCTGGTAGAAGTTCTTGGATGTCTCCAGGGTGGAATGAGCGGCAGCTAGTGTCCCACTTCAATACTCTCTTTTATGTTTTTGCTTTGGGCCCCATCCTCCTTTTATTCACTTGTTGTCTTGGGGTAACGTTCCAGTGTTTATTTACTTTCATTCCCTTTGGTATCTTATGTCTTTCCCTCCTATTTAAGAAAGAGTGCTAAGTTTTATCAGATGATGGCTGAAGTTCTTTTCTGAGAGTGACAACCAATAGGAACAGTGGCCATAAGGCAAAACTGGCAGCAGAATGAAAAGAGAGCAAACATTAAATGCTTTCCCCAGGGTCTGCCTAGGACTGACACAGGCCGGATGAAGCAGTGCTACAGACTGGCAAGGAAGACAGGGTGCAAATAAAAAAATGAATTGAATAAAAGTAACTTCAGTTGGAACATCTTTCTAAAAATCTGGGTTATCCCTTTCAGTACAAAAAAAACATTTTCAACTTTGCCTTATTTCACAACAGATGAACATTGACAATACCCCATGGTTTGCAACCAAAGATGTGAAATAAACTTGCAAGTGGAAACACCAAAAGTATGGATTATACTTTCAAAGAAAACAAATCTGAGTTCAACATCAAAGGACAATATAATTTCAATGTTACATGTCAAAACATTAATCTCAAAGCATGTGATACATCTAAAATTTTGTACTTTAGTTCAAGTGCTAATTAAATAAGATTAATTGGAAGCTTAGTGACAGAATAATGGAAAAGATTTGAGCTCTAAAAGGCAAAACAGCAGAAGACCCTAATTTTACCAACTGACACTGGTCTTCACAATATTCAATTTTATTCTAATCTGAAACTATCAGACCATTTTCCACATATTAAATTTTACTTATTCTAAATTTTACTCTTTTAATCAGAACACACACAAAAAAATCACAAAAAAACTGCCAGCACAAAAAAATCTCTTAAAACACAAGGATATCTGAAATTTGAATAATTGCATACTTTCAAAACCTAGGTCTTCATTGAAGTATTTTAATTTCTTCTCCTTATGAATTTTAAAATTACTTGCATTGCTTGCTTCTGTTCCATCTGAATCTGATCTCTCCCATGATTTTATCCCACAAGTAGCCTAAACAACACAGTACTATGCTGATTCTATCCCTACCCCAATCTGATTACTTTGGTCCAAAACCTTACCTAAGCTCATATTGGCAGTTTAGATCACCTTGATCATTTCCCTTGTTCCAATTTTCCACTGTTATTTCTCACTTGAGCTTTATATTGTTATTTTTTCAGTCTGCATACAGTTGTCTGCATGCACTATGGGAAGAATTAGAGCTCTGCAGACAGAGAGGAATATCAGTTCTTATGATAACAGGTAAAAAGGGAGGAATAATTTTTATCAAGTATGTCACCTGATGTAAAATCATATTCTGTTTGGCTATTGTGTTTAATTCTTATGAATATCCAGAAAGCAGATTCAATTTATGCAGTATCAATTAAAATAATGGCTGTGGAGTTACAGCTCAATCTTTTAACTCAAAAACAATGCTCAAAATGAAAACGTTGAAACTAATTATGTAGAGACAGTAAGTAAGGAATATCAAATATTGGGGAATAGTTTTGCAGAAGTCAGAAATGCTATTGCAAATTAATTAACTTGATGACTTATATTACTAGTTAGGCATCATTATAAATAAAAGTAAGTAAAGCCACTGAAATGACTTGTACATATTATATTTCGAGTGACTGATGCCTGATTTCAAATATCACTTCTCTCTCAAAAATCAACCTCTTTCCCTGTTTACCTGAAATGACTAAAGAGAAAATAATGCAGTTATTAGCCAGATATCTGAGAATGCAGATGAAGACATGCATCTCCCCAACATGTAATTTTTCAAGAAAGAATATGAAGAATTTTCTTAGTGGTAAGTGGAGAGCAAAAAAATCCCAAATCCCCTCATTTTAACAGCAGTGAAAATATGTCAGTTTCTTCCTCCAATACTAAAGTACCCCTTTTTCTTGCTATCTGCCTCACCAAACTCAAAGAGGACAGCACTTATAAACAGATCTTCTTTTGAGGAATCTGAGAGTGGATTAAAATTTAGCTATCTTGATATGGATAACAAGATAGGCTGCAATAAACAGGAGCAAAAGTATGTGGTGGGATATCTGTGAAGACTTTCATCAAAAATGTTATTTTTTATGGCACTCTTGGGAGGGTCACTTAGATATACAAAGCACTTCATGAAAATAGGCTTCAAATATAGGATAACTGATAGTGTCAGATTTTAAAAAATCAAAATTGCTTGCATAGAAAAAAATGAAGTATTCTGTATGAAGAACTGAGGAAGCTTTCTGTATGAATTTCTTTGCTTACTAAATGCAAATCGAGCAGCAGCTTCCTCTTAACCATTCCATTTCTGAAAAAAATGCAAATATTAGGAAAAGAAGTGACAGTGACTGACTACACTGCAATCAGCCCAGAGCATAACTGGATGGAAAGCAGGTTTGATATCATCCAAGGGAGCACTTGGATAATAGAGAAATAACTGAAGTCATAACAACTATTAAATGCAAACTTCAATTCAGATTTATTGATAAATCATAACTGACACTTCCATAGCACTTGTAAGATGATTACATGAAACAGAAATTCTTACAGCCACTGTTCAGAAAGTTTGATCTGCTAAAAATCACCATCCCTAGAGCATGTACTAAAGAATGATTTAAAATGGAAGAAGGAAAAGTTGATTTATATGCATTATTTCTTCATGAAAAACAATCAGTGTGCAAAAGAGTTTCATATAAGTTCAGTTTAGGATGCCATTTAGTTAATTAACTGAGCCATTAGCATTAGCAAACTCAATATTGACTTTAAAACAAAATCCATATAATTCCTTTAAACTTATGAATATTTATCAGCCATAGTGTCTCTGACAAAGTTGGAGTAAAGATTTTATTATTAGGGGAAGATTAAAGCAGGCTACTAAAAATATGTATAGAAGATTTTATTTGCTAAATATAGAAGAGTTTTGTTTGCTTTTTATCTACCATTTCATGTTGCCTTGCAAGGCTCCCAGGACCTGACTTTGGCAGGTGTTTATTTGGTCTTGTTTTTTCAAAAACTTCTCAATGGAATATTTGTAATATTCTCAACTTTCATTTTTATTAAAAAAATATTTTTTTTTCCATGAATACAGAAAACTAAAGCAGTCCAAAAAAACAATGCCCTAAACAATTTTCTGCTTCATCTGGCTGTCTAGATTTTTAAGAAGCAGCCATACATATTCCCCCACCCCAAAGACTTGCTTTGTTTTTCTTCTATGGTAATATGATCACATATATCACAGTCTTCTGAATATCTTTATTTTTATATGTAATACTTGTAACTAATTGTCATTCATTCTGCTCTCCACTCTCAGCAATTCTCCTTTGTCAAGGACATTTTTGAGCACAAGTCCCTCCACCTTAAATCTCTGCTAAATAATCTAGTCCAGGAATATCTTTTCTTTATCTTTTTTTCTTACTCAGTTGCTGAAATCCAAAAGCAGCCACAAAGGCTTTAGAATCTAGCTCTTTCAGTAATTCTTAATGAAGGATATTCTGACAGGAAAATTATTTTAAAATAAATGTAATATGCCCTAAAGGTCCTTTCCTTGGTTTACAGCAGAAAGTACTATATCCATCCCTCAGGCTACACACAGTTCTGGGAGGGACTGCAGTGGTTAAAGACTTAAATTTAGGATTTTGCCCATTATGGCAAAATTGTATAAAGAAACTGTGACCACCAAAACCCACTCTCCATGTGAATGTGCTTCCTGATGGGAACTGGACTGTGAGCTAAGCCACCTGATGGGAGATTGAGGTAAGATAAAGGTGATACTATTGTCCAATTATCTCAGGTCTAGGGAGGAGTAAACAAGGCTGGGGGGAGAAGAATATATCCACAGAGAAAGCCAAACTCAGAGAAGCTGTACTGAGAACCAACTGTGGATCGGTTTGGGCTAGGAAAACAAGAGTTTTTGGGTGTGTGACAAGACTCCACCTTGTCTCACACAAACTGGCTCAGTTGTAAGAGAAGATGGACTCCAAGAAGGCCACATACATGGGACATTCATGTGAGAGGCAGCTGAGAAGGTGTCATAAACCATCAAAGACCCACAAAGTGTCCCCCATATTAATTTCTAAGGCCTTACACCAGAGGACTGCACACAAGGTAAAGTGATGCAACAGACCCAGAGTCTGTTGCAAGACATTGTGTCAAACTTCTCCCCTGGGGGAGGTACCTGAGGAGCATTCCCACCTGGCCTGAACATATATTAATCCATTGAATTCTATGTTTTGTGGGACCCTCACCACTGAGAAGACCAGAAGAAAAGGATCAACAGACACTATCAGGATTCATGAGGAAGCTGAAACTGCAGTGAGGTCTCCCCTCAGTCTCCTCCAGGCTGAACAGAACAAGAGCCCTCAGCTGCTCCTCACAGGCCCTTCCCCATCTTTGTTGCTCTCATTTGGACACTCTCTAGCAGCTTAATGTCTTTTTTGTTTTGTGGCACCCAAAACTGCCCCCAGCACTCAAGGTGCAGTGCAGAGCAGGACAATCCCCTCCTTGCCTGGCTGGCCATGCTGTCCCTGATGCCCCCAGGACACGCTTGGCTCTCCTGGCTGCTCGGGCACTGCTGGCTCACATCCAACTTTCCATCAACCAGGAACTCCAGGTCCATTCCCACAGTGCTGCTTTCCAGCATCCCATTCCTCCAGGGCTGAGGAAAATTTTAACTTTATTTTAAATAGACTATTGCATTCGTGGGAATTTTAATTACATAGGCATGTTACTATACAGACAGGTCTATTTAATTAAAGTATAATCTTTATCTTGTAAACAGCAAAGAGTAAAACATTGATTTTAAGCCTCTATGATCTTTCTTAATAGAGATGGATGAAAAACTTGACACACAAAGGCAGTGTCTGTCTTGGAACTGAAGTTTTAGAAAGCTCAAGTCATTGCAATTGATTGGTGTGCAGTAGTATCTAAGCATTGCTCATTACAAGTGAAATCTCCCTCAGATACACAGAACTTTGTTGTAAAAAAATGTGTAATGATTGCCTGAAGTTACTTATTTGATATCTAGTAATTTGGCATCAATATTGACTCAATGTAACTCATGTGTCAGCACATATGTATTGAAAATTAGTACTTCTTACATTCAAAGTCTTGGCATAACTTCTTAAATAGATGATTAATATATTATGGATTTGTATGGAAAACAAGAATAATAAGGAATTTTAAGATGGTTGGCAAGATAATTTGATATATATTGTGTATATACACACATACATGCTTTTATGGCTTCAATGGCTAATACAGACTTTTTACCCCTGCATGACTTGACTGTATTTCATATTTTTCTTTGCTTAGCTTTTAAAATTTTAGTTAATACTGGCTGCTAGCAATATACAAATTAAAAAAAAAAACTAATTAAGAATGTATATACTTGTTTCTATAGGGCTTGTGACACTCCCATGTTTGTCCAAAGAACATTTACATCAAATTTCTTTTTGCTACACATGAGGCCAGTTTTGAAAATGGCTGATGATAACATGAATGTGGACTACACTTAATTAGCCATCTATGACAAGCTGTCAGAGGAAATTCAGCATAACAAAAGACTTTATTATATTTAATGGAATCAGGTCACTCATTAAATGAAAGTAAATTCAGGAAAATGTCAACTTTCTGATCCCTAAAATGGCAGTTATACTATTCTTATTTCAAATTGAAAGAACAGAAATCAAACTGCATTCATTTTCCAATAAATTTTCCCCTCCATACCACAAATATCAACAGTAGCAATTGCAGTAGTTCCAGCTGTGAGCTTGAATTAAGTTGCATTGACATGCTGGAAATTTTATGTCATTGCAGGTAATCTATGAATAATTTCTACTCAAGGCAAGTTATAACACATGAACTATAACCTTGTTACGACTTTGTGTTTCTGCACTTTTGGGCCCATCTGTTTTTCTCTACACTTGATCAACCAAGCTAAGACAACCTACGCCTGTTCTGGTGGTACAGAAAATGTTCACAAATTATAGCCATGTCACTCCACTCTAATTTTTATCTTGTCCACATAGCACAACAAATTGATTTGCTGTGGCAATAAACAGTGAAATAGTCTCTTCAGTGTCTAGTAATTAGAACTAATACTAGTAGACAAATTAAAAGGCAGCAAAACAAAATGTCTCCATCAGGCACTTATAATAACCTTCATAATACATACAGTAGATGTTGTGAAGACTAAGGTGGATAAATGAGGAGAATGCTGATTTTGGCATCCAGCTTACTTTCAGATAATTTAGCTCATTGCTCTTGGCTGACAACAGACCAAGAATAATATTAAAGAGTAATAAACTCCTTCCAGCAAACCTCTGATTCCATGGTTCACTGGTCTCAGACCTAATCTATCAATCCATTTACTGCACAGTAAAAGGTAAGAAACCCATTACAGATCTGTTACATGCCATGGCAGGTGGTATATGACAAGAACTGAATTCATCACAAACTCCAGTGCCGAGTACCCTTTTGTGTGCTTTGAAGCACTAGGTGGTTACCTTACTTGGCTATCACAGCAGAAGATACTTTAAGCTTTGAAAATAAATGAAAAATTCTTGATGTGAAAGCATAAAAATTGTCATAAACCACTTCATTCTTCACAATATTAAGACTTCACAAAGATAGTGCTATTTTCATTTTTACAAGAAATACTGGCTTTGGAGAGGGTACAATAAGTAAAACCAGGATAGAATTTAAAAGTCATGCCTTTCAAATGTGGGCTTTAATCTTCATTCTCTGCCTAAACTATACTGCATTAGGTAACAGCCTATTAGAATCACTATTTAATAAAGTTCTATAAAGAAATGTGGCATTAAAATCATTATTATCCAAAGGAAGAAAAACTCTCCGCATATCTACTCTCAAGGTCATCAGCACGTGATATAAACACCCAAAAGCAAAGAAAATTCTGAAGTAAAAGCTAAAAAGATACTTTTATGTGACTGCAATTCCCTTCATACTAAATTTCTTTTCTAGGTTATTTCTATTGCTGTAGGGCAACAGTTTCTCTGACTGTAAAGAAGGTTTGAACATGACTTATTTCAAATACGTCACCTTGAAGGTTAAGACTCACAGGTGTTGTCCCCTATTCCCCTGCTTGGCAGATCAAGGCAAAACAAAAATTTGTGATAACTTTAGGAGATATTTGGCCACATCCTCACCTAGTGTAAATTTTCCCAGCTTCTCTGAAGTAAGCAGAATTACTCTAGTGTACACCTTATAAGGACCTATCTAACATTATTTATCTGTCGTGTATGTTTCATATCTTGAAAAAAGTATCATCTTGCAAAATAAACAGTAGATTGTTACATGTTCATTTCTAGCAGAGATGCCAGAAAACAAAACTTACAATTTGAAACAAAGGATTAAAGTATAGGATACACTCTTTAGAGGGGGTGGACAGACAGAAAAGCCCCAGAGAAATCTCTGTGTGATGATGTTTGTCTACTGTGCTTTGAGGAACACAAAAAATATATCCTCATCAAAACCACTGACTACAGAATCCTCCTCAGGTGACCTAAGAAGTTTGCCTGATATAAAAGTGCCCATCTTGTGAGCTTTGGCTCAGAGTAAATATCTGTGGGGTTTTTCCAGCACTTGCATATCCATATCTACAGCTGAACAAATAGAACATTAAGTTCCACTGTCAGGCTCGCAGAGTTTCTTTCCGTGACTTCTAGTTTTAATTCAGATCCTAGATTTTCAGGGCAGAAAGTGAAACAAATAATTGAGGTTTCCTAAACAAATCATGAGTAACAGCAAAAAATATGAAAATGAAAATGTAATTCTTTTTCCCTTCAGTATCCTTGGGAGAATCTTACTGAACCCCAAAATAAGTGTCTAATGTTTTGTTTTGCTTTGTTTTCTATATCTGCCAAGATCACAGAGAAAACAGAAAACCTGAGAAAGAGAGCACCTTCAGAGAAGATGTATGGATGTGGTATTGTAATTTTCAAATTCAATTGGTATTGTAATTTTCAAATTCAATTTCTGTTCTTTAAAAAAAATGGACAAAAAACCCACAAGAAAACCATACCACTGCATTTTGCAGATTCTTTACATTCAGAGACCAAGGGACAATGAGAACTCAGTTTTATACATTATGTGGTAAGTAATCTCCAATGGAAGATTTCTTTCCTGGATTTATGCTCTTTTAGTAGTAAATGAAATTTTTCAAGTAAGAAATTCCAAGAATAATTATCTTGCCAGACACATTAGATCTAGGAGACATAAAATTATAAAAATTCAGTAAATTGTAATGATTCACTAAAGAGTAGTTTTTGTCTCACATATTCCACCCAAACCTAAGGGCTTTCAACAACATTCATGGTTGCTCTGACTGTGACGGGAGACCAGAAATATTTTGCATCAGCCAGCAGAAAATGAAAATTCCAAGTTTTTAGGTAAATGACTAATCAGTAAAATGCTACATTCGGTGACAAATTGCAGATTTTCTTAAAATATATATATGTGATCCGACAAAAAGTTAATTAGTTTCTCCTGAAAACTAATGCTGTCTTTTTAGAATCACAGCTTAGGTATTAACATGGTCCCTGAATTCAGCTATGTACGTGCTTCCTTCAGCCAGTTGATAACATTGTTTTGATCTTGAAGTGTTCTGAATTCTTCTATACAAATTGATTTCAGAAGCCCATTTATAGAGAAAAAGATACTTCTGTCCAACCATTGAAATAATGATTTATGTGTCCAATCTGAAGATTGTGGATGTGATCAATATTTATTATCCACTTTTGCCTGAGTCATTAGCTAATATTCTGAACTTTGCCAGACTGCTCCTGTTAGGAAGAAACTAGTAGGAGTACCACATCAAGTTCCTTTTTATTTCTCAGATCTGTGCTTGAAATTCAACTGTATTCATGGAAATGGTAACAGAATACCCGGGATGTATTCTTGACCAGAAACTCTTTTCAGTAAGGTACTCAGAAGATTATTTTCTCACTTCCCCCCCCCCCCCCCCCCCACAGAATGAAACACAATGAATTATTCCTTTTTGCCCCAGAATCCTGGTAACTTTAACAAACAGATACCACACATTAATGCCCCTGACAGACTTCGCAGTCAGTCTCAACAGAAATCCTTCAACTGATTCTACCTTGATTGTTTCCAAGCAGAGTAATCCATACCTTGGGCAGTACTTCTCTGGACAATGCTTTCTATCATTTCTAACATGACAACACTCAAATTATCTGCCTCTCTTTACCAGATTTTCTACTCATTTTCACCATTTTTCAACACAAAAATATGCTATTTCCACAATAAAACAGAACAAAGTCCTCCCTTACTTCTTTCTATCAGTATGGAGATCCCAGAAAGCAAAATATTTGTTACTTTGTTATACAAAAAACTGAAGTGAATGTTTAAGGCTGGGAGAAATGTAGTGGAAGGTGAAACAGTGGTTGCAGTGTTCAACTTGGGATTGGGAACAGAAGAGATTTGGGAAGCGTTTCCATAAAGAAAATCAAACATTTGCCTCTCACACACCTGAGTCACAAAGCCTGGAATATTTGCTGTTTCACCAAAAGAATCAGGCTACAAAAATGATGCTATGCATTCCACCCTTAAGTAGAAGAACTGTAATTTAGTGACTATGTTTGAGTGCAACATCATCACTCTAGTCACTAATGGTCTTGGTTTGCTATCACTGTTTTTCACAGCAGTGTATTGTATCCATTTTTCTTCCTCAGGTTCATTATGCACACAAACATCTCTTCATACAGTGAAAAATTATACATACCAGAAAATATATAATGCAAATATTTGCTGCAGATTAAAATTTTATATCACAGTTATATCAGTAATATGTCTAACCTTTAACAAACGATGGTTAGCCTCCTTGAGTGTGCTCTCAAGCTTATGTTTTTTGTCTGGGTTCAGTGATGCACTTCCAAGTGCTATTCCTCCAGTTTCATTTAATCGTTTCAGTATTCCCTTGTGGGGCGGCAGCTCTCCAACTCTTAACTGGAACAGACAAATACAGCAGTTAAGATGAGCTGTGGTAGGATTTTCAGCTCTCTTTTCTTGACCCTTATTGATTTGTGTATCAGCCAAAGGAATAAACTCAATTCAAGACAAAATAACTGTTGCTTTCTGAATGTAGAAGGCTGAAAAAAAAAGCCATACCAAAAGAGACTGTATTAGTCAATCAAGTCTAAAGAGAGTTCTATGTGACATAATACAGGGTTTGTTAGGATATTAATCACTATTACATTATAAATGCCAGACCTGGATACTCAATACTTCATGTATATCAATTTTAATAATCTTGTAATATGGTGTGGAGCAAGCACTTTGGAGAAATGTTTTAGTATGTTCCAGGTTGTGAACAGCCACCCAGATGGCATGTGGTGAAAAGCTCTCCACTCCAGTTTAATGTCTTAATTAAGAATGTTCATATATGTTCACTAAAAAAGAGAAAATAATAAAAAAAAAAGAAGAAAGCCAAAAGGAAAAGCTAGGCAGCATCAAAATGATCAAAATGTACCAGTTCTCAAACACATACATCATTACTGAAAACTTATATTGTCAAAGTAACTTAATTTATCAAGTAAGGTTAATCACACTTCAAGGGTTTTATTGTTCTGGGGTTTTTCCTTGTTTGTTCTTGATTATTAACAAAGGCAGATAGGTATGAAATGAGCCATGCTGCAAGGTAATGCATTATTATTTCCTCCATTAGGATGTATTGCCTTTTGTGCAGCACCAAAAGAAGGTGGACTGTAAAAACAAGATACAAATAAGAGATGCTAACACCTTATATTTGTACTATAGATCCCTTAGGAACATTATATAGGAAACATATTTGTGTATGTGAAGAGTGGACCCTTCCTGGTTCTGAACAATCTATTTAGTTTTTAAAGCCTTAATAATTTCTGCAAATTGTAAGATGCATCTAACACCCTTTAAAAGAATTTATTTGCCTTGAATCTGGTATCCTCAACAACAGAGACTTACAAATTCCCTTACCAACTCAATGGCATCTTCTACTAAACAGAAGGACAAACTCACCACATGGTTGAGTCTCCATTTCATGAAACTATATTTATCCTATGTTTAATTAAAAAGAAACTTGAAGGTAGATTTTTACTAAATAATCCTTTAGATTGGTTTTTGTTAACTTTGTTGTGAGAAGGATAGAACAAACTGAAAAGTTTTCTTCAGATTCTTTAATGCTCTATTCATCACTAGTTGAATTTGTTAAACTTGGATTTACAAAAAAGATAACTAGGTCCTTAACCTCAAGGGAAGATAGAAAAACCTTTAGGCATATATTCTATAAGTAATATGCATTTTCCAATTACAGTTTAATTTATTATTTTATAAGTAATTAAAAATAGTTATTCTACTGAACACATTTCAAAAGACTAAACAGAAAACTTCTGTTGAATATTTTTATCAGCATTATCAAACTGTAACATATCCGTGAAAATATTCCAGCCGTTAAAAACAAATATTTAATATTCTGATGAGGTTTTTTTAAGTATTCTAAAAAATAAGTCACCTAGATGTTTAGTCTAGAAAATGTTGCAGTGATATTTTAATGAGTTGACATTTATAATTATGCATGCAGTTCTGGATCCTCTTGTGAAATACTGAATACCATTTAATAAGTGAGAAGCTATAAAATGTTAACAAGACACCAATAGAGAAATGTTATACATATAAACCAGTCATATTCTGAGTTAAGAAATGAGGATGAAAAAGATAACAAGTAATTTCCTAGTTTTGGGATATTTTTCTTTCAGTAGTTTTTCCACTAGTCTTCTGGTTTTAGTATGATCACTATATATTTGTACCTGGGTTTTTAAAGTCACAGCTTTGATTTGTCTAAAAAGTTATATGGATGCTGTGTTTGATGTCAGAAACCATTTTGGAAAATAGCTCTTAATTTCCTTCAGTGTAGAATTGATAAAGTAAGAAAATATTAGGAATGGAGCTTACAATACCTTTACTTTGCTCAGGCAGTCTCTCAACTGGTCTTCATTCCCTCGTTCAAGGGGAGTACAAATAACGTTCTCTGTTTCCTCTAACCATAAAATCAACTTGTTCAAATCCTCTTGAAATTCTGATAAAATATTCTTTTCTTCTTCTATCCTGCAATAAAAATGTGAAAATAATGTTTTTATAAATTTATTTTTATATTGAAGTGCCTTATCCATACTAAAGGATGACAGATAACTAATTCTTAGAATTTATACTAATTATTTTTATAAGTGGGCCACAAATTTCTTCATATCAAAAATATCAGACAAACATCAATGCCCTTTTAACATGGCATTAAATGTATTTTAAAAGAAAAGATCAAGGCATAATTTGCAACACCACTAAATTCAGCTTCCAAATTACATATGGCAGGTAGCAAACAAGCACACCAGAAAGAAAGAAGCTAATCAGACTAAAATTTTGTTTGAAGTAATGGCAGGGAAGCCCAGTGTCAACAACTAAAAATTCTAGCATGGAGTGTTACCAAACTGAACCTGTTAAACCTGACACAGACCCATTTGGACATATTAAACAAGATATTTCAGTAAGTGTGCCATGCACTTTGGTGTTAAGATTCACAAAAAGTAGGTAAGGTTCACAGTCGATAAGTAGGAATAAGATGGGACTCACAACAGATAACTTTAGATATCTACTTTTCATCTCCATCTCCAACTCATCTGCTCATTTTCACTATGACTCTATAAATATACTGAGATGTGAACTTTTGTGCAAAAGCTTCTGAAGTTATCAAGAGATGCAGGCAAAAAAAATTTCAAGAGCAGCAGGGAAGAGCATTGGTAGAATGTGAACGCTTGGGATTAACATTTTGAGTGGGCCCTTCTAAAGGAGAAAAATTATGGTTTGTATAAAAATACTTGTAATTCAACCACCAAAATTATTCACACACTGAGAATTACCTGTATGGAAAGATGAAAGATTAAATACTTATCAAAATTAAAGAGCAGATCCTGCAAGGTGGGATATTTTTATTATGCCAATTTCCTCTGATACACAACTTGTTCATGTAGTATCATGACATTCACACTCACACAAAGGCCTGAAGATATTCATTCCTTCTGATGGGGCATAACTGGCCCAACTATACTGGTATGACAAGCAGCTGTCCTGTTTTAGAAGGTGCCATAAAGAATCAAAATAACCCAAACTGCTCGCAGATTCATTTCTGGAGCCTTCCACCAGAGGACTGTGCATGACACACAGTGTTGCAGCAGAGAGTGTTTAACTGCCCCCTTCCCAGGGGAGGTACCTGGACATTCCCACCTGAACATATTGAACTTTATGTAGTACAGGCTTCCCTCACCCCCAATGGCTCAAGACTGAGATCATCACTTTGACCAATGGGCACCAAAATTGCAACAATCAAATCTAATTGCCTGATCCACTGATGGGCATTTCTTTCTTTCCTCTTCACTCTTATACTCTCTTTTTCTTTCTTTTCCTTATACATTTTCTTAAGTGATATCTTTACACCTCTGTATTGCTTCATTTATATAGAGATAATAACCAAAATGGCTACAAACCTCCTTCCCACTGCAATCAAATTGTTCTAAAATAAGCTTGCCATGCGTACATAGATAATTGGTCATCGAGTGTTGTTGTTTCACTCTAATATGTTTCACTCTAATCTGTTGTTGTTTCAATCTAGTCTGCCCAAAGGGATCTATTAATAACAAGAACCTCATTTCCTCTGCCTTCAGGAGTGGGTTGTAACAATATCTGACCTAAACCTCCCTTGGCCCAATTTGATGTTATGCTCTGTTGTCCTATCCTTTGTCTCTGGGGGAAAGGGACCAGCACTCACCTCACTACAACCTTATTTCAGGGACTTGTAGAGAGTGATAAGATCTCCCCTCAGCTTCCTTTACCAAAGTTTATTTTTAACACATAAAAGTCAATATTCGTAACTACACTTAGAGTACGAAAATGCTGGTTGTAATTTATATATAAACTGAAATATTTGGAAAATTTGTGCTGCTCTGAACAGGATCTCAATATAGTTCTAGATCAAGCTCCAGGTTTAGATCTAGAATGGATTCTAAATCAGCAGATTTATTTGTTTTTGTTCTTAAAACAGTATATCTTAATATTTACTAGATCTATAAGGCCAAAACTGTTTTTGTTGTTTTGTTGTTTTTTTTTTTTAAGCTCAGAAACAAGTTACTCTGGAGTATCTGTCTACGGATTAAGCAAATATAAGCTAATGGTTGCAAATTGTTCTTTAGAGGGAAAAGTAAGAGATTATATTTACTGTGAAAACAATAAAATTCTCCAAAACTATTTACACTTATATATAAATTATATATAAAAATATATATATTATGCGCATATACACACACATATACACATTTATACAAATACATCAGAAAATGAACACCATAAAGAGCAAAAGAATTAACAGCCCTACTTTCTTGGTTTTATCTTAGATTTTCTAATGGAATCACGCATGAATATTTTCATGAACTGCCATTTGCCCAGGATTTCTGGAAATGTTACTGATATCAACAAAAATTGCTGATGCTCCTAGATATAGGAATATTTATTGCACTAATATATCTATTTATTACAACTCTGGATTACAAGTCTTATGGAGTACTGTTACACAGACAGAAATTCTGGACCTTTCCGATATGGACAATTACCATTAGGTTGCACAGGTCATGCAAAAAAACCAACTTTACAGCATCACACCTATTGCACTGTTCTTTGCTGACAAGTGCTCATGTTCATGACTTGAGAGGTCATGTGCTCTTCTCAAGCCAAAATAGGTCATCTAAAATCAACTAATCAAAACATTTATTTCTTTGAAAATCCGTCAGATGTTAATCTATAGCACTGCAACTATCTAATCCATAGCACTGGAACTATAAAAATGGAGAAAAACTAACTTCCTGTAGTCCTGAAAGCAGAAGTACAACTTCAAATCTTTCTGAGGAAGTATCCCTCCCTGCTCCAGTTATGCAAATCTGGGAATCAGATTTCGAGTGTTATAGCATAAACCACATAATAAAACCTCTGTCTCTCAACCTGACCAGGTACTCCAGAACCCAAGCTCTCAGCAACAGCTTTCATTTTTCTGGTTTCCTCTCACTTCTACTCATTTGTGAAGTGCATAGCTCAGTGGACGTATTATGTGATGGTACCCTGAGGATAAACCTGAGAAAGATCCAAGTTTAAATACGTTAATTCTGGCACAGAAAAGGCATAGCATTCAACTCAATACACCCGAGAGCAAATTTATTGAGCTGCATAGTATTTTAAATGAGAAATCAAAAAGATTTCTTGTCTCCTAGAAGAGACAGCAATTGGCAAGATTCCATTTTCATCTTAAGTATACTGTCAGTTTTATCACCCTTATGAATTGAGCTGCAAGTCTTAAAACATTAAAAGTTTTCCTAGTCATGAAGGAAAGAATTTTTTACTTTGATGACTAATTTAAATACTGATCAGTAGGATAAGAATGTTTTTTAACCTAAGACTTTCCAGGAATACTTTCAGAGAGGTTTTATGTATGTATATATATATGTATATATATATATATATATATATATATATATATATATATAAAATCTATTGCCATCTCTTATATATTATCTATATGTTATCTATTATCTATTTTATATATATACATATTTAAGATATGTGTGTGGGTCATTCTGTGTGTGTGCTTACACAGAAGGGTTTCAGAGTTCAGAAAAAAAAATAAAATTCCATAGATCTACTTTATTCTAATCAGGAACAATATGCAGTAAAGGAATTTAAAGGTTCATTGCAATTAACAGGATGTGCAGGTGCACCTTATAATTTACTTCACCATCTCTTCTTGACCTGCTAGAATGTCACTTCTATTATAAATAACACCCTGCAAGGCAAGTGTCATATTATGCAAGATGCTAAAACAAAGTGCTCTGTGTTAGCTGAACCGGTTAATCAAATTAAAAGTTTTAACTCAATGACTGATTACACCTTTTGAACAAACTGAGTTCTATCACCATAATTACCTTTGGAACAACACACACATGTAATTTCTAGGTGTTTAAATTCATTGTGGCAATGAAAAATTAACATTTAGTTTACTTAGGGAGTATGGGCTTTCAAATCCAAGGCTAAACAAGCTGGAGTAAGGAACATGAGCCACCAGTCAACTCAGACATGGACAGAGCAAGAGAAAGGAGTTGGGATATGACTTGCTGGTGAAGCAGGTGGCTGAGGAATAAGATATAATTCCAGCACCAGGCCCTATGGAGCCAAGCAGATCCATCTCCAGCACAGGTCTTCAAGCTGCTATATTCAACTGCTGTACCCTTAAAAACCAACCTAAGTTCCCAAAAAAACTTTTAAGCTCCTTCTCTGTTGACAAAAAGTTTATTTTATTAACCCTGAAATATAACCCATTTTGATTGATGGAAGATTCTCAAACTATAGAAGAGAAGCATGGAATTTCATATGCAACTTTTTCTCTTCTACACAAGTGTTATTCATAGGAAAATTACTTTATTTGTTACTATGAAAAATACAGATTTCTGTTTGTATTTCTAAATTCATAGGGTCCCTTTATCAACTGCTCTGAATGCACATCTTTTTATGGGAGTCTTACATGCATTATACTTTTGGAAGCAAATGTATCAATATTCAGTTTTTAATACTAAGTAGTAAATTAATTATTTTTCCTAATTGCATTTTGTATACATGATAATTGATAGATTAAGGATTAGTTTTCCTACCATTATTGAACTGAATCAATAAAAAATTCTTATGTTAGTCCACAAAATAACATGAAAAATTTTTTTTTTCAAACTATCATTAATCTTTAGTTATATTTGTTAACTACTACATAAACATTCATGGCCTATATCAGTAAGCTTGTATTTCCATGTGCAGTGTCAAGAAACCACATGAAATATATATTGCAGCTCAAGTATTTTCTCTATAGTCAACAATGTGATAGCAATGCCATAGCAACCCATAAATAGTTATTGAAACACATCAGGTGTTTAGAGTTTGTAACTGCACACAAGTGATGTCAGATTTATTTGGGAGGTGTCAGCTAGAGAAATAAAATATACAATCATAGGAGTAGGACAGATCTGCACTTGTGATTCATGTTCCCATCTGTAAGTCCAATAATATTTTGGTGCCTTTCACTTTTTAACAGTCAGCTGTCAATTCTGTATTTATTGTGTTTCTAAAATTAGGAATTAATGTGTTTAGTAGTTGCTACTAAGAATATGAGGCCACCAAATGGTAACAAAAATGTAGAGACAATATTTACCAAAGCAAATTTCATTTTCATTCTTTCTCTAAAGAAAGAATGGATAAATATTCTTCATTAGGGTAAGGAACTTTAAATAAGTAAAATTAAAATAGCACATAAACTTTAGAATATGTATTTAGATGTAAATACTAAACAGTAAGACATTTAATTAACCTGTTTGTAAACACAATACAAATTTATGCCATGTATTCTTTTCTAGTGATTCATTTTAAGAAATCTGGACAGTCAAAAAAAGAAAATTCAGAAAAATTCAATATGTAGCTAATTATGTGCTGTAAAGAAAAAAATATATTTATTGACATAACTGTCATAAAATCTCTTCATCCTAAATCAGTTTTTAAACTGCAACTAGAAGATAATCACAGCCTTCAATATGCTGAGTTTTCAAGTAAAGGAAAACAATCACTTGCAGCTAGTGTGTTATGGAAGAAAAAGAATACCTACGATATTTATTAAAAATATTAAAAAGTATATTTACTTCATAACAATTAATTTTTAATCAGAATAGAAAGCTTGTATTTTTGTATTCAGGAAAGTACTTGGACGTCTTCTGGTAAACAGCCTTTGTTCTGTCATTCTTTCCATAATTACTTCAAATTCGCTTGGGTAGAGATCTGAACAGGCAGTCTGCAGGTTCAAACTCATTAAAAGTGTAAATGTATTTGCAGCTAAAATAATGAAAAATTCTCTTCCATTCAACTGAATCCAATTTTAACAAATGTCAGATCGTGATGAATAAAAAACCCCAAACTGATTACTTCTGAAACATTGAAGGAATCTATTTCCTGGGCATCTGTTTTCAAAAATTACACAAGAAAGTTTTCGCAAAAGTGAAAAATAAAAAGACCAACCAGCATTACTGTTACAAGTCTTTTCAGAGCCACCTTCCCTTGGCTATCCCTGCCTGGGTCACGTGTTCCAGAAAGAGCAGCACCAAGCTGCAGGCACAGCCCTGGGGTTTGCTGCACACTGTGGCCCTGATGGCAAATCACCACATCCCTAAATCACCCAAAACTCAGATGATGTCCCAGGGGCATATCTCAGAGCAGACACAGTGTGCTGTGGCCTGATCTCTCAGGGGATGAAAAGGCAGAGCAAGCTTCTGTTGGTGCAGTTTAGAAGATTCAGTATTCAAAATGATTGCTGGAGTATGAAGAGGGAGACACAGACACTTTGTATTTCCCCTCTTTTGTCTGGGCTTAGTAGCATCTATTCAAAGGGCCTTTGTGGCTTCCCGTGGTCTCCGAAGTCTCCATTTCAGATTCATGCTGTACTAGAGTACAAACTCCAACTTTTCCAAAAACATGTCTTTTGTAGCAAAATGTTAACAAAAAAATCAATTAAATTCCCAATTTGCTAACTACCAGTGTATCAGACTTTCAATCAAGCTCCACTTTATTCAACTGCCTGGTGTGTTTCAAAGTTTTTAGTAAGATAAAATGACTAGATGTGCTAAAATTACATTCTCATCTAATTCATAGCAGGATGGATTAGACTGCAAGATACAGAAACTTTAAACACTGAATTCAAACTTCTACAGCTTTGAAACTCTTAGATAAAGGCAAGTGGAAGATAACATCCTACACAAACATAACTCAAGCATAACCTCTTGATCTTCAGTACCAAAGAAAGGAGATTCAAAGTCAATTTTAAGTCTGTGCTTTGCCTGGGATCAGCATTTGACCTTTTAAAACTGAAAATCAACTCCTTTTTACTGAAGAGCAGTACGAGTTCCTCAAATTGTTTTGAGATTTAGTTTGTTTTCTTGTCTGTTTTTAATTAAGTTGACCTTTTGCAGTCCAAATAATTCTTATTCATTAAAACTGTCAGTCCATCAATGAGATTAATATCAGCATCTAGTGAACCTATGATCAGTTTCAGCAATTTATAGAATATCATGGTTTTGATATGGTTTACAGTTCTTATTATTCAGGTAGTTTATTATTTATTCCAAATTATTTATGAAAACTGAATTAACACGGTGAAACT
Source organism: Agelaius phoeniceus (assembly GCF_051311805.1). NCBI lineage: Eukaryota > Metazoa > Chordata > Aves > Passeriformes > Icteridae > Agelaius > Agelaius phoeniceus. The sequence goes on along the minus strand of NC_135266.1, from coordinate 11,040,162 downwards.
TTTTGAATTATATCCTGTTTAAATCTTTCCTTTTCAAGTTAGCTTGAAACCATGAGGTTCATGGTGGTTACAGGAAATATTTTGAATTTACAGGGTCTTTATTAATGCAGTGATAGTATTATGAATAAATAGTAGACCATTTAACCATACAACCTTAGGAAAACTGCGAAGCAATTTTGGAGAATTTTTCCACTCCTCCCCAAAATATAATCAATGACCCAGAGCATGAAAAATACCCAAGTGTTTCAGAAAAGCCCAGAGAGCCATGAGCACTGGGGACAGGAGATGGTGGTTAAGGGGAACACAGAAGACAGGCCATTTTCTTTACTCCATTCACCTCATACTTTCCCAGGATCCATGGACACTAGTTAAGAATTGTGTAGGGCTGAGATGTGATATTTTCCTTCATAACCTTCTGTGGCACATCTCGGATATTCCTAAACCATAATGTAAATCTTAAATCCATTTTACCATCTCTTACATTTCCAACAAGGAATCTTCCCTTCTAGGTACTGAGGAATTAGGTCAATAACATTTTGTTCCACTTACACTTTACCCATCAGTTCAACTTTGTAAACCTCAGCCATAACCCTCCTGAGGTTTCTCTCCAGACTGAAGATCCCCACCTGCTTAGTCCCCCCTGCTTAGTGCAGCCACTCCAAACCTTGGCTCATTTCATCTGCCTCCCCCCATGAATATTTTCTGTGTGCCCTTTGTATCCTTTGACATGCACAGAGCTCTGCACACAGTAACCAACATGAGGACACTACAGTGTTTGATATCACCAAAACAGCTTTTTTTTGGTTTGTAATACCCTTGCTGATGCAACCTAAAACACTATGGCTTTTTCTTTTGCTGCCACCCCATCCTGTGCCTGTAAACACTTTCAGCAATAAGGTCAGGATCACGTTTTGGAGTTGTAAGAAGCTCAGCATCATTTAAGTATGGGATAGTCTGTTTGTCTGAAATATTCCTTGCCTCACATTTGTCTCTGATCGAGATCATCTGCCACTTGTTGCCCATCTGCTCAGTTTTGGAGTTCCCACTATCAACTCAGCCTTTGACTACCTGAGGCATAATGTCATCAGCATTCTTTGAAATGTCACCATGCACCTCATGTCTCCAACAAATTTCTCACATTCATGCACCTCCTAAAAATATCTGTATCACTTTCTGTTACTCCTGTAATTGCTTCCCTCCTCCCCTCAGCCCCAGCTGATCTTTGAATTCAGTTTGAAAAATATATCTAGAAGGGACCGTCAATGTGCCACATAAAAGTTCAAAACTTCATGTAAAACTGTGCAGGATTATCAAAATCAATTTCTTTGGGTAAGAAAAATAGCAAAAACAGAGCTTACAATATATAAAGTTTCCTTGCCAAATAATGCTTAGCAGCATTACACTTGAATCTGAAATCACTAACAGATTTCATTTCTGGAATCCATTCAATTGCTAATTTCTTGCCGCTTTATCTTGAGATTTGCTGAGCAAAAAAATGTAATAGGAAACAAAATTTCAGCTGATCACTACTCTGAGCTACAGAGAATTAACTTTAAAGCAGAGCATAATGTATTAACTACAAAGAATAAAAATTGAAACCTATTAAAATTATTATTATTATTATAGTCAGTTTTCTTTTCTGGTTTGCAGAAGGTTCTAAATGTTAATATCTATTTTATTTTTCTTTGAAATTATTATATGAAGATGTGTTATACCAGGTCTGCTCTCCCTTCAGTATCACCTTCATTAAATATGGTTTTAAAATGTTCCTCCCATTTTCTCATTCTCAAAATTGACTTTAATAACATTATTTTAACTATGAAAATTTAATTTTTAGGAAACATAGACAAAAATAAAAGGACTATTAAAGCTTATGTGAGTCACAATATAAGCATTCTGACTTTACAGGTGGTTTGGGTTTTTTTCAAAAGTCCATTAAAGCTTTTCTGAAAAAGAGAAATCAAATATGTCAATTTGCCTATATTTTTTGTAATTTATATTCTACTCATATATTTAGATAAATTTGACATAGTACCAACATATGCATTGGACAATGCCATAACTATATTAGCTTTAGCTCTTTGGACTCTAAGTAGAGGCCACTTCCTTTAACTTTTGTTTGCCTCATGCTTTGATCTTAAAGATAAGTTAAAACATTTTGGGTGACATGGGTTTCAAGTCTTTAAAAGAGAGAATCTGACTGTACCCAAAACCAAATTAGGGCAAATAATTAAAAGCTTAAAGATGTCAAAGCATAAGAGTTATGCAAATCCCATGTCACCATGGTTATATAAAGACCATGCAGCTGATAAGCCTGTGGTCTTTTCATGCCCAGGTTCATCAATAATTGAGACCTACTTAGAACACAACACTTTTTCCTGTCAAGCAGGTTTCTTTCCTTTGAAAATCCACTATAGAAGAGTGAAAAAGAGAAGAGCAAAAAAGAGAAAAGGGAGAGGAGAGGAGAGGAGAGGAGAGGAGAGGAGAGGAGAGGAGAGGAGAGGAGAGGAGAGGAGAGGAGAGGAGAGGAGAGGAGAGGAGAGGAGAGGAGAGGAGAGGAGAGGAGAGGAGAGGAGAGGAGAGAAGAGAAGAGAAGAGAAGAGAAGAGAAGAGAAGAGAAGAGAAGAGAAGAGAAGAGAAGAGAAGAGAAGAGAAGAGAAGAGAAGAGAAGAGAAGAGAAGAGAAGAGAAGAGAAGAGAAGAGAAGAGAAGAGAGAAGAGAAGAGAAGAGAAGAGAAGAGAAGAGAAGAGAAGAGAAGAGAAGAGAAGAGAAGAGAAGAGAAAAGAGAAGAGAAGAGAAGAGAAGAGAAAAAGAAAACACATGTGTGGTGGCAAAAGTTAGGATAGCAGGTGTTTCCAAGACCTGGGAGCAAAAAGCATTCCCTGTCTCTGGCACAGCCAAGACTGGGAGGTGAATAGAAGCATCCTGATGCACATGAGTCTCACTGAAGTACACCAGGAACATTTCTATCAGTGTAACACAACACTATCTGTATTCCTCCTGGTGCAGTGCTATTATTCATGCAAAGTTCACTAACTGAGGTCTCTGCAATCATTTTCCTCTAAATTACACAAGCTGTCATTCTAGAGGAAAACAAAACCAATCGGTCAACATACTAAACAGAACAAAAGGGGGAAAACGTGCAAGTGTTTAAGAACCTTCATCTAGGGAACATAATTGGATTATTCCCACTTAACAAATCCTAGGCTTCCTTAAAATGCAGTGTGTGCCAAGAAATTCTATGTAATATTCTAACACTGCATTAAGCCAAAAGAACATTCAGTTAGACATTTCTACCGATATACGAACGGATGAAGAATAGCAGTCTTAACCAGAACAGGAATATATCTTGTATGCTTGGACAAAGCTCAACCACAAATCTCTTTCTTCTGTGTTGCCATAGCAGATTACAGGGCTGTTAAAATGATGTGTTATTATTTTGTGTTTGCACTTACATAACAAGTTAATGCTTGGAAACACAGATGAGTTTCCAATGTACAAAAGAACAGCTTTTTATGTGACAAATAAAGGCCAAGGACTCCCTTGTGTAGCAAATAACAGTGCCATCAACACCTGGAAATACAGCAGAAATAATTATTTAAGCTTCTGACAGATATGGATTATTTGCTACATCTCCTTCTTTTAACACAGAATTATTTAGGTTGGAAAAGACCTTCAGGACCGTTGAGTCCAACCATTAACCCAGTAGTACTCCCATCCCTAAACCATGTCCCTAAGTGACACATCTACATGTCTTCTAAATGCCACTGGGAAACCTTATAGCACTTTCCAGTACCCAAAGGGGAACTTCAGGAAGGCTGAAAAGAGACTTTTCACAGGGCTATGTAGTGATAGGACAAAGGAGAATTGCCTTAATACAAAAGAGTGTTTAGATTAGATATTAAGAAGAAATTATTTGCTTCTGTGTTGTGAGGCACCAAAATAGGTTGTTCAGAGAGATTGTGGAGTTAAAATCACTGGAAGTTTTCAAGGCCAGGCTGAATGAGGCTCTGGGAAACCTGACCTAGTAGAGATTTCACTGTCTATGCCAGAGGGGTTGGAGCTCAATGAACTTTAAGTTCCCTTTCAACCTCAACCATTCTGTGATTCTATGGTGACTCAATGACTTCCTTGGGCAGCCTGTTTCAACGACTGATAACATGCTCCAAGTGAAACTTTAATCATGATTAGGCTCATTAATAACCCTCCAGGACACTCCCTTTTTGATGCTAGTAAACATTTTCACAGCTTTTTCGCCTCAGTGGCTCTGAACGGAAAAATGATATGTGACACATCAGAAGTAAAAAAATCTTGTTGCACACTACCAGTTCTTCTAGTACATCACCAGTACTGATCAATATATCTCTATAAGGAATATTCTGTGATTTTAAAAAAAACATGCATGATGAAAGCTCTACCTGTATTTTCTACTGTATTTTAAAGCAGAATGGCATATCCAGCTAGGCTTAGCATCTAGGTTAAGAACATGCTCTTTAATAAAACCTATCTTAACAGCAACTTTTTTTTTTACATTGGAAATTCTCTTTTTAAAGGTATAAAACTATTTTTGTATTATCTGTAACTCAAAAGCTCTAGCTTTCTGCACCTGCATGAGAAGAACAAATTTATCTAAAAGTGATCATAAATAATATTAAATTGATAAATCCATTTTCTTAAATCCAGCCTATGAAATGTAGATGTTAATGGCATTGATTTTTATAGATGAAATAGATTAGGATTATCTTTTTAAATTAACCAAGGTATTATTAGTATTACAGAGATGTGCTTTAATGACATACAATCAAACAGAAAGATTATAAACCAGTAAATTCTGTACTGCTCCACTTAAAATGGAGAAGTTATGGATGCTTGTTTAGTTCTTTTAAACATTAGGGGTTAAAAGATAAAAATATGGAGTTTGGAAGGGAGTGGTGGTCACTGACAGAAGTAGAAAATAATTAAACAAATTATAGTGTATTAACAATTTATAGGATGCAAATTTCAATTAGTGATAATTCCTTTTATATTTGAAAAGTCTAGATGTTGAGAGGTCCTTTGAAATTTCAAGCCAGAATCAAATCTAAAATAACTAAAAATAATTTCACGATATTTTTACCCTCTTTTAACCTACCTCTTTTTTTTCTCTACCAGCTGTCTGCAGATCTCCTTCCACCGGTTATTCAAACTTTCCAGTTGTTCCTTCAGCACCTTGGCATCTGCCTTTGATGACTGCTCAATAATCTCTTCACCAGTTGCATTCAATGTTTTGACAACAGTTTGCTGCTGCCCAATGCCATCCTGAAGCTCCTGCAAAATACCCAACACAATCACATCTTCATAAGGAAGTTAAGTATGAAAAAAATGCTTTATCACATTCTGGAAAGATGGAAAGAGGTGAAAGTTTTTGCTCTCCTCTGAATTCCAAATGAAAAATCCAAGATGAGTAGGCATAAGGACACCTCATTATTTTTAGAAAATACCTTTCAGTACATCTCTGCAGCCTTTTATCCCCTTTTGTATTGCTTCTACTAGAGAGCATTGCAGTATACTCTGCACATCAATAAAATAACAGTTGCGACCAAATGTACTTCTACACACCCAAAGGTATATATCAAATATAAGAGTTTACAAAGCATGGTAAGATTTAAACTGCAAAATGTGCAAAATTCCTATTAGCTATAAACTCAAATAAACAATGTCAGGAAAGCAGAGACTGTACAACTTCTGATTCCATTAAAGGACAGCTTCTTCTCCAATTGTGAGAAGCCAAACACTCGTGGTTTTTTGTTTGGTTTTTGTTTTGCTTTGGGGTTTTGGTTTGGTTTTTTTTGGTTTTTTTTTTTGCAGAGGGGGAGGTTGGTTTTGTTGTTGCTGTTGTTTTTTAGGTTTGGTTTGGAGTTTGGAGTTTGTTAGTTGGTTTATTTTTTGTTTTTTTTTTTTTAACAGGACTGGGGAGAACAACACTTGTAAGAAAAAGTATTGCAGTGTTTCTATTTACACATAGAATTAAAAACTATCAAAAGATAACCAATATGGGCCATTCTCAAGTTTTACTAAATGCATTGGGATGCATTTTTCTGCATCTTTTATGATAAAATATAATAATTTTTCTTGTGGAATTCCTGTAGCTACCTTACTTCATGTTTAAAAACAACAGAATTCTGAATCTGTAGCTTAGCTTGTAACACTGTATGCCTGTTGAATCAAGTTCGTATCTATAAATAATCAATATTTTCATATTTTTAGTCATCACTAGGGCATGAGTATTTTTCCTTTGAATTCCTCAGAATATATAAACAAAAAAGTGTAAAATAATTTTCAACAGTTTACTGCTAAAATAAGCAGGAACTGAAATAACTTCAGCAATCTACACTGTGATATTCATACTTATGACAGATTTTCACAACTTCAGGAAGTGTGTCGGAATCCTATGTCCATACGAAGGCTTTCAAGTAAAATGCTGAAGCTAGTTTTTCTGGAGGAAACCAAATACTTCAGCATATCATACTCCAGAATAAAATTATATGTTTGCTTTCTCTTTCTAAATACATAGCATAAATTGCAGAGCAAGTCAGTAAACCGATTAACACTAAATAAAATTTGTCCAAGATACACTTAAAATTGGCAGGATACAACTTTCCAGGAATGTTAAAGATTAACATAACTACTCCTTGTGCTTTTGTAAATATATATCTTTGGTCATAAGGTTATGGTTGAAGTTCACAAAATGAACCACTCTGGAAGTTTACTTGTTCAAACGTGATCAAACTCGATTGCCAGCTACTAATTCATTAAATTGCATTGTGTCAGTTTAATGTGCTTTTGCACAAATTTTACAGGGACAGCTTGAACACCAACACCATCAGAGGCTGGGGCGCAGGGGTCAATGTCAGCAGGTTGCTGTGGTGTTTGCCCAAGTCCTGGACAAGGGGCTGTAGCTGAAGCAGAGGTCTGTACTGTTGAGATTTAGCTTATTTTTACTACACTTTCTATTTTGTTTTATCACAATTTCTTTTAGGTTGTCACCGGACACACACACCCCCATCCCCAAATTATTCCTTAGACTCCTCTCAGTAAAAACTGTTCTGCTGATGTGTTGGGGGTTTTTTTCCAAACTATTTTGAAGCCCCACAGTTTCAGAATAAGAAGTAGCTGTGATGAGCATAACATGGCAGTAATCTGCATCCTGTTTTATTACATTTTGATAGGATGAGAAATATTTTTCTGCAGGATCCTTACAAGCTACGTGACAGTCCAGTCACGTTGCCTCAAGCACCCTGCTGCCCCGCAGTGTCCCAGCACACTTTGCTTTGCCTGTGGAATGTGTAAGGTTTTTAAGGTACCTTTGTAGCAGAAACTGCTAGATTTTCTAAGAGCCAGAATAGATAGACACATAAAAGCCTCTTACTTTGAGATATAAGATCTTACTTTCTTCCTGCGATGCACATTAATACAATAATACCTAGCCCAACTTTTGACTATTATTTTCAGATACATGATTTCACTCTTAGAAAAAAATTGCAGCAATAGCTAGGTTGTTTGTCTAAATGCAAATATTGTCTACTCTTGCAAGTCTGATTTGGTCTTTCCACTACCTAGTTCCCTTTTGGTAATGCCCAGCTCAAAAAAAGTACACAGTTTTTGCACATATTCACTAGTTTTTGCACATATTCATTGTATTTCACACTGATTTTAGCACTAGAGCCTTTACATTGCACAGTAGGGAGCCTTACATAGGTAAATCATAACAAAGTATATTTTGAGAAAAAATATATTAGATTAAGTGTCTTCTTTCCAGCAAGGCACTTGAGACCTTTGTGCTACTGCATGCACCTGTGTGAAGTTAAGATCCAGACCACTTACTGAAAAAAACAACTCAGAACAAAGTTTCTACTTATATGTGGAGGTCCATTCATTTGGAATAGGAAATCAAAGCAAGAAGAGATGGGAAATTCTGCTTCTGGAACTCTGGAGGTTTTAGAAGCAAAATTTGTAGAAATTACTTGTTATCTATGAATCCACTTCTCTAAATGACAGAAACAACAACCAGTCAGTAAAGTACTATGAAGTGAAATGCTAAGTGAAAGCCCATTCAAGTACTCTGAGCTTATTTCCTGTACTCACAGCATCTTAAATTAGGTTTTCTCTCTCCCCCAGCATACACAAACACAAAAGAGCAACTAGTACATGATTGCTACACTTATTTCACTTGACACAAAGGTAAACAAAGGAATTTTTTCATTTATCCTCTGACATATTATGTAATAGGCCTCACTTACAAAGCAGAAAAGAAAATAGCTAGCTCAATGGCAGGGGTGGTCTTAGAACTTAAGATCCCTAATGCTGGAATGGGAACAGGATGTGTAGGAAGGAGAAGTGTGAACTACCACCAGAACATGAGAGAAGCTTTCTGGCCATCTGCATTTCAGATCACCATAAAGAACTCAATCAGAGATGCTTTTTTTTCAAGTACTCTAAGCATTTAGCACTTTTAACATGATTAAACAGAAACACATGTACTGATAAAGTTCTCCTGGATTCCACAGCTCATGAAAAAGATTTTTGTTGGTAATGGATACTGCACAAAGCAGAGCCTCCCATGAAGACATTAACTTTTTTTAAAAGGTATTTTTTATGAAGAGAACAAAAGTTCTTTAACTGTTTTACTCAAAGCCACATCTTCACATGCTCATCCCAGAGTTATTACCACAAAGATGCTTTTCACAATTTACATTAGTATCTAAGGTTAACAAACGTACTTAAGAATCATTTATTGTTATGGAAAAGCCCTGCAGCAACATGAAAAAAGTACCAAAACCAAGGTAATTTCTGTCAGAAAAAATGAATGGTCACAAAATGATTTAAGGGGAAAAAAATGTATTGCCTCTCCTTCCTGCAGTGTAAGGTACAGATCCAAAAGCACTTAAAGGTACTATGAACTACTTTAAGAAAACTGTAGTCCTAAATTCAACATTTATATTCTAATCTTCAGTCATTTACATAAATTTCTCCTCTGCTTTAAATCACATAAAACCATAAGGCTGACATAAGAGTGTCTACTCAGATGCAACAATATAAATCAAAGAACCATGGAAACATCTGGTGGAAAACTATCCCCAAAACAATATGCTAGCATTTGGTTACCAGAATGAATTTACCCATTAAGAGTATGCACCTCTGTTCAATATTCTATTAGAAATAAGGAAGAAATTAATTTTCTAGGCAGTTAAACCCTAGTGATTTAATCTGGAGACACATTACTGGCACTTTGTTAGGATTAAAGCAATCAATGAAGAGTATACGATGTTTCCTAACTGTTTTGTGACAAACAGCTATGAAATGTTTGTTGCTTGATGTGCACTATGTTGGTCATTGTGTTATTATTGTTATGAATTATGGAAATTCAGGATAGCTGATGGAAATGGAAAAGTGAAAAATACTGAAAAAAGTTGTTTGCTATGGATTTGACAATAATGTAAAGGAAAATGTTTTCCTCTTAACATAATTTATAGGAATTATAATGACTTGAATATTAATACCAACTCTGTTCAAGAATAGTATTTGAAAGAGGTGACAGTAGGCTCTGGGCAGATTCTCCCTATAAAGCAGACCTGGGCTTATATTCTCTCTATTACCGGTTTTGGGTATAAGCTGTACATGAGAAACCAAAAGAAAATTACTGCAGACCTGTTTTCTGAACATACAATAAATACTGTAAAATTAAAGGAAATTTCATTCTCACTTTGAAAAAAAAAATTATAAATAGAATTATTTTTGGCTTAAGCCACAGTTTATCAAAAAAGCTTATAAAGCATAGAAACATTTTGCTTGATTTGGTATGCAAATTGCTTTGTTGGAGAGCCGTAGGAAACGACTATTCCATCCTTCTTTCTCTATTACTTCTTTTTTTTCTACAGTTTGGTGCTGTACATTTAGGAAGACATGAGGGCCACTATTTCCCTAGATGGATTTTATATTATCCATGACTGATAGTATAGATAAAAAAAGTTGGGTACAATTCTACTGCACAGTTGTATATTTTAACAAAATAAATGGAGATATAAAACTTCTTCTACTCTACCAAAAGCTTCTAAATCAGCAAGAGCTCCAGATTTATTTGAAAGTTTTAATCTCTTCCAGACTTTATCCTTTGACTGTGCCTTTTGTCTCTAGAAAGGGAGAAATCTGTCCTTCAGAAGACAAGTCATAAAAGTGGAAACTTCATTATTTTACCTACAGAAATTCTTTAGTCTATCCTACTGGTCTTAAAAAAAGCAATAGTGGCTTACTAACTGGCTTAGTGACTTACTAAAAAGCAATATGGCTTACTAACTTCATACCCCAGGTTGCTACAGTAATTCCAGATTCTTGTCACTGATCCCCGTGCTGCTATCAAATATAATTCCAAAATCATCTCCAGTTCATCTCCAAGATGGACCTGCTGCTGGCCAAGTCTGAGTCATCACTAGGAGAACCTCTGGGATAATGTAGTTAAGAAGGGGAATGAAATCCTGTGTAATTGAAGTGAGAGGGAGGAGTGAGAATATGTGAGAAAAACAGCCCTGCAGACACCGAGGTCAGTGCAGGAGGAAGGGCAGGAGCTGCTCCAGGTGCCAGAGCTGAGGTTCCCCTGCAGGCTGTGGTGCAGACCATGGTGAGGCAGCTGTGCCCCTGCAGCCCTTGAAGGATCCTCTCCAGAGCAGGGGGATGCCCAATAAAAGGCTGTGGCCTGGTGGGAAGGCTGTGCTGGAGCAGGGTCCTGGCAGGACAGTGGCCCCATGGAGACAGGAGCCCATGCTGGAGCAGCCTGGCTGGCAGCACGTGTGTCTCCATGCTGGAGCCAGCTGTTCCCGAGCTGCACACTGTGGGGATGTCCCCAGCCTGGGGCAGGGAAAGGCTGCGAGCAGTCCTCCCTCTGAGGAGGAAGGGGCAGCAGAGACAACATGTGATGCACTAATCAGAGCCCCAATTCTCCATCCACTTGTATCACTGGAGGTGGAGATTTAGAGAGCTCAGGAGTGCAGAAGATCCTAGGAAGTGTGTGGAGGGAAGATGTTTTAAGATTTAGGTTTGCTTCTCATTGCCCTGCTCTGATTTAATTGGAGATAAATACAATTATTTCCTCAAGCTGACTCTGTTTTGCCTATGATGGCAACTGGTGAGTGATCTCTCCCTGTACTTATCTTGACCCATGAGCTTTTCATGGTATTTTTCGCCCCCATGCACCTGAGAAGGGGGGTGACAGAGTAGATTTGGTGGCCAACTAGTGTCCAGCCAGGGTCAACTCACCACAAAGACACTCTGTGGCTTAGAAGCATTGAAAAAAATCATATATTACTGGTTCAGGTGAGAGCTGACCTTGGAAATTTTAAAAACGATAAAATCTTAAAAACTATAGATAAATAATATTGTCTTCAAATGCTGATAGTTTGCAATCATACTAAATCCTTGTGGTTTTAGAAAGATATACACCAGATTAATAATAAAAACAAAAAAAAATAGAAAGAAAATAATTTTCTCATTTTTTCCAGTGACATGTAATTGTAAAAATGAGCCATATCCCTTTAAATTCATATTTCTTGTCTCTTTCGAATGTGACACAAAATTGTGATGAATGTCATTTTGGTATTGAACTGTAAAGTGCATGACCAGAGGTCTATTTTGTGTTTCTAGCCAAAATGACACAGTTGCTTTTTATTAGTATATTAATTCAATTTAATTTTAGAACTGATTTAGAAATACTGCAGGGAGAAAAAGAGATTTTTTTTCCTGCAAAAACTCTACTGCTACTGCATGCTAACTATAATGCTTCAGGTTAAACACATAAAATTCAACTCTGAGTCCAAAAACCTACACACTGATTTTGCAGCACACACCACTGAATGCCACTGTAATATATTAATTTCCATACTGATGTAGCATCAAAATGTGAAGACAATACTCAGTCAAAAAAATTTCTAATTTACCTCTACACAGAATACAATATGGTCTAATTTGATACCATGTTTATCAGCAATACTGATGGATTTATCTTGATATCACAATAACACTTTTTAGCTAAATAAGTGATTTTCATCCAACTCAATGTGAATGCAGTTATTAATTTTTTCTGTCATATTTAAAGCAACTTATTTTTCTTCTTTTAAATTAAAAACAGATAGTTACAACACCTTTAGGATTTCACAGACTTTCCTGATTCTTACAGAACTATCCAGACCCTTGCATAACCCAAGTATTTCCTATACACCTTCTGTGCATCAGAACCTAGAAAACTTCAATTTGCTTTCCTATGGAATCTATATCTGGAAAGTGTTATCCCTATTCATTAACTCAGCAGCATGTGGAATAAACACATGTGCCTCAGCATCCTGTTTTCTTTTCAAACATTATATTTAAGCTGTACATATTACCTCTTGCTTTTGAAATTTACAGATTCTTATTTGTCAGTGCTTCCAGATGTGGAAAAACCCAACCCATTAAATGAAAGCAGATTGGAAATACTCAACAAGCTATACATATTGATTCTCTAGTATTGGACATTTATAGCTTCCCTTTATAATAAGCTACTGCAGATATCTCCCCCTTCAAGTATTTGAATAACATATAAATATATCTTTATATTTGTATAAAATGTACTTGTATAACCCTCTCTGTTGGAATTCTCATCCATATCTTTTACACTTTATTTTAAAGTAAATTAAAATTTCACATAATTTTTTTCAATCAGAAAATCCTCATGTGTTTGTTCTTCTTCATTAATATTTAAAATATATATTTTTGACAGACACAAGAAACTTTTCTGGATAATTTTTATTCTGTGAAAACTAAAAAAAAAATACACATACCGGAAAAAAACAAACAAACAAAAACAACTACTACTAATATTATTCTGCCTGTTTGTAATAAAAGAATGGCAAAAATATTTGGACTAGTAGTCAGTGTACACTGGCTTGGCTGCAATTATAGAAAGTTATAAAGGAATAAATGTATCCTAAGAAATGTGAAGCCTACAAAAGTGGCTTCCCAGTTGTGGAAAATTACTGTGGTAGGTAAGGGGATGAATCAGTTTAGGTTTGCAACTGCTCCTGTACAGGAGCATCGAGTGCAAAGGCAGTAAAATGGTATTGGGTACCATGGACAGCTCCACTTAACAATTTACCTGTTCTACCTATCCTTGCATTATGGCCTTGCAATACAGCAACAGGAACAAACCATGGGTATTGGTTCAGTGAGATAAGGAGACAAAAATAAAATATTTCCTAAGATTTCAGCTAGGTTAAAACTAGAACAAAATAAACCAAGCCAGCAGAAACAATTTTCAAGAAAAAAAGGAAGAAATCTAATTATAGCAACAAAGTTATTTCCCTGCCCAGTGCTGGAAGGACCATAAGCTCAACTTTTCTGAACTTAAGATAGACCCAAAAAACCCTAGCAAATCATTTACCAGAGGATTATGACAGCCAGGATTAATTGTCTACCTGCTGCTTCTCCTCCTCCTGTCTCCATTAAGGCAGCATTTGCCCCAAGCCTCTGAGCAAGACCAGCCTGTGGGAGAATGCCAGTGGCAAGGGATAGATGACAAACCACCCGTCTGTAAGCAGCTACCACATCATCCTCATTCTTCCTCTCTTTAGATCTTGCTGGACCTTCCCTTGCCTTTCAGAGCTCCATCAACTCTAGAATCCTAAGAGCTGCAGCTTTAGCTCTTTTAGTGCTGAGAAGAGGGTTTCTGTCCCAACTGAGTCATATTCATTTAAGTAGACTGGTTTTACTCTCTACAACTACCACTGGGGTGTTTCTTGATCTCTGCTATGCTTAATTTTCTTCAGTATCTTAGCCTGTGAATCCATCTTGCTCCCTCTTCAGAGCATAATTATAGCATTGGGGTCTGATCTTTTATTAATTCAAATGCTTTCCTAAGAATGCCAGTGTTGCTACTCAAGGGATATCTGATTTACATATTCCCATAATTTCATTTCTGATTACTAAATTCATCAGCTTGCTTCAAAGTAGTTCATAATATAAACATAGTAAGACTTTCAGGAACTAATGTTCACTGCATATTCAACATTTTTCTCAGAACAGCACCACAGTTTCAAAATACAAATCAATATGTTTTCTAATAAAGTTTTCTTTCAGTGAAAAACATGCACCCCTACATCCTAATCTTTTAGGAGAAGAGAAACAGAGTGTTTTACAACATCAAGAGTTAAAAATAAAAGTAAACTTTTATAGGCACTAGGTACTCTCTGCTGGAGTACCTAGTGCCTACAACAATTGACTTCAGTTCAGCTCTTCTCACATCTTCAAGCAGAGGTTGTATTTAAATTGAAATAACTGTATCAAATCTGAGAGAAATATGTGTTGAAAACAGAGGAATTCCAGGCTAAGGATGGGAACCCAAGAAACAAGCAATTCAGGACATTTTACTTCTCTTTCTGAAGATGTCACTATTTCATAGACTTGTTACAGACAGAAACAAAAAACCTCAAGCCTTGGGGTTTTTTCCCTTACTGAAATATTTAATAGGGGTTATGGGTGGTTTACTCATCCATAGAAATTTAGGAAGCAGAAGTGTGAAGTTGTACATTTTTTAGCATGCTCAGCTTTCCTGAGTGATAGACAATGAGGGGACTTGGTACTACTCTGAACTAGATTGCAGCAAAATGGCTTTGGGGGAAAAAATCCCTTGTACTTCTATCAAGTAACATTGCACACAGAAGAGTCCTACTTAAGTAAAAATCACAATCCTTTTTGCTTCCTATGGATAATGTATAATGTCTGCAAAGTTCCAAGTTTCTAAAAATAGAGTGGTGATAGTCCTGCTCTACACTGGTGTAGCCTCCCCCATCCTGGGAGTAGTTTTGGGCACTACAATTTATATAAAAGCTATTAAACTATTAGAGAACATCCAAAAGAGGGCAGTGAGGATGGAGAAGGGCCTTGAGGGAAAGCTTTGTGAGGAGAGGCTGAGGTCCCTTGGTCTGTTCAGCCTGGAGGAGACTGAGGGGAGACCTCACTGCAGTCACAGCTTCCTTGTGAGGGGAGCAGGAGGGGCAGGCACTGATCTCTGCTCTGTGTGACAGTGACAGGACCCGAGGGAGTGGCCTGAAGTTGACTCAGGGAGGTTTAGGTTGGGTATCAGGAAAAGGTTCCTCACCCAGAGGGTGGCTGGGCACTGGAACAGGCTCCCCAGGGCAGTGCTCACAGCACCAGCCTGACAGAGCCCAAGAAATGTTCAGAAAACCTTCCCAAGAACAGGATGCGATTCCTGGGGCTGTCCTGTGCAGGGCCAAGAGTGGGACTCCCTTCCACTTCCAACTAAGGATGTTCTATGATTTTATAACTTTAGTATTTAATTGTAGGCAATATGTAATTAAGTAGAGCTTCCCATGTTGAGAGAAGACAAAACAGAATTAACTCACTGCCAGTTACATCTCACTATTATGACATCCAATCACTATCCATACAATCATCTGAGATGAGAAATATCTACAAATGCTATATTAATGCTAAGTTATATTAACTCTGATATTTTAATAAAGCTTTAATGCAGTTTGTAAAAGTGTTGTAATAATAGAAAGACAACTTGATCACTGCATTCTAATTTTTTTTTTCTTTTGTCAAGGTGCTACACAGAGGAAAACCAATATGTTTTACAAAACCAGTAATTTTATTTAGGGGATTTTGTGGAGTTCCTTTGTTTTTATTCACAAATCTCAACATTTACATTTAACATTGAATTTCTATGCTGGGACATACTTTCAATCAGCATTAAATTTTGCTTTAAATGTACACCTGATTTCAAATAATTAATTTTTAAATAATATCATCTCAGGTAACTTAAATTATTGTATTTTATAATAAAATTACAAAAGAATGGTACATTCCAAGAAAAAACTGGCATAGGTAAAAACCTTCAATTCAACCCCTAAAAAAAAATCCAAGTGAAAAGTACGCTTTACTGCAAAAAAGGAGTTTTCTAGTGCACATCAGTCTGTTCTAAAAGAAGTTTAAAAATATCCAGTCCACATACAAAATTTATTTTGTCTGCTTATTTTGTATCTATACTAAAAATATTACAATAAGAATTAACAGGTGCAAATTTCACCAGAATTGATACCATAGTAGATATCTAGTCACTATTTAAACAGAACTAATAAACTTATTTTCTGTATTGCAGCATCCCTCACAGCAGGAAAAATGGTCACCACATAGAAAAATTTATTGTGGTTCAAAATAAATATATTGATTTTTTGCTGAAGAGAAAAGATTGATGGAATTTTTCAGGCAATCACTAAAATTCCATTTAAGAATTTAGATAAAGCTAGATATTGCCAATAATTTAATAAATCGGTAGGAAATAGGAGAAACAGCATAAATCGGTGATTTTTGCAGCCTTCAAACATCATTTTGTCCCTTAAAAATGCTAATAGCTCTAACTGTACTTAGTGTATTTTACAAATATTTTGGTCAGAATTAAATATTTACAGTTTTCTGCATAATGCTGAGCAAGGTATTTCTTTAACTGCACATAATTTTGTTTCAGGGTAATTTTAACACTCAAAAAAGTATTTTTCTTCAATTCACTGTGATACTTGGGACCTAATACACTTTATAGATTGCATAGGTTGTGCAGAAGTCTGGCCATGAAATTCTAACTTTAATATAAAAGAGGAAAATATTTGTTTGGCTGTAAAATCCCCTTCACTGTTCTGTTTTTCTGTAGAATCACTAGAGGCCACAGGATTGAGCATGCATGCCTCAAAGGAACCACCCCAATAAACAACTTTCCTGGGCATGGGGACCAAAATCAAATATGGGATTCAGTTTGAATCACAGACTGAAAACAGACACTGAAATCCCAAAAGCTCCACTTACACAGGAAAACAGGCTGAAAAGTCCCTCCAAGTCCTCCCAGAGCAGCAGTGCCAGAAAAAAACAGGGAGTGGAGGGCGTACAGCACAACTCTGACCCTGGCTCTGTGCTCAGGGAAGTCAGAGGCCCTTTATGCACAAGGCTTAAATTATTGGAGCCACAGGGAAAAACGGGTTCATCTAAGGTTCACAGGCACTTCTTGGTGGCCTCTCTGCTCTCCACTTTCCAAGAGAGGCAAGGAAGATTTTGTTTTTTTCAGTAATCACCTACTTTGAGTCTGCCTGGAGTTATAGTCTCAAAATAAAACTTTGTTATGAAGCTACCATCTGAAAATGTTTACACCGTCATAATTATTAAATCTGTGATTCTCATATACATGTCCTTCAGCAAAATTAAAGTGTTTTCTTATAACTAATTGCTATATCAGAAAAGAACAAATAATATCAAAGAGATGTAAATACTATTTCTTTGCATAAAGACAGATAGGAAGCCAGGATAAATAACAGCCCATAAAAGAATTCATGAATTTGTACAA
Source organism: Agelaius phoeniceus (assembly GCF_051311805.1). NCBI lineage: Eukaryota > Metazoa > Chordata > Aves > Passeriformes > Icteridae > Agelaius > Agelaius phoeniceus. The sequence continues at coordinate 11,022,749 of NC_135266.1, read as the reverse complement.
ATTAATGAATTTATTAAAATGCACCATCCCAGACAGATGACCAGACCAAAAAAAAAAAAAGTAAACAAAGAGTATAATTAAAAGCAAACCAAATCTGTTGTAATTGCAGAAAAACCTACACCAAGATTTTCTTTGTTGTTGTTGTACATGCCAAAACACTTGGGAATATCCTAAGCACATACTTGTTTCTATGAAAGCCAGTCTTGAAGAATCTCAGGTGTTTCACTTTGCATGATAGATATATTCTAAGTTATTGGAATATGATCTGCTTCACACCACAACACGAAGTCTTGATTACTTCCCAATTAAGGACACTAGTGATTGTCAAACTCCACTTTCCTTTTATATTTCTTATCAACAAAGTATCAGCCCCCAGACAGGAAGAAAGCTGCAATGAGCTCTACCAAGAGAAGAAATAACTGCCTGCAAGTGGAGGTGAAAGGAGTCTGAGCTCACTGAGGTTCTGCACAGTTTCTTTTATGTGAAACTGGACATTCACAAGACACAATATAAGGCAAAATATGATTTAGTCACACCTTTCAGATGAATGAAACCCTCTCTTTTCCTTATTCTAGGCTCAATGTTTTTTCTGAAGGGTATAGAAATAAAGAGGATTATGTGAAGTAAAAGCATGAAAAAACCCAAATTTTTTTGGTGTTTGTTTTTGGGTTTTGTTCTTTTGTGGGGATTTTTTGTTTGCTTGGAGGGCTTTTTTTTTTTTTCCTGGTTGTTTGAAATATCCTAGTTCCCGATACTAGTCAAAAATAATGTATTAGCCCTTAGAAAATCTGCAAAGACTGAAGTTACATAATTCATTCTTTCAGTGGTGAATCAAGATATCTATTTGTAGGGGTAATAACCACACAGGACTGATGGCAGGAGGATACTTCCCAGAAGTGTTGTCAGGGATAACATGCATAACGCAATGAGATTTTAAATGAGAACACAGCTTTTGTAAATAATGTACACTCCTCAAGACACCCTAGAGACATGAGACAACACAATTCCTTCAGACAGAGATCGTGTTTAAAATACTATTTTTCCTCAGTGTTCCTGATTTCCATTAGAAACTTAAGTCAGACAAAAAGAAAGGGTTTCAAGTGAAGTGTTTTGAACCCTAAGAGGAGGGCATAAGAAACAGATCTATAAATCTAAACCAGAAAGCTATCCCAAAACGAGAACAGTGTTGCTGACTTTTCTTATTTGAAATAATGATAAATCGCTCATACAATTTTTTTAAGAGCAAAAGGGAACTTTTGCTCACAGAAATGCACATTCTGTTGTAACTTCTCCACTTACAGGTCCCAGAAAGGAGGGTGAAAAAGTACTCTGCTTAATCTCTCCTTGAATCACTGTAACTTGTAGTGCAATTCAGAGTTAAGTCTGACCAAAATGGATGACCTGTTTAAATAAGTGTCAGGTTTTGAAGAATTTGGATAATTCTGAATCAGTAAGAGCTTATTTGCTAGTGGAAGAAGATGAGTTATATTTACTTTAGTTGAAAATGGAGAACATACATTAAATTATAAAATTGTATCGCTATCTCTTCAGTCTTCGAATATTATCCTCTCTTTTACACCTCATTTCCACTGTCGTACCTTTATTTTGCCTGTCAGACAGCATAGAATGATCCTGCTAGGGGAAGTGAGAACAATATAGTCACAAGACATAAAAGAATTCTACTATGGTCAAAGACTTTCCACTTACTTTCTTGATCCTTATCCTTGCAAAGATTTGAGATGTCTCTTTTTGTCAGGACTTCAGCTAAGCCAAAAATAGCATGTAAATAAATCAGGCTGTAAAGACAAACTGTTATTTCCATTGATCTCAGAGAAAATTCTAGAAATAGCAGGGAACAAAAAAATTGGGACACAGGCGAAAAGCAAGTGTCTTTCACACTCATGACTCATTTTGCCAACATGTACTCTGTCCTTTTTGGCTCTCTGGGAAGGATGGTTAGAGTATTTGTGCTGCTCTCTCATTTGCATTACTAGTTTGTACCAAATGTGTCAATGTGCTGGAAAGAATAGTATATAGTTCTGGAGTTTAAACTGCATTTTGCAGAAATTAACCAGCGATAATCTAGAAGCACATGCACTGTCTTTAAAACAAAACAAAAACCTCCAAACACAACAGGCAACAGAATTGCCTTAAAGTCTTAAATTGCCTATGTTATTTCTTCACTGAAGACCTAGGAAAAGCTTTACAGATTGCAGAGCCTTGCCATTCTGAGGAAGATGTACTGGGGATTGACCAAGGGAAGAGAGTTCATGGGATGCTACACAGGTGTTTGTTCATACATATTTAAGAAAACACAATAGCAAACTTAGGACCTTTCCCTTTGCTTGTTTTTATTTTCTCTGACCTGTTTTCAAAAGGTATTTTCCAACATTAACTACATTTTCAAATTTCCCTACTGATAAAAACAACTTAAAAGTACATTTATATGAGTTTAATAAAAATTCTACTCATGCATGCGGTACATAAGGTAGTTTATACTGTGTAACAATACATTTATATTATAACTGTGCTTGTATTTAGATACAGAAGAATGGTAAAGTGTTACCATTATTCATATCTTTTTCCTGATGTTTTAAAATGTGTGTTCCTCTAAAATCAAGGCTTCTCAGAATTGTCTTCTTGAATTGAAGTATTTAAAACTGTAAAATAGTCTGTATTACTGGCATCTTCTGGTTACCTTTATCTCAATTTTAACCCCTGAAATTTGCTATGAAATGTCCCTTGTCCTATTACTCAACTGTTTTGATACATATTTTTAGCCACATTTCTTAAGAAAAAACAATGTACATAAATTTTAAACCTTTTTTCATTTATCCTGGAGACCTTTTTAATAATTCTGTGGAACATATCTGATTGTTTTTTCTTTATGACTAGGGTGTCTCTGAGCCATTTCCATTCATTTTCCTAGTCCTCACTGGATAGCCAGCATAAAGCTGGTCTCTGAAAAGCAGCCTAGATGTTAAGTATAAAAGATAATTTCAATAAACAGCATTGGTTAGCATCAGTTTTCCTAAAAGTGTGGTGTCTTAGTAGGCACCTATAAATCTGCTCACAGGTGTTTAAAGAGAGACAGTGCTTTAAGACAAGGAATCTCCTACTTCTTGATTGCACCAACATTTTCAGTGCAGGAAACAGCCCCAAAGACTACCATATATGACAGAAATGTTTCAAAAATAAGAACTAAGATTTGGGGTGTAGTGTATTACCCCAGTATTCTGTCCCACAATGGTTCTGACTGACCAGCAGGCCTGTTCTAATTGTCTTCTTTTTCTCCTCTCCCATCCCAACACAGAATTTTTCCCGCCACATACCTTTAACTAGACAAGAAATCTATATCACAACCTTAATATTGAGATAGAAGATGAATTGAATCAAAATAAATAAGCTTCTGTCAAATCAACTTCTGTCAAACATCCACTAGTTTTTCTTGTCTTTGCACTTCCTATTTACTACTGAAATAACATCTATGTGAAAACAGAGTCCCTTGACAAACTAGGGGTAGTGAGGAGAAGCTGCAGTGGTCTGTGTAGGCAGTATGACACACTCCTTTGAACAACTGCTGATCCATTATGCTTAACATGAAAAACCAATCTAAGTAAGGGAGTAGTTATGGTTTGGAACTCCCCGGAGCTAGAGGGGATGACACTCTGGTGACAGAACACATTAGAATAGCAGGAGGGGGGAGAAATTATTACTATTATTATTATGCTTTGAAACATGGCTGTTTCAGAAGTCATCTGATTTAAAAAAAATTAAAAGGTGATACACCATTATTTACTAGACTTGGTTGGGAGGACTTCCTTACACTAAGTAACTTCAATCCATATTAAACAAAAACTTGGTTAAAACCTCTCCAGATGAATCTACCAAGCTGTAAAATCAGTCACAGCACAGTATAGACACAGACAACGAAGCTGCAAGTGGAATTTTTTGAATTAAGACTCAGTAAGAATTTGTTCTGTTTTTAGATAAAAAAGGAAGAAAGTAAAGTTAAAATGTTTTCCCATATCTGTGCTATCCCTGCCTTCAAAGATGAGCACACCTGGAATACTTTCAGCCCAGTTTTTTGGGTTTTTTTTAATGTGCTTATGCAAGAGAGATACAGCATCATATTTCCTCATTAAAATAAAGTGTTTACATGAGATTTTGGAGTAAAAATTCACCCAATTAATCATAATTTCAAAAAACCTTGACAGTATTGCAAGCCTGATACATTGTAAAGTCTCACATCTAATGGGCAAATGAGGTTTCAGTAAGAACAGAAGCCTTGGGTTTTTGTTGTAAAGGGACCTGTAGCTGAAAGGCTCCATGATTAATGTAGTATCGTAGAATTTGCATAAAAACAAGATATATGACTGTTTGGGGATCAAGCTAACTTTAAAGAGAGGCTTCTTAAGGAAATTTGACTGTCAAGATAAAATTCGATAATAGTTTTAAATTTCAATTTGTCTGTAATGTGGTTTTGGGAAGAGATACCACATAATTCTGATACATCCAAATTCAAATCTTTGTCACATTCAGGCTTTACCACAGAAACATTCACCAGTTCCTACAAAAAGAACACCCTAAATCTTTAATCATTGCAAAAAACACAGTACCTTGACTTTGTATCTTAAAGTTAAATTGAGTGACATTATAAAAATTAACTTGCTTCTTCCTCATTTCCATAATATCCTTTAAAATGCCTTGCCTAGGCTGAAGTATATGTTCAATTTCTTTATCTTTCTTGATGACCCCTCATGCCTGCAAGTCAGCTCATTTTTCTCTGGTGAAGACTGCACCCTACCAGTGCACGCTCGAAAATTTCCATTAAAATCTAGGGCATCATCACTCATTCTTATCTGCAGCAGCCTGAGAGAGCAGCAACTGCAGGCAAACTCATCTCAAAGGACAATACAGTTATACACATCCCCATCCAGAAGGGAAGAGAATTCTACCTGCATAATACCTTATCACATCCTGTACATTGGGAATCTTAAAATCACCAGGAGTGGTGTGGAATGTCGTTATAAATTCTCATGCAGCGGCAAGTCTTACTTAAACAGCAATTTACCAGTAGGCAATTAGCTTCTCAGAGAACATTTTTATTACATTCACGTCACAATGAAACGATCTGTCTCATCAGCTATTGAATATTTGCTGGTTAAAGCATTATTATTCTAAATTAGCATATAACAAGTACCTGAGGGTATTTAAACTTGTCTATGTGTTTAACCTTCTGGTTTCTAAATCCCTCTTCTTCCAGCAGATTCTTAAACAGTTCTCATAGCCAAAGTACACGAACACCTTTCTAACGAGTTTTGATAGCCGTGCTCATTCCTCTTTCTGTACCTTCTCTACTTTGCAAGGAGAACTCATATATATAATTTTTATGCCTGTATGAGCACACATTCTGTAATATTGCACAAGAACCACAATCTTGCCATGCTATTTTGCTGGATCAAAGGTCTCACATAACTGTCATCTTCACTCCTCATTCTAAAGCATGATGACCTTTCTTGTATCCTGAGCCCAAACCATTACATGCCTTTGAGTCAGAGATCAATAATGTGATTTTGCATTCCATGGATATCCTGTGTGTACTTGTGCACAGAATGGAAGGTGGGATGCAGTGCTCTGTGTAGCACTGGCTGAACTGGCTATCACCCCTGTTGGATATCACCTCTGGGGCTCAGCAGACAACTTTGACACTGTCCAGGAAAAAGAAGAATACAGATCATCCAACTACAGTCAGGATCAGACAGTTATGCAGCAAAATGCACCTGAGAGGATTTGCCACTGGCAACTATTGTCACAAAAGAGCTCAGCATCTATGGAAACCTGACTTGATGGCTGGACTCATCTGCTCTGGTCATTGGGGTTTTTCCAAGTGTTTGTTGCCACAGCCTTTTCCAGTAGATGCTACAGCATTCTGTCCAGTAGATACTGACACATTAATTTTTCTGGTGTTCCACACAAGCAGCTTGAACTCTTTTTGTACTCATAGGCTTTTGTGCCAGGATGACACAAACACACCAATGTTCTTGTTGCTGTATGACACCAAATATATTACAGCTAGGTGCCTGTCCCTTGCAGTGGGTGAATGTATGCATTGACCAAATAATCCATTAATGACTCCTTATGTAAATAATTCAGCAGAGAAAGTTTATTTTATTTTAATTTTTTTGTCTCCTTTGGTAAGAAGTACCTGCAACAGCATTTAGCAAAGGAAGTAATAAGTCATGGTCAGTTCTGTTATGTACTCAAAAAGACAGATGGATAGAAGAGCTGGTGTTTGTCCTTCATGTACTAATTTCAAAATAAAGCTAATACTGATTAGAGTTGATGTCTGTCCTGAATCTAGACATACTATATTTGTAAATGGCCAGACAGTCTTAACAGCAGGCTTGTGTTAATTTGGACACTTTGCAATGGATTATAGGTTGGACATAAGCAAAGCAGTATTATAAGTGATGAATAAATGATGAATTGCAGACCAAGATTTCATTGACTTGCATAAAAAATACATCACAGAGAACAATGTATTTTCACACTAAGGCTTAACAGAGCTTTTAAAGAGAAGAAATGTCATTGAGCTTAGAATCTTCAGTGATTTCAGGACAACATATAGCTTTCTGAAGCAGGTAAGGAAAGAATTAAGTTCTCTAATGAGTGAAACACAGCATAGACAGAATCCTGGCAAAATGAATCTAGTTTTACTAGGATTGTGCCTGCAGCATGGCTTTCTCCATTGGGCAACAGGAGAAAACTGGTGGTGATGCTCTCACCTTGTCATTCCCTACTGGTAGCACAATACAGATGCCTTATGAAGCATGTATGAGTCAGCCATTATCCATATGGCAACAAGATAATAATTGGCTAAATATTTTAGTATACAGGTTACAGGTGAAGAAAAATTCTACAAAATAAAATGCACAACAGCATGTTTACATGGTCTCAACTGCAATCAACAGATCAGTCTTGCATATATCAAACTTTTCTTGGAGCTGATTTCAAGTTATCGCTGAGAAGGATGAAAAGTATCCCTATTTTTATATTGAGATACTAACCCCATTAGTAAAATTTCAGCCCCATTCCCTGATCTTTCTGCATGGGAGAGGGACAACATGTACTCAAAAGAAAATTATTGGAGTTTAAAAACCTAGAAATACTTGGTTGCAGAAATTTAGTGAGTACATATACTGTCATGTAACCAAAAGAGGCATAAAGAAACAAATCATCTTTAAATGGCATCCAGAAGATATTTGTCATTGGATTTATTCTGATATTGTAGGCTCATAATGTACTAGTTTTAGTCAGTATAATTATACCCAAGAACAACAGATTCACTGCATAAAAATGTTCTGTCCCAAAATAGTTTCATATGTTTTTTACACTACATTTTTCTATGCCTTATTTAGCCATAATTCTACATCTGAATCCTACAGCTGGACGATCAAGTAACATAAACAAAACATATATTTTTAGGAGGACAATACAAGTAATTGACAAAATTGACATATCCATTCATCTTTTTTCAGAACTATGATAAACATCCAGTTGACTACCTTGGAAATGCTATGAGAGCAGGAGAGGGCTGTACTATTTTGAACCTCTGGATGAATACAAAAGAAGAAAGAAAGAGAATTAGCTCAATTGCTGTTGCTAAGAAAACTTATGCCTTTATGATAGTTAGATTTAAACAGCCAGGAGTATTAACAAGCCTAATGAAATGGCACTTTAATGCTTAAAATCAAATAGAGCCTCTAGATTCACACAAATTATCAATACAATTATTCACACTACTATCAATAACTGTTCTTGTTTTACTGCGTGTCTCCTCTCTGGAATGTGTGTAGCTTATTTTAATTACTTGGGATATGAAATATGTTTTCCAATACCTGCTGAGAAGCAAGCATGATTTTTATGTATGCAGATTAATACTATACAAATTCTAAAATATTATTGTTATTTAGCTAGCTAGAGAGGTGTACATTTTGAAATAGCACAAGTTACATTGTCTATATTAAACTGTATAGATTTAAAGTGTCATGTGACAGCAGGACCCTTGAACTGGGGAAGGAGGTGGCTGAATTTGATTTAAAATCTCAGTAGGCAGAGTTTTGTACTTTACACAGATTTAAATATTTTTTAGATTGGAGACTTAACACTCTTTTGTAACCATAGACTCATCATGATGTTGCTACTACCTATTCCCGTTATTACCCAGAATTAATTGGTTTGGAATCATTTTAACAATTCCACATGGTGCTTCTAATCCCTGGTGAAATCTAAATGTTAATTAATTAAAAAGAAATTAAGTAGTCCTCTCAAATTTTCAAACTCCTACAAAGTGCTATGTGAACTGAAGTAATTCACTTTAAGTAACTAATCTTCCATTTTTGCCCCATCTATGTAACACTAAAACATTTTCAAGACCCCTTTGGTGATGAATCAAGAATAGTTTACAAAAATACATGCTAGCACGTGACCTTGTTTTTTAATTAGGCTCAGAACAAACAGGTCTTTTTGTTCTCAAAAGGCCGTGCGCTTTAACTTAAACTGTCTTACAAACGGCTCTGGTTTTAAACGCAAAATATCTTCCCTGGGACAGCAGCAAAGGGAGTCCACCCGTGACCAATCTGACTGGCAAGAGGCCACTGCTGGGCAGCAGCTGTGCCAGAGGGCAGCCAGTGTGATGTGCCCTGCTTGGCACATCTGAGGCCCACCCAGCCCTAGGCAGAGTCCACAAGCAAATCTCTGCAAAACTTCTCTTCCTCCATGACTCTTCCCTGATACTTATTGAGGGGAAGCAGTGTTTGAGAGCTCAGCGAGACAAGCAAAAGCCCTGTGTTAATCAGCCCAGCTGAAGCACCTCAGCCAGAATGGTTTGGCACTAGGTAAGAAAAACCTTGGGTCAGTGGAGTCCATGGCAGCACTGCCATCCCCTTCATTCATTTCTCAATAGCACCATAAACATCTACCCATCAGAAGATGGTATTTTCCCTTCCACTCTAATAATCAGGTACAGAAATGCTTATGGTTTAATTTACAAATAATAAGAACCTTATGTAAGATTTCAAAAGTTTCAAGAATGTGTTCTGCATGAGCTTTTACTTCACTTAACGATTACCAATTCTTTGTGTCCATATCAGATATTACCCTGATTCAGGCAGAAATCTGACATGTCTAAAGTAGTTTTAAACACCAGATTTGAACTTTATTCTCAAATAACTATCACTATACTTTTAAAATGTAAATTTAGCAAAAAGGAACACAATACTAATTTTGCACCTTGGCACTTTGAGGTTATCACACAAAATTTATTTGGAAATAGATTGTGAAGCTGATTTAATTTAATCCAAGGGCCAGAGTGACTACAGTGAAAGTCCAAAATAACTACAACGTGTTTAAAAATAAAATTAGGTGATTAGTCTACATTTTTCCTTATTTTTTTCCTCTAAAATTGAGGGTAATTCTATAATTCATAGTTTTGTAGATGAGCACTAAAAATTTTTCCCTCTATTTAATTGAAAGCAACAGATGAAAAAAAACTACCTTTGTAAACAGAGACTTTTGCAGACACCGAAGTCCATGAAGAATTCAATCCCTCCATCTAACTTCCTAAAGAATGCTCATATTTAAGATATTTATTAGAAATAAAGACCCTAAATTAAACTAAAATAAACCACCAAACTATCTTTTAGGAAAGTTTGAACTGGAACTGCTGTGGTTTTGAACAAAGAAAAAATAATTAGTGTTTCCTAATGTTACACTAATGTCAAAACTTGAGTAATATACTTTATTAGTATATTAGAAGAACAGCATCTGGAAAAGCTAAGTCCATATTAAAGATTTGGGAATGGTTGGATGATTAAAATACTAGCAAATATTGAAGAAAATATTTCTTCCTCCATTATCATTATTGATTGAATTTGTTTCCTTTAATTTTCTTCTTTTTAGTCCCCTGCTAGAACTCATTTAAGAGGGAAATGTTTTGGTACTTTTTGGAAGAAATGGAGAGAGTGGAAAAGAATAAACTAGCCCTCAGGGAAGGAGAATGGAACAAGTGAGCTTCATTCAGCTGCTTTAATGTCTGCATTAACAGAGAATAACAAGACCTTTTAAAAAAATGCAGTGAATTTAGATCTTAGTGGATGGAATTACAATGAACTTAATGGTTCTCCACCTGAACACCTGAGCTAATCTTTCTCCTTAAAATGAGAATCCATTCCCTGCTTTTCTTATCACTGTTTCCACAAACACATTAGTCCAGACTGTAAAATATATCTTTCCAAAGTAATCGCCATGACATACAACAGTGTATATCTGTGTCAATTTTAATAGTTTATTCCCTTTTTATTTTTTACATGATCTTGTCTATGGGTATTCAGTTGTTTAATCTTAAACCCCCATTTCAATTATGATTCTAAGGCATTGTACACAATCTGGTCTGTTTTTTTAAAGCCAGTGCAATGGAATCTGGAATGCTTACAGAATGAATAGAGGCACATGCAGGTGAGGCTACAGCAGTCAGTGCCTATAGCAAGGACTTGAAACATTTTAATACCTGCACCCTGAGCTGTGTCAGACAGAGCAGTGCCAGCAGGTGCAGGGAGGTGATCTCCTCTCTGACCAGTCCTGGTGAGGCACAAAAGGCATGCTGGATATTTGTCTTAAGCCTTTTGTACTTTTTTCTCTCTATTTGGCATCCTCTTAATATTGTTAACAAGTATAGGCTAAAACCAATTGGGAATAACACTAAGCTATTTGTTATTAAGAAATTTATTTTTACTGGGTGAAAAGAACTGTTTCATTTCCCATGGCCTAAAGAGTTGCCATTTCTTTGTCATGTGTTTTGAGGTCATCTGTGACCTCATCAAGTTTTTCCTTTTCTTCTCCAAATATATCTTGACTAAAAGCAGTAACGTTCACCAATTAAGGCAAATTTTCCTTTTTATAAAAGGTAATATGATAAAACAGCAGGGAAGTTCATGCCTTAAATTGTTCCTGCACAAAAGATCTAAACCCAAGGTCTATTATCCAGTGCAGGCCCAACACCATTCAAAATCAGTGAAAAAGGAGCAAAGCAAACTGCAAGCTACTACTGCAAATTACTGTGTACAGACCTATTATTTTCACTGAACACTATGTTAGGCAGTTGTTGAGAGTTTACATTAGTGATCTGACTTTAGAAATAAATGGCGCCATTTCAGTGGTTACCCTGAATCCTTCATTCAGGACATCCATTAGATGAAGTTTCAGAAAACAAGTCTACTGAAATGGAAGTGTGGATTCCTGGATTCAGAGCTGGAGGACATCCACTGATGTTCCCTCCCTGGCAGAAGGGGATAATAGCACAGGATAACACATCCTTGCTGACAGGAAGAACTGACAGCACAATTTTCCAACAGCAACAACAACAACAGCAGAAAACAAGAAACTTTTCTTCTTCAGTTCAGGTCACATAAACCATTCTGTTTCCTTTCTGCTGAGAAGAGAGGCAGAAAAGAACAAACAAACCAGGGTTAAACCTTGCTGAGGCCAAATGAGCACTGTGGGTTTTCTGCAGGGGAAAGCAAACCCAGTGATTCTCCTTGGGCCACCAGACAATGAACAATCTCAATTCCTTTCCACCATAGAAAGCAAACAAGGAACAAGCCAACCCAAAACCCTGCATCAGCCATGGTGTCTTATCACTGACAAGCCGTAAATTTCACACTCCTCAGAAGAGAAAGATTTTCTCACAGCAAGAAGCTATGTGACCAGGAATCCACTGAGACAATTCAGAAGGAAATACTGATGATTATTTCAGTATTCTTTGAAAAACTTTTGACTGCAACTGTCTGAAACAGTTTTTGTGGTGAAATCTCACATGTATCTCCCCCCAAAAATTGTGACATCAAGCAGTTGATGTGGACGAATCAGTAGAATCTGAAAAGGAATTTCGTGCATATCCACTCTTCTACCACAATACTAGGGAGTCCTCACTCATGCTCTTGTAAAATGATTTATTTTCTAATGCCACTAGAAACTACTTGAGAATTCTCCTAGAAACATAAATATATAAATCCTTTGAAAAAGTGTGAATCAAACTCAAATATTTATCCTCATGTTGTCATAAACAATAACTGCAAAAATAATGCAACAGTTTAAGCTCTTTCTAAAACCATTTTATATCAGCACATAGTTTAATCATTACAAACTAGCAGAGTAGAAAATATTTTTCAAGAAAAGCTAAGTGCATACTTCGTAGAAAAATAGGCAAAAAGAGAATGTAATTTAAATTGTAGCTTTAAAATTAGAAAACAAATATAGAAATTAAAATTAAATAATTCCCACATTAGCTGTTCAAGAGGACTGTGGCTGTACCCTTTATGGTGCTCAAGAAAGGTGTGATCATGAGTCTTGATCAAGGAAGGAAATGGATGGAACTGAACTACTTAATCAGATGAATGCATTTGGAACAGAATGTGAAATTGTTTGAACCTTAAGGGTTTACAGTGATCGTATGTCGAGAGTTACAGCCACTAAAACTTTGCATAAAAACAGCTCTGACTAGAAAATGACAAGATGGGCAAGAAACACAGCATAGTTGAACCACAAAAGCAAGGCCAAGAAGCACCTACTTGTTTCAGCAGACCATTTCTTAATTAATTACTGTGCTAAAACCCACCACACTCCATTAGTCTAAATCAAAGTATACTTCAAAAGCTGTAGCTAGAGACAGTTTTTAATAACCAGGGGGAAAAAATATCTTGTGACAAATTAACTACTTAACTGGAATCTGGAGAACATAAGTTCCCAAACAAGCAGTTATGACAAAAGTCTGAATTTATGGAAAGACTGTAATATTGCCCATGTTATCAAGAACTAAACCACAGCTTTTGACCTCTAATCTGGCTGAACTAAATCAGACTTGAAAAGGGTATTTCAGTTATTTAAATGCCACTTTATTATTCAGCCTTTTTTTGTTTGTTTGTTTGTTTTAAGCAAACCTATCTCCTTTGACCTCTTAGCTTAAACTTACTGTAAAAACAACAGGGATAACTACCTGGCTAAGCTACCTTTATCCTCCCACAAGGCAAAATTGCTCTGTGTTTCTACAACATTTCCCAAACAGAAAGATACTTTAAGCATAATCTGTAGTGGCAAATTTTTCAGGAGAATAGTGAATTTAAGTATTTTATTTTATTACATATTTAATTTTGAATTTTAATGCAACAAAGGTTAATAAGTAAAACATTAACATTGTCCTCCAGTCTTTTCCATCAATCTGAAAAAAAATGGTGTTAAATTAACATGGTCTTGTATTTTACTTTTTATGAAATTTTATCATTCACAGAGAAAACTATTTTCACAAGCAGCTGTGTTACTCAGCTTGCTAAATAATGGAGTTCAGCTTTGCCACTTTTCCTCAGCCTGTAGCACATGTGCTTTAGAGACAGAGAGTGAAATCCAAGGACAGGGACAAGATGAGAAAGTTTTAACTATGAAGCACAAAATATGAGAACAAATGCAAGGAAAAACAGTACATATGTTGTCAAGATCTAGCAAACAGTTGTGTCAAACAGCCTGTGAAAAACTGGCTTGGTTAGAATAGGAAAAGTAAGCAGCAGCATTGCAGTTTGCACCTGACTGTTCTCCTTCATTCCATGAGCAGCCTCATTGGTAACTGTCACATCAGGAATCCATTTCACTTAGAAACCATAAACTTAGAGCATCTCAAAGCAACACAAAACATTTCAGAAATTGTTTTGAAAATACAGTAACATAACGGTAGCAAATTTTCAGTTTTATTGACATGTCCTCCTACTTAAAACACTTTAAAGTACCTGGAGTCAAAAACTGAAATAGCTCACCCCTGGCTTTCTTCAGCAGAGTTGTGCATCTTCCAAGACCAATTAATTCCTGAGACAATGTATTTCCTACTAATTATACCAGCATCAGTCAAGCTTCTTTTATTCTGAACTCAGCAGTGACTAAACGTGTTGAGAGAGAAAAATGATGGCTTTACAAATGTATTAGACAAATGTTAGCACATTAACCTGTGAGTTAGATACCGTGGATTTGGAAACTGCAGTTTAAGAAGACCAGTAGCCTTTTCTCAGGATTTTCAAGCACATCCATCTGTTGTTAACATCTTTAAATGAATGTCATCCAGATATTAGATCAGATATTATTTTTATATAGGCCATATGCAGGATTTAAGGCAGTGAAAAATTGCATTATTGGCCAGAATAAGATGCCAAAATTCCAGTTAGTAACTTGAAAGAGATATAAATATATAAGACCTTTTCAGTTTCTATAAGATTACAACTTTTCCTCTATGTTTTTTATGCTCAACTCCTATGTACTTTTAGTTTTATAACCATCTAATTTTATAACTAGTGAAGGTATACTACAGAAATCTGCCTTCTGTTAGTATATGTTTAGACATGCAGTTGCAAGGCATATAGTTTGAGACCTAATTTTTTGTAGGATTCTTGAACAAATCAGAGGAAATAATCTAAAATTAAATAAACAAAACAAGTAGAATACCCTAAGAATCATATCGTGTGCCCAAGAGCACTGTCCTTCTTGAGATCTGTCAGGCTTGGTACTCTGACCATTTCTCTGGGGATCCTGTTCCAATGCCCAACCATGGGTGAAGAACATTTTCCTGGTATCCAGATTAAATCTCCACTCTCTCAGCTTCATGCCATTGCTTTGAAGTCCATCAAGGGTCATGACTGTGAAGAGATCAGTACTTGCCCCTTCACTCTCCCCTGTGAGGATGTTGAAGATCTGCCACTGTCACCACAGAGCAGAGATCAATGCCTGCCCCTCCTCTTCCCCTCACGAGAAAGTTGTGAGGTCTCCCCTCAGTCTCCTCTTCTCCAGGCTGAACAAACTAAGTGCCCTCAGCTGCTCCTCACACGACTTCTCCTCAAGGCCCTTCTCCATCCTCATGGCCTCTTCTGGAAGCTCTCTAATAGTTTAATGTCTATTTTATATCATGGTGCCCAAAATTACCCCCAGCACTCAAGGTGAGGCCACCCCAGAGCAGAGCAGGACAATCTCCTCCTTGCCCAGCTGGTCCTGCTGTCCCTGGTGTCCCCAGGACACTCTTGGCCCTCCTGGCGGCCAGGGCCCTGCTGGCTCACACCCAGCTTTCCATCAACCAGGAACTCCAGGTCCCTTTCCACAGCATTGCTCTCCAGCCTCTCATTCCCCAGTCTATACTCACAGCCATGGTTGCATATAGGTAAGACAGAGACCTTCTGGAAAGTTTCCTAATGTTGTGCAGGCAAAAGACAATCTACTTAAGTTCTTCTCTACACAAGGGAATTGCAACAAGGAAAAAAAAATAGCTTTAGAAAGTGATTTAGCTAAATCGATGCAAGTTCCTCTGTGGATAATGATGGCTCCTGTTTACTTTTTCTAAATTGTTATAAGACACTCTTCTCCAAACTAAGACTGTCTACACAAGAGGACTGATCAAATTTATCTAAGTTCATTCAATTTTCTTGCGTACACAGATTTAATGGACTCCATTGTCACTGGTAATGTGATGAGGGAAGAGCAACACTAAAGAAAAAGAATATGCTCTACAAACCAGCAATTAAATGTCAATATTATTCTCCTGGCTGGCAATAACCATGTTTTCATATTTAGACAACTATGGACACATTGAAATTAAAGGTCATGATAAAATGCTCCTAAATGCAAAGACATTGCAACTGCAAGAAATATTGTGGGTACCTGGATATCCTGGGGAGGCAAACGCCCCAATGATGTGTGGTAAACTTGAGTGGTGTAAAATGTCAATGGAGGGATTGCATAGAAACAGTAAGACTTGCTGCCCTGGCAGAGCTTGATTTTTTTCTGTTGTGCATACTTAGGAGTATGAAGTACAGCAAAAGAAAGAACAAAAAAAAAGAAAGAAAGAAAAAAAGAATGAAATCTTAACAGAGGTTCTTTTAGGTGCATTAGTCCCCAGGAAAGTAAGATTACGCTCAAGACAAGACTGTTAATATTGTATTTGCAGATAGAATTGAAACTGCAACCACTAAATAAATGGCATTGTTAAGCAACAACATTATAACCTGCTGGAAACCAGAAAAGTTATAATGGGAGAATAATTTTTCTGTAGCTCAATTTTACTTGTAATTTTAGTTTTCTTTAATAAATCAAGGATGTGGTAATATCTGAACACATGTATGATCAATTAATTATAGAGAATTGGGCTAATCTTCTCTTGAATCCCTTTTATGCTTTTCTTCTATTCAATTATTGTCTCAAGTAGTCTAAACAAATTATATGCTAAGACTTTTTACAATCATCCATTTTTACCAGGACTTATATTTCTGAAATATTTGTTGAGTATATCAGTAAAATAGTAGTTTTCATCTTGTAGAGTTTCCTAAATCATATTTTTCTCTTGGAGATTATTGGATATGTGAGGAAATCCACTAAAAGAACATCAGTCTCTAAAAGTGTGATTACTTTCAAAGTAGTTATTTAACTAATTTTTATTTAAAAATTATTCTACTTTTAGTAGAGTTTTGGGGGTTTTTGTCAGTACCATGCAGAAGTAGAAGTGGAAGCAGATTATGCTTACACAAAAGGATGTCAGCCCAGCAACACAGCACTTGCTGCATCACAATGGCCACTCTTACTCCATGTTTGCTTCCACAGAATCATAGAATTGTTACGGCTGGAAAAGACCTCCAAGACCATTGAGTCCAACCTTTGACCAAACACCACCTTCTCAACCAAACCACAGCACAAAGTGCCACATCAAGTGACTTCTTGAACACTTCCAGGGATGGCAACTCCATCACCTCCCCAAGCAGCTCTTTTCAATGCCTGAGCAACCTTCCAGTGGAGAAATTAGTTCTCTGACTCAGTCCCTGGTCCTCTCTGAATGCTGTTACTGAGTGTAGAAAGTGGCAGATGCTGACAAAAAAAGTGGAAGGCGTGTCAAACAGAAGCATGAAAACAAAAAGGATGCTGGAAAAGGACCTGAGTTTTCTTCTAAATGTTCTTGGTTCTTTTACCAAGGACAACAAAAAGCAACAATCTCTTCCCAGCAAGCTGCTAGCTAATTGGTATTTGCTCGTACAGTTGATAACTCTTTCAGAAATCAAAGCAAAGAATTTGGTTTCAGTATCTGAAAAGATGAAGCCTTTGTATTGTAGCTAAATGGAGAAGAGGCAGAATCTTTCAGGTAGATTAGATTATGTTCCATATTTGTGTGTTACCTCTGAGGAGTGGAACAAAAACCAATTGAATGTGCCCCTACTGGAGACACAGTATTCAGTTGTTTACCTTGGCAGCTATATCTTCATCATTCACTTGTTTATGTGCAAGGGCAGCAGCAGGACAGATCTTGGTACATTATTATAAAAAAAAAAAAACTTAGATGAATTTTCTTGCAGACTTTCAAGACAGCATTATTGAAATAACATTATTCTTTTGGGATGACATGCTTTCTGGCATCAATTTTTCCTCTTTGTTGCAGCATAGGTGTTTAAACTTTTTTTTGTTAACTTTTTAAAAGAAAATCTTTCAGCAACTGCAGGGAAACATACCCTTCACACTATAGAGTTTCTGAAGTTTTGTTGCTAATATTTATTTCAGAAAGATGCAGCTCAGAGCTACCAAAGTGGAATGTAAAATAAAAGTATTCTAGAAATAGATCATTCAGATGTCTAAGTACCTTGCCTGGTTTTGTGTTTTTTCTTACACACAGCACTGCTAGCACACTTCCCCTTGGTCACAGGTCCTTCCATGCTCAATCAATTTTCTGGCTTCTGCACTTATAAGATAAAAAAGAAAGGCCATGGGAAGACATTATGATGTTATACCTTTTGTTGATAATACACAGTTCAGTTCCCCACTGCCACCTCTGGAATAAGGTTCCTGTAGCAGAGGAGGAGGGCTGGCAGAGCATCTCTGCACCCTCCCCACTCTTTCATGTCCCCAGAGAGTACATTGCTAGAGGACACCCTGAAATTGGGCTTGGAGGAGAAACTCAGGTACAGTAAACTTCAGTACAGTGAAGGTGTAATTACTCACACTCACTTAGCACTGGAAGCAGATCTTATACCTCATTTTTGCATGAGTGAATCTTTTATACTCATCAGCTAGTATATCACCAGCAGAGGTGCAAAGGCTTTTCTTTTAAAGAAAACTATACAGAGTCTGGCAATTCTATCTGAATTTGGTCAATGTTATATAGTATATTTAACTTTAGTGGCATGCAAGCACATATTTATTATTAGATTTTATCAGTATGAACCATGTTAGATTAAATGAAGAGCAACTGTAGATAAGGAAGGCATCCCTTAAAACCTGGTGTTTAGCTAAAAACAGTTAGAAAAAAAGAAACCACTTAGAAGTTACTCTTCCTCAACTGTAGTGTATGACTGTGCAACAGCAAAAATAAAGTTCACAATTTCACCAGTAAATATTATCCCCATGAAAGATAAGCTCAAAGGACTAGGTTAGAAATCCTGCCTCTGACATTTAACAGTTCTGTTGTATCAAAAAAATATGGTTTCACTTTCTTTGTGAAACAGCAATGCTAATACTTGTCTACTTTCCCCAGTGGTATTGTGAGGATAAATGTATTGTCATAAAGGTCTTTGAAAAGGAAAAGATGTAAGCATTTTTATTGATGTTCTACTTCCCAATCCACTAGAGTATATTTAAAATAATTTCACTATTGTCAAGTGCAACCTCTACCAATACATATTTCTCAATTCACCAGTACTTCTTCCTACAAATTGAAAAGAGAAAACAGCTCAGCAAGTACATTCTCTAGTCAACACTGCTTGTACACAAAGGATAAAATCTGTTGTTGAACATGACCATTTTTGCTAAATACAGCTGATCCAATTGCCTTGTGGTTACTCTCTTGTAAAAATACCCGAATGACTTGGAGATTTGATCATCAATCAAATTGGTTATGGCTGAATATGAAAGACAAAGATATGATTTGCAAGAGCCAACATGGCTTTACTAAGGGCAAATCATACCTAACAAATTTGGTGACCTTCTATAATGAGGCTACAGCTTTGGTAGATAGAGACACAGCAACTAACATCATCTACCCCAACATGTGTGGAAGAATTTGACACTGTTCTCCTCCTCTTTGTCTCTAAATTGGAGATGGATGGATTTAATGAATGCACTACTCAGTTACTGGAAGGACAGACCCCAAGACTTGTGGTCAGTGGCTGATTGCCCACATGGAGACCAGTGATGAGTGGTGTCCCTCAGGGGTTGGTACTGTAGCCAATACCGTTCAACATCTGTCAAACAGAGGGATCAGGAGCACCATAAGCATCTTCACTGACAGCATTGAGCTGCGTGGAACAGTCACACATGCCAAAGGGAAGGGACATCATCCAGAGAAACACGGACAGGCCTGGGAGGTGGGCCAATGCAAACCTTGTGAAGTTCAACAAAACAAAGTGCAAGGTTCTGTATCTGGGTCACAGAAACCCCAGAACACATCTACAGATTTGGCAGAGAAGTGATTGAGGGAAGCCCTGAAGAGAAAGGCTTGGGGATGATGGTTGACGAAAAACTCAACATGAGACAGCACTGTGTGCTCACAGCCCAAAAAGCCAAATGTGCCTTGGGCTGCATCCAGAGGAGTGTGACCAGCAGGCTGAGGTGGTTCTTCCCCTCTCCTCTGATCTTGTGAGATCCCACCTTGAATACTGTGTCTAATTCTGGTTTCTCCAACATGAGCTGTTGGAGCAAGACCAGAGGAGAGACACAAAGTTGATAAGAGGACTGGAGCACCTCCCCTTTGAAGACAGGCTGAGCAAGTTAGGATTAATCAGGCTGGGGAAGAGAAGGTTGTGTGGAGACCTCACAGCAACCTTCCAACAACTGAAGGAGACCTACAGGGAAGCTGGAGAGGAACATTTTATCAGGAATTATAGTGATAAGACAAGGAGTAGTGGGTACAACAGAAAACACAGAAATTTAGGGTAGATATTAAGAAATTCTTCACCATGAGAATGGTGAGGCACTGGAACAGGTTGCCCAGAGAAATTGTGGGTGCCCCAGCCCTGGAAGTGTTGAAAGCCAGGTTAGATGAAGCCTTGAACAATCTGGTCTAGTGAAAAGTGTCCCAGCCCATGGCAGTGGGGTTGGAATGAGATGATTTTCACTCCAACACTTAACACTCTATGATTCTGTGTTAATAGCTAGATTGAAAAAATATTTTGAAAGTATTTAAAAAGTATTAATAAGCAAAAACTTCAAAAAGAAATTATCTTTCTAATGTGTTGTTCTCTCTCCTTATTCTGAAGAGCAGGGAACAAATTCAGTGTCAGAAAGAAAAATCATCCAGGACTGAAAATGTTTTTTCAACTTAAACTGGTCAGGAATTACACAGGCCAGGTTCAGGGTTAATGAGGACATATCTGTACTTGAGAGTATGAAGAGTTCAATAGCTACATAACAGTACAAAACACCTAATACAGATTTAGAGAAAAGAGGGGAAGAAGGAACTAGGGAGCACAGCCCTAAACCTAGTCTAATGTTAGCTATTCCTTTGCTTACCTTATGGAGGGCAGATATTTTAAGTCTTTAATAGAGATTCCCTCTCAGTGAATCCCAGTTTGATCTTGCACAGGCTGGAGGACACCTTTTAGGTCCTCTGTGAAATGACTGTGGAAGTTTTCCCTGCAGTATCCAGTGAACACAATGGATTATTACCAAATATATTTTTTGTTTCCCTTACAAAAATTGTCCTCATTTTCCTGTACACAGGTTCCTCTAGAATATTATAAACAAACAGAGGAACATGACAGAAATTAATGCCTGCAGTGAAAGGCATAAAATGCAAAAATAGTTGCTTGGCAACCAGCATGAGAAATAGGAGGCTATGCCTGTACAAACAGCCAAGTGAGTGGCACAAGTACCATTTCTGACTGCTGTGAAAAGGATGAGTAGGAGACAGGATGTATGAGAGGGGATTGTTTTAATAAAATTTGACTCTGAAGTTTCCCCACAATCATGCATATGTGATAATACAATAAAGGCATATTTCAAATAGCTTTCCTTATATGTCCTTAGAGCTTTGTCTTTAATCAACAAGTGAAGTTCTATTTTTTAAAAAGCTATGGCTTTTCATAACATTTAAAAACATCTAGACGTGTAAGAATCAGAATGCTGATTTTCATATGTACTTTCCTTACTAATGAATTGGACATTTGGAACTATTTCTCCAAGGAACATCTATAGGCATTCTGGCAGCCTTGAACAATTAATCAATCTAATGTAACTTTAAGTATATTAATCAATAAGCATTTAATTTTCAGTAATAACATACATGCATTGTTCATATACCCAAATGATACCAGACTGACCATCTGGAACAATGGGGAAAAATATACACTGGTCCTCTCTTTACCATATTTGATTCAGTAACTTGGTTTCTATATACAAACTATCAAAGAGAAGTACCACCTCTGGCCCAGAAATCCTTGTAGTGCAAACTGTTAGAGGTGAGAAAGCTAATTCAAAGGAATAATGATTTCATGCCTGCTTTGCCGTTATACTTCTATTTTAGCATCCATCACTGTCCCCTGTTGGATGTTAAGACTTGCCTTACCTGTGGTCTGATCTAAGTGATCATTCTAATGTTCAAATCGGAAATTTTAGAAATGTGAGAGACATTAAACTGAGCTGCATCCAACATGAACGTGCCCTTCACCACAAACAAGATGACATGAGCACCTTACAAGAGAACCTGATCTGCCTGTTGCATTGTACCCTGCATTGGATCTCTGGATCCATTTGCTCAACAGGACTTGCAACTACATCGTGTTCTACAGAGCACCATGACAAGTAGGTGCCTGTTAAAGTTATCAGCAGTAAACTGCATTGCTTCACTTCCTTTCAGTGCACTAACAATCACTACAACCACCACACTCCTTTTCATTGTCAATAGATGTAGCTATTCACAACCTTACTTTAACTCTACAAGTAACAGCAAATGGAAAATGAGACTAAAGCTATAGTGAAAATGAATGGTTGAAGCAGTTGTCTAAGG
The DNA here is from genome assembly GCF_051311805.1 of Agelaius phoeniceus. Taxonomy (NCBI): domain Eukaryota; kingdom Metazoa; phylum Chordata; class Aves; order Passeriformes; family Icteridae; genus Agelaius; species Agelaius phoeniceus. The sequence continues at coordinate 11,000,686 of NC_135266.1, read as the reverse complement.
CTATTAAAATTCTTTTTTGTTGTTGATAATACCAGTATAGACCTCTGACTGATTCAGCATTATCAAACTTGGGCAGACACGGAAGAAGATAAGTATCACTGGAAGAGCAATTGTCTTAATTCCTGCTGAAGATTAAATAAAGAAACAGCAAAACCAAAACCCCCCACCAATCAGTCCAAACTCAACAAAAAAACCCAACCAAAACCAAGACTATGTGTGGATTCAGTAGTTTTTGATTTGTGATCCTCAATGGTTTTAAACTGCTGAAAGAGAATAGAAAGATCAAAGAATGTATTTTTACTCTATGCAATCAATATTACTCTAATGTGAACTTCAGTAGGCTACAATCTCCTTTTGAAGACTGAGACATCTAACTTGCAAATTTCATGAGAATGTGTAGGATCAAGGAAGGAGAATTAACACTCATATATTCTTCCATTTTATTCCTCCTGCCCCTGCAGAATTCTGAAGAGTTATTTCTCTCATCAATTACTAAAGTAATACTCAGCAACTGGTTATTCATCTAACTTTCATAGCTCTGCATTTTTATTAACTAAAAAATATTATTCCTGGTTTAATATGCAGGACCTCCTTCAACCTAATACTGTCAGTATTATCCTTAATACAGTGACTACCATACTCAAATTGCTCATTCATGCTATATCAAATACAATGGTTAAAGATTCAATTGAATTCAAGCCCATTTTTTAAAATGATCAATAAAATGAAATGAAACTTCTTTTAAATGAAAAGTGTATCATAGTTACTGAGGTGGTCTCAGTGTCCACAAATTCCCAAGACAAAAACCTTCTCATTTAATGCATAAAAAAATTCCCAAATCAAAAATCTTCTCATTTAGTACATCAAAAAATTCCCAAATCAAAAACCTTCTCATTTAGTGCATTTACAGCTTGAGAAGGTATAACATTTGAAGAATGGGGGATGGATACATTTCCAATCCATTTGTTTTTCAGTCTATGCAAATGCAAGGTAAGCTTAGACAATATTCTTCCTAAACCACACCTGACTACACACTGAGCAAGTATTTCAGCTCCATCCAGTTGCTCCCACTGTGCTCAGACACACGGTGTTCTTAGAGCTACCACAGGCCACCTGTCAAAGAGGACTAATGAGACTGAAATCTAAACAGGGGGTAGGCACACACCTCAAAAGGCACTTCCCAAAGAGAACAGTGACCAAAAGTATAAACATGTTTTGAACTAGACAGAAAGAAAAACATCTTTTGTTAGCTGGACCTCAAATTCTGTTTACCTCAGCATGTCAACAGATATATGCTAATCAAGCTTATAAATCAGATCTATCCTTGGGAAAGTGGTCTGAATTTAAGTTTCCTCCATTTTTAAATTCTTGGGAAACCTTTTCCAGAAAAACAGGTTGAACATAAAAAATATTTATATTTTCAGAGTTGTTATTATTTATACCACCTACAATAAAAATAAAACCTTACTAGGAATTTTTTTTTTCATTAAAACTCTACTAGGCCAAATTGTAATCTTATTTACATTTATTTCACACTAAATGCAAGAGCTTAGTTAGCTAGAGGCTCATTTTATATTTATGAGGTATCAGGATCAGCCTTAGCAACATAAGAGAGTGAAACAACAGTAAGACATTAGAGATGTGTCAGCAACAGGTTACACTGGCAATGTTTCTTACTCTACAAGAAATCTCTGTCCTAAAAATGGGAACCTCTGGTGGTTGCTCCAGAGGAGCTGGACAACACAGGTGTGATGGAATAGACTCTGGACACTTCTTACTTCACCGAAATTTCCAAACAAACTTCCTGGTAAATGCAAGATGCTGCTGAGACACTTGAACATCTTAGCCAAAATTCCAGTTCTGAGCACCACAGAGGATCAAATCCCAGCACTCTACATGTGTTAATAGGCTTAATGATAAACACCATTTTGTTTCTAATGCTTAAGGCATTTGTTCTGATGGAAATTTAACCCAAGCCATTTTACTTATGTTTTCAGTCAAAAAGTAATTTCAAAGAAAATAAAATCTGAATATAAAATGACAAAACATCTTTTGTCTCTAAACTTCCTATAATAGCATCAACTCAAAAATATGCCTGCCAGGTACCATGCATGCATGAATCAATCTTTTTGTATAAACAGCTTCCTAATAAGATCAGTAATCAAATTACAAGAAAGTTATCAGGGAAACCACTTAGTTTAATTGGAGCAACCACCACACAATGATGGTGTCTACATCGAGTGTGCAGCTACTCAGAGGGAGTGACCTTTTCTCCCCAAACCCAAAACTGGAAAGAAAAATGGATGGTTAGACATGATGGACTCAGTCCAGCCACAGGAATATCCATACCAGGAATATGGTATGGATATCACTGCTTGCGAGAATTGCGTGCAGTATTCCAAGAATGGAAATTATCTCGTCTAAATTAAGACCTAGCAGACTACTGGTTTTAACTCTTATGTTTCTAAAGTTTATGTTTTTGCCTTTTTTTAAAATATCTGAAAATACAAATAAAAGGGTTTTTTTCAGAATGAAATAGAGAGAATATTTGCCAGCAACTGCAGTTAAAAGCAGAGAAGAAAAATACTGTTCCAATAAAAAAAACAAGCAATGGAGCTTCATGTTTTAGTTATGGGATTGTTATGTGCAGCTAATTAGAATGACATTGTTCTAGTGGCCAACACTACAGCAAGATAATATGTTGTTACACACAACTTCTTCTGTAATCCAGGCATAATGGTCAGTTTAAAGCTATCTTTATTTTATGTATAGTTAAGATATTTTAAAATATACCTATGTTGAACTGGAGAAGCCAACCAAATTTCCAAATGATTCTAAAGAAAGAGTAGAAATTCAGCTACCATTATATCTCAAATACATTATTTTGCCTAAAGAAGACTACTTGAAACTCACTTGAAAAACTTATTCTATTATTGTAAAGTAATAGCCTAACAACATATTCTGCAAAACTTCTTCTGATTCCTAAATATATTAGCTGATTAAAAAAAAAAAAGAAAAAAAGGAAAAAAGCTAAAGGGAACAGATGAAAAGGGGATTTAAGCTTAAAATGGTGGTTACAGTAATATTAGATTTGCATTTTCTTAAATCCTTCCTCTAGGAAATTGCTAAAATAGGAGTAAATCACAGTACTACCTATGAAAAGTAATAACTTTTGCATCCTAGAAAAGTGGTTAAGAAAATTCAGTATGTCTCTTTCCAGTAACCACAAATAAGACCCATAATCAACATACAGTCCTTTGAACACAAGAACTTTTAAACTGCACTTTTAAATTGAACAATTTGCAGTTCTAGTGCAAATGCTTAATAATGGTTTTAAAAAAAATATTCCTATGTTTATGCGAAAAATTAATAAAGGATAGGGAACCAAGGACAAGCAAAGTACAGTATGACAATGTTAAGGATAGGACTTTTCAAAGTCTTCATTATCAAAAGCTTGTATAATGAATTCCCTGCAACTATTATAATACATCCCTATGTTTCATTGAGTCTGAGGACAATTACTCATGATGTTTTTAGTCCCACTCTTTTTGCAAATCTTTTTAGCTGCTTCCCATTAAAATATAGCTCTTCTTGAAATCAAGTTTATAAACTGTCACTAATACGGTAATACAGGATAAAGAAAAGCTTGAAGATGGCAGAACATTTCTGCAGTTTTTCTGGAGGCTGAAATTTTATGAAGTAAATGATCTATTGGCTAAGTTCCTGTATGCTTCATTTGAAAATGAACTCCAGAGAATCTAATTGGAAAAGAGCTTTAGTCTAAACATGGCTTTGATTGTAAACACTTCAATTAAACATTTCAATCAATGAGATTAAGTGTGGTACTGAAGTTTTTCATCACTGATTTTCATTTTACTTTTGTCTAAAACACAACACAGTTTTGCTTCCCAAATCAAGAAGATTTTATCACAGATCAGCTAAATCTGTGGAACTTCAAAGTGGAAATTACACAGCACATATATTGCTTCTTTTAATTCTAAAGGTCTGATCTGTCCTTCAATACACTGAATTCCTACTACGCATTTTATGAGGATTAAGTGCTTCCCTCCTCATCCTCCTGCAGCTCTGCCCTGTAGTGTGCAATTGTGCTTGAGTGTCCCTCAGAGAGGATGGGAAGCCCCATCCAGAGCTGGGACTGGGGCTGATGGTTTGTCTGAGACCCCCTATCCTACCCCTGGCAGCCAAGAACACCGAGCTGGGCTGTGCCAGGGGGGACTGTGGATGCCATGGGACAGAGAGAGAGAAACGGCAAGCGTTTCTCACAGAGGCTTGTGAGAATTTTTAGGGAATTGTAAGGATGTGATAACTTGCTAAGTATAAACAATCTACAGGTGGTGTTTTTCTACTTTGTCTGTCTGCTCTTCTCAAGGACAGTGTGTGAGGAAGATGTTTTTGTTGGTTAGACAATCAAATAGAATCTATCGTATCACTCTGTATAAACCACGCGGTTCTCTTGAATAAAGCTTCTTTGCTCTTTCTACAATACTGCCTCCCGCCTGTTCCTGTGTCATTCTCGGTGCAAGAGTGACAGGGGACAGCAGAAGCACCTTCAGTGCTCTGCTGTGCTGCACTCAGGACACTCACAGGAGGTGGAGAGGGGTGCAAGAGCTCAAAGAAGAGCTGGGAGGAGCTTTGTGGTGATGCTGAGCAGCACCAAGGGGCACAGGGTACCAGGTACTGCCCCACCTTACCCACAGTGAAGCACAGTGCGCCAACACCATTTCCCTTGGCTGAAGGAATCTAACTGAGCAGCTTTTACAAGGGCACAACAGTAAGCTACTTCTTTCTGGCTCCTAACACAGGCTACTGGTTCACTGAAATGAAAAACTAAAAAATGAAACTCATCCCCTTCCTAACCAACAAAATACAATCATTGGAAGAAGCACAATTTGATTTGTTTATGCTCCCCTATCCCCCACTCCCAAATACTATAGTGTTTTCTCAGTGGTAGGCAATTGAATGCTGAATCATGAGACATTTTACCTAATCCTGATGCACAGAATAAGAGCAGTAGATGTTTTGCCATCTGTGCAGTAAAGCATAGCTACTTAAGTGTTTTCATTAACTTGGACTTAAAAATATTTAGCAGAAGTAACTATTCTAATTTAGAAAAATAATAATAAAAAAGCCCAAAAACCAAAAAACCCTACTTTCCTTCCCCTTTGTACACAAATTATTGATGCAATTCTGAGGTAATATGCTTTCTCAATAATTGCATCCACCCCAAATACTAAAAAATTTAAACAGCTGAATGAAAGAGATAAGTGTCTGTACCTATGCAACCACTAAAACTTTTTTGCTTTGTTTTAAATAAGCTTTCAGAATTGAATGCAAACCTCCACAGATTCATTGATACCTTTTATTTTTAAATCACATTTTCATTTAAGCAACTTAAATATTTTAAAAGCAGCCTCTGGCTCTGGACATAAATAAAAGAATGTAGCAATATCCTTTGAAAGATGGGAGACAGTACAACCAATTACATTATTGCTTCCCTTTTGTGGCAGACTGCCTTCTAAAGGGGAAAAAAGCAATTTCACATATAGGAAAACAAAGAGCTAAGTTTAACATTTTTTCTGGTTTTCATGGGAAAGATATTGATGATAAAAATGACAGGTTAGTATATTTCCTAGTATATTTACTCTTGTGTTTATAAGCCATAGAATCAACTGTCATCTCTCTGATACAATTCAGTAAACAGCGACAATTGCTAACAGATACTGAGTTCCAGATGCTCAAGGAAAAGAAAATCCAAACCAGATTCTCATTGACTTGTACAATAATTAGACTAAGAAGATAAATATTACTTTTAAATAATAGTTTAAGTAGTTCACAAGAGAAGAATTATGGTTTTAAATTCTTTGAAAGTGAGATCTACTGGGTAGTAAAATACCTTTTCATATATTATTTATATATTAGATATGTTCCAAATTCATACCAAAACTTATTTCCTTATAAATTTGTTTTAATGCCTGTACATGAATGTAAGGCACGTATATTTAGGAGTGCTAATATATGAATACATACCCAGCCTAGGTAAATGTGCTTTATTGTTGAAAGACATTGATGTATTTTGACTGAGTTTAGTAATTACACTGAAATAAAAATGTTTTATGTTAAATGATACTAAAGGAAAATATACCTGTGACAACTATAACTAACTTCTTTCAGTATTTTACAGATGTTAGACTTCCCTTTTGTGGGGAGTGAAAAATAAAGAATCAGCATTAAAAAAAAATGTCAATACCAAAACCAAAAATTTGTACCTTATCTTTTGAAATGCTATTCCAAAATTGATCTTCTGTAGAATATGATACAGATTATTGTTTTAAGACATTTAAATACATAATTAGTCCTCTAATTCTGGAGTCAGGATTGTAGAAAAGTAACTACTTCATACTTTTATTTCCTAATTTAGAAGTGGAATAACAGTAAAATCACTGTCTCAGTCTCAGATGTTTCCTGTGGATTTATAATATTCATTTGCCATATTGATAGAACTAGGATGACACATAAATCATTGATGAGTGAGTGGCAGGAAGCTTAAACTAGATCAGAAAGAAATAAACAACACTTCTTTTTCTACTGAATTGCAGAGAATAAGGTCTCCATGAAATGGAGATACAGGTTAATGAAAAACCATTTAGTTTTATGAATTAATCATTATGATATCATCCAGAAAACAAAATGTGCTGAAGAGGTAATGATAAATTTGTCACCACTTTAGGAAACTGATTATCCTTACACATGTGCAGAATAAAGCAAGCTGCTTAAAAGTCTTCTGGAGAAGTTTTGATTTCTATCAGATGGCCAATGCCTTATTTCAGTATTTTATACATATTTCATTCTACCAATGCAAAACTTTAGCTACTTGGTACTGTAATACTTGAAGTCATTTTGGGTTTCAGCTTAGGAATGCCACATAATCAAAAAATACAGTAGATTTCCAGGACATTTCACTAATTCTCATATGTTCCCAGCATGACTTGGATGGGTCAGTAGGATGAAAAAAACTTGATTTATTATTACTATAAAAGTTGTGAGACTAAGTCCTGTAAGATCATTTGAGCTATGAATGGCACATGCCTACACACCTGTAGGAGACAGGGCAGGACCCTGTCTTCAGACTTGCTTGGTTACCAAAGAAATAGAATCCCACTAAAGGGCCACATCTCTGCCCATAAACTCTGCATCTCTCTGGAGTTCATTAGCTGGGGCTTAGCAACACATTTCATCATGGAACCATAACACCAGCATAAAGTCATAAGTCTTAATGTTCAAATATTTACTGAGCTTGTATTTGAACTACTGCATGTCTTTCACAGTACTTAAGAGCTGTACATCAAATAGAATATCCCTCAGAAGCTTGGGGAAAAAAACAAGCATTTTTCCCTCATATTTTTTTTCACTGCATGCAACATCAAGTCATTCTGGTTATGCATGACCACTGAACAACTTGAGGAAAATAATTAAATCTCTAAATTCTTCTCTGAAAGAAACATTCAAACCCTATGCCAGTAAAGATCACAGTGCTCTGGATACATCCAAACACGAGGCAGAAATTCCTGTAACTTGAAGGAAGGCAAAAAAGACTGGACTCTTCACACAGCAAATTGATTATCTACTCTATTGGATAGGACTTATAATGAATGCACAATATGTTTATTCAATAGTCTTAACTTTTATATTATAATAATCATGTTAAAATCTATGGTCCTTTACCTTCACTGTACTAAATGAGTAAAATCATATTAAGCATTTGTTCCATAAAAATATCTAGTCTTTTTCTCCACAGGATATTTTGTCTTGCAAGTATCACTTTTTGAAAGAGTGATATAACTAAGTAAAAGTATTTATAAGAAATTGAAAGTCAATTTTGAGGTAAATTGAAAGAATTTCATTTCCTCCCACTTGATTAAATATATTTGATGTGGTGAAGGTAATTTTTTCACCTGAATATTAAGTATATTAAAATTATGTGAAAAGCCAGTGCAAGGTCTTCAGCAGTTGAAATTTGTGCTAGTATTACAAAAAGAACTGTAAAATACCTAGCTGTGCATAAGCACCAGCCATTTGGAAGCATTAATTGAGTTTAAGCTATCAAAAAATTCATGAAATTAGTTTTAGCTACAAATTTGCAGCCAAAATATGCAGGTATTTTCATTTTACATTTATAAAGGAATTCTGAAGGCTCATGACTGCTGTTTTAAATGAAAAATGCTCTCTCAGACCATAGGAGTGGCTCTACATTGCAAGATTTGCAATACAACTTTTCCTCTCTCCCTCTTCTTTAAATGGTTCACACATGAACCATTAACACTGTACTTCAAACTATTCCACAGTATTTAAGTCCAAAGAGTTTAGACTTTGTTAAAAAAACTCACATCTGATTTTCGCCTTTGTATGACCCTTTAATTAAATATGTCTCCTAAGGCAAAAGTCATGTTCTCTGAACATGATAAAAGATAAAGATCCTAGCATCTTAATTTTATACTCTTTGCTAAAATAAGGAGTCACCAATAGCCATGACAAATATAGACAAGAAAATCTGTCTACAGAGACACTTCATCGGGCAAGTGTACCATTTGGTGAATCTCAGTGTGATCTTCAAGCACTTTAGATTACATTGTAGCTAACCAGAAATTAGTTCGCTTTCCAGACAGTAGAGACTAAGACAGCGAAAGGCATGAAACTGAGAAATGCAACAACTAAAGTGTCATTTGTTTACAATTTATCCAAGCTGCACGCTCTTTCAGGCTCTGTTCCACCACTAGTTACATAAGCAAAATGACTAAAAGAGAGTCTGGTGGGCTAAATGCTCTGCTTTTCAGGAAAGACACGAAGGAGAGGAGGCCCAGGAGAGGAGAGCAGTGAGATAGCTGTGCCATTGCTGAAGCTTGCAGGATACCAGCCCTATCAAAACCAGAGGAAATGCCAGGGGATGCCATGCTTGCCTAGGAGCTATTTCACAGCCTGGAACAGACATGAAGCACAATTATTGAGAGAAGGCTGAAGTGGAGAGGAAGTGTCTCAGGGTCTCTAGCAGGTCAGAGTGACCCCAAGGTGTGTTGGAAAGTCTCTTCTCCCAGCCCAGCAGTCGAAGAAGGAGTCAGAGCATCTTCATTTCTCAGTCTCAAGGTTGTTTATTGTGTCTTATCTATAAAATTCTTTCTCCTGTCCTGCTGAGGCCAGCTCAGCAAGACAGTCAGAGGCACTCTGCCTGCCTCAGAGGCGGTGTTGTCTTTTTATACTAAAAACTACACATACAACAATATTTACAATTACTTCCCAATACCTATCACCTATGTTAGGCAGTGAGCTTCTGCTCTAAACCAATCTAAAAGTGCCAACATCACAGCAGAAGATGGAGGCCAAGAAGAAGGAGAAAGACAGGACATGCCCAGATCCCTCCATCTTGCCCGCTGAACCCCCATTCTAAAAACCCAAAAAATCTATTTTTCACCCCATGATAAATTCACTGTCATTCTACTTAAACTGTCGTGGCTTGTAATTCTTCATATAAGGTTGGTAATTGTTTTTTCCAAGGGCTAAATCAAAGGCACAGGGGTCTTGGGCTCTGTGCCAAGGTCTCTGAACCCCCAGGCAGGGGCCTGAGTCCTCCAGGGCAGCCAGAGGAATTTCCTGGGTTCTGACAGAAGTGGATCTCTTCTGCCATGTCTCTAGTGAAAGAACAAGAAGAAACTGTCTTAGGTTGTACCAGGGGAGATTTAGTTTAAATATTACAAAAAAAGGAACAATAAAGTAACTGTAAGAGAGGTTAGGAATTGGAATAAGTTGCCCAGGGAGGTTGTGGTACCACCATCTCTGAAAGAGTGCAAGAGATGACAACATGTGGTGTTTGGGGGTCTCCTTTAGAGGTGATTATGGTGGTTCTATGATGGTTTGACTCGATGACCTTGAAGGCCTCTTCCAACCTTGATGATTCTGTGGTACTTTCAATCCTATTCCATGCCTTCTCAAAAGAGCCTGTCACTGACCTTATACCTAAAAGAACATTTTCTAGCTTCGCACTAAAGAAATTCACAAGTTTAGCACTGTTAGTTTAGTTTATAATATCAGAAATAAGTTCAATCCTTGTTATCTAGAAGTGGAAATTATCTTCATGATTCTGAACTTTCTTTAAGCATTGTGATACCAAGTGCTTCCTTGCAGTATCAGAGGATACTATAAAAGCAAGCTTTCTCTTGCCTCTTCCAAGCATTTTATGTCACTGTAATTCCATACAGTGCACTGTATGCTCCAGAAATGCATGCAGCTCTCTCCCTCACTTCACAAACATTTTCCTTCTCTTTTTTCTTTCCCCACACCCACACACCACCAATGTGCCAAGATAAGAGAGATTTCTGGCCACATATTTCAAAAGGAAGAGTGCTAAATGAAAAAAGTAAAATTTTCATAAGGTAAAACTCTCCTTCCTCTAACTTTTTAGAGTATTTAGTTGATGAAAAGAGGTAGCATTTCTTCTGAGGTGACAGCCCCCACTCCCATTCCCACCCACATCCACTCAGTATCCAACATGATAGGCTGTATTAGCCCTAAGAAACATCTTCTAAAAGATGTTTTGCTTTTGTATTAAATTCTTTGGAGTTATTCCCTTGAGTCTGCCTACTGTAATTTTCATCACAGCTTTAGCTGGGGCTTTTTTCCAAGTATTAAAAGGTACTGAAAGATATTCCCAAACCATGCAACTGAAGAAACTGACAGAGGTCAGTTTTTACTTTTCTTACAAGTCCAGCAAATAGAGAGAGAACACACATTTTAAATAATTCTGTTCTTTCAAATGCGAATCAACAACAGGGAGCTGTCAATATGGGTTTCAAATTAAGTGTGACATTTTTAGTGTCTAAGTGCTAGAAGACGGGGAAAAAATGTAACATCTCAGTTCATTTTTCAGCTAATTCATATTTTCTCATTAAAATTATTTTAGCAATTTTGATGAAATCAGAAGATTACCTTAATATTAACACACATATTAATCTTAATATTAAACATCAATATTTAATCAAAAGAAAATTTTAAATGTAAAAGAAAATAATTCTCTCTATTTTAGTTCACACATTCCTCATAAATGGAATGAAATAAATAAGACAGTTCTATCTTTAATAAAAACATATACTGAACACATAAAGAAATACCAGACAAATCCCTGAAACCTAGCCTGTTAATGTGTTAATTCTTTCCTTTTGAAGCATTAAGAAAAACTTATATATACATAAGAAGGTACCTTCATTCAATGTTTCTAGTAAAACTACCAACAAATATAGAAGAGTTTGCAAAATTGGGTGATGATGTCATCAAGTCTATAATGCTCAAGGTGACTTCAAATAATCATATTCTGATTTAATTTATTTTTTAATAATGCATCCTTTTAATAGTTTGCTGTTCCTGTTTATTACACTACTCTTTCTTGCTATAAAGATTTTATAACTAACCCACTGATGTTTTAAACAGAATGCCTATTCAGAGTGGCAAAAGTCAAGACACAAAATGGGTAGTATGGAAGTAGAAATTTAGGATAAATAGTAAAATATTAATATTCCAATTTTATAAACTGTGCCAGTTTCTAAACTGTTTATGAATAGAACTTTGAGGTAAACTCCAGCCTGTAGTTTCAGGCATAAATTTTGGGTTTATGCCAAAGTTTGGAAATTTGAGCAAAATATACACCTATATTTTCCTAAATGACAGTTTCCAGAATAGCCAACCTGCAGTAGATTACTTCTGAAATATTTTGCCTTTTTTTAATATGCTTTGCTAAGGGATGTTGAAAATAATTATTTTAAGACTTATGCTCTTATGCTGTTTGTTACAGAATGCTCACAGCAGTGCATCCTCTCATATGTGACTGCACTGAACATACACTGAGCCAGAAGGAGCTGCAGTGTCAGATCTCCATTTTTATTTTTCCTCAAGTTGTACACTCTGCCTTTTGAACCCTGTGCAATAGATTTGGTAGGAGCAAAGTTATGCCCACAATGCTGACTCTTACATTAACAGTCTCGCTGATTTTGCACCAGTCACTTGGATAACCAGTTTTAATTATTAAGTCATAAGCATCTCCTGTCACACTGCAATAAGCAAAGAAACAGACAACTGAAGTCACTTTGTCACAGTGGCTACTGATCACCTCTCACAGCACAACTGAAGCACTGTGAGACCAAATAGATGAGAAAATTAAGTCTTGTAAAGAGGCCCAGGATGTGGGAATTTATGACCCTTTTTATCCTAGGCCTTTCCCAGAAAATACCAGAACGATTACACACCTTAGGAAGATTACAGTAATCCCAGACAATTCTGAAGAAATGACAGTTAGCTTTGCTGTACAAACAACACTTCCAATGCTGAGCTGAGAACAGATTTCTGCAAATAATGCAACTGAGGTGTTAAAATGTTAACTAATCACAGGGAAGTTTTTTAAAATCAATTTTGTGAAGGGAAGCTGCCTCAGGTGTGCTGGAAAATAAACTGTAAATACTTATTCAACACAGTGAGAAATTGTTAATGAGAAAGGGATCAAAGCACTTGACTCAAATTCTAGACAAAGTAGGCTACATGACTTGCTTCACAGATACACTCCCCTGTGAGTTTCTCGGAAACAAGTATGTGAGTATAGATAGAGTCTGAGCAGAGGTCTGTACATACACCTGAAAGGTACAAATTTAGATTTGACTGACCGGAAACTACTCACAGGGGAAGCTCAGCTGTGCCCCATCCAACACATGAAATGACAGGGCAGGAAAGAAAACTCCCCACAAGCACATGGCTTGGCAAACCACTCAGGGTGGGACAAATCTCATGAGTAATGACCACAGCATGAAAGGTCTGCTTACTGCAAGTGGCTTCAAGGGTTAATAATAAATAAATAATAATAATAAATTGCCCATGTATTTCATGATGGCCCTGCAGGGGCAGGCAAAGTATGAAGTGTGTCTCCACGCTATAGCTGGGCACATCCACCCCTGCTGTGCATTTGGAGCACTCCCTGTCCCCATGGCCATGCCTGGCAGTCCTGGGACCATCTTGGCTCTATTTGCCCACCTCTGGGCATGGTGGGGCACGGCTTCTGAGGGACATCCCTGTCCCAGTCTGTCCCATGCCAGTCTACCCTGTCCTCCACACAGCCAAGGGCACCCCTCTCATTACACAGTTTGCCATGCCCCCACAGGTGCAGCATGGCTCACAATCTGTGACAAATTACCAAAAGAGGACTTTGATGGGCTCTGCACCCTGTGGTTCCTCCATGCCTGCACAGAGTGAGGGAGGCTGTTTGCTGTGGGGTTTACCCTCCCAGAATGGATTACATGAATGCCAAAGGTTCAGCACGTGGTGCTGACATGCCTGGCCACACAGGGCAGTGAAACTGCAAAAACATGCCTTTTTTGAAATCCACATAAAGACAAGCAGCACTCAATGAATACCAATATCCAGCTTCAGGGATCACCACAGGTGGTCACCAACAGTCAAACACAGATCCCTGATAGCTGGCCCTGGACTCCTGGCCTCTGGAGCAGCTGGTCCTCTCACCAGACATCTCTACCTCTACTGCCCCAGACCTTCTGTGACCTACCATCCTTTCTCCAGTTGGATGAAAGGTGGACCCTGATCTCTCATCCCACCCACTTCACAGTCCTGCTTCGAGGTCACTGGGGGTCACACACACAAAATCACACTCACACAGAAGATAATCAGCATCAAAGTTTAAATGCAAGACTGAACAAACTGCAGTAAATAGGTGCAAGGCCCAGCCTGCCAAACATACTGACTATTGGCTTGCCTAAACATGACCTGCCATTAATATACTTCCTTTTCTCCATTTTGACATCCTTCTCTCTACTCTTGCTTGCTTCTAAAACAAGAACTTGTGCCTAATTAACTTTTTTTCTTTCTAACCTCAGATTTGCTACAATATTACTAAATTCAGAACTTCTGATATTGCATCCAGGTCGTCTCAGCCCTAACATGATACCAATAATACAACTACCAAGACGCCACTTGGCCTGCAAAGTCTCACTTCCCAAAAGGTTTAAAGTACTTCCCCCAGGTACTGGTGAGGTCTGGCTACTTTTCTTATGACCCCTAAAAATCTGTGAAGCCCAGCCACTCTTTAAGGTGACAAAAGTCCTGTTACTTTCTCATCCTCCATAGGTCCAGTGATTGCTCAAGTCATGCCTGAAAGTTTCTCACTGTTTGTTCAATGAGCTCAACATTCTGGCCTGAACCTGACCATCTCTATGGATATCTTAATTCTATATTCTTGGGTCTCATCATTTTCAGAAAGTCTCTGAAAAATCAAATCAAATGCCCAAGAGCTAAAAGTGCCTTTACTTTGTCCCATGAAATTTCACTCCTGTTTGCCTGAAATGGATATTATAAGAATTAGGATTTCCCTGCTACTGCTGATGTTGGCAACACCATCTGCATCATGCCAAAAGTTTGCCTGAATAAAATTTCTAATAATGGCCTTCAGAATTGTAACCAAGACACTAAAAAATACCCCCCCCAAACATCAGAAAAAAACAATTGTCTCAAAAATTGCGAGTTTTAACATCTATTTTGCTTTCTTCTGCCTCAATTTTGAGCTATAAAAACTGAACATTTACTACTGTTTATAGATAATCATGGGGAAGAAGAACCTAAAAAATAAAAGAAAAAGCTGAAATTCTCACTCATCCATCAAAATAGGTTTGCTCACAGGTAAATTTATTCTCTGAATAAATTTATTCACATGGGGATGTTTTAGGGAAAAAAGAACATAAAAAAGCATGGAAATATGCAGCAGTGAAGAAGAATGTTTTTCTAAGAACAAGGGGAAATAAAGTCCAAACACACTGCCTCGGCTCTTTTTCCACGCACATCAACTCTCAGTGGTCCTACTCCCCTCAAGAGTACTAGACAGGAATGAAATTCAGCAGCCTAAACTAGCTCCCCTCACACTTGCTACTGCTATTAATGCTAATTTTCTCATTCAGGCTGTATCATAATGCCAAGATGAAAGATTCAGACTGCCAAAGAATAACTCGCGGCAGTGAGAGGCTGCCTGGGGAAAAGACGCCGCTGCTCATCATCTTGTATAATTTTTTCCATCAGGACTGACTGAAGAACTAGAAAGAAGGCAAGGGGGTGGGAAGAAAAAGAAGCAAAGTAGCACAAATTATCCTTTGTTCATGTCAATTTATTTTTTGTTTCAGAAAAAAAAACAAATGCAAGACCTTAACAGTTAAAATGAAAATTATAGTAAGATTAATTCAAATAGCATAACACAGAATATACTGTGGAAGCTAATAGCTACATTATTGAATCATAAACATGGTTACTCATAGAGAATCCTTTAAAATGCTGTATTTTAATTTTTAATACTCTATTCTTATGAGACCTTTTAGGAGTATAAAGCCTTGGTTGTTCAGTAAATACTTAAAACTTTTAGAATAAAAAAGAATAGTTCAGTTAGACAGGACCTACAGTGATCACCTGCTAGTTTTAAAAACTTATAAGTCAATGACTATTATTGATAAAAAGCTCCTTAAAATTGTATTATTTTACTTATATTTTTGGCATTTGTATTCAGAGCCTCAGCACACATCAGACATATCTTGAAATACATTGTTTCATTAACATAGGTTGTACTGATAATCATAGCTTTAACATTCTCATAGCTACACATAGTTCCTGTTCTGCGATCAGTATTGATACCAAATCAGTTTTTTACTTCTCTATTGATAATACCAGTGAAATTTCCAATGACCAGTAACAATAATGTCGTACAAACCCCAGTACTTCTATTAGGAAATGCCTCCAGCAGTTAAGCATAAGGGAAGGAGAAAGAGTAGATATTTTGCTGAAGCTGCACAAAACTGAAATAACAAGAGCTAGACTGTGAACCATCAATTCCTCACTTGCAGGACACTACCTTGAAAACCACTGAAGAACCACTTCCTGAGAAACACCTGGACTGTTAAATTCCTAACTGCTTGCACACACCATTTCAAACCAGCCTGAAAGCATTAGCACACCCTCTGCACACCAGCATCCAGTAATTCCTTCCACTCTCATTTGGGGCTGGAATTTCATCAGGAGGTGAATGATTTTTATCTGATTTTTGACCTGCACCTTTCAATATCCATAGTTTTGTTTGGTACTGGGCACAACAGTAAAGTGTTTTTTGTTTCTTTTACAAAAAAGAGTGTGTGAACATCAGTTTATGGAATATTTTTAGGAATCAGATGAGAGGAATGAAGGAGAGAAAGGGGAGGAAAATTGTCCTTGACACCCCGTGCACCTGGCTGACTGCACTGATTTATAAACACCACAAAGGATACACGAATGGATGTCTTACCCTAGATGGTACAGAACATTTTTACTGGTTTTAAATTCAGCATTTCTGTTACTTACATTGCTTCAGAACGGAAAATTGACACCTACTTTATATTGTGAATTACCATCTTCAATACAAGACTGGATCTATGCCTGGGCAACTTGATCTGACCCCACAGCTATCCCTGATTTGAAGAAGGATTTGGACTGCTTATCTCTTAAGGCCTTCTCCCACATAAATTTTCAATAATCTTAATATAAATTTTGTATTTGAAGAACAGAAAAGCAACAGAATGGCTCATACTGAAAAACTGAGTTCTGTAGGTTGATATTTGCATGTTAGATAACAGATATATATAATTACTTAACAGATATATAGAATTCTAAGAAGACTATGGCAGTACATCAAATTCATGGCACATTTACTCAGTCTTGAAGTTGAGCATTTGCATATCTTAGTGCATATAAATACTGAAAAATGAACAATAACAGAAGGGTATCACATATGACATGATGACAATTGGACACAGATGAAGAATAGAACCACTAAGTGAGGAAAGTTAATTTAAAATTTTATTTAAGAATGAAATAAATTGAGATTTGAAGGAAAAATACTGCCTCCAAATTAAAGGTGTGAATGTAAAATGTAATTTTCTAGAAGTCAGCTAGACCTAAGTGCTCTCTAGTGATCTTGGGTTTCTTTTTGATTCATTGTTACATCTAATATCACCTAATCTCTACTGAATATAACTATCTGTCCTTGTCATCACTACTTTCAGCTAAACTGATCTAAGCCTTCTTTATTTGACAGATTAACCAGTCTAAATCTTATTTAAGGAGTAAGCTAATTGATAAGAGACAAAGTGTATTGCAGAGAGGTCTATTCCCCTACACATAGTCCACCTCAAAACACATTGGAACACCATTCCTAAAATTTCCACATGTATAATAACACCAACAGAGGCAGGTTTGGAAATCTGGACAACATGAAGTTAAAACTTCCCATATGGAATAGTTTCAGTTTCTTAAAATAAGATAATGTCTTGTCATCATGGAATAAGAAATGATGATAAATGGATAATTAAATGGTGTGGAGTCTTGGTCTTTCTGGGAAACCCAGGCAACCACATCAGGTCAGCAACTCAAACTACTGTCAGCACAGAAGCAGCACTAGTTTGTATTTTAAATCTCCAACATGGGGTGATCTGCAGTAAATGAGGCACCAGAAGACAAAGTGTTCAGTTGTTGACTCACACAAAAACTTCACATGATACTTAGGAAAAATGTCAGCTTTGTACCAGATGAAGAAAAACCTTTTTTCTCATGGGGGATTTCCCTGAAGAAGAAGGTGGCATTTGAGCTCTTCAGATTTGCATTTTCAGGTACAGTTGGCAGGTAACAGCACAAAAGTCTACATTTGATTTGAGGGTTTCAAGCTTAATTTGTCTATCAAAGAGTAGAAAACATTTACTTTGGAGCATAGATATGCAGCAGTTTCTGTGACTAAGCAATACAAGGATCCTTAATTATAATTGTTCTCTTCTGTTTCACAGATGGTAATTGTGGCAAATGTATCTGAAAAAACACCCTTTAAAAAAAAATCCCCCAACTTTTTAAATGCTGAACTACTTTTGGAAGGGTAGGAAAGGTATTATCTTTTCTAGTGAGGAAAAAGTGTTAATTAAAGTAGTGAATTTTTCATGTAGAAAGTAATTTAATATTCTCAAAACTTTTGATTTATCTCAGAATTATTTTTTAATAAAAACTTTGCCAGCCTGATGCAACCTCTAACTAAGTTCTTCCAAGATGGTCTAATCCATTGTTTCTCTGCTCCATCATTAATACTGCCTACATATTCTAAAACTCAAATTATGTTGTCCCACACACTCAGACTCTCACTTTGAGCTATTCCCCAATTTCACCAATTCTTCTCCTATTTTTTATTGCTTTAATAAGGTAGGCATTACTCTGCTCCAAGCCTTATGCAACGAAGATAAAAAAACTTGTGAGATTAGTTTTTGTCTCATCTTGATAATACTAATCCTAAATATCTAATCTTTCAGACATTTATAGAGGCTGAAATGGATGAAAACTGAGTTACTAATGATTTTGGTTGCTGTTTACAGAGTATACAAGCATTCAGAATAACATCAAACAGAGAATACTCTCGTTCCTGGTTTATAGAATAAGGGACTAAAATTACTTTTGTATGAAATAATTTACTCATCTGAAATCCCCTAAATCTACAATTGTATAGTAATAAGTGTGAAAGCCACAACTACATATTTTAAAGGGAAAGTGTTTATGTGCCTTTAATTTATTCTCTGCAGTTTTTTGGGTTCTTCAGGTGGGGTTCTTTCTTCAATCCAGGCTAGACATGGCAAACTTGTTTCTTCCTCATCTTTTTACAGGTCTGTAATTTTGGTTTGTGAATCTCCAGGGCAAGACAGTAATACAGGGAATTGAAAAAGCATCTTACAACCTTCTTCAGCAGACCATACAAAATGTACTCAGCAGAAATGAATTGTTCTGAGAATTTATGGGAATTTCTACTTTTTTCATCTTAAAACCAAATAGGCCTTTTTACGTAAGTCTATAACATATCAGTATGCTTTTTCTCCCTGAATTGATTCCTGTACTTTAACTTTTTTATATATTATAGTAGTAAAAGCTGACAGGCCCTTATCTTTCTAAAAGGGGTCCTACATTTACATTGCTGTATCTAAATGACATGCCAGCATTTTACCTTAGTGTAAAATCCACTTTTGAGAGACACAAACCCCAAAGAGTCTACACAACTGATTCTAGAGTACATATATTATAAACATATATATATATATATTTAAAGGCACTGCTGAGTGAAGAGTGTGAAATTCTTCCCTCCAGCCTCAACAAAAAAAAAAAAAAAGCCTACAGATTATTAACAGTTCTTAAAGTTTAAGGGAAAAGAAGTCCACACATCAAACATCAGGAGGAAAGACTGTCAGTTCCACCAGAAAGTACAGCAAAATCCACTTGAAGTAAATTGAAACTTGGGCACATTTTCCCTCATTGAGCAGCAGCATCAGTTTCAGCCATAACCACAGCCCCATCCTTTGGTACTGTGCCCCTCCCAGATGCCCCTTTCACTGGGGCTGTTATCAGGAGGACTCTGTGAACACCACTCAGCCACCTCAGGGCAAGGTCCTGCTGCTGCACTCAAATCCCTGCCTGGAAATTTGGCAATTTGAATTGGGAGCTTTGGACCAACAGAGATTGAGGCATATTCTTCAATTCTAACTCAACATCACATACAGATGTTTCTTCAGCAAATGCATTCTTGAGCTCTTTAACTATTTAAATATAGCAACTAATTTTAATTTAATATACTACTCTCTTGAACAGTTTTCAAATCCACTACTGCAACAAAAACTCGATTTATTTATTGTGTTCATTTGTGAGATACAGGCTTAAATTAATTAGTAATGATCACTTAAGATGCAAAACAAATATATTTAAATGCTTTTTTTATTCAAAAGAATAGGCAGCAAAAGCCTCCTTAAGCCTCCCCAGTACTATATTTGGGCAAAGAGAGAGAAAACTTAGGAAAAAAAAAATTCCTCTGCAAGTCAGATTTGCATTCAATCTGCATTTTTCAAGGTTTAAGAAAAACAAGAAAAAGAGCTGCTGGCATAACACCACAGAATCACAGGATATTCTGAGTTTGAAAGGACCCACAAAGACCATCAAGTCCAACTTAGAATGGCCCATACCCTGGTTAAGCTTGCAACACTGCTATTATTAGCACCATGCTCTCAGCAACTGAACTAATCTCAGGATCAATACACACTGGTCCTAATTAAAGCTCTATATTAAGCTATTCAATATTCCATGTTTCCATAATGGACAAATACTAAGAAATTAAACCAGCATTACTGACAGATTCAAAGAATACTGTAAATTTCATACTAATTTTCTAAGGTATCTTGTTGATTTTTACAGTTTTGAGAAAGTTTCCAATGCAAGTGAGTTCCTGCATGAAAGGATTAAATAAATGAAGAATTCCCAGTACTCAGAACCTTCTAGATTCAAGCTATGTTTACTTAGAGCCATACTTCAAACAAGACTAACAGTAGTTCCATAATGACATTTCTCTATAGATACATCTTTAAGTAGCCAACAGCCCTTTCCTGCCATGAGAAAAATTAGTGGGTACAGCAGTTGACCAAACAAGACATTTTCTGTGATATGACTATGGGAGTTTTCTTCAAATGGAAATTAAACATATTTTATTGTAAACCTGAACTCCACTCTTACTGTGCATTTCACAGTTTTTCTTGGGTTTTTTTTTCCTCAAAAGAATGTTTTTGAGTTTTATTCAAGGAAGTTTTTCAAACAGAAAAATGATCATTTGAACCAGTCAGGCTATTTGATGAGCCTTGTAGACAGAAGATTTTCATGAAACAGACAAAAACAGGAGAGAAAATAATTCAAACACAACTATACTTTAGCACAAAAGCCATGATGTGGAACAGAACTACAGTTCTGTAATATAGAGTCTTTCAGCTGAATAAACTTGTACAGTGGCTATTGATTTACAAGCATTCCAATTTGCATAAGGAATGCAAAGGAGCATTCATTCAAGGTGGGAAACAGTATTTGTTTAATAATATCAAAACTTACATAGCTACATTTGAAGTGCCACTAAAATTATAAAAAGAAGACTCTCTTTATTTATGTCCAAATTAACTCATGTTTTCATGACAACTCAGGATCAGAGCTGTCTTAAAATTTGTTGAGGTCTTGGGCACACAGTTGAGAACTTCTCTGTTCCCAGGAAGATAAACTGCTAAACAATAAGCAGAGGACTGCACAGTGCATAAATCCAAATAAACTGCTTTTCTTCATCACATCTTTCATTATTAAGTGCTCAACACCTATTATTCTCAGATAAAAAACTTACTCCAAGCCCCCAACATATAGCTATGTAAATACAAATATGCCATATTTTTAAGGAAAATACCCCATCCTGTTGGTTCAAAGAACCCTTTAAGTGGTTCTGGATCCTTAAAGCTTTGACCTTCAGTCCTGTAACCCAAAATTTTGGGACAGAATTATTGGAACAAGAACTAAATCAAAAGCTGAAAAAAATGCAATGTATTTATTTTTTCACTGTTTTTTCTCTGCTTATGAATTATCTGTATAAATAGTTTTTTTACAAATATACTCCCATTCTGCTGTGTAAACAAACAAAAAGAACCATTTTAGCTTTTCCCATATGCAAAAACTCTTTGACCTCAATGCTTACAGCAGTTACATAACAGCTCCTACACTCTGATTCAGTAAATAAAAATAATTTTAAAAACCCAAACACGCCCACCTTCCCCTCCAAAAAAAAAACCAACAAAAAAACCCCAAACCCAAACAGCGATTTTTTACAAATAGAAAGGAAAAGAAGTAAAGAAATCTCAAGATTTCTGTTTAAATGTGACATGTCACATAAATAACATGAATGGGACATACAGCTTCTCCAAGTAAATAAATAGTCCCAAGATAGCTGTCTTCTGCCAGTCCGATGGCAGTGTCACAAAGAATACAGCAAGCTAAATGAATGTCACTGCATTAACAACAGATGTGGAACTCTTAGGTTTGGCTGAAAAAGACAAGATAATAAGGAAATAAAAAGGTACTTGGTCTGTCACAGGCATACTTTGATATAGTGTCTTTTGGCATTTCAGTCTACTGAAAGTAAAACCAAAATCCTGGACTTTGGAGTATGGACATATAAAGGTGCCAAGACATCTCAACACTTTAAATTAGGTTATTCATAAAGGAGTCCACTTCGAATCAAAGAGAAACTCTGAAAGTCTAAGCAAAGTTTTACTCTAAAAAGCTTTGAGACTTCCTGATTATTTATTACAAAATAATGACAGTTCTGCAAATGGGTAATAAAAATTAAACTTTGGTATTTTTTCAAAACAGCATTTCTGTACAATCATCTACTTATAGACTTTTCAGAACAGTTTTGAGAGTGCAGCCAATGATTTACCACTTTCAGACACTTTAATTTTTTAAGAATTTGAAGAAAATATGAATGCCTTTTGAAGATGAGATATACTAATTACTTCTTTGTTTGACTTACGATTCCCTAAATTACTGTCTAATATGTTATTTAAATAACTTCTGTACCTAATGAATTGGGGATTTAAATGACTAAAACACACTTTTAATTTGACAACTCTTTTAGACCCCATCACCTGACACCACTGCTCTTCCTATTGTTCTATCACACTGGAAGTACAGTCATTGTGCTTTTGTTGAAATTAATGTATCTAAAGATTTAATTTACTGTAGCTAGCAAAATCTCCCAACAAAGGGTTATAGCTGACAGAAGAAGAGACAATCAAAGCCTAGCTAACAATGCATCCAAAATCCCTTCCTTGGCGGCCCATTATAAAAGCACACAGTGACAGCAAGCATGATGCAATCTCACAAGGTTTTGAATCATATATCAAAGGTAATGGTGAAATATTTAACTCATATCTTGGAATTAATTACTTAGCCCATATTGAACACACATTAATCAAAATTATTTACATCAAAGTAAGTTAGTTCATTGAAATATACAAACTAGAAGTACAGCACACAATCTTCCCACTCTACTTCTTTCCGGAGATTGAATTTGGAAATGTCATACATAGGAAGCCCAAAGAGCCCAGAAGCCTTCCCTTTGCTATAGGACCTGGAAGACCAGTTCCTATGGGCTGTATGTACATATTATGAGACTGGGTCCTCCTGTAATCCTGTGTTCATTTACAACCTGCCTACCTGCATGTTTCTACCTCCTGCCCATCTCCAAAGCCTTTTGTCATTTTATAACAGTACCAGCTACTTCCAAGATTAATGGCTTGCTAGGGCCAATGGCCTACAGCAGTATCACAGGTTATCAGCATCTTCCAGCTGCTCTTTAATCTCCAGACAATCCCCAGCACCTTCATCATTATTAGCTAATTAGCATTAATGAAAGCTATGCACACAGTGAGAGGCTAATATACCCCCAAGCTTATATGTCAGTAATCCGTACTTAAAGAAAAAGGTATCCTCTGTGAATAATATCTGCATTGTTGAATGAAAGAATATTTCCCTACCTACCCAAAGGCATAACCATCAGTGAAGAGACTAATGATATGTAAAACTTCATGAAAGATAAGAACACTGCAGATGTCAGACATTAGAAAGAATTCAGTCTCCACCCCCTCATCTTTACTATTTTTCTCTACCTGTTCTCAGCCCATGCCCTTCCTCTCTGCTTAACATTCTTGACCTCTTTGGTCTTCAACTACTACCTTATCTTGGCCTTAAGAAATTGAAGGCAAATCATCTTCACATTCATTGCTTTAAAACAAGATGACACAACCTCGAAAGCTCCAGAAATATCTACTGCACAAAACTACTTGTGAGATGTGACAGTTGTCTCCATATGTTACCTATAATATTCACACTCTACTGGTCTAAAGGGCAATTGCCTATGCCTGGCATCCTGCCAGGATTTATATAGATATGTCTGGTCTGCTCTCTTCTACTTACTCATCTACTGACTGAAACATACTTTGAATTTTCTGTGTCCAAACATTTTGGTCCTGAGGTTTTGTCACACCCCCAACCTGCTGAGCTTTTCAAAAGTAGCATGCATTGGGAAGCAAAATAGTATGAATAAATACTTCAAGAAAAATAGATGTAGAAATAAATATTTAACTAATATTTACATTGCAAAGGTAATGTAGTAAATCATGCAAACCACATATTTATCCCATAGTCACAGAATCAACATTTTCAAATCCATTACTTAATACTTTCCTCGTGATTAAAACTCTTTCCAAAAAATTGCAAATTTTACTTGGTTTTTTTTTTTTTTTTCTAAAGGGCATTAATAGTCACACTGATATATGTATTTGCTACAAAGAAATTGCTCAAACTTCTTCTAAAAGCCTGTGACTTTCATCCTAGGTTCTGTACGCCTGCAACTCCTGCCACACCAATATAACTACAATCAAAAGTCTAAATTTTTGCCAAAAGAGAAAAAGGAACCCCTTCATTAAATCAGCATAAACAAGACTGAAATTGTTTCAAACTACACTTTAGACCATGGGTATTTCTACAGGCCAGGTCCAAAAAGAAACTCCTTGACTAAACTCCCAATGGTTCCACTGCTAAGTTTTTTTATTTATGAGCTAGGGATCAGGCTCTCCTGTGAGAGAGATCCTCTACACCAAGGTTAACACACAGAGCAGTGGTGCTCTGAAAACTTTAAATGATTCATGCCCTGCTGCAGTCTCACTCCAGAACTAATTGATAATGCCAGTTTCTGTGAAGAATGTTTATTATACTGATGTAGAAAAATCTATTCAGATCACTTGGTCAACATATCTTAATTGCTGAAGACTTTTAACTAACATCACACAAGAATTAAATCAAGTTGTTACCAATCCAAATGGATGTGCAAGAGTTAAGGTTACCAGAGACTTGTTTGGGACAGGAATTACACCAAGACTCTCACATATTTCAGTATTTCAGATTAATGTGTGAAATCCTTGTAAAAACCACTCCCCCTCCCCCCACCCTCCCCAATTTCTAGAGATGGAGTAATTTATGAAGTATCAAATCCCTCAGTTTACATAAAATTAAAAGTCTTCTGACTTCTTTAGTTGACAATTTAAACAAAACTCCTTTATCCATTCAAAACATGGCAAACACAGTGCCACTTTATGTACAGTACTGACTACCAGCAAGAGTCAGACAAATGTTGTTGTTCAAGATACACTAGAGGAATAAACTGAGAATTCATCACTAGATGTCCACCTACCTTATGTACAGTCACCTCATCTAACTCAAATGACTAATGCCTTGAAGTATAATTTCAAATTGCATTGTCTTGCCTATGTCCTGAAGTTAAATATGCTTTAAGTTTTGGGTTTAGGTTTTCTGTGGGGATTTTGCTGTTTTTTTGAAGTTTACTGTCATGCAAATCTTACAGACAGGAGCAGTGGAAGAAAGCACTGCTCATTACAGAGCTTTGGATAAAGGAACAATGTTCTTCTTTGGTCTTACTTTCTCTGTTCTCACTTTCATCAATGCCATAGAAACCTTATTGGAGACACATGTTTGTTGCATGCAACTTTTTCAGGGTATTGTTCAGTGACTTCACCTTAATACAAACACCTGCTCTTTAAAGACTTTAATAATCTGTTAGAAAGTTCCTAATTACACTGAATTTATACATTTATACTTGGGTATACATACACAAGTATTGGAGTCATAGACAATGCACATATTTAAAGTTAAGAATATGTACTAAGAAGTAGCCTTGCATGGGTAGTTCTTACCACAGTAAATTAGGTTTTAAAGAGTGAAAGTATCAGATCACTTGTGGCAAGGAAGCTGGGAGTGTTAGGAAAGGAGCTGAGACTATGATTTGACTTTTATCCCAATGCAAAACATAGAGAAGGTTTGATAGGCTAACTTGTTTATCTCTACATACTGTAGTACCATGTGGGCCTACATAGATAAATGCTTGCACTAGAGACAGCTATCAAAGCCAAGAGCAGTGGAAGAAAGTGCTTTGTAAGATAAATACATCAGGGATGCTGCATGTTCTGGACTGAGGCTGTGTATTATCAGCCACATGAAAGTATAGAAGCTGCTCCACTCTCTCTAACAGTCTGAGTGAGAATTTGTCAAAAGGAAAGATGCCATTTTTTCCCCTTAAATTCAACTTAAAGGAGTTTCTCTTTATAACCTTATTATTTTCCCCAGCTGTCACACATTCCATGCTTTTGACATCTATTCATCCATTGGGTATTAAAAAAATAGTATTATTAAAATCATTCCTGACTCTATCTCTAAGACTAAAACACATAGATGTGAAATAATAGTAGAAAATATCACACTAACACATTTAACCAAAAAACCCAAACCAAAACTACAACACACATCCAGCCTGTTGATTATCTAATCATCTTTGAGAGGAGGCAGGTGACATTAAGAGCTCCTACAGAGTAAATATGAAGCAGGACATGTATTAATCATGGTCAATCCATTTTTAGGAGGTTTTGGTGTAAGCACAGTCTCAAAGCTGGCAGGAATACTAGGTTTTGCCTACATTGCCCCTCCTCCCAACACCATCCCCCCAAGCCCTTCCCCCCTGTCAAAATAACAAAATAATTATGCTGGTTGCATAACTTTGATCATTCCTCTTCACAAACAGCATTTATGACTGTGGTTTAAGAAACATCTAAAGAGATATATCAGAGACATTTTTCTTTGTCTGGGAAAGAGAAAATTGTTTTCCTTCATCCTGAACAGAACCATAGAACAATTTAGGTTCGAAAGGACCCTTAAGATTATTGAATCCAACAGTTAAGATAATATGATTAAGTTGTAAGCACTTTAATGATTATTTAAACATAATCAAGGTCTATAGGAAAATGACAAGTTAAAAAGCATTCTGTTGAATTTTAAATCTTTAAAGAATGTGAAAAATTAATGGCAAATTTCTGTGTGTATTTCAAGCATGAGGTTAGAGACTATAACAATGTATCATAAGGAAAATAATTGTGTGAAAAAGGAAAAATAGATTTTGTCTTCCATATACAGTCTTGAGAGACTCTAGAACTAAAAGGTTCCTAATAAAAAACTGATTTGTCACTGTACTACTTCACACATTCACACAATGTGAATTAACATGCTAACAAATTTATAACAGTTCCTTGCAAGAGCAACTCGGTTGCAAATTAAGTTGGCATTATTAGAAGAACACAAGTTGAAAAAAACATGGCTATGATGGCAAAGCAGAGTATGCTGATTTAGGAAAGTGATAGAAGACACTTCCAGGATTTATTTCAGTCATCTTCTGCATACGCATTATAACAAAAATCTTTTTCCATATGTAGGGGTGGAGTTTTGGGACTTAAAACCTTTGTTTCAATGGGGAAGAAAAGGGTGGAAGTGTTTCTCATTGGGAGAGCCTACAGATTATTTCATTTCACCTTCACAGTAGAAGATGGTCTTTTTTAGGAACACATTCTTTTCATATCTTGTACATCCCAAGCTGCCCTTTACGTACAAAGGAGACAGTAATGTACTGATTCAAAACAAAAAACTGAAAGACAGTGGAATTCAGGCCAGGAATCTCTCCTTTCTCGTTTGAAATGCCAGTCAGAGCATCTAGTAATGAAAGATCAGTTGGTAAAGTCAAAATACACTGCGTGTAAGTACAGCTGTGGAGTTTGGGACTGCTGACAATCAGATCCTGATGAAATCAAGTCAAGCACTGAGGAAACATTTGCACAGTGTCACATATGATCTCTTTGGAATAGATGTTCTTCAGAACAGCACCCAACTATTTTTGTCTTGTCCTTTCTCCTTCTGAAACCCCTCACTTAAACATGAAAAGTTCCACCAATTTTAAAATATTTTCATGAAAGTCTCTTGGAAACAAATTCTGTGTGATTACTAAGACAGGGAAAAAAATCACAGAATCATTTAGATTGAGAAAGACCTTTAAGATCATCATGTCAAACCATGAACAAACACTATACTGATGGTCAGTAGACTTTATATCCATCTCTCCATGAAGTGCATTTCCTCAGTGCATTTCATCCCAGATATTGCAGAAGCATTGTTCTACCTGTCGATTTGAACAAATAATCCCACTGGCATGATAATCCCACATGTCAAATAATCCCACTGGGTTTCTATTAGTAGTATAGGGAGTCACACATTGTCCAACACCTCCTCATGGCAAAGTAGCAATGAGGACAAGGAGTTTTTCTTTCTAATTGAGATGACAGAAAGAAAGGGACTTGAGCACTTGAAGAGGGACAGACTTTTCTGTTTATTCTTTCAAGGAAACCTTCGTTTCTTTCTGTTACTTAATCTCTCCCTTCAAATCTCAGTCTCAACTTTCTACTCTCTCACGTCTCAGCATCAACCAGATCTAGAACTTCCAACTGGCTCCAAGACATCACTTCCAATCCTCGTCTAATTTCCAATCTCAACACCCTGCCTATCACTGTACCAGACACAATCCTGCATTAAAATTTAATCACTTTGCTGGTCAGACTTTCACTGTGTCTTGCCACCAAGTTCTAAGATCATTTTTTCACTCATATTCGGTGCAATTCATTCCCTAAAACTGTTGAAGCTGTTTGTTTGTTTGGTATCATCATCTTCAGCTCACATGCACCATACTGCACATGAGACATGGAAAGCACAGAGCTGGACCCAGCATAATCTGAAAAAAATTCAAAGTCTAATTATTAAGGAAAATCCTGTGCAGCCTTGCACTGGAATAAGCTAATTTGGTTTGAAACTTCAGGGCATGTATGTGCAAAATTCAACTAAGCCTTTACTAAGAGCATGCAAAATGTGATTTTCAAGAGCTCATGGCTTGGACAATCTGGGGTGTTTCATAAACTTATATAAAAATACACCAGTAGAGATCATTATTTTTAGCAGACCTGTGTCTTGTGCTCTCCATATTGGTGATAGCAATTTCCAAATGTTTCATTATTTTGTCTCCTCTCTTCATTCCCACATTGGAAAACAAACAAACATCTTATCTCACCATGAGAATATGTGGAAGCAAATAAATTGACCATCTCAATGTTATTCAGCCTCATTAAAAACTTCAAAGTGGAAAGATCAGTCCAAAAGTTATTCTACACCTGAAGTCAGGTTTGCAAAGAAGATATTGTAAATAAAATTTATGAGAAAACCTACTTAAAAATGAGTTTACTTTACCTCTTATTACTGGTAGTACTCTATATTTGAACGTGTGCGTTACTTTATCATAAAGATAGATCTGATTATGAAAAAAAGAGTGACTCTGCTTCGGCTCCCTTTCTTTACCTAATTTTAAACTCTGCCTCGCACTACACACCATAATATTTAGTCTGTTATCATATCCTGATTTACATAGACCTGGAATTCTGAGGATTTTTATGATCTGTTAAGAAAATGCCCCTTTTTTTCCTTCTATTACTCATTCCCAGTCTTCACTTGCACACACCTGACCAGAATATACAACAGCGTCACAGGCAGGGTTATAAATGGAACTATCCCTTCTGGCTAAGGCAAGTCTTGGAAGAATAATAACATGTACAATGAATTCAAATATTTCCAAAGGACCCTTAGCTCCTTTATTCTGGATAGCATGACAGTTTATGCAACCTACCACCTGGTGAGGCAAATAAAAGAGAAGGAGCTTACAAGTTTATTGCTGTCGATCAGCATCGTAAACACAT
The DNA here is from genome assembly GCF_051311805.1 of Agelaius phoeniceus. NCBI lineage: Eukaryota > Metazoa > Chordata > Aves > Passeriformes > Icteridae > Agelaius > Agelaius phoeniceus. The sequence continues at coordinate 10,971,050 of NC_135266.1, read as the reverse complement.
TATGTGCCCCAGCACGAGTTTTTCATTTAGAACAAGAAAAGGAAGTCTGTGTGATTTTTTTTCCCCCTATTTCTTCCTTGTAGATATGTTGAGTTTTTTATTATTCATGCCAGTATGCTATCAATGCCTCTGCTGACTCCTAAAACATCTGTCCCACTGTTCACAATTCCTGGAGTGCAACAATATCAATCCATGCTGATAATCAGAGGACCCTCAATTAAGTACCTACAAGGCAATGAGTGGTAAACAAGCAAATGTACAAAAAGACAACAGATTAATTTTTCTCTATCCCAATTCACAGAAGCCATTAGAATTCTTTTTGCTTTAGATTTGAAATTCAAATTGCAGTGAAAGTCCATTAAATGTTCATAGCAATATAAAACCTGAAAAATCAGTGTTAAAAAATGTAATGAAGACATAAAACATAAGGAGTTGAATGAGAGATATACATCCTAGGTCATACACCACTGTGATCTCTGATAAAATGATACTTTTCCCTAAGAGCACCAATAATTAAAGATCCATTATTATCAGAATACTTTACTATGACTGGGGGAAAAACACTGTCACAAAATAATTTCATTAGAGCTCATTGAAACAAGCCCTTGATCACTTAGGAGAGCTTCCCTACCTTTGAATGTTACATGAATTTTACAACAATAGCTTAAGTGCAAATTCATTACCTCAGAAGAAGCAGACTTCTGGATTCTATCACTTTGATATACAACAATACATTTTGAGGTTATAATAGCAAGTAACAGGACTAATCATATAACTGCCAAATAATGTCAAATTAATAAATGAAATAGCCGAATGGTGTGACATATGCCGAGTCACCAACAGAGAAAGCTGATAAAGCACTTGGTGTTTGTGATGAATAAGAAAGGCAAGTGATAAAGAAGTAGGAATGAAATGGACAGAAAACATTTGGGAATTTTAATTTTCCTGAACAATGTAGTGTAGAAGACATGTTAATCTCTGTAGCAATGCAAATAGGGTGTGGGGGGAGAAGACACCCAAACAAACCACAAAACTGGAAGAGGGAAGATGTGTACCATACCCCAAGCTGAAATCTCATATGGTGTTATGTATTTTATCAGAGTCTTCTATCAGTCTTGGCACTAAATATGAACCAAATTGTAACTTTCCTAGCTTGAAAATCTGTCTTCAGATAAATTTATTTCCATAAAAATTGAGGAATTCAGAATAATAGACAATTATCTAGAGTAAAATCCTCAAACAGCTATGAAAACAAGAAGGTGTTTGTTGTTTTTTCCATCATTGCTCCCTCAGCTTTCTCTGGGAACACTGTTAGTGTGACTCAGTGGTGCAGTTGTATGAAACCATATGCTCAGAAGACCGAGGGCTGCTTAAGCCTGTCAAGAGCCAGACATATCACTGCTGGCATCTGCACCAGTTGTCAAACCAATGAGTATGAATGTCAGTGATCATTAGACTTATTTTCAGTCATCCAGTTATAGTGACATGACCTGTAATTCTTTTCTGCTTCTGCGCGATACAAGGACCAACAGTCTGACTCACCTAATTCGAGAAATAGTAGCATGTGGATAATATCCTCAGTTGCTATGACAGCATTCCAGGCAGCACATGATCCCAGAGCCACAAAGCCTGATAATAGGACAGAGTCCAAGCTCTACAAGTTAATGAAGATGCTCTTTTTTACTTTCTATACACATTTCTAAGGAGGAAGAGAGGAGAAGCTGCAGGAGCCTATACTAACCACCCTTCATAAAATGTGCTTTCTTCTTGGGTAATTTCTCATATATGCAAGAAAAAAGTCAGGATGGCACAGGCAGCTGGAGAAACCCAGAGCAGCCCCCAGTCCTTGTGTTGATAGGAAGTACTGTTGTGATCATTCTTGGAAGGAGTAAGAGAAATATTTTCTTGTTCTATTTTCTATTACATGGTTGCTATCAAAAAATCCAGTCAGAAATTATCCACTAAGAAGTATCACTTTCCAATAATAATATGAGATGCAATCTAAGCTGTAAATCTGATACTCTATCTTCTAGTTCTGCAAACAGTGTCCAAAACTTAGCAGGGACTCTTTGCAATATTGAGTGGGAGCATTTCTCCTTCTCCATGAACACCATATGTTGTATTTAAACCTTTCCTTTCAATGCAACTGCACTAATTTGGTGAGAGTTCACTGGTTCTTAAAATAAACCAAAAGGCATTTGTTTATTTATTCAAAACATGTAGCAATTTATATTCTAGCACTTCCTAGAAATTTTCAATGCATAAATACAAATATTACTACAATTATTTACCTAAATAAATAGTAATATTAAATTTTTAATACCAACACAAATTATTATATGTAGTTATATAACAGTATCTACGTACAGAGTTCTTTATTCAGAAAAAAATATGCTTAAATATCTGTTTTAACAGTTCTTTCCTGATGATAGCACTACAAGTGATACCAGCTACTCAGGACAGATAATGTTACCAAACTATCTTTACAAAGGAAATGGACTTTTTATATGAGCATTTATTTCCACTGTGGTCATCAGGCCACTGCTTAACAGTTTGTGGCACTATAATCTGCAGCATGACCATTCATCTAATTACTTGCTAAACTGTGATATTAACCTACTCAAAAAGGGCAAGTTAAGGGTCAGTTGCCAGTAGTGGAATGCACTTGGTATGGATAATGTGTTGCAGACCTAGTTTCATCTGCTCTTACTGATTTCAAGTCTGCACGATTTGACTTCATTTCTGAGTGGATAAAAGCACAGAACCCAAAACTGGGTCAAATCACACCTGCACAGTACCTGTGATGAACATCTGCATCATTGCTAAAGGCATGAGAGAGTCTCTGACCTGTCCATCATATCCCAGCCACGGGCTCCCAGACCGACACATCACCATGACACGCAACTCCACAGACAGAGCACTCTGGCCCAGGACCTCCCTCTATCCTTCATTTTCCTGATTTTCCCTATGCATCAAAATGCAACTTATATGATAATTGTGATGTACAGTTTAAATCTGTGGAGACTGTCCTCCTGTAAATCTGTCTGCTCCTGTCTCCTGTGGAGACACCATGCACCAGGCACCTTCTGAAACATGACACGAAGGCATGCATACACTTTTCCTTGGAAGGTACAGGTCCTTAGGAAAACAATGAAAACCATAGGTTTTTTTGGGGGAGGGGGGGCATATTTGTGGAAAGGTAATCCTAGAAAAGTCAATTTCCACTCTCGTTATATGCCTCAATTTTAACTTAGTGCTTGCCATGCAGAAGGTACACAATTGTAAAAATGAGCCACAAATGACTTTACCTGCTCCTCAACCCACATTTATATTGCTCACTCCTTAGGTCTCAGGTGGGAATGTGGTGAAGAATGATTGAATGCCTCAGCTCATGTCACTTTTTACTTCTCTCCTGCACATGAAAAAGGCCAACAGACTTTTCTGAACTGCTCAGTCTGCTTCCCTTCATAGAAAGTTATAACCCACACTAACTTCCACAAATTAAACAATGTTTAATCCAGTGTTTGCATACAAGCCAGTGACGTGCATAAGTAATAGCTGTATTCCCCAAACCCGGTTACAATGAACTTTTTAATTTCTCTATGAACAACAATACAACAAAAAATATTAAAAGAATTATGGAAAAAAACCATGCACCACAGAGCAGTCAGTCACGTCAACTACATTTGCTAAAGTGTAGTTTTCAACATTCATTTGGTATCCAGCAAGTAATGTCACTTTAAATGCTTTTCAAAATCGCTAATTATTTTTCTGAAATACATATTTGTGATCATAAGACTTTACTTAAACTTAAGCGACATTAATCTTCTCTTAAAGACTTAACACAAACTAGAATTGAAAATCTAAACTTTTGATTAAACATTTTTGCTATGATTATATGGTAATAAGATTGAGTGCAATAAGATATTAGCCTAATTTAATTCTCTCAATTAGTTTCAAACGACAGAGGCTAGGGGCATATCTGAGTGCTTTACCTATACAATCATAAATCAAATGAATTGGTATTTGAGATTCACATGTTCCATTCTTCCCAAATTCTGCATTTCCACAGGCAATTTTAGACACATAACTACCTTTTATTACTTGCACTAACAAATTAAAACTTCAGCAAAATTACTCTGTTATCTTTTCTAGTTGTGTACCAAATCAAACATTTTTTTAAATTTTGTGATTACATATTGACTCTATGTTATTTCTATTATTCTTCTTTCCTCTCTACTTCTAAGCACTTTTTGGCAATTGCAAACCTGCCCAGTTGTAAAATGAATGGTACATTGTAATAAATAATGTCAATCTATAGGCCTTCCAAGTTTCTTTATAAAGTACAGTATATTTTTACTTCTTGAATGAGAAAATAAGCAGCTTTATGATTTATTAGCAATGGCAGGGAAGGGAGAACCTACTTCATTTTCAAAAAGAAAATGGATTTATATTTATACTTTAGTTTTAAATATTAACACAGGCTTCCCTTGCAAAGGCTCTTGTCCTCCTCTGCTTTCTCAGCCTAAACTTCAGAAGTTTCCTCTGCCTTAAACATGCTGAGTTTGTCATTTCTACTCAAAGACTGAGCTTTGGTCAAGAGTATAGAAGAGAGGAGCAGACAAGCAGGAACTACAACGAGGAAAAACAGTCTATGTAGAATAAACAAAAAGTAAGCAAATTAAATGGTTACAATTTATTGCATTCATAAGCAGTGTTCACAGCAACTAGGCTTTATACTTTTACAAGCCAAGATACTTTATTGACCATTCAGTAATTCCATAATTAGCTATTTTGTTTTAAATTATATTTTGGACTTAGTTCTGTTTTCTTATTAAACTTATAAACAAAACCCTTTAAGACTGATGCAAAACACCATAGCCTTCCTCTAAACACATCACTGGAGACAAAACAAAATATAAACTCACTCCTTGATATTGCAAGATAGAGTTAGCAGATCTAAAACATTAGGTTTTCCTTTGGATTGGCTTTATTTTAAGGATTGTCCTGCATTAGGAAACTAAGGGAGTGCTGAGTTATCAGCTACCTTACATCCTCTTAATTCAGATAACTAACATATGTCTGAGAGGTGCAAATTATAAGGAAAACTCCTGTATTCTTGTATGAAATCGTTATATTGTTATCTAGTGAACAACTGATGGACGCCAGGATTCTGTAAAACCTAAAGCAAGGTAAAACAAAGTGGTGAAAATGAGACCAAACCAAATTGAAGCATTGGGCATCTCCAAGGTGAGAATGAGCATTGCTCTGTGATGTGTGTCACTTACTGTGTGGTTTACAGCTCAGTAAGTATAAGTGCTTGGAAGTACAAATATTAATAGGGTGTTTGACTCATTTTGTCTTCATCCATATTTTAAGGCATAGTATCTTAACTGGGGGAGAAATTTCTAAAGAAATACCATTGATGGTTTTATAGATGCATTCTCAATTTTTATTAGGTAGGAAAAGAGCCTTTTCTTTCCAGAAAGGTGCTGTATATCTACAGCTCATTTACAATAATAGGTTTTGATGGGTTATCTGCTTGTTTGGTGCTCTACTGCTATAAAGACTTCAACTATAAATGTCAATTTTCTTAAGGTATCATTTACTATATTCTGGCATACTGCTTTAGACAGCCCAACAAGAACATGTCTTTAATCATTCAACATTGCCTAGAGTACAGATTTGGTGTTAGGTTTTTTGTTACAGCACAGAGCTGTACAGTATTTTAGCTGTCTGCTTATAGATAGTCTGATTTTCACCTCTTTATGTCATAATTTAACACCCCAGTGCAGAGATTTCCAAGATCCACTCAGCTTCATTGCTCAGTATTTACTTTCTGCTTTGGTTTCATGTTCTTATTTTCATTACAATCATTTTCCTGATCCTGTAAGTTGCTTGTGAAACAAGCTTCTGTTTTCTATTCCTGCTCTCTGCATTTCTCAAACCATTATGATGCCTAGAGTAGTCAAGAAAGTTGAATTTTTCTTTAGTTATGTGTTCTGGAGCAGGGAATTTTTGCTTCACCACTAACCAGGGACACTGAGTTTCTTATTAATGTCAGTTCTGTGGTTTATGGGTGTATATAATAGTGAAGTGCAGATACGTTCTAACGTGCCATTCCTACTGGTTTTGTACCGGAGTTGTTCCTTCTCCGAATCCTTGTGCAATCAGTACAACCTGAGTACGTGTGATGAGAGCACAAAGCAGTGTGTACACTGACATCTCTGCTCAGCACTCCTGTGACACAGGAGCACAGAATGTCTGAGCCTGGGAGGCACCTCCAGACATTGTCCAGTCCAGTGTCCCACTCCCAGCACGATGCTCAGGGTGTTGAATACCTCAAAAGATGGAGACTTGACAAAGCCTCAGAGCAACCTGTGCCAGACTTTGACTCCTTTAACACTAAAAAAGTTCCCTCTTGCTTTTATGTAGAATTGTGTCTAGCATTCTCTTACTGGGCCTCACTGTCTGGCTCTGTTGTTTACATTCCCTCTCCCATCAGGTGCTTATGCACATGGGTATAACCAAACAAAAAATTAAGAGACATTACTAAAAATAATATTTTTCCTGAGAATGCATTGAAAACTCTTACATTATTCTACATTATTTCTCAAAACAAAATTGAGATGTTAATCAGGTAAATTCTGACACTAAATGACACTTCCAAAAGAATAATTTTCTATCTGTAGATTTAAAGACAGTTTTTATCATTGGTTTTGATCTATTCTTGGTAGAACTGAAATCAAATAATTAAGAATCTGTTTCTCATCTGGTGCAAATTAACAAAATTTAATGGGACTCAATATAAATGCAAACAGGCAAGCAAACAATAACTTAGAATCTAGCTATTAACTTTGATTAACACTGCTCTGTTTAGCAGTTCATCACCCAGCCAATTATCAGAAAAAATAATTACTTCCTGAAAATTATATTGTAGATGTACTGAAATACAATATAAAAGTTGTCAGAATTATTTCATCTTCCTTCTGTAGTATGTGCCACTTGAGTTATTATCTATTTTTAAATCCATTCTTGTCACTTCACAGAATTTTTAATTTCTCAGCCTGAAGGATTCCTAGGGTTTTGGTGCTTCTGATGCAGACCTGGTCTTTAAAAAACCGTGGCTTCAATCTGGACAGCCCATACTTTAGTTTTTAAAACGCAATCAGAAAGAAAATTCCCTGTTCATCCTATCCAGCCATTCAAGCAAGAAATCTAACAAGCCAGAGAGCAGAACAACAAATCCACAATAAAGATCTACTAAACTCATTTATGACCAGATTTTATTACTTTTGACCATGTGTTATCATTATCCCCATCAGTACTTATATGAGAATTAAAATCACTATTTATAAAAGCAGTATAATTAAATGTTTGTAAAGCTTAGGGTTGCATAATAAATGCAACAAATTCTACAAATATAGTCTTGTCATCTCCCTAAAGGCGTTATTGCCACATTTAAGGTGTGGAGGTACAAGATTAAGAGTAACCCAATTTTCACATGAGCTCAGAACAGAGCACAGTTGTAGTACAGATGGTTGACATCTTTTCAGATCCAACTGAACACTGAGAGTTTTCTAAAGATTAAAAGAGGGAATCACCACCAGTAAAGAAACAAGATTGTTTATATTTTTTACTGTCTATACAGTAATTAAACCAGATATTATGGCAATAATGAAAACACAAATCATTAAATTCAAGAAATTCTTATTCATTGAGAATGCAAATTGCTTTTTAATTTCCTGACCTTATAGTGTAAGAGGATGATTAACATATCATAATCTCATGGAACTGATAGGTTAAATACCCAATTACAAATACCCTGCACAGCAAAAGACTATATAGTAAACATACTGTGTATTCTGAAAGTAGGAAGCTGACTTTTAAGCATAGCAAGAGAGAGAAGATAAAAAATTTTACAAAGTTACTGGGGAAAAAAGAAATTAAAACATATGCATCTTTTGTACTTCCTGACATCAAATGTCTGCCTGGTAAAAGTTACACCAGTCTTCAACTGCACTGAATCATACAGAGATTACCTCTCTTAATTTTAAAGATGTTTTCAACAGCCTTGTTTTATCTATAGAGGGATGTGTGTGTCTGAGGCTCACACACCCCTCCTGTGCCATGCACCCAGAATAAAGCTGCTCCTGAGCCCCCTTTGCTGGCTCTGCCTGGGAGGAGCAGCAGCCTCTGTGGGGCTGTGGTTTGGATGTGAGGCTAAAGCTGCACTGAGAACACAACATTGTATAGATCCTGCTGAGTTGTGAGGGAACACAGCTGGGACAGCTGAGCCCAGGTGAGCACAGGGTATTCCAAAATACATAATGTGAAGAACTGGGCAGAGGGTGTTTTTCTGCGAGGCAGCCATTATGTTTATTATATTTGCAATTGAGTTTCAGGTACCAGTGTACGGCTAAAATAAATAGAAAAATAAGCTTTACAGCATATGCAAATATGCACAGAAATCTGACCAAATTAATCCAGTGGGGGGTGAAGACAGATGTACATGCATGTGCATATTTTAATACAAATGATAAATATAAAATATGCATATCATATATCCTCCCACTCATATCCCTGTTAGAGACTATAATTTATTCTAATGACTATTTCAGGAGAAAAGCATTTAAAATCCCCTTTCCCCTGTTTTTTGATCTTACATGGGGGCTCTTCCACCTGAGATCTAATGTCTGTCCTTTAAACTCATCTATTAAATGAGCTTAATTCATATGAGAAATAAAACACATTTTAAACCAAAAATGGCTAAATTTTAAACCAATGGCAGGCTGACTTTATAACTCAGTGGTGTACTACTGGGAGTCTAACAAAGTAGTCTCTTTCTACTTAAAAGTAGTGATCCTGCTATAAAAGTCATGTCTTTGCACAGTGTTAGGAACAATATATGGGAAGCAGGATGAGACCTAGGTCTACTGTGTAGCTCAGTAAAATCTGAAAGTATCATTTATTTTGCCATGGTGATTTTTGGGTTCATTTTTATGATATAGACCTGTTTATTTCTGTTCTATATTTAGACTGAAAACTCCATTTTGAGTATTTCAATATTGGTCAGTAGTGACCTGGCTCACAAGGTTCTTGTATTAATGCTGTACAGAGATATATCATAATTGTAAAATCCTATGGATGGAAATGTGCATTAAGGCATCAGAAGTAGCAGAGACATGTCTAGTTACTTGAGTAGCTGTAGCATACCTGTTAAGTTTTCAAAAGTATTCAGTATTATTTTGAAAGATTTTTGAAAGTATAGGTTTAACCAAGAAACCCTTTTAAAATTAACTAGGTAGATTGTGAAAGGAAGAACAAACAGATTAAAAGCAAAGAAAGAAACTATTTGTAAGCCTGTTACTGAGAATACAAGCAAAATAAAAGGTTATGAAACAGATAAGCATTGAACATGCAGCTGGAATATAAATGAACTCTTAGCTCTCCATTGTATGCAGTCCTCTTCTATTCCCACTCCACAATGCACTGCTTACTCAGTGTTTTGTTTGCACTGATTCCTGTGAGTCAAATATACTACAAATAACCTTAACCTTTCTCAGCACAATCTGTACATGTCTCTTGTTATATTATGCCTTAAAGGAAATTTAGAGTATCACGGTTGTACATCGTTAATGTACACAGAGGTTTTCCTGCTTTCTTTGATCAATGAAACAAATAGTGTAAAGAAATTAAAGCAAATCTGTAACTAAAAAAGTTTACTAAAAAAAGGTCAGTATTAGTACAGTTACTTTCTGAACACAGCCAGTCAATGTACTTGCATGCTAGGTGAATAATAAACAGAGCAGTCAGCAGGAAGTATAAAATGGGTCCCGAGGCTTATTACAGAAAATATTAAATTATCCAGTCATAACAATTAGAGCTCAGATTAAATTAATATTAGCTATTGTTTTTCACAGGTGCAAGCAAGATTGTATCTGTTAATAATCATCCCTTCCAGCAGATCTCCCCCAAGCAACAAGCCCAGGCACATGGGAACCAGACCTTCAGGCTCTCAGCTGAAGATCTCTTCCCACATCCACATCCTCACTCAGCCACTCCCTGGGATAAGCCAGGAGCTGCATCTCTGCAGAGGACAACACCTGTCCCTGCAGATTAGCAGAGACCCAACCTCAGAGCCCACACCCTCAAAGGCCTGGGTTCTGAGGGTAGCAAAGTCCTGAAACGAGCATGACAAAACGAGGTAGAACAAGGACTCACATTAATAATTGTTGGGGGAGGGGGATTTCTGATTTTGTCCACTTTACAAATGAAATGAAGGGAAACACCTGGAGAAGAGAAACCTTGTGGCATTCTCCAGTACATAAAGGGACCTACAAGAGAGATGGAGAGGAACTTTTTATAAGGTCATGTAGTGATAGGAACAAGGGGAAATGCCTTTAAATGGAAGGAGGTTAGGGTTAGATTGGGAATAAATTCTTTACTGAGAGATTGGTGAGGCACTGGCACAGGTTGCCCAGAGAAGCTGTGGATGCCCCATTCCTGGAATTGTTCAAAGCCAGGCTGGATGGCTTTGAACAATTCCAGGAATGGGGCATCCACAGCAAATCCGAGCAACTTGGTCTTATGGAACATGTCACTGTCCACTGAAGAGGGTTGGATCTAGATTATCTTTAGGGTCCCTCCAACCCACCTGATGATTCTGTAAAACTATGCAGAAGTAGAAATGAGTCTCCTTAAAAACCTTTGGTATTTCAAATTTTCCTTTTATTTTAGACCAAGAAAAAAACATTGACATTCATAAACAATGAATTAACTTTCAAAGTCCAATTAAGCTATATGATTTTGTCTTTTTTATGTTAGCAATTAGGAAGATTTTGCTTGCTTGGTAATTAAAACTACTGCAGGGTTTTGGGTCGTTTTGTTTGTTTGTTTTAGAAAATAAAAGAAAAATGAAATTCAAGACACATGAGGATTAAATCATATTTCCTCAGAGTGCCGTGATTCCTCATGAGAACTTCATAAGACATTCTTACCTTTGTTCTCCCATGAAAAAACTATATTTCCTATAATGTTCTCTCTAGCTTACAGTGAAAAAAGCCAATACAACGTGAATAATGTAAAAGCTAAAGGCTCTTCACCCCCAAACCAATCATTCCCAGCCAAGAATAAAGGACCCATCTGCACCCCAAATTGGGGTGGGGGTGAGGGGAATGTAGATGACAACCTAAACTAAAATTTCAGGACAATTGAAGTTTTCTATAGCAAATTATTGATTTTCAAGGAGCCACATTTTTCAGAGGAAAAAGTCCTGACATAACATGACAGATTTGATAATCTGTCACTAAAAACCCACAGCTCAGAAGTGTAATTCTCAAGAGACTTGTAATCTTAATTGTTTCAGTAGAGAGACACAGAAAATGCATACATTATTCCCCTCTGCAGCTCAAGCTACTCATTTGCCTACCTTCTGTTTTGAGACTATTCAGAATATACATGATCCTCCAACTCAGAAATCTCACATTTCCTAAAAGCGGAGAAAAAAACTCCACAAATCCACACAACCAAAGAATGCATGTTTTTTTTTTTTTCAAGGCATACATATTTTGAAGGCCTATTGACTGTTGAAGTCATACATGCAATTAAAATAATCTTGTAGAAACCTCTTTTCCTTGCTACATCTTATGTACCAGATACTCTGCTTGCAGCAGAGTCAGAAGTTTCATTCTTGCAACCAGACTTTACACAGATTTCTATCCTTGTGTCTCCCACTCTGGCACTACAATTGGCACTACCTTGACTTAAAAGAGAAGAAAAGACACTAAACATAAGACATGAGGTAACTTGTCTTAATTTTTAAATCTAGCTGTATGTTCACATGTATATGCTGAAGAATTTAGAAGGCATTGTGGGCACATAGAAAAACCTGTAAAATGGCATCTACACACAACTACTGCCCACGGAGAAGGGCACGTTTTACATAAGAGGGTATAAGAGGGTACAAAATCCCCAAATTATACCAAATATAGGAAAGACACCTGTCAGATTTACAGTCAACTTTCAAGTTACCTGTCACAAACCACATTCTCTGGTACACATTCCACATCTCCCCCAGATGTCAGTGAAAACAGTGTTACAATTGTCAACTAGAAGACCCAAAAGATAAGAATTAACATTGCTTCTGCTAATCTAGTAATACCTCTTGAGCAGATGCAATTTTGAGACAAATTTTAAATACATAGTCACTTCATTTGACATGAAACTATTCAGTATTTAATTTTTACCCAAATCATCTAAGGGGTGACCTCATGCCTTATTTGTTGTGCACTATTGAACTGTGAATTGGGAAAGAATTATCAGGTCCCACAATGAGCTGTTTGGAGCATGCATCACAGCAATGTCAGAGTGCTTACCAATTCTAATTATTTTCCACAGGCCTGCATTGAGACAAGGATCTATTATTAGCTCCATTACACAGAAAGAGAGTTATGACAAACAGTGCATAAGGTCAAAGTATTTGCTAATTTTGGATACCTATTTGAGATGGATACAATGTGATTATTTGCTATTGTGTGTCACTCCCCATGCCCAAATCAGAGTTCTCATTAATAATTTTAGATAAAGGGCTCAAGGACTGAGCTAAAAGCCATGAGGATTAGCTCTTCCTCTTACCTCATCCTATTCTCATTAGTCAAAATTGCCAAGACTTCTCTTCCTAGCTACCACTGTTTTACTTTGTGAGCTGTTTTTACTCTAAGTTTCTGATATCCCTTCTCCAGCCTGTTCCATTCACACCTTGTCACTAATTCACTCCTGGATTCCTATCTTGTCATGGCCTAACGTGATTCTCTTTCCTCTGCCCTACCTTTCTTTCATCAAAGCAACCTTCATTGTTTTTCCTGCATTTCCAGTCCATTATGACACTCATCTGCCTTCTCCCTGCAGGACTGATCTTAGTCCTTTATCCCATGCACCTGATCTCTCTGTAAATCTGTGCACTAATCAAAGTTTTCACAGGTATAGATGTTATTATGAAATATATTAAATAAAACAAGCAATCTGTTTTGAAATTGACAATTGCTATTCTTGATTACATTCGAGCATAAGGAGGCCAAGTGACAGTCACATGGGGCAGCATGTGCTAAAGAGATCAGATATCTCCAAACTTAAAGGACTAATGTTTTCATTAGAAAAAAAAAGTGGCTGTTTAATATACTTATATTTCTCAAAGCAGCAAGAGAAAGCCTACCTATAAAAGCATCATCAATATTTGTAAATGCCCTTACAAGTTTTATGGGAAGGATATCTAGATGTGCAAATAATCTCATTTGTAAGCATATTGAGGCAATCAGGAGTTATGCATTCTTTGCTGGCCAGCAAAGATGTAATAAAACAAAGATAAGCATACTTTCAAAGCAAATATTCCCACAGCTAAGTACAAACTGTGAGTTACAACAGCATAATCAGCTATTACAGAAAGTCTTACCTTAAATACAAAGCCTGCAAAACTGAGTTTTTTTCTTTCAAGTAAAAGCTGCTATTGGTCTACAACATATCTTAGACAACTCTACACCACAACCCTCATAGAAAATGAAGGGAAATGGCCTTGAATAAATCACAGTTTGATTGCCTCCATCACAGTGAAAGCCAAGACCATGGCAAACAATCCCAGAGACAAACATTCCAAACCATGAAGCATAAGATCATCAGCCTGTTCTAATTCCAGTCAGTAGTTAAGATATTTTTACTGTAGCAATGACAAAATAACCCAAGGTATTCCCCACACCAAGTCCACTTTTCCAAGAGTATTTCAAGAGCAGCACAACACTGAATAGTGCTGGAAGTGTTTATGCCTTCTAATGGACTGTTCTAAGGACTTGACCAACTTTGCAAACCACACTCTGGAGTTTAGGGGCAGAACCCAAACCACAAAGGATGACAAAGTTTGACATTTCTTACTCCATGCTGGCATTACTGCAGCAATGTAGGTATAACTCCAAAGCTCCTACAGACACCTATACAAGGCCTCTTTTTTTTAATGGAGACAAACTACTAGTTTATGCTAAACCTACCTTTTATAGTCTATTCCTTTATATGATAGCATTATTGTGATTTCTCTATCCATAACAATAATACAACCCTTATTACTAGGAAAACAAATAACAGATAAAACCCAACATGTAATTTACTAGTAGGAAGTTTAAAGTAACACAAACTCTTTACCTGACTTTAAGGAATAGCTCAAAATAATTTTTGAAGGCTTGACAATGACTTGTCAGAATCCTCACATTTAAGAAAAATAGTCCTAAAGCAGTCTGAACCAGAAAATCCTGTTCTTACATCACCCTTCATATTCCTGTACTGAGAGGCAAGCTCATGACACACAGTTTTGAAATTAGGCATTTGATTAAACAATCAACCTGCCTGTACGTGATTACTGCAGATGACCTCCAAAAAAACCAATCCTCACCCTAACAGCAAAGATCCAGAAGCAGAAGCACCTGGTGCTGCTGCAATTCTGTCACAATGGCCTGGCTTGGGTCACCCCAGGGATGAGATTATTCATTAGCATACAATAATGTGGGGTGAAAATAAAAACTAAGGGTCAAATTTGGATCCTGTTTACAACACTGTAAATGTCTACTAGACTGAGTAAGAGCAAAGCAGAGGTAGAAATGTTACCTTGTTCATTGCAAAAGCAAATGCTCCTGTGAACCAATGGAAGGTGACCTGTACTTATAATAAAATTCCCCACTATTTCACCAGTCTTTGTTCATATTCTCCAATTTTTGATTTTAAAAGTGATTTTAAAAGACTTTAAGAATAAAATTTTGTGCATTAATTAAGATCAGAATAGTTACTTTATTGATATTGATATTTATTCTGATATTGATTATCAGAATAAAGATGACATAATGAGTCTGAATAGTTAAGGATTGTTCTAACAGAGCTGCTAAAAAGCTCTCCTCTCCCACTCTCCTTACATCTGCAACATATGAGCAGATGTCTAATTTACTGGTATGATTAACTTTTTCCTTCTGTGCTAGAGATTTTACTAGTAATATATATATAGAAATGAAAATTAATAAATGTGCTATATTTTCCCCCCTCTAAAAATACTGTCTTATATTTAAATAAACAGTCTGAAATGCACAATTTTAGCAGGAAGTCTGTATTCAGCACTATAAAAATCAGGCCAACCCTTTCAGCATCCTATATTTTGGTTAAGCTTTGCATATTTTAAATTGCTCACTTTTATTTCACTAATGGGGGTGAATACTAAAAATCCAGCAAACCCAAACCATTCAATTTTTGACAATCATCCCCACATATTTGCCTCCATCACTCTTAAACAAAAAGAACCCAATACAGGCAACAGACAATGAATTTTGTTAAACATACTCTACGTTTTCACACACCGACAGACAAGTTATTCAGAGAGAACAGGGAAATATCAGTTTGTTGTCCACTGAGGATGTTTTATGCCATGTTATGAATTGAGAGTTCTTGTTTTCCAAAGCCTCTGTGCTTTGTAATGTAAATGCACCAATGAAAGCGACGTCTCAGGACTGCAGATGAATTACATTACATGAGTGAGAATAACTACTGCTGCTCTAACAAATGAATTTGGTGAGCTCGGCACAATTTATATCATGATAAATATAAGCAGCTGGTGCAGGTGTTCTCAGACCATACTTTACAATTTCAATTTTCCTAAATTTTTTGCCTAGTATCTTTCACAGTCACATGCAATGAGAAGATATGAGTAAGACTGTGTGTTCTCAAGGAGCCAGCTGATGTGAAAAGTTGTAAGTATCAGAAAATTATGGAAATTCTCCACTGAAACATGATTATTTCTAATTATTGTCATAATTATTACTATTATTAATATAGAAATTGAGAGATTATAAGGCTTTGCTATGACAAGAATAAAAGATATACCTTTAGAAATGTAAACCTTGATTATGTAAATTAAAAGGAGTAATGTGTAAAAAGAAATTCCTACACTAAGAAATAGCAATGATGATATTGTTTAAATACCAGTGGCTCAAGACCAGTGCTGTTTGCTCCATTAAATACAGCCATATTCAGAGGGTCAATTTATACACATGAGGAAAATAAAACAGGAAAAAATAACACAATAAATCCCTAAACTTATTTGTAACTGAATTTTTAAAGCATTTCACTTATTTGTGCATATAGTTTTGAAGTACAGTTGATTAATATTTTATATTCTTACTACATTAGAAAGAGAGACAGGGATCTATATATCAGTGCCTGACAAAGAGAAATTACTAATTCAATCTTCTTCCTGGCCTTCTCATAATAGAGCTCTCCACTGGCATGCACATGAAAAGAATGCACAAGCCCAGTGATTGTCAAGATAATTCATTTAAGTCTTAACTACAAATAGTCATACTTTATCACAGGCTAATTCAGAAGCTAACTTTAATATTCCATTCAAGAAACAGGTTTTTTTTTCAGTTGTTAGAAGTGCCAGATAAATTATATGCCTAGATCTACACACAGCAAAAATTAAAACAAAACAACAAAACAAAAACCCAAAACAAACAAAAAACCCAAAACCCAAACTGGTTTTTAGCACATTCTCAGTAGATTCTTTTCTATTTACTACAAAGAATACAACTTCATTTTTATCTGTTTCAGACTACTTCAGTGGTGGAAGCACTACTCTACTTTTCTATCCCCACTTAGCAGAATTCATATATCTATGTGGAATGATTTTCTGTTTTCATTTTCTTTGTCCCGCTTACCAAATATATTTTCTATCATCTTCTATTTTATCTTCTATTGCAAAATGTCATCATAGATCCCACATGTCTATCTATATATAGACATCTGCAGGCAAAATGCAATGAATTTGTAATGCTTGATAATAGGAATGTTTCAGAGAGGCTGCTTGGTTTTGACATAGCCTTGACAACTGCAAATGCTGCTGATGAAAGCCTGCTTGGTTTCCTTCGAGCTCATGTGGCTGAACTTTTGGTACATCACTTCATAAGCATTAGTTTCCACTGGAAACTAAAAGGAAAATATTTATATGAGATATAGGAAGGAGGAGGAGGAGGCAGAAGAAACGTGGGTGGAATACTGGTCATGGGCAATACAATGCAACCAGAAAAGGAAGAAAGAAAGAGAAATGGGGAAAACAGTGATCAGGCATGAAGGTAACAAACTTAACTTTCTGTTTGTCCATGTCAGACAACATCCAAGGCAGGGGAAGAAGGGTGATAAAGTTTTGCAAAGGTGCAAGTATTTCCCAGGAGTTATGACACAGATGTTAGTTACCATTGTATTTGAACCTGTGTTTTAAACTCAGAGCTGAGCCTGTCCAACCTTAACAGTTAGCTCTGAGCTAAAACAAAACACAACATAAAACACATGCAAACTAAATTCAAGGAAGCCTTTAAGCTGCTCCAAATTAAGTCCTCAGATGTTTATCTTTTTAAATACATATTCTTTTAATATGAGAATGTCTGTTTGTTTATGACATTTATTGATGTATACCTTCATTATTGGGAAGTTATAATTTCCTCTAAAGAAAAATGAAGTCAATTTGAGTTTCATCTATAATAAAACTGGCCTATTAATCTAATTTTTAATTGTATAAGAAGTCATAACTGTGTTTGACTATGCATATGATGGTTATTTACTCTTTTAAAAAAAGCTCTTTTCATATTGTCAACTTTTTCGCCTACTTGAGGGAAGGAAGGGATGTAGAAGCATAGACACTAAGTTATTTGCCCTGATATTTTTCTTTTTATGGGCATATCTCATGTACATTCAAAAGTTTTACTGACAGCATTTCCGTCTGATTCTGCAAGTAGTGAAAAGAGTGGAGTGCAAATAATTCCATCATCACTATATTTTTTTAAAGTCACATAAAAATTGTTCCTTCCCAACATTCTTTGAGAGAAGGAAAAAAAGAATTTCCTTTTTGTTTTTTTTCTAATGGTGGTTTTTCAGCTTCCTTATATATCCAATTCCCTGTAGATAACAGCCTTGTAAATTGAAGTCTAGCTGAAATGGAGAGACAGAATGGTTTCCTCTCTTAGGAAGTAAAAAACTTTATTTCTTAAGGATTTGAGGGGTTTGCTGATAGTTTTGGGTTGGTTTTGTTTTTTGCCTTTTTTTTCTTTTGCACTTCACACATATTAACGTTAAATTACCTAATGTAGAAGCATTCTAACTATAGGTCCTTTTTGATGATAAGAGTTAATGGATATTATTCAGCCATTTTACTCAGTAATTAGATTTGGAGTTCACTAATTTAAATAGTCACTGCAGTAATCTCTCTGTAGCAATTTATGCAGGGCTGTTACATTAAATTCATGGATATGGAGCATGTAAATATTGCAGTGAGATCAGACTGTACTTAAGAAGCTTCAGGAGGTGAGGTTGGTCATTTGAATATAAAAAACTATGAGAATTAACAAACTTTTAATATGTTTATTTTTTAATTAATAAACATTATTTGCACAATTGTTTTAGTTCCTCTCCACAAAACTATCCTATTATGTAGTCAGCAGTACTTCCAAATGAAATGCTTTGTTCTACAACCAGAATGCTGCTTGCAAACACCACATCTGTCCCCAGCAGAGGGTATTTCAGGATAAAATAAATTTGCATTTTTAAAAATCAAGGTGATTTTCATATGATATGCTATACCAAGAGCAAACACATTTTAGAATCAACTGTCTCCAGTCCATTGCCAGCCCAAAGTCTTTGATTACTTTTATATATGGTTCCAATCAAGAGTCATAAACAGATGCAAATTTTACTGTTTATAGGTGTAGGTTTTTATGTCTTGCAGCTCCAGCTGCACTAGAAAAGTTTGGAAGAAATGTTTAACATGGCTGGAGATGGACTTAAATGTGGAGCAACTAAAATTAAAATCCAAACAGCTGGCTGAAAAATAATTTAAAATGTTGGAGAACTAGGATCTCAGCAATGGATACAATCTGAAGTACAAAGTATGCAGAAATATATGATTCCCGTCTAGAAAGCAAATATATTTGAGAGAAGAGGAGAAAGATTTTTGATTACTTGGGAGTACAGATTAGGTGAACCACACTGCAGGCTTCCAGTAAGAAGAATGGTCTCACTCTTTCCTGCCATCCTGGCATAACTGTCCATCTGTCTCAGCTTGAATGCAGCAATGCTGCACCTGCTCTTTGAACCAACCGAAATTACACAGGTAGAAAAGGATTATAATTATTTTAAGAAGACAGGTGTAAGAACCTGAAGAGATGGGAGGAAACACTTGGGAACATGCTGCTGGAGAGGAGGATGGCAGAGAAGGACTGTTCCTTTTGGTTGCATCCTGTTTTACAACAAAATCTCACCTTTACTGTTAGCAGAACAAACATGGTGGTTTTTTCTTTCTAGCTTTTATTTGTCTTTTGTAAACATTTTTAGCTGTTTCCTATTTGGGCACTATGAATACTTTACATTGTGCTATTATCTAAAATTAATCAATATTTATCTTCTCCTCACTCAGTAAGACAGCCCCCACTGTCATTTCTCTTAGCAGCCTACAAATTGTCAAGCTCAGGTTGTCACTATCACACCCAAAGTTTGAGGAAATCTCTATGCATCACCACTTAACTACACTGTTAAATCCTTTTCTATATACCCTCTGTCAATATTTCTGTATCTGGTTGGACATTGCCTAGTCCTTGAAAAGTTATTGTTTGAAAAAACTCTTCTGCTTCATACCAGTTGCACTTGTTTTGCTCCCTATAACTACTCGGAGGGAGGTTGCAGGGACATGGGAGTTGGTATCTTCTCTCAAGTAAGAAGTGATAGGAGAGGAGAAACTGCCTCTAGTTGTGCCAGGGGAGTTTCAGACTCGATAACAGGAAAAAATTCCTCACCAGGGAGGTTGTCAAGCTCTGGAACAGGCTGCCCAGGGACTGAGTCACCATCCCTGGAGCTATTTGAAAGACACATACATGTGGCCCTTAGGGGCATGGTTTAGCGATGGACCTGGCAGTGGTGTGTTAACAATTGTACTCCATGTTTGTAAAGGTCTCTTCCAGCCTAAATGGTTCTATGTTTCACAAATTTATCCACAAAGGTCTCTTTCTGTTATCATTTAAAGGCTTCCAAAAGCCCTCCCTGTCCATATTTTCTTAAAACAGTGTTTGTGTTTGACATTTCCCATAGACTGCCAGCAGGCAGGAAGCATTTTGTGCTTCCTGAACACTTGGATAACATTTTGCAGATTGTGGATTCCACCTGTAGCTAAAAATACGGCAGCATAGAATCTCCCCCTTTTCCCAAATGGAAAATATCTTGTATACTACATTAGGAGTGTGTCTCTTCCTGTGATCTTTGAAGTAACCTATGATTTTTTTCTAATGGAGTCTCTTACTATATTATTCAGCACCCAGTATTTACAATCTCCAGTAGGTTTCACATCATATGCATGCTGCAGGATGCAAATGTACAGTTCTGTAATAAAACCTGCATTACCCAACTAGTCAGGGCATATTGAGTAGACACTTTGCTGAAGATATTCTTTTAATAGAATTGTTTTAGAACTTTAGTCAGGCAATAAATATGCAAAATGCCTACAACTCTGGCATCTGGAGTCAAATGAGGATCATCACAGGCCTGAAAAAGATACAGCCCTTACAGTGACATTTCCATGGCTTCAGTAGCTGAGTACCAGTGGCCCATAAAGAGCATTCTTTAGCCCCCTGTTAACAGAGACTACTTGAGAGGTCATTTATGTCACTTAGTGCTGGCTGAAACCTTATCTATTACTCTCTAACTTCTTTTCCCAAACCTGCAGTTCTTCAGCTCCATTTGTTTCCCCTTCCTTACACATCACTCAAATCAGTTTGACATTTTCAGCAACTACAAAAGCTGCAGCATAAAAGTATGAAATGTATATGAAGAATCTCACAATACACATTTTAAATATGTGCTGTACCCCTGTTTTCCCAGGAAGTCCAAGCAATTTCTTTGCTAAATTTTACACAGATATCTAAAACCATTTGTCTATTTCTTCATTTTTCAGAAATATAATATTAATAATAAGGAAAGCAGACTTCTCTACATTACCTAAAGATCTTAAAGGGAGTTTAAATACATGCTCTAATTAACAGTAGTCTAACATTTTGGACTACTGTTATAAATTGTTTAGTCTTTGTTTGGTTGGTTTTTTGTTTGTTTGTTTGTTTGTTTTGGAGAGCAGTTTTCCCCCCTGTTTTTAATTTCAGTCATAAAGCATGAGAATCCTGTGCTTGAACCCAGATGCAGAGTTCCAGTTTTCAGACACTGTCTCCAAGGAATCCCATGTAGCCTCCAGCTGCTGCTTGTAAAAGTCTCTCACCCGTAATCTCTATACATCTACCAGCCCTGCATGGCTGCCTCAAACACTCAAAAGTGTATGAAATGGCAAAAAGTGCCAGATTTTGGAGAAATTAGGTTACCCTTTTATGAGATCTGTCTGAAAAGTTGAATAAGTGAAGCCTTGAGAGTCAGAGAGTCTTTTGAGAGTCAACTGAAAAATATTCATGGAGAGTAAATTTTTATAACTAAATAAAAAAGAAGCATTTTAGAAGCATTCTAAATAGCCCTATACATGGGAATTTTAGGGTGCCCTCACTACAAGTACACCAAAAGATTTGCCCTCCATTTCACCCAGGTGTGCAATACTGTGAATGTGTTTCCATGTGCTCAGGTGAGACAGACATACAAACTTTCTTTTCTGAAAGAGGAAGTATTGTACACAGTGTGTATGCTGCTTACAGATACCCTGGAAGAATACACAGAACAGATTCCAGATTTCTTGGTTTTCCTTGATTTCATGACATGGCTGCCTTACTTTTCCAGACCATTTGTGGAGGTTTTATAAAAGTACCACAGACATCAAATCCTGCTCACCCTTGGTGAAACATCCAAATTGTGAAAGTGAGAGAGTAGGAAATTCTGGAAAGATATTTCTCTGAATGACAAATCCTTGGAGGGCCATTTTTATGGTCCTCTGTCAAAAGGCCAATAAAAATTAACACATTGAAAATAAGATAGAAACAAACATAAAGTATCGTAATGGAACGTCCTTCTTTAAAGTTGCGCAGTTAAGAACCTTGTAAATTCAGTGTGGTCCCCTTGGTAGGAATTCTAGTAAAGAAAAAGCTAGAATTTTCAGTTTTCAGCTTCAGTCTTCTTCTTTTCTTAACAGGGTCACAAGTTAATCTCCCCTAGGTTACCAGTGAGCAGAGAAAGGGATTATGAAAGTTACTCTACACAACACACAAGGTTAATACACAGTGCAGTGAATTCAGACAATGTATTCTTACTTGGAGCTTTTTCAGTAATAAGATGTTATCCCTTACTTCTCTCTGCCACAGGCTTTAGGGGAGATGCTTGGCATCTCAGCTACAGTTAGGACACTAAGTGATTTATATGAATAGGGCGTTTTCTCCAGACCAGTGAATAATTAATTATTTGTCTCTTGAAGGATTTGGGCAGCAACGATGTCAACACTGAAGCTTCCAAGGCAGTAAGATTGTCTACCCAAATTAACCATCAGACATTCACTAAAATACCATAGTCTGAATTTTCATTAGAAAAAGATCACTGTTATGAAAATCTAATTACCTTAAACAAAATATAAATTACTAGATCCTTTAGTAATGCAGTAAAGTAGCACTGCACTGGTATATGAGATTTTATATACAAGCTGAGGAGACAGCTGAACACTTCTGAGCTTGTCTGGGGCAGGTTTCTGAAACTGTCCTCTAAAGCACACCCCTCACTACCAAAATATGTTACTTTTCTTTATCATGTATTGGGTCTCTAAATCTCACACAAAATATTACCTTACTGTTTTAGGAAAATAACTGAAGTGAAAGAAGTTTAAATTTCTATGATTACACCTTTTATTATTTTTTCTCCCTTAAAAGGCTTTTGTTACAAAAAGTTACTGTAGTGACCACTCAGCAGAAAAAAAAAAGTAGAATTTATTACTATTATGATATTATTTAGTTCCATCACACAATGCTGCATCCTTTTTCAAGTGAAACATTGTCTTTGAACTGTTACTTAGCTTTTATGCTGTTATTTCAGTTATTGCTTTAGAATTTTATGTATTTGACCTAGGTTCTGCATTTTCTGTCATAAAAAACATGCACTGAATATTTTTTGGGGGTTAAGTCAGTTAATTTGAATGTAATTAATTCCAGTTTATGATTGTTCATGTAATTTGATATTTTAAATGAGGTTTCAATTGAATTGCAGGTCCTTTGGGAAGATGGACTTCAAAACTGTCATTTTCAGAATGTCTGTGTTGGAAAAATATTCTTCAACTTGAAAGGAGTCAAGAGTCCATATCAATGGAATAAAATGCAAAGACTTCAACAGAATGTAATTACTCTATTTCACTGCTTTATTCTTTAGTATGTCTTTACTAGCCACAAATGAAAGCCAGGTTAAAAAAAATCCTTAAACACGATAATTTCAATATTTATAGAGGAATCTTCCTTTCTAAAGTCACCTTTCCAAATTAATAACTCCAGAAGTAAATTATAAACAGTCAGTGCTGCAGTAGAATATAATTATCTAGGGGAAAATAAAAAAAAAATCTGGGAAAAGAGGATTGCCAAAAAGTTCGAGTAAATGGCTTAATCTCTTTTACCAAACTAAATGCAAATTTCAATACATCCATCAGAAAGTGAGTTTCTTCCATTATGTTTTGAACCTGAAACAGTATGAGAAGCCTTATTTTCCCTAGATTGGCACACTGACCTAAATATATCTGAGGAAAACCCAAGGGACTTAGTGACAGCAAGATATCACATAAATGAAAATGACAACTTGCAACTTAGAATTCTAAGAGGAAAGTATGAACATTTCACCTTTCCCTGTAATCCCTTGAGATTCAATAAGTATGATTTTGCCCCTAAAAATAACTGAGTTAGAGCATATGAAGTTAAATCTCACCCACTATAATTAACTCTTATAGCCACAAAAACTTGACATAATGAAATTAAGTAACATGACAGTTAAATAATTGTTGTTTTGATGCAACCCAAATGTTCCAAATAGTGAAGGTTTTGATTGGAAGAACAACATCCTTCTCCTACAGCTATTAAAAAAAATATTATAAAAATCTCCAAGACTTTAGGGAGAGAAAAAATGTTGGAATCTTTAATTTGAAAACATGCTTCCTCATTAATCATAAAATCACAGAATCATTTAAAGTTGAAAAGACCTCTTAGATCATTGTGTCCAGCCATTAACCCAACACTGCCAAGCCCCCCAGGCACTGTGTATACATGTCTTAAAATACCTCCAGGAGTAATGACTCAGCCACTTCCAAGGCACAAAGGAATAATTGGGAAGCCATACCAATTGCTGGGTCAGACTTTTTCTGCTGAGGCTGAATCCTCTGCCCCTTGGCATTGCTTCATGCTACAAGACCCAGTGACATTCTTAGAGTAAGCAGGAGATAAAGGGCCCTTGAATTAGCATAAATGACACAGAAGCATATCTGTTGAGGGCATGGAACAAAATTCTTGCAGATTCACATAAATATTGTTACCAGTACCACATTTGTGTTTCTCTGTTGGACTGGAAGGATACCTCACACTCATTGGGCACTGTATCTTCTCCACAACATGATGGAGGAAAATTAGTCCTCATAGCAGAGAAAAAATCATTTTCTTAATGAATTTGGACAGTTATTTTGTTAAATGCCCTGGCACCTACACTAAAGGCTGCTCTTTAAAATCCTGTAAATTAACAACAGTAATCTTTAATAAGGAACACAAGACTATTTCAACCACCCACTTTGTTACAAATGAAGCACTTAACAACAAAAGTTCAAGAAATCCTATTTTCTTATAGTAGAGCCATGTTCCAAACAAACAAACAAAAAAATACACTGAATTTATTGGATTTTAAGAAGAATAAGTCTGTTGCAAAAATCTGAGAATCAAATACTTTTCCTAATGTAAAATCACTGATAATTGGAAGCAGGATAAAAATAGAAACTAAGCAACAATGAAATTTTTTTTCAAGATTGATTCCTCACACTATATACTCATGTACAGTATTGTGCTCTATAAATTAAATCCATAGTCAAGGATGTATTATACTAGAACTATGCCCATTCTCATGTATATAAGAATTAGATTAAGATTGCAAAGAAAGATTAATACAATTTAAAAAATGTAGGCATTCATTACAGTAATTTAGAAGTGTACAGAGAAAGAGATATTTTATACCATAGTGTACTGTACTTTGCATTTAATGTATATTAAAAATTCCAAGGAGACATCTTTTATGAAATCTATGCCCCCAGATATATTATATTAACTGTGAATAAAAAGATAAACCACCTTATCATGTGTGTTAAAATCACCTTCAATACACATGTACTACATCATGCAATAGCATGAAATTACATCTTTATTGCTATTGAAAAAACCTAAAATTAATCAATCTTACAAAATATTTTATGGCCTACAGCTCTGTTCTTTTTAAGACAGTACTATGGAGATCTCACCAGTTTGTTAACTAAAATCATTTGTAGTTATCATATAACTTGCAGTTATTTTTTAACATATTTTACTTGGAAATTTCTGTGGCACCAATGAACTATGTGTTGTCAGATGGCACATTTTTCATGATACACTGATATATTGAAATGCTAAATTTGAAGTCTGTATCTTACTCATTTTTGTCTGAAACTGAAGAAATTAAGGAGTTGTGCTCTGAACAATTTTCAATTTGTGTGGCCTTGAGACGAATATCATCATGGAAGCGACATAAGCACTTTGAGGTGCCATTCTGAATTTCTAGTTAGAGTTGACTACAAGGTCAGAAATTACTGCAAGGAAAGAATTCTTTTAACAGAATAGCTAATGATATAACTTCTGACTGATGACTTATGCCTAGATCTTGAGAGGATAACTGATAAATCTATAAGGACAAACTTTGACAAGTCAGTCAAAAAGTCAACAGTGATTCTACTTGACACCATTTCAGGCAAAATGTTGATATCAAGGGTCGACTCCCTGTAACACTTTGCATTTCCTTAAGTATTGCCTGTTCCTCCTTTTGGCTCTTCTCAGACTACAGACTTTCTTTCTCTCCAGAGTTGATTGAATAGAGAGAAATAGCACTAATTCTGAGGCACCCAGAATGTAAGAAGGCTTTATTTTTCCCCCTGCCCTGAAGACGTGAACGATAACTTCTTAAACAAGAATGCATTAAAATGTAACAGCATTATTGAAAAGAAATGCCTGATAGTTAAATTCTACTTATTCAGTTGGAATAAAAACCATCAAACAACTAAACCCAATGTGTTTTAAATGCCATCTTTTATTGTACTCACTAGTTTCTACTTTGTAGCTCTTCTTAGTTCCGAATATATTTGCATGTGCATACATTTTACATTCACATCTACACAGCAATTTACCTTTGAGATAAAACTGCATTCTTGTAAAATATAGGAGTAACAGAAGGCAATAATGATGTAACAGTGAACTTATTTTCAATACCACTTATTTATTCAGGTTTTGTAGCTTAGGGATTTACAAAACCCCTGTTAGTAAATAATTCATGATTCTCATTAGAATTCTTTTTCTTTTTTTTTTTTTGTACTGTAGGCAAAAAATATAATTTGCAGTTTGCAAACAATGGATAAAGTTTTGACTGGTGCTGCGACATTCTTTGCCTTTTTTTAGTCTTGTGCTACAAGTGTAACAAGGGTGACACCTGACTATTCCCTGAAAGAATATATTGTTGAGCTTTCTTTAATAACAGCCATACAAAATGCCAGTGTTATACAGGAGATACCATTGTGTGTATTTTGTCTATTTACATTTCACACAGTACACGTTTTCCTAAAAGAAATTATCTCCTGATGCTAATAATATACATAATTTCAGAAAAATCTGAATACTAAGGATAGGAGTAAGTAGAAAATGATGCAAGAATCAGCATGGGGCTAATAAAGGCAGTTTATAGCAATTATACTGACATAGTATCTCTTTGTGTAATCAGATAATGCTCTTTTGGAGAAAAGAGCGACGGTAGATTTCACTTACCTGGAGTTCAAGAGATATAATTATGCTATGCCACCAGAAACCAACAGTGTACACATTGGGAAAACTTTGATTAGTGCACTAGGAATGACAAAAATTGAAAAATGTAGCAGGACTATTCCTGATTTACTTCAAGATCAAAATTGAAATTGATCTGATTGGATACTTTCCTTATGATGATTACCCAAGTAATAAGAGCACACTGATGAAATATATTTGACACTAAGTTGTTAGAAACAGAAAGAAGGGGTTAGAATGCCAGTCTTGAGGGAACTGCCCAATCTGCATCACTGGAGTCACAAAAATAGAACTCACAGTATACTGCAATTTCTGTCCTAGTGACAAAACTGAAGAGAAAATAAGCAGAACAAAGCATAGCTCCATATAGAAAACAAACCAATCTCAGCCCTGAGTATACTGAAAAAGAATTCAACAAAACACTTTCCTACTCTGAGGGGAGAAAATTTAATAATAGTGCTGATAACATATTCATTGAGATAAAGTTGAATGCAACTTATATTGCTACTGCTTGTATATTTTGAAGTAAAGCAATAGTTTATTCAGAATGAATAAGCAGATGCAATCAGTTTTATGAAAAGCCACTGGTTTTCTGCTCTGCTCAAAGATTTAAACATAGCTTAAACATAAGTCATGGAAAATTGGTTTGTACTTACATTTTTAATAATATATGATTTATCACCAACTGGATTTTGTGTATGTGTATGCAGTTGGGTTTGTTTTTTTCCTTCCTGCGAGCATCAAGACATTACTGGTGGTCTTAGCAAAAAGTGCAAGCAGAATATAAAATATTCTAGGTATCTTTTTTTTAATGCAGACAAACATCCATCCATGCAAACATACTCAGGACTGGTCACCTTAAAGCTACTTGTTTCCTTTAGAAATGACAGATTTTTAAAATTATTTATTATTATTATCATTTTATTATTTTATTTTAAGAAAAGCAATATAAACAGGCTTAAAACCCCAAAATCACAAAATGCAATATTTGAACCCAAGAAAGTTATGGTAATATTTCCAAGGTGGAAATATTTTAAAAGGTACTAATACAAGTATGTGCTTAGAGCCCACTGAAAGCAGTGATGTAGAAAATGTGTGTGGACAGAAATATGAGGAAGGACACATTAAGGACGGGGACTGCATGTACATTTTTCCTGGAGACTCCAGCACCTCATAATCTATGAAGCTGTCACAACCCAAACCAAGACAAGAGACCCATGGTGTTCACACCTCCCCTGCCTCCAGTTTGTGTATGCAATCTCCTGAAAACATGGCATAAACCAGCTTGCTCTCTTTTTAGTATTTAGCTTATATATATGTAATATTGATGGGGCAATCCTTGGCAAGTATAGAGCAACGCACGCGGACAATGAATTTGTGAGGTTATTCAACAAATCTTTCAGTGCAGTAACACATGGCAGCAAAATAAAAATATAGCCACACTGTTAGTACTTAATAATGTCCACAACATTGATTTTTGACCACTGTCAACATTTCAGTAGGCTGCCAACAGAATTAATTAGGCAAAGAATATACTGAAAGGAAGACAAAAATCTTGAAAATGTTAGAATGAAAATTGAACAGAAGGATAACAAAAGTGCATGTCTGAATGAGGGGATGGAGGTTGTCTCACTACAGGAATTTTGCATAAAGGCATAAAGTGGATATTTTAAGTCAAATTGCAGGAAGAAATGGATGAAAAAAAGTAAGAATTGACCAGCAATGGTTTTAGAGGGTTCTTAGGCTATGTTAATGCTTAAAAATAGCTAAAGAAGGAAAAATAAACAACACTGCCTTGACTAAAACTTTTTCTCTTCACAGTTTCTTGGGAGTACTTAGTAAAAATGCTGTTCAACAGCATAATACTATATAACAGTTTGATTATTTTTACAAATCCTGAAATTAATTCTGCCTCAAGTAACAGTGAAACTCTCAGTTTATACTCTTCTCCATTCTGACTGAAAGACAGAAAGACAAGAAAAAGCAAAGGAGAAAATTATAAGCAGGAGAAAGATGAAATGAAGATTCAGTTTAGCTTTTCATTTTGATTAACCTGTAGACTGGAGCTCAAATGCTCTGCTAGAAATTATAGGAGTTTGAAAGATAGATAAATCTTTGCACTTTATTTAGCTGAAATACTGAATCCAGTTTCAAACACTGAGCCTCAAGAAAGATGAAGTGCTGCAACCCTAGTGAAGAGGAAGCAGAAAAGAAGAAAAGATCAGAGACCTAGAAAACATAACCCATGTTCTACAAGAGAAAAGAGGAAGAAATAGGTTTAAGTACATAAAGGATCATTGGGAAAAGGATGGGAATAATCTGCATAAAATGTTAACAGACTTTTAAATTTGGCAAGAAAGTTTCATGTTAGGTATTAGGAAAAAAGTTCAACCTCTGAGCTAGCAAAGCTGTAGAGGTGATTGGAAAGGCTGTGATCTGCTCAAAGAGAAAGATAAAAGCCTGTGAGAAAAGACAGATTCAGTGATGCTGTGGCAAGGAGTAAAGGAATTGGATTAACTTTTAGGATCCCATCCAGATCCAGGGATTTTTTATGTTTCAGGCAAGTTAAGAGACACCAAAAACAATTAATCAAATTTAAAAATTAAGAAATCTTCACTATAACTTAAATCTTGGATGCATACAGAATTTTCAAAATATAATTAGCCATTTTAAAACACTTTTATGTGTATATTAATACAAACCCAATGCCTTTACATTGATGAAAAAGAAATAGGGAATCAATTCTAATTTTATTTTATTATATAAAAATTTGCACTACACTAAGTCAGCATTAATATAAAATTTTAGGCATTTTTTTAAACAAAACCAGGCTCTAATAGCCCCACTACAGTCATCATTTGTTAATCTACTTGGATTTGTTCATGATTTTCATCTTCAACATGACAGACTTCAAGGGCTTTTTGTGTCATTAAATGCTGTAGGGATAATTGACACTAACTATAAATTCTAAGAAAAAGTAGTGAGCTTTACCACAACAGTGGAGCTATCCCTTCTTTACTATATCTGTTTACTAAAAAGGAAATCAGAGTCAGAGAGAAAATATCAATTTATAAGTTTTTCTAAAAATATATATTTTACAACTTAACTTAGACTCACTATCATATATTTGATTCTCACTTGTCAGGTAGCTGTAGAAAGGCTTCAATAGACATTTGTCAAAAATTTGAAATTGTCAAAAATTTGAAATTCTGAGAACCAAGTTTTATCAAAAGCTTGAGAGATCGTAAATCCAACTTTGCATCTTCTAAAAAGCAAAACCTTACTTCTCCACACTCATGAAAGATGATATTTTTAGAGGCGCATTTTCGAAGATAATTATTTTACTGTTCTACTATCCCACAGCAAAAAGCAACAGGCACTGCTCTCAGTCTACAGCATCAGCCTGGGACATGAAACATTTCCTTGTCCTCAGGTCTAAATCTTTGTCTCTGCTGTGAAGTAACATAATGTTATATAAACCCTCAGTCCATATCTTCCTTCTGATATCCTGACTTCTACACAAAATAAGCCATGTAACATTCACCAGAATAGGTTCAATTTCTGAGTCAATCCCCTAATCTGGGCAATTGTGATTTAGGATTTGAGAGACTCACTAAGAACTGCACCAACTCCCAAACATAAATACTGTAACCACTGACTGACAGTTAAAAAAGCATGGGTAACAGTAGGAGAAAATAATAAATATTCACATATTATTTCCAGCTATCAAATATAATATCCTTTTTTAAATTAAAAATGTGTGGATTTTTTTTCTTCATGTATAAAGCCCATATTCATTTTGCAAAGCACTAAATCTTCATTCTAGTCCATTTCTCCATAGCAATCTGTAGAGAAATTCCTTATATACTCATGTGTTCCTTGGCAGGATAAGGCTCTTTCCATTACAAAAATTACTGACCTAAATCACATTAAAATCCTCTTCCTCTTTTTGTTAGGTATTTATGCAAAAGAAGCTGAACATTCTCTGGTGTCTTGTAGGCCTGTTTTGTTGCTGCTTCTACCTTTCAAAGAAGCATTACAAAACACGGTCTCCAAAATTTTTCCTTTTACTGTTCAAAGTCTGAATCATGATTAACCTTGCCTTTGAAGTACAAGGCACATTTACAATAAAAGACATGAAGCCATTAAAGAAAAGAAAAAGTTCTCTTTTTAAGGTGAAAAAGAAAATACTACCATCTCCCTATGTTATCATCCATTTTTCTGTCAAGTGCTTGCGTTTGTCGAGTACTCTCAAGATTTTGTAGAATTCCAGAAAAGGCATCAAATACTATTTCTGTTTTAATCATGAAGAAAAGTGGGAATAGGGAAGTAAACTGATTTGTTTTAGGCTACACAGCAAAATGTAGAGCTAGGTTTAAAACTCAAAGCAGCTGGCTGGAGTTACTGGGAAAAATAAATCATCAGAACAGTAAATTTAACAAAACTGGACATTTCCTATGGTTAAGGAGTAATTTCAATTAATTTCTCTCTGGAATAGCCTGACATTTTCTTTTAAAACTAGCCTGTGTCACAGAATCACAAAACAGCACAGATTAGAAGGGACTTCAAAAAATCCAATCTTCCATGGGAAAGGGAGACTTGATTAGATTATCAAGCACCCTGTCCTATCCCAGCTCAAAAACCTCCACCAATGGGGATTCTACCATGTCTCTGAGACTTTGTTGCAGTGAATGATTGATTTTACTGTATTATAGTCTCTCCCTTATGTTGAAATGATGTCCTGTTTCATCTTTTTTAATTAGTAAATATGCCTTTGCTCATTTCGAGCATGCTTTTTCAAATAAGTTAAAATGCATGTTATTTTAATTAGGGAAAATGTACAAACATTTGAAATGAAATATAATTACTCAACACTTCACAACAAAGGAGTTTTTTTCATCCTTATTGAGCAAAAGCAAAAATTTTAAGTCCTAAATTCTCACAAAAGAGGAAAATTGCTTGTTTAATGTTTCTAGCCAGCGGTTGATATGAGTTTAGGGCTACATACTTTTAAACACTTGGACATGAGTCCACATTTTTTGGTTACAAAAAGGAACAAGAAAAACTTTCAATTGAGGTTGCTCTTTGAACCAGCTGCATTGTTTGGTTTGTATGTTTGCCACATTCCGTGGGCTTGCTGCCATGATGGTCTCTGTTTGGTGAGAAGCAATTTGTTAGAATACTAAGGAGTTTGGAAAAGCTTAATATACTTTTTGGAACACAGAAATGCAAAAGCTTTCCAATACAGTTTGTGTATTAATGTTCTGCCACACAAACCCATCCTTTACAAGTGGGAAGTTGAGTACAAACCAAATGTTTCAGTCATGCAAAATGACTTGTTTTCCCTTATTAAAGCATCATAGAAAGGCTTGGATTGGAAGGCACCTTAAAGATCATCTAGTTCCTGTACCTTTCACTAGATCAGGTTTCTCAGGGCTGCCTCCAGCCTTGAACACTTCCAGGAATGTAGAATCCACAGCTTCTCTGGGCAACCTGCTTCAGTGCCTCACCATTTGAACAGTAAAGAATTTATTCCTCATTCCTTATTCCTTTATTCCTTTCTAATCTAATCCTACTCTCAGTCTGAAGCCATTCTCCCTTGTCCTGTCACTACATACTGCTGCAAATAGTCTCTCTCCATCTTTCTTGTAGGCTCCATTCAGGAACTGGAAGGTTACCCCAAAGCCTTCTCTTTCCTAGGATGAACAATCCCAATTCTCTCAACCTTTCCTTATCTATATTTGACATGTCCTAGTGCTTCAATTGTAAACCAAAATTGAACTTTAGCTGTGCTAAGATAATTACAAATATAGCTGCATTTAAACAACAATATAAACTATATTGTTGTTCCTTTTGGCTAAGAAGGAATAAGTTTGGAAAACATATTTTACGGGTTTAATGGTTTTAAATGGTTTTTTAATGGTTGCAGTATAATTATACATTTGGTAGCCACATTTCTTCAGTCACAACTAGTAGTGTCAGTCACAGACATTCATTCTGCTATGGATTTCCAGTTGTAAGTCACATCAGGTAAGTGAAGCTGCTCACAGACAGAATGGTTAAATCCTGAAAGAAAAGTGCCACAAGGCTCCTGGATCAACTTGGAACAAACACAGCAAAGATAAACAGGATATAAACAATACTGCTAAAGAGTGTTGCCTAAAGTTGCCTAAAGTTCCTGTATCAGGATTTGAAAAGTTGATTCCTCAGAAAAGAACTATGGTTTGCATATCAAAACCAAGGAAAACATTTCTCAGAATTTCTCCTTGCATAAAGATGCTCAATTGGATATAAAATTCCATAAGCATTTTAAAGCAGTCACTACAATACAAAGTGCCATTAAAACAAATCACAAAGAATATCTTTAATAATCCACTCTTTATCAGAAGAAAGTCAGCTATTTTGAAAAAAATCCAAACCAAACCAAACCAAAAACACAAAGGAAAACACATAAGAGAGATGTAGATGTTTAAAGATGACTATGTGAGAGAGATGTTCATGCATATAACACATTTCCATGCATATAAAATGAAACTAATACTGTAACCGAGTGCATCAACAGCACAGCAACAAGAGCAAATTGCAACTATGTATCCCCTCTGCCATTTCTAGTTTTTTCAAAACTCACCTGAAGCACTTGGGTTTGTTTCTAACATACCTTCTGTAGTTAGTGGCTGTCACATTCCATTTCATTATGGCTGTGAATATTTACTGGTTTTAGAATGTGGTCAATATTTCCTTAAAATAGGACATATTTATATGCATAAATACATTCTAAATAAACATCTAACTTCCTACAAGATAGGTCTGGAATTTTTAAAGGTTTTGCTTATAAGAGTGAATTAATTTTTTTTAGTATGTGGAAATGCCCTAGTTTTCAGAAACAATAATTTATACAAGAGAACAGGTCTGCTCTTGAGGTTCAGGGAGACTCATGTTTTATCACATGGAAGATCTGAATATTTTGCACTTGTGAAGATGTCTTCCCAGCTCCTGTTGTGCATATGTTCTATTTGCAAAGCAAACTTTTAAAGCCATCTGAGTAGGTACTGTGGGTTTTGGCAGTAATTAGAAGAGAATAAGAACATTTAATAGACCACCCTATCCAGAGAATTTAATTAGACTGTCACTCAAGACTTTTTGCAAGGTCCCTCCAGTGGAGGTAGAGCATTCGGGTTATGATCTGCTTTTTAAAGTCAAGCTCCTGTCCAAGAACAAGACTTACTTACAAGGTCAGTTCAAAGTCAAGGCAAAGGCTGAACACATGGGATACATAGATACATGTCTTTCAAGAAAGATGTATTATTCCAGTACTGTTCTGATAATTTGGAACTTAAAATATATATTTGACTCTGGCACATTTGAATTCTAATCAATATTGCCTAATGCAGTTTGCATAATTCTTTATAATTATATTGCATATTATATATATATAGTATTATTGCATAATTCTTTATAATTATAGCTAAAGAAAAAACAAAAGTATATATTGTTCCAATTTTTTGGCTGAACAGTTCTGAGTAAATGATTTCAAAGAATGTCTTCACTGAAAAAGGCATTCTGAAAGTGGAGATTCTGCAGACTCCAGAGCCCTAGATTTACATGAAAATAATTGAGTCTGATTCTCTGTATAATATCTCTGATCAAATAATTGGCAAGAAAGCATTAGGATATTTATGATGCTGTCCTTGCTAATACCAATGTTGACATACAACAAAACAGATATGGTGCTGTTTGTCTTTTGCTATTAAATCAGTCATTACACATGTTGGACCAGTTAATGACCATCTACTGCTGCAGACTGAAGTAAGCAAGCAGTTTCACAGAAGTAAACATGGGTAGACTTGTCTGAATTTACTGAAACATAAGTATTCTTCATAAAAAATAAAAATACTAGGGAAAAAATGGGTAAGACATAAAACTTTCCTTCAGATAACCATTAAATATAAATTATGCAAAGTTATCTTTGTCATAAATTAACTGAAAAATTCTAAAAATTCACTTACTTCAATTATTTCTCTCAAATACACATCAGAGGTATCTTAATTCAAATGAATGTTTCAAATTTTTCACTATGATGTGCCAGTGTGTGTGCTTTTGAATTCTGGGTATGCATCTCAAATATCTTTTACCACAGCCTTGACCTCTGCTTTGATTAAATGTAGGCTAAACAAAAAACAAAAGCCTCTACCTTATAATTAATCCATTGCTAGCTTTAAAATTCCTTGTGAGAATGCTAATTCGTAAAAGAAATAAAAAGTAGCCTGCTGCAAAATGATGTTTCAAAACTAAGAAAAAATTTATCAGAAAAGAAAAAACAAATGTGGAACTACAGCAGAGTTGCACAGGTAAGGATCCAGGTTCTGGGGATTTGTTGACTTTTTGTTTTTCTTTCTTAACTCTAGAGTTCTTTAGAATTCTGGTCTTACAAAAAATATTATTATTGACCCAGATGGCAAAGTTGAATGAGAACTGACCCAGAATATATTTAGGGTTCTATGAGGGGTGACACAGCTTTTTTTTTTCTTTGAATTGAAGGTTACTTCCATGAAATAAAGACTGCACAAGACCATAGGATTACAGTTTCAAACTTGATTTGCTTGCTTTTCTTCTGTGAAATCTAGTTTACTTCATTGAAAATCTGGCTCAGGCATGTATGCTAAGAATTTGAGACACGAAGTAAAAAAGCCCACTCTTTCCTTTTGATCCTCAGTGAATGACACCATGTCACTCTTTACCAGTGGAAAGCTCTTGCTGTGTGCACTGGACCTGAAGGTAAGATTCCCAGGAATTAACTGAAGCCTGAACTGAATGTACAGTGTTAACATGAGGTCATAGGTGGGGTTTACCACTTTTTCCACTTCAGCAGGGAAAAGGAAATTTCATATGCTGTGTATCATGACAGTCAGTCACTTTTCATCCAAAATGTTATTTGGAGGAAAAAAAATACACATTTATAGCCTAACTATGCACCTTGAAATATCACTTGGAATTTAGAAATATAGATAACTCAGTAACTCAAAATTACTTCAGAAATTGAGATTAAAAATAATAATAATCATAGTATCTCCCTGCAAAATATGGAGTCATAATCAAAGAGGATTATTAATTCCTTATTTTAATACAAACACACCATGCTATCAACTTCACTGTAATTTTCTTAGTCATATGTCAGAACTCAAGACTATCCTTTCAGCTCATTCTCTCTTCCTCCACTTATTAAAGAAAATGAGAGTCCACAGAAAGAGCGACCTGGTCTGCAAAGGTTTGGTTTTCCATTTCTGACTCCAGGCAAATACACCTCAGAAGTTATATTCCTTCACTTCAAATGCATAGACATGTGATCTACTTATCTAGTTTGATTGCATATCAAACTCCACTTACAAGACCAAACATCCCAATATCTCTGAGCACTCTGGTACAGTGCTTAATTACTTCTGTGAGGATAGTTTTTCCTTATATCCAGTCATGCTCATTTTTCACAATTCATGATCAGGGTCCTGTGTTCTCCTGCCTGTCTCTCTCTCCCTGTAAGGAAGGTTTGGTGGCTGCTGGGGTTTCCCACAGCTGTCCCCCCTCCAGGCTCTGCAAACCCCAATCCCACAGCCTCTCCTCACAGAGTGAGGGCTCCACACCTTACTGACCACCTTGGTGACCCCTGAATGCTGTTTTCTGTCAACATCACTCTTGCACTGGGCATCCCCACACCGGATACCTTATGTGAGATATGGTGCGACCAGTGATGAGTAACGGGGAATAACCAATTCAAATGGTCTATTGCCTCTGATCATGTTGGTACAGCACAGGAAACTCCAAACCTTTGTTGGTGCCTGGTCACACTGCTGCCATGTGTTTACCAGTTAACAGCACAAAAGAAAACAGCAAAACTCAGATTTCCTGCATTCCTTTTTTTTTCTTTTTTTTTTTAATTCCTGCAGTTTGCAAATGGAACTGAAGTGAACAAAACTACTTTGAACTTCTAAAAAATTCAAGGCCCCTATATAATTAAGGTTAGAAGACTAATTAAAAACAACAATCCATTTTCACATACTTCTTTTAATTTCAAAACATCCTGTTCTCTCACTCTTTCTTTTTCTTCAGAATCTTGCTTTCACATTCCCTCAGAACCACAACCTAATTTCTCAAGGTGTACAAGGAAGGGGTAAAGTGAATTACTGAATTATTATATAATTAGAAGTGGTCCCATGAAAGAATTCAGCTCATATGATGTTGGGTCAGACAGAATCATCAGTTTTAATGTATTATTCCATAATGTGGAAATGAAAATATTTTCCTTTTATTTTCTCATGGATACTTGGATAGACATCACCCATCACTAAAGGGTATGAAACACGTATAGAGAAAGGTCTGATTGCCTTCAATCAGAACAAATCTGTATTTTTTGTGGAACTCTGAGTATTTGCAGAAAGGTGCCTAAATACTTGCTCACTACTTCCTGTGGAACACTGGCTGATGAGAATCAGTTTGTTGGCTGAACTTGTTTAGTGGGGTGGGTTTTTCTAACATATATTTTAATAGTATCAATTATAAAAATTTAATGTGCAAAATAAAGGCACTGTTAAAACTTTGGATTTTGTGCAAAAGATGCATATCATACTAAAAAAATTACAAAACTTGAAATGTTTTTCACAGTACCACCATTGTTGCCAGTGCCATAAAAATGTTTGCTGGTCTTTTCTAATTTTTCTTAAAAGCCTCTGACATATTCTTGTAATGCCACAGGCCAAAGCTTTGATCTTTGTAAAAAATTAAAACAATACCATATTAACTGGCTTCTATAAACCCTTTTTACAACACAAAATACACGTTTTAACCATTTTACAGGTTTAAATCCAGGTTTCAGGATTATTTTTTTAGCAAATCTTATTACTTCAAATGTTACACAATGATTCATACTTACATTACTGCTACAACAATGCACCAGTTCTGAGTGTGAGGTGAACCTTCCTTCTGTTACATCCTCATGTGAACTTTCAAATAAATTCTATTCAATATCTGCTCCTGGTTTGATTCAAGTTTTACTGACATGCACAAAAATGGGATTAACAGAAGGTATTTTTCAACATGGGATATGATTGCCAAAAGGAAAATTGCATACATTGTTATTTAAATGTCCACCAATCTGCAGATCTTGATAGACAAGTCCTTGCTTTACTTTGCCTTTTCTGCACAGTTTTCATTTATTCCTTACAGAATTGCATCTGACAAACATCATGAAGACACAAATAAATGGAAATAACAAGGAAGGTTATAAAGGTGAAATGCAAGAGCTGATTTGGTAATACAAAGACATAGAAGATTCTTCCACCAATAGAAGATTCAGCAGCCAATCCCAATGTAACAGACATACAGTAGAATGATTGGCCTCAAAGACCTGATCTTTATTTTTATGAACTATACAAGCCATTCTGTTTCCTAGGCTGCAAAACTTCAATTGAAAATTAAGGTTGGATATCACAGATCTGAAAAACTGAGGCTAATTTCTGCTTCATTGTTTTACAAGAGAATAAAATTTATTACCTGGACCTAGGGATTAGGCAAGGTGCTTGGGTTTTTTGTGTGAATTGTGCAGAATTCAGAATTAAAAGCAAACTATTTCATATGTTTAGGCTCACTTTGGTTTCCACTGGTTTACTTTATAATTACCAAAATTAAGATATTGGACATATCCGAAAAAAAAGCAAAACAAAAACCCCAAACCATCCACAGGAAACATCAAGAAAAATTTTTACGTATCAGATGCCTTAACTTAAAATATGTAAATTATCTTTTTATTATTGATGCTCCTTTCTTATGGCTGCTAATTAATACACTCAATTGTTTCTCTCCCATATCCACATCTTGGTGTTTTGTTTTTAAAAGTACAAAAATTGTATACAAGGTTTTAGTGCAATGAAAATATGCTCTTGTGCCCTGAAATTAAAATACTGATTATGTATATTACTTTTCCTACCTTCAGCATCTCTGGGGATCTTTTTGTTGATACACAGTCCAGAAGGGAAATTAAACAACTCAAAGAAATAACAACAGGACTTTTGTTTACTTTAACCTGCTGCATGAAGGATTATATTCTTAAGCATGTGTTTTATTATTACCAATTCTATTGTTGAATATTAGCTCAAGAAAAGAGAGCATCCTTATTTTAAAAATCATGAGAAGGGTTTTATTGTTTATTAAAGTAATATTCTATTCTATTACCCTTTTCAAAGGACACATTAAATTACCTTATCTATGCAGAGAATATGGTGATGAATGTTGCTAATAAAACAACAGAAGAAGGGGAGAACCACTTCACAGTGATGGTACTTTAAATGAGTAAATTGGTCCTTTCACACACAGGAGTCATGCTCAGTAAGTCTCTCATTGCCCTTTCAGAGAATAACTGGATTGAGACAGCAGCTACTGAAACTGATCTGATAAGACCAGTGCACGTGGTTTTTTGAGGCTGCTCCTGCAGACTTCTGAAAATGCCCAAGGCTCCTGGGGAGCGCCCTGTCCCAGGAAGGCAAGCACAAGGTACTGCAAGGCACCATTCACCCCACTCCCTCGTGCCAGCACTAGCACTCCTACAGCCATGTGGATCCATACCCTTCTTCCCCTGGTTAGTTTTCAGACAGATTTAATAAAAGGTTATTTTTTATCCGGGAAATTAATTCCAGTTTGCTAATGCTACTCATCCTACAGCAGCGAGCAAAGCACTTCCAGCACAAAGAAAGGGGTGGGACTGTGGCTTTCAGTAGCAGCCCACATTTCTGGCTGTCTAAAGGAACTGTGGAGCTGCAGCTCTCCACATCTCTCAAGGTAGATTAAATGCACTTTTGCATTCAGGGGGAACAGCAAACTGCTGCTCCCCCACTGAGATCAGTGCCTGACTAAACGAGCATTCCTCTTCTCTGCTGCCTGTTGCAAAGCAAATAGGTAATTTTGAAGGTTTAAACGAATCTATTTGACTTCATGCTGGAAAAGGAGAGGAGTGCTATGGCTGGAGCTGATCTCTGCTGAGAGGCTGAACAAATCAAAGGGTTCAGTGCCTGTCACCTTCACATGCACGATGCCTGCCCCGGGCAAGGAGGAATCTCAGCAAGGCACAGCCTCCATTTGGGGCCTATGAAAAAAGAAGCACATAAATAGGTTTGTTGTGGGGTTCTCTCTTTTGTCTCAACAATAGCATAAGGAAAAGATTTCTGAAAAGGAGATGGACTGTTGCTGTTCCACATACGAATTCTGTGAAGGTCGAATTCCCACTGCAAAAGGTGATTTTCCTTCCCACTGCTTGATAGATTTGAGAAATTCATAATAATAATTAAATTAATACAGTTATAAATGTAAATTTGCATTTAGCTGTTATATGGAAGAGCCTAAGGGGTACAGACTTACCCCACTTCAAATGCTAGCACTAAGTTTTATTCTATGGTTGCTGCTTCCTATGGAGTGCATTTCTACCATATGGAGCAAGGTGTGAAGTTTTTCCAAGAGGAAAATGAAGAACCAGCAGTGTCCACAATGGGATTCAGGAAGGTATTTTTATATTGGAGTTAACTGCCTGAGAGGGTGCAGCATCCACACGAACCCAAAGTGATACACATTTGTACATGTCGTAAGTTATTAGTAAGATAAGTGGTGTAGAGTCCCTCCTGGGGGACAGCAAGGAAAAAGGTATTTTCTCAGGCTTTTGCTCCTGCAGGCAGAATATTACCTGCCTTCAGGAAAGACATAGGGTTTTTTGTTTGTTTCACACTTGGAAAAAGAGTATCAGCACAGTTAAAATCTCCTCTTGAGGGAGAGTTCAGCTGTAAAGTTTCCAGTGTCGCTAGAGTCTCAAAAGCTCTAGGTGCTATAAATAAGTGTAGTGTAATCTGATGGTTGTTTAAATTGCAGTTAAAATCTCAAATAATCTTACAAATGGCTCTACTGAGATGCCAATAAACTTCAAGATCCATATGATCTGTTAAAATAGTTATAAGTAGCATCTTAAATCCCTTTACACTTCCCTACAGTTCTCTTCTCAGACTACGTCTTTCTTCAAACAGTTCTCTTTGTTCTACTTTGAAGAGACAAAACTGCATATTGTTGTTTGGTTTTTTTGGTTTTTTAGGTTTTTTTTTTTTATAATTTATTAAATTACTTTTATCAGGGTACCATCTTTTCCTGAAACTAAAAAATACCAATTTTTTACCTAAATTACTTCTCTTAATCTCACCAGTCAGAAAGGAATCTCTCTCTGCCCTCTAGGCAATTTTTTGTACAACCTTAGGAAAACTCACTACCTAGAATAATCCTTTTCTCAAATCTTGTTGTGAAGTATTCCCTTGTACTCTGGGGCCTTTATTCCACTTATTGCTCCTCTTATACTTTCCAGATTTTCATTCGCACATTTATCAACTCTGCTTGCTTTCCTGCATTTCCCTCTTTTCCCATAGATCAGTATCTCCCATGTGTTGTACTCCTGTGTATGTTATGGACACATACTCTGATCAACGCCAGGATTTTAGGTGCTTTATCTTTCCCTGTACCTTAGGCACCCTGCTGATCTGTTCCAAACTTCTCAAAAATGCCCAACTTAACATTAAACACTATCAAAACCCTTAACTTCATTGGTGTCTACAGTCTATAAGTATGTGATATAAAATATATGTATATAAACAGCCTTATCTTGTATGAGGGTGTATGTAACAGATGGCAGCAGTGTTTGTTTGCTGCTGTAAAACTTACTGGGCATGTACCATGTACTACACTGCTTTAAAAGCAAGACAAGCTGGGCAGTGTGGAAGAAATCCTCTTGCAGGGTGCTGGCTGCAGAACTGTGCTTTCACTGTTCAGGAAAAATGCAGGCTGCTTGACTCCCCAGAGGGCCTGAATTGAAACTTCAGGGTGCAGAGCAGGGCAAATAGACACAGCCAACACTGAAGGCAACCAGAAGAGAGCAAACTGCAAGCCTTCGAGTGGACTTGGGTTGTGCTATCAGCAGTGAGCAGGTTTCTTTTCTGCCCAAAGACGAGAGGAAAAGGAAGCTTCCTAAGAACCCTGAGGGCTATTTTAGAGTTCATTCAGCTAAGAAGACACAGAAAGCCATGGGACCTATAGGGAAGGATGCAGGAAAGGACCAACCCACAATCACACAGTAACCAAAGAGATTTTCTTTTATGTATTTTTTTTTCATCTGTCTCAGTAGATCTGACTTTTCTTAAAAGCCATCTGATTCTAGCTTATTAGTTTGTGGTCTAATACATTTAACTTTAAAGACTGGGGATTGTTTGATGTCTTTTGTTACACTCACTACAAAGGGAAAGGTGAGGGTAGTTCCAGTGCAAGGCTCTGGACAACTCATAGGATCCATCACAGGGGTGAAATGATGAGACTAGGCAGATGTTAATACTGGATGCATTTTTGATGCACCACAGCTAAGAGGTTCAGCCCTCCAGCTGGAGAAAAACAAAACAAAACAAAAAATCAGTAAAAAGAAAAGCTAATTTCATCCCTTGTAAATTGGAGCATAAATACTGCAGTAGCCTGAATAAAAACGACTTGAGAGACCAAGTAACAGTAATGGCACAACAGTTTTAGTCAAGCTATTAAAGAGAGGGGTTTTTTTGGTTCAGTCATTTACTTGCAACTTTTAGATGGGTGCCATAAGCAACTTAGGCAGAGTCATCCAAAAACAGTGAAACATAACTTCTAGATGAGAAAGGAATAAGCAGAATACTGCAATGTGTGTAGATATATTTATGCAAGACTGATGTTAGCTGCACAGCAGTTGACTTTAAGTTGATGGACAGAGTAGGACTTGAGAAATCCCATGTTCTCTATTCCCTAACATTCCTGTGAGTTAACAGTTGTGAAGTAACAACTTCTTGGCTTTAGCATTTTACCAAAACACTCATCTATCTCCCCTTTCTGTCTTGGACTCAAGATACATTTTGATATTACCTCTTTCCAGGAACACCTTTCCCATACACAAAGATAACTTTGCCCAACCTCCAAAGGCAGATATTTACCTGCCCTTCATATTCTGTGTTGTCTCCTTCCTTTATCCCCTCTGAGAAAGTGGACATCAAAAAACAGTGTTTTCATCTTCTTGTTTTGGAGCATGTATTTCTTTCCTTTCTGCCTCCATTGTACACCACTAAACACAAACTAAAATCTTTATTTCATTGACATCTAATTTCCATCCTTTCTTGGCTTACACCCCACTAACAATTCAGGACTCTAACCTACTTCTCACAGCACCAAGGTGTTCTTCCTTCTTCTTATTTTCCCACCTCAGTTCTCTTTTTCAGATACATCATCCTGGAGAATGGAAGCAAAAACCAGGCATGCAAGCATCTCTGAGGGATGAATAATGCACACTTGCATTCAATTATAGTCTTCATTCCACACTTTGCGCACAGACATGTAAACCTTATGAATCACTTTCTAAATTTTCTGGAGTTACAAAATTTTATCCAGCTTATTGAAATAATCTAGATGGGGATCCCTGTGGCCCAGCCCTTTAAATATCTGATTGCCTCTCCACAGCTTCCTCATTCTCTTTGCCTGGCTACAGCCCAGTATTACAGGAAAATGCTGTATAATGGGCGATAGAGGTTTCAAATAAAAACATGCAAATCATGCACAATTTGTCTAAATATGCTTATGCAGGCCAGATGCAATCTGCAGCTGCCGCACAACCCTGTTTATATTCTTGACGGGTAGAGTTTACAGTCAAAAAGTTCAGCATTATTCTCAAAATGTAACACAGGCCTCACTATGTCCTCATCAACAATCCCTTCACAGCCTACATAGCTCTCTTGTGTAGAAGTAGTAAACAATTTTAAATGAAATACAAATGTTCCGTTTCGCAGATCAGTGTGCTCCAAGTCAATATGAAACTAAACACGCTTTATTTAGCAGTTATTTACACATGCAGCTCCAAGAACAATAAAATGGTCTCCTGAAGACAAGGGGCTAAGGAAGCTGTTCCTGTCTGCCTGGTATTTTCCATACTGCAGGATCAGGAGCTATGGAGTTCCTTTGAGAGGAGTGCTACCTCTCTTGGAATGACCAAGATGGTACAAGACAGATCAGAAAAGGGACATTTTGCCCTGGTGATCTATTGAATATCTGTTTAGCTTCATACTGTTAAGACTCTGTCTTTCCAACATGAAATATGGGATCCCTTCCATCTAAGTCATCCTCAGGGTCAGCACTCTCAGATGATCAATCCTTGATTCATCACCAGTCAACTAGCTGGAAGGCAGAACATTATGCAGCCCTCCACATCTTTTCCTCCACTGTGATGCCACTCCGACCTCAGCCTGCTAGAGTTTCAGACAGCTCTTTTAAGGTTCTTTCTTGTCACAGATTTTCCATATGTGCTATAGTAAATCTTGCATTTTCCTCTAGTCCCATTCTGCCATCCTCAGGCTTCCTTAAAGCTGACTTTGCTGTGCTCTGATTCTTTAATTATGTGTATTTTCAAGATGTAGTACCCTTTGCTTCTTCAGCCACATCACTCATTCCCTCCTGTTCATATGCATATTTAAGTTCAACTGAAGTCAGAAGAACATTTAGCATGCTTGCAGGGGAAAAATCATTTCATTTTAACCA
This sequence comes from Agelaius phoeniceus, assembly GCF_051311805.1. NCBI lineage: Eukaryota > Metazoa > Chordata > Aves > Passeriformes > Icteridae > Agelaius > Agelaius phoeniceus. The sequence goes on along the minus strand of NC_135266.1, from coordinate 10,926,375 downwards.
CAGAATCATGATTTACTAAGGCAGCATTATAAACTCCAATCAAATAAAAATTACTGTGTCTAGGGTTCCTTAATTATTAATTTTCATGCTATGTGTAAGAAAATAAATCAGGAAGCTAAAATTTTTAATGCTGTTGAAGAGAAACATCTCTGCAAACAGTGGTTGAGTACACTGACAAGATCAATAGCTTTAAGTAATTGTGATGTTCAGCAGAAAAAATATTACACTGAGCCTAAGATCAAGAAACAAGGGATTTGATTCCTCTTATGGTCTAAATATAAGAAGAAAATCTAGACTTCATTTTGCTGACAGGAGCATTTCTTTTTTCCCTTTTTACAACAACAAATGGAACAAAACAAAGCACATAACACTTAAGTACAGTTTCCTAACTTCAAGATGCTTAGGACACAAAAATCAAAGTAACTGATTAATCAATCAAGTCATGAGAATAGTATTTCCCTGAATGCTATAAATCATTAAAAAATATTAAAAATAAAAATAAAAAATAAAATCATTAGATGCTTAGAAAACTTTGAAATATATATATTTTCTTCCAAACTACACATTCATAAAGCATATGAACAAGATTGGTAGATATGTTTCATTTGAAGCCTGTAATGAAAAGCCTCATTAAAATCTTAAAGACTCTTCTGCTTAGAGATCAGAAAGTATCATCTAGAAATTAATTCATATTAAAGAAATATATCATTTTGTGTTTCTAAAAAGATTACTTACAGTGTCATGTGTACCATCTGTAGCAGCTTATTTCCACATTACAGCAAGGAGCAGGAGAGTAAACTGAACATCATCTTTCCAAAAGGAAAAACTGAAATGGCCAGTAGGTCATGCATTGCATACTGTGGAAGCATATTTAACTGCATTTCTAAACTGGTCAAACCATAAAGACAAAATCTATGTTGGGATGAATAAACTTTCACTTCTATCATTCAGCCACTATTAAAGCCTTTATGTCCCATAAGAAATAGAGAACACACAGGGAGCAGGAGGCAAGGGAAATCCTAAGGCAGCACTGCATGAAATGTTGCAATAATAAAGGGGTTAGGCAGTAGAGACATGAGAACAAATTCTAGTCTGCTCTTTTTGCTAAAAGTGGGTCGTGGTCAAGAAATTGCTGATCTTAGGATTTCTTGTCATGAATAATAAGAGCAACTCTTTCAGAATGTGCAAGTCATAAAATAGACTAGAAAATCTTATGAATGACGGTAGCATTTGAAGCTCACTGTAATGTTACTAGATATGCCCTCTAACTGATGCTATATTTAGTATCAGTTAAACTTCTTTGGCATCAAACCCACTGGTTCTCATGAAAATAGAAAGCAGAGGTGTTTTAAGTTCAGCAGAGCATGCTACTGCTGACATTCAGTGGCTGTGCTGTTTCCCTGTAAGGTTCTAGGAGGAAAAAATAATCTCAAAATATGGTCAAGAGTCTGTATGACCAATTTTTCCATGATTCTCACATTTTAAAACATTTAATATACATAAGGAAAAAAAAAAAAGTGGAATAAAGCATTCTAATTTATAATTACTTAAAAAAAAAGATATAAAAATATTCACAGATTTTAGAAATATGGTGATTAGTTCTCCATAAAGACTACATTCATTATCAACATATAGCTTGAGAACTGGAAGAGGGAGAAATTGCTAAGGTTCCACTAATGTCAAAGCTGTAAGTAAATTAAACATATAAAAGTTCTATCTATAAATATAATTTGGCATAAGGATGTCTGATAAATCTCTGACTTTACATTTCCTTAACTCGTGTAAAATTTATAGTCCTATACAATTCTTAACTCGTTCACAAAATCTCCAACACCTTTTAATCTCTATAAAATAAACACAAAAGGGGAGACTACAATTTACCAGATAACATATTGCAGAAGGAGACAACACAAGAGAAAGCATGTACCTGCTACTTCAGCTTTGCATCTGTCCTGTAACTCTGTCAAGAATAATGCCCCAGGTCAAGAGAAAGCCCTCAGTGGATCTCACATCTGCTTCCTGTCTTTTCTCACCTTGCTGCTTTCATCATATTGCTAATATTGTGTTTATTAACTAAAATTTGTATTGAAATAAGCATCATTTTATATGAACAAATATATAAAATTTTTATAGGCATTAGCACATCACTCATCTTGGCTACTTCACTAATATTACAGAGAAATTTTTTTAAAATGCAATCTGCTCCTCTTACTGCTAAGGTGTGAAGAGTAGCCTCTTTCTGTTAAAAAAAAAATTTAAAAGCTGTCATATGATAAAAAAGGATGAAATAAGGTAAAATTGCTTTGCATATGGAATATATGGCATAGATTTTATCTTCTCTATTCCACTTGAGAGAAAGTCCAGAGTATATGGTCTCCAAACAGTATATCTGTACTTCTGGAGGCAGTGTCAAGGACACTGAAAGTGCAAATTTAGATGTTTAAGAACTTCTAATGATATTTATGAGTGGTTCAGCCTCTACAGATTTTTTTTTTTTTTATGTTGGTGCTCATCTTCATTCCCAGAAGCAACAAAAAAGCTAATAGGTGATGGACAGAAAGGCATGAGGCTTTGAGATGGCAGTTCCTCCAACCTGTATCCATGTTAAAACTAAGGCAAGTGATGAGAAGGGACAGGGCAAGATGAGGAAAGGATCACAATGTTTTCACTTCCTAAAGTGAATAAAGGAGAGCTGAAAAAAGAGGGTTTTTTCCCTTTTGGTTCTATTCTGACTTGGGCATAGAAACTTAGCAGAGGTTTCCTGACAGCACTGATTGTCAGAGAGCTGGGGACAGCAGCTGTTTCTCTGAAATCGAGGTAGGTGCAGATGTTGGATGATCCAAATACGCATCAGGCTGGTCATGGTCATCCACAAAGACACTCAGAGCCCAGATATTGCCCACTAACATCAAGGCTGTTGATACAAAGCACTTGTTACAAACCACTAAAAAAACCTTATTGATTGCTTTACAGTCCATACTGGGATGTGTAATATGGTGGTTACTTTGCTACCATTAGTAGACCAAGGTCATCACATTTACTACATTATAAGCACAGCTTTTATCACAACACAGGTAGCAAAAGGCCTTGGCCTCTTAGCTTAATGATTTTGTCAAGAAGGAAGAAAAATTCTTGTGGTTAATGCTGTACCATAAGCTTCAAAGGTTGGTAAGACGACAAAGAAGAAACACTAAGCAAATGAGTAATGAAATAAAACCAAAGGCTTAAAAAAACCCAAAAAAACCCACAAAAAAAGTGCCATACATATATAGCAGAATTTCAGTAAGTTGTTCAAAACAGAAGCAAAATCTACGAGAAAAGAAGCAGATGTATGTGATATTACCAATTACAATCTTCTTCTGGCATCCAAAATCATACTATCTATATTCCTTTCTACCCTTGTGCAGAAAAAATGCATCTGAAAATAATTATGTATTGACAATAATGCATACTAACATTTCAACATAGCTGAAAAGTCTGATGACTACCACATGCCTCTGCACAACCAGAGTCCAGATCTCAGATTTTACCCAGAAATATTCAAGGCTGCCATTTGGTTGTACAGACAGGCTAATCCTGCACATGCATCCTGCTACTGCCATGTAAAATGCAGGCTGCACTAAGTGCCAAAAATGGGGGCTTAACCCATACGTTTTCTCAGAATATGCCTAACACAAAATGATAGAATTGGGTTTCTTGCAAAAAGCAATTATGGCTCCCATTTTTCTCTTAAAAACAGGGCCCTCCCTTATTGTGTTATAGCCTAGAGATTAAGTTACATTCATCCAAAAAGTAAGAGACTGAGCTTGAGCTCCTTCTTTTGCTAGAGGCAATGCAAATTTGCATTACTGGCTACACAGAAGTTAGACTAAAAAAACATTACTTTGCAAAAGGCATGGTCATTTATTAAACCACTCTAACTTGATCAAATTCACCCCATACTCAATGTCCATCAATGAAATTGCACCAGCCTGCTAACCAGTGTACTTAACATAATGTGAAGGTGTTTTACTGCTTTCTGCACAATATAATTTCTCATTCTGTCCTGACATGGAGCTTTGAGTAAATAGTCAGCATTTTGGAAGATGAGGCAGGAAAATTAGAATCTATGAAAAAACATCAGGAAGACTCTATTCACCCATAAATAATTTCAGCTAATTTTACAGTTGTTATGCTGTCCATAAGTACAAAAATGCAAAAGTGTGTATTCATCTGTCCTATCAAACTTTTTTTTAAATGAGTAAAGAGAAGAAAACAAAAAGAAATAAAATAAATCAATAAAATGTATCCAAGACAGAATATAGTTTCACTAAAACATCATTAATCTTCCTTAAATGCATGCTGGATGTAGCAGCAATGTCTTAGCTGTTTTCTGATGAACCAAGACTAAGACACCTAGCCAGTCACCACTAGTGGCCAAAACCAAAAGTAGAGAAGAAAATCGAGATAACATCAAGAAGGGAAAGAATGAGATGAAGATACCAGCAACCCCTGGTAACAACACAGACTGGGGGATGAACAGATTGAGAGCAGCCCTGGCCCGGGAGGTCTTGGGTGTGCTGGTGGGTGAGATGGGACATGAGCCAGAAATGGGCACCTGCAGCCCAGAATTCAACAGGGAAGGGAAGGGAAGGGAAGGGAAGGGAAGGGAAGGGAAGGGAAGGGAAGGGAAGGGAAGGGAAGGGAAGGGAAGGGAAGGGAAGGGAAGGGAAGGGAAGGGAAGGGAAGGGAAGGGAAGGGAAGGGAAGGGAAGGGAAGGGAAGGGAAGGGAAGGGAAGGGAAGGGAAGGGAAGGGAAGGGAAGGGAAGGGAAGGGAAGGGAAGGGAAGGGAAGGGAAGGGAAGGGAAGGGAAGGGAAGGGGAATTTCCCTGCAAATCATTAGAACTGGTGAACCTGAAAAAAGTTGTGCCTAAATGTGGTTTTAGTCTTGCCACAGGTTGTTGTTACCAGGGAGAAATAATCAAATCGTTACTAAGCTAAAAATAATTTTAAACCCCTACCAAAATGAGGTAGGCAAAGAGACTGTTGGTATGAAAAAGACATATTCCTTGAAATAATCAATACAACAATGGAAAAACAAAAGTTTCTATGCAAGAAACAAAAGTATATTGATAAATACATACCTCTGGTGGGTTGCCTCTGACTGGATGCCAGGTGCCCACCAAAGTCACTCTATCTCCTAACTCCTCAGCCAGGAAGGTGAGATAAATTTAAGTCTCTTGGGCTGAGATAAGGATATGGAGAGATCACTCACCAATTAACTGTCATGGGCTATAGAAACAAACATTGGGGAAATTAGCTCAATTAATTACCATGGGCAGCAGGGGCACAGCTGGCTCACCATGGTCTCCACCACGGGTTGCAGGGGAATCTCTGCTCTGATGCCTGGAGCACTTCCTCCCCCTCCTTCCTCACTCACTGATCTTGGTGAGTTAGAGTTGTTCTCACATTCTCACCTTTCTCTGCCAGCTGCTGTTGCACAGAATTTTTTCCCCCTCCTTAAATATATTATCTCAGAGGTGCAACCACTGTCCCTGATGGGCTCAGCCTTGGCCAGTGGTGGGTCCATCTTGGAGCCAGCTGACACTGACTCAGTTGGACATGGGGCAAACTTCTGGCAGCTTCTCACAGGAGTCATTCCTGTACCCCTGTGCTACCAAAACCTTGCCATGCAAAGCCAGTACAATATCTTTATCAAAAAATATGCTATTTAATATACGAACATTAGGCTAAACCATGTCACTGTTACTTTACCCTAATGCTACCTGTCAAGAAGCTGCACTGAGACACTGTCTGACAGGGTGATCTGAACCCATTCCCCAAATCCCACAAACCATTAAAGAAGTTGCCCATGATCCACACCAGGTAATATATTTCCTATCTGACTCACAGCTCCCTGGAAGGGAACATCCTGAGACGTAATTATTTCATGTTTGCCCAAAGCTGTGAGACGAGGGGATGAGGGCAGTGGGCTCTGGGCTGCTGCTGGACAGCTCCCTCAGGGGAGGAGGGGAGGCTCATCTCCCCAACCTGCGAGCCCAGGCACGGCACCAGCCTCTGCCATTTCACCCTCTGGATGCATTCTACTCTGAATCATGCCGAGACACACTATACTGGGGATTTTTTTTTGTTTGTTTGTTTTTTTCTTATTTGAGGAAAATAAAAAAACCAAAACACTTGGTCTTTACCCACTTTTGTAGGACAGGAGGGAAGCACTGGATCTCAGCAATTCATGCAGGCTGGTAATGTGAATGAAGTGCACTATCTACAGGCAACATCTGTACCTTCTTTCAAGCTTATTTTTTATAACAACTACCATTTTCATGTGCAAGCAAGGTATGACCTCTTCTCAATCCCTGTTATTTGAGATTTTCTGAGCTCATTGTAAGAAAAGAAAAGAAAAAAAGCTGAATAATTTTGCAATCAAAAGAGACCTTAATGCTGAACTTCTAAGAGAGTCTAAAATTACTGAGAGTTGTGACTGAAGGAAATAGACAGTTTAGTGCTTTTCAACCAAATTGATGTGTAGTCCTGAAACAGTCCTATATGTCAAATTGTAGGTTGAAGACAGGGAGTTGACTGTAAAATCAACATCTCAGTGCAGTTCCAGTAAATGCTAACAATAATATTTTCCAAAGGTGCACACACATATATGCATGTTCATAGAGAAATTATATAAAGACATTTTAAAGATGCCATGGCATGCTTCAAATATCTATTAAAAATAACATCTGATGAAAATTATCTTTAATGCTCTGTAATTAAATACAATACCAAAATGCTTATGTATAGACATCCTCAAGGAAATAGACAGAGATACAAATGGATTTACTAATCTTTCTGTTCATATGAAGTTAAAGACTGACAATTATATCAGAGTATTTAAAAGGAAGTCAGAGAATAAAACTGCAGTATTCAATCACCATGCTATTTAACCTGCCAGTATATAGATAAAGGAAAAAAACAATGCAGAGTATTGTAGATGTTCCTCTAACATCCTTTTTCCTAACTCTAAACTCTAGCTTTCCTAGTTTGTTTACTAAAATGTTATGTTTAGGATTTAAATTTATCTTAGCAACTCCTCAGTTTCGTCTCCACTTAAAAAAGCTATTTTTACATGTTTTTATGCTCAGGAATACTTGTCTTAATTTATTCACACATACTTGAGACTAAATAATCTATGACATAACTGTTTGTTTTCTGAACTTTTATGAGGAAGAAGACAAATATCCATCATGAAGAATGCAAAGCACTCCCTCACAAGACCAAAGCAACAGTGCATGAAATTGAACTCAAAAAGAGCCTCCATTCTGTGTGACTTCTTGGCTGACACAATTCAGATATTTATAGCTTTACGAATATGCCACTGGAAAAGAACTTGAAGCTTTTTCTAGCTAGGAAGGATTAATGAACATGTGCACCTGGTAATTACAGCACTCCATCTTTCTCAAAGCCCTCACATTGCCTCAATGGCAGAAACTGTAATGAAAAACCATTGAAAATATCAATCTGCAATTCCATAAGTCATTTAATTATTAAAATATATAATCTCTTTTCATACTTTCTATGAACTATGCTAACAGTGGCATGCAAAAAATCATACTTTTTCTTCATGTTATTACCTGGAACACCTAATTTAAAATGAAAAATTCATCTGATATCAGCTTGGGTTTTAACTTACTCTAACCTCAGATTGGAAAATGCATGGTAATAACTGTCAAATACTTCTGCAAGAAAGAGCAGAAAAAAACCACCCCAACAGCCTGGGGTAATGCATGCAATTTTAAGACAAAAATTACATACTAAATTTCAAAAGAAGCTTATTTGAAAAGAAATATTTAAAGATTGGGGAAAACAAGCATTCTGTACTTTTTTTCCTAAAGAAGGTTCTCAGTTATTGTCAGGTGGAAACTTTTTAAGCAGTAATGCATGCTGCCACAAACATTTGTCTAACATACATACCACTAGAAATCTACAGTAGCTGGGGTACTGTTTGTTTGCTAAAACACTTCCCAAATAAACTTGAAAAACACTATGCACTTCATGTCCTATTTTGAGATTAAACCATACTGAAAAAAACTTGGAAAATATTACAAAACAAAGCCACTTTATCATCAAAGTAGTAAACCCCCAAATAGTCTATGAGCATCAATATTCAAATCTTCTCATGTTATTCTGACATTTGATATAACATTAACCTGAAACAGCCAGACACATGAAGGGATGAAACAGACCACCCAAAAGTCAAAACAACCTTACTAATAGAGATTATTTTAAGCAGAAAGCCTCAACTGCTTTACAAGTGAAATTAAATTTTAATATACATTTTAGTGAAGTCCTTAGCTATTAAAACATTTGAATGAAAGCCAATTATAACCTAAATGCACAGACATCTATGTGGCTCTAAAAGTAGTCTTTTAAAAGATATTTAAGCACAGTATGAGATTTGAGCATTAAAAATGGCCTTTTATTGTTAAAACATACTGTTCCTTGGTGGATTATAGAAAAAAAAAAAGGTTCCAGTAGAGATAAGTGTGCATGAAATGCTCTCTCAAGAGTATTCAGCCAAACTGACTGCAATAAGGGGACTTCAAAAAGCAGCAAGAGAAGAGATGTTCAAAGCACCTTGCAGCTTTGGGCTACTGGCCTCTACTGCTGTTTTTAATACACTTAGGTTTAACTTGGGAGCGGATAAATAATTGACAGAGGTATTTTCAGAAAGCTTTGATCACCGCACCGTTTGTCACAAGCTCCAAAGTAGTCGCTGCGATAACACTTAATCTGGGGCTTCTTATTTCAAGTACAAAAGCATCCCCTCCCACCTACTGCTCGCAGACTCCTGCATCAGGGCAGGAGACTTAAGATGCAGCCTGCACAGCACTAACACGCCACGCTCTCCGCCGGCAGATTCCTTCTCCAGCACGCCTATTTTCGCATCCTTACCTTTAAAAGGCTGTCCAGAACCTGCAAAGTTCCCCCAGACGGTTTTAGTTCAGAGCATCCAGCAGTGCATCCGCACAAAGCTTTGCCATTGCGAGTGTGAAGAGAAAGAGCTGCTGGGATGCTGAATGGCACATCAGCCAACTTTGTGTGTATCCGCGGCTCCCTGAAAAAGCTGGACCGAAATTCCCCTCGCCTGCGGATTGGATTCAACAGCACTCAGTAACTGTGAGAGAGAGCAAGGATTTAAAAGGGGAAAAGGGAGAAGCGGGACGGGGGGCACGTCTGAAGAGAAAAGGAAAATCCTGTCCTGGATACTGGCTGTGATAAGTCTTGGCTGTGAAATACAAGCTGCTCTTCAGAGTCCCACAAATACTTGCAAAGCTACTCTTCTGTAATGTTTTCATTGCACTGTGTACCATAGGATGCCATCAGTCTGACAGCTGATATTTCAATATAGAATGTGTTAACTGTTTGCCTAGCTAACATATTAGGGGACAACACAAGCATTTCAGCCTTCATGCTGAAATCATAAAAAGAAAGTGCAATATGTGAATAAAACTAATTTTAGATATACTCAGACTATAATTTTCCTAATTTTCTGCAGATTATTTGTGTACTCATTTAGATTCAAATAACTGTAAAAAATGTTTTCTTTCTTCCCTGTTAAATGTAGATATTGAAGTTCCCATATAATGGCCCATCAGTGTAGACTGTTTCAACTGCATTACTTATCCAGTCCTTGTAGAAAATCTACCTGTAACACTAAGTCCCACCTTTACACTTTATGTGCTAGTCAGTGTAGAGTGAATCAGAGTTTGCAGAGATGCTCCTGACACATTACACCTGCTTTAAATATTCTTTACCAGCACAATTCTTACACTACTCTGAAATGAAACATTTTTACCTGTATAGCTAATGATGTACACAGCATATACAATAAAAGTTAAACTTTATGTATCTAGGAAAATTGGGGCTTTTTCCTTGCAAATTTGGCCTTTGCCATTTTAGGAATAACTTTTATTAACATACAATAGATGCTTTATCACACAGTCTTTCTCAGACCATAGTAGGATACAAATTTATTTCTGCTTGCTGACAATGAAAATACCATTTTCTAGTGGCTCTAATCTTTTGGCACTGGCACAGCAATTTGAGGTTAGAAGTAAAAGTGCCAGGAAGATAAGAGGCCAGATGTACCATAGAGGTGATGACCTCATTTGGCAAAAAGAAAAATATTTTTGGCATTTAGTTTAAATAGCACAGTTTATTTCAAGTGGTACCTTTTTTTAGTGAGGTTGGGTGAGGAGGAACACCTCAATCCCCTCCAAGGTCATAGGACCCATTAAAACAAATAAGACACATAATAAAGGTCAAGCAGGAAAAAGAACCACCAGGGTAAAAGACATGGCTCACAACTATATCTATTCAGTGTATTTTTTTTCTCTACAAACAAACATTGTATCTGTCTAAATGTTAAGGAGTTTACATTCCAAATTGCATTACCAATTATGAGGCGTTAAATTGGCCTGTATAGGTTTTCCAGCTCCTATTGACCTCATCAAACAGCTGTGATTTCTAAGCAATCAGTCTCTAATGAGTTTAGAAACAATAAAGAGAAGTTAAAATACCAGATGTATTTAATTTATCTTTAAAGAAAAAAATAACTCTCTTAAGATGTACATCTTGAAAACTTTAATATGTACAAAATGTTCCTTGGTTTTGCATTTTTGGCTAATGTGTGGAGGAATCATCCTTTAGTGACTGAAAAGGAAAAACAATACTTATGCTCTTCCCGTGTCTTTTTAATATAGTTAGTGCCTTATCAGCACTCAAACACACTCCTGTGAACAGCTCTAGAAAACTACCTAGGATGCTGGAATACCTTAGCTCTCCTTCAATCTTGTCTTGGTTTTATTGTCTTCTAGTACAAACATCTGTAATGCACTCAAAATTATACTGCAAAATTTAAAACCAGGTAAAACCTGTGCACCTAATAAAGGCAACATCTCAGAGAAAGAGCTGAAATGCAAATGTAGCTATTAATTGCAAGGGAAAAATTCTATACAGCCATCTCAAGTAAAGCTTATAATATTGCTGGAATATTCTGCCTTAGAGAAGTTTTTTGTCAGTACTTGTTAAGGCTAGTTAAGATCACCAAAATAAATAGACAAAATGAATAGATAAATAAATAAATAAGTTACTATAATAAATACTTCAATACATTAATTGAAAGGTAGAATACAGGGTCATTGAAAGGGTTATGAACAGAAGGTAATTCTCAGCTACAAGTTCAGTGATTAAAGTATTTAGCTTTTAAGGACAGTCAGTCCATCATCTTTCCTGTGCACAAAAGTAATTGAAAGCAAAAGAGCCTTTACAAAAGGCACTTTAAATGGTTTGTTTGTTTATGTTTGATGACTGTTTAAGTAAGCAGGAAACCAGATAACCTCTCTGGAAACAATTCATTATGTGGCTGCTACAGTACTACAGCACTACTTCAGGAATCATATTGCACACACATTTCATGTGCACTGAGCAGTCCCCTTTGTGTCCTATGCAGAAATATTGCACACACATATTAAATACACATTTGTTGTTCCTTTTGACTGTAGTGTACAAGGACTGAATGTAAAGAAACATCTTTGCAAAAAGATTCAAGTGCTAATCCCAATTTTGATTTACGCTACACGGTAAAGTAGTTTTACTTTCCCTCCTGACATTTTGCAGCCTTTCAGTGGAGCTAACACATCCCATCTCCCCAATCACAGTTCTTTCAGAAAACCAGAGGACTAGACCCTGGAAAACAAAAATCACTAAAATGACCCCACTGATTGCAGCTATCAAGGAGTTATACAGAGAAAAAATGGTTTCTGAGTTATCTTAGCTTGAGTTTGTAGAGAACAAACTTTGACTTAGCAAATGACTAGGAATTCAACAGAGAGATGTGTCTGTGTTTGCCATGAACTCTCCTACAACTGCCAGAAGGCTGCATATTTAAACAGATGTAGATAATCCACAGCAGATCCCAGATAATGTGGAAAACATTTAACCTGAATGTGAAAAGAAGCACATCAGTGTAGAGGGTCCATATTCAGAGCATTTTGTGGCCAGGCAAATCCCAGAAGAGTTTTCTCATTGCTCTTGGATCATCATCCAGAACATCTCTGTAAGGAATATACAAATGACCTTGCCCTGATTGACACTTATGTTTGTGACCATAATGGAGATTATATTCTGCACATTAAACACAAGTCTGTAGTGTGATTTGGGTAGCCAAAACCAGAAGTCAGGAAAACTCTCAGGAAAAAGAGTGGCTTAAGGTAAAAGCAGTGAATGTAACTAAATGAGATTGCCAGATCTATCAGCTTTCAAAATTTGACTCAATGTCCTACTGAGCCTGACATCTTTTGGTCAGACAGGTATCGTAATAGGAATGCAGAAGAAAAAATAATTTCAGCAGCATTAAAAGGACTGTATCTCAAAGACAGTGCTCATTTTTTTGTAAAAACAGCACAGAAAGGGGCACTTTACAGACAGGTATTTTATTCATCTAAGTTATTTCCAGGAGGTATTAAGAATCCACAGGTAAAGGAGACACAGAAAATCTAAAAAGGGCTCCTTTCTATTACCAATTCTCTATTCTTATTGCTAAAAATGCTGCCATTTTGGCTTTAAGCACTCCTGTCATTCCTAGGCCAAAGGTTCTTGAAAACAGAAAGTGCATAAAAGATACAGTCACACCTGAACTTGTCATAGTTTATAGGCTTTTATAGCATGTAAGATAATGGTAATATTACCATTAAGAATTCTGCAGCCCTCAGGGCTCATGGTATTCTTTATTCTTTATGCTTTTAGAAGTTAAGTTTGTGTTTTCTATTTTCCATGACTGTGAGAGAATTCAGGAGCTAACATTGTTAGGGAAAAAGACCCTGCTGCTGCAGCACACAATCAAGTACTCCAAGTATTACAAGGACACAACTAAGAATAAAAAATTAAATTAAGAGCAAAAGAATGAAAAAGATAACCTTCAGTTAGCCCTGAAAAGGTGAACACCCCCTCACAGCACTGGTCCCTGTTCAGCATTGTGTAACACATCTGCAGGAGGTAGTGATTCCCCATCCCTCCCTCCCATGTGTGCCAAACAAACTCAGGAGGCAAGCTCCTTTTTATTGGCTTTTTACAGACTGGTTGCCTACTGTGAAGTAGATATTTCCAGTTTCCAGCTATTAGACAAGAAAAGGTCTACTTATAATCCATTATAAGCTTTCCTGACAATGCAGGTTTTTCTGAACCTTGAGCAGAAGGTGCTGTAGAGGAGGAGGATTTACTATGAACTCCTGATTTACTCACCTCCACTCCTGTTTTCATCTTGATCATTTTAAGAGACTTTTTGAAGAGGAAACTCAACAGACTAAACCTTAGGCTCCCTTTAGAACTACACTCATATCTAGCAGCTATATCAGACCATCCAGATGACCTTACAGACTTGCTAGATACCATTAAAAAAAGTGCTTAAATTACATGGACTTTTGCCTTGTTCCATTTGTGAAGAACTGTTCCACATGAAGAACTGTTTCACTATGCTGGGTGTCCCCAGGTTGGAAGTCCTTGCATAGCAGGTGAGGTATTCTGCAGGTGTTCATGAAGATGAATTAAGTCAAAAGACTCAAAAACTCTCATGGGTGAACTCTATTCTTGAGTCAGTCACTCAAAAGTACAATTTGTTTTGAGATTTCACCTTTCATGTTTCTTTTTAAATAACCAAGTTTTGATGTAAGCTGAGTTTTGTTACTGTCAGAGAAAACAGCTTAGATTGCAGATATCTTTGTTTTTAAGTGACATTAAAAAGAGGTATATTAATAAGGTATATTAGTATAACATACCCACAAAAAGTTATTAGCAAAGTTCTAAAGGGATGGAGAAGTAAGAAATTCCTTAACACTGACAACATCAAAGATGAACACAGAAAGGAGTAGAAACTGCTCTCTCACCTATAACAAAAAATCCTGCCTGTAACTGCTAGGGCACCTGCTGTGCTATCAGCACTGCAGATCTTTCTGCCACTATACTGCCTGTTTCTTCTGATGGGGCTGCCTTGCCCTGTCTTCAGCTCTTGGCACGTGCACAGATTACTTCTGGATTCAGTAGTGAGTTTATCTCTAAAACTTGCTTTGACTAACACATCTGAAAAATGATACTGCAATATCGTGCAATGCTTTCTCTTTCCAGGCAGATTAATTAATTTGCCAGAAGCCTGTGGATGAAATCTTGCAAAGGGCACAGGGAGGCTGGAGATGTGTTCTCTCTGTTGGTATCACCAGTCCTGATCACCTGCCAGGCTGGCTGAAAAGGTGACTGCTCACCTGGCAGTCAGCAGGAAGGAGGAGTTCACACGGAATTCTCATACTGCAATTCACATCATCACATCTCAGTCAATTGGATTGAGCCTCTCCACACAGGACGTTGGATATGAGATTTTACAGATTAATTAATTTTTAGCAAAAGATGTATTAAAAGATGGCAATTTTCCAGGACAATAATTGCTTTATTCCCATCATGCAACAAATATAAAAAAAGCTTCACTTTTATCTTCAAATTATAATTCTCATTATTACAGTTGAGAGAAAAAATGTCAATAATTGTTTTGCACGTTAGTATTTTTAGACCAATTGCTATATATCTTGAAAAAAATTATGAGGTGTATTACAGGAAGGTTGTCAGCTACGTTAAACACTGTGAATAGTTTCAGTAGCTCTAATATATAAATTTACATATATCATCCTACCACTGAAAAGTGCATTTTAAAACTAATATTTGATTTTGCTCCTTCTGCACATCATGTGGTTTCATTCAAGATGAAATTTAGCATGAGAAATTGTCCTGTGATGAAAAAGAACATCGCTCAAAGTGTGCACACCAGTTAGGAAGATGGATTTATTCTACTTCAAAGAAATGCATGTTCTATTTAGACTTGTACTTTATCACACTGGGTTTGGATCTTAAATATTCATTTTGATTATGTATTATTTCACTGATTTATTCACTCATTAATTCAATCCTATAGTAATGTGATCAACTTCAATGGATATATTTAAACTGTTACATACATTTTATCTTTTTGTGCTACACAAAATTCCTCCATCAAAATAGTTAATTAAGGAAGAAAATCAAATTTTTCTTAATCTCACACTAATGCATAATTTTTTCTTTGAAAAAAAATACAACTTAATTATGAAAATGAATCCATGAATTATATGAAGACATGTGAGTAATATTAGAAATGAGCATAGCAAATGAAAAGTCGACACAGTATTCATGTTTGATTTAATACATCAAAAGTGAAGCAAGAGTGTGTCTAGAGAGCTCATGGGTCATATCATCCGACAGATATGTAATACCCAAATGAGTGCTGATAAGAAGATAAAATGAGATATATCTGTTTTTCTGTCTAATGTTTTGTGAAGTCTGTTTGTACCTATTCATTTTGGTGTCTCAGTTACAAAGGCAGTGTATTACAAAAGGATTTGGGACGTCCAAATTTTTTTTACTCCTCAACAAGATTTTTTTTTCTGACTTAGCACAGAATCATTTATTCTGTTCCTGATTTTCAAAGAATCTGAAGGAGCCAAGTTCTCTTATCTCAGTGGAATTGATGATCCTTTAGCCCCTTGCTTCTCGGATGTCTTTGAAAATCCTACGTCCTTTCCCTGATTATCCGTCTATTGAAGAGAACATAAAATTTACTTATCTGGGGTATCCAATATGAAAAATGTGCACACATTGCTGAAAGATGATGGTGATGTGAATATGATCAAAGGGAAACATGGGGTTAGATTCAGGAATAAGGCGGTGATAATTTAACTACCTTTAGCAGAGGTAAGAGTGATTTTAAAAAAACCTGCTTTTTTATTAGCAAAAAAGGAATAAGGGAATACAAAAAAAAAAAAAAAAGGGAATACAAAGCTTACAGTAAATAGAATGTCATTCAAATTACAGACATTTAAGTCGATGACAAATTCCTTTCTTTTTTATTTTTCTTTTTTTTTACCCTTTCCTTCTTCTGTTTCTTTTCTGACTCGGTTACCAGCATCAGCAACAGGACAGTAAAAGCAGCTACAGCATCTCCACATTTTCAGGAGCACAAAGTACTATCGTGTTCTATTTGTGTCATAGCTGTGGCCAGTGTGACAGGCTGGAATATTACAAGGATAGGTCATCACTGAAAAGTGGTATTTTATTTCACAAAGAAAAAAAGTTATAAAAAAATCAGCCCTTACCTAGTAAGTCCTATTTCTGTTCTCAGTCTATGTAACTTATATATTGATAGAGAATTTTATGCATATGTTATGCAAACTACTTTTTAAACAATTGAAAATATCAATGATTGACAATAGCTACCAATTAAAAACACCACTAAGACTTCTGCTGATGTGTTTACAGTTGTTCAATATAGATTTCTTATAATACCACGACCATCAGTTTCTATATTTGGAATATTTTCCGCCTCTTTCTAATGAAATTAATATCAGCTACATTTTTTCTTTTTCTCCAAAAATGGAAATAAAATATACAGGATATTCTAGAAATTTGTTAGCAAAGTCATCTAATTGTTTTGTTGTTGGTTGTCTTTATTAATTGTCAAAGCTTAGAATTGGGCTTGATAAGGTATATGTCTAAAAAACTAAATAAAATCATTGTGCATAGCGTTAATATTAGGAAGTTGAAGAAAAAAATAGCATCTCAATTGAATAAATTAATTGTTGGAGGCTTGAACAGAAGTCATAACAGGGAGAGAATACTGCCACAGTTTGGCTAGATAATACAGTTGCAGATAATAGTTTTATCCATCTTAGGAAAGCTGCAGAAGTATCACTGAGTCTCTTCAAGGTCAAATATAACCCTGATATTGTATTGCTTATACTGCTATGTCAGGAAATGATACATCACAGTTATAAATTTATTAGTGTGAAAAAACCGTATGTGCTATTTGCATTTTGAAAGCAATATTGAAACATTAACTCCTCAATACTCAAAACACCCCAGAAAGATTGTTAGGTAGAACAGATCACAGAATAACAATAAAAAGGAATAAATTATATTCACATTGATAGAAAAAAAATTAAAACTGAGTTAGATTAAATATTTTCCATGTTTCTTGAATATATATACAGTTCATACAGATGCAATGAAAAATTTCCATTAGATCAAAACAGCAAAAGAAGAAACTGGATGGCTTTTTAAATTCCAAATACCTTGGGACCTATTACTGAAAATAACTTCACAGTCTTTTACATATAGAATTAAAGACACCAATGAAGATCATAAAATTAAACTTAAAATTGATTTATGATTCAGTTGAAGATCTCTGTTCTTTTAGACTAAAACACTGCTGTTTCCTATCTTTATGTCCTGGGCAGACATTTTTTAATGACAGCTAGTTAGGAATTTCATCCAATAAGGGTCAAGAGACATCCAAGAAGTTATGTAGAAGTGTTATCATCTTCCCACCCTATCTCCTCCAGTTTTAAAGGCACATCTATGTTCTCTCTAATCCAAAGGCACATCTATTTTCTCTATCACTCTGCCTCAATTTCAGCAGTAGGGTAGGGCTAGTTAAATGGTATCCAGATCAGCTTTACTCCAAACTTTCCCACAGCCCTATTCCCTATAAAGTCAGAAGTCAGTGGTCATCTACTAACTGTTTTAAACTATACAATAGAGGAATTTTTTAACAAAGTAAAAAAATTGTGGAAAAGAGAAAACTGGAAAAATTCAAAAACTTTTACACCCTCCCCAGCCATGGAAAAGCTGATGCAGACATCCCTTTTATATAATATAACCACCATTTATTAACTCTGCCTCAATTAGGTCAGAACGAGCTCCACACTATCAAAACTATCAAGCCAAAAACTGCCAGGCAGTCATTTGGAGTTTGACATTACACATTTGACATTACACATTTGACATTACACATTACTTATATTCACAACATTCATTTAAATGGATAGCTCCCAGCAACCAGAAATAATAAAATTTTTTGGACCTCCTGCCTTGTCTCTATGAGGAAAAAAGAAAATTCAGCTCTAGCCATTCAAGTTAAAGTTGTCTTCAACAATTATAGACCTTTACAAACCAGGGATATCTGAAGAGAAAAAGTTCAATTAATTGCACCTAATAATTAGAGTGAATCAGGCAAAATATTTATCGTTCAATGTCATAAGGGTAGTATGCAGGAAAACTATGATCCTATGGAAGGGTCTTTCTGATCTTCAGATAGGAAAACAGCAATTTCCAGCTGACAGGATTAATTTAAGAAAGAAGAAATCCTGGACACAAACCCAGTTGTAATCCAATTTTTGCCATGTCATTCAAGTTCTTATATTCCACACCCTTTCTGCAGGTAGTACTAACTGTAGAATGCAGTTTTGCACAGAAAATCTCTCCCTCACTGGAAGTCGGTTGACTTTGGCCTATGCAATTATTAATATAAAATAAAATAAAATAAAATATGAAAATAAAGAATGGAAACATATAACCCTAAACATTTTATATTACGATATTATTCTTACAGTGCAGTGATACTGAAAAAAAACCCCAAACAAATAAAAACCAAAATTTTCCTCAGTAGTACCAATTCCCTGATCAAGCTCTTAAAACAATTTTCTATTTTAATTGGAAAAGAAGGGAAGTGTACAAATAGACTTTTGTCATTGTGAGTTAGTTTTACTTTTTACTTTTTTAGAAGTAAAAATAAAGTCCAAATTTATCTGTGAGGTTTTATATGCACACATAATTGTGGAAAATGTGTTGGACTATGTTGCTTTTCACAACCATGAAATTTGGCAAAGTGAGAATTTCATGCTTGTATGCACTCTATCATGGTCACAATCAGGTTCTGTAAATACTTTTCAAAATGAGACCTTTTAAGTGGTGGTCATCATTCTTACCATCAAATTTCCTGGCAACTGAGTATCTGTGCTTCCATTAAATCCAAGATGCTTTGGGAACTGTATTCCACTTTACACTTTTTCTGGCTCTGTAAATAGATACCTAATGATAAACATTATCTGAAGGGAATAAGGGGATTTTCTTTTGCTTTATTTCCAATGAGGTCAATAGTTTACTATTTCTATCACTGAAGATCTGCCCTATGAGTCTGTAAGACAACATTATAATAACCAAGGCTGTGTAAAAAGAAAAAAGAGAAAAATCCCCCATAATTGTCCATCTGTCAAACTTTAGAATTGATCGAAGATGATAGAATAGAAATACATGAAAACTAGTTTCTACCATCAGTACTTTTGTCAAAGTCCTGCTTTGCTTAGCCCTGATTATTTGAAACTCTAACATAAGACATGGAGATTCAGATTCACCAAAAATAATATTTCCTTTATGGATGGCTGCTATGAATATTGCAAAAGAGGTCCTGAAACTTTTACAAAAAACCCTTCCAGAAGTGCATGACTTATTTTCTCCAAAACAAGTAAACTCCTTGATCCAAGACTGCAAAGTATCAGTCATGGTAGAAATATGGTAGAAATAGGACTTTTCAAGGGGAATAAAGAAAGACAAGATGAAAAAGCAAATCCAACAGTGGAGTTACTGAAAGTTCATTTTAGAGATGTGCTTTCTTACCACGTTACTACCACATTTCAAAATCACCTGTTTGCCTTTCCATTTAGTCTTACTTTTACAAAAGCCTATGGTTTAAAATTAGTTTTACTACATCTCAGTATTACTGTATAACTAGAAAATGTTTTTCAAAAAGATAAACAATAAATGCAATGTCCATAGACAAATTCCTCATTTTTATTTAGATAAAAACATCTGAGTTCTACATTTTATCTTAAGAGCTTTTCTTGATAGACCTCGTGTTTCTAAAACTGAAGGAGTCTATATTTGATCAACTGACCAAAACAGTAATTTATGGACATACATTGATGAGTGCAGTGAGAGATGACAGTTCATATTTTACTTTTGGTGCCTTGCTTCACACCATTTAAATACTTTGATGTCCAGTGGTAGGACACAAGACCAAGTCTCTCAAAACTCCAGTCACCCCATGTAGGATTGTGGAGATCAGATCACTGGATAATTTTTCTGCTATATAGAAATAGCATGTCTTGACATCTCATTTATGAGTGCATATGCAGAAACCTTAAAAAGAAAGCTTGGGTAGAAAGAACATACAAAATAAGAGTGCTAAGAGCCTAGATATATATATCTATATCTAATATATCTATATATCTATATCTATCTATATCTAATCTATATCTATATCCTATCATATTCACTCAGAAATCTACTATGAAGTAGAACTCTCTGAAGCAGAAGGGTACAGCAGATGGCAACCAGCAACCAAACGTGGAAACAAAAAGTAGGCATGCTGACATTTGTCAGCAGCTGCAAAGGACAGCCCAATAATTCTGATGGCTTTTGCAATTGTCCAGAGATTTTTCTGCTTGTAATATCTCAGATGAACTAACATTTACTTCAACCTCAGATGCTTTGGGTTTTGTTAGGGAATGCATTTAATTCAAAATAAAAATTGTGTTGCTTAGATTTTCCCAGTTATGGGAGATTTTACTTGTTTCTTTCTTGGTCTGGACTAATAGTTCCAGGAATGAGATTTTATTGCAACAAGGGAAAAAAAATAAAAAGCATTCTTAGATGCTTCCTGAAAAGTTCATTGTCTTAACTTTCAGAAATCATCCAATCATGTGCATGCTCAAACACACAAAAATTATAGGAAAAAGGTAAACATTTGAATATAACATATTGTTATACTTTAAGACATTATTTCCATACCATCATCATGTTTTTAAACTATCTTAGCCTTAACTTCCGGCTTCTGCCACCATATTTTCTGCTTGGTTTGGTGCCGTGTGATTTTGAGTCAGATTTTGCTTCCAATAGAACCTTGTAAAATTTCTTCAAAGAATGATTTATGCAAGGTAGAAAAAGTGCTACATTTATATTTGAAAATTATACTACAGTATTGTTCTCCCAGGAGCCATAAACAGATCAGAGTCCAGTTTGTGCTATGGAAAAAGAGCTATGAACCTCACTGGGACTTTTAATCACAATATGCTGGCTCTGAATTGAAGATCCATTTTCTGTCATGTCCCATTGGACTAACAAAAATCTGTTTGTTCATGGAAGTTAATTTTAAAATTTTAGCAGAAAAAAAAAAAAAAGGATATTGGAGGTGTTGCCCAGATTTCAATCAAGCTTGACCTTATTCCAGAATAAAAAAAAAAAGTTTATTGTTGTGTAGTGTCTTCAAATCAGTTTTTCAAAAACCATAGATGCTATTAAATATTTTTTTCTGTGTCCTAAGAATGTTAGGAAATACCCTTACAAAACTAGGAGTAATTGTATTCTGCACAGTTGTCTGTGGACATTGGGAAATGTGTAAAATAAATTCCCATCTGGTCATACTTTTTTCCATTAGTGCCTTCAGCTTCAGATCTGAACTGGGGAAGTGACTTAATGCAAGAGAAAAGCAATGAAGCCACTAGAAACTTCATCCTTTATCACTGATTTTATTTAAACAGAATAAGAGTAGAAAATCTGACAAAATACCACTCACAATGTCACTCCATTTATCAGAGAGGCCATTGAGATTTTACCAAGGGGAAAAAAATGAGATATATATAAAACACAGTAAAGAATCTCTAAGCTCTCTGTGTGATTTTTTGACCTTTGGGTAAGACCTGAATAACAAAGTTCTAGAGCTAGATTATACTTAAATTAGGACTCTTGTTGACAATAGAAAATAGATTAAAGAGATAGGAGAAAATACTACAGATTTCTAGATTTTCCCTGAATGTTTTTCTTTTGATTATGACAAAATCTGGACAATTTTTATATACTTAAGAGAATATGGCAGCTGATTTCTGACTCACACTAGGACTGCAAGCATTGGAGAGCTGGAAATATGGAATGGAGAGGAAGAGTTTCCCTCTTCTGACTGATCCTGGTCATTGTTCTGAATGACTTTATATGATAATGACAATATAATAGGAATAATGTTAGCTTAAATCATGGTTATAGCTGAAGAAGTGCTTTGGAAATAATTCTATGCAGAAAATGAATATTCTTGAGCTGTGTTACAACCTCATATTCATCCAAATACAGTATTTTATGCTGAAATATGCATGTTAGTTATTGCTTGCTAAACCCTAATTGGTACTTGTCCTGATCTGTCATTCCTAAAAAATGGATATATTAGATTTATATATTCAGATATATGTGTGGAAATCACTGGTCCATGTCCTCTTGTCAGACAGCTGAGATCTAAATTTCTCACTGCTATAATGAAAGCTGTGAAAGACTGAATTTATTAGAATGCAAGGGTCACTTGACTTGGCAAAAAATGTAAAACCTGTATTATACAGATCAATGGCAAGCAAAGAACTTGAATTTCAATTTCTAATATTTTGATATTTTTTGTTTGCTTCTTCTTATACTCTGTTGAGGTTCTTTCCTGTATAAAGTACTTAAATTGTCTAAGAAAACTTACCAAAAGTCAGAAAACAAAAGGATAGAAAAAACTTAGAAATCTTAAAAAAATCCTAAAAAACATAGATACCTAATCCAAAGATCTTAGGAACTATACAGTAGCTGTGCAAATAAAATCAAGAAATCCATGTAATAATGGAACAATGAGAGATTCAAGAGGAATTAAGTTAACCACAGAAAAGTAAAAATAGTCAAAAGTGAGGATAGTCAAAATTTCAGATTTCATACTTACACTTGAAATACATTTTAATGTTTTAAAATTGGAGGTGTGTTGTTTTTAGAAATTTTTAGCAATTTGAAGGCAGAATGGGGAAAGAATTACTTAGTCTACTGTTATATTACTTCATCAGTTGCTTAATGTGCCTAATTATTATGAAGCTATTATGGTATGACAGTCCAGTAACACTCAAAATAATTACCTAGCCCTGTTTATGGAGTTTCTAAATTTGCAGTGTCTTCATGAGATCAAGCACAGCTAACATGATTAATTTCTGCCTTCATGATAAATGTCTCTGAGGTCAAGGGTGTTCAAAGATTTTAAATCAGTATTATATAATAGATGCTGATATTAACTTTAAAAGTAATTGCATCCCACTTGAAGCACTGCTGACAGCACTATGAAGCAAAAGACAATGTACCTGATAATGTAATAAACCAGCCTAATTGGGATTCTAAAAATCCAAACAATTTTGAATACCTCTCTTTTTCTACCACAGAAAATATTGCCAAAACCAAATAGTAAAGTGGTCTACATTTTAGTTATTGTGAACAATTCTGTCAGGTCTACAATGCATAATAAGATAGGGTGCTGTAAGTTCTTCTATAAAGCTCATTTTGATTTGAGATGCAACTTTGAAAAACTTCCAAATGAAAACAGAAATTTCCTAATATGTTACGTTTTAACTGATGTTTTATTTTCTGCATCAGTTATTACTCATAAGATTATTCTCATAATCTTATGAGTTATTACTCATAAGACTATTACTTCAAAGATGTAGCAAAATTTTTTTATGATATTCTGAGCTTTAAGAAAGAGAATTTATATTCTAAGCTTCTCTATATATTATTTCATGCTTATATGCTGTTATTCTGTTTTTGGAGGAATGTGAAAAATTTTAAAACATAAGTAAGAAATATGGAATATTATTATTTGCATACATGCCTTTTACAAATATTCTGAGGTCATAAATGAGCCTCAGGAAATGGTGCACATCCCATTTGTATAACATAGTTCAAATATATTTTAATGGGATCATACTAAACATAACTTCACTTGGTGTCTTTCCATTAATTGTAGAATTTAAACTCAGCTTATACATTCACACTAACTTTACTAAGTTCATCTCTTTCTTTTCTTTTCTCCTGCTGCTGTGTGCTCAACATAATTTCTACTGCCAGAAAATGCATCCTTTTTTCAGATACCAGTATAAGAGTCAAGTAGACTAGGATGCTCTTAAAAATTTGAAAATTAGCCATACAGTCAGGAGATAATTCCATTTCATTAAAGTGATTTTTATTCCTAAATGTGTTATTCTTTCCCTCAATCACTCTCAGTATTATAATAAAAAATCCAGCCATATAAGCAGAACAAAATACATTGTAATTCTTAATGTCTCTTTGTCAAAATACAAGATGTATGAAATTTTTCCTAATTAGGAAGATGGGATTAAGAACAAAAGTTGCATTCAAAGATTGTATTCTGAAAATGCACTTAGGTTACCCCAAGGGTTGTGTTTGAAAACATAATTTCTTTAAAATGCATAAAGTCTGTTGAGACCTCACCAGAAACAAATCAACAAGAAAAGAATCAACACAAAACTAGCCAAAGCATTAAGTATATAACAAGATTAGTTATATGAATGAAATAAAAGAAAAATATTTGCTCTTCAAAATAACTTATCTCAGGAAATGAGGATACAGCAATGCTCCTACTTGTTCCTTATTGCTGAAACATGCTTACAATTCCATCTCAGTCCAGAATGATGTTTCAGTATCAAAATAACTTTGCTAATTTAAGATTCTTAACATTGTTCTTTGTTTCTCAAAACTAACATTGACAGGAATTTATTTTGTTTTGTTTGGGTTTTCTTTTAAACTAAACGTTACTTTCACATTGACTGGTCTCCAAGAATTTCAGGAAACCTGCTGGAGCCCAAGTCAAAATCTCTAAGCAATCTGATGTTAAGTTGTATTAAGGGAAAAAGGTAAATCAGAATTTGAAGACTGATATAGTCTCAAATGATGGAGAACTATAGGTCTGTTAGTAAGCAAAGAGAAAATGAAGCAGCACACGCACCAGCACAACTGAAATTACAGTCTACCTCTAGGAATAAAGAATGCAAAGCCTGCTTAAAGCCTTGAGCGCTGCTATAATGGAAAAAAAAAACCAACCAAAACCAAAACCAACAAACCACCAAAACACCACCCTACAACAATTCTGAAAAAGAAATGAAAGCAAGAGAATTGTGGACAGAAAAAAAGTGATAAAGAATCAGCTATGCCTGGAGTCTTCATTGTGAATCAGACAAAGGAGATAGTGAAATTCTTTGAAGGCATATAAAGAAATAGTCAGCTTATGATTCCTCTGTGTTTTTTCTCAAATATAGCTGTTACCTAAATTTTGTAACTACAGTAAAAGATGGACCAAGTCAGGAATGTCAGATCATCTGCAAAATCATTAGGTTTAGCCATACACTAAATAGTACTGAAAAATGTGTTAATTTTTTTTTAATGTAATTAAACGGTGACTATGAATAGGTGAAAAAACCCCAAAAACATACCAATAGACCAATAATAACCAACAGGGCAAACTTTAATTCCAGTTTTAGCTTTATCATTAAAAAAAAATGAATTCTATAACAGAAAAATGCAGTAACCAAGATGCAGCACCAGCAGCATTTCAAATATAAATGAAGCACAAACATCCATTAAAACCCATTCCCTTTCAGTTTAATAAGAAACATTTATCTATTAAAATGAAATATTCAGCATGCGTCATAGAACTGTCCACTAGATCTTGGATATTCTAGAGAAACAAAAAATATACCGTGGTGGTGCCTTTCTCCTCCATCCCCAGGCCTGCTCTACCATTTCAGGTGCATCTGAGAGGCTTTTACCAAGACCACTGAGTGATGAAACACTTGACCAGACCAGCTGGCAGGGTGAAGCATCTCTGACCATACAGACCGGACAGACCCAGAGGACACAGTCTCAACAAGCACCAAGGGAAATACAGGTTGGATATTAGGAGAAAAGTTTTTTATGGAAAGAGTGATTAAGTTCTGGAATGGCCTGCCCAGGGAGGTGGTGGGGTCACCACCCCTGGATGTGTTTAACAAAAGACTGGATGTGGCACTCGGTGCCATGGTTTAGTTGAGGTGTTAGGGTTGGGTTTGACTCAATGATCTTTAAGGTCTCTTCCAACCTTGTGATTCTGTGAATCCCAGGGGCTCTGGTGTGATACAGGTGGGAACACTGACTGCAACAGGAACATCAGCTGCCCGACCCAGGTGGGGAACCATCAGTCATCCCCTGACAGCCCTGAAATATTTCCTACCTGAATCAGCCCACATGGAGTGGTACAGTTTTTGCTTGGGTTCTAGAAGAAATTGTCAAATGTTTTCGAAATTCCAGTAGTAACTGATCTGAGGATGGAAATTTTGCAGATGACTAAGCCAATCATCTCATGACCCTATCAACAGTAGTCCTGAGTGAGTCCCTTTGAGATGTCCTTGAGCACTGTGGGCTGCAGCAGCTTTGGGTGGGATGGCTCCTGGAGCTCCAGAACCCTCACATTTTCAATACTCACAAAACCATCCCTGATGATGAGGCCTAGGCTCACATCCCCTCATGCACTTCTACTCCTCAACGTGCAACACATTCCTGCTCAGAAATATTAAGGGATTTGACCTGAATTTCACTGAAATTGAGGGGAATTACCTTTATGCAAAGCTGTACACCTCTCTTGATATGCAGGCGTGTGAATCGATTTTGGTATGAATGTTGTTATCGTGAATCTGTAATTAGGCCATTGCCTAATTTAATTGTAACTGGGTCATTCCCCCATTTGATATTTCCTGATTAATAATTTAGGATTTTTAAATGGTTAACTTTCCTATATTCCAAAAGCATGATGTACTGCAGCAAAAAATTAAAATCACTAGAATTAATTGTTAGATTCCTTTTCTATGTGTACTTTTAAAACAAAACATGTACTGTTGTGGTCCTAATTTTTTTTCCCTTCTAAAACAAACAAACAAATAAACACAAAAATAATAAGTTTAGCAGCCTAATTTCATTTACTCTCTATTTTGCCTTGCTTATAGCAAGATTGCAGAATCATCAGCCTTGTGTATTGTGTAACAGGAACCACTGCTGAAGGTATTACAACTAAAAAAGAAGTAATGAGGTAGGATAATGATAGTAAATTTAGAAAATACCAGAACAGGCCTTATTTGAGGCAGTATCACAAGGATGTTCCCAGAAGCATGAGTTCCTCTGAGTCTCAAATCCTATAACACTCAGAAGTAATATAAGTATGAACAAAAGACTCAAAAACAAAATTCTTGTCAGTCATTGTAAATGATATTGGTGTGTCTTCCAATACTCAAAACAGTACACAAATATAACACAACCTATGGGTTCAAATATGTTAGAGTACCCACTCAAACTGAAGTATACAGTTTAAATTGCAAAATCATTTAAGCTAATCACAGTAAGTATTTTCAGTCTGTTCCTAATCTTTGTTCTGTATTGATCACAAATGCAAAGTTTGGCTTTGAAAGAAAACCCAGCTAAAACTGAGGCCCCATATCACCAGACTGTACAATTACAAACAAACAATCCTTGCCTTGAAGCCTTTATAATCTAATAGAAAACACTACAGTACTTTGTGTTATTGGAGCAGTTCCTGAGATCTACTTTACTCTTGAACAACATCTACCAAATGCTCATTCACTCAGACCAGATGTTAATTTGTGCTAAGAATTCTGTTAGATTTCTTGACAAAAAGCTCTCAAACAGTTTAGGTGAGTATAGAAAGAATCTCACTCTCTGGAAAGTTAAGCAGACAAACCAGGTTGTTTTGGGAGGTTTTCTGGTTGGTTGGCTTTTTATTTGGTGGGTTTTTTTGCCATTGAAGGCACAAACAAAAGTCTTAAATACATTCATAACAAAATATTCATATTTGTAGGGATTTTTTTCTTAAAGCAGTCAATTTTATAAAATAACAGTATTAAAACCATAACATAAACACCTATTAGCAAGTAATCCCATTAAACTCAATGATTTACATACAATGTACAGAACAGATCTTTTCCAATTCAGCTGTTAAAAACAACTCTTAAAGGAAGAATGTCTCATGCATTATACTTCAGATTGGTATAGTGCTTCTTGCAAAAGCACAGAAAGAAAATTTCTGTGATCAGAACCTTTCGTTCATCTTGCAGTCTCAAGAAAAGAAACAATATTCCATTTTAATTTAACACAACTGTAGTGACTCAGTCATGGAACACAGGATGAGCTTTATGAGAGATAAGTAGCCAGATAATGTAGCAAAAGAAAAAAAAGAAAAAAAGAAAAAAAGAAAAAAACCCCAATAGTTGTCATTATTATGTTCTTCCCACTAAGAGAGAGCAGAGAACCACCTTGTCTTGCTATGGAAAGCAATAGAACATGGCTATCAAATAATGGAGAGTAAATAAATATAGCTGATCACCTAATTCATATAAAATAATTGGCTCCTATTTCCAGGTTTCAGTAGAATAAAACTTGTATGAACTGTCTTACATAACACAGGTGAATAATAGTTCCCATTTCCACCACACTAATGGAAAATTAACATTCATAGAATTCTCTGCTCGTCTTAGGACCCTGAAATTCAGAAATATTATTTTTATGTACCAAAATTATTTCCTGGATATTTTAATTTGACTTCTAATACCAACCCAATAGCAGGACCTTGCCCAGTTTCAGTACATCTTTATAAATCTTCTTTTAAACTACATTTCCACAGAAATGACAAATAATTGATTTTGACTGTCACCTTAGGGGGGATATGGTGAGACACATAATACTGTGAAACTGAGAAATAATTGCCATTCTAATATAGTAACTGTATTGAAAAAGCTGTTCAGAATATGCTCTCTTTCATTTTTTCTTTCCCTTCTAGCATTTTTGACAGGACTACCCTTTATGCATGCCAAGGCTTTGCAGTCTTTATTAAAATAAAAAACCAAAAAAAACCCTCATGAAGTCATTTTGAAATTAGAAAAATTCTGAGATATGTACAGTTAAAATTTAATGTAATCAGAGCATGATCAGAGCTTGAGTACAACAGTCTATTTTACTCTTGTTCTGATCAATACATAAACTGGAATTTGCCACACTCCACAATATATCATATATCCTTCAATCATTCAATAAAAATTGAAGCTTGTAAAGTCTTAGTATGTGGGGCAAAAGAAAATATTTATTTCTCCTTTTAAGTAGAATCAGGGTAGAATAGTTGCTTGAATTTAGAAGATATTTGGCAAATGCAAAATACTTAGACCCACAAAATAAAAGTTTGGGTTTTTTCTATAGTGGTCTTCATTCCATTGTGAAAAGTCAAACAGATTTTAAAGATTTTAAGAATTGTGTAATTGATTTTTTTTTCCCATGTCAAAAGCCTAGATTTTGAATGAGAAGCTACAGCATATCTGTATTGTGTTTATTTTTAGAAGACTGAGAAGTACGGTATTTGCTGTCTGCTGAAGTATAATAGAAAAAAAAAAGATTGAGATCAAAAAAAAAGTCTTATAAATATCTCATGTTGTTCTGAACTTCTGCCATAATCTTCACTAAAATAATAGCACGTTTTGATTTTAGATGGAAAATTAATTGCATGCACAACTTGATGTGAGCAACAATATGAGAACAAATTTCTTCCAGGAGCTTTAAATAGCACAAAAGAAATAAATAGCCTCTATCTAAAATACTTCCTTACAAGTAGGTGTTGGTAATGAAGTATTTGATAACTCCTCAACACAACGTGTCAAATAGTTTTAAATAAAGTAATTTTTGGAAAACAATTACTCCAGTTTTCTAGATTTTTAAGTTTCATATGATTGAGCTCTCTGAGGTTTTGTAATCTTTTTGACAATGTAAGGGAGATGCTGATACTCTTTTTTCTGCTCTGCATAAACTCTAGGGTTTTCATAATGCAGATTTTTATAATGCAGAGTGGTTCTTTTAAAACAGTTCAGTTTTTGATGCAACATACCATTAACCTACTGTCTTGTCCAGCCTGATTACTACAGGCCTTTACTTTATGGACTTTAGATGGCAATGAAAATCTGTATGTGATAGACAGAATTTGTAAAATCTGTAGGGATAAAAGGTTCTACATAAGATTATTAAAACTATCCATCTGAAAAGTGCCCCATCAAGACCTAGTTGTACTAATTTATAGAATTAATATGTATAGAAAGCTATTCCCCAGGAGTCTTTACTCTTCCCTGATTGTTTTATTTAAGCATTTTTAATGACCAGGCCTAGAGACTCCCAGGCTGGCCAGTTCCAGTCTCACAAGTTCTCTTCACATCTATGCACCAACACCCACAGGTTTAATCATATGTCATAGTGAGCTCTGATGCAATACAAGATTTTCTTCTGGAAGACTTATGGAACCAAACCAGATAATTTTTTTGAGGTAAAAGAGCCAATATTGTCCACTTTCAATGTAGTCATTCATTTAGTCACTCATTTCCCAAAACTCCCAAGACATAGTCAGATTAACTACTCTATTTGTACCATGATAAAAGAATAAATAAATTTAACTCTGAAGTGTATTATCTGTACATGTCAATCATTAGAAATGTCCAGATTAGCCCTGACACTAAGATAAATCAATTAATATGAAAAAAAATGCCTCCTCCATGTCCTTTATTTTTTATATACAAACAAAAAATGCTTGTGAAATAGGTAGAGACCTAAATCACTTTCCCAGATCCCCACATGCTAGCACTCACTTGAATTGGTGAGGATAAATTCCCCCAAGCAATGAGGCAGCTATAGTCAGGTACCACAAAGTCTGACTGATCCAGTCCAAGAACATTGTTTTCTCCAAGACAGAGGAAAAAAACCCCACATTTATTTATTCTACTCATGTATAAAAATTATGCCACTCTACATCTGTGTGCTAGTAGCTATTTCAAACATTTTCCTAATGAAATGTTTGAAAAATGCATCCTAATTAATTACTTACAAGATTTAATTCCATTTCCAGAATAAACAATGCCATGATTTATAACAAAACTTAAATAAAAAACACAGATTGTCACCTAATGGTGCAAGAGTAGGCAAAATCACATAAGCAACTTTAAATTTATTATTTCCCATAGCCTTCAGACATTTTAATGTCCTACTACCAGTGACAATAAATTAATTAGAAACTTTTAATAGGATACTGTAAATTAGGCATTGCGTGCAGTAAAGAAGAATTAAATAACAGATTTATTTGGGAAGAAATACTTCTTACAGCTGAAATAATAAGAAAATATTTTTACTACAAATTTGAAATGAACTATTCTGCTATTTCATCACTTCCATTAGTAGCAGCAACAAAGGTGAGGAGTCTTTTAACAGTAAAAGAAATGGTAAGGGTTAATATATATAAAGAAATTGACTTGTAATTATTTATTATTTTGCTTAGTAAGGAAGATGTGACTATTTTACTAGGAATTAAGTGAAAATGAAGTCTTTCCATTTTTGGTAGAACTTCAGTCAAGAAAGGCCCAAGAATTTATTTTTAAGATGAGCTAAGACCAGAAAAAGAAGGGTTTTGCTCAGTTAGGGCCCAGATGTCACATGCAGAGCTCGTGTCTATTACTTGAAACATTTCCACTGAGACCTTAGAAATGGACCAAGGACTGAAATCCCTGGGATGTCTCTGAGACTTTTCTTTCTTAGGGGCAGTAGCATTCTGCACTCAGAGGTGTTTGATAAGAGAGTGATACTCACTAGAAAGAAAACCAGTGATCTTTGAATAAATGATCTAATCAATATGTGAGTAAGAACTGACAGCAGTCATGAATGCTGGCAATCATGTTTGCACCATTTTATATATCCTTCCAGACATGTCCTTTCAATATGAAGGATATTTGAGTATGTATCTTCATTATTCTAATTAAATATTCTTGCAAAACAATGCCAAATTGGTTTCTCATTTATTTCGAATTCTGTATTTTCTCTCTCTTACACAGTCACTAAGCAATGATAGAAATGTCTTTGACCAGAGTATTTTGCTGAAGTTCTACAAGTTTTCTGACAATATCTCTCATCACCAAAAAACACAAGTCAAAACAGTAGGTAAAGTAGGTAAAACAAAATTGAACCATTTGAATCCAAACTGGAATAAAGAGAATCATAAATTATTGGAATAACCTTTATCACTCAGTAAAGCAGGAAATAGATGTAAAAATAAAAAATCTAAAATATGAAAGCCAAAATCATCATTTACATATGATATGAATCATCATACATATAAGATTGCATTTTTACAATCTTTCTGTTTGGGGGAAAACAAAACAAACTATCCACCTACTTACCACTTTCATGGTGCTTTCATGGTAGAAAATAAGTTGCCTTGAGCACTGAAACACTTTTTTTCTCCTCTCTACTCTTATTGCATTTTTGCTCTATTCCAGAAAGAACTGTTTAAATTTGGTGGTTATTAAATCATTAAAATCCATATAATCCAATTTAGATATAAAAAAGGGAAATTATTAGCATGACCATGACTTTCAGCACTGAAGCCAGGATTCTTGATATCTTCTTACTTTAAACATCTACAAGGCAAAAATATGATGTTCCTGACAGTATGGTGCTGCAGGAAGGAGGTCTAGAGAAGGCATGAGTCATTCACAAGCCTATTGCTGCAGAGATAAGTACCCTAAAATGTAAATGCTGGACAGTTCATTCAATGATCAGTTAAGATCTGCTATTTACAGAGCAATTTCCACATCTAGGGTATTCTCAGAAGGCTGAGTATAAGTATTAGGGCCCATCATTCAATATTAAGGTCCTCTGAGACCTTAAAAAATAAAAACTCTTGATATTTATGCTAGGAAATGAAAATAAATACTTGAGAAACTAATAATAGCATAATAAGAATATTTTAAATCAATTAAATGATGAAAAATAAAGTACTCATCACTGATAAGTCACAAAAAATGAACATGAATAAAATGAAATTTCTTCAAAATTCAGACCCAGAACTTCATAATTTTGGTACTAAAATTTCACCACATAAAATTATAAAATTAATTTAAACTTGAAACCCACAATTGCATACTAAATATAGACCATTGAGCAATTCTTAAAACCAATGCAAAGAAGAAATATTCAGAATGTTCTATATAAAAATGCTATTTTAAAATTTTGAAGTAATGATTCAGGTATGTAACCTCACATCCCAGTTCTGAAACTGTTACAGAATTCCTCCTTTTGCAGCATTTTAGCACGTACCTGTGACACATGAACAATCCCCTTCAAACCCCAATTCTAATCCTTGCTTGCTTATTTACTGTATGTTAACCTAGTATTGGCATCCTGTATAACATGGTGGTTTTGCTGGTTTGTTTTGATTTTTTTTCCTCATACGGAATGGAATGGAGATCAGGGCTGCAAGGCAGATCAATCACAAGATAAGGAAATAAAATAACAAAGTTTAGATAGATGCCTGAAAATTCTATTCTAGCATTCATCCATGGTAAGATGCAACCACAAAATACAGCACCTGAACCACCTTTGCTGATACAGATGGTATTTCACTTTGGGTAATAGTGTGCTATTTTCAGAACTCATGTTCCAGAGAGAGAAATAAGCCCAGGAAGTAAGAGACAAGTTGTCTGGCTACCATGTGAGAGCAGATTAGAAAACTGTGGCTTTAGTGTACTGAACATGGACAGATAGGGAAAATGACTGCAGCCTGTAAGAACAGAAGGGATAAACATCAAGGAGCAGATAAAACTGAACTACAGCTCAGTCCTGGCACTAAAACAAATAAATTAAGTGCAAATGCAGGTGGCTGAAGAAGCAACAGTTACCAAGCATTAAGGAGTAAAGAGACAGAAGAACCTCTCTGTCACAATAATGAGAGGGAAAAAAAATCCTTAATAAGTTTGAAGACAGAGTTCAATACATTTCAAAGGGATTACATGATGTGCAATCCATGAAATGTCCTTTTTAATCTTGTGTCTCCTAATCATAAAATGTGTCAATTAAACTTTCTTAAAAACTGAAACGTGGTATTTCTTCTCAGCACCATAAGTTCTGATCTCAGAAAGTCTAGTGAAAAATTCACAATAAGAATATTTAAGAGTTCATGACCTGAAGTGAAACTATTATTAGATTTCATTCACATTATTTATAATGCATAATGTTGTTTAATACCATGCCATTATGCAGCAAAAAAGAACACACCTCCCCTCCCCAAATACACTTGAAAAATGTAATTACATTTTAACCTCTATTAACATAATCATCTAATCATACTGTTGACTATTGCATTTTATATAAGCATTTGACTCTATGTATTTATTGAATATTAATGAACACATTAATCTTTACTTTTCCAAAGTAGTCCTACTCAGAAATAGTATTACAAATCTGAAGGTTTTGTATATTTTTCTTTTTCTAAAACAGTTCCTTCTCCAGTACCAGACTATTCACTTGCTTGTAAAGCATTTTCAAACAAATCCTGTTAATTCTGAATATGGTTCACTAAGCAGCATGATCTCATTAATAAAACAAGTTGCTATTCTAGTAAATCAGAACGCTCAGCTGTTTTAACTGTTTCCCTAATGGAAATTCTAATGATCTCTTCAGTCAGCCTCACAGAAGCCTAACAATTTTGAAACAAGACCCAGCGAAATAAAGAAGCAATGAAAAGAATGGAAAGAGTGCAACTTCAGACTTAGCATTCTGTCACAAATAAATGTTAACTAACATTGGATCTACATTCTTGAGGTTAGTTGGAATATTTTTGCACCACTTGAATTTTCATTAGAAAGGTACTTTTGTCTGTTTTACTGAACTAAATGAAAATTTTGAGTGACGAATTCATGAGTTCTTGGGATTTCTAACAAAAGAGAGAAGGGAAGAAAGAAAAAGCTTGATGGATGGCAAAAAGAAAAGAACACTACAAACATATCTTCAAAATGATCTCATATGTTGCATAAGAAAATAATAAATGGATAACAAATGAGAAGGAGGCTAGGTCAAAGGGAAATGTAAAACAGAAGCAGTCTTTTGCACTGAATATAAGTTTCTGCATAGCAACACATTATCTCTTTTAATGATGATAAGAAAATAATGCTTCTAATTTGGTGAGACTTTGAAATGTGCTACATATCCAGTGCATTTGTAACATTTATTATGCATCTTACCTTTGTCTGGGCACTCTAAATAATCAACCTTCTCCAAGGGAAAATGCTGATTTAGCAAGGAGTTGGAAATAAATTTAAAAAAATCACATATCTATTTTTTTTTTTAAACCTCATTTGAAGCTGATCAAGGATCCAAGAATAGGGCCAAGGAAGGTAATGGTGCACGGGCAAAGCAAAGAATGGGTAGGGCTTTGTAACACCTTTATGTCTACCTAGATACACATCTTACCTTAGTAATATATATGCTTTTCAAATTGTGGGACAGAGAAAGGGAGTTGAAGTTTCAGAGAACATACACCTAAGACCTACTACCTTTTACATATGCAGCAAAACGCGTCTTTAATTCCTTGATGACTTTCTATTTTGTTAATCAGATCTTAGACACCTTTCTTCAGCATTCAAAGCATTGAAAGTAATGTGCAGAAAAAAAACCAAACTGCTATTTTTACTGCCTCAGCTTAGTGTGTTAGTTAATAGTTGTATATTTTTTATATATTTGCATCACACAATTTTGTTTCCCTTTCAGTTTAGCAGTCTTACAGTCAAGAAATAACAGTGTAAATCTTTAAAAAGTTGACTTGAAATACTAAAATTCAAATGGCATGATTTACTTTTTTAACTGTAGGCCAAGAAGTAGGTTAGTGTTGCATTCAAAAACACCTCTGGCTTTAATGTTAGACAGATCTAACTTCTTTCAACCTGAAATCAAGTAATTCAATCCAGCAATTCAAATTTGCAAGTGCCAATTACCTCAACAGCACTTTTTTCTTATGCACGAATAGTAATTTATAACATGAATCCAGAGTTTGGTCAAGTTATTCAGGTGAAACTATCTACTTCCAAAACATCAGTTTGGAATTAATTCTTCATACCCATTATCATTTGAATTACAAAAGAGGGAAATGAAATAAACTACCAAGAAACTAGAGTTATTATTTTCCTTATGATGCTCAAAGAGCTTGCAAGATGAAAAGCATACAAATTGGAACTGGACACATAGCAACTAAGTGGCTATTCTGTCACACTGCATTTCACAAATAAAAGCATCCTCCAGGTCCTTTGATTAAAACATGAAACAGAAAAAATGAGCAACACTTGCAAGACGTTGTTCACGGAATATCTCTTGTACAGCTCAATGGCTAATCACATTTCTTCCACAAGAATTTAAAATTAAGCCTGATATTCCTGCTGGTCATAAATAACAAATGGAAATTTACAAGCACTTTAAGTAAAGACCAAAGAAATACATAACTATGAAAGTACCACAATATACCATGTCATCCCATATCTTATTTCATTTAAAAATACATCTTACAACAAGCTAGTGAAATTTTTTAGTTAACCAGAAAAACAGACACATCTGAACAAAATTGTCACTGTTCACTCAGCCCTAGAAATCCTCCTTAAATGAGCTGCAAAATAGATTACCCAGACCTTAAAATTTCTTAAACCCTACAGAAAAACAGAATATAGGCTAATCAAATCATACCTGGATAAATTGCTTGGTTTTCACAAGCCCCACGTCTCCAGCCTCTATCTGTGCTCTTGACAGCTTCTCTTCAGTTTCACTTAGCCAATGATTAAATCTCTTCATGTCATAATGAAAAATCTGCCACTTTTCCAAAGATTTGTCAAACCGTCTGCAAGTATAAAAGGAGATGAAATAACAATCCACTGATAGTTTATTTATTGACTACAGAAAAAAAATAAAGAGAATAATGTTGGATGTCCCAGGTTAAAATCAGTATAATATTGATGGCATAATATATTAGCATTTATAACATTTATATCAAATGGCAATATGGCAGCACTTCTGAAGTGAAATTATTTTTAAGCAAATGCATCATAAATCAGTTGTTCTATCAGTTTTAAAATCCTTTTGAAAAAAATGCAATGGTCTTCAAGTGAATTTCCACTTGCATTGTGCAAAGGTACTCTTTAATAAAACCTATTTCCTATGTTTCACTTCGAGTATTTTATAATGATAATTACGCAAAAAAAGAAAAAAAAAGTCTTGAAATAAAACAATGATTAAAAAAAATAGAACATTAAAAGAATAGGGTTTTGAACAATAAACAAGGATGAAAAATATTACAACCATGTCTGCAAGTCTATAGTTCACTACAAAAAGACCAGATAAGTACTTCCAGCACTTTGGGAAGATCTGACCTGTTTTTGTCTAGAGTGACTGATTGATCTCCTGCTTCAAGAACTGTTTGAATTGGCCACTGCCAAATACGAAAGAAATGAAATGAAGACAGATTACAAAACAGATTATAAGGGGGTTTGCAGATAGCCTACATCTTAAGAAATTCAGTTTTCCTTTATGTTAGATTGGTGTGGAAATGTAATAACTAATCAGAGATTAGCTAGAATGTTTTGTTAGAAGATCATCATTAAATGTGCTACTGTTGTTTAGTTTAATAATCCTCCTTTACAGGATTATAATAGATTTTAGGGTGTACTTAAAGGATAAAAACAAAGATGCTCAATTATTTCTCCATGAGATAATCTGGTTCTGTATGGGCAAACTATACAATTATTTGAATGTTAAGGAGTTTAATTCACCAAACAAAATGACATTACTGTGAGAGAATACAAATAATCTTTTCCATTTTACTGATGATTTTTCATTTTTTAGAAGAAAATACAAACAGACTATTGACCTGATTAATTATTGTAGTCACTCTTCTAACTTACTAAAATGACTGTGATAATTAATCACAGTTATCATATTTTATTGCTCAAAATTATCAAACCATAATTTAAAGGTGCATTATAACAGGGTTTTTTTTATAGCTACCTTACTCAGAGTTAAAGAGAAAAAAATTTTACTTTAAAATATCACATAGAAAATAGAATTAAAATTCCATTTCTTTTGGCCCAGAATCATCTCTTATTTTGGACACTATATTAAAACATCTTTCCTCCTGTTCCTCACAAAGTAAAATTACTCTTCTCAGCATGGGAAGCTTATCAGAAGCTTAAATGTAGAAAATTCAGTAGGGTTTGATATTAGTGTTCTTGAATTTGCATTCTAAAACTTGCAAACTGAATCTCTGATCACTGTAAATTCTTCCTCCATCTTTTGCTTTGGGGAATAACAGTTGTAAGGAGAAGAAAAATAAAAAGTTGCAACAAAAAGCTATGAATATTTAAAGCTTAAAAGTTCCTAGTGTTTATTGCTCATGTCTAAAAAAACCTTGTTACTCTCAGTATAAATATAAACCAATACAAGACATTAGTAAAAAGCAGAGAGAATTTATCAACAGGCCAAGTGCCTAAAATTCAAGGCTCTTGCAGTGATTAAATACCTAAGTAATGTTACAATGATAAGAGAAAATGTAATTTTTGCTGCAGTGGCAGCTGTGGGTGCTTTTGAACATCATCAAGCAGCTGACAGCTCTGGGAAGTTATGGGACACTGAGTACACCTAAGTGAGACTTTCCCTTGCTGAATCTCTATTACATCTGCTTACACATGATACTACTTCCAATAGCTTTTTAAACTTTAAAAACAAAGAGGCTTCTGTTTGTTTGTTTGTTTGTTTCATCATGAGCAATGCTGTCACCAGGTGGTGAGTTCAAAACCCATAAAGGAGAAGCCTAATGAACTACCAACGCTGAACAGCTAAATTGCTAAAGCCTTGGCACGGCAGAATGGAGAATAAATTCATAAGAGAGCAGTACTCCCAGGACTGTGAAAACTCAGAAAGAGTCTGTCAGCCTCAAGAATCCCCAAGAACACAAGGTGGAGCAGAGGAAAATTAAAGACCTTGCACACCCTTACCTAGGCATCCACCCTTGTTTGCCATCAGAGAGAATTCATTGAGCTAAAATACCCTTGTGTAGACATTAATCTGTGTCTTCCTCTGCTCCAACCCTTTCCCTCTGACCAGCATAAGACAAAATAGTGGCTCATGAGTGGCCACTAATAGTGGCTAGTGGCTGACTGTCTGAAATCTGGGCACTATTTCCTTTCTGATGTGTTTCTCTCTGGTTTTCTTAGCCCATGCTCAATAACAAGGTGCAAAGAGACACCCTGAAGCCAAGCAGGAGGTTCTGGATGAGAATCTATGACTGGCACACATTACAAGGTACTTAAGCATTGTCCATGAGCTCTGACACAATAAGGCAGATTTATTCCTCTATCTTGAGCATGTTTGGGTTGATAAGCAAAAAACAAGTGTCACATTGGTCCAATTTTTTCATATATGTACTGACACTCCAGCAGGGACCATGTTAAGCAGTGGCTTGTGGGAGCAATTTCATTTTATCATATTAGTACATAATGGATTTATTTTGCCTCCAGAGAGCAAGAAAGAAAAGAAAAGCAATCAAAGACAACTGCTGGGGTAATACACAGTACAATTTACATTAAGTCATAAAAGTATTGGTTGTTTCCTTCCTTCCTCTCTCCTGAACCCTTGGACCTGACATTCTATAAGTAAAATTTAATATTATTTGGTAGCATTGCACATAATCTTGCACAGAGATTTACAAATGCCAATTTGGATGTACTGTCAGTGGAACTCTAAACTGTATAATGGGACTGAACTTGCTGGTCTGTGTCACAAGGCTGGTGTTTTTAGGAAGTTGTGCAAAGATGAAAGGAAAGACCTTTGAGAACAGGGAAGACACAAACATAAGATCAAGTACAAAAGGCTACTGGCTTGTTGTTGTAAACTAAATCTTAATTTTGCATCTGTGTTTTGATTAATTCCTAGATACTTTGATAACATTTCTTAATAAACTATGAAGCCCACTTTTGTGGGAGATTCTGGTTTAGCAAAACTTCACAATCAATTAACCCACAAGAAAAAGAATGCTATTCATACAATTTCCTAAAAGACATTATTTATGTAATGGAAATTGGTATTGCAAGAAACATGTGTTTTATTCTTTATATTGGGAAAAACATGCCCTAAACTTAATTTCTATACTGTTGGTAACAATGTACTGTAGGATTATGCTAATATTAACCCACAAACTTTGCAGTTTTGTCAGCTTAATTCTGCCCAATTAGCACCTTGTAAAAATACACAAACATCAAAGTAGTATAAATAATTATGCATTAAAATGTAAGAGCATTAACTTTAATATTTAAGGCCATTCTTACAGATAACAAAATAAGAAAACTTGTTCTTTTCAAGCAACTTCTACAATTAAATTGCTTAAAGAAAGACCTAACCCATTTTCACAGGTTTTGATGTTTTCATTTGACTTTACACAATTCATGTGAGTTCTTAATTTATATTTAATTCTATATCCTCTCTACATTTGGACTCAAAGTGATTATCTAATTTTAGACACTGCTATATCTTGATCTTGATCTCAGGTTTTGCTGTGGGTCCATTCTGGGACAACACTTAGCTCTACGTATTCTATTTGTACCTTTGCAGTCTGTCTTTCACCCAGAAACTACGAAATAAATAATAAACTGCAACCAAAAGCACCATAGCAATGCCATCCATCAATTCAAAACTTAATTTCTCTCCTCTTCCCAGAAATTAAGTTCCGCAGCATGATATAAATTTAAAAAATTTTACATTACAATTACATTATAAATATTTTGATATCTTGAATTGCATTGATTGTATTATTCTTCTTGCCCTAGTTAGTGATACCATGCCATTCAGTGTCCATCTCTATCAAAGAAAATGACAACTAAATTGGCTAAGAAAAAGCAAGGTCATGTCAGTCATTGTTGGTTTTCAGGCATATACAAATCCATTTTTTATTATATGTGAGAGAGCAATAAACTTAATAACCATTTATAATTGATAACTATACAGCAATGCATTAGATTCTAATGGATGTTGTGCATCAATTGTTTAAATAGAAACACTCCATAAAATTTATAAAACATACATTCTTTTTCTACACTAACTAAAACTATCTATTAGGCATATAAACTAGAAAATTCCAATTGTTTATTTCCTGCAAAATTTTCCTCCATTACAACAGAGAAGTAATCATGTATTTTACAGAACTTTGCCTCAACACTTGGATTAAGTTTAGGTAACAACTTTCCCTTAGAGAAAATGCTTGATTAATGCGACCTAGGTGAAGGAGTAGCATATTTTGCAACTCTCTTAAACTTTAAAAATATCCATGCAATTGGTAATAAAACCAAAAAAATTCATAACTTTTTGAAGTGTAACCACCAAAATCATGATAAGAAAATCCCAAACCAAAAATTTTATTTGAAAAAAACAGTGACTCAATTTTATGGAAATCCAAACCAATATTTCTGCCTGCATGTGAGGGGTAGTATACACATTTCATCCTCCAAAGGTAACAGTGGACACTGCATTTCCAGCCAGGATACTGCAGCATGTCAGTATTACCCACCCTATGGTCGCATCCACCTGATGAAATGAAAAATGAGTGACAAATCACATGAACCTCTGACTGTCAGGGTGATGTTTTCCTCCTTTCCCCAGCCCAGGGGCTCTGACCTGCTTAAGGCCAGTTCTGGTGTGGCACAGCAGCATGAGCTGTCATCAGCCTTTAGGGAGAAATGACTGTGAGAGACCTCACCTGGGGTTTCTGCCCAGGGCTTCAGGGCCAGTTTTAAACTCAGACCTTTGTGGTATTTTCAGGGTCTCTTGTCGTGGGGAGGAAATTATGAATCTGACTCCATGTTCTTAGAAGGCTAATTTATTATTTTATGATATTATATTATATAAAAGAATGCTGTACTAAAACTATAATAAAAAATAGAGAAAGGATACTTACAGAAGGCTCAACAAGATACTAATGAAAAACTCGTGACTGACCCACCAGGGTCCCAACACAGCTGGACCATGATTGGTCATTAAGTAAAAACAATTCACATGTTGGATAAACAATCTCCAACCACATTCCAAAGCAATAAAACACAGGAGAAACAATCAGATAACTATTGGCTTCATTTTTCTCTGAGGCTTCTCAGCTTCCCAGGAGAAGAAATCCTGGCGAAGGGATTTTTCCAGAAAATATGACAGTGACAGACCTTGACCTGGGCTACTCTGTAAGTCTGTCCACAGCACACCTTTCTCATGCAGCCAGAGCCAGCTTTGCTCTCCTCTTTCAGGTATTGGGGGAACTTTGGCAGAGGTCCCTGCTTCCAGCCCCTTGCCCCAACCTTGCTGAGTCTTGACACTCTCAAACATCCCTCCTGGAGCTCTCCAGAGCTGGAAGCCTCAAATAGCCTGTGGGCTGCTGTTGACACCACACACTGAGCAAGCATTTCCACTGTCCTTCAGTGTCCCAGCTCCTGTGACTACAGGGTGGTGGCTGGAAGGGGGGGCAGCCAGCACAGAGGACACATGTCCTACTAAGGGATGCTAGAGGGCCTGGACTACCCAGCTACACCCACTCACCTCCCATCCCACTGACCAAGTGTCCATTAACTGCTGGAGCACACTGGACAGGCTCCTGGAGAGAGCCTCTTCCACCTGGGTTTGATCTGACCTAAATCCACAGCACTCTTTGGTGTGAGACAGAGCACAGAGAGCAGCTGATCCCAACCCAAATGAAATACTCATGGACAGATTCTAAGTCAATACCAGTGAAATCCAGCAGCCCATTCTGGTTCCCAGGTTCTGCTGCACTTCAGATCCCATCTGGGACCAAGGTCAATGATAGTTTTCACAGCCTGGACACAGAGACAGGTGCAAGACCCAGATTTCTAGAGAGCTGAAAAATCATACCCAATGGGGGAAAATCAGTTCTCAAAAAATCTTCAAATTACCATCATAATTCATAAATTTAAAAAACAAGTCAGTGAATTTGTGGCATAGTACATAAGTATGTGTAATGCTAAGTACGTATTACAGGACGTACCCTCAGTAATCCCCTGTAATTACTATGAAGTGCTTAAATCCCATGATTTCCAATGACAGAGTTCTTAGTTCAACCTGTAATAACATGTTTTATCCTCCAAAATTGCCCTGCTCAATTTTATGTTCCACTTCCTATCTTGAAATCCCCCTACAACAGTGGCTTTAGAGCAGGAAGAATAACAGAAAACAGATGATACCAGTTAATGCTGGCTGTTGACTCCCTGAGCCTGAAAGATGTTATTTATCCTGTTTAAGGTGTGGTAGATGTGTACAGAAATATATATACTAGAAAATTAGATGTCCTTCTTTCACAGAAAATCATAGTAATAACAGAGCACTTAGCATTATCTTCTTAAAATACTGATGCCTGTATTGGCACTAGGTATTTTTTATCTTTTACAGCTTTTCAGTGAGTCAAAAACCTTTCTAATAAGTGATTGTTGCTTTTTTGGGTTTGGTTTTTTTTTCTTAAAGTTTACAATAAAATTTCATTTAAAATCCCTTTTACCTTTAATTTGGAAAATTCATTTGAGACAAGAAACCTAAGTCCAAGTAACAGTTACTAGGTCTTATTGTAAGAGTAGCATGTAGTAAACAGCTCTGTTTTTAATGAAACTAAAATGCTGATGACTTAGAGAACTTCAAGGAATGGAAAAGCAGAGAAAACTGTCTTGATAGAGAAGAGTGTTCATCATACTGCTATCAAGGAGAAAATATTTGTAAGCAATAAAGAGCGTTTTTAGATTAAATACCTTACAGTATCTTTTCTGTGTTTAACAAAAACATCTTAAATAATTCTGACAACCAGTAGTACAATAGAAAAACAAACAAAAATATATCTAACTAATCTAAAAAATCGATCTAATCTCAGAAAGTATATTTTCCAGTATCATTAGAATTAATAAGTATTTGCACAGTAGTGGCATTTGAA
Organism: Agelaius phoeniceus; assembly: GCF_051311805.1. NCBI lineage: Eukaryota > Metazoa > Chordata > Aves > Passeriformes > Icteridae > Agelaius > Agelaius phoeniceus. The sequence continues at coordinate 10,882,721 of NC_135266.1, read as the reverse complement.
AGCTTGGTTTTACCTTTCACTTCTGTGAATAATGATTTACTGTAATCAAAAAAAGTATTTGCAATGTCCAGGATAAACAAGAAAGACAATGCATTTTGTGGAAAAGGAGCTGAAGGCAATACTAGCACCTAAAACCTAAAAAAAAGTAAGTGGCATGTTTATGAGAGATTTTATATATATAAACATGTATATATACAAATGTATATTCTCCATATATAGATACCCTAATTATACACACTAATTTCAAAAAAAACCAAGTTGAGAATATTTTATATATATTAGTATTGTGAATAGCAAAATACTTTTAACGCTGTGAAGTAAAATTTATCATGCTAGAAGTTCTTACTTCATGAATAAATAGCAAAAGACATTTTGGCAAATTCATATGCTTGTAATATGGTGAATTTAAACAATGTACAGATGCCTACAAGGGTATAATAATTCAGAAGGTTATTATCTCTAGTAGAGATATGCAGTAGAGAAGAAGTCATATTCTACCTCTTGATCCAACTCAGTTAGGAAAGTTTCTAATGACTGGATGGAATAACTTCCAGAAAACAATTATGAGTCCTGGAGGTAACTCTCAGAAGCATAACCTGTGGCTGTCCAGTACAGGGGAGGTTTAGGGTGGGCATCAGGAAAAGGTTCTTTACCCTGAGGGTGGTTGGGCACTGGAACAGGCTCCCCAGGGCAGTGGGCACAGGACCCTGACCGAGCTCAGGGAGTGTTTGCACAACTTCTCAGGCACAGGGTGTGACTCCAAAACTGCCCTGTGCAGGGACAGGAGTTGGACTCAATGGTCCTTGTGGGTCCCTTTCAACTCAGGACTGTGGTTCTGGGTCTATTAAAGAATCCCAGACACATCATCCTCTCCGTTCATCGCTGATCTCAAAAAATAAAATATATGTGAAAGTAGTTCAAATTATGCAAGCAAGTTATAAATTTAAAGAAATTGTGGCTGAGATGATGCTAAAGGCCAGCTTTGTACAATGTTACATGGTCAGCTACCACTGCAAAGGCCTTCATAAATCTTTCTGGGAAGTGGAGAGTCTGCATTGCACATCCTATTCTTCAGTAATCAGGAGGAAAAAAACAGAATATAATTGGAACAGGCTCTAAGGTTAAGAAGATTAAGACTGTAACAGGTAAGTTTACTGCAGTTTCTGTCTTCAGTTATCTTCTCAAAACCTGTTTTTTTTTGTTTTGTTTTAGAAGACAGAAGTGAACCAGAAATCTAGCCTTTGGGGATACAGCAATACAGCAAGAATCAATGGAAGCTGAACACTCATAGCCTGCTTATCAGAGAAAAGAAGCTCACATATTATGAGGCTCTGATCTTTCATTCAGTCTATATGTCAGTCCCACTATACAGACACTAAGAATTATTTACAGAAGAAAAGCTCTGAAATGGAACATAAAAATAAGCTTAATTTAAAACTGACATGTTCAGTTTAACAATCTTTATTCACTCTCAGTAAAGAAAGTAATTAGTATATACTACTTTTAATAGTATATACTACTACTTTAGTATATACAACTTTTTCAGTAAAGAAAGTAATTACGAATATAGTAGAATATATATGTATGTGTATTTATATTAGCAGTCTTTAAATTAGTCATAACAAGATTATAAATTTGTTTACTCATTAATTTAAAGTTTATTTCGAGATGTTAGAGCTCTGTTTAATAATATAATTAACATGTTCCATTCTCTTCTGATTTGAGTAGATTAACTTTTACTTTCTTGCAGAACAATGTGCAATTTTGATCCTAAAGAACTACAGTTAGATTTCAGGCATAAGAAATTATGAAGAGAAAAATATGAGATTTCAAAGCAGTTACAATTAATTTTTAGTTATTAAGTGTCCCAGCTAGAGATATTTTTAGTTAATACCTGTTAATTGAACTGTCAGGTATATTAAAGCAGACTTGATTAAAATGTCCATACTTTGCCACTGCTACTGTGACCTAAGTATTTAATAAGGCATATTTTACTTCTCTGTAGAAAAACTAACCAAAGAAAAGTGATGCACAAAGCTCTGCAGAATATTCATGTTATGTATTTCACAAAGTGAATTTTTTGCAATCCATATTTTGATGTTTTAGAGAGACCCACTTTGGTATGAAAATTCAGAGCTATAAATCTTTTCAGTATTATATCACAGAAGAGAGCCTTGGGTGCTTTGTTAGCATAAAGAGTTGGGCAGCATGACAGAGCTGCCCATCCCTTAAACATGCCCACAGAGTCATGTTAACTGGCACATAATGACTTCCTAGGCATATTTACAGCAATAAGAGCTTTAGGGTCTTTACCACCCCATTGTGTCATACAAAAACATTAATCAGGCACCATGAGACATTAACTCCAGGAACATTTTTTGAATTATGTACATTTGGCCTATTTCTTTCTGCAACTGCAGCCTCTGGGAACTACAGAATTTTTTGTGTCATAAAACCCCCCTGAGAACTCTTTCTAGGAAAATTGTCCAGGATTCAAAATGAAAATTTTAATTGTTACATAACAAAAGATTATGTTGAATTTAATGCAGATATTTTAGTTTGCCCATAAAATCAAGGAGTTTGGAATTTGGAAATAAATCTTCCAAGCAGGTTTGCACTTTTCCTCAAAACAAAATAAGTAGTTATTGCTTGGACTGTAGCAATACTTACTGTTTCATTAAATTTACAAAAAAGAAAATGGAAGCAGGAAAGAATCTGGAGGAAGACTGTGAACCACACATAAGAGAAGAAGGGACAGGGCAAGGTTTGTGCTGGAATAGTATCATTTTTTTTCTTTCAATACTGATCCTCTTTGTTAGAAGGAAGTATGACTTCTATGACTATTAATATTTAGCACAATGACCAACCTAGTTTTCACAGGAAAAATGAGATGCTCTTAAGAGCAATAAGGTACAACTAAGAAATGAAGATTTACAACAGGGACTGAAGAGGCTTCGATTCCCTGCCCTTATTAATCACATTCCCCACCTTACCTTGTGGCTGGCATCTCAGGGATTTCCAGCCTAGCAATGCATTTTTTCTCAAACTCTTCAGATCTAATAGAGAACTGCTGGCCAGACACACAAGTTAGAGAGAAATGGCAGTTTAGACAGGAGCCAAAAAGAGATGGCAGTGTCTCCCTGGAAGACAAACCTGACACTCCAATCCCAGTTATGACATATCATGGCTGAAAGATAATCATTACTGTTTCTAACAATGCTTGGACAAATAACCAATAATTTTAAATTGCCATTACATTTTGCTTCAAATTCACAGAACTGCAGTTTTTTTCTCAGTAGAAAAAAGCACTGACTCAGATTTCCACAAAAAGATTTTGAGATTCCCAGTGCTTTGTCTCCAGCACTAAAGAAAGTCTTGAAAATCCCCCTTTGCTCGCCAGAGTAACAAGCTAACTGCAGTGGATGCTTCTGCAATTGGTTCTCCACAGACACTTTATCCTCTTCCTCCTGTAACTAGGAAACCCAAAGCAATGGTCCCTGGAGGACAAAGTAATGACAGCAGAGAAGCTCTTTAAGCTTAAGCAACTTCCCCTTTCTGAAAGCAGGAGGGCTATGCAGTCCCATTTACGAGATGACAGCCAGCTTGATTTCTCCAAAAAGAAAACCCCCAGAGTAGTTTAAAAAAGGCTCTCAGTCCTCTGCCAGCTCCTGGGGATCAATACAGCATTTTCATTCAACTAATTTCTCCCAGATTGCTGTGGCAAAAGACATGCTAAGTTGTTTAACTAGGGAAGAGCAGTTGTTTTCAATCAAGCTGTGGTAAGGTACTTTTTTAGTTCTCTGGGTCCTGATTATGTCTTGTTCAGCCCCAGGTGAATCTGGTGACTGTCACAGGAACATTCCAGCATTGGATAAGAACCATACTGCTCCTAATAGGGCTTCTGCAATACAGAATGGACTGAAAATATTATGAAAGTGGTGATTAACTGTAGAAGAAAGAAATACCTGACTAAGCACATTGTGCTCTGTAAACACAGATAAAAATACTGCACTCACACCAAGATCTTCCTTATATTTTTTGGAGAAACCATACTTTTGTTGTTCCTTTAACAGTACAAGGTCAAATATGTAGATTGAGATTGTTTTAAAAATGTGTTTAAAATTCAAAACTTAGGGCTCTACATACTTTAAAAAACAATAGCCAAGCAGGTGTTTAAATTGCTTGAAATTAGCATGGAAGAAAACATGCTGTTCATTTGGAGACATAGGCACACAAAAGAAAAACAAGGAGATGAAAGGTAGAAGGAATTCTACTCCTTTCTGTGCTAGCAAATAAGCCCAGTAAAACAAGCTGTTGAAGAATAAAATAATCTTATTTTTGGACATTACCCCTAGGGAAAAGCTTTGACACACCAGCAAAGTCTACTTACCTATGCTTTTCTTCCCTTACACAGCAAACATCTTAAGGTTCCACTTCAGGGGTTTTTACTAGATGGAATTACATCCTTGTATAACAAGGTTCTGTAATTAATTTATTCTACTTACTATAAATATGTCTCAGTAGAAAACTGGATGACAGAAGGAGCTGCACATTAGTGGAAATCACACACAACACACCATTTGTATTACTTATAAAATCAAGGGCATTAAAATGAGAATCCCTTAAAATTATATTTAATCATAATTGTTAGATTCTTCATTGTCAGAAGTAAAATCTTCTTTTCATCTTCTATGTAATTTCAGATATTTTTTAAATAGCAATTTAACAGCCACATCCATAGAGAAATTTAACTGTGTATGTGCAATGTACATAATTCTATATTCTCTGTATATTTATGTATATAAAGGCTTTATTTCAATTTTTCACTCTGCCTGGTACACACTGATGACTTCAGTGCATAATTTACATTTCAAAGGACACTTCAAATACAAAAATGCTGACTAGGGAAATTGTTCAAATTCAAGGATTATCACATCACTGTAGCCAAGATTTCCTGTGCTTTCTACTACAAAGTGGAAAAAACAGTGATGCAGTAAAAGCCCAGGACTAAAATCCAGACTTTCTACTCAGAATCTGTGTGCCACTCAGGGATAGCAATCCATCTTTCTTTACTCAGTACTATGCCAAGCCTAACTGTAAAATATATGTGCAGATGGAGTGCAAGATTGAATCTGTTTAGCGCTGTCAAGGCTGCCCTGGCCGGGTGCTGGGTCCCTTCCAGGGTGTACATGCACTGCAGAGCCTTACACCTTTTCTTACACAAAAAAGAAGCCATCTACAGTAGCTATGGTGGCCATAGCTTCCACCATTCAGCAGGAAGTCAGCTGGACCAGAGGTTTGTAACTAGGCAGCAGATGAAGATTTGGGGAAGTTGTTAAGGCTGGATATCAGGCAAAGGTTTTTCACCCAGAGGGTGGCTGACCACTGGAGCTCCCCAGGGGAAGTGGTCAGAACACCAAGACTGACCGAGTTTAAGAAGCATTTGGATAATGCTCCTGTGATTCTTGGTGTGTCTAGCATGGGGTCAGCAGTTGGATTCAATTTTCTACGCTTCTCCTACTCATAAACATCATAAACACCACTGAGCATGTCGTCCACAGGAGTGTATTGTGTTAGTCACCCTCACTGCTCTAAGTCCATAAACCCAAAAGGATGCCACTATCAAATCCTGGCACTAAGATTTTCATAAATAAGAAACAAGACATCAATAAATTTATGTTATAGGGGATGAGGAGCTCCCGAGTGCCAAGTGTAAGCTGAGATAGGGTGCTCTGCTCCATATCAGGGCTGCTGATTTCAGGAGTTGAAAACACTCACTAGGTCCTCATTCTCATCTGCATGTCTGGAGAATGTGAAGTTGCACTTTGTCCCTCTCTCCTTTAGCAAACACAGGGCTAGGTTGAGCAGTCATTAACCTGGAGGTGAGGTTTAGCTCACTAGATGATTTGCTGAATTTGCACAGAAAGTCTCCTTTACAAACATTGCTGACAGCAGCAGAAAGAATACTGCTGGGCAGTCTTAGAAATACCAAATATGTAAAATAACTACGCATTCATGATGGCGGTGCATTATTTACTAATTCTTCTCTTTACCTAGGACCAAGGCAGTACATAACAAACTTATCCTCATTACCTATTGTTATTCCTTCTCTGCAAACAGGTAAGGAATCTGGAGCATCCTAGCTTGGCACCCTTTGAAAGTGCTAAGCAAGCAACCTGCTGTCATTTAGCCCAACTGGCGAGGAACCCTGATTGCATCCCAGGATTTGCATAGGTGATAAAAAAGAAAGTATTAAAAAAAAAAGAAAAAGAAAAATGGAGAAACAGAATGAGCTTAGCTGTCTGGCTGTCTTGTGAAAGACAGTATTGTTGTTTTGAAGTTAAAAGAAAAGAGAGAGGGAACATTTTAGAGTTAAAATTGTGCACTTTTTTAAACTTCTGCTCTGTAATTCACTGTTTAGTGATCAGACAATTCAGAGTTAAGGTCACTCTATGCACTTTAATCAAAGTTGGAAATCATAAAATATAAAAATCTTAGATAATGATAAGTCCTAGAAAACCACAAGCTGTTCTCAGACCTTTTTACTTTCTTGCAATACAACCTTCTCCAACTCTATTCTTGGACATATCATATTCAAGACTGTAGAAGCTTATACAGCATAGAAGTCAACTGTGTGGTATTCTTCACAAAAACTGTGCTCTTCCTCTGTCTCTATCAGAATAGAGAGTATATAGGCTACACTAGCACACTCCCAGAGCTCCCAGTTATGCCAGCACAAAAAGCAAGCTGAATCAAGAACTCCATTTTTAGCTTCAATCTTGCCCATTTTCCTTCTAAGTACACAGAGAGCTCAAAAGCAATTCACTGAGGTATCCCTGAATTACTATAAATGCTGATTTATCATTTCTGCTCTGTCTTAACATGTTCTGCAATGTTCAGATCATGGCAAGCATGTTCTACATTACTGTTTCAACATTTCTAGCAGCCACTCTCAATGCTGTATATTCTACCTTTCTATTTGCAGGACCATGCTATGCAAGCAAGGCCAGTTTATTACACTATTCACTATTCACTGGTATTTATAGTTCTCTAACTTCCATACAAAGTGTTCTACTCAGACCCCTTTGCCCCTGTTCCCTTAGCAACACAATCTTTTCAGTTATCAAGTCCCTGTTATATTCCCTTGCACCAGTGATGGCCTTGAGTGGTGTCTCCACTTCTCCTTCTTGCCTTGAGTTTATCTCTCCCATAGCTTCCACTATACCAGGGCCAAGAGGTCTGTGGAGCTCAGCTTCTGTAGCTGTCTGGTCCTCCACATTATTTTATGATGTCACTATCTCCCCTGCTTTAGAGGAATATTAATACTTTAGAGGATACTTTAGAGGATCACGACTAGACTAGATTATTAAGCTAACAGCAACACTTACTGAAATAACTTGATGAAGAAAAAGGATATAGCAGCTGTGACTAGGTCCTATTTTCTTTCACCAGGCAAGATATACATCTTGCCTACACTGAATGTCGTGGACCTGATTTCAAAAACTAAGCATCTGTAACTTCTGCTACTATCGACTGTAGCATTAGATGACAAGTCTGAAAAAGAGGTTTAATAAAAACAGCAAATCCAGGTGGGAACTAACTTGGAGACTCAAAGCTGACTGCTAAGACTCTTTCTATAGATGTTTTCATATACTGTATATTTGTGCACTATTGCTCCATGGACCATAAGCTGAAACAAAACATTGTTGCAAAATTATTTGTTTCTCTTTCAAGAGTCACGGGTTCTAGTGGCCTTTTTCTACTTTTTCCTTTCTCAAAGTAGTGCAAATCCAGTGAAAGCAATGGAGCCAACTGACTTCTACAGTGCCATAATTGAGTCAGAATTAGGAGGCAGAAAAGAGTTTGTTACAGAAGCCTTGTACTTACTTGCCATCAAACTACAGATCCCCTTCTCTTTGTCTCATGTGGATAATTGCCCCCTCATTTTTACAGTGGAACAGAGTACACAGGTATTGTTTACCATTGTTTACAAACTGCCTTTTCAGAACTGATTGGAGAAATGATGCAAAAACCACAATTGTGAACAGCTCAGTGTTTGCTAGGGTCACCATGTTTCATGGGTGCTTCCCCTGCAGACCCCTTGGAAATAAGTGCTGTCCTGCTACAGTGTGTGGAAGATGCAGAAAGACTTGGGGAACTGACCAAAGGATTGTTCATCCAAATGGGAGAAAAGAAATGCAGTTAAACTGGCATTGCTATTGTGCCAGAGGATTTAAAGATAGTGAAGAGAATTGTTGGGCTGTTTAGTGCCCTGCAGGGACAAAGACACTCATGGTTATTAGAGGAATTTATTTCTGGGCCTGCAGTCTCCCACAGTGTCTACTAAAGACTATCAGTTTAGAAAGGCAGCAACATTTTCTCCTTTTCCTTTGCTGGCAAACTACAGTGGTTGTCATTAATAACCCTGACAATATGAAAATGCAGCATTATTCTGTTTAGTAGTTCTATGCCTTCTGATTTTTCACTGATCTAACACATTGTCAAATGCTATACACACAGACAAGACACACAGTTGTGTGTAGTGAAAAAGGAAAAAAAAAAGAAAAATGCTTAAAGCAATCATAATTAAAATATTTGAACCCAGGGTGTTTTGGACCTTTATGGTTTTTAACTTCATTTTCTTGCTTGATTATATTATTGATTTGATTTGATTTTATTAGCATAAAATCAAATCAAAATTAGCATTGCTTTTAAAATGAATATTTGTTGTAAGATGCTAGCCAGTCTTTCATCTGTTTAGGAAAGCCAGAAATACTTTTTCCATTATATAAAAGCCTTAATGGTAAAATCTTAATCCCACCATTTCTACTGAAATCAGAGAGGATGATAGAAATAAGTCACTACTTATGGAAGAGCCTTAAAAAGTCCAGAGAAAAAGATTCATGGAACAGTAGGTGTCTGTACCACCTTTTTTGTGTTACATGAGGGCCTGTGAACCTGAGTGGAAAAGAACAACTCAGTGACTCCCCAGATTTACATTTCATCTTGGTTTCCAGCTAGTCAGAGGGCATTCTGTGTCCTGAAAAGCAGGAAAAAATATGCTGGAAAGATGGAAAAAGCACTTTTCCTGTTAGCCAGTCCTGCACTGGGAACATGGCAAAGCCACCAGGCTGCCCCAGCCCCATGGGTGCAGGGCTCAGGCAGGGAATAAGGGGGGAAAAAAACAAGAAAAAAAATCACACAAATTTTCCCAACACTTTGTTATTTCTAACATCTGACACAGCTTCTCACTTCAGTCCCTCCTTATGTCCATAAAGATGACACTTGAGGGAAGTGTTCATGTGGGTAGAGTGTTAGGATGGAAATTAGGGTCCACTTCTTGGCAAATTAGAATATTTGTACCCAACCTTTAAAAAGCACCTGATTATCACAGCTCTTCTTGTCTTATTTATGAACTAACAATAATATAATTTTTTAGGATGTTTTGAGCCAATTTAGCCAGATTTCTTAAGGAAACTCAAAAAGAGGCAAATAGGACTAGATATGGAATTAGGAACTATTTAATAAATAAGACAGCTGCTATGATTCTTCTTAGGATTTCTTTTCGTTAACCATATGAGATCTAAGTAGAAGTGTCTTGTGCACAGGAAAACACTTCTGAAGGTTTTGCCAGAAAATAGTCAGGAGAGAATCTCATGGATCAGGGGAAAGCAATGGGTCTTGAGTGGCCCTACAATACCACAAATTCAAGCTTTAATTGCAGATTGTCTATCATTAAAGAAAACATTATATGCACAACATGATAAAAGGGCAGAGTCCAGCTTTGAAAAACCAAAATATTCAACAAATATCTTGATGATTTTTAGAAAATTCTGTTATGTAGTGAAACTTGCAAATTAATTTGACTGGCTATTTTTTAGTTCTACATGGAAAGCAATCACAATTACTGCATGTTATATGCTATAATAATATAGTCAGTCTATATTAAACACTGATTCATGTTAATAGATATTTCCACAAAATGTTAAAAATTAAGCATTTAAACAAATCATTTTCAACATTTTAAACAAAAGATTAATAGTTAAACATTTTTCTTCAGACTACATCCCTAAACTATTAATTTTCCTGAGTTAACGAGTTCTGACCTTTTACTGCTTTCGAACACAATGCTGAACCCTGGAAGTTGAGATTTATTATTTTTGTCAGCATCCTATTTCCAGAAATCCCTTTTAAAAATCAAAGTGACAATTTTATCATGTTAAAAACATTAAAAGAACCTAAATTTTGGCATACAATTCTGAGATGATGGATGAAATCTGAGGAACCTACTGAATAAATACTAAATAGATGAATCCTAGAAATCAGAATTCTTTAAAATGTGCTTGCTTCTAAACAGCTATTGAAACTGAGCTTATATTGTTGCATTTTTCTTCTTTTCTCTGAGAATGGAAACAGGGGCATTTATTTATGCTGTGGGGAATATATGCTACAAATTATTGATTTTACATCTATTTAAAGAATATTTATCTATATATCTATTTATATCTATTTAGAGAATATTCTCAGCTACATTTTCCTTATATTTTGCTTTTCTTTAACTATGCTAGCAGACAAAACATACAAATATTGATAGCCTATTTTTTCTTCAGTGTATTCTCTCATTTTGTTTGTAGAAAATTCAATTTCACATTACCATACCAGTTAGTCCATATGATTTCTTTCTCAAAAGATATAAGACTATCATGAGATACATACTGATGAGCTCACAGGATCTGACACCTCTCATGTGTAAATTTCTGTTCATGTGTGAGTATGCCACCCATAATAATATCATGAGAACATAAGGCAAAAATTCAGCTCAAGTAGTTATGATCACTGCAGAAGATAAAAGGGAACAGGGAAAAAAGAAAATTCTCCCCCTCGTGGCAAGGAAGTGGCACAAGCCAACTCCTTTTTTAGGTATTAAACACCAGTGCAAAAGTTCTGATGTGAACTAAAGGAATAATGTGCCTGATACACCAGTTAAAGGCTCCTTTTGCCCAGGAAGGTGAGTGCTCTGAAGCCCTGCACCTAGAGAATAACTTGGTTTAGAAAGCTAAGCTTTATGGCAGCCAAGAACAATGCATACAGGTGTTTTTACCTAAAACCACTTAACTTTCAGTTCTGCAGAATAAAGTGCTGCATCGGTCAATAAAATCTGGACCATAAAGCCTTACAAAGATTAAGTTTCTTTACCCTTTCTCAAAATGGTTCCAAATAAAACTGCAATGTCTCTCAGCCTGAGAGCAAAATCAGAATGGAGCAGCTAAAAGCACTTTCATACTTGCATGCAACTACACACACGAAGATAAATGTACAGAGGATTCAATCTATAGCAACACTTTATACTTAGGAAGGCAAATTTATGGCCAGGAAAAACAGTTTTGCAGACAGACATAACACTTTACAATAATAGCTAATAAAAATGGTGGAAAGAAGCTCTTTGTTTAGTAGTGATAGGGGAAAATCAAACACTATCACTTTTAGAATTTATTAACTAGAACTGACAACAAAGAGTTTGAAAGAAACACTGTGAGTAAAATGATGAAGTAAGACTTAGAAGACATTTCTGAAAATCTGCATAGTTAGAAATTATATTCACAGTTTCTGGTTTGTTGAGAAGCAGATGCTTGCTTTTCTGAAACTTTTAAAATCTTTATAAGTTTAAGAAATCCAAGTCCTTTCCTAGATAAGATGGACAGACACCACAGGACTACAGAACAATAACCTCTGATTATTAACATATTCCAGAGGACTATATCAAGCCAATTCTAGAGAGAGACTGCAGGAAATCTTACTGATGAATGCATGAGACTTTGGATATCTTAAAAGGAGAATACTTATATCAGAAGGTCCTGATTTCTTTGCAGGATTTTCCACCAGATTAAGTACCCCCTACCATTCAAACAAGCATTATGCATTTTCTTCCATGAGTATGACATCAGAGCTCTAAAAGAATAAAACTGCACAAAGTCTGAAAAATATAATGAACCTATAAAAAAGGAGAAGGACCAGCAGGATCTCCCTGCCCTTCATGCTTACAGACAAGACTGAAGAAGGTGAAGTCCTAGAAGCAGACAAGAGCAAGTTGAGAATTATGTCACGGAACTCAAACCCTACAAGTCTTTTCCCCCAGCCAGGCTGCACCTCAGGACACTGAGACAGCAAAGGCTTTACAGCCCAGTGGGGCTTTCTGGGCTGCAAGTGCATGTTGCCTGCTCAAATCTAATTTTCCATCTGCTAACAACCCTAAAAGGGTTGTTCTAAAGTCCTCCATCCCCCACAGCGTTAAAGTGGAAGAAGTGGAAAAGTCAGCATGCTTAGGCACAGAGCTGCCATTTAGAGGGAGCTAAATAGGGCTGAGCCAACAGAAGCCCCACTGAATTAATCAAGAAATGCAAAGTCCAGCACCTATGAAGGAAGAACCCCTCACAAGAATATAGTTTGGAAATTGATTGGCTGGGAAGTGACTTTGAAAAAAGGGATCTGGGGTACTGTGGGCAGCAAGTGGGACATGAGCCAGCAGTATGCCTTGTTAGCCAAAACAACCAAATATATCCTGGGCTGCGTTGGCAGCAGCACAGCCAGCAGACAGAGAGAAAAGACTACCCTTGCTCATTCAGGTCTCACTGTGCCACATCTAGAACACAGTGGCCAGTTTTGCACTGGTCAAAACAGGACCTTTATGAACTGGAGTGAATTCATCAGGACAACACCACGAAGTCATGGGGCTGGGCCCTTGTTCTGTGAGGAGGTTATTGAAGAGCTTCACTCAGGCTCCTTGGAGGGGTGCATAGTGTGAGGATAAAAGGCAACAGGCATAAAAGCAAATATGTTTAAACCAGATATAAGGAAAAATTGCACCATGAGGACAGTCAAGCTGTGGAGCAGGTTGCCAAGAAGTTGATCAGTCTCTGTTGTTGAAGGTCTTTAAGACCTGTCTGGCTAAAGTAACCTGTTCCATTAGTGTTGACCATGTTTTGTGCAGAATATTAGACTGGGAGAGTCCCTGACAGTTCTTCCAACTGGAATTATTCTGTGATTCTATGACACTTATTAAGGAAATGAAAACTCTCTAAGCCACCATAGCTAGATCCCACATAGCTCTGGAGAAAGGGAAAATGTGGCAGCAAGGTGTAATCACACAGAGATAAGGTGCTAAAAGGGATTCTAGTGAATTTTTTATGACTAACAGGGTAAGCAAATAAAACCTAAGGAAATGAAACATCAGTGATTATGTTGTCCATCATTCATTTCCCATAATAAATTTTCTAGCCTTTTAGCCAATTTCAGCCAAATCTGAGAAGCAAGTCTCAGAGGTAATTGTGCTGTTATAGGATTTTGAAAAATTGGTTGCTGGAGAGAAGAAATAACATTTTACTTGTTTTAACACTATAAAAAGACAAGCAGAGGGTCCCTGAGTTCCATTGTGATTGGCAACTGTGTTACAGCTGCCCAGCTAATGCATACACAGATGCAAAATATAGGTATGCTTGGTATTCAATGGGAATTTTATCTGAATTTTTTGCTTTATTGTTTTTCAATCTTGGCACCAACTTCTTTTTAATTTTCTTGCTGTCATACAAGACTTGTGGACAGAACAAGTAAATCAGATAATCTGACTAGAATTGAGGCTATACAGTCTTACAGTGCTATCCTTATGTAGCCCTAATAGATAGAGAATTGCCTCAAGGTCTTAATGGAGTTATTACTAAACCCAATTTTCCTGAGTGATATCAGGCTTAATGATATAGGAGAACAGCAAAATAATTGTCACTCATTTTATTTTAGTGTAACTGCTGGAAGAAAATTTTTAACCTTACACTAAGAATTAATCTCTCTTTTACTAGAAAAGCAACTAGACACTTAAAATTACCAATCAGATGAAATAATGAAAGTCTAGGTTAGAAGAAACTATATATTCCAGGAAGAAACAAATAATATAACATTGGAAAAAAACTACTTGCAATGCATTTATGACACAGTCCCCTGCAGAAGCCCAGAAGATAAGTGGTTAAGCATGTCTCAAACACCAAGAGCCAGAAGGCCAGAGCCAACCAAGGGTTGTTGGTGAGAGCACACTGTGAGAAAGAACAGCATGTGGCTGAGGAAGGGGCCAGGTAGAGGTAGGGCAGTGCTTTTACAGGACAATTGTCCTTGTTCAGGCTCCTGGAGCTAGGACCAGCACAGTACAGGGCAAGTACAGGAATGAGGTCGAGGAGAGGGCATGGACTGTTGGCCAAAGGCCAGCCCAGTCTTTATGCCCCAGTCAAGACTCCTAAAATCCCCCACAAACTCTCTGACCTACTTTCAGAGAGATCCAGAGGAGCAAACTGAAGATGATAACTAATTTGCTTAGAAAGCAAGAAGCTTAGCTCCAGGGTGGGGAAAACTTAGTTTTAAAAAGGTGCCTCCACAAACCTGGCTGGTGCTCACCCCATCAGCTGGATCCCTGCGACCCTTTCTCTCTTTTTTTCTTTTTTCTCTCTCTCCCTCTCTTAAATTTCTCTCTCTCTCTTCTCTTTCACCTGACCCCTTAATCAAAATCCACCACTGTTTACTTATAGTATAACAGACTGATACCAATTTCCATCATGTGTATAATTTAGTAATAAAACTTTGTAAGTGTTTGTGGCCCATCTGACTTTTGTTGTTCTTTTTTGAAAATGTCATCTATAAATGTTAAGGATGTGATGCCACAGTCCCCTCAAAATAACAGTAAATAGGAAACAGGTGTTTTGCCTACTTTTACAAAACATCCCTGCAATACGCTGCTTCAAGTTAAGAAGGAAACTTTTTTCCTATGGTAAACAATATTCATAGTTTCACAGACAAATAAAAATAAATAAATAAAAGGCTAAATTAATCTCAAGGGTCAAATTTTAGGGAGCAGAAATTACTCTATTAATGTGCAGTGTACCTAGTGCTATAAGAATTAGACAAAGTAAATGTTTTTTGTCAGTTCCATAGCTGCAACATTTTGGATCACACCAGAAATATTAACTAGCTTTCACCAAAATCACCTCAAACACTGACTTGCCCACAAAAAAAAGAAAATTTCAAAGTTGACTATCCCCCCTGAATTACTGAAGGTCACCAGACTGAACCTCGTAACCTCAAAGCTATTAGTACCAGAGTCTAAACACAAAACTTGTTGCTTTCTACTCCAAACTTAATGTGTGTCTTCTTGTCTCTTTGGCACATAGGGGTTTATGTAATACCTATAATAAAAGAAAAAAGTTCCTTTCAAACTGCCTTGGAGGAAGCAAGAGAAAATTATATTTATTAGATGATAGCAACAACATATCAAATATGAGATAATAGTGAGAAACAATAGTGATGAAAACTGTATAAACCAGAAAACTGTAACTTCTGACTTTAGCTACAGATGTTAGAAGACTAGGCTCTCTCTACTGCCAAAAATGCTTTCCTGGGAGGTACTTGCAGGGAGGTGTACACTGCACCATGGCAACTAGAGAGCAGCAATTCCTTAAAAAGCTTCAAGGGAATTAAGGGAATTCTGCAAAGAAGCTCACCTTAGTACATCCAGTATGCATTGGACCTAATGGAAGTTCCTGCAATCTCATCCTTCACCCAGTGCACAGCTGACCCAGCTAAATATTCATCCAGCTAAAAAATTCTGGCACAGCACAATGCAATGATTCAATACCAACAGTGAAAGTATACCTTATTTTCAACACTTACAGAAGGTAATGGGAGTCACAGCAAATAAAGTTTTGGACCTGAGGATATCCTGCAGTTCTCTCAGGCTATATCTACATGGATGGCTGCAGCTAAGCATGAATGAGCTCTGCCTGTGCCTTGAGATGGTTGGCTATAAATCAGGACTATCTGGGAAGTTGCAGATGCACTAACACAGCATTGTCCCTAAAGCAAGTATACCCTTCACTGCAGCTGTGTCTCATAGCTTATGACACTGCCCACCATGTCATATTTTTTTGTGTATCTGACATGAAGGCCCCAGACAGTTCATATCCAGATGGCTCAGAGTCTATTTGCTTCTGCCTGCAATTCTCTTCATACATATTTGCATTCCCATAGTTCTACAGCCCACATATTCATGACTAAGCCATAACATTTCCCAGAAATTTCAGTGAAAATCTTTGTTTGTACAGCAGAAAAAGGCTCTACAATAATTCCTGTATGAATGTGGTGCAGTTTTGTCACTGAGCATTTTACAGTAAAGTTATGCTAAGTTATGCTAATTGTCAGCCTTGAGGGCTGGAGATTTTAAAACATACAAGATTCTTTTTCATCTGAAACACTTTCACAGCACAAACACATGCAAGATTATCTCCTCTACTTATTAAAAGAAATTGTGAATTATTTTCACCTCATTTTACAATACAGGCACCTTCAATTCCCATAACATTTTCCTGTTTTAAACTCTTTAATTACACTATGACAAAGATTTAATAAACATAGCTCTTTTCCCAAAAGCTGCAGTGTTATTTCTTATCCTGCCTCAAATTTGCTATTAAAGTTTAACAAATAATTTTAGATTTTACTTATAGCAGTTCCATTTAGAAGATGATCTTATATATAGTGCCCCACGAAAAGAGACATTTTAATGTCCATATATAAGGTAAAAATATTTTCCAACTTTGCTACAAATTTAATCTTTTAGTTATAAACTAGGCCACACAAATATTTATATATATTTTGGGTTTCTTTACCTTAAAAACATTGACAGAAAGCCCCATCTAGATTGTCCATAATAAAACATTTATATGTTATATTACACCTGCTTGTTATATATTATTTTATACTTACTTGCTAGCAATTAAGTAACCAGTGAAACTTACCAATACATTAATTTGATGGTGCAATATTATGGGGGTAAATCAAGTGGCAAATTTGTTGCAAGAATTTGATTATATAGCAACTGCTATGGAATGCATTTTTATACAGTAAGCAGGGTATGGAAATAAATTAACAACTAATGTTGGCTGTAAGACTCAAGCATTATAAGCTGCCCTTTTCAAAATCTAAATGAACAATTTGAGTCACTGTGAAAAAAAGGAAGGAAAAAAAATCTACCCTGCATGTAAATAAGGCATGGTAACTATTTTGAGATTAACATTAGAAAGGAAATAATTTTCTTCTCACATTGGGGATGAACTAATCTGTTCTGGTTTTCACTTTCACCTTGAATCCCGAGCCAAGGGTAATTCTAATAACAAGACTTACAACCTCAACAGAAATATGTGAGCAGACATTTTTTCAGAAGAGAACAGTCACTATTTCTCACTTTCTCTTAAAATACCTATGCCTTCCACTAGTTGCTCTTCTCCTAGTACTGAAACAAAGCCAGCTAACATTAATTTTTGTCATTCACTTTGTCAGAGTTAAAGCAAGTACAAAGAAATGCTGACTGGGCTTAGTGAAAGAGATATATAAAACACATTTAGATATAAATTAAACTGCATTGTTTTGTTATACTTTCTAGCTTAAGATTAATCTCCCCTAATTTTATCTCTCCAAAAGTAATGTATCTAGTCTTATCTTGTCTGGTCTCCCTGAAGAGTCAGAGACTCACAATAAATAGTGCAGCAGGTACCTGGGAAAGGATTGCCTGGCAGGATTGAATTGAGAAAGAGCACAAGCAAATACTGCAAAATAGGTAACTAAAACCTGGATAGCTAAAGGCAGGTCACACGACTCAAATCTTCAATGACTTCACATTTACACAGCATTGTTAGTGCCTCAGATGGAAATTGGAAATCCTCAACTGAGAAACTCTGGGAAGGAAAACATAAATAGCCTAAATGGCTCCCTAGTATATCTAATTAAAATTAAAAATCACTTACAATAATTCTATAATTCTATTTTGATGTCCTTTAAGATAGATATGGCACCCAAGGCTACAAAACCATTTTCTTAAAAAGTTCTAAATGTGCCCCTTTTATCTTTTAGTAGAGTTTGGATTCTTTGAAAGGCTAAGTAGTTTTATAATGAACAGTCACAAAGGGATTCAGACCTAAGCATGGTTTCATAGTGGAATGTTAATGAGAAATCTATACAAGATTTGCATGGGATGAATGAGAGAGTTGGACCACTCTGAAGTAGGAGGTGGAGGCCATGAAAGACGAGTTTCATGTTTCTGGAAATCTATACTCAAGAAAATAATTTCCTTAGTATTCTAACATCTGGGTTTGCACTTGTCAGTTGCTTATAGATACTGCTCCAAGAAAATATCTCATACTACGAGAAGATAACTTTACTCTTAATACATCACTTGGGCTGAATGCACATCTCTCAGTACTGTATCTCTGTAATTTCTACTAAGCAAGAGAAGCTGGATCTGATTCAGATACCATAAACAGGAATGTCCTCAAGGCTTTCTTGTTCTGCAGTAATTCAGAACATAGGCAGGTTACTTACATTTGAAAAATTAATGCATTTGATTTCTTTTTTCTAATGTCTTGATCCAAGAACTTGATTAGTTCTCAACTCAACAGAATATATCAGTCAGGGATTATGACATCTGCTACCATGTGGTCATAAAAATATTACCACAAAATATTATTTCTCTGACAATGAATCAATCCTTTATGTATAATGAATGTTTTCCTTCACCCTTACCAAGATAATCAAGAGCTAATTTAATGTTATCCAGAAAAAGTTGACAGTGGTACTGTTATCCAAAAATGAAACTAATTCTTAGTATAAACCTATTAACTTTTTTTATGTTTTACTCTTATTACTATAAAAATTGCTAGTTGTCTGTGAATTTCATACAGCCTCAATGTATTTTTATTATCGTTATTATGGATTTGCTATCTTTTCTTATAAAAGATTGGCATATCACTTTTTTCTACTTTTCAGAATTATCTAGAAGCACTTTCTAAAGATATCTGATATCAACTTCTCCACATTCTCTCATAACATTTAATTTTTAGTGGATTTGAGATTAATTAGATGTGCATTAATATAGTCAGTAATGTAGGCCCTGGAAGATAATTCCTAAATAAGACATGAAAAAGGCAAAAATTAGTTGCCTGGCACTTCAGTATTTTGCTTTTGAATTATATTAATTTGAGTGTTTTCTTACTTTTTCTGCCTTGTTTGTCTTTTTTTTTTAAACATTCTAATCTGCAATTCCTAAAGAAATATTTTAAACTAACATCAGTTTTGGAAAACTTTGTTGAACTTCATTGATTCAGTGATTTCTGACAGTTTCAGTGCTTCCTTAATTTTAGGGAGCACTTGTTTACAGAAAAAAGACTTAGGCATAAATATAATGGGAAGATGATATCCTGAAAAGACAAACAAGATCTTTTACAAGTGGCATGCTGATAGGATAAAAAGTTATATAAGATAGTAATTTAAAAGTCTATCTTTTATTGTGTTTTTTTTCTCCAAAAATTATGTGTTCTCATTTAAAAAAATTATGTTTTCATTTAATTGAGTAGTACATTTAATTGGTATATAGGGAACCTGGTGTTAGTGTCACTTCCTAAATAATCATGATTAATACCTAAAAAACTCCAGTATTTATAACTGTTGGAAAGAAGGAAGACTATTGTGAAATTCTGGTACAAGGACAGTAAAAACTATGACATCTGAGTGGTTATTCTTACTGGCACTAACACCTTACCTTTCAAAATTCAGATTCTATTATCTTAATACAACTTTTGGAAAGATAACATAAAAATTTAGTATCAAGCAAAGGTTGAAGTTATAAATTTAATCATCAATTGCTCTTTTGCTCACAAAAGACAAATCAGGGCATTTTTCCTGCTGTTTCCTGGAGTTTGTTTTGCACTCATAAAACTGAAACCGAGGGAAAAAATTCCACTTGGTGTAAGATGATTTCACTCCCATTTATCTGTTGGGAACATAATGAGTTACCATGTTCTGATATTAATTGGAACAGAAAAGAAAGTCACTTATCAAAGAACCATGCTTAGATACAGGCTTGACTTTAAAAATTAGTATGTGAAGATTAGTGGTTCACTGTGTTTTGAGAGAATAAAAAATTTGCATATGTCCTAGGTTTCTAAAGCCACTGGAAGGACACTGTAGGATGACCACAGCATTTTTTTTTCCCCAGTGAAATATTGTCTGTTATATTACACTAAGTACAATATGAACTCTTATTTAAATACAGGAAATATGATAAAGTCAAAGTGTGAAATAAGATTTTCAAAAACTGTAGAAGAACTGCACTTGTAAAGGTATTTGAGCGCTCACCATTGATAGCGTATTTCTGTCAAACTGTGCAGGCTCTGCTATAAAACAAACTGAAAATCTATTTTGATTTCTAATTAAAAGGAACTCACTCTAGAGTTAATTACAAAGTATCTAGATATGAATCAGGACTTCAAGGAAATCAATTTCACACAAAAAAATGCAACATGAAGGTTTCTAATCACTTCTATAACATTTAGAGTAAGCTCTCTTCTAGTAACTACAGTGGTAAGGAAAGTTGCTTTGTTCTTCCATCTGTCATGGTAATAGTTGACTTTTCATTTATTAAAACAATAATTTCCATGTTATTACAAGCCTTTGATTTCATAAAACCAATATTCAGAAATGAACACAGTCCCAGTATTTTTGTTCCTGGTACCTTTCAAACATGGAATACTCACATTCACTTAGAAACGCTCCCTTGAAAGAAAGACAGCTCCAATAATAATTCCAAACCTGTCCTTTAGCATCATCATCATCAATAGCATATCTCCTAAACACAGCTTCATCCATGTCTCCAGGGCAGAGTTACACTGATACTTTCACCCCTTACAGACACAAACTGCTAGAAGTAAAATGCTAAAGGCTATATTGTCTTCCTTCACCTCATCCCTTGGATTCATGTACAGTCCAAATGCCCCTCAAAGAACAGCAGGAGCTATAGGGACCATCTAGAGTTCAAAAAAGACCTCTTTAGGCTGACACCAAACCAAAAATATTAAAAAGAAAAATAAAGGTGTATGAATCAGAGAGCAGTCAAGCTTATCATCACCTTGAGCTGCTGTCCATCATACTGAACCAGGGTAAGTGCCCCAGGCAAAGGCCAGCCAGACAGTAATCATACTTTACAGTTCTCCACTGCCTTTATCTGATGACCTCAAAGTACCTGACAAACACTAATTCATTTCACCTCACAAGACTTCTGCTGCTGGCTAAATACCACTACAGCCTAAATAACGAATAATTGAGTGTCAGTGATCATAGTCCAGGCTTTCAACTAACTAAATTGCTGTCCTTGCTATGCACAAGTGTCAGAAAATGCATATAAGGGGATTCCAAAGGTTTCTCAAAGATTGGTCTACTAAAACAGTAACAGGCTGGGAAAAGCCAGTCTAGAGAAAGGAGATTCCAAAGGTTTCTCAGAGCTTGGTGTACTAAACCAGTAAGACTTTGGGCAAAGCCAGTCTCTGGGAAAAGCTCAAAAGCAAATATCTCCTGGTCTTATTATCTGTGTGAGCAGATTTTCTTCAACCTTTTTTCTAACCTATCCTTCATTTTTGTACATGGCATCGTGACTGAGAAGGAATTTTCTTACCACATTAGAACAGGACTTGCTATTTGAAAAAACCAAAACCAACAAAACAATAGGCAAAGAAGAAGAATTTGTAAACTTTACCACACTATAAATCTGTCTCAATTTCTTACACTTTAACTGTTGAGATAAAGCAGAGATGACACAAATATTACTTAGATTTTTTACTATTTATCTCTCTGATTATTATTTTTTTAAGCTTTACTCTCTTCTCTCTCCAGCAATCTAAAATCAAAGCTAGAGACTGGCTGACAGTGGAAATAATGTCTCTAGGAATCTGCAAAGTGACAGCTATTTACCAATATTTCTAAATAAGGAAAACATAGACGTTACCAAGAATTGGATTGTAGAGCAAAGTTGGTTCAGGCTAAACGCACATGAAGTATTTTTTTTTCTTCCAGTAACTGCTTACACATTTAGAATCATGTCTTATTCTATCATTAATGTAATAATTTGCACATAAAGCTAATTTTTTGTATAATAATGACAAAATTTTTAACAAAATTTTCTTAGATAAATGATATTTCAAAACATATTTGTAGTGCAAAAAGTGATATTCTATCAAATATCAATCTCTTGTATTTTGAGGTGGCATAGCAAACAAAACCTTTAATGTCAAGTTTTCAGTATTGACTGAAAAGCCGAAGAGCCAATTTTGTAGAATTCCTATGAATGGAAAGTTTCAATAAATGGAACAATTGATATATATAAAATGATTTTCATTATCAGATTAATGCCATTCATTCTCAGAAGAATTGTAATGGACTTTTCTGTGGTAATTCAATAAATTCTTGAAACTACGACTTTTTAATCTAAGGCAAAGTTATTTGTTAACTCTTAAGTATTCATGCTGGAAAAAAAGGTATATCCCATAAATCATAGCAATTTATGTACCATTACCAGTTCAATGGGTCAATGCAAGTGATAGCTGGTCAAAATATTTTCATATTTTCAGTTTTACTAGAACATTCACAAATTAAATAACAATTCTATATAGATATTCTCTCCTTAGTTAGAAGAAATTATTGTTTGTGACAAAAAGAAGCATAAAACCAATCATCAACAATAGGCCAAATACTGAAAAAAGCCATCAGAAAGAGTAAGTTTTAAAAGTTACTTACACCTGTCGGTCCCTGTACATCTTGTTAACTTTCTCCCATTCAGAATTAAGTTGAGTCAGCTTTTCTTGTATATTTAGTGCTTCCTTTGGTGTAACATTTTTCAAAGCCGATGTCTTCTTGTTGTTAATAATTTCTACATGACCTTGCAGTCTCCCCAGGCTATCCTTAATGCTCTGTAATAGGAAGATTTTAAAAAATAGAAACAAAACATTGTTTTTATAAATAAAAAGTAATTGTTCATAAAAAAGAGAGATTGGTACAAAATGCTAATTAAACCATAACATTAATAATAGGAGTAATTTTGCAATAGCCTGGTATAATAATTGAATGCCCATCCTTTCTTTGAAGACTGAATGAAATAGATCTGAGGAAGTTGATGGCTGGAGGGGAAACAAAGTGCTATTTGCTCAAAAGTTCTGCATGTCAGTATTTACATTTCCTGACCTGACAAAATCGCTTGTAATTTTTTAACTAATTAAAGTTATTACACTGTATTTACTATTTTGTAAAATATAAAGTCCTTGAAGTCCTTACGTAAATGCAAAGGCAATACATTGAAATAATTTCATACAAAACCACCCTGCAAAAAGAAAGAAAAAATACTCTGGGTTCCCTGAGTTCCTAGAGCTCTAGCACTATAATATGCTATTTGTTGGGGGGGCAGGGGAAAGTACATTCCATAACATCCCCCATATGAATAATAATTTGAATTTTTAGGTCTTGAGAAACGTGACTTACATTAAGCAGACTAAATGAATATTTATAAATCAAAAGGGAATGGTAGATGTCTTGTCTCTGGGATGAGTCACAATAAGGAACATGTTTCCTCCTTGTCAGCAATCTATCATGTGGAGGGAAAGCTGGCTGAGTCTGTGTCATTACTCAACAAATCTCATTTGACTTTCCCAGAAAATGTCTCACACTCTGTGCTCCTTACTCAGGTCTACTTAAGTCTTTGTTTTACACCCTCAGGGCATGGATAATTCAGATATTCAATGTTACTAATCTGAATGCAAGAAATATCAGATGATAAAAACATAAAATGCCTCTAAATAGTCCAAGATATATCCCACTGATATAAAGGAGTTAGCATTTGCACAAAACCTCATCCCTGACTAAAAAATTGCACATTTAAAGAACAGGAGAAACTTTAATTGAAATGTTATAAGGTGCCAGGACATACTTAAGCACCTGAGTGAAGTGGCTTTTCTTTTCAGTAGGCCTGAATATCAGCTCATCTGAGCCACACAGGAAGGCACTTCTTGAGTTCCACGTGTTTAAGTAACCAAGTGAAGATTAATATATGTGCCTATGTATATTTACATTTTAGGTTTTTTCAACCAAGTAGACCAATTTTCTAAATATTAAAAATAGATGAAATGTATCTAAGCACTTCAGAATTGGTAAGTGATATATCTCTTATGTTTAAAATTAGTGGTCTATGAAAAAGGTATCAAATTTCTAAGTCAGAATTTTGCTTTTTTTTAAAGCAGATCTTCTACAGAAAGAACAAGATAATACAGCTGATGTTCTGTAAAGGAGTATAAGAATGTCCATGAGAGAAAAAAATAAATAAAAGAGAAATCATGTATATATATACATGTACAAATATACTTATGTATCTCAAACAAATTCCCCATCTATCTTTCATGTTGAAGAGAATGATCTGCAAGCAGTTATCAACAATGCCTTGGGAGATTTTGTAACGTGGTTAACAGAAGCAAACAGAGCTAATTTTTAGAAAAAAAGGAAAACAGAAGATCATTAGGAGCTAAAGTGACAGTAGCCTTTAGGGACTTATCCATCTCACTGCTCTTAAAAGAGAAATTCGAGTGCTAGAGACTCAAGCCTCAGTTCATTTTCACTACCTGGAATTTGTCTTTATCTGCCAGAGAAAGACAACTTCCTGTAAAAATTCAGTTCCTTGGCTATTTGTGTACAAATCTGTCACCAAGCACAGTGTTACTGACAGATCTATTTGGAGAGTGCATGTGAGCACACTCAGTTCTAAATGATGGGTAATTGGGTTCTATTGAGCTACAGCAGAAAAATCACTCTGAATTTCATATTACGTGATTATTCTTGATAAAAATCACTTAGTACACATCAAATATGTATTCCACTGTGTGAGATTAAAAAAAAAAAAATTATTCTGAAATTTTGTAGAATGATAATTTATAATTATATGTATAGCAGATTTTTTACAATATTTCATGCTTTTTCTACTAACATGAAATCCAATAACAGCACAGTTGTTGGTAAGCATGAATGGCTGGAAAAATTCCACAAATTAATTACAGTTTAAAAAACTGTATAGAATTATGAGTTACAATATCTAGTATGGGTATGACTGGCTTCATAAACCATTTTGAAAGGGGATTCTTGCTGCCAGAATTCTGGATGTGTCATGTGTCCAATGAATTCCTATATTCTGAAATACGACACAGTAGAAAAAAGTGCAAAAAACCTGCTCTATCTGTCAGTAGATGAAGGATTACCAAAGGAAAAAAGAAGAGAAAAGATGAATCAGAGCATTAAAATATCTACATTTAAAAAACAACAGGGAAACCAACCCAATTTTCAATGAACTAAATAAAATGCATATGGGAAATACAGAAGAAGATGAACTAGAAGCAGAATTGTTAGAGAAATTATGCATTATATATATTTATCTTACATATATAAGAAATCTCTTCCTCAGAGCCAGATGGCTTTCCATATTAAAACTATGACATCATTAAAAAATATGATAGCAAAGTGTATAATCATATTCTACAATAAGATGTTCCTGACAAAATTAAGAATATTTTAAAAAAATAATAAAAAGAGGTTCTAAAATCTACAGGCCCTACTGCAGGTCTCCCATAAAATTATATAATGCAAGCAACCTCAGGGAATAAGTTTTAAATTCAAAGTTAATAGAATTAAGTAATGAATAGGTATAACTCTGCCATGTCTATGACAACGATCCTTAAAAATTCTACTAACAAAATTTTCTTAAATTCCAGGTATCCTCTTTCATTTTAGTACACTTCTCTTGTGTGCTAGCAAAGATAAATATGGGTTAGTTTTATTCTCTGGTTAATCAGGATATTTGTTCGAGTGTATACATTTCCCACTAAATAATCTGGAGCTTGAACTAGTCAAGTAGCTTGCATGAGATGATAATCATTACACAGGAAAACTTTGTCTTAGTAGGAACAATATAACCATATTAAGTAGAATATATGCAAATTTTTACAGTGATTTAACATTTAGGAAACATTTGAAACATCAGTTGCAAGGAAGGATAATTTACTAAAATCTGAGAGCATTTTAACTCTACATTTTTTTTAATGAAATTGAATCCATTGTAATCCAAATCAATTCTACACAGGTAGCTCAAAGATTGTGAACTCCATCAATATGAACATCATCAGCAGCAAACAGAAATAATGTGTGTGCTTATAACAACAGTTGTCCTGTTGTGAGAGCATATCAGGCAAACTTTACTAATCCATCAATCTGTGAACCACAGTTTTCTGTACAATCAACTCAAGTTTCATCTTTGACAGAACTGTAATATTTAAATTGTCAGTAAAGTACTGTCAGCACAGTGATATAGAAAAGCTGAGGTACTGTATGTCATAATACTTGAAAGAGCTTGTAAATGGGATGATGAAAACATTGCAATGCTCACTTTATGAGATAAAGTGACAAGACTTGGTTTCTCTATCTGACTTTTCCACTCCTTAAAGCTTAAAATGAAGAGCAAAACATTCCTATGAGCTGGTTTCAGCAGATACAATAAATGTGCTCATTAAAGTATTACAGTTTAGTAAATGTTAAAAGCTACCAGATTTTTGCTACAAAAACTCATATTTTACTATTTAACATGTCTTTGATATAAAAAGTCTGTGCTATGACAATTGATATTAGCAATTTCTTACTTGTGTTCAATATTTATCTTATTTGATTATGAGCAATCATGTTTAAGTCTTACTAAACATATTTACTCTGGAGGAAATTTTCAAAGCTGTTACCACTGATTCTTGTAAATAAACCTATTTTTCCTTTCACAGATTAATTAAAATGGATTCTTTCTGAATGGGAGTGAAAAAAAAAAAATCAAAAGCTCAGTTTTAAAACACAGAGCTATTCATGACAGTTCTGTAATTTGATTCATGCAAATCTGTCAGAGAAAAAAAATCAACGACAATTTAATTTCAAACCTTTTCCAACCAGCTGCTGAACAATTTATGCACTACTTTTCTATTTTTACTGCAGGATAATGACAATGATGGATGCTTTTCCTTGGAAATAAATATTCATTAAGCAGGCTCAGATCAAACCTATATCCTTCCAAAAGCCCACGAATGTGCAAGACCCATTTGCCTCTTCTAAGAGATTTATTTTGGAGGAAGATGGAACTGTGCCCACAAATGCATCTCATAACAATTTAATAGTTCAGTTAAATTAAACCTATGGTAGTACTTACTTGTAACCTCAGTAATCAATATTATTAAAGTTGGTGTCAACTCCAATAATACCAAATGTATGTGGGTGAACAACAGATTACTTACAGATATAAATCAGATGAAGATAGCCCCAATGTAAAGCATGAGAAGAACTAAGGAACTAAGAACTAAAGGAAGTAATTTCCCAGTTAACTTCCTGAGGTTTCTCCATCCTCTATTTCTCCATCCAATCTATTAGTGAACAGAAGTTCATCAACAAGGATCAAGTAGGTGCTCATTAGCCATGATTTACATAGTATATTACTTGTTTTTTGTTGTTTTTTGTTGTTTGTTTGCTTTTTGTGCTGAAGAGATTGTTTAAAATGAAGAATGACAATTAGATTGGCATGTTTTGTGCTTCAATACTCACACTGACTTTAAGTTACTGATATTAAATCAGAAGTGGTATAAGAAACAGCCTGCTGGTATTTGACATCTATTGATCGACATCCTATTACCAGTTCTGTGCTTCCTTTGATCCAACACTCCAGTTATGCTTCACTATCCAACTCTACTCCCTTGCTAGGAAACTGAAAACATCCTAATTTTCACAAGTTAGTCAGAATATTTGTGTGTGTGCACATGTGTCTGTGCACACAAATGCCTAAAATCTATATCTATGAATGTATAAGAATTATAAACAGATGTGATTTTACGGAAGCTACCAGCAGCATATGGATGTGGTTTTGTTACATATCCTCTGACGTGGAAAGAGATAAATGAGCTCCCACAGAGGAAAATTCAAAGCATATAGCCAGAGCCACTGCCCTGATTCTCCCTCTAAGCTTCTTTCTTGTAGCTGACTGTAGGCAAATTCCAGCCTCTTTAGGCTAATATTTACTTCTTTAAAAAAAAAAAAATCCTTTTCCTAAATAATCACAGAAAAATGGAAATACAGTCTTCTCTTCATGCTGGATGACAATTTGGACTTGCTGTAATTATATACAGCACTTGAGCACAATTTTTTACAAGGCTTTCCTCACACAAACATTATTCTGCAAAAGCTGATAACTCATTCATCTACTTAGGCTTACAACTTTAATCTCATTCTCTTCTTATGTCAATTCTGTGTTTAAAAAATTCCACCAGTTTCAAAGGAATTCAGTGTTGCAAGCATTGAAAAAACCAGACAGTAATATTTCAAGCATTGAAGAAACCACACAGTAATATTTAAAGTCATACTAACAATACTGTTTTTGCTTTTTCTTAACTACATTATCTACTTATTGGATAATATTCTCTGTTTTGCTTACTAAACGGAAATAACTACATGGAGTACAGACACAATAAGACCTCAAGGTTTTTTGGTCTAACATGGTATGCAACAGCTAAATTTTACTTGGTTTTGTTCCTGTGCAAATAGGAATAGTTTTAGAAATCATACACTAAAAGCAAACAGGCAAGATTGGGTGTTGACAGGGTTACTTAGTAATTACTTACATTTACCAATCACAGAATCACAAAATCACTTCACCACTAGGAGATGAGCTCAGTTGGTCAGAGCATGGTGCTAGTAACACCAAGATTGTGGGTTCAGTCCCTGCATGGGCCATTCGCTTCAGAGTTGGACTTCATGACCCTTGTGGCTCCCTTTCAACTCAGAACATTCTGTGATTTAGATTGGAAAGGCTCTAAATCAAGTCCAGCCATTAAACCAGAACTTTCAAGTCCATCACTGAACCATGTCCCCAAGTGCTATATCTACATATCTCCTAAACACCTCTAGGGATGGCAACTCATCCACTTCCCTGTCAGCCTGTTCCAGTGCTCAAAAAAAATTTCAGTGAAGAATTGTTTTTCCATTAGTCACATGCAAACAAACCTTTAACCACAAATTCTATCTTTAAATACACCATGCCTCTCCATCCTTTCTCTCCCATTCAAGGACTTAATACGCAGATACTGTAACGCTCTTGCCCTCCAAATACAGGTTAAACAGGCAAAAATAAATGAACACTTCAGAGTTTTTCATGTTTTACCCCAATGGGCCCCCAAATACAAACATCCATATATGCACACATCACAGAGATGGGCTTAGAACTTGTAAAACAGATGTCTCAAAGTGAGCACAGGCTATCAAAATACAGAAGACCCAAAATGATGCAATCCAATCATTGCTAAGAAAATCTTTCCATCTTACCTTGAGACACTCTTCTTGTTTGAAGAGGTCCTCACAGTCCTTAGCCTGCAGAACAGGAGAATTAAGGCGATCTTCCACTTCAGACAAGGCTTGCAGAAGGTGAAGGATCTCTGCCAGGTACGTAGAAGGCACATGAGTGGTTTCCACAGTCCTAGTTTCAGTCATCACAAAAGTTGTATCTTCACGAACTGTTTGCTAGTACAGATATACAACAGAATGCTTCCTTTAGTTTCTTAACACCAGACAAAATTACAATAATGCATTTCCAGTCCACAACCCAGAAACAAAAAAATCAAAAGTAACTTCCAAGGACAAATGCAGGAAATATCTGAGGTTTCTGACAGAGATAACTCATGTTCCTTGTGTGTTTGAAATGGTAGGTACTGAAATTAATCCATGCAAGAGTGTGCAAGCTTTTCTTCTACTCTCCAAAGAAATGCAGAGAGGAAATGCAAGAGTATTCTGAGATTATGGTGTTACTGAGATTTTAGTGCTTGCCCTTTAATTTATATCACCACACCTCTTAAAAATCTGTCCTTCATTAAGAAATTTCATGCATGCCAAGTCTAAAATAATAAATAATTTCAATGTATCAAGTAAAATAATGACTTGTATAATAGACAGAATTCGTTAAATAAAATGCAACATATAGCAAATATGCCAACTCTACACTTCCAACTGTATTAAAAATTTGTTCTTTAATCTAGCAAGTATAATTTGGAAGTTTCTGATTTTTAATGCATTCTTAAAAGAAAATTCAGCAACACACCTCTTAATGAAGTCAGGATTTCTTCTAATTTTTTTTTTTAATATGGAAAAATATGAAAAAGACACCCTATTCTGGAAGCACATGCATACACCAAATGTAAAGACATCCCAGAATGTTTGGGTTCCAAGAAAACACTTAATTAGTTGATGGCATTTGAAAGCATACTGACATATAAGGTGACAAAAAAGTGGCTGCTTATAAAAATTCTCTGTATTTCCCATTTGATTTGTAAAAGAATCATAGATAAAAATGTAATACCAAAAGTGTTCTTTGGAGTAGGGAGATCTCTGATTGTTCCTTTTCACTAAACTTCAAATACTAAATCACCTGCATGCCCATTAAAAAAGGGATAGTTTAAGATATCAATTATTTGTGGTTTCACAAGCATAAATTTGTTCATGGATTCCTATTGTGGAACCAAGATCCTTTGTGTTTGATGTCTGTCTTCTCAAAAATATAAACTTTAATTACTGTCAATCTCAAAGAAGTGTACAAGTATTTGTTGGTAAATGTTCAAAAATTCTGTTATTTATATTTGGAGCCATTTATGTAAAAGACAATTGATCAATGGTCCTGAAGAAAACAATATTATTTAGCTACTCATTATGCAAAAGAAAACAAATATAAGCACACTCTACCTCAGCAAGGTGTCTCATTTTAATTCAGGACATATTTCTTTCTTCAGTTACTGAGCTGAGTCATCTGGTTCTTCAATTTTCTTTAGAGTCTTAAAATATGCATATACACACTCTAGAAGATGTATGCATATCACATATAAAGCCCATAAAGTTATCTGTAGACTTGTGTTACTCTGTTGCATTTCTTATGCAAATTTAATTGCTTTGCTTACACTTTTCTCACTAAATGACTTTCTCAGTACATCTGCTAACACTGAAACCTCTCTAATTACCATATCACTGCTATAATTTTTATTATTTAAAATAAGTTGCTTTGAAAAAATTGTGCTTGCCCCTCATATGTTTCATGAATCACAGGCCCTGCAAAAATAACAGTTTACTCCAGTAAACCTAAAGAAAGAGCTGTCTCATTTGATTAGAAAATGGGAGAATCTCAACAGGCCACTGAGACCTGCATGCAGCAATATATATTTTAATTCCTCAAGACTACACTCAGACTTCTACATGCAGCAATGAACTTCAGACCCACATAAGGAATATTTTAACTATATTTGACTCAGAGGACAGAATATTTCTAGTTACAGTAATGAAAAGAGCATGCTAAGTGTGCAAGGGTTGCCACTCAAAAAAAGGTCACATGAATATGTGAAGCAGCATACAAAATACAATTTAATTCAATAATTGTATGTGATTAGCCTACTCTTTTCAACCCAAATTTGGGCCAATAAATATATACACACATATATGCACATGCATCTATTTAGATAAAATAAAATCTGTGTCTTCTCACTCTAAACTATTCCTGAACCTACAAAAAAGTCAAGTAGAAATTAGATGTGTAAGCACTTCATGGTTATCACAATTATTTATAGTGGCAAAATCAGGTACCTTTCAATCATTGTTATGAAGAAAAATGGGATGTGTGCAACCTTATATTCATTCATATATTCATATATTTACTGCCCTTACAGGAAACTTTAAATATTTCTCATAGCTGGATGATTACTTGTGTAGTTATACTGTTTATATTGTTAGTTAAACTGTAAAACACTACAATCAGAGAAATAAATAAAAAAATAAACAAACAAAAGGATAGATTTATAAAAGTAGACACCTACCAGGACATGCCCTCACACTTTGGTACATTTTTTTTTTTTTAAAAGTCACAGTGAAAATAAATTAGTTTCTGAATACTATTTTTAAAAGAAGAGTTGAAAATTTGATACTACTTTAGAAATCAAGGATTAGGTATCTTTATCTTTATTGGGGTTTTCAACAGGTCACAGGTCTTTCTTTCCTTCCATTTTTCCTTCATTTAAAGTGTCATGATACAACCCACAGCAGAAGCTGCCATCTTGCACCAAGGAACAGAGGGTAGGCAGGTGCAGAATTGACAACTTTATTGAGCAAAGAGAAGCATTTTTAGCTTGCCCCAATGTTCCCTGGAATTTCCTCATATTAGACAATAAAACAGGCAGAGTCCTTCCTTATATTCTAGACAAGCATTTTACTAGAAATGCAAAGCTGAAACTGAGTCATATCCTAACACTGTAGGGAGAAAAAAAATAACCTTACAAAAGGAGATCACAGAAGGTGGGAGCAACTACTACTAAAATAATATTAATTCAGTACAGATATGTGTAATTGATAATGCCAAAATGGCTCATCAGAACCATGGTAGGTTAAGACTTTATAAGGATTAAAAATTAATAGGAAAGTAGAAATTAAAGATAGAGATAGCCATTTAAGAATGGGTTTGGATAAGTTGAATCTGTTAAAATGGCAGAATGTATTACAGATACTTAAAAATATTTAAATTGCTATTTAAAATATATATATATGTATATGTATATATATATATAGTACAACATACATTTAAACTACAAATTAACTGTTAAGTGATTGGGAAATGCTGGGATAACTGGCCATTTGCTATATTACTATTTTTGTAGAATACAATTTTAGTGATTTTTTTTCCTTGATCATCAGTGATTTAATGATGCAAAGATTATTTTTCATCTCTATGAAAGAACAACTTATTTTGAGTAAGATTCAAAATTTCATGCAATGTTTGTTATTAAGCATTATCATGTCTCAAATAGTAAATTGAATTTTCTTCTCCATCATTACATAATTTCAATGAAGGCACACAATCCTTCCATACACATGGCTCCACTTAAACTGATTTTATTGATAGCTACCATGCCCCACCAGGTGCAACAAAACTGTAAGAAACAAATTGATTATCTGACCCTTAAAGAGAAGGCCAATAAGCAAAACCAAAACAAACGAACCAAACAAAATTACAACAAAAACTCAACAAAAAAGCACTGGAATAATGCAGGTTTTGTCAAGAAATTCACATACCTTCCCCATAGAAATACTTGTGATCATTACTGCCTACATCTAACACAGCAGTGGCATCAGAGCTAACTAGTCTTGGAGAATGCTGGAAATTTCAATTTAACAGTGGAAAATTTGTTGTTAAAGCACCTTTCACCAATCTCAGTTTTTCCATTTCCTCTCCTCTTTTTGCAGAGAGAATAATCCCAACACCACTTTTGCTGTTCAAGAGTTTACACCCAGAAAGCCTCCAACTTTCTTGTGTCACATCTTGACAACTGTCTCATTTTTTGGTCCCTTCTCATGATGACTTCACACACACATGGGAGGAGTAGAGCTGCAAAACACTCCCATCTGCATTGTTATACCTCAAAATTGCTCCTGGCTGTGCCCTGATGAGAGGTTCAAGGAAAACAAACAAATGTGCCTACTCCTAAAGTGAAATAACACTTAAGAGAGTATTCCTTGCAAAGAGATGTATATGAGTGTAAAAAAGTCAGGGACCTCTGCTGAATAAATGTGGTGTGCTACACACATGGAAAAAAATGAAGCAGACAACAGACACAGTTCTGGACAAAGGCAGTGATACCTGAGAGAGTCCAAAAAACTTGTGAACTACATGGCATCTGCCAGCCCATGTTCACCATCAATATATCAAATCAAGAATTAGACACAGAAAAGTATGATAAAATGCTATCAGAGGTCAATATTCACTTTAAAGTATATATTTATAAAAAAGCTTTTATTCACCTGTTCCTATGCCAACTGAGAGGGTGAGGTCAGCTAACATTCAGAGAAATTTATACTGCCTTCAGTGTTGCTAGCATATCTTACCTGTTAATGTGCATATAAGTAGAAAGAACAAAATTATACTGATTATTTGGAATTTTCACTATGAGGTTGGATGACTGTAGTCAATCACAAACAAGTTATTAGTACAAAAAGAAGCATCTCTTTCAAGAGAGACCTAAATCCTCGATGCAGAATTAAAAATTTATCAATTTCTTCTGTAATTTTATGAAGACAAGACCTTTAAAGACACTTGGAAACAATAAAGTATCTTTAAAATATTGAGAAAAAAACCCCAATATTTTTATGTAAGAACATAAATATTGTCTCATGTGCATGATTTTTTTTTCTACTCATGTTGCAGAGTGATTGCAGTCCACAAAATCCTGCATATTGCAACACTTAAACCATATAGTTTAATGCTTGTATCTGATTTCATCAGTTACTTATTTAAAAAAAGAAACTTTAAAAATATGTATTACTATTTTCAGCACTGTTCTTGGACAGAGAGTGCTTTATGCCTTCACAACTCTTCTCTGCTAAGGCTTACCTTACTCAAGAAATGCTGCTTTAACAGTTTTTCTTCTGTGATAAAATGACTCTGCTTAATCTATACATAAAATTAAATAAAGACAGCCAAAATGAAGCTATTCCTAACAATGACATTAATTAGAAAACATTTCAGAATATTTTAGATTCTAGAAGTAGCAATAGAAAATTGCAAGCTTTGATTTTGAAAACTATCCATCAATAGGCATCAACCAGCCTGAACTTAATTCTATTTAAGTTCCCTTGATAATTTGATTGAAATGCAAGAGGTTTCTCTGTAAGAAAATGTCTCTTTCCTGTATGTATAGGCTCAAATCATGGGTTATCTCCCAATACCTCAGAGAGTTCTGCTGCACTCTGATGAATGCATTATTTTCCTAGTTGGATGTGGCAGAGGGCAGGTGAAGAGAAGAAGAAAAATAGAGACAAAAGCTGTAGCAATTAATTAAAAAAAGTAAATCCAGAGTATTCATAGTTGTAACTTTGTTGTGGGGTTTTTTTTGGCTGTGTTTTTGTTTGTTTGTTTGTTTTTTGTGGTTTTTGGTTATTTTATGTAAAGTTTAAAACTATGACAAAGCGTTTTGATACTGCAGCCAATCCTTTGTGGTCCTCACACCCTCATGCCTTTGGAGCCCTCCCAGATGTCAAATACACTTGGTCAAGTAGGAAATTGAACACCACCTCTTTCTCACTTGCTGAACAATGCTTTTGTTTAATTCTGGCTTAGATAATTGATTCTAGATAGGAACTCTCCTCAAACTGAGGTACAGCTACACATTGCATCTAAAAGCAGCTTATTTGAAAACTTACCCAGCTCTCCTTACTAAAGACCTGCCAACTTGCACAGAAATAAGGGACTAAGATGATTCAGAAATTCCAGCAGTTCTGCTGTTAATTTTTAACCTGGTAACTTCCACTGGTACCTACTTGCTAAGCCAAGAGAAAAATAAATTAATTTCAACTATGATGAGACTGGGGCAGAAGACTCTCATATAATTCAGTATAAGTGATATAAGTAATTTTTTTCAAAAAACAAAAGAAGAAAAAATAGAGTAGTCTGTATCTTATAGCACATCCTCAATATAACCGTGTCCTGAACAAAAAGAAAATAGAGTAACATTATGGCATTATTGACTGATTGGAACTACTGGGATATAGAAAATGTCTCTTGTTCTAAATAAATTATCCATAAATACTAATTCCTTCTGATAATGATGGCATATCTCAATATTATTAAATGTAGCGGAGCAAAGCTGACAAAGAAATCTGCGTCTGTCGCGTAACTTTAAACAGAAATTTGTAATTTTTGTAACAGTTTATATCATAAGTATTTACCAAGCACTGCTCAGACCAGGCACACCCAGTAGGATTTTGGGGGGAGATAGCACCAATGAGCCAAGACAGATAGGCATTATCAGTATTAGAAATCACAAAATAAGCAAATGCTTACATTATATTTTGAAAAGAGAAAAATCAGAACACTTCAAAATCTACATCCTAGACTGATTTTCAACAAGTATTTTAAAATGTTGTTTAGTATTTTATAAGGGTTTAACTGGAAAATACTTTTGCAATTGATTTATATGTGTTACCTTCCAGTAGACAAAACATACTTAAAAGTTTTTATATGCTAATTATAAAATACATAAATTCAGAGAAGTTAGCCAGTTCTTGGATTGATCTTGAATTTTTCACACCAAAAAGACATACAGACATTATACATGTCATACTTCAGTAAATGTCTACTTCAGAGTTCAGAAAATTAAACTTGTACACAGTAGTATATCCCTGTAGCTGTAATGTCCACTTGGACTTTGTTAAACCAGTATCATAAACTCACCCACACAGAAGGAAATATAATTCCAAAAGAATAAAAGGAATTTCAAATTATTTTTCCTCAAAATAGAATTTCACAATCAGGTTTCTTGGACAGTGATAAGCTATTGAAGTGACACAGTGATAATAGTGGCAGAACAAGTATCACACAATTTGCTGGAAGCCAGCCTATTAATGAACAGATTTTGGTCAATGCCAACCTATTTAATGGCTGGTTTATTAGGACTACAGAAGTGCCAATCTGAGATAGCATTTATGCCACCTAAGGGCACGAAGCTTTAGGGCTGTCTTGAGTATGTGTGTGTAACTGCTGAGCGATCACCAAGAACCAATTAATGATAAAGTTCAGATATGTTAGAATACAGACTACTGATATCTGAATTGACTAGACCATTTTGGAATTGAATGCTGATTTGTGATGCTAATTTTCCAGATATTTATGCCAGCTACATCTGTTAGATAATTTCAATGTAATTTAGGAAATAAAGTAAAAAACAATTGAAGTGCCACATCCGTAGTGAATGCAAACAGCTTCAAAGAGCAAAGTCCAAAACCCTAAAATTTTACACCTTCCAGAAATGTTAAAAAGTGTTACCTATGTCACTTAGGCTGATTTTTTTTATTTCAGGAAAAATATTTGTTTCTTTAAATGATGTGAACAAAATTGTTGTCCATCCAGCAGTTCTGAAAGCTAATTAAATATACTCAAATAGAAAATTCAGCATTCACACTGTACATCTACAAATTTTCTTCCTTCCCTAGCTTTGTGTGTATACTCAGATACATCCATGAAAAACAACAACAAAAACAACAAACATCAACAAAAAAACCCCAGCAAAACAAAAAAAGAGAAAAAACCAAAAAAAAACCCTAAAAAAATCCTAACCAAAACAAAACAAACCCTCCAGCCATGAGTGATGTTGACATTCTGAATTGTAGATAAGAGATGAACATCATCTCTTCAAAAAATACTGTCACTTAGGCCCAGATCACTCTGCAGGAGGTATTTTCCCCTATTATTTAATGCAGTAATAGTGCCAAGTAATTATTGACACCAAAATCCACAGCATGTAATTTATTACACTAATAAATCATAATATACTATAGCAGAGAAAATAAGATGGTAATTAGCTGCCTTGTTTTCCAAATAACTGGGTAATTATAAAGAAGAAAATATTATAGTTGCATAATGCTCAGTTTGGTCTGAAAGCAGGGACCACTGGGTTCTGTGTTGTACATGATTTTTTAACCAAAGGCTTGGTCTTTTTTCCATCTCAACTATTCTGTGAGGAGTGAGAAAAGCCTGTGGCATGGCTAAGACCACAATTGTATAACTATATAATTTAAAGACAAATTTCTTACCCTGCTTTACTCCATGTTGCAACAAGAGTTTTCACTCCTATGTGACAAGGTAAAGATATCAAGTTTCAGTTTTAAACTTGAGAATGCAATTTAGATCACTTAAGTTTATAACATATAATGAAAAATGGCCAAGAAAAATCTTTTTTGTGAAGTTTTGTCACTCACAATATGGGATTTTTTAACTGAATTGTACAGGAAAAATGCTATAGCTTGGCAATGATGAGAGTGAATATTGTACAGAATTAAAAAGGAACTATGAGGGAAGAAAAATATTCTTTAGAAAAACTCAAAATAGCACAGTAAACTTGTCCTCTTATACAAAAAAGGGTATGGATTGTCATCACTTAAATTACTGCAACACTGCATGTATTCATTTTAGACAGAAAAGATAAAGTGCATTGTAAAATGCATCTATAAAGTTAGCTCTTCTTGAGCTATATCAAATACAATATCCATCTTCAGGTGATATTGTCCCATTTTTCCCATAACCTTATCTTAAATCAGACAGAAAATTAAAGGATTTCAAATACACTTAAACTATTTGGATTTTCCTACATTTTCTAATAGGAATATCCAGGTTGATGGATACTGGAAAAATAGGTGTAAACATTCACCTGTGATTCTCTTCCCAAAGTTCCTTATTCATCCTCATCCCGCTTTTTGCAGACCACAGTCCAAAAAAATCTTTAGCTATGCTGTGTAAAGCTATTTGTTTCAAAAAGATGCCACTGCCAATGTCAGAAATGTTAAATGGTGTCACAGAATCACCTCTGTCCCATTCTTAAGAGACTCAAAGTGCACAGGTGAATTGGATACTAATCCATCACTGTACAGTTCTTCTGTCCAGCGGGTGTTTTCCTGCTTTTTCTAATGTCTTTTCTCTCTTTTATTTCTCTCTCTTTCCACTCATTCTAGAAATAATGAAGCATTAGTTTGCCCCTTCTTCTTGTCAACCATTACTTGTTTATTTAACCCAAGAAACGTTTAAGCATGGATAAGAGAAGAAAACCACTTCATTCCAGCACCAGTGTTTGTGAAAACTGGAAAACAACTGAAAACAATGGTAGCACATCACCATTGAAGTATCCATGTTATTTTGATGCAGACAGACAATCAGGACACTGAGTCCTGTGTTTATCTAACTGTGATATATTTATTTAAATTAATGTTTGATATATAGTTTAGAAAATATCTTGATATATATATATATATACACATAAATATTTTAATGGTAAACAGAAATGTTTAAATTTTATTAAACTAACTAAATAGAGCTGCACAGGGAAATATTAACTGAAGATTGCAATATGCTCTTAAAGACTGAAAGTAAACAATGTCTTGAATTTCAAATGTAAATTTGAGCAGTTCTTAATCTGGTTCCAGGAGCTGATCACATATTCTCTCACCTGAAATGATTATCCAGATAGGAGACAGGCATTTTGAATTTCTGAATGCTTTACAGGATCTTAAAGAGAATACTGACTTTTATTTGGAAAAATGAAGTATTAAGGGTATTTTATCCATGGTGCAGGTAACTATCAAACTTCTCAAACTAAATGACTTACCTTATAAAAATATATACAAGTTATAACTATATTCCTTATTCATTCTTGGTCATAACAGTCTAATTGGTATGAAAAAGACAGTTTCTCCTGTTGTTTATCATTTGATCAGTTCTGTATGGCCAAAATCCAGGCCCAAATATTTCAGGAGTAAAATGATCATAAATTTCAATAGAATGTTTGTGTGTGTCACCAATAAAATTACTGAAATTGGTAAGCCTATTTTTTTGCTTGTATATACAATAGTAGACACATAATTTTGACAGATTTCAAGAGCTTCTCTTGTCCTAAAGATACTCTGTCTTACGATTTCCAGCATGTACAGCTCAGCCAAGAGAGGAAAGTTGAAAGACCACCATGTAAAATAACAGAGAGAGAATGTTGAGCATCTTGATAAAATATGGTAATAGGATGTATGTGAAATAAGAATTTACAGTCTAGGCTCTGCACCTGTGTTCATCTAGAAAATGTTCTCTAAGGATAAAGGCTTTCAGCACTCTACACCCAGAGCAATTTCAGTCAGCTCAGGAAAATCTAAGCTGAGCCATGACACAAATATGTTCATAGACTGTTGAAATGACAACATTTGGGAAAAAAAACATTTGGGAAAAAAAAAATTTAGAAAACAGAGAGTAGAATAATTTGATTAAACTTTATCAACATATTGATAAATTATTTTGATCCTTACTTGAATGAAACATTCCAAATCTACCCTTTTCTCTGCCTGGAAGAGTAGTTAAACTGTTTCAGAAAAACAGTATAACTGAAGATTCATTTGCAGCAGGGGGATTATGAAAACTTTTCTGAAGATATTGTGTGAGTGCTAAGGCTTAATGATATTCGATTCTGCAGAGGTGCTTTAGAAATAATTGTCCCTTAACCTCTCTAATGTTCTTTTTAACTGATTTTTAAAAAAATGCATGCAATTTTAATACTCAAAAATTGCATACTGTTTTAGGATTAAACAGTAAAGGCTTGTTGTTTCAGATAGTATCTTAAACTATCATGGATTTCAGCGGGATTTAGTAGTTAATCATAATTTAAAAAATGTTATAGAGAGATATTTCACTCATTTTTATAAGTTATTCAGATTTCACCACTGGTGTTACTACCAACTTATTTTCTGCCCACTGTTTATTCTGCCACATATTAATAAAGACAACAATGTTTGAGAGAAAATCTTTTAAGACAACAAGAACTCTGCAATTTTTTTCCACTCAATGTGATTTTAGGTTGTGTGCAGTTGCATTTATGTATTCCTGTAGCATGTTTAATCTGTAAATGCAATAAATCCAATTTTTTCCTTCTAGAATGTTGTATGTTACTTGCTGAAAATTTTCACATAGAGGATCACACTATACCAAACTGATTAATATCTAAAAACAGAACATGAATGTTTGAGATGATATAAATATAATATACCCCATTCTCAAAAGTGGTGACAGGAAATTCCTTTTTATAAATATACACCAATATATATTTGTCAATTAGCTTTTGGATATTGGCTGCTATGTGTTTGTGAGACACAGGATTTAACAAGGATCCACCATTCTAGAAAGAATAAATCCTTCTAAGGTCATGGTTCCTATATCCTTCTGACAGGTCTGCCCAACAAATACTGGGGAAAAGTAAAATCCAGGGGAGCATGATAATTCTAATTTCACACTTTGATATCAAAAATATATTAGCTCCAACAAAATGTAAGAAATGCAAATCTGCCATTAAGCAACATAATTAAAGGTTCTCTTCAGTGCAGTCTTGCTATGTTTATTCGATGAAGTGTAATGAATTGCAAGATACACAGTAAAACTAAACCCTCACTGATTTATAACAACTTTCAGTTGCTAAATAACTATTATGGAATACATCATAAATTATAAATAAATGCAGCATTTTTCTATTTCTTTTGCTTTAAAGAAAAAATCAATTTTGTATTTTTATTGTATGGCTTTATTCAGTTGTTGGTTAACATAGAAAATCTCTGTGGAAGTTATTTTTGATGGTATATGCATGTGTTCAAGTGAATAGTTTGAATTTTCATTTTTCTTTTGTATTTTAAAGTCTTGCACAAACAATTAATGCATCCTCACAACATCCCTGTGAGGTAGGTACTTAAGCTGTTCAAGAAAAAGAAAAAAAACCTTGAGAAATTCCCTCTGTTTCACTAATTCAGCAAAGTCAAAACAGTAACAACAGCAAGGCCATTGCACTTCTCACTCTGATTTGGGTCATGAAGATACACTGCCTCTCTCATGTCTCAGTAGCTTCTGTATAAATTCTAAAATATTTCATATGAATATCACCTTAGTCATTGTCAACAGAGCGAGATATTTCTCATGGGAAATGAGAAGGATACAGTAATTGTCCTGTGTACATGTAAATTTCGTTGAATCATCTCATCCCCTAGATAAATAGTAAGAAATAGACTTCTTGCATGAAATATTTAATATTTAAAAATGTAACCTTTCAAGGTTATAAATACAGTATATAATTATATATTTTAAGAATAAAAATGTATGTAATGGTTACATGAATTAAAAACATTTGTGAGTGTATTCATCTGAGCAATTCAAAAACATGCTGATGCACATCTACCTTATATATTTGAAAGAAAAATATGCTAAAATAAAGTTTATTGATCTGCTAGTAAAATTTTATAATGGGTATATTCATCCCCTGTCATGGTAGGTGGTGGGTGACATAAAAAGCACAGCAACAGCAGAATGTTTTTATATAAATTGCATGCACAATCTGATTTCTTACTTGATTATCAAAGGAACAAATATATTCATGAAAAAAAGCCAACTCATTTACAAGACAAAGTGACTCTCGCTCTAGCTCCATGTCAATATAAACAATTTGCAACTGATTACATTCATCAAGTTTAATATAAACCATAGTAATCTGAATAGTGTAATCAGATGGAACAAGATTTAATAACATACAAACCAAAGTTAATGTTTCTCTGATTGCTTCCATTAACTGCATAACTATCCAAAGTATTAGTTTTACATATACATTATGTAACTTAGTATTAGAAAAGTTAAAAATACACAATATAGTACATTATATAGAGGACTATATTTATCAAAAGTTTATACATATTGATGGTTTTTGAAATTTTTTTCCTTCTTAAAACATAGTTTACCGTATATCAATTAAAAAAGAGCACTTCACATATTTAAATTATCATTATCCTATCAGTATGTTCTCTCTGCAATCTAGGTGCATTTAAAAATAAATAAATAAAGTTGTATTTTGACAAAACACTCTTATACCACTAGCACTTTAAGATTACAGAGAGCACATAAAGCAACAACTTCCTTAAAAGCAAATCTTATCTTTCTTCATATAAAATCAAAAACCCAGAAGACAATGTGCAGAGTAGTAGGAATGGCAAGAAAAAACTCATTTAAGTGCAAAAGCAACCTCTGGTAAACTTCAAAATGGGTAACACTCAATACATATCTTGTTTGTAAAGCTGGAATATTGACAGTTTATTTCCCTTTTATTTACCCAGTTATTGCAGCATGTATAAACCAGTAAGAATAATTGTATTTTATATGCAACTAAACAACTCAAATTCAGAAGACATGAAGATGGTTTGTAAAATTATGTTTTCATCCTGTCGAATTTAAAGTTACATTTTCTTACAAAAACTTGTTTGAGAGTTCAAGCAGAACTTTGAAGAAGAGGATATGTGTATATAGAGTCATAAAAATTTTCCAATCACTTCCTAAAGTGAGTATAACATGTTATGGACAAATAAAAAAACCAATTAAAATTGGCATGGGATGGGTAGTTTGGAAAAGACAACTTTTGTGTTTTTCATGTTCAGTGAAAAAAATAGATGCATGGCAAACTAACATTTTTAAACTGATAAACATTATGGAAAAATAATGAGGCAACAGAAATAAACACAAATTTTTCATTGCTGAGTTTTTTGTAAATGACTGATTTAACTTAAGGGCAATTTTAAGACCAAAGCAGATCACTATTGTATCAGAGTATATAAAGCTTCCCCCAGTTGCACACAATAGGGCTTTGCTTATTAAGGTCTGGAGAGTTGACACTGACCCTGATGCTCTCATTGTTAGTAGGATGCTGTTAGTAGTAGCAGTTGCAAACATATGGGTTTGCCAGTAACAACTCACAATTTGTGCATAGTTGAGTCTTCGAAACTGAGCAAATTTGCTCTCAAAATCTTGCCAGCGCTTGCTGAGCTGTATCAGGGTTGGCTCCACTGCTTTTGCAGCCCCATCCTTAGACAGGCGTTCAGCCTGCCTGTGCACCGCATTCAGATCTTCCTTCTTCTTCTCCAATTCTCCACCAATCTCCTAGTGAGCAAAACCAATACAGGGCCCAGGACAGTTAGCTAACTAGATCAATCAACTTAAAATTAGCAAAATACTTCCGTCAGAAAATCCATTTCCATTTTATTGCCACAAGTAAAATTTACAGCTTATTTTCATATTATTCATATCTTATTTTACATTTAAACAAAACAAAAATAACTGAAATTGAAGAAGCTTCTTGGGATGGGCTGTAGAGATCCTAAGAGCTGCTACACTCTGAAACTGCTAGCAGAGGCCAACAGTTCCCATGTTCAGATTCTTGCTAGTACACTGGGATGGGCAACAGGAGAAATTACTTTCTCAGTAAGGGTCAGCATTTTCAGGAAAAATAGTTTTTGAACAGCTTACAAATATAGTATTAGGGTCTTTAATGTACTAGTTAACTCCTATTTTACTCCGTGGGAAACTCAACAGAGAATGAAGCAAAGAAAGACGATGTAAAATAAACCAGGAAAACCTTTGACAGTATGTAAATAAATCTATAGAGCTTGACAGTGACATATGAACAT
This sequence comes from Agelaius phoeniceus, assembly GCF_051311805.1. Classification (NCBI taxonomy): domain Eukaryota; kingdom Metazoa; phylum Chordata; class Aves; order Passeriformes; family Icteridae; genus Agelaius; species Agelaius phoeniceus. Next base: position 10,838,726 of record NC_135266.1, on the reverse strand, counting down.
GTTCTGATGAAAATGAATGTGCTAACATGAGATAGAGGTCATCCATATATTGGTAAGTCATTTGTTCATCTGGAACAAAGATACATAAAATCAATTACAATTTTTACTAGAAAACATTTGATGCTTCTTAATACATTGCACACTTTCTGTATTATGACAAAACATTCTATGTAGTGTGTTTCAAATTATTTATATATCATTCTGTATAGGAAACAAATAGAAAATATAGTACAACAAAGAAATGTCACTTTGAACACAGATAATTAGAGTTTGCTTTATAATAAATAGAAATAAAGAACTGAACATATAATTTTCTGTAGCTATAAGATAGGATTTTTGCATTTGCTGTCTGTTCTACAGATAAACTATCACTCCAAAAGATCTATCATTGCCAACCCAAAACAACATTACCTTTAGCTTCTGCTCATCTTTGTGGTCTGGCAGACCGGCTAACTTTTTCTCAATGTCATCCAGCCATGTCATTAGGTCATCAGCCTGCCTCTTGTACTGATACCATTGATGAGAAATCTCTAAAGCCTTTTTTCTTCTTTGAGCTCTCAAGTCCTGTTTACAGTGCAGACATTATTAGAATATGAATTAAAGGCTTATAAAATATGAACTGGCATGTGTGCACACTGAAGGGAAAAAAGTGTACAAAGCTGCTAATTTCTTAATTAAATGTTGATATTTAAAGCAAGTATATGAGTAAGTGAACGTATTTGCATCAGTTTAAAAAAAAATTTTTTGTTTGTTTAAAAAGAGGTTACCTATTTCAGTGTTGTTCACATGTTGAATAAACCACTGAGACAGTCACCAATATTCAGAGAAGTTAAGACTCTTACATAAATGTCAATATTTTATATAAAACACTTCTGCTCAGAATACTTACTGGACAGATGGAAACACAGCCCACTTAGTATCTAGCCAAAAGTGGGACTTCTGTATTTTGTGGACTCCTGTGAATTTCTAGCCTGCATGAAAACTCGGTAGCTATTCAAATGAAAATCACTGCAATGCAGAAATGTTTGCAAAGACAGGTTTTCTTTACCGAAATTAAATACCACATACATAACAAACGTGTTTATAACTCTGCTTTAAAAAGGATTAAAACTTTTCTTTAGCAGGAAGGTATAAAATGTTTGGTTTTTTCCCTTAGAAATGTTATTGAATACACATTTGCTTTAACTGCTTAACGTCACTCATGCAGAATTCAGAAAATATTTTAATTACTATAATTTCTTATTATGAAGTAAATAAAAAAATACTGGTATATTTTATATGAAAATACTCAGATTAATTTCCCTCAACCATTCCTTTATTTTTTTTTTACTAGGCTGAATGCCTTAACTGAGTCACCCAAAGGAAAATCTATCACTATACCATAAAAAACAGCCAGGGAGGATCTGGTCAATAGCACAGTGCAATAAACACTGTTCTTGTTTCTCCAACATAAAAATTATGAATTGCTTCCATTTAGCTTGGAACAGTCAAAACCACACCTAATAGATTTCAAGCTTCTTTTAAATGTGAACAAAACAACAGTATACCCTAGACATCCTTCTCCTGAATTCACACAGACTTGCAAAATTGTAATAATTAGAATGAAATCCACAGGAAAGGAAAGAGCATGCAAAAAATAAGTAAAATAAAATGCAACGTGCCATGTTCCCCAAACCAAAGGTAACTTAATCAAAATTATCCAAAGAAAGAAAGAGTCTGCTTGCTGTTGGCATAAAAACTCTCCTGCAGTAGCCAGAGCCTATAGCTTCAGGTAGGTGACCAAGGTGACTCTCTAATTGTAAGATTCTATCTTTCATCACTTTTATTTGCCATAGAAAGATGACACTTCCAATTATATCTGTTAGCTGGTCCACATGGCCTGGAAACACACCATGTGCATTTCTAGGAAAAATATCATACAGTTTTACCTCTCGGATTGTGTCAACTCAGAATGTTCATATGCAACTTTGGGTTTCAGCCTCTCAGCTGCTATGTCTATTGGTACTACCACCTCTCCTATTCTAGAGAGGCTGGAGCCACTCTTCTAACAGGAGTGTAAGTATTTTACTGAGGGACAAACAACTTATTCATGGCCAGAAGTGTGTTATTCAACGGAGAACGTAAGTTTGCAGGACCTGATTCTAACTACGGTCTTGACTGCTGCTGAAGGAATATAAAACACACATAATAGGTTAAGAAAGGAATTATCAAAGAAATCAGTGCTGTCCAACTGGCAGTCACACAGTTGTAATGCTGAGGATAAGACAATACTTCTCCAGCTGGAGATTGAAAAATGCCTTTTGCAAGGCATCCATAGAACTGTATAAGAAAATACATCTATAGCCAAATAGGTTTAAATTACTCATCTCTAAATAGTAATGACAATTCATTTAGCAAAAAGATGCCCTGAAATGAAAAAAAACAAAGTGCTTATAACTGTAGCTCCTATACCTTGAGGGCATTATGTTTAGTCCGCAACAGCTGTTGTTTTGTCTTTATTTCCTCACGTTTTTTCTCATCTGTGACTCCCTTTTGAAGCCTGTCGCCCCTTTGCAGCAATTCTTTCACTGTGCGCTCATCCTCTTCACTCTGATTTAAAAAAAAATAACCAATATAATGTGCATTTTAATCTAATCATTACTTAAGTCCTAGTAGATACAGACTGTGCTAAAGTAATCATGTAACAGCCACTTGCAGTTGTATACTGATGATCAAGTAACTTTTATTTGCTTTCTAAAATGTAGAAATATGTAGAAGGATAAAAGAAAGACAGCATCTGCAAATCTACAGATTTTTGGTATTAGATCTTATGCAGCATCCAGGATAACAACATAAAAACAGAAGAAAAAACTTGAAATATATTTTACTTTCAAACAAAAAGAATAGATATATGTAAAATCTTCTATATCACTGTCAGTAGAGATTGAAATTGCCAGTATGCTGGCAGACCATGCAATTACTGACCATTCTGTGTATCACATTGAAAATCAGCTATTCTGAAAGGGCAAATGCTATCACTAAGCATTTTTTATGCAGAAGCCACCTACAAATCTATGAATCTTTGAAGCTGGATATGTGTCACAGCTTCTGGCAATGTCTTGAACCACTCTAAGCATTTGATGCAAAGAAAGGGGACCAAAAATGCTCAGGTAGTGGAAACTGCCCCGTCAAACTTGATTGATTTTGAATTTAGCACTACGTACATATGCTAAATTCTGCATGCAGCACATGGAGCCTAAAATTTTATTTTTCCTGAATAAAAGAAAAAACAGCCGGTTAAGATTCCTTCCAGCTCTGATATGAAACATAAACCTTTGAAGAATTCCTTAAAAGTAAAATAATATTGAGTCTTTATATTGGTTGTAAACCAATATAAATTTGATCTTGCTGAGGACTCAAGAAGAGAGGGTTCCAAAGATGAATCTCCCTTTTTGTTCAGCCAAAAAATGTCATCTCCCTGAAAATCACTCTGGAGAACACACACCACAGTTGCAATGGTAGCAAAGCACTGCAGTATTTCACTCCTCTTTTTCCTTTCCCCCCCTGCAAATATGAATAAATGATTTTATTACTTGCAATGATAAAACTTAAGTAATAAAGCTTACCACAGCCACAAAATCTATTTACATTAAATGCTATAAGCAGATTGGTTAAGAGCAAGTTGGCAAGTGGCATTTCTTTTCATGACCATTTATTTTTAGTAAATGCATTCTTTTACTATAGTGCCCATTTTGTTACATCATTCTGACTTTTCCTGGTCTATTATACTACTATAGATATTTTAACATCCATTCCTTGTTCTGTAATACTGCTGGTAGTAGTACATGGATAATATTCATGGTCTGCTTAGTGTTTTCATAAGGAAAACTGCTTTTCTGATGAATTAAAAATTAAGTTAGCACAAAAAATTTTAGTTAGTGCTAATTTGTGACTTTTGATTTTATAATATATTAGCATAGAAAAATTTTGCCTAAGTTATATCCAAAGATCCTAACACAAATATGGGTTTCTGATTTTCACTCAGATTTTTTCATCTCCCTGCTTATTTTGCTCAGACTTCCATTTCAACCAAATTACCATATCTTTATTGAAGTCCTCCTCTGTCAGATTCACTCCCTGCTGAATTTCAACCTCCAGTGGTTCAAGCATTTTTTGTATATCGAAGTCAAATTGCTCCAATTCCTTCAAAGGAATGAAGGGCTAAAATGGAGAAACACAAAGATTATTTATTTAAAGCACACGTTTCATAGTTTTATTAGAAACAGAAATGAAAAGAGATATCTGTGCTACCACCTATTTCTAAAACAATGGTAGACTTTCCATCATGTTGAAAAATATCTACAGCATATTCAAAGTACCCAAAGATACAAATAAAGATACAGATTTATGCAGAATTTCCATGTAAGTAAACCAAAGAATTTTAAGGTGAGTGAAAATTAAAAAGAAGAAAAAAACCCCATTCTCACATTTGTGTGTAAGAACAAGTCCAAATAAAGAGTATTTTTCTAAAAAAAAAAAAGAAAAAGCTTACACCAATTGATTAAATCTGGTTTGTCAGAAATTATTCATACAGACACAAGAAGTCCATTCAGACGAAAAAAACCCCTACTATTAATAATTGAGAAAATTTTAATGTTAATCTGGTTCAGTTTTGCAATCATTGTTCTCTCACATAGAATAGTAGAAGTGTTAGGTGAATGCTACAAAACAAAGGACAGAAAATCTTTGTGTTAGATGTTCCCCTAAAAGTATTTCACAACATATTGGGAAAAAAATCAACAAAACTTCAGCTTTGGTTTCAAAAAGCCTCAACAAAAATTCAGGATGAAAAAACAAAGTCAACCAAACAAAACAGACTCAATTCCTCCAAAATAAATCACAGTATAATTATGGTGCTTTAGTTTAGTATTTAGTTTTGAACTCTCCAACAGGTGCTACTTCTTAACAACAATGCGCTGCCTTTTGTCAAGCTGACATGAGTGCCTGTGAATGTATATGTACATATATTATTTGCAATATATTGTCTATTTATTAATTGCATTGCAAATTATGAACAGAAATTTTTTCTTCCTTCACAGCTTTAAAGGCAAGAAGAAGAAAGAAAATCTCTGTGGTTCTTGCATAAAATTTAGACTTAAAGGTAATTAATGCTTTTTGATGGCCTAGGAACTCTTGGATGTGCACCTGTCCTGCTAAAGACATAAGCACATTATATCCCAACTGGTTCTCTTTTACTCTTTCCTCTGGTACAATTAGTTATTATTTTATTATTTATTATGTAATGAAGACAGCAACAATAAAAATTAATCAGTTAAAACATGAGATAGGATGTCAAATGAAATATCTTCTCAGATCACCTGGAAGACACAGAGTAAAAAAGCCTTAATTGTATCTGGTTGATTATTTTAACAACAAAGATTTTGCACATTCACAAACATTAATGGAAATATAATAATGTGCAATATTTATAGAGAATAATACTGTGCTCACAAATTTTCATTAAGAGGCTCAGAATTACACTCATCATGCACTTCAGCTGAGTTAGAAATAATAGAAAATGACACAGTAATTTCTTCTCAAATGCTCTGAAGAATATTTTCTAAGGTACTTAAATGTCATTAAAAGACGAGCCAACTAATAAAATTGGAATATAAAATCTATAGTCTCTGAAAAAGGCTAAAAACAATGACAAAGGAGAAAGTGGAAAGAAAAATACCAAATGAATTCCAGCAATTGAATGATGTTCAAAGACTACTTCAAAATGTAAAGTCTCATTTCAGTATACTACAAACATTTTGTTAATTCTCGACATGACAATTACATACTAACATTTACTGACTTAATGGATCGTTTGTTATTTACTTCACTGTTGCACTGATTATTGTTAATATTTGATTAAAAAAACGAATTTGAAGACAGATGAGTAATTATTGAAAATAGGTTATGAGAGCTTTCGACCCTCTTGAATTTATGTTTTAATCTTTTACAGAGTGCATAATTTTACATAAATATGGGGAAAAAAAAGTAAAAATATTTAGGAATATATCACCCCATAATAATAATAATTTTCCAGCTCATTAAGCCAAAATCATAAGGAATGTACAATTGTCTACATTATACAGGTAGACAAAATAAAGTACCCAGTAATTCGGTCCTTTATCCAAATTCATATAGCAAGTCAGTAGAATAGTCAATAATTCAGACCAGTTTTTCACCTTTCTATCTGACTCAATACTTATAATAGCAAGTACCCTTTGTGAATCATATTCTACTTGTGTGTTTTCCAAGGTCCTGGAAAAGGTCCCCTAAATTCTAATTTACCATTATAATTTGTGTGCTGTAGTAATTCCTCTCATCTTGCTGGGCACTTCTCTAAATCTTAGTGTGGTTCTGCCAATTCCAGCCCACCTTGCCTTCAGAAATGGAAGAAAACCTGAGAGAGAAGGCTGCAGGTGGAAGACATTTGCAGGCTGTGTTCTGAAGACACTGCATCTTGATAAGGATGTTTTGTCCCTTCTTTGAGTTAGCCCACAACATGCAGTGCAAACACTGAACCCCCAATAAGCCATCTACAGGCAGTCCCATTTTTCCCTAGGACGAGCAATAATTTCACAGGATCCCACCAAAGGCTGCATCAACTCAGACAGTTTACAATATCTTGGAAGTGCAAAGTAAAACTGAGACAGAAATCCAGACTGCAGATAGCAGATGTTCAGAGCAAAAACATCAGACAACACAGTTCTTGCAAAGTTGTCCTCAGTTTACAGCTTGTACATGTGTTAGAAGTAGGTAAGAAGCTGGAATGGCTTGAATACTACTCATGGCTATTAAGAAAACAATTGTTACCTCTATTCAGAACACATTATTTTGCTTCAGAAAGAAACCTAAATAAACCCAAATATCCACAGAGATGTGCTGGTTAGGCAGGATACTGAGCTCTGCACAGATCCCAACATCCCATGGAAACCATGTCTCATTGCTTTTGCTTTTTGCCAAGCTTATTTCCTGCTTTGCCTGTGCATTTGTTTCCAGTGTTAGTACAGTGACCAGCAATAATAGTTTGGATCAGGATCTGTGCATTCCCATTATCCTCTCTACCAACCTTCATGGCTGTCTCATTTGATCTTCTGAATAGCTCTTCAGAACAGAGGCAGCAAAGTACAATGGAGAAAGTAGGTGTCTTATGTCCTTCTTCATTCCAAATAAGAAGGCACAATTTGGCTAAAAATTGCCTAAACCACACTGAATTCAGATTTAGCAGTCATGATTTAGCAGTCATCCTCAACTGAAGTAAAATTGATATAATCTCTACCTATCTATTTCTATCTCCAGCACTGGTAAACCTCAGACTCATAGGAAAAGACTAAATTCACTTGAAGAAAGATTAGCTCTCAAAACCAAATCTATATGAAAAAAGGCTACTCATACTTTGCAAAGTTAGAGACTTAGTAATTCTCAGATGTTCATTTTTTGTAAGTTAGTGACTTCATCATTGTTGCATTCATATAAATTCAGTGAATACTTCTAATTGTGAAACAGTGAAAAAAGACCTTAATGCCAAAACCCCCAAACTGTCACACTTAATAAAAAAAAATCCTTAGGTTCTGCACTGTTTTCCTTTTGAAGCTTAGTTTTTTGAGGAACTGTAGCCCACTATGTAGTTGCAATTGTGCACCATTGCAAAACACCATTTTTTTATGCAAACACGAGCACCATTTTTTATGCATCTCCTTTACGGAAGCAAGCCCTCCTACCTTTACACTCTTAATTCTCTGTGATACAGCTGCAAATCGCTGGTTGAGCTCTGAGAGTTTGGGCTCCACCACTTTCCTGCAGTGGTCCCCACGGTTTGCCATCAAGTCTTTGGCCTGGTCACGCACAGAGTCCACCTTGGGGTGAATGTCATTCAGCTCAGCCTTTAAGCGCTACAGTCCGTGAGCAAGAGACAGGGCTTGAAGTTAGTAATAAATGCAGAGAGAGAGAAAGAGAGAGAGAGAGAGAAAGTGTGCAAAGGAATAGGGAGCAAAACCACAAAGCAAATTCAGATAATTATGCATGAGTGTGTAAATCCAGTAGAAATACCCTGGATATCATTCCCACTCATATCCCTCAAATTTATAGCAGGAATGTATCTAAAAGTCTGTTTTAGTATCTCCTGGCTGAAATTAATGGGGATCATTATTTCTAGGCAGATTCTTATCTACAATAATATTGCAGCATATTTGAGGATGCACTAAATTATTCTATGTTCCTAAAGCTAGGAAGAGTTGCTAATTTTATTATTATAGTATTATAGAACTGGATGTGTAATTGATGTTTTCAATATTGCTGAAGGCCATAGTTCAGACAAGTAAAAATTACCAGATTAAAAAAAAGAAGTTTTAATTTTTTCTAAAAATCTGTCACAAATTAAAAAAAAAAAAAAAAAGGAAAAAAAAAAGAGGGCAAAAGCCTTTCTCTTCTGCAATATTAATCTTAACAGTAGATCCCAGTCCAGGCAGAGGCCAAAAATGGATAGCAAGGCATTTGGGAATCAGAAATACAGTTGGCCATTAAGAATTACATTTCACTGTCTGCATGAACTACCTTTGTGCAATGCAAACATAAATATAGGTATTGATAATTTTACTTTGTATCTGATGGTGGCAAAATTGTTCATTCATCTACAAAAGCCAGTCTCATAATCCTGCTGAGATCAATGAGGCATTGATTTATGCCCTAGAATTTGTAAAATTTTGCTGCAGTAAATGGCATCATTATGTCAGTGTAAGCAATACAATTCTGATTTTGATTTGCAGAGTTTACTGAGATATTATGTGATAACCATGAAGTTCATTACAAAGTAAAATTTCACATTGACTTCAGAAGAAAAAGAAAAGCCCGTTTAGATAATAATTTGATGTTTTTCTTAAAGCAGGTATTTTAAATGACATATTTTAACATACAGACCCATATTACAAGGTAATTTTTCATCAGTTGGTCAAATGATGCAATTGGCCAACTAAAACCACAATCTCAACACACTAACTCCTGATGCTCCAGATAGTTCAACATATAAAATTCTTGTCTGTGTTGCTGATCTGGCCTCAGTGTAAGCAATGTTTGTAGAATTAAGACAATCATACAACAGAAATATCATACATATTGGAAAAGTATCACAGAAAAACAGAAATACAATTAAAAATAAAGGGACAGAAAAGGAAAATATTTTTTTTCAAACAAAATAAAATCTTGAGTTAAAGGACTATTTTCCAGCAGACATGTGTTTAATAAGCTGCTGTTTTATCAACAGGAAGTTCCCAAGAATTAGAATAACAATCTGGTTTTATTTCTGCAGGGATTTAATTTTGGTATTACAGAGCAAATTTATTAAGTAATCTACAAGTTGCCAGAGGGTAGCTTTAGCACAGAAAAAAGAATTTTAATCCATTTGTGGTACCTTTTGAAATATTCTAGTTGTGATACAGTCCTTTTTAGAATAAAATTAATGCTTTCCAGTAAATCACATTTTTTTTACCTTAAGAATTTCCTCTTTTTGCTGGGGTTTTTGTTTGTCAGATTCATCCAACAGTATTTCAGCACGATACATCCAAGTAGTGACATTAGCTACATTCTGATCAAAAGCCTCCATGTGCTTTTGATATTCCTGTATGTGGAAAAGGTAAATACTGCATACAAAAAATGTAATCAGAACTGAAATAACAGCTGTAGTTATGCCAAGTGTGGCAAACATGCACACATTATGACATTATGAAAACTTGTTTATTTTACGCAGTAACTTCTTGTATTGTGAAGGATAGAATCTGCTGTTTGTTTCCTTCACTTTGCATGTTAGGTTTCTTGAAAAAGACATTCTAGGAGAGAGAGAGAGAAGCTTCCACAGTGACAGGCAGCAGGATGACAAAATCACAGCAAGACGCAGGTGTCGGCAGCTCAGCGAGGTGCTGAGAGGAACAGGAAGCTGTTAGCCAGACCTACAGGAGCTGCAAAGGAGTGCTTCCCAAGAACAAGGTGCAGAACTCATTTTGGAAAGCCAGTCACTTGACTGAAACTCAAATGGCCACAAGGATGCACTTGCAAAATCACAATCAAGACTGGGAGCTTTGCATCTAAACCTCCTATGGACATTTCATCTAACTTCTCTGCTTTGCGACTTTTTACTTTTAAAAGCTATTCTAGTTGATATTCTGATAAATCTTCATTTCTTTGCTTCATTTAAAACTCTGTCTTTTCAGGTGAGCTCACTAGAAAGTGATTTGTGCATATCCCACACAATAAATATGTAGACCACATACCCAAAATCAAAGGTATTACTAATTCTTTTGGCACCCAAATGAACCTACCTTTATTTTACACTGTTCTAAAATTGGTTAAAACCCCTCAATTACCTCTCTTAGATCTTTTATCATGTGTTTTAGCAAATATTAACCACAGAATCCAAAGCAGGGAAAGAGAAGATGTGCAGGAATACCTGTATTGCTATATCAGCCTGTAAACCCCATTATATGCTTCTTACAATCAGTTCCACATTAAATCTGTGTACCTACATGATTCTGAATGAAATGCTTAAGTTTTCCAGATACTTAGACGAGGAAACCCTGTAGTGATGCTGTATATTTATTGCCAAAGTATTTGTTAAACAGCCATATAGACCCTAGTGGAGCTCCAACATATCAAGCTCTGAAAAGTCATGACTAAGGCCAACACACCCTTAAAAATCCCTTCTGTTTCTCCAGGGTGAAACTGCATTCCCATGCTCTCAGGAACAGAAACAGCATATAAGATATCCCAAAGCATTCTGACAGCCCAGTTGTTAAGGTCCTTCTGTAGTTAAGGGTTCAAGCTGTCACCTCTTCACAGAATGAAGAGAATGAATGAATAGTTATGTGACAGATCTGTAGTTTGAGGCAGCTGGGGATGAAGCTCCTGAATCCGTGTGAAATGTGTATTAGGGGTTTTACTGTCTACTACACTTAATCCAGTCCCCTTAAGAAATTATCCCCACTTGAATATGCCCTATGAAAGTATGCAAAGGAGGATCATGAAGTTCTGAGAGACCAAATCATAGTCCTTCAGCACATCATGTGTGCACTCTGAGAAGAGCTTACGATTTAGTTGCCTCTAAAATGAATCAAAACTCACACACACCAGAACTATCCTGTGGGCCAAACCAACTTGAAAATGGGAAACTTATTTCCCAATTGTACTGTCCCAAACAGAAATGCTAATGCAGCCAAAAGTAGCTGATGTTGTTGGTATCAATACTAAGAATTTCTCAGCTTACTTGACTATTATTTTTACTTGACTACTGAAGTAATCTCTGTCCTTTAAACTGCATTTGACTTATTAGGAAAAAAAAAAACAAACCAAAAACAATGCAAGAACTGTTGAGACAGACAGGATTGCAAACTGCTAACAATCAAAATTCCACTTGGTAATTAATGAGATTTTCAAAACATACACAATGTACTAAACAGCAATCAATCTGATTGCCTGTGTACCTGTGCATTCAATAAGCACAGTCCAAGGCACCAGAAAAAGCACTTCTATAAGCTGGGTGTGTACAACTGGAAACCAACATTTCCTCTGTGTGAAGAAATGCATTTTCCTTACCAGTAAGAGATTGAACCATTCCTCAGCACGTGAAGTTACCGCTTTCCAGTTACTGTTCAGCAGGCTGAGTTTATCATCCACAAGACTTTCCTTTCCTTTCATCACTGCCTTCAAATTCTCTCCTAAGTCGCTGATGCTCTTAAGCTGGACCTGGCGTTTCTCAATCTCCTTCCGTGTTGCCTACATGAGCAGAACAAGAAATAAAATTTCTAGGAATTAAAAATTATCCACACCAAGAACACGAAATGTTAAATCAGGCAGCAAGTTTATACTAGAACACACAGTCTTGCTTCCTATAGGAAGGAAAGGCATTCTGTGAAGAGCAGCAAGTACAAAGCAATTTTTTTCTCCTGAGCTCTGATAAAATTATATATATCCTTCATCTTCTTGCAATAGCTTAATTTTCAAAAAGTGCAAATTATCTTTCAGTGTTCAAAATATAGTTTCAATAATTAATTATTAAAAATTAATCAACATTTTACAATATTTATATGGAGATGTTAAAGTTAATTTTTTATATAGTAAAATTAGCTAGTTATCAAATAGCACATAAAGCTTACATAATAATTGGGACAATAATACACCATCATGATGACACCTTAATAAAATATTCACTATTTTTGATGAAGTTTTCTGTCTTATTTTAATACTTTTCAATGCAATCTTTTTCAGAAGAAATCATGTTATTTCATTCTGTTAAACTTATTTCCTAATTGTAGAAATGCACATTTTCATTCCATTCACTCGGGATTTCATTCTGCAAACCAAAATACTAAAAATAAGCTATAGCCCATAGAATTTCTAAGCTTGAATGACTACAATACATATGCAGTGCTTTAAAGTCAGATTTCCAGCATCTCTTCCCACTGTTATCTTACCTTGTAGATCTGATATGTAAGGTTACATAATATACTTATTATTCATGTCTTAATATTCACTGCAACATACAAGATGTCTAACAAAAGGAACGAATTCCAACATATTTAGACAGCATGTAAAAAAAGCAGGTGTTTAAATACTAAGCAGTAAGATGGCACAGTGCAAAGTACAGCAGTCTTACTGAATACTCAAGGAGAGGCACAAACCCCTCAGACCTAATTTCACATATAACTGTTTTTATGAGAGAAATTTATCTGAGATCCTTGGCACCTGATAGCAATGATCCAGGCATATAAATCTCTGCCTATAAAATAAAACTGCAAGCACAAAGTGTTCCAAGATGAACACAAACAGAACTTAGTAGAGAAGGAAGAAGCACTGGTCTTCAGAGACATGGATGTCTCACAGAAACCTAAATACAGTAAAAAAAATAATAATTTTCAAACAAATAGCAAAACCAATACTTCAATCTCAGGATGAATGCTGTTCTGCAGTAGAACCCCACCTTTATGACCTCCACACTATCATATCTCTCATGATCACAGATCAGTATAATTTTGTTCATAGTGTATTGACAGTGAAAGCAGAATGTTCATTTTTCAATAAAGACAGTATAAAATTATTCTTTTTGGTAAAATAGAACCTTAATAGTACCTTCAATTTATTCAGTGTGTCATGTTTAAAGCAGCAGCTCACTTCCTATGCTTAACAGAATTCAGGATCTCATTTTGCAATGTTATTTTACAGAAAAAATCTTACATGCGACATAATAGAACCAAGGCATGATTGATGCAAATTATCAGCAATATCCTATATAATTACAGAATTTGAAAAGGAGAGTTTCAAATTTCAGCAGGTCTTTGTCAGATTAAAGGAAAAACATGCCCTCTTCTAGTGCTGTTTTATTTGTTTCACAGCAGGTGCAAAGTGTCATCATGAAAAAAGAATAACACAAAGGACATAATTTCCCCTAAATTGAAGATGGAAAATTTTGATCAGATTTCTTTCATTTTCTAAACTATTTTCTTTCATTTGGAAAAGACTCTCTGAAGCATATTTACCATGGGTTGTGGTTTCTTTTATATTTTACATTTATGAAAATGCTGACCAATCTTGGGCTATATAAATAAATATTAATCCCAACTAGTAAACAGATGGACCAAAAAATTAGATGTCTATTAAACACAACTGTTACCCAAAACCCAGATGTGTAATTCCCTATGTGTAAGAAACACATTATTTCCTTTTAAAGTAAAGAATGACTGTAAACTAAAGACTAGATGCACCTCTGGGCAATATGGATTTTAACTGCCTCGTGTAATTACAAGTAAGGAACACGAACCAAGTAAATCACACTTCCCCTCATTGTCTTAAAAAAAAACCATTATGACCCTCAACACAACATTGAAGGGACAAAAGTTTTTCCTCAATATTTTAAATCTCCAGTATTACAAGTCCTGAATACAATTGAAAAACTAGTAGGGTCTGTAAAGTCAGTGGGATTCCAGGCTGCATTATCAGCTACGACTTCCCCTATAAGTTACAAAGTGCAGCAGGTAAACTAACTTGCTTTCACAACTTCAGTATGGCCATTTTGGTTTGTTTTTATTTGGCATCTCTTCATTATATTCCTAAGGATTTCTCATTTTTCTTTCCAGTATTACTAGAAAGTAATAGTCTACCCATACTTTGTTCACTGCAATATAACAGACAGCACTGTTAAATTTTCTGTAAGAAAAAAAAATCAAAAGTACTACTATTAATTTAACAACATTACATAAAACAAAGAAGTATGTGTCATGATGCCTGGATTTAACTAAGATTATTTCAGAAAAAGTCAGGGAGTGGCTTTTAAATTCTCCTAATTTTTAAAGAGCAATTTCCACACAGCCTTGCTGGATTTAAGCTCCTTTCTGGTTGCCATAACATAAAATTGCATTCCAGCTGTGTGATTTATTTGAAAATATATAAGAAAGTTGTAGAATTTAAATAACAGAAATAATAGACTTAGCTTTGCAAGTTAAAAATTACATTTAAAACACCTAAAACCTTAAAAAATCTCCAAACCCCCAAGTCCCAAGCACTACCACAATGTGTACAAGATGAAACATCAACAAATAAAGTGGTGAAACTCTTCCCAGAAGGACTAGGCAATTTATACATTTTGATTTTGTGTGTTTATCAGGGTGAAACTGTGTAACATAAATAAAATACAGAAATGTAGGAGTTTTGAAGAAGCTATTTTTCTGATATAATCATGGCATCTTGGGCAAACAAAAACATGTGAACAAAAGATTGAACTAAAAAACCTAACACTGAGCATTCACTTACAGCTGTGAAAATTTATCAACAATGTTGAACAACTCCAAAACAGATTATATTCTTCTACTGTTTATCATTATAATGAAGTTATTACATTATCTTTTTTTCTTTTAAGACTAGTATATTTATTTATAAAACAAACTCTTATCCAAGTGTGTATTACCTGCTGGAAGAGAAAGGCTCCATAAATACTTCCAGGAAAGATATCTCCATTAAAATATGTATACAAATTATACAGATTATATTAAGGATATATATATCGCACTTCTCTACAATATGACACTATTTAGGATCACATCTACTACCAGATACAAAAGTTAAAATGATGTGAATCTCTCCCCAATAAAATTTCAGTTATTCAGTTAGACCAAGTTTTGAAGTGCCTCTTTGGAAGAAGCTCCTGTACTTCACATTTTTGAAGTACCAGTTATGGCTATTTGGTAGCCACAAAATACTACAATGGAAATTCTCTGACCCAAACAATTAATTTGTGCTTCACTGGCTGAAATGTTTCCTTTGCTTTTTAAGGAACTGTTATTCTTTTCTCACTCATGGTCATAAGAAAAATGTTGGTAGCCTGCTTTAATCAAAACTGGGGGATTACACCACCATGGAACTCCCAGGACTTGAACATTCCCAGGAGAAATGGCATCTAGGTTCCTGGCATCCAGGAAATTAAAGCAATCAGAGAGACCCTGGTGCAACCCTGCATGTAGAGCATGTCTCGGGTGATCAGTTTCTAATCCCATTCCCAGAAACATCAGAATGGAAAGAGGGAGAATCTGAGCTTCCCTTGTGCCAGTTTCATTCATCAGAACCTCAGGAAAGGTACAAAATAAAAGTTCTGTTTAAAAAACAGTTTTGGATAGGTTGAAATCTGTGCTGAAGGGAAACCATGCTGCAGCATGTAAAGTCATAGGGATGATCTTTGCTGAGAATTTATAAGTGGTTTGTAGCTGCATACAGTAGGTAATATATTACCTACTTTACATATGGATCCATAGGATGACAGGATGAATCATGTTAGAACAGATAATTGCAGTTCCCTGTGCAGATATTTACATTTTGAGTGGTGTTCACAGTCCTGTCTCTGATCCCACTGTGCTGTGACATACTCGTTATCTTTCAGTTTACTAAAATATACTTACAGGGGTTTTTATGAAACAGTTACAACTGGTTTGTTTTGGTTTTTTTGGTTTTTTTTAATTATTTGATGGTTTTGGTTTACTGTGATGATTTTTGTACATCCCTCCCATCACCAAATGCCAACTAGGAATTAATTGTGTTTGAAAACAGAAGTTACATAGAAACGGGTTTCTTGGTGTTTTTATGGATTTTTTTTTTTTTTTGTTGTTTTGGTTCTTTAATTATTCTTTCAATATTTTGTTGGTTTGGTTTGTTTTTCTGAAGATGTGGTAAAAAGAGCTTCAGACCTATATTTTATAATGATAAATCTACTATGTGCCAAGATGAACTAATGATGTTTTTTTTTCCAAACAAACCAGAATTGTAAGAAAATGCAGGGGATAGTATATTTAGTCATGATGGTCATTAACATGTGTAGATTAAAAAACACAACAACAATGAATGAGTGAAGAAAAGTTCTGTGTGCCTTTACACTGCCTGTGATCTTTGGATTACTTGAAAGCCCTCTGCAATTAGAATCTTTCTAAAGGAAATTTGGTGGCTCAGCTCTCACAGGTGGGATTGTAGAATTAATCAGAAGCTGACATTATGGTCTTCTCAGTGGTTGATTATACATATTTATTTGTTTATTTACAGCACATCTTTTATTTTTTATTGCATTTTGGCCAGTGACTGTGAATCAGTTGACACAATTTACAGTTTGTCTTCTTCTATGGGTATTACTGACAGGAAATATGCTGCTAAATGTAATTCTAAGTACTTCAAGTCAACTTTATACTCATTGGTATTACACACTGTGTTAAAAAATCAGATTAAAACATTGGCAGAGTCATACTGCTGATAGTAGGGAGTGATACAGAATTTTCCTGGTAATACCATCTGCCATTTCCTTTTTAAGAACATGGTTTTCTGGCAATCTAATTCTTATCAGTCCAGTTCCTGATTAAAAGACAAAAAAACCCTGCAGTTGTTAATGTCTTCAGTGATAAATATGTTCACTAAATCAGAATTCTAATTATAAATGGATTTCTAATATACGATGTTTAATGACTATCTTTCCACCCGCGTGTCATTTTTCTTATCTATTATAAACAGAGCTGAATTCAAATGGAAAGATTTAACTTGTCTCTACTGAGCAGAAAGGCAGGATTTACGGTTTTCAGTATATTGCCCATCTCATTTCACATAACTCAGCCAAGTTTTTGTTCCATTCCTTGAGAAATTCTACACAGGAACAAATACCACATTTCCCTTGATGTCCAGATTAATGGTATCTTTCATTAGCTTACTTTCCTATTCAAGATGGACATTTCTTTTTACTTCAAGGTGTTTATACCTTGAAGACAGCGTTCAGATGTATGATTTCTTTTATTGTCAACTCTATAATTATCTTTGTAACCCTCTGAGTTATTTTCACTTTTAAGAAGACTTGGGTGCTGAAAATGAATTAGAAATAAGTGAACTAATAAATATAACTGCTTCCTTGTCCTGTAAAGAAAAAAGATTATTAGCTCTCTGCTTAGATATATCGACAGCAGCACACATCCAATTTTCAGTTCATTTGCACTATTGAATTCTCCTCTCTCTCTCTCTTCATTTTCCATCTTTGTTTTTCTGCAGACTTTTGTCACAATGGGAATCTGCTGGGCTTAATTCATCTCCCAGTGCATTTCATTAGATTGGTTACTGTCTTTGGCAGCCTACTTACCCAGGAAGTCCAAAGCCCAAAGCTGTGACATTAATCAGCTACTGTGAGGCTCTGGTTCTGGGGACTAAATTATTGATGTACAATTTTGTGTGATGCCTCAATGAAATCCACATAGGAATAGCAGCATCGTACTTATTTATGAAGTCCCCACAAGAATTTTAAAGTGTCCAGGACAAAATGCAGCACTGTCTCCTAGTGGGAGCAGATTCTTTAGGAAAAAGCACAATCCACATAATTTCTCTAAATATTTACTCTTGTAAGTGTGGGATTTGCCACATATACTACCTGTTGGATTGTTCCACATTAGAAGCCTACTTACACATATGTGAATATTTGTTTATATTTCCTAAAAGGCAATAATAAAATGGAATTTTGAAAACCACTCAGTACATACGTATTTTGCCAAGAGGCAGCTGCTCTCACCCAAAGTTCTTTGTTCTTACTTTAGTGATGAACTGACTGAAGGGGAAGAGCTGAGGTACTACAAGAGTTTAGATTGTAGTAAAGGCTTTGAGGAGTATTTGAAGCCAAAATATGCTTTTTACCAGTTTTTCCTTCAAAACTTTATGTATCAATTCCCTGTGAGAATTCACAATACTCAACAGAACTCTTTAAGATTAGAAGATAGAATGGTTCCTGTCTGATATATTTTTTTCGTGTTAATAGTTCTTATTTTAATTAGCTCTTTTTACCTTTTTTGATTGTCTTCAGATAAAGAACACATTGTACTTGTTGTAGCAAGCTTAAGACATAACAGAGGCTTCCTACTGTGCAGGTGCACAAATCATCAGGTATAAGGTCCTAATTATGCAACTTCTGAATCATTAACGTTCATATGTAACAATAAAGTGATATTAAGGACAAATCTTTCTCTTTAAACCCCCGAGAAACTACATGCATCTGTATGCATGTAAGCATGCATGTATGTATGACAGGAACATGCAGTGCATGTTTCTGTTTCAGTAGAACAGTACTGTGTAGTCACCACTGAAGATTATTTTTATTTTACTGGGAGAATGGCCTAACTACCTAGCAGATTAATTTGGGGATGTTAAAACATGAAGATTTTCTAATTTTTCTCTTAAATATATGACATTTATCCTTTGTTATGGGTGTTAGAGAGTCACTGGAAAGCTGCCCAGCAGAAAAGAAATTGGGGGTGCTGGTTGACAGGTATGAACATGAGCCAGGTGTGCCCAAAGGCACCTGGCCTGGATCAGCAATAGTGTGACAGCAGGACCAGGGCAGGGATTGTCCCCCTGTGCTCGGCACTGGTGAGGCCACAGCTCAAATCCTGTGTCCAGTTTTGGGCCTCTCACTACAAGAAGGGCATTGAGGGGCTGGAGTGAGTGCAGAGAAGGGGAACGGAGCTGGGGAAGAGTCTGGAGTGTCACTCATGTGAGAAGCCACTGAGGGAGCTGGGGGTGTTCAAACCTGATATTTAAGCACTGGAATGGGATGTCCAGGGAAGTGGCAGAGTCACCATCCCTGGAAGTGTTGATGAAACAACTGGACATGGCATTTAGTGCTTGGTTAATTGCCATGGTAGTGTTCGGCCAAAGGTGGAACTCCAGGATCTTTGTGTTTTCCAGCCTTCATGATTCTGTGATTCTAAGATCACAATATCAGTCCAAAGAAATGAGAGGAACTGCACAAAATTTACTGCAGGAAAAGCAGCAAGTGAAAATGAGAAAACATCAGGCAACCATAAGAGAGAACAATGGGGGTTGCAGGGATTTAGATTTTGATTTGAAAGTGAAAACTGAAATAGTCAAAGCAGTAATTGTAAATTAGTAAAAGAGAAAGTTGATATTATTGGATATCACTTTTAAACTACTGTCTTTCTTAGAGACTGATGATCAAAAAAAAGAATTCTAAACCTAAGAAAAGATGTGTAGACTGTGGGTCCACAAAACAAATTTTACTCAAGTTCCTTGGATCTTCACTGCCATTAAAAATCAGGAAGATTGCCTGTGTATAATTTATTATTATTTCTATAATGCATAGTGAAACTAGTAAAATGTTTAGAAGATTTCTCCCATTAAACAAAGCAGAAGTGGTTTTGGGTTTTTTGTTTTTTTGGTTTTTTTTTCACAGACTCCCAATACTGTTTAAGGGAATTTTTTTTTGTTTGTTTTGAAATTATATAGAAATGCTTGTTCAAAATGCTACTGTCTGCACACAGCTATTTGAGACTTTGAAGCTTTGGATAATGTTGACCATAGTGTGCTCTAAAATGCAGATTTTGATATGTGTGAATAATGATCACTTGGTTTGTTTATGACCTTAGCTAGATTAGATTTCTATTACATGTGGAGAAAATTAAATAGATTAGCTACTGTTGAGTAATAACATGCCAATTTTTAGCATCACACAGAAATACTCTGTGTCTATACAGACATCTTCCATTCCTCAGTTTCTGTAAAATGTTTATTTAAACTGTGATTTTGAGGAAAGGTTTGATTTAGGCTTTGAGTTTTAACCTGAAAGATGAGTTCAGGGTGAAGTCTCATGGAAGTAGGAAGGCCCCAGAATGTAAAGGAATTAGCTACAAATTTAAGAGTAAGGAAACAAATATCCCGGCTGCTATCTGAACACATAGAATATATAGTGTTCTGGCATCTTTAATCTTTCATGTACTGTTTAATACCTTTCTAAGCATCAGTAGAACCGTGTAAGAAATCTCTACTTATGTGGATACTGGGTGGTTGATTTATAGTACTCCAAAAAATTAAATTCTAACTTTAAATTCATCTCAGTGAAGATTAATGCAACGTGAAGGTGAATTGTGCTATTGATCTCTGAAGAGACAAGAAGGTTTAAACTTTACCGAGCGTTAACGCTAAGGCGAGATAATGCCAAAACATTCACGAAGTTCCACTAACTAAACCGCCAGAACTGTTAATTCTTTTCCTTATCACGAAATAAATCTACCTTTCTGCAATATTCACATGTGTGTGTTACATTGTTACCTTGCCCCAGGCAATTTCAGCATCCAAATTGCTCGGCATCCCCTGCACAGCCGATCTCTTTGTCAGTTCCGCGTCTGTCGCTGCCAGCCACTCTGTCAGGGCATTGATCTCTTTCCGCAGTTTCCGGGACAATTTCAAGCATTTCTCTAACTCTTGCTTTTTTTCTGTCACCTGCAGAAAGAATAATTGTGATTATTAACCCTTCAGTGGAACATGCCCAATGGCTTTTATATAAAATTTTCTGTAGGCCACTTCTCTATAAAATCTAGACTTGGGATTCCACAGGTGAAGTTGCACTTTTAGTACAGGTATGTCTTGATTATTTTGCTCTCAGTATCAGTAATTCTGCTGCTAGAATGCAAACACCTACAAGAAAATTATGTGCATAAAGATGCATTGAATTTGAACTACTAACAGAGCTCCAGAAACCTCCTCCTCTGTTTTGAACTTGTGAATAGCAAATTAATTTAGAACAACTGAACTAACAGTTTTTCCTAGTGACACAAAATAGATGTCAAAACCCTTCAAAGGGCATATTTTAATATAGGTGGCCATGTAGGAACTGGGATTCCTCAATTTTTTTTTCTGTGTAGCTAAGCTACATGGAAGAAAAGACGTACCAGCCAAAAATAGCCTCAAAACTTGAAACACAATGTCACTGAATAATGTCAAACTAAAGCAGCACATTTAACTTTAAGGTTTTAATTTTCTGAATGCTTTGGATGTAAAGTACTGGGGATGACCTCTGCTTTAAAGTTCTTTTAAACTTGGTACATGGTACCTGGAAGGAAGGCTGAGTAATTATATTGCCTTGACTGTCTCACACGCATTTTGAAAGAACAGGGCAAATACAGCATTTCTTGCAAGCCCTGAGACTCTTCAGGGAGAAGAAGAAAAGGTTTTACTTAATTAGTAGAGAAAGTAGAAGAGTAAATGAAGAGATCTTAGTTAGGGAGACTACACTACAATAGACAACAGGCAGCTAGTAGCAGAAAATAAAAATTAATAAATTATGCTGTGATGAAGTTCAAAAAATCCCAATCAGAGAAGGAGGATTAAAAGTGTCCCAGAGATCACTAATATTTAAAAGAAGTTCCTAATTAGCTTGAATGTCAAATAGTAATCACATTAAGACTGCAGCCGCTGATTTGTATTTAAGCATTTTAAAGTAGAAAAAAACTTTCTACAGTGGTAGAGAACTGCATCTACTAAAACTATTTTCTACTTTTCCATTAAGAACAAGTAGTGGTACAATGATCAAATGGATTCATAGATCAGCTGCCAAGGAGAATCTGAGATTTTAAAATGTAACAGGATGTTACAAGGTTAGGTACATGGCTTTTGCCATCCCTGAGTAAGGAGATGAGATTTGCCTAGGGAATAAGCTATAAAGTGTCCTGATAATTTATTATCACTCTGTAAAGGCTTACTGCTGAAATCTCATAACATTTTTCACTGAATATGCTTTATGTGCTTTCTTGCATGCCAAATTTATTAAATGAGACCACAGAACTTACAGTCAGGCCAAGAGGTAAATCCCTGGGAAGGACCATAAAAATCAGCTTTTTAGAGCTCTATTCACACACGGAGCCAGGTTTTCCACCTCTTCTTCTGAAGAGTGTAATGGCAATTGTAAATAACATTACTTAGCAGCAATACAATGCAAAGTGCACTACCCTTATCTTGATTGCCTGTTTAAGAATTTTAAACACCTGGTATATTACAAAATGAAGTTACTGATACTTGTCAAAACAGGGAGAGAATAGTTGTGTTCCTATATACATCCCTAACATGTGTTTATTATATAATTAATACAATATCACCATATACATTGCATATATCCAGAGGTTACTGATTAATCAGTTTGTTAGTACTTCAAATGTAAAGATGTATTTTCCACAAAAAAATAGGAAACAGTGCCCTCTAAAGGCCTTCTGGGTCAGAAAATGTGATCGTGAGTTACTTTATTTATGAGGGGGCCTTTTGAAACAGCACCTACAAAATCATACACGTGAACCTATGCTTGAAGAAGTGTTTTTCCCTCAGACCATAAATTTCAGTCCTGAGACTTACTATTAGTTATAAATATTGTTATTTTTCTCTTAAAACGTCTTTTTCTCCATGCAATAATTAGTGCTGATAATGGCTATTCAATCCCTTTATTTCTATATATCTGGGCTTCTGTGACTTTCTCTTAAACTGTTAATTACCATGCTGAGTAAAATTAAATGTGAGAAATTCCACCTAGGGCAGCAGAGCTAAGCCCAGCACTGCACATTTTTGAGACACATCAATTTGCAATATGGCTCACTTCAAGTCACTAATGGCTCCCTAATGGTACATTTTTATCCCTTCATTAGATAAGAGAGGTTTCCTACAATAATAGCACCTGTTTGCTGTTAAGTGAAACATAATGCAGGAATAAATGCCACAGTTATTTCTAAAATAATGGAGAGCTCAAACATATTATCCAATCCCAAATGACAGTTATCCACACCTACTGAAGCTGACTCCAGTTTTCCTGACACTCAAAGGATTGATGTCTCTTAATACCTTTACTTTCTAGCAAGAGAGAACTGTTTTAATTCAGATTCCCTAATAAGTATTATCTCTGTCAAAAGTAACATTACTCTTATTGCTTTGTCATACTGTAGTCACCAGGGTTTGAGTCTCATTAGCTGTTTAAACCACATACTGGCTCTCAGTATTACCATGGGCTCATTTTCCTAGCTATTAATAATTTATTATTTGAATAATTTATAATTTTAAAATTAAGAATTTGCCTCCTGTCCTGTTTTGCGTTTTTCAAGTGCATAAATTTTAGAAATAAACAGACAGGTATTATGTATCTTTCACAATTTTCATTTATCCAGTCAACACCAAATTCAATCTCATCCTACAGTTTTCAGAAGTTCTTTGAATAGTTCTAATGAGGGCAAGAGAAACTAAACAGAGTAATGAAGGATATGTGTTAACTGAATTATTTAAATGAAGTCTTCTTTAGGACAATGCCACAATGTCTCTTCTGACTCCAGTTAATATTGGTTAGGTCCCTGGCCATCCTACTCTGTTTAGATTTTGCACAAGTGCCTCTTGAGGAAAGCTCCAGTGGCAAGAGGTTTTTTGTTCAACAGATTTTTGAACTGCAAGAAATGGAAATTATATCCTTTAAGATCTGTACAGTCAGAGGCAGTAGTAATTTAAAAGGTAGATTTTTCTTTTATGAAACAGCCCTATAAATAAAAATTGATCTAAGTAATTTCCTAATCTGAAGTGACTCTTTGAGGCATCAGAATGAAACAACATCCCCCATCTGAACTCTAAAAACCAATGAACTAGCAGGAAAAAAAAATACAATATTAAGAGACTAGAATTTTGAGTTGCAATAGAGGATTTTTTTTATTTTTCTAGGTGGTTGTTTTTGGTTTTTTTTCTTTGAACAACTGAATAGCCATGCTGGTGATTGCCTTTGCCTCCACTCCTTCTCTCCCACAGGAACAACCTTGAAAGGAACCAGTAAAAAATCCCATTTACTTACCATACCGAGATTACTTTTCACTTTGCTGGTACACGATTTTATATTAAAAACACAGAACTTACCTTTGCACCTAATTCATTATATTGGAGCTTCAAAGCTGTAAGCCTTTCATCCAGTTCCTTTGGGTTCTCAGTCTGCTGCTTCTGAACAATTTGCCTCCCAGTTTTTATCACTGTTTCCACTTCAGACTTCACCTCACTCAGGTTTTTATATAATTTCTAATCAAATAGAAATATAAAAGTGAAACACCACCATTAAAACATGAAAACTAGAAAAGACCATTGGAAGTATTCAGAATCTAAATTCAGAACAGTCCATCTTTACCAACAGTGACCTCAACAACATGTCACTAAAGCCTAATTAACTAAACTAATAACTAAACTAATTTCAGTGTTAGAAATGTTATACATGAGAAAGTAAACATCATTATTAATTGGTTTAGTCTGTGACAGAGGTTGTTTTAAAACGTAGAGAATGCAGTATTTAAAACAACAACAGGTATCTTCTGTTAACTCATACATAATGTTGGACGTATTCGAACAACAAATACCCATTAGGTTTTAAAATCTGTCATTTTTTTCATACTGCTAAATCTAGAGACTGGAAGGAGAGAGGATTACCCCTACATTTATTAAGTGTCATACTCTAAAAAATTTAGTTAATAAAAGTAACCAGATGAGGTGGACCTACAATTACTACTTTATTTACTTAGAGTAGTATGTATATGGTCTAACTCCTTTCTAGGTGCTTAATATGATAATAAATTCTTCATTCCTGAAAAGTGGCCAACAAATTAGGAAGCTGTTGTATGATGCACATAAATTGTCTAAATTCTGAATATATAATACAACTTGATTTTGAAAAACAGGAACATTATGAGAATCCTATTAGTTAAAGATGCTCTAAAATCACTATAACTTTTCCACAAAATACATCAGGGTTGCAAAAGCCAGCTGCTGAGTGAAGACATATTAATTCAGTACAGAGCTTCTAACTACCACATCATTTTAATAAGAATGCCATTCTCACAAGAATATGAATTTAAGTGCAAAATTTTTCTTCTTTCATTTAAGAAAAATGAAAGATGTAAAGCAATAACATTGACTTGTCCCATGCTCATTTTTAAAATTTAAATGCTTTCTACATTTACATCTGAAGGAAGCTGGGAAGGGGAAACCTTCAGGAATGCCATTGCCCCAGTAAAAACAGGACCCACAGAAAAACCCAACAAACAAACCAAACAAAGCTGAAAAAAAAACCCCAAAGAACCAAAAAAAACAAAAAACCAAAACTAAAAAAGCCCAACCCCCCCCCCAAAAAAAAAAAAAACAACTCAAAAAAACCCCAGCTACTTTTGCTGTTATAATCTTCTTTTTATGATCATCATCAAGAATGAGGTGTTTAGCTTTATTTATTTAAGGGGAGCAGGATTATAGTGATATTAAAGGGATATGTACAGATGTTTGTCATATTCTTTAGGACATATTCAGGTTAACTTTTGCTCTTGAACTGAGAGAAAACCATAGCATGCCATCTCATGGAAGTTTTAATCTATGGTTCTCCATTTTGCTTTGTGTTTCCTGGTTAAAATAGATTTGTGTTCCATAACACCTCTTTTGGTCATGTCACAGAGTTCCATGACTATAGAATGTTGCAGAAAATAGAGCCAATATGGGGAGAAAAATTCAATTGCAGGACAGAAACTAGGAATTAGAAAGGGACCCTAAACAGCATTCTCACATAGTGAAAGTGCACATCTAGAGTTCTGAAGGGAAATTTTGTTGTTTTCCTGG
This sequence comes from Agelaius phoeniceus, assembly GCF_051311805.1. Classification (NCBI taxonomy): domain Eukaryota; kingdom Metazoa; phylum Chordata; class Aves; order Passeriformes; family Icteridae; genus Agelaius; species Agelaius phoeniceus. The sequence goes on along the minus strand of NC_135266.1, from coordinate 10,812,755 downwards.
GGTTTTTGTTTGTTTGGGTTTTGGATTTTTTTGTGCAACAGATACTTTGTTTCTCATCTACATGAAGGACAATAATCTCTAATTTTTAGCTTTCTTTGCATAAAGCCAATGGAAAGACGGCATCCTGAATACTCACCATGCAATGATCCAGCTGTGATTGTACTACTTCCTGCTCAACACTCTTCATCTCCAGCTTGGGCACCTGCAATTTCACTTCATCTAGAATTCTTTTACATTCTTGGAGGCGCTGTTCAAAGTTGGCTGGCTTCTGAAACAAGCGAAACTTCACGGACACATCCTGCAGCTTTTTCTGAAAAGGAAACACGAGCAAGTAGAAAGTGTGAAATCAAATCAATGCTGAAGACAGGTCTTAGTCCTGTTACAGAAGACTTGGAATACATTGTCAATCAGCAATTTCTTATTAAAAGAATATAAAATGCTTGTGAAAATGCCAGTGGCAGACAATCTTGGATCTTCACTGGAGGATAAAAATTCCTCCATCATCCAGGGCACTGGATACAGCAGAGCCTCTGACTAAACAGCCTGAATACACACATAAAGAAAGGGAGAAAATTTATATTTTTCAATATATAAAATGTTCAGGGGTGTGGGGAGAAGACAAATTTAATGATTTGAGGATAAGCCATTCACATTGCAGAGTGAATGTTCTTCAAATCTAACAGTTGCTGCTTCTTGGTATGAGGAAGGAAACTTTTAGTCCTTCAAAGAAACCTAAATAATGTGGCTTGGCAGTAAGTAGGTCTAGCACAAACCCCAAGATTTAGAGTATAAAATTGATTTATATTTCAATTTAAAAAAAGCCTAACCTAAAGTAAAAAGAAAGCAATTTGAAGGCAGAAAAAAACTATGACAAGCTTGGTCTCTAATTTCACCATTTTCACAATTTTCTATCTTTGTGCACTAATTAGACTGCTTGCTCACATGATCTCTAGCTCAGGGGAAAGGGAAATAATTAAAAATAAAGAAAAGGAATTTTAATTATCTACTTGAAAAAGAACAAATTTCTCTATAGAAGTAAAGAGTGAAGTATTGTTGAATAAGTTTTTCAACTCTCTTGGGAACAAAAAAAAAGAACAAATGTCACTAGAGAAATAGCTAAGTAATTAAATAGGAACTCGGTATTTGCAAACACACTTCCAATTTTTTTATCTTCAAATCCTGGACACTTAATTCCACTACAGTGTGGCCTGTGCCATACAGATTTGAGGAAAAACTGTAACAAGGCTTAGAATTGGTCTATATATTGGTAAAAACCCTTCTGACATCTATCAGGTTTCTGAAAAGTAGGCAGAAATCATGAGCAGCAGACAACCTGGAGTACCACAGAAAAGTGTGTAAATACCCAGCAGCTCCTTCCAACAACTTTCCTCTTTAAACACTTTTCATGAATTTCAGATCCAATGAGATAAGAAAGGAAATCTTTCTGTCTATGAATAAGTGGACAATTGAATAAAAGCAGGGAACAAGGGTAGGAATGAGTGGCCTTATTTTTTCTTCAGTGTGTTTGCATACACTAAATTTGTATGTAATTTGTTTTTAACTCTCTCCAGTTTGAGGAAGGCCAAATACTGTGAGAATCTTGCATTGCCACATCTGTATCAGTTACCATTTGTGTTGGTCAATGCATTAAAAGTTACTTAGAAAATTTAGAGAATTACAATATTAATAGCAGAGAAAACTAAAGCCATCTGTGAAGAGTCACTCAAGAACTGAAAAATACTGAGGATCTGTAGGGGGGAAAATAAGCTTGATATACAAGTGGGATCTAATTTGTCATTTAGCACTCTCACTTAAGTTCTGTCAGATAACCATAACAGCTATATTATACATTTATATTTATCACCAACAGTTTTAAAATAATATTATATCAATGCTTAAAAGCAGCAAAATAATCAAAGTGGGTATTTGAAACAATTTGGAACATAAAGAAACCAAAAATGTTTTGTACCTGTCACAGCATAAAAGTCATGTATAAAGACATTTTATACCAGAATAATGTGTTCATTTCTGCTCACTTTGTTTCAAAAAGTCATTTTTAAAATAGAAAATTTATAAATAATTACAGGAAAATGAAAGGCCTTTATCTGAAAATCTCATTATGCGTTAACATATTTGTCAGTCTAGAGAAGACACAATTGAGACAATTGTATTCAAAAAGTTGACCAGAAAAAGCATTCGGTACTGAATTGCAAAAAATAACCATTCATTAGAAAAGATTTTACATTCATGTAACAATTCTCAGCCTGTTAGGAGTAACTAGGTGCTATACCACTATGGCAGAAATAGATTTTTATTTTCCTAGTCATAATTCCCTTAAATTTAAAATCAGAACTCAGCTCTCAGCCTACGATTATCTAAAAAGCCAGGATAAATTTGGCTGCCATTAACAGTTGCTTCAAAATCTCAATGAATTTATTTATTTTCATAGTTGTTTACTTTATGCCCAAGTAATTGAATAATAGAATAAATATGTCAAATTAGAAAGATTACATAGCGCAAAAAAAAAAAAAGAGGAAATTATTTATAAGTGAGAATGCTATTCAGAAAATAGTAAGTGAAGACTGATTTCATGAAATGTGTTTTATCACTAAAGGTAGCATAATGATCGGAAGGTATTCAAAAGAATTCAGTGGCCTAAAATCAAATATAGTCATAAATATATGTAACAAAGGGCTCAGCTTCTACCTGCTTTGGTAGTTGATATTTCCATTATGCATGTAAATTACTACTTTTTTGTTTATATTTTATCTAATGTTAGCAAAGCAGTGTCTCAAGATGACCTCCACCAATTTTTCAAAAATCATAATGGTGCACATAATCAACTAGAGAAACATTACAAAGAAAAAAAAATGTCTGCAGAGAGGTGGACTAATAAAAAAGGCACCCAGAAAGGGTTGTGCTCTCTTGTATGTTCTTGAATTCACAAACATTTATTTACACAGTCATCTGATGCCAGCATTTCACTGATGAAATATGGGCAACTTCACAGCTGCCATGGAGACCATCAGAAGGTGAGTTAGTATGAAGAAAGACTGAAAATTGAAGAAACATAAATATTCTCAACAAAGAAATCTAGTCCTGTATATAAGATGAAAAATTTAAAAAAGTCAAATTGTTAATTTCAAATAATTAACTGCTAAAAAGCAATTAACGATACCCATAATAAAAATTAAAACACAAACTGAGGTGCCTAGAAATACTTGACAGGGATGAATTGAAAAATGACAATAATTAAATTGTCTTTCTAATGTATTATGAAATTTTTTTTGCTACCTACAAACAAAAGCCAACAAAACAACGAGAAACAGACCAGCAAAATAGTCAAGAACCTATCATTAATGGGTAAAAATGGGTAAAATGTGTATTTCTCACTGTTTGTTCAGTCTTCTTAATTTTTAAGAAGGTCAGTGTCTATCAAACTAGATGAAATAATGCATTATCTAACATTTTAAAGTGATATATGAATTGAGCTCAGCATAATTTGTATTTCAAATGCAGCTCTATTCAAGATTTCCAAATATTTTAATACATTTTGACAGTAAATATTTTCCAATACCTCAAAACTTACATCAAAACAGCCCCAGTGTAGTTTTATCTTTTGAAACTCCAGCACATTCAAAGCATCCCTATCACATGGTGTGCCTACCAGTTGGTTACATCAGTCCTGCACACCTTAGAACTGCTGCCAATGACACAGGAAGACTGGAATAAAAAAAATGAGCAGGAAGAGGATATGGATGGTATCCTTTACCCACTCTGATTTTCTGGCTAGAAAGGACCAGCTAAAGTGGAAGAGATACCTCAAGAATACTTCAAGGTAGAGTAATAATACCACTCATACTAATTTGAATGAGAGAAGGAAAAATGGTAGAAATAAAATTTGCCCACCTGTGCCACATCAATTTGGGAAAGCACTCTTTTGGCAGCATCCTTACCCCGGTTTCGTTTCTTCATTTCTTCCAAACTAATCTCGTGGCTTGTTAAATCAGATTGTATTTTCTGTTGGAAAACAAAGGCAGCAATCAGCAAGGTTTGAGGGAGAATTGCATGCTGTTTAAATTATTTGGACCAGTTGACTTTGAACCACATTGGGCAGCAGTTCCAGTCTGTAGAGCCCTGCCAGCAGCGCGAGGGAGGTGCCCCTGCCCCTCTGCTCAGTCCTGTGTCCAGCTCTGGCCTTCTCAGGGCGAGAAACATGGAGCTCCTGGAGCAGCTCCAGCAGAGTGGGACAAGGGATGGTCAGGACTGAATGTGGATTTATTTTTTTCTGTCGGAAAACAACAGTTTCCATTGGTAAGAATATTAAAAATTAATCATAGAAAAAAAATAGAAAAGTTATTTCTTCGCTATTCTTAATTCTTCTCATTTTCACAGTATCACCAGGCAAGTTGAGACAAAACTGATCAAGTATCCCGAAAGTTTAACATCATCTTCATGTTTGAGAGCTGTGCCATATCTAAAACAATGTACAGTACATTGATTTAGATCTAAAACAATGTACAATCTAAAACAGTACACAATTTTTGGCATGCTACTGACCAGAATCTCTGTTCAATATCAGTCTTCTGTAGCTGAATGCACAATGACACACAGTTCATTATTATACTAACTGCATGTATTTTCTAACACATATTGCTTGTTATTGTCTGTCTGCAAAATCAGAGTGTGATCCAAAGAAAAACAGCAGGTTATTTTGGTTCACCATTAATCAACCATATAAGACAAAATTACTTAAGCAGTGCTGGCTAGTGCAATATAATGGAAAAGAAGTCCCAGAAAATATCTTCCCGATACTTCAGGAAGATTCACATATAATTACGTTTAAATTGTTAGAAAATAAGAAATTGTTATTAGCAGAATTGCTAGACAGCACCACTGAAAAGAATTACCCTATGTAATAAGGACACAAAGCTATGTTCCCATCATGAGATGCATTTGAGGCCATTACTCCTGCATTAAAAAGTGATTTTTAATTTAGTCTTTTTTTTTTTAATGGCATATAGCATTTTTCAGATGCCCTGAAGACCAGCTATAATTTCAAATATATGTACATAAATTTATCTTACACCACAGTAACTTTAATAGTAAAAATTAATATAGGTGTATTTTTAATCACATTTTCATAGGTTATTAAGTACAAAGCTGTGTACCCCATATGCTGCCTACTTTATACTGCTATTACATGGTTATAATGACTTGTATATCATATAATGTCCTGTGTATTTCAACACTTAACTGAAAGCAGGTTTTTACAAGTTATATTGAATATGTATTGAAGTAAATTTTAAGAGAAAAAGAAAGATGCATGAAACCATTAAATCTTTCCTAAGTTTAGTTGCAAGAATATATATATGACTCTATATTATTCAGTACTATTTGGAGAATTAAAATATTTTTCTAAAGCAAAGTATTTGTAAAAGCAAAATGACTAGCAGAAAGCCCCCAATTTACATTATTTTTTTCCTTCTAAAATTATAATATTTTTCTAAAAATTCATCTAAAATTATAATTTTTGATTTTTCATATTTTGAGTTCTCCTTGACAGGGCTATTTAATGAATGGCTAGAAACACCTGGAGCACATAATATAACTTTTTAAAATATGATATTTAATTTTTGAGAAAACAAAACCGGGCAATTAAAAGAATTATTCTATCAAGAAGAGGAGGCTTATTTAATTATTGAGCATTTATTTTGTCCTTGTCTAAGTTTACAATTTCCCCCTGAAGTGTGTTTGAATTTTAACAGGATTATCTTCCATTTTTGTGCCACGTGTGAACCAAACAGGTGGTGATTTAGAAAGTAACTGAAGCCAAATAATTTTTTCATGTCTTGGATTTTAGAACTGTATAAGGAAGAAACCAGTCTGAATGCTAAAAAATATACCATATAAAACCAAGCATTTCAACAGTTTGCTTCCCCACCTCATCAACAAACCGGTTTTTGGTTGCATTTTCCAATTTACTTTGTTCAACCTCAGAGTCACTCTGAAAAGCTCATAATGGAACAGTTCTTATCTGAATAGGTCAGAACAACACAGCACAGATAAGAGTAGTGTTTAAGCAATTAGGCATTTTGGGACATTGCATAGAGGTTGTTCTATTTTACTATTTTAAATTGATCTGCAGGAGAGAGATGAGTGTCATCTTCTCTGACATCAAAATGTAGAATTGGAGAGAACAAACACATCAGAGGAAAGATTAAAAGAAAAGTTAGTAAGGCTTATAGCACAGAAAGCCTTTTTCTCTTTTTTATTTTTATTTGCTACTGCTGCTCACAGGCAGAAAATTAAATCATTCATTAACAGATATAAAAGAATTTATAGCACTTGCCTGTGATGTCCATTATCATTCAATTTTTAAATGACCACTTTGACTTTTGTGTCTCTTCTGACTCACCAATTTATTGCATGAACTTCTTAACATCCATAAGACAACACTAATTTTTCTTGTATTATCCCCATCTCTTCTTTTTTTCAGTGGTTCCTGTTTATTTACTTATTGGACTTTTTTAATAAAGAACAAAACTTGCCTTCATTTAATTTCTATTACATCAGAATATATTGTACTGTGTGTAACCAAGCAATAGTACTGTGCATAAATTATTGTGTCCTACAGGTTAGGGATTCTCACTTGCCATCACTGGCAATCTTTCAGGGAATTTGCAAAACTTTTATTCATATTTATATGAAAGTATATAACACACATAGAAGATGATGTTACAGCACAAATGACATATAGGTAATTCTTAACTCAAACTGCATGCTTTGTTATGGACACTAACTTTCAAGAAATATTAACTGGAGAGTCCAAATGAGAAAAGAAAGTTCAAATAAGGTAGAACTATGACTGACAAGGCAATACTGAGCAAGTTGGACATGACAAATGCAGTTAAAAGCAATGTTCAGATACTATGGAGATCTGTAGAGGGTGAAAACTGGCATAGTAGAGAAATCTGCATAGATATTCAAACTTAATATATTAACAAAATGTAAGCTTTTGAATAAAAATTATCAGCTCTTCCCTCTGACCACTGATCCACACATGGCTGAACAAAACAATCCTCACAATTTCCAGCAGAGGAAAGGAAAGTGTAGATAACTTAAACACTTTCCTAAGTAGACAATTGTGAGTTCTTTGTCCCAAAATATTAGTCTGAAGGCAATGAAGCACAGCATCATCTTGTCAGGTGACATCTTGAACAACTGAACCATTCTGCCTTTGTATCATCCCATTAACTTTAGTTTAGAACAAAGCACAAAGATATTATAAAAACAGTATAATAGGCACCTTCACTTAGAAAACAGTCAAGCATGTAGTGCTTATCTCTACAGAACCGAAAATATACAAGGATTTTATTGCAAAAGCAGATTATTTTTGTACTTTTCAAAAACACAGTATTAAGTTATTTTCTACACCACAATTTATATAGTTGACTGGCGAGAACAACAGACAAAGTGTTTTGTCACATGCAGGTAAGACATGAAATAAGTTGATTTTCTTTCCCATAATGTAAAAATATTCATGCAGTCACTCAGACTAAGCATAAATACAAAGTAGAAATTCTCTCTTCCATCAAGAGTCATTGAATAACAAAGCTACAAATAATTATTTGAAAATATTTTGTCATACAAATGTAATATTTTCAGTACAGATTTCTTTTTCTCCTATCAGTTAAATACTTTAAAAAAAGTGACCAACTGCAAATTCTTGTCATGATGACTTCATTCTCTGTATTATTTTGGTAAGTTAAGAAATATGAAAAATTCTTCCACCACGATCATGAGATCAAGCATACAAGCAAATAATCTTTTCTTTTGCAATATTGCTTGAGATTTTACCTCACTCAAGATTTTGTCATAATTGGGCCTTGAGTAATCTGAACTGATTTATCTGAGTGGCTGGCTGAAACATCATCTTTAGCTGTACTCCAAATAATTCAGGTAGCACTGGCTTTCTAGCATTAAAGTCTTAGCACCACATGGTGGAGTAAGAAGCACACAGAATTTACATTGAAAAGTAACAGCACACATTGGACTCCCCTTTCTTTCTGTCAAGTTTCTGAATAAACTAAACTGATCATTTAACTCAAAAAAGAGGAGCTAAATATAATTTTTTTCCTCAGATTAATTTCTGATCAGCTGACACAAAGATTATTCCTCCTATGAATGCTTTAAATGGATTTGAAATTTTTGAAGCAAACACGCAGAGCTCCCAAGCTCAGCACCTTTCTGATTATAAATTCCCCCATGTGTTCTTTTCGAAATGCAACACATATTGCTGAATGGGTTGCTCAATCCCTCAGCATGGATAAACTGATCCCTGCCCAGAAAGCACCATCACTGGCTGCAGGATTCCCATTCCAGCTGTGCAGACACTGTGGTAGGTTCCCTACATGAATGAGCTGTTTCCAGCTCTACAAAAGAATGGAGCCAGCAGAGCTCCACAGGAGATGTGGCCATTCAGGATCTGCCTGTTCTGCCACTGGCTGGGGTGGCTCTTTGCTGGAGGAATGGCTCAGTCTCTCTACCCACATAAAAATGATTGTTTATTCCCTTTCCCTCTAAGGATTTTAAAGAGATTCACAACTGAACTTCAGAGAACCTCAATATTTGCTTTAGACCTGTTCAGCTGTTAATTAAGTTTTTTTTCATTAGGTCTCACTGGCACCATAAAATGAAAACATGAAAGGGAAAAACTCAGCAGTGTCTATGCTGGTTTTCCCACAGTGGATATAATACAATCAGGTGAACCTGACATTAGACAATAAAATCTCCAGAAAAAGAAAAAATTCTACAAAGGCACTGAGCTGAAATCTTCTTATGAAAGTATGATAATTAAGGTTGATTGGGTTTTATTCTGCTTCAGTTTTTGAAGCTCTGAATTACTTCCTTTTACCCAGTCCATGGTAATTCCCAATATGGTACCTGACAATGCACATAAATCAGATGGATCCATGGGGCATGTGAAACATGTAAGGGTCCAAACACACCAGAAAAACCTACATTTTCTTTTTTTTTTTTTTCTTATGTGTTCACTTCATATAATTACAAGATGAGAAATTAAAGAAATGCATCTTTAAAAATGCTTTTTTTAATCTATTTTAAAAAATAGCTTACATAATTCATATTTCTATGAAGAAGAAAAGTAATTCAAGAGAGCCAAGAGATAGGTAACATTGTTTAGGATTCAAATAGAAGCAATTTTTTTCTAAATCTGATATTATACTGATATAAACTAGAAGAAAATGAAGTAGGATAAAAATTATTTTCAAAAGAAGACTGAATCCAGATGTGATCCCATTTTACAAATATAGCATTTGTAATCCCAACATACACATAAAAATATCTGCATGTACTCAAGCACACACACACAAAAAGCAACTGAAAGGTACACCCATCTACATGTTAATTCAAAAGACATAGTAACAGTTAAAAAATTATTTTCAGGGCTGCATATATTCAGCTCTGAATATATTTAAGATTGTCTAAGGTACTCTATAGAAGATTATTATTTTTTAGAATTATTTAGAACTCTACAGGCATGTAGAGTTCTAAAGAAACCCATTATTGAATATCTCTTCTAATATCATTATAAAAGCACTCTTTCTCAACTTCCCTATAGCTTTTTTCCCTGTTTACTTTCATAACGTGACTGCCTAAATTTAGATGGAATTAACAGAGAAACTGAGGTATATAACACTGTAGAGTGTAGATAGTTTTATTGCAGAGATGTTTGATTTTATTTCATTCATATTCTTACCCTCTTAATGCTGCAGTAAAGCAGACCTTGCAGAAGAAAGAAAGAAAAAGCAAAAATGATAATTAGATGTACATTTTTATTTCAAAAGCTAAATAAACCATGTGTAAAGAGTGGGAAAAGCTTTTTCCATTGAACTTCCATGAGCTGTAAAAATTAAAATATAAGTACATTGAAATGCCCATTATGAAATAATTATCAATGTTGTCTATGTTTCAATAATTTATTAATAAACCACATAATCGACTTTGCAAAAGAGTCATGTAAGAGTAGTGAGGATGATGAGTTTCCTTTTCTAGGAAGGGAGCTGGATTTTAAAGAACCATGTTGTTTATCCTCGCCCTTTTAAAATTACTGCATAGTCTTCCATGACATTTACAGTCCTTTACATCTTCTATAAAGAAGATCTTCTGATCATCTTCAGATATAAATCAGAAGGAAAAAATGACTTTTCTAGGAGAATGGCTTAAACTCCTCAAAATAATCCCACACAAAATTTGCTTGCACTTTCACGCTGATCATGTTGCAAATCCTCTTTAATGAGAGGCTGAGGGACAACCAAAGACTCTTTGGTTAATTAAGAAAACTAGTAAACATGTAGGCTCAACCTGTGTGCAACTTACCAGTGCTTCCTGAGGGACCTGTGCTGCATCCACTCTGTCGGCGGTGTAGGCTGTTAGCTGCTTGTCAATAGCAGCCAGAGACTCCTGGATCAGGCGCAGGGTTTTGTCAGTCTCCTGTGCAGATTGAATACTCTGCTCAAGACTTTTCTGTCTTCTCACGGCCTAGAAACAATGACAATGTTATCAGCATTCAAAGTAATAATGCATAGAATACATTTTTTTCCACGCTTTTTTTTTTTTTTCCCAGCAAAGTTCAGGCAAAGAATCAGACACAGAGTTCCTGACTTGTGCCCATCCACCTTTTTGTAGGATAAATTGCGCATCTTTCTGCCACCCATTCAGTTTTCTCCTTAAGAAACAAACAACACTCAGATTGCACAGAGAAGTTCTAAAAAGCAAAGGATCCCCAAATAAAACCGAAGTGTGAACTGAGGATTTCTATTCAGAGTGCAAGATGGTAAAGCTGCACAAGCAAACCATCCTGACAGTGCTGTCTTTCTTTCTGAGGCAGAGAGGTCCTCCTGATCTTGTTATATAATTCAAGAGACTTTGTTTACTGAGAATAGGGTTACTGTCATCACAATCCTATCCAAAGCAATCCACCTCAGTAAGTGAGAGGGATAAAGACTCTGTTGAGCTGGATTTCTCTTATATGAAGCATAAATAGCTGTTTGGAAGAGGCAATGCCTACTTTCTTCCTCCTGTGGGGAAAAAAAACTAAGAAGTTGAATCTTGCTTCTACTCCACCAGCAGTGCCACCACGGTTTTTTACACAATCCTGTTTTGGAGAAGGATGTTTTCCTTTCAAAGGAGCTCAGTTTATGGTTTAACAAAACAGGACAATAAATTCTCCATCCAAGTTGTCCTTAGAAGACACATATATTAAACACTTCACATAAATGAGTCAACTTTAAACAGTATTTGCAACATTTTAATAAGGCATTTATGGGGTAACAAATAACCTGGCACATTCTTCCATCTGTCATTGTGTCTACCCACAGACTCATATTTTATTTGGACCCCAGCTACTGCCTTGCAGAGTTTCTGCTTTATACAAAGCACACAATAATTACCAACAACTTTAAATACAACACAGTTTTTCTCTGTACAAGTCCAGCCATATTGCTGCCCACAGAAAAGGTGACTAACCTTATTTGACATGAATCAAAGGTGAAAGCAAGCCCCCTTTAAATAACATTTCTAGGTATCCTGCCATTTTTCAAGTCAAATCACACTTTTTCTTTCTGGTAAGCCAGCTATACTTTAATTTGATTTGATACCCATTACAACACTCTTGCCTTGAACAAAAATATCTCTCAGCAATTCAGTGAGAATATTTGATATATGTGCACCTTCTTCACAGAGCTCAGATTCTCACAGAGCTCCATGTATAACAAATGAAGAAGATGATTTCTTGTGAGCATTCTTGCTAGCTGTTTGACTTAGTTAAAGGATAGGAATCCAACCAGCATTTTCTATATTTGCTTTTGTAAGCTGCTTTGTGCTATTTCAAAACAACTCATCAGATAATCTTGTATCATCACAAGTTCCAGGAACCTTCTCTGGAACTGAGCAGCTTTGCATATCAGACTCATGCTGTCAGTGTTAATGGGAGCACCTAAACCACCAAGGTATTATTACCCTACTGCAGTATTAAGGCTTGCTACTTAAATGACTTTTACCTTCATCTGATTTGAGATTTTAACATAAAAACCTCCTCAGCCTGTTCAAAGCAGTGAGTTTAAAAACCACCGCTTCCATTTACCTTGGCACTACTTGCTGCTGATTTGTGAGGCTGGCCAGGACACAGATTCTCTATCAATGGGGTGGATTGAAAGACACATTAGATCAGAAACAGCTCAAGCAGGTTTCTACACCTAATGGGTAAGCTCATCCTCCTGGAAGCATGGAAGAGCCATGGAAGAACTTCCCTGGTTTTACTGATCTCTGTGGTTCACTGTTGGACTAACATCGTGCAGAATCCATTCCTCCTGAGGGCTGCAGTGCCCTTATGTGCAGAGAAGCTCACCACTTAAAATAAGACTCCTATAAGGTTCCATTCTTATGAGCCATCCAAACAAGTGTCTGCACTTCCTGGAGAATTCAAAACACTGGACACAAATTTGGTGTTATATCTATATGATGAACTAGTTTTATAACAACACCTGAAGCTTTGAACCTCTGTTAAATGCTGTCCCATGCTAACTACTATTTGGAATTAGAGATTTTTTAAAGTACAGATACATTTTCTGCCAGCCTGAGAAGCAGAGTGCATTCATGCAATGAAGCAGTAGAACGCATGCAAGTTCCCAAAGACTTAAAATCCTATAAAGAATAAGTGGTGATTGAAAAATTGTCATCTTTGTGCTGATATCATCAGAAACTATGTGTATCAAAATCCTATTTTAGAGTACAACTGGAAAAAATAAATGATTCCCAAACTCATTGATAAAATATCAAATCAATAAAATATGATCAAATATTATTAAATAGCAGATAAGCTTAAGAAAAAATTAAGACCAATCCTCGCCTGAATCTAACTGAATTTTTACACTTGCATTTCAAGCAAATATAAAATCAGATAAATATACATTCACGCGTGTGATGTGTTTATGTGCACACAACACACACACAAAGACAAAAAATTCCCCTTTCATTGTCCTCAGAGGGAATTTGATTACAGCCTGAGAACCTGTGTGACATTTTGCCTCTTCCAAATGAGATGAAAGTACATAATTTCCCAAAGCTGTGAATGGTTTAAGGAATGAATGGATGATGCCAGACCAAGACACGAATGCAGCAGTAGAACAGAGGAATTATTTTGGCAATTGGAGAAGAGACACACAGCTGAATTTTTGGAAATAGTACCTTCAGAGTTGTGGTGATTTTCTCAGTAGGTGATTCTTACATTTTTTTGTCTGTATTGCTTACTGGAAACTTGCTTTTCATGTTCATCTAAAGTCAAGCTCATATCTGACCTCACTGAATTTCCACTACAAATGGATTGAAAATCTGTACAGTAATCTTATAAAAGGTATGATACACCTGTAATGTAACACATTTCTCCAGTACACAACAGCTGATTCAAAGATCTAATCTTTTTCACTAAGTAGGTCCCTGGTACTACCACTGGCATTGCAGAATATTGAATAAATTCAATCAAGGGGAGTGCCACAATATTGAGAAGCCACCTTCTTCTCTTTCAGTAGAGAAGAGTTGTTGGTGGGTACAAGCATTAGAATGCTTTACAAAATGGAGTAGTCCTTCTACACACTTAAATCTGTGGACCTGAGCTTCAAATTTGTCCTTCCAATTCACAGCTGTCTGTGGGCCTATTTTTTAAAGACATGTGAGAGTTCAGAGCTGAAATTTTAAATATTTATAGTATAAAAATATTTTAATTTATAATGTTCTGGCTGGTTCAATTTGTTTATTTGTTTCCTGAAATGTTATGGGTTTTCTATTCCATTGTGGAAAAAAAAATAGATAGCTTAACACTGTAGTTAAATGGGTCTGAGAACATAACAAGAAGTTCCAGCTTTACTATCAGATCATAGTCAATAAAGCTGAAGGCTTTGGGCTCTAAAGAGAAGTGGCTGACAGTTAATTGCTAAATAGAAAATCTCAGGAAAATAAACAACTTTTTAATTTTTTCTGAGCCAGCAAAATTTTGACAGCTGTCAAGGAAAACTAATTCAAAGAAAAAAAAAACAACACTGTTAGGCACTATCAGAATGAAAGAGAGAGGAAAAAAATATGGAATATTTTTTATTTAAGTCTCTACAGGGTTTTTATAGATTTTTAGTGCTTTGATGATAAACACAACACTTTTTATTATATGATGTCCTGCATAAAGCGGTTTACAATTTATAAAAGGTCAAAGGTAAATGCAGAGACACTGCATATTATCCATATAAAATGCAGAATTAATGGAAAGAACAGAGTTAATTCTTTCATGTTGAATGTTATAATGTTATATTTATAGATATTGCCACTTTTTGCTTAAATAGCACATTTCATCTATATAATGCATCAGTTACATGTGCAGTTACTAAGATGTTGGTTAGAGCTTTAAGGTTAAAAACAAATAATGTTGTTGAGGCAGTACTCAGTAGCTGGGCTGTTGAAGGTTAACAGAAGAAAATATTTTGAAAATTACAGCACATTTACGACAGGGTACATTTATTTAAAAAGCAGAAATAAATTCATTAATTATAAGTTACAGCTCATGGAAAGGGGTCTGTTAAGAAAGGCAGAAATCTTAGCTTGTTGGGTGGTTTTTTCTTGTCTCAGTTATACTCTTGTGTTATTGAGAAATGTTGCCACAGGAAAAGTTTAAAAGTTAGGAAACTTTAAAATTCCTTCCTAACTTGTTTAAATTACTTTAATATTTAGCCTGACTTGGTGATATAATGGTTGTGACTGAGATATATCACAACTTCTCTGTACCCTTGCATCAAAATCCAAACATGTTAATCTCCACTTAATCTCAGAGTGGATTAATGTTTGTGCTTATACTTTAATTAGGAACACTTTTTTTTTTTTTTCATTTCAAAACATTATTTTGGACCCATGAATTTTTAATACCCTCCAACCTAGAGCTAAATTTTCTGCAAGTTCTAGGAGTATTATCCAGTGTTCTTGTTGAGTAAATGGCTACAAATATTTTACCTCCCAGCCATTAAGTGATATTCAGCTTTGATCAACTGAATTCCAAAACAGCAAACTATATGAAAGAAGACTTTTCTATCTCTTTAGGTTATCACTGCCAGCAGATAATGCCTCAAAACTTTAAAGGCAGCCTTCTTAGCAGCCTTCAAAGTAATTACATGGACATGGGGTATGAAATATACTTTCTCATCTGGAGGGGAGAGTGAAACAGAAAAATCACGTCAAATGATAAATGTGTGCTCTTTTAAAGAAACCAAAGATAATCTTCAGGGAAGCCCAAAAATGAATTAAGAGACAGGACCCAATAATAATAATTGAGTCTAGTGTAAAGCCCAGGTGAACAATAATGTTTTGTACAGTTTGTTGCAAGAAGAGTCTCAAGAATATCTGACTGACATTTCTGAAGCTTGCTGGACAGGATGTAAATTACTTTAAACACTGATAGTTGCTTGCAATATTAGCTTCAAATTCTTCAGTGTTTCTTAAATCCCATATACAGAGTTGTAAGTGAATCAGTCCTTGAAAAGCAAGGACAGGGTATACCTTGCTATCAGTCAGCCCCAAATGTTCAAAAGCAAACTAAACACACTCACTCTTTGTTAACTAAAGAAGATAAGGCACACAAACATGAAGCCATTATCTGCCTTTAAAAATGAATCTCCATCTCAGTAGCAAAGATGCATTGTCTTGCAGCATCATTCATATAGAAGTGGGTTGGTTTGGTTGCTCTATTAGCAATGAATAAATATTTCACATATCAGTCTCTGCCCACATGAGCTTATTGTCTTGGTAATTACCTGCAAAATTATTCAAATAAAAATAAGCAACATCACCACTTCAGGACTGCCAATTAGCCTATCTGAAGAAGTGACCTTGAACATGAGCATATTTGTGTTATGTGCCTGCAATATATTTTTATAGAAGGAGAATGCTGCTTGAATTTCAAGAGACTACACAAACAGCACAGAAAATTCAGTATCAGGAACCTATGAAGAAAAAAGCATATTTTTCCACTTCAGATTCAGATCTCACTATTAGTATTTAACTACTCAATATCTGATCAAGCTTTCAAAGAAGCTTTTAAAGAGGACTTCCACCTCAATTTTTTTCTATTTTTGAAAGAAATTGGAGAGCAGTGAATACATTTCTAATATATTTTGCCTATATACTCATCCAAATTGTTTCCAGAATTTTGCACAACATCTTCATTATGTGCTTTTGACAACTAAATCTCTGCATCTTTATGAATTTTTATTTAGTATATATGAATAATGACTGAATAGTATTCAACCATCACTCAAAAAGACTATTTAAATGTGATGTTCTCACACTCTGGAAGCCTTCTGCATATTCCCAGTCTTCTAGTCAGTAAAAATAACAAATACCAAGAAGCAGAATTCCAGAGAGTGTATCTGCTTTCAAAGAGAAATGAGATGATAAAAAAAATAAGGGCTACAAAAAGAGAAGGTATACAGAAATTTATATTTACTTTTCAGATACTGTCCAGCTACACAGAATTATGTGAATGCCTGCACTGCCTCAGAAGTACCACCAGGCTCTTTCCCTCTCCATCCTTCAAGTTTATTCTCAGAACAGCCAAGGACCCCCTTGTAATTTTTATTGCAGTGTTTATACTTCCACTGTTTTCAAAAACAAGCATATTTCTAGCACCAGGAAAGAAACATTTCTTTTTTCATTTTCATGGTAGATTGTCATCCTTCTAATACAGCTGCTTTCCAAATATCTGCACTTGTGCATCATTTCTATCATTGTAACGGAGTAATTTTTGACAGTATTTGTAGTTTATCTTCAAGTATATTCTGGTTACAATCAGAAAGGGGCTGTCTACATGGTCTGCTAGGTCTTTCCCTAATAATTCTTTCTGATCTTCACCAAAGTACTGAGCTGATATTTGCCTCATATTTATAGCATATTACTAGATTTGGCTCTCCTTGTGTTACACATTTCTATATTGAAGTGTCTTTTTTACCCTTTCATTTATACAAATACACTTATTTATTGTTCAATTAAAAATTATCTATAACAGATATTACTCATAATTAGCTCTAAATAATTTGCTTCTTGCTAAGAGTTATGTCAGAGAAGACATCTTAAATATGCAATTAAAGATTAAATCCATTTAGAAGGTCACTCCTATTTCAAAATTTTGGGGTTACCCATTTTACTGGTTTAGGCTGAGACAGGTAATTTTCTTCACAGCAGCCTGTATGATTCAGTGGTTTGTATTGGTGGCCAAAACAGCATTAATAACGCAGGCATGTTCCAGCCATTGCTGAGCAGGCTTTCCACAGCATCCAGGTATTTTCCTTCTCACTCTGCCCCTTCCAGTGAGCAGGCTGGGCTTTGAAAGGACACAGCCAGGACAGCTGACCTGAGCACCACACAGGGCCATGCTCAACAACAAAAAGAGGTGGGGAAAAGCGTTTCCAAAATTGTCATTGCATGGGGACTGGTTGAACATTAATCTCCTGGAGGTAATTTCTTCTGCATCACTTGCTTTACCCCTTTCTTCTTTCACTTTTAAAATCATCCTAATCTCAACCTGAGAGTTTTCTTGCTTTTGCCTTTTCTATAATCTCCACTGAAGTACCAGGAGATGTGCAGTCTTGTGGTACTTTGCTGCCTGCTTGAGTTAGCCCACCACACCCATGAAACCACTTCTAATGTAAAATTGTGTTTGTTTAGGAACTGTGACCTATTTAGGACCTGTACCAGCAAAATAACTCTTTATTTTTCAAATTATGTTATACTGTCCTCTACTTGATAGGATGATCATTAACTGTACCTCCTGCTGAAGTTCTTCCCACCGACTGTTGAACCTCTCAAGTTTCTCATTGATCAACTCATCCATGATCCCACCATCGGTCAAAGTCTGAGCCAGCTCCCGAATCTGGTTGCGATTATCTTCTGGATGTCTCATTAAACGCTCCAAAGACTGAAGACAGTCAAAAAAATAAGTTTATTTTTCCTTTTTGTAAGTAAGTTCTACAAAGCAATCCTTATTTGCCTTAAAAATATAAGAAAGAAATTTCAAATTTCATATACAATAAAAGTAGAGGAAAAAAGATTAAATACCAACTAATGTTCTGTACTACGTATTACAAAGCACAAGGATTTTTCATATAGCAATAAATTTAATGCTTAATTTTAAAGATGTGGACTATGCCTAAGGAGTTCAATAAGAGTACTTGTACCTCAATATAAAAATTCCACTTAAGTATCTAAATGGATGAAATTCAACAGCAAAAAGGGATTATCAATGCAGTATTTTGTATTTTGATGCACTACAAGCATTAATTTAATTTCTACTAATTTTAAAGGCTCCATGAATAAAAATTAAAGAGCAATAAACAACATTTCATCATAATAGTACAACAATAGTTGTACTATTATGATGACAATTTGTCCTCTCTGAAGCCTTCAACATTTTTTTGACTGGCTGAAGTGAGGGTTTTGGGTTTTTTAAGAATGTTTATTTTAGCATTACCAAAACTGTATATAAAACCCAGCAAAAGACATTTAATTATTGTTTGATTTAGGTGGACTTGATCTGAATTCAAATCCTCATTTGTTAACTCTAGTAAGAAATTAGGACTTTTGAAATATTCTGCACCTTGTTCACGTGTAATGTGAGTTCATAGTTTGTTTAGAATGACATGAAATTTACAATTTACCAACACATATGACTGGGTTATTATTTAAGTCAGCACTTACATCTAAAGACTCAGAAATCTCTTCTGCACCTCCCTGGACATTTTCAGTTGCTTTGAGTTTCAGTTCAATCTCATTCAACCATTTATTTTCTGCATCCAAATATGACAATAATTCACGCCAACATGCCCATACCTCCTGATGAAGAAAGGGTTTATTTAGATTGAAAATTGCACAGAAAATTTTCACTCATTAAAATACTGAAAACATTCATGCCTCTGCCCCAAAGCAACATGGTTGATATCTGAAGCTAATGGGACCATATGATTTTATTTGCCAGCACTCATCTGATCCAAATCAATATATAACAAAAGAAAACTATCATTTTTACTAAACAGTGCAAAATCACAGAAAATAACATGAAAAAGTGAACTCTTTTGCAAAATGCAACTTGAACCTTCATTTTCATGTACTATCCACTTTATATGTTTTCTGTAAAGTTTTCTTATATAAATATAAAAGAGAGCAGAAACTTTAAAGACCCATGTTAGAAATTTATGTCTCTATTATAAAAATACACTTAGATTCCTTATATATTCTATATTTTAATTGTTTAAATCACAGGTTCATAAAACACCAGCTTTTAAGAATTCAGACTAAAATCTCTATGGAAATTAATTCTAAACCACATTTAGTGCAATTTATAGACCTTTTAAGTGCTAGAGTACTAAACATAATATTGTGAAATGTTCTTATTCTCCTGAAATTAAATTATTGTCTAATATTTTATTTATACAGTGCCTGAAGATACTTAAATAAGCAGATAAAAATGGCACTTTATACACAAACAAAACATTTAAATGTTCCAAAATAATTTTTTTTTGTTAGTACAAGTCAAAATAATGTTATTGAAATGCATTACACTCTTGGCAGATCAAGCTTCTCAGAATGGAATTCATCTCACCAAACTTTGCTCACACCAAATAAGGGTTATAGAGGGACATTAACATGCAACAACACATCCTCAATGATCAGGCTAAATGCAGATTACCAGTTTAGACTGCATACCTAATTTTCCACAGTGAAATTTAGACAAGATAAATTCTACTCTGGTGCATTATTGTCCTGTATGAGGCTAGCTCTTGCAAATTATTCACCACCAAAATTTAGCTCTTGCAACATTAACAACAAGATACCTAATTCATTGTTCCTACTGTATAATATAAAAATATTCCCATGGCAAGAATCTGCAATGGAGTTGGCCAAAATGGCAGTGTCAACTCAAAATGCATGGGAAATATTCAGATTGCCAGCAGAGCAAGTGCTGTTCCTATGCTGAGATAACACCACCTGACCAGCTCCAGGGCCACCCAGTCAAAACCCTTAGCCATGGAAGAGAGAAGCCAAGAGGAGCTGATGAAGAGAGCACCACAGGGCTGCTACAAAGCCAGATTCCTGGCTTGATGTCAGAAGGGATGAGAAGCTTGAGCAGCCATTGCAGTCTCTGACCTAAGAGCTGTGTCTCAGTCTTCTCCTGCAATAAAACTCTCCAGCAGATATGATCTTGAATAACTTTGTGTGTAGCTCATAACATGGGGTATTTGGTATATGGCTCATAAAGCAAGGATAGCCTTGGGCTACCTACAATTCTATGATAGTACAGCTGTGCTCTCCACCTTACTTCTTGCAGTTAGAAGGGCTATAAATACAAGTCTGACAAGATATCAAACCTCCAAAGTCTTCCACTTTCCATTCAGCCTGCTGCAGAGTTGCTGGTAGCTGGTAATTAGGACATCAAGCTCCTTTTTCAAAGCCTCGTGAGCTGCAGGTGGAGCCTTTGCTATAAAGTTATTCACGGAATCTGTAATAAGCTTCACTTTCACTTCTTTCTGCAGAGCTTCCTCCTTTGCTCTCTGGAAAGGAGAAAAAGAGAAGTTCTAGTCCTGATTTAAGAAGGGAAGTTATTTCTAGTAACTGTCAGAATTCTCTGAAAGGTTTCTAGATGGAGAAAAAAACCACAAACAACAAAACAAAATACAACAGGAGACATTCAATTCCCAGACTTTCTGAAATAATCTTGAATGCATCCAAAAAACTTTTGTTTCATTTGTTGCCAATACACAATACAATTTAGCATCTCACAACCATCTAGCATTCTGGATCTCTCAGACTAATGGAACCTTTCAGTACTTTTTTTTTTCCTCCCAGAGGTGCTCCAAGCACCTTTAGCATCATAACCTATGAACTACAAACAATCAAAAAAAATCTGTTGTGTTATAAAGTCATGTATCCAGATTTAATGGTAAAATCACAAGAATTGCAAAAAAAAAAAAAAAAGAAAAAAGATACTTCTTGTCACTATCATTGTTTTGAATTTAAAAAGAAAGTCAGAAAATACTTTTTTCTTTATTGTATAGCCCACACTTTTGCTCCTCCTCCTTGTTATGTGGTCTCATGAAAAAGATTTTCATACTCAGTACCATTTCCTCTGAGTGCTTTCTGGTGTCTATGACTGGAATCATATCACAACTGGAAACAGTGATGTTATAAAAAGTGTCATCTGTGCCTACAGGCCTTCACAGGAATTTACAATGAGAACTCCCTGCCCGGAAAACATCAAATCAAAACCATATTCCTGACAATATTTTTTTCCCTCTCTGGGTCTGTAAGTCCATGAATCAGAATAATTGTGATCAGGCTGCCATTGCTAGAGGAAGTTTACAAGGTTGCTCTTGACTTTCCTCTTCTCTAGCTGTGGGAAGAAATGGGCTGTAGAATAAACACAGAATTCTGATCCAGATTTTCAATGTTGTGACACCATGACAAATGATCTGGTTATTTCCTAGGTCAAGGTGCCACAGTCTGAATATGCCTGTACTTCATCTGGGTGCAGAATACCTACCAGGAATCTATAATGGTGATTGTATATAAAACTATGCACTTCATCTGTTTCAATATGCAGTGCAATGTATAAAATTGAGTTTTGCTATTTAGTTACTAAAAAAGAACTGTATCTTTAAAGCAGATATTTACTCTTGATATTTGTCTCATTTACAAATTAGTTGTTCCATAAATTTCCTTTTATTATGTGTATTCTGACTGGCAGCAAATAATGTGTCAGTAAATAAAGAGATCATCAGTTGCATGGTCTGAACTCTCAAATACTGGAAAAAACATGGAAAACTAACAGCTTGAAAACAAAGTGTTCAATAGATTGCCAAAGCTTTATATATCATGACAATCAAGTTATAATCTGGCTTCCTGAATAGCACAAGCTAAACAATTCACCTCTAATAAGAATTAAGCCCACATCCAGTGGTTTAGCAGGAGTGTATTTAAACATGTATCACAAATTAGTTGTTTTGTCCAAAGGTCATGTTAATCCCACATGAAGGAAACATTATTAATTGAGATCAAAACATGCTGTTTCTATATTCCTATATTAAAGACATAATATTCATACATAGCACACACCAAGATGCATCCTAACATCTTAAATTTTTTCTGCTCATTCTAATGCAAAGAGATGATAAAACTGATTTCACTCTACTGCCGCTAACACCCAAATTTTATGAATTATTCCTTAATTAAAAGAATGTTGAAGCTACATCCAAATCAATATCCAATAAAGCAAACAGGAAAAAAAAAACAATGCGGTGTTGAAGAATATCAATTATCTTCTAGTATATTGCAAATAGAAATTACTTCAAGCCACCTAGATCTGAAAAGGTATTTTCCTAAAAGAAAGAGTGGACTTTCTTTACAATGGGAGCTTCAAAAATACATTTGAACACAGCTCAATGAATTAGTTCATATTTTACCTTCAGTTCCTCAACAGCTTTCTGTAACTCATCAGGTGTTTTATACTCAAAATCTCTTTCCAGATATTCTTCCTCAGCTTGTGTTATCCACTCGTGCATCTCTGACAAATCCTTTCTGAGACTCACAGTCTTATCCAAACCACCTTTTAATGCAGCCTTCTTAGCATAGGCCTTTAAGAAAGAAAAGATTACATAGTACTTGGAGCAAAGCTACTGTACAAACTTGAAAACGTTTTAGCCTGAAAAGAATCAAATTAAATCCTAGAATAATAAAATTGTTGTTATTAGGCAGATGTTAACTAGTAATTAGGTAGATAATAATAACAAACAATCAAAAAAGTACTACATTTGTATACATCCTTTTTTTAGCAAATCGTGGCCCTGCAGAACAAGTGCTGTAATGATACTAGAATGAGAATCTACACCATATGCTGAGGTGATCAGAAAACAACTGTGGAAAAGAACATCTCCCAGGGATTAGCTTCTGTGAAATGTAGAAAGAATAACCACAGGAGATTTTGAAAGCACATTCAAGGATGAAACCAAATGCTCTTGAGCTATAAAGTCAGATGGCCTTTAACTTGTTCAAATGCAATTCACTAGAGAATAAAGCAATATGCATATCTTTCTTCTGCTGATTAAGTAATTTAAGAATGTCTCCAAAAGGTGAATACCCTACAAATAAGTAAGGAAAAAGGCCAACCTCCTAGTGGAAGAAACTATTTATCTAAAAGGGAAAAATGTTACTGCTAAATCACCTGCAAATCACTAAGTGGGGGTCATATAATTGTATTACCCAGCTCACGTATAGAACTAGAACTTGATATTAATTTAGATCACCTCCATCCCAAACCATTCTCTGATTCTATCCATTGTGCATTAACCTATCAAAATTGTCCCTGATTGTGCATTTATCATCTTTCAATAGTATTAAGAAGTTTGCATCCAAAAATAGTAAGCTGCACTGGTGCCATTTCTCAGAATTGGTCTTGCAGAGCTTATTTCTACAGTATTCTGCTCTGTGGTGCTGCTTCAGTAAACTTTATTTTTAGCAATATCAGGAGAATTTTTCTTCGTGTTTGGTCTCCATTTCTGACATTTACTGATTTGTTACTCATCCTTGAGGACTGGCTGTTAAACATAAATGATGTTCCACATAAATGTTGTTTTACAGAACAAAATAGAGCAACAAGCAACAAGTATAAAAGCAGAATTGCATGTTGCTCTGCAAAATTATCTCTTCCTCAGTCCCAGCACAAGAAGAGAAGGTAATCTTCTATCACCTGAAAAGAGTATCTGGATTGCCAATGACAACTGCCAGCTCTCACAGTCATATTAATTGCATGTATATCAACCCAAGCTGACTTTTCCAAATCTTCTCAAGAAACCTCTACAAACCAAATTGATTTTTGTAATTATTATTCATGCATTTTAATAGCTATTGCTGAAGAAGTTGAGTTAGAAATGCCCAGTGAGACAAAATAATTTGTGCCTTGTGTTGAATGAAACAGATTATTACAGACAGATTTTCAAGGAAGTCAGAACAGAACAGTGACAGACTACTATACTTGTAAGGTAATACTTTGAATTTCTGTGAAAGAAGTGCCAAGGTATCCAGCTTATTAATATCACAAAGAAAAAAAAAGGAATTAAATACTCCATGGTAGTGAAAGGGGAAAGAATACAAAACCGGATCAATAAAATGTCTTACAGATTTCAAAGATCAATTTTTTTATGTTTATCAAAAAATATAGAGAGGCTATTTTTCACATGTTAAGTGAATAATAAAAATTTAAGAACATATTATACCTCATTAAAAGGTAACACTTTTACTTTCATGAAAATATACATTAAAAAGGTACACAACAGAAAAGGGCAAGTAGGAAAAATTTAAAGGTAATACAACATGATGAACTGTCATAAAGAATAAGAATCCAAATGCCATCAGTGAAATAAGAGTAATTTTTAGCTTCCTTACTCTGTAAAATGATTTATTAACAATGCCTTTAACTAAAATAAAAGAACTGTCCTTTCCTGTTATGTCTCATTCTTTCAAATCTGTGTGACTACTGGAGAATAATTTATACACATGCATATGTGCACATACTCTTAATTCTGAGTTATTCAATTACGAACCCTTCACTGCTTTAATGTCTTTTTTCATCCAGAGTAATGACATGCAATTTGAACAATATACAAGAAAACATAAAACTAAGTACAGAACTTGATTGTTTTGGCAGATGCCTAAACAACACCTTCAGAAATCCAGTTTATCAGAAGCCATAAATCATACTGCTGTTAGACCTAATATATTAGTATGCATCTTTATTGTAAAAATAGGAAGGTATTGTGTTATAAATAAATATACTTTACATATACTGCTACAGCCTAAATTGCACTCTGTAAAATATTAGTTGAATTAATACCTCTACATTCAGCTTCATTTGCATATGAATAGAAGGACAAATTCTGCCAATGAAAACCCTGATGGTTAATTTAAAAAGAACCAGTCACAGCAGGAGACTTGGTACCTGTTGGCAAATGTGGTCCCACTGAGCATTGAGATCCTTTAGCTCTGCCTCTATTCTGGAAGCAAATTCTGGCTCTGCTTCACTCTTCATTTTCTTCCCAATCTCATTAACACTGTTCAAACTGGGCTGGATTGTCTGGATATCATTTACTAAAGCCTAAAGGAAGAGCAGAAGTTTAGGCAAGCAGAATTCACACAAAGTTTCAGATATGATATCCCTATGAAAATGTGTCTGCATGAGATTCTGACTTGTCTGGGGTCCAGATCTCCAGTAAAATGAGGACAATCAACAGACTTATTTATGAGAAGAAATTAAAAAGGAATGAGCAGCTGTAATGTGGCAAGCTGTTGTTTACCAAATAAAATAATGTAATTTTTAAATGTTATGTATGCACTATAAATATATACATATATAATGTGTAAATGTATCTCTTAAAATGCTTCCCTGCTGTTGATTGAAGACATGAGAAACACCTAGATCTCTTATTCACATTTCCAAAAGAATATTCCATTATAATGGTGAAAAATAACGATAATTCTTATTTAAATAATGGCTAAGAGAAAATATGAGAGAACTTGCAGTTCTGTAAGATCGCTCTGTATGTAGCATTTCATAATATTTACACATCCTTCCAGAAAATTTACAGAACTTGTAAATTCCACTGAGCATATAGACAGGGGCCATCACAGATTACAAGATTCACTGCACTTACACACTCTGCTGGGACATGAAGAATTTGTAAACCCTGTGATGGAAGTACCAATACTTCATGATGCTTTAAAACTCTGCTGGGATACCATCCTGGAACTTGTAAGTTTAGTGACAAAGAATGGATATAACTCACAATAACTCACAGTACCTGCAAGTTCTTTTTTTACAATCAGAAAAGTTTATAAATCACATGAGGAACAGATACGGGAAAAAAAATTGGTACAGATTATACAGATTTTTTAAAAAAATGCAACACTCAAAAGCTCAACAAAGTAAATAAACAGTTGACTTTAGAGGCTAATTACATATTATTTCCTGTATTTAAAAAAAAAGTCACTTTAATACCTGCCTCCTTCTGGTATTAAAGTTTCCTTGTTATAACTGAATTTTCCTTCAAACCCAGGACATGAGAATGGTTTGAATACACGGAAGAAGGCAATCCTCTTTCTACATGAATTTATTTTTAGGAACAGTAATCATTTGTGTAACTTCTGTATAAATTCAGCTCCTAGAGAAGAATCGAGTAACTGCCAAGCAGGCAGGTAATACTCACTGTACATTGCTCAAGTTGCTTTTCCAGTGCTTCTGAGTCTCCAAGGGCAGGCCACTCTTCCTTCAGAAAAACATCCACTTCAGCCATCCACTTCTTCAGTGTTCTAGTGTCATTCTGTGTATAAAAAGACATTTCATTTCATCACACAAAACCTGACTGGCAAGAGTGCAATTCATCCTGACACTACAACCAAAACTCATTGCAATGTAATTTCAACATTATTGAACTGTCTGAAAATACAAACACAGCAAACAAGTAAAACCAATTTTACCTGGGTCTGTCATCAACACTTTAACCTGTACTTTGACCATTTCTGACCAAGTTTAATGTGTCTATGAGCAGACAACCTTATGGCTCTCAAATTTATGCCTTCTAGATATCATTTGTGTTTAGATACTGCATGCTTGTTCATTGTTTCATTCTACAGCTTCAGATTACTCATACTTGGCATTTAATTTGGGCTCACCCATCAAATGGTCTGTGCTTTCATTTAAACTTGAGACTCCTTTTGGAAGTTATATGCCCTAGTGACTATATTTCTAACAGAACACAGCACAGAAAAACACCCTTACTATTCAGAATGAAAAAAGCCAATGTAACTGAAAGAAATTCACTTCAGAAACTAAAATCATATGATGAGTCAATGAGTCATTTCAGAGTCTCTCAGTTACTGTTTCTACTACTAAAATAGGAATATTATTTCCATAGCCTTTATTTAACTCTTGCAGTTAACAAACAAATCTTGACCTCAAATACTTGAAAAGAGGGAATGCTACCAGTCCTGGAAACATTACATAGGTAATCTAATAACTTGAAAAGCAGAATGAAATTTAAAAATACCACTTAAAATTACCTTAAAATGCTATCTTTGATAATCAGATGCACATATTAAAATAAAACACATATTTGGCAAAAACTTTAGAAGTAAATTATAAAGCATTTTTTCATCAAACTGTTTTCATCACCAATGAAATACATATCAATATTACATGCTGAATGTAAAGTTGAATTAAAGCACAAAAAAGGATGCTAGAATAGAGATTGCATCCTAAAATGTATACAAATGTGCCTTAGTAACTATTATGAGTAACCAAAGGGAATATTTCCCTAATGTGACTGATATACTTTAAAAAACCCAGGCTATCATGGAAAATGAACTGAATTAATAAAATTAATCATACAAAAATTGTCAGTATACTCCAGAATGGCAATTACCAAAACACTGTTGAAATATCTACTGTGCATTCCATTATCCAACAGTAAAAATAGTTCAGAATCATATTTCATGATGAAACTTTAATACCTTTACAAGAATACTTTTAGTTCATTAATGTGGTAAAATATTTATCTGGTGGGATTTTCTTAAAAAGAAATTAGTCTCCTGCTACCAATGAAGATCAAATGTATGACTCACATTTTTAATCAGATTGTAAATGCATTTTGTTTATGAACACTGATTTCATCATATGCCACACTGATGCATTCCATAAATTACAGCAGCTAAAACAATAATCTGGATGAGAAGTCATTCAACAAGTTCAAAAGACAATAACTTTTATATTAGATGTGTACCAGAGGGCTTTCAGCAATAAATATAAAGGGTAAAATTTGTGTGCATCAACGGCTCACGCTGCTTTAAATGTTTTACATGAGCATGGTCATGAAAGCTCAGGACCTTTCTAAGACCAGTGGGAAAAGCTCTGAATTTGGAAAAGGGGTGGGGGTGAAGATGGGAGGGAAAGGGGAGAAAAAAGACAAAAGTTTGAATTTCTTAAGCAAAGTGCCCTGCTTTTTTAATGTGTTTTGGGAGTAGGGTAGCATCTGTGAGGAGAGGACAGGTGCTGTTCTGTGCTGAACATAGACAGTTCCAGCTTCCCTCTGTGGAATCACCACAGGACAGGGCTGATGCAGTGGTCAGCTAGAGATGCTCAGTGGCAATGTAGTTAAAAAAGGACAAAAATGTCAGACAGACAGAGGATGAGAGGAAAAAAGTGAGAAACAGCCCTGCAAAATGTGAGAAGCAGCTTTACAGACACCCAGGTGAGGTTCCAGTGCTGCCCTTCTAAATACCTGAAATACACTTCTGCTTTCTGGAAAGTGCTGACAAGATACTACTATATTACAGGTGACTTTAATTATGTAAGTGAATTCATTAAAGTCAATATGGTACAGCTACTGCAGATGCATGAATAAGTGCTTCAGCTACATTGAAAAAGAAGTAGAGGAACATTATTTCAAATTTTTAATTAAACTAGAACTTTTTGCTAACGAAACAACATAATTAGAAAGAACCACAAAATCAGAATTCAAAGTAAAATCTCCACTCATCAGAATCGTGCAGAAATTTAACCACATTTCTGGTCACGTTTTGATCTCTCACTTTGGTGTTAATTCCTGCAAGCACCTAAATGTGTTCTGCCTTGGTCCCACAGCAACAAGGCACCAGGCATAAGCAGAGGCAGAAAAAGCGTGATGCACCTGGAATCTCTGGAGTTTGGTCATGCGCTCCTCCAGCTTCTGGCACTGCTCCGCCAGCTGTGCCGAGAGCTTCTTCCAGCGGCCCAGGACCACGTCCAGCTCGGAGCGGTAGCTCTGGCTGACCTCTGCAGGGCCTTTCCTGGACAGCTCTTCCACAGTCGTGCTGAGATAGGTCAGCCCTTTCTGCTGCTCTTGCAGAGAACTTTGTAGAGCCTGTGAATAAGAAGCGAGTAGAATTCACGTGCCAGGCAATTCTCTTTGTTTCACAAACACGGGCAGCACACAGAGGTCACCTTTGCTAAAACATGCAATGGCATAATTCACTGAGCAATTTGGAATTGTTTTTCTCATACAATGTAGAAGGCTTTTTTAGTTGAACTGAGAATATATATATTATATACATATAATATATATATATATTATACTTGTTAATAGATGTGGTCTACATGCATTTCATTCATTTGAGATAGGAATTTGCAATGGCCCTGATAATGACACTTTCAAAAGAATCAGAGAAAAGAACCAGAACATGGAGAAAAAAATAAACTTAGATAACTGAATCTGTAATACAATGTTTTTTATAACTTCTTAAAACTTTTGTAATTCTCAGCCCAAATTTACTTAATATATTTTTTTCTATATTCTAAGTTTTATTTCTGAATAAGCATCAAACAATATGTTCATTAGCCATCTGAGAGTAGAAACTCAGTCAGACATTGAGATACAGGGAAGGTTTGTAGCCACTGGCAAAATTTGTTCCACATTTGTCTACTTGTAAATTTGACAGGAAACCTGTCAAAAGACTGTGCTGCATTTTGCAAATCAGAATCGTTTTCATGTCAGCACTCGAAAATGAAATTACTGAAATCTATGTTTTACTACCGGAACTATCATCAAAGGAATATTTTATATGCCATAGGGACAAACTAGGGCTTTTCCTTAACATTTTCAATATCTTATAAAATTGCTTTCAATGGTGAGCACCATTTTAAATTTCTTAACTTCAGGAACCACTATAAGCAAGCAACCACCATATCCTGAAGCCCTGGAAACCAAAATGAGAATTATTTACTCAAGATCCACAGGCTTCAGCAGATTCATGTACCAAACTAGAGTTCTATTCTAAACTTCTCATTTGAGACATTTTTGCTCGCAGCTTGATCACTCACCTTGAACTCCCTGAGTCTCTGCTCCATGGTTTCATATTCAGCAATTGCAACCTGAGGCATGGAGAGTTTAGTTTCTGACTGCTGCATCCACATAAGTATAGTGTTCATTGTCTCCTTGTAGTGTGCAGGAGGCAAACTGTCAGAAACTATATTCAATGGGGAAAAAAAAAAGGGAAGGAAATAAAAGAAGGAAGAAGGAAATAAAACAATTTTTTGCTTCACTATTCAGTTTGCTGACAGAAGACCCTTGGTAAAAGACCAAGCCTTATTGAAGTCTACAGCTCTTTTGCAAGACATTGCAACAGGCCCAGTGTCTATCAGAACTATAAAAATATATGTTTGAAAAACAAACATATTCCTTCTAATATTTGAGATATCTCTACCATTTTATGAGTTGTGTGCCATTTGACTGTGTTATTATAGGTCAGAAGACGACTTATATGCCCAACACAACTATTTTAAATACGTGTGTTCAGAGATCAACAGACAAATCATTGTACTTAACCTACAATATAATTTCAGAAATGTCTTAAGAACAAAGTTTATGTGTTCAATGTTTCTGTTCAAGCAAAATGTTCCATTTAAGGCATCTGTTAAAAGCTTAGAAAATTAATCTTCCTTCTACAATAAAGTTGAATTTTATTGAACTGTGCTTATTGTGTCAATATTACAGCTACTGCAAATAGACAACATCTGGCACACACATAAGCAACTCATTAGCAGAAACATTCCCTCTGCCATCAACAACAGTTGCCTCTATGCTCACTGAAAA
This sequence comes from Agelaius phoeniceus, assembly GCF_051311805.1. Taxonomy (NCBI): domain Eukaryota; kingdom Metazoa; phylum Chordata; class Aves; order Passeriformes; family Icteridae; genus Agelaius; species Agelaius phoeniceus. Next base: position 10,781,976 of record NC_135266.1, on the reverse strand, counting down.
ATCTGTAGACAAATAGCACGGCTGGTTGGAACTGAAACATTTCCAACTTGTCCATAATAATGAAAAATATAAAAGCTAAAAAAAAGTTGCACCCATTTGTATCTCCTATATCCTCCTCAATATTCTCTGGTGTTTCAAAAAGAAATTTACAGAAAAATAATAAAGCTGTCCAAAAAGTAGTTTTGACAAAAAATACAGTTAAAATTTTTAAGTGAAAGCTTGCTTACATCATACAGCAGTGCTTGGCAGAATGTACCTCAGATTTTAATTTTTTAGTTGATCAACAGAATGCTACATGTAAAAAACCTTATATTTACAGTCAGATATCATAACTTCCTAAAATCAGGACAATCCCTCTTGTGAAGAATGCACATTGTATGGCAAAATTTTCTCATAAAAGACTTGCCTGATGTGATTTATTAAATCTGGGGATTTACAAAAGATAGAACTTGGTACCAGGAAAGACAAGAATTACTTCCCTTATGAGGTATTTTTGACTCACAGAAATCAATAGTAATATATTCTTGGAAATACAAATGCAAACATTTTCCATCTCATCCAGTAACATCTTAAACATTTTCTTTCCTTAGTGAAATTTATATTGTCTTTGGCTCATTTTATCCAAACTTCTACTTTACAATAGAGCATACATTTAAACTCTACACTCCAAACAAATGGAGATATAATTTGAGCAGCTCAGATATGTTAAAGAATTATACAACTCTTAACTGCAGTTTTATTTAGAAATATGAAATTGAGTTTAGTGTTGTGATATATGTTTGACTTCTGTCAATCATTTTTCCCTTTAAATGAAAAAAACATCTTAAGACTAATGTATAACTTCAAGCATTTAAGTAAAAGAACAGCTATTTTTGGTAGTACTGGAGTACCTCAGAACAGTTGAAAACTGCTATAGCAAACTCCACCAGATTGCATCAAACTCTAATCCTGTAACTTTGCCAATAATATTAAAAATTTTAAAACCATCCAAACATTGCAAGACATTTCATTCAATTGTAATGAGTTATGCTTCCTACTATTGGATGGACTAAATAAGAGTTCAATGGGCAGACAAATGTTGATTTAATCAAATTAGTGTCTTTGCAATTTGGTTATTAAATATTAATTTAAGAAAGCATTGTTAAATTGAGTGTAACCATCGTTTTCCCATTTCACGTTTCCAGATTACTACAAATTAGCAATAATGAAACACTTTTTGATTCTTTAAGACAGACAATGTGTCAGCATTTTCATCCACAAGGAAGCAGATTAACTTTTAGGATGGCACTGAAGAGCCTTTATTATTTTAGCAGCACATGATGGCAATGGTGAGAATTCAGTCAAGCTCCCACAGTGGGATTCACATTACCCAGTTATAACTGTCTAAATAATTTAACTCATTTATGGCCTCTCTGTGGGCAATATGAATCTCTAAATTCCCCATGGTAATAATATAAACCCACAGTCAAGACCTGTTTCTTTTTATCTTAAAATTTGCTTTGTGACACTAATATTTATGGACTAAAGTCCACACCGTAAGCAAATCTCATTAATATGGATTCTGCTGTATTATCAAAAAAAAAAAAAAAAGAATTGGCAATGAGAAAGATCTAGTATGTCCTCAATATGGGCCTAGTTTAGATATAGCAAAACTAGGTCCATGGCAGAACTGTAACAAAATATCACAGACAGAAATCACAAAAGTGTTATTGTGAAATATCAGAATACGGTTCCCATCCCAGAGGGGAAAAATGTGTTTGTATTAATCTATTGCACTTGTAGGGAATGCATTTTTGTGTGACTGACATGGTAAGCCTTGAGAACAGACAGGCAAATGCATTTGCACTTGCGTATTTCTTTTAGAGAAAGCCCATACGTGTGGAAACAAAATGTTCAAATAGCTAGTTAGGATTTATTTCTAATAAACAGAACTATCTAAATATGTGAAAACAGCTTTACAAGTAAGTAAAATACTTTGTTTGTTTTTCCTCACTGCTTCCTTGGTTTTTGTGACCAGATTTTTCAGTCAAAAATATTTTCCCAAGTCAGAAATGAAATGAGAATACAATTATCTCAACACTGATCAAATCCCAGTGGATAGGATGCAATGTGTTTCTCCTGCAGTCATTACAAATCCCACTGTTCATCACACCATTGTGAAAGACAATAAATATAATCTATGGGACCATTTTAGTAAAGACTTATTCCCTGAAATAAATTAACAAGATTGAACTTCATTTATTTCCAATAAAAATCTCTTCAGTAGTAAAGTCAGGCTGATGTTTTCACAAATTTGTTTTACTTATTTTATAATACAAATACTTGAACCAATTCATCAATAGGTCTTTATTAATAAAAGCTGTGATTTCCTTATCCTATATTTTTAACCAGAAAGTCTCATAAGGAATCTTGTGTAATACTTGATCAATGTTATGCAAGTGATTTAAGACCTCCAATTCTCTTTGTTGAAAAGCTCACGAAGGAAACAGAAAGGAATAAAAGAATCACAGTGTGGTTTGGGTTGGAAGGAAGCTTGAAGATCATCCAGTTCCAGCCCCCATCATGGGCAGGGACACCCACTGGATCAGGCTGCTCAATCCCATCCAACCTGGCTTTGAACACTTCCAGGGAAGCCCTTCTCCAGTTCTACAGGACTTTTTGTAACAGTAAATATATTTTAAAGACACAATTATTTTTCAGGTGGGTTTGTTTTTCATCCATAAAAATATTCATTTTTACCACTGAGGAAAAGGACAAAATCACCTACAGAGGAGAGGACATTATCTCATACACATTCATTTCACAGGCTGCTTTGTCCTTTTGATCTTGATTTACATAAAAAATAATTACTGGAGGAAATGGATGGGGTGAAAAAAAAAGAAAAGAAATTGCTTGCATCCTACTTATTAAAACAATAAATTCTCACACACATCTGAACTGTATCTTCAGCTTCAAAGACATATTTAAAGAAAGTTAAGCAAACTTTATCCCTCAAAATCAAAGAGCAATGAATATTTTTACTAATAAATCATAGTTCAGGTCTTAAAGAAAACTTTTAGTTATGAAGTTTTCAAGATACTTGCTTAAGATACTTGTTTAATTTTTTTCTTCCTCAAGTATAGAATGATTTGTGAAAGACTATTTTATGTATCATTACAATTTCACTGCCACTTATAACCCATTTCCAATGCACTTAAAGCATCAAAATAAGTTAGCAGTTCAAAGTTTTAACCAAAGCAGAATAATTGCAGACAAACTCTAAATGGTCATTATACCGTTACAGTCACTTTAGTTTATTATCTTATAAAATTCTGCCAAGTTTGAATTGCATGAGCACTATGTAATCCAACACTCTAAAATATTGTATTTATGGATTAGAGAGAATAATAATGTGCATATGAAATAATTTTAAACATGGCATGGGTAAATAAAAAGTCTAAAGAATCTTTACTAGATGCAGAAGGCAAAAGCTTTCTAAAGTACTTCCTGAAATAAACAGAAGAAACATCATTTGAATGTAGATGAATAATTTATCATTAATAATAGCAACAGCAATGATGACAATGATCACTTCACCTTTGGGAATTACTGATTCTGCAAAGGTAGAATCAGAAGTTGAAAGAAAAGTACAGTGCATAAATTTATGAAGCAGACAAAAATGGATATATATATGACTTTTTCTTTGTCACCTCCACCTTGATACTTTTAATTTTACCCGTGACAAAAGCCTTTTTTTTTAGTTACTTGCTAAAAATCCAATTTCCCTCAGCAGAACATGTATCTCAGTGAGAACATGCATCTCCATCAAGGCCACAACTGGGTAGCAGCTCAATGCAGCGAGACTGAAAAGCAGAAGCACCTTAATGGAATTCAGTTCAGTCACAGAAGCAGAGGAGTGCTGGAATGAATCAGCTGCCACCCAGGAGGGAGTTGGAACCGGGGAATATTCACTTACCTGACACTGACTGTCAGCTCTCCCTGGGCTCAGGGGAATGGGAGGCTGACCATGCTGCTCCCTAGAAATCTCTCTGATGTAGCAGAAGTTAATTTCAACACAAGTAAATATAAAGTACAAAACCTCCTTTTTCACCAGGGTATTACAAAATCTAAGAACTTCCTTGGGAAATCAGGTTATTCATACTAGAATCATTGCCAGCATTGTCTATTTCACTCCCTTCTGTAGATTACTGAACTGTTTTAAGCTCAGTCTGACCTTTAATTTTTCTATATAGCAATATTCTAGACCTTACTCTAAATGTGTTTGGGGAGAAAAGAGAGCTGGATTGCTGCATACATCACATTCAAAGTGTATATGGATATACAGACATTCTGTAAAATGCAAAAATGGGTTGCATTTCTTAATATTTTATGAGATTGTAGCTCTTTCCTAACCAGCACCACAAAATAATAAAAAACCCAATCAAATAGGTTTCAGAATTTAAATTAGGCTTTATAACTGGAAATGCTAGTCAAATAATGGAGAAAAACATGTAAGAAAATCTGAGTTAGTCTTTAGTATTATTTTATTGACAAATCTGCAGCAGAGAGAAACTACTAAGCACTCCTGAATGTTTAAAAAAAAAAAAAAAAACCAAAACAAAACTAAGCTGCCATCACATTCAAAAACCGCAATCAAAACCTAACCAAACAAAAAATATTTGAGGGTGACAATTCCCAAAATTAGAGAAAACTGTTTATGAGGGAAAATTTCTCTTGAAAAACAGAATGGCTAAATACCCTCGTTCATTAGAAAAGATAAAGAATTAATGGAAGATTAACAAAAATAAATCTTTTTAAACACATGTAGGTTTTATTCACAGGAGAGAAAGAAAAAAGGATCAAATATTATAACTGATCTGCAATACATCATTCAGTCCTCAGGAGACCTTTCCATCTGTAGGAAATAATTAAAATAATTTATGTAAATAAAAGATGGAAAGTTCTAAGGTACTCTAAGGAAATTTCAATGTTTTCTATTAAAATAAGGGCAGAATAAAGACACAGGATATGGCCCATCTGTACAACACAAGAAAAGTAGTAACTGTCCAGGGCTCCATGCAATATTGAGTAAATACTTCTGTTCTCCTGCACTACAGGAGACTCTCCCCAGCCTGGTCAGAGTTTCCACCTCAGGACAGCTGTTCCAGCCAGGGCACTGGAGGAGCAGATTGCAGCCCAGGCTGGGGAAGGAATTCCCAGGAAGAACTTCACTAAAGCCCATGACATTACAGGTCAGGCACTGAACAATATTTACCTTACTGGACCAATCCACTGGTTAACTCATGGCCTCTCACCACAGTAAAATTTGGTGTGGCAAACCAAACAATTATGGAAGTTTAGACAGAGGAGAAATCATAAAGAAGCCAGCATTCATGCTATGCTTCTGTTGGAAGAATGGCAACTGATTTCAGCATATAAAATCAGTTTTTTACATCTTGCCTATTTTTCATCCTGAATTTAGAGTAATGAAGAAACTTTATACTCCTTAATGTTAAATTTCTACAATTCATTCTTTCATCACTTGCTATGAGACACTTGTATTTTATTTCTTCAGTTCTCCCATGCATCATCACCTCTTCAGTTTGCCTATCTGGACATATGTAAAATAACTACAACAGTGCAGTAATCTAGTATTGAAAAAAACAATATCCAAGACTCTGTGAAAGAATTTAGGAGGAATATTAGAAAAATCCACTAGAAGGAGCTAGCACTATGTCAAATTTCAAATCACTACAATAATTTAGAGATATTAGTGGTTGAAGAGGCAAATAATATCTTTGTTGTTGGAAAAAATTAAATTTGTATTCTTTTTTGTGTGATACTTTATTAATTTCATAAGCTAATACAGAAAGTATACAGTAATTACTGATATGCTACCTATCATTAATTAGGAATAGTTAACTTTCTATTTTGGTATAACACTTTGTCCCTTTTGAAAAATTCATTTTACTAAAAATATCACAAATAATGTTATAACTGGCAGTCATGTGTTCTGTCTTGCAAATAAGAAAGAGCTGGCCACATGATGAAAAACTAGATTTGCTAAGGTGGCTACTCTCTTTGATAAGATTTATGGAGTTAAATTTCCATTCTGTAAAAATCTAGAGCAGATTCACTCTTGTAATTAAGGAGTGAATCTGCTCTAGATTTCTACAGAATGGAAATTTCCATTCTGTAAATCTCCTGTTTTTGCTCTCTACTGACTGACAGAGATGGACTGCCTTGTCTTATAATCCAGATAAACAAAGACAGTTTTGTGGTACCAAAAAATATCACTGAATCTGTCCATAAACACACTAACAAGAGGAAGTCTGATGGCAGAACTACATTGAGTGGAAGCTTTGCTTCTGAATAGTGCACCTTCCCTTGATTTCTTAATAAAAAATATGGAATGAACTGATAATTTTTGAAAGACTAATTCAATTGCAAAAAGAGAGCACCTGCATTGCACTACTGGTTTAGCATCACAAAAGCAAATACAAAACTGGGAAAGCAAAATATAAACACCTATTCTATGTGTGCTAGTCAGGCAAATTGACTTCTTGTCAAGAACACTTACTGGTCTGTAGCTGCTTTTCTCTGGCATGCATGTCAGCAAATATTTGTTTGAAATGGCTGGTAAAAGCAGCAAGGTCAGCATCCAGAAATACTGGTGCTTGTTCTTTCTCTTTGAGTGCTTGACTTTGAGCCTTTAGCCGTTCAATCTGAGGCTGCAGGGTTGACATTCGAATTATTTCATCCTGCAAGTGCAAAGAAAAAAAAAAATCAAGATATGCTACACAAGAAATGAAACCACTAATGCCATGAAGTCACCACTGTTTCAGTGCACATTACAAAACTGTTTTGCTTCCAAACACATCAGTTACAATACACATCTATTCAGCATTTTAAACCTTTCCTCACAAATCAATACCTCTACTCCCAATAAAATTGTTGATTGAAATCACTGCTTAAAGCCACCTTAAAGTCACTTTCACATGACATTTTGCTCAAAGAAAATAAGAAGGATTGCACATTAAATTTTCAATCCTAAGGAACATCTTTTTCATGTGAAGATGGGAAGAAAAAAACACCACATGTACCATAATCCTGGACCCATGTATGTTATATAATGTACAGACTAAAATGAAGTGGAAAAGGAGCAATGAAGATGCCCAGAGATTTCTAGCAGCCTCACAGTAACACATTAGAGGCTGAGGTTAAGATTAGGATAGCACAGAGCAGCTGGAAGGGACTTCCAGGGAGCATCTGTTCCAATGGCCTGACTGCTTCAGGGCTGACAAGTTAAAGCACATTGATAAGGACATTTTCCAAATGGCTCCTACAGACTGACACCCACCACCTCTCCAGGAAGCCTTTTTGTTACACTCTTCAAACACCCTCCCAGCTCCAGTCTAAACCTCCCCTGGCACAGCTTTGAACCATTTCCATGCATCCTGTGCCTGGATACCAGGGAGAAGAGATCAGCACCTCTCTCTTCACTGCCCTTCTCAGGAAACTGTAGAGAGCAATGGGGTTGTGCTATTATACCTTGTATACACTGTGACACATGCAACTACAGAATATAAAAGAAATTAGCAAAGTAAGCCAAATGTACATTTCATAGTAGAGATATTCAAAGAAAAGTTTTCTGCACAAGAAGAGAGATCTCTGTAGGCACAATGCCATTTTGGAAATATCTGAAAATTGAAGTAATAGCATAAATCTCAATTTGGGTTTCAATATTTTCTGATTGAGAGCTTCTGGAGTCAGAGATTTTTAAAAGTCAAACTTCTACAAGTATATCATGCAATTTATAATGCAATACTACACTTCAATATATTGCTGTTAATCAGTATTTGCTTGTAAGGTCTCCACCCACAGAGCTGTCGACAGTAAGAGAGAGAATTTCTATGATGGTACAGTGCACAAATAAAAACAATTAGGGAGAATTATAAGTGAATTGGTGTGACAGTTTTCTGTAGACTCCTGTGATTCTCTCATATTGTGACAGAAAAATATTCCTCCAGTTGGCTACACAACCCACACTGAATCAGAACACAGGGTGCATAAGAAGTAAAGTGGTCTGCAATGGCAGAATTTTGGACTTGAAGACAATGTCCAGGCACAGATCCTTAACAGAGGTGATAAGCAATATTTTCTTAATGAGGAACCAAAAGCACAGATTTTTACATTAAAATGAAATGTGAAAAAGGCTTTAGGCACACAGCTCCCTCTAAGTGTCTAAGTATCCTAATAATAAAATATTTGGGGCATATTTTTAAAGACCCATATCCTGGGTTCTACTGCCTCTTTATTTCTTTACCAGTCTTCCCTTTCCTTGAACAAATATTTTCAATAATTACTTTGTAAGTCCAAGGAGTCCATTTACCATTTTTGTAGTGAAACATTGTAGGTCATAATTTGTCCCACTGTTGGAACACCTATGAAGCACAATATCATAAAAAACTTGAACAATCTCTAACCTTGCATCTTTCTAACTGAGCTTTTACTGTAGCAGGATCTGTTGCTGGTGTGGGCTGTGCTCTCAGCCAGTTTTCTGCAGCAATTGCTGTCTGCTCCAGTTGCTGCAGCTGGGAGTAGAAGTCAATGATGTTATTTTGGTACTCCAGCCATGCCAGTCTTTCACTCAGCAACTGACAGAACTCAATCCAGCGGCTCTTCAGCTGCTCTGAGGCTTGTCTAATGTTGTCAGGATTCAGACCCTCTAGAAAAACAAGAGAAGATGCTTAAAGATAAACAAGTTACAAAGAAAAGGAAAAAAAAAAGTAGGATAATTTAACAATTCAGTTTCACTATTTGAGAGCTCATAAATCCTGTTAATGATTTATCACCAAATAACAGTTCTGAATCTACAGATGTTACACATTAGTGGGGAAAGCATATCAAAAATATTTAAAGTTGCTGTCTGGGTACTTTTGTTGCTATGGGAATGAATTATAAACTACATTAAAGTACAAGAATGGGAATAAAGCAAAAAGTAGAGATACAATACATAAAGCTAATTAAAACTGCTGTAAGAAATAACCAAAGGCCTGACAGCTGGATTTCGAAAACTATGCCTGGACTGAAATTAGATTTTAATGTACAAGACTGTTGCTGGCTTTTTTTCTGTAAAAAGACTGATTACAATTAATAGGAACTATACTCCACAGTTATTTAGAGGTTTCTGGTAATCCAACACATATATTTTGCATTATACATTATTTTAGATATATCATAAACACTGAGGAATAAACAAAGTACCAGATCAAATCTCCATCTAGGCCAGTCCTGAGTGTCCAATAATGACCATAAGGAGACAGGAAGAAGACAGCCAAGAAACCATAGGTGATGCTTCTGTAGGGTTATTTTCAAAGTGATTGGTTTCTCTGATGTAGTTTGCCTATTCCTGTCTGTTGTTCAATAATCATGCTTATTATAGAGTTCATAAAATAAAACTGACTTTAGTTATTGAAGACAAGGTAATTGTTTAGAACCATCAAAAGGAAAAAGGAATTTTCTTCACTTTCTGTGAAGAAAGTAAAGCAATACATATGAAAGATAAGAAAATGTGTCTTAACATAATTCATAATCACTGTAACTTGAACTCAGAATGACTTCAAAATAATATTAACCTAATCATCTCATTTATTTTTCAGTGGAAGTTTAAATGTAATCCCTAACATTTTTTAAATTGTAATGACATGTAATGATACAGATGGCAATAAGGCCAACGCTGATTTCAAAACGAGTAAAATTCTCAAATCACTGAGCAATGTCATATGATTAAGAACACTTTTAATAACATCATCACATAGTCATACAATAGCCAACCAGTTAAACAGAAGATATGTTTTAATCAAAATAATAAAAATTACTTTTCTTTAAAGCAAGTTTAAAAGTAAATGAGACAAAGCCTCCTGTGCTCCACTTCTGCAATCTTTGATACACTACTGAATACGGGTTTTCTTGTTTGCAATCTGCACTCCAAATCTACAGGAAAATTTCTTTATCAGGATTAAAAAATAGTAAAGTTCACGGCAATTTTGGAAGGTAGTGCATAGGAAATAGAGTCCTAATTACAGCTAATTGCTGTAGTAAAAAGTAATAAAAACTACTGGAATTTTTTATAATGAAATATTCTAAGGAATTGCTATAGTGCATACTATATGGTAAACTACACTAAATGATAATTGGGGATCATGTCTGTTGTGGAGCATCATAGTGCTCTGGCAAATCCTGTTCTGGATCCAGCTCAGGGCTATTTCACTCAGAGTTGCTTGGAAACAACCACTTGGAAACAGACTGTGCAGTAACCTGATAGCAGCTCTCTGAATATGCTTTTGCTCTGGGATGGTGCCCCAGCCAAACAAATTGTACAGCATTTCAAAAAGCAAAACTACTGGAAAAATAGAAAGCCCAGTACTACTGGGAGATAATGGGTGGTGGTTGGAGCAGCTCCACATCCACACTATACTCAAAAAAACTGAAGAGCGCATTTTAAGGACTGATCAAGGATATAAAATGAACTTTGAAGTGTGAACTGCTTTAAAAGGATTTTGACACATCTTAATAAAATCCAAAAGTGATCTTGTCTTCTGTGAGTGTGTGTGTGCATCTGGGGATGTGGTAGCACAACTACATTTTCTAGAAGTTTAATGTTTAAGGAGCATGTGAAGAGGCAGAATAAACCTGAACGGCACAGCACATCAGGGTAACAACAATCACAGACCAGGAGACACACAGATACTGACTCTTAACAACAGCAAGAACAAGCATATGTATAGACAATAAGACTTTAACTACACTGTATTTTAACAATTGTTTCTGTTGTGAGCTGGGTATAAAAATGCTGTAAATTCAGAACAGAGAGCAGATTATCTTGCCATTGTGTTCATTATTATCTCTGAACCTGGAAGACATTGCTTGTGAGTTTGGCAGAATAGATATAAAAAGATCACTTTATTTATTCCTCCTTTCCTTTCTTTTCAGCTGCCAGTCTCCCAAGTGCCCTTAGGCGAGATTATGATTACCAGAAGTGCAGTCATGGATTCTCCACATATAATAATACTTTTCACTGCAATGTTTTCTTCTAGGATTCAGAGAGGACTGTATTTCAGATGAAAATCTAGATTCACTAGATCCTCTTTTGTTATTTTTCTCACAGGTCCCTCTTCACATGACATTTAAAAATGTAAAAATAGCCTCTATTATTCAATTCTCTTTAATTATTTTATTTAACATCTAACCTTTGAGTCTAAATGTGAATCCATAAATACATAGAGAAAGAAATGCTTTTACTCTTCATGTTCCTGAAATGGACAGTACAAAACTGGTTTATGCAGAGTCATGCTTGGTAAAATATTGCAGAGGTGCACCTTCATTAGGCAGAATATCCTACTGCAAGGAAGATAAAATCTCCATAACATATCTTTTTAAAATTCTTATTTCTCAGTCCATTCAGGTAATCAAAATTGTCCATCAGATGCTAGCACATCATTTCCAGCAGGATGTAATATAATGGCTGTTACTTGCACTTGAGATCATTTGGGCAAGTCTGACCCATTGGGGAAAATCAAGAATTTCACAGAATCGTGGAATCATTAGGGTTGGAAGGAAATTACCCAGTCCAACCCCCATGCCAAGGCAGGGTCACCCAGAGCAGATGGCACAGGAATGTGTCCAGGTGGGTTTGGAATGTCTCCAGAGAGGGAGACTTCATGACTTCCCTGGGCAGCACAGGGTTCCAGTGCTCTGCCACCCCCAAAGAAAAGAAATTCTTCCTCTAACTGAAGTGAAACTTTCTGAATTTTAATTTATTACTGCTTAATAATGTACATCATTCCTTGTCCTATTAGAAACTTTCTTCTGTGATAACTACTGATTTCTGGACTAACTGAAGCACCTTTACCAAGGCACACCAAAAGTGCACAAACAGGCAAAGAAACAATATAAACCCCATTTTCTGGTAAAACATTATTTTATGAATAGTAGTTGGTTCATAATCTTTTCATGTTTCACATTCTAAAACCTTCTGGTATAATCATTGTATAAATATACTGTACCCAGAGGAAACAGATCATTATCTGAAGTGCATCCATTAATTTTATTACCTTGTATACTGCACATAATAAATTGTGCCTGAATATTTTTAATTGTGTAGCACCTTACATGCAAGTGCTTTGGAATTGCCACTTAATATGAAATATATCTTGTTAAGTGCATCTGTCATTTGCACAGTTCTGTGATAGAATAATGTAATATTATTTGGTTTCTGTAGCTCTCGACTCTTGTGTAACTTACAAGATAATGTATTTCCTCCACAGAATTGTGGCATTTTGAAATTACATGTTTTATTGCAACAAATTGATTTGTGTTCACTTTAATGCTTCCTGTCAAAATTCTCTGATTATTCATTTTGATGTCCTGTTTATTTTCCTCTAAACTATTATAATAGCCAAGTGTCCATTCCAACTGCTAAACTACTTTACTTACGCATCAACAGATTTTTTATTCTCTTTTATAATATGATTTAGTAAAGAAAAAACAAACAGATTTTTTTTTTCCTAGAAACACTGGTAAACAGAATATATGTTTTCACTGATTTCAATCATCAGTCTTTGAAAGCATGAGGAAGGAGAGGCAGAGCACAGCCCATGAGGGTGGTTGGGTAAAGAAGAATCCGCCAAAAAGCACCAATGATTTCCCTTGTGATGGGAAAAGCCCTTCAAATAGCAATGTCCAGGCCCCCTCCTACAAACACAGGAACAGCTGTGCTGTGGGAGAGGGCAGATCTTTCCAGGGCAAAAAGACTTCTGCTGACAGTGGCTGACAATATTTACATAGGTCTAGAAGAGGGTCCTGTGTAAATATGTTTGCTAAGAGTATTTCCCTCTGCTAAGGAACAAATAAATTAAACCCTAAATAAACCAATCCAATTCTCTCCAGAGTCCTGGTTTTTTTAACTTATTCTCTCTCCTACCTATCACAGAAAAAAACAAAAAAAGGCAAGAAAAGAAATACAAATGATTCAACAATGGAGTTCACCAGTATTCTGAACTTGCTCTTATAATTCACCAGAGGTCTCATCTTTTTATGCTCTTTGTCTGTTACATTCAGAATCTTGTTTATGAGCAAACAGAAAGAATAATTTAAGTATTAAGTAAAGCCAGCATATTCAATGCCAGCATAATTTGAATCTTAAGGAATCTAATCATTATTAGTCCAGATCTAATTGACACAGAATAAGTTAAAATTAACAACACAATTAAAAATGCCATCACTTGACTTCTGAACTGATCTATGCCTTAAATCTGTTTGCCTTCTGTGGTCTTTTAATTACAGATTATACTGCAAATGCATTGCAATCATCAATTCAATCACTGACTCATATCCCTAAAGAATAACAAGAGGAGCATCATCATTTTTGATCTGTAAATTGTGGTAGTTAGGAAAGGTTTTTCATTGAAATAACATAGTAAATCTTCCCTCCACTAGATGTTAAACTGCAGATCTCCCACAAATCCATACAGGCACACTTATTAATTCCAGTTCCTTCCCGTTTTATGGAAAAGAGTTCCACCACTGGAACAGGAAGGTATGAAGGAATAGTTAGGCTGCTCCAAAAATGTTATTTTTGAGATTCATCACATCTTTCTTCTTATTCTAGTGAATACAACAACCAAAAAATAAAAAAAATAATTTACACAAGACACAAACTCTATAGAAACTTAGTTGAATTACTGTGGAAAATATAAAGCTGAGTAGCTCTACTACAGTTTGAAATGAAGTTTTAAAGGTAATATTTTTACTTAACTTTTAGTTCAGTTTCAGTTGGACTAAATTGCAACCATTAACTGCAATTAGATCATAATGATTGGAAGAAAAGGCAAATAGAGAGTATGTTGTACACAAAAGTACAATGGTTTTACAATGCCAGTTAACTTCCTTGGCCCTCAAGGAGTAATTTTGAGCATCTCACAAGATATTCCATTTGCCAATTCTTTGTTAAAATCATCTCATAGTTCACACCAGCTAATGTTAATTATTTATTCTACTCTCTACTGCTGGCAATTACTGCATTAATTAACCGTTCCAAACACTATTTTTCAATTTGCCTTTGCATTAGTGGAACAGTGTAAAGTCTGATAAAATACTCAAGGTTTCAAGTCCAGAGGAATTTTTTTCTCTTTTCAAAGGGATTGTTTCCTCCCTAACACCATGACAATAAGAGATCTTCATTTTCACAGCCAATTATGTCAGCCACAGTAGAATGTTTTTTCTACCAAGGCTAACACAATATAATGCATGACACAGATCTCAGAGAAGCTGACAAAGTTGAAGAAGCTGATAAAGTCATGCTGGCTTAGTTAGTCTACCCTGTGCCTGCCACCCAGTTGGAAGATGTGCTTCCTAAAAAAAGAGGTGTGATTTGAGAAATACTGGAAATATTTACATGCACATCTAGCCAAATGTAAACCATTAATAAGGATGGAGCCATGGACTGAGGGGCAGAAAAACAGTCTTGAGTTAAAACTCCATGGGAATAATTAAGACAGAATTAAGTCTACTTGATACATGACGTGGTAGGCACTTGAGTGTAGGGTAAGCATTATTTAAGATGGTAGTGAGTTTGATAACGAACACCAAAATTAGTCATCATTAAGTACAAATAATCCAAGGAAACTAAACTGGAATTCTTGAGGCGCAGGTCTGCATTTGTCCAATGGCAGACTGGGGCATTGCTAAATATGCCCTGGACACATTCTGCCCAAAATAGGAACCTCAATGAACCAGCATGCAAATTTCAGATGCTTCCCTAAAAGTCATGTAAAATCAATTCTCCCAGACATAAAACATAAAAGTCTGAACTTTTGATATCATCAATCATGGAAAAGTGCCCAAATTATTTCAAACAGGGTGCAGATGTCACCAGACTGCCTTCAGTATATTCACAGAGTCTGGGAAAGGACTCATAGTAGCAATTGTTACAGTAATGATAACAAAATATGTCCTATACATTAAATATGGTCTCTTTTAAAATATTACACCTTCATAATTAAGCAAAATAAGCATAGGATTCCATCAAATTTCTTTAGCTTGGCTAGTTAGTACCTTAAAGCTTTTTACTTTTAGCGATTTAATTATTGGTTATTCATTGTAACAATTTAAGAGAAAATATTTGTTCCAAAGTTCAGTTTACTCAGCATCTGTATTTTGGTAATCATTTCAGTATGATAGATATTTGCCCATTTTAACTATTTGATTTCAAGGCAAGATATTCCTTAATATTAAGAACAATGGCATGAGTTACAGTTTTACTTTCATTATCTTTTCCTTGGGTTTTGTTTTTTCCTTATTTAAAAGTTCCAAAGAATGGTGTAATGTAATAATTTCTCTGGGAAAAAAAAAAAAGAAAAAGAAAAAACCCTTGCACCTATTTTTATTTGTTCAAGAGTTGTATAAACTTTGACAATTATTATATTCGAAAAGCAAATGCCAAAAATTTCTTCCAAATCCCAATAAAATGTTATATTTGCTATGACAGAGAACATTACAGAAATATGTATATTACAAACCATACATTGTATATTAAAATTCAGGAAGTATTTTTCCCCAACTGGTTAAAGTAATGCCTTTGGAGCTGTCTAACTCAGATGTGTTAATGTACTTCAAAGCTTAGAGAACTCAGAAAATAAGATTACAACTTAAGTCTCTGCACAGAACAGATTGTTAATATACAATTCATTACGGTGAGTTTCTAACACATCTCTCTGCATGGTACTAAAGTGGTAATACTTTTTTTCTCTTCTCTAATTAACAGATTTAACATTCAGAAATAATAAAAGAAATATAAGGCAATATCACTTTACCGTTCCATTTAGACAGTATGCGCTAATATAATTCTTGTAATAAATATGAACCTGTTCGTTGATCAAATCCCTAAGAAGATTATCTAAAGCAACTCCCAAGTAATTACCATTCACCATCTGTTCCACCAGGGCCTCAGCTGATCTGCTGGCATCTTGCAGTTTTCTGTACTTCTCAGGCTTTTCTCGCTGGATGGCCTGCAGCACGACAGGAAAGGTGAGTATTTCAACAGAGGGATTTCATACAAGGAATTTATCAATCTCAGGGATGTCTTCTGATTTCTTGAGACTTTCTAACCCATCATATTGCCCCGACTGCTCCCCAGTTTGCAATGAAAGAGGCAAGCACCATAAACCACCACCAGGAAGTCAAAGTCAAATACAAAAACAGAGAGTCAGAACACAACAGAGCTGACAAATGACACATATCAGTATTTTATAGACACATAAAAGACATAGAAATTAAGAGCTATTTGAAGCACAGTATTTCAGAAAGAAAATATTCATTTAACAGTAATGCCTTGTGGAAGAATAGATTTGCTTATTTTCATGGTAAAAGCAAAAAACTGACCATTCTCACCAAATCACAGGGATTCACAACATTCTACAACATCAAACCCAGATAAAATTTGATTGCTTATATTACTATTTTATTTAAAAACAAAATAACAACTGTAAAATGCATAAAAGACCACATGCAGCAGACACCCATATATGGGCTATTAAGAAGAAGAGTCAACTGCAGATTTAATACAGCCTTCTCATCATATTTTGTACTTAATACTCTTGATTCACCTTTCTGTACACAAAAATTGCTCTCCAACATTCATGCTAGCAAGTAAGGCCTAGTAATGGCCAGCTGCTGAAATTATAAGATATAGTAGGAATCTAAATTTAAATATCATTTTGGGTCAGTAGAAATACTGATGGAAAGAAAACTCATTTTCAATCTGACAGCCCATCGATGCTGTCTTGTAATTAACACCATGAAGTCACTTCATTGATTTTAAACTAAATTAGTTGCATAATTTACGTGTAATTTAGAAGCTCAAAGATGCAACAAGCTCAAAGATGCACAGTCAAATTTGATACCAAAAATAAAGCAGACTAAATGTCTCCCAGAGATTCTGACCAACACAGGGTGCCATAAATCAAACCCCTCACTTTTCTGCAGCAGATACACACATACAAGAGGATATGATCCCCCAAATCCTACATGATATATAAGGAAACATAAAACTTGGCCCTGGTTGCAGTTTCCCAGGCTGGCTGATCCCACTGGGTTTCCCCATCACCCTGTTAATTTCCACAGCAAAGTTAGATGCTGCATGACTTCAAAAAGGCTCCTTAAACTGAAAAGAAAGCTCAAGTAGGTGTCTAAGGATGCATTTAGTAAAAGAATCTTATATACACAAATTTGGAAATACTATTTTTCAATAGATTTTTGCACCCATATGGAATGAATATAAAAACCTTCGAAGAAACTCTCTTAAAATAACTTTTCAAATGTGATGTTTAAAACATCTTTAGTTTAACAAGAAGCAGCTCCCTGGAAGGCACCTCAAGTGAGGAGATACAGAAACTTGGAAGAGAAATTTTCAATTAATTTCATGCTTTTCTTCAGCCTACTTATAATTGTTATCCATTTGTGCATACAGAAATTGTTAAGCAGCAGGCTTTCTAACAATGTCACTAAAACAATTTTGGATAAATGAAATATATAAAGAAAATATATTTAGAGAATAATAAAATAGTTTGTATTTTGGAAACATATTTTAATATATAACTAAATTACCATTGAAATATTATGAAGTTTAATCCCACTAAGTTACAGATGACTGTATGAATTATCTCTCATTTTCATAGGTCAATAAAATCTTGCACGATTACCCAGAAAAATTTAAATATTTTCCAAATTTAAAAAGTATATGAACTCTCTGCAGAGTTCCAAAATCTCTTACAGAATCTTAATTAATACTACTCTTTCTATAATGCTAGGTATAATTAACATGAGAATAACTGCTGAGAACTCAAAGGAATCATTTAAACACTAAAATATACTGAAAATAATTCTATTCCGTCTGTAACAGCAGGTGTGTAATTATCATGTGTATAACTGTAGTGAGCAGAAAAAAAATCATTCAAAAAAAACCCCACAAAACCACTTCATAAAATATGCTAAAACTTATCTTTTTAAAACATAAAAATGATATGTCATATAAGCTTGTGGAAGTCAACACTTCCCTGCCCAGCATATGCTATGTGTGAAGAAAAACATGGAGAAATGCCCACTTCTCTCCTGAAAGATTCAAGGTCCCAGGTCCTGGCAGAAAATATAAGCACCATGTATACAGTCCTTAAAAAAACATATCAAACTTTCAGTCAACTATTTTTTCCATTCATTTTTATGTAATTGGCATATATTATGCAAATGAAGGTCAAGCACTGGTTACAGGAGGACAAACACACACCGAAAGCACAGTGATAACCAAAGGAGGAGAAACTGAAATTCTGGTTCCTCCTACACAGACAAATGATGTGGCCTGGGGAGAAAGGAGGAAATTCACTCTAGTTACTCAAAACAATGAGCACATGTCCCTGCCATTAGTCTGTACACTCTGCTATCATTTGCCAAACCTAAAAATTGTGGTTTGGGTTTTTAAGATCCTTTTAAGAAGAAGTATTTCCATAACCCTGTGTCAAGTGCCTAGAAATGAATGGAGTAGTCCTGGAAACACCTCTCATTTATCTCTTTGGCTCTGTTTCCTTCATTTTTTCCTTTACTGAAGGGGACCATACTCTTGATCCAAGTAGAATGTCACAAGTAGAATGGGATCATTTTGAAGGGATTTGTGAAGTTTTGAAACTTAAATTCTGTATAATAATATTATAGAGAATAATAAAACAATAATATAATTCTTATTCTGTGCAATAGACACTTTTTGACAACAGCGGCTAAGCCACTTCAAAATATTTCCAAATATATAACCTCCCTCCTTTTTTTTACTCTTTTTGCCTTCTGTAAAAGATTTTTCAGAAAAAAAAGACACCAATATTAGAGGAAAAGATTAACTTTACAGGATTTTGTCCAAGTAGAGATTAATTATCTTTTGGACTCCTTTGCAACAGACAATGCAAATGCATTATAGCTCAGTTTTAATTGATTGAAAAACAATACAAATTCATCTTTAGCTAAATCCTAGCCAAAGGTGAAGGGGCAATTTTTACAGATCTAAACATTGTATTTGACCTTGAGATGTTAGTTGACAGTTAATGACTTCATAAACAAGAAAATACTGATGGCTGGAGAAATTTGGATGTTATTCATATATCAAATCAGCGTGTTTCTTTGAGAGCTCTGTGAAAGGATGCAGGGCAGCACCCCCTGACCTCCTGTGGTGGTGACCACCACCCCTGAGGGCAGAGAGGGCAACATTATCATCACCACCTCTGACAGTGATTCAGCTCTCAAATACCCCTGCCTAACAAAGCATGCCTTGAAAAGGTCACTAAAACAAAACAAACAGATGAGAATGGGACTTCTGAGAATGCCAAGAGAACAAATTTAATTGTCTAGGATATCTGACATTTTCCCTTACATCTGTTCCTTGTGTTTATCTTTAATTCTCAATTTCTAGGTGCTTCTTCTTGGGTAACCAAAACTTCTTTCAAGGATTTTTATTTCCAGTATTTTGTTGGTTAGTCTCAAATTTACTAAGTAGGATTTACTACCTGAAATTGTGGAGGTTTTTTTGCACCTGAACCTTTATATATTTGAACTTGCAATACTGAAAGCTTATCATAGCTTAAGAAAAATATGGAAGTCCTGAGTCATTCTTAGGTCTGATTTTAGTAAAATACACACACTAACTGTAGAATATTTATGGTGGCATGCAGTATAACTGCATATATATAAAATAAATATATATGTTATATAAATATAACATATAAATATAAACATAACATATATGCTATATAAATATATTATATATGTTGTATAAATATGTATAATAAAGTTATATATAAACTGCATATAATATAAAATAAAAAATATTTACTACATTAATGTTTGGATGTCTCTGTTATTTAGGAGTATGGCTGTTCAACAGTGAAACTTCTGTTCTTTTGGCTTTGCAGTCTCCCTGCCCAGGTAAGGTAAATATCTTTCTTCTGTATCAGGGAAGGGATATAAATACTTTTTTTCTCCCCAGACATAGGAATGGACTTTTTGCACATATCTAATATATTCAAGCTACATAATACGTCTGCCAAAGGCTAATTTCCTGCCAGGATCTGAAAAGCAGCTGCCTTAGCAAACAGAGTCACTGCATTTCATACAGCCTGCTCTTGGCTCTGTCTCCCCCAGGACTCCTCTGAGCTGGGATGGGAGCAAGCTTTTGCACCTTATGAATCACCAATGATGGCAAAAGAGATTTCCTTGTGGATTTCATTTCCGATGCCTCTGTCCCTCCATCATGCAGCAGGTGCACTGCCACTCAGTCTTACGGATGTGACCCCTCATCCATGAACAATGATGGGCAGGAGCAAGCTGCCACAAGAAATAACAACCCTGAAACTAGTAACTGTCCCCAAAAGAGCAGCAGAACAGAAGGTCATCACAAAAAAGCTCTAGGACTCAGCACTGACTACAGTAGGGAATAGAGGACAGTTTTGGCATCAGCCAACCACAGGGTGTTCTGTGCTATACCAATTTATGTTTTCATGTGGGCAAAAACCCCTAAACGATAAAGTAAGGGCAAGATGGGACTTCTGCACGTGTGTGTAGATGGTCACATGCATGGCATGTACAACACTGGGGTGGGACTGTGGATGTCAGTGCACGTCCTGGTTTTGGCTGGGATACAGTGATTTTCTTCTCAATAGCTGGGACAGTGCTGTGTTTTGGATTCATTATGAGAATAATATCGATAACATTCATGTTTTGGGTTTTCTAAGTTGTGTCTATCCTTGTGGAAGGGGCTAACAGCAGGCTTGTTAGCTAAAGGAGCGAGAAGAAGCTGAGAAGTAAGAAGAAACTGATAAGAAGCTTTTTCTAAAGCTGTAACTAAAGAAACTGAGAGAAGAAAGATAAAAGAACTTTGCAGCTAGATGAAACATTTTTAAAAAGTTAGTTAAGTCACTATAACTTCTCACTAATAGTATTATGTTAATTTATTGTAGCTAATAGTAAAGATAAAAGAAGCATAAACAATTAAGAAGTGTATAAAAGTCAGCCATGTTCAATAATAAAGTGTTGCCAACTGAGACTGCTTGTAGTCTCTGCTTTATGTCGTGACTGCCTCGACAGTGACATATCCCAAGTCAAGAACTCTTTTAGGAATGTCTCATGCTCTGACAGTGATACACAAAAAAAAAGAAAAAAAAAAAAAGCAAGCTGTGAGGGAACACAGCCAGGACAGGTGACCCAAACTGGCCAGGGGGATATTCCACACCACAGGACAACATGCTCAGTGTAGAAACTGGGGGAGTTACCTGGAAAGGGCTTATTTGGGTTCAGGGAGAGGGTCTAGCCTTGGTCAGCAGGTGGCAAGCAATTGCATTGTGCTTCACTTGCTTGTTGCATGCTGTTTTCTTTCTATTATCTGAATTATTATTTGCTATCATTACTATATTTTACTTTATTTCATTCATCTATTCTTATCTCAACCCACAAGTTTTACTTTTAGTTCTCGCCATTCCACTGGGGTGGGTTGGGGGATGTGAGCAGGTGTGGTGCTCAGTTGCCAGATGCGCTTAAAGCACAACAGAACAATAAAATCTATTTCAATTATCTCTGACATATGTTTTCCTTTCTGAATTTCATTCTTGTTTTATATGCCTTCTACAACTTCACTTGAAATTATATAATATGTTAAAACACATACTATCTTGTTTTCCATTGATTTGAGGTACACTTTGAGAGAACTAATAACTAAAAGTGTTAACAAGCACCAACGGAACTGTTCAAATCAATGAACTGAAAAGTACTTTCTGCTTTGTCTCTCATTTAATTGATTGAGACAGAGATAAGACCAGAAAAAGTCAGGTCAGTACAAGTTTTAAGACCTGGCATTTATAAAAATTTGATATTTTTCTTTACTTTTTTAAAAAGTGTGTTCAAAGACTTACACTGACTGAAAACGATTCAACACATAATCTATGTAGCACTTGTCAATTGTCACCTTTCAGAGTGGTCACTCTCAAATTAATACATGCAATAGAATGTTTTCTCCCTTAGAGCAACTAGAAACTTCTAGATGTAACTTGGTTTTCTCTATAAAATGTTTATTTTAAAAGCAGTGACACTCTGTGAAATTAAAACAGGTCTTGGTCCTTAAAAATATTTTCAATGTTAATGAAGGATACATATAGATTTTGCTTATATCTATTTAGAATTACTGGTTTGTTTCAGACCTCTCTCATGACAATATAATTAACTAAAATTATTGCAAGAAACTTGGAGTTTAACATGGGATTTTAAAATGTACACTTACAGTCACAAAATTCCATGTTACTCAATCTTATCATAGCTGATTCATGATGGAAAAGTAGAAAATGAGAAAAACCATCAGCAAATCTAAATTCAATACAGTAATTTTGTTCCACCTCTTTGTGTTCTAGGAGTATGTATCAACATGGGTTTTAATGACTTTCCACAACATACTATGCTACTATCCAAGATAATTATAAAAAGCCCCTTTCTCTTGGAAAAGATGGGCATTTTTTCATTGATCTGAAAAAATCAAATCATGAAGAAAATTTGTAAAAGTTTAGTTTTCAAGGGCTAAATTCAGTAATTCAGTCTATGACACACAGATGCACAAACATAGCAACTTAAGCAGTGCAGAACCAATCACTTTGTCAGGAAAGAACAGTTTTTGGTCCTGATATGGCACTACAACAGAGTAAAAAAAACCCAAAAGGCAAACAATGAAAGCCCAGTGGAAACTGGTGATTGTCATATCTATTTTACAGCTCTGTAAAGGAAATAGATATAGATTTTCTTTAGTATCCATTCCAGTGACACTTTTCATATTCTTCAGTTGATGCATGTATAATGTCAAATTAAGCTGTTAGTGTAAAACGGATTGCATATTTAAGTAATGATAACCTAATATAACTTTATAACTTTACAAATAGATGTAAATTATATATATATATATATATATATATATATATATATATATATATATAAAACTTCATATCTATATATATTTTGGTATAACTTTACCTGAGACTGTCATGGATCTACAATACCTTCATTAAATATGAATAGGCATGAGCAAAAACAACAACAAAAATCTATGTGTTCAGACAGTCTGTGTAGTAATTTTGGTGCCAAAATCTGAAACTCACAGAAACAGTGAACACATCTAAATTTATCTTGGACAATCAATGCTTGTCAGTCTACATTTGAAATCCTTTAAACTTGGACTCTGAAAGCACTTTGGCAAGCAAATACAGACTAGCAGACATGCACAGGAGTGGTTTCTCCTACATTGACTCTTTCTCTGAGGTCTGAGAGGTTCCCCTCTTTCCTGAAGATGGCAAACTCGGGGCTCTGCAGCAGTGCCTCGGAGCGGGTCATCCAGCTGTGGAGCTCCGTGGTATCCGAGTCAAACCTGAGAGACAGGAAAGTGCAACAGGACCTTCAGCTTCCACAGTGCATGAGAACAGGATTGGCAGCCAACATGGTCATCTAAGCAAGGGAATAAACAGCAATTTCTACCAGCAAAATATAGTTTTAAACCCCCATATCTCATCAGGGAGTTCATAAAACTATTCAGTTTTATATTTAGAAATGTAGAAATACTTTTTCATTTTTAAGACCATTTTTGACGGCTGAACAGATGTAATAATTTCCACAGTAAGTATTCTAATTTTTCAAGCTAATGTTTTTGGAAGAAATGAAACAAATGTCTGTCAGTGAAGGAAGGGTACCACAAGTCCTGTTGGCTGAGCTGAGGATGTAAGACCTATCAGTCTGACCAAATGCAGCCTTCAAACCTGTGAGATCACTATCCCAGCTTGTGATTATGAAATTATGCAGAAAATTCAAGCAGAAAATTTGATGAAAGAAGCTTTTTCTGATTAACTCCAATTTGTTGTACAATGTAATCACTAATCAACAAGTATAATTTTCCACAGTTAAAGCTTTAAAACCAAATTTAAGATCCCCAACTCTCTGAAATTAATTTACAACTAGTTTTTACTCCACAGCCCTCTTTACTACATTCTGGATTCTTTCATCAACTCTTTTAAAACCGAACCTAACTTGTGTTAACCCCTATTCAGGTAATGTCTCAAAATGCAGATATTTAAATTACTAATGTCTAGAAATTTCAAATTGTGATTCAGTATCTACTGTGGTTTTAAAATAAGAATCTTCAGACAATATTTGTTGTCAGTTATGCCACGCTTTCTGCTTGATTGCATTTCTTTATTGCACTGTATGTTCTAATATTTATATCCCTTTTGCAGCTGACTTTCCTGCTGCAGCAGTATGCTGAACACAATAAAGCAGAAAGACCTGGGGGAAAAAAATAACAAGCTGTATCTTTCAGTTTGCTTTATGACCATAGGTTGTATCATTTGCATACAACTGAAAATCTACTAAAAACAGTAACTTGAGCAAAAATTATACCCCTGGAGGAATTAATTATTTTATAAAAATACACTTCGTTTATACAAGAATCTGTACTTCTGAAATACAAGGATGTAAGGCAAAACCAGGTGCTACATAAATCTACATATGCTGAATTGAAAAATGAATACAAGAAAGTATTCCATGCTTGAGTTAATATTTATGCTTCCTTTTTTTCCTTCTCCACTGCAATTTTTTGTATTCATAAATAATGAAAGTAAAAGAAAAAGAATTGCAAACTGCCTTAATCTTAGTCCAATATTATACATTCAATTATAAACTCTTAGGAATAATTTTGATAAAAAAAAATCCTGATAATACTAACTGAATACTCATTCAAGGAGAAAAAACTGTGACTTTGAAGTAATGGAAGGTGCAGAAGCCTTCAGTTTTAAAAAGAACTACAAATTCTAAAGCAAAAGACAAAATAAAATTTCCAGATGGTTCAAGGAATGTCTGTGCTGTTCTAATCCCTGAACATGAACTCCACAGTCAGTTGAGAGCTTCCTACTTCAGCTTTATTTCTGATCATTAAACCAACTGCAATTCTTGAAATAAAATGTTATCCTTTGTTCTACAAATAATAACTGCATATTTGATGATTACAAAACACCAGACATCTGATAGCAATGAAGTTCACCAGTCCCTGAGTACTAAAGTTCCTTGACTACAAGTAAAATTGTATGGGTTCTGGAATTTGTTCCATTCTGAAGCTGCAGGCAAGTATTATCAGTAAATCCAACTCTTTGAAAAATAGCCTGGTGTTACCCTGGTACAGGATGGAAATTGACAGAAAAATGTTTATCAGTGATCAATTCTTCAAGAAAAAGGATTTAGCCCTTGCCTTTGCAACACCTGGAAGAGGAATGAGAGCATTTGGGATAGTTTTGACAGTAAAACAAAATAATTAGGAACACATCTCATGGCCCAGAGAGCCATCAGTTGGTGGCAAGTGTTAGACATAGATCTTTAAGGTCCATTTCAACTGAAAGCATTCTATAATATAATATGATTCTCTGATATGACCAAGCTGATCTCACATAACAGATTGCTCTGTCACTTGCAGTTTCTTCTGGAGATAAATATAATTTCAGAAACAAAGCCTCCTGTTCAAAAAAGGGCAATAGAGTGGGAGGCAGAGAAGAATTAAAAATACATAAAAGTTAAGTCCAAGTAGCTTTTTGCAGTACATAAATATCTTTAAGATAAAGACATCTTACCTAGCAAGAAAAAAAAAAAATCACTCTGTCATGTTCACCTTGTGCAAAAGGAGGAAACACTGGTAGAAATGGCATTTAATCATTCTGCTTTAGTGATTGGATACTTCCTTTCTGAGCACAGCTGCAGTTAGAAATTATATTAGCTCTAGATTGATATCAAAGTATAAATAGAGTCTTTAAGTCTCCTAGGGACAAGAATAATTTAGACATAAAATAGTGCAAGACTGCCTTTCTGCCCCAACAAACTTCAGTTCAGGTAGAATTTGTAAAAATAGATCAATGGAAGATCCTAAACCAAAAATTCACTTGAGAAATTACTCTTAACTACTTCAATTTAACATGCACATTGTCATGCTCCCCACCTAAAAAATCCATTTTGAGGCAGAATATTTATTCTTCCTGCAGCTGTCATGCTTTTGTTTTCCACTTAGTCTTTTCTTCTGCTGTTCCATGAGAGAAATACTATTTTTACTGGTCCCACAGCCCTCTCTTTACATGCCAGCATATGTCAGCTGAGTTGTCTTTATTGTAAATATAAACAAATTAACTCTTCTTAGTGATTTCCATAAGTCTTTTTTCTATTAGATAGGGGACTTCTAGTAGGATGAGAGAATCCTACTGTGGTAAGTATTTGGGTTGAAAATTCCATTAAGAGAAAAACTTGATGCAATTCAGTTGTGAAATATCTTAAAGGTGAGGTTTATTATGTATTTAATAGAGAAAAGGAAAGCCAGAACAAAGAGTCAATTTTGAACAAACACATGGTGATCTAGTAAGAAAGTTTGGAATGGGAATATGAAGTGGGCATATGGCTTGGGATGATCAAGAAAATCAATTTGTGGAGAATTTTCCATGAAAATGTGACTGGCATAGATTAAAAACATTATTTGTTTTTTAAAATATGCTTTGAGTAAGTAGATATACAAACAAATTCAATCTTAAACAAGTTCACATAGGAACACAAGGCATGAAGTGTCTTTCTGTCATGTGGCCATTATGGTACATAATCTTATCTCTAAATTGAAGGATTTTCATCTTTAAAATACATTACAATGCTTCTGCTATCATGGACAGACACTGGTTTCAGTACTTTATTCTTTCAACAGACAGAAATTGCTTGACAATTTCCTTTGTTCATTTGTTTCCTTCCCTCCTCAAACAAAAATCACACTGGGCCTGTCACCACTGTGAATCTTGGGCAGACATGAAACCATTTGCCTACATATTGAGTTGGCAGGGAATGATGCAACTTTGATCCAAGAACCACTTCACTGAATTATTTCATTTCCATGTCTGGGCTTAAATCCCCAGCTCACCAGAGTCTTTCTCAGCTTGTAGCTCTTCACTGCCTAGAACATATCAAAGAACAACTTTACAGCACATGGTGCCCATTGGAAGAATTATTCTGATCTAATTCCCTGCTGTCTTTCTTCCTCCTCTGTTTTTGTAGTTGATGAGTCATTAGTTGATAAATAGAGTTGTTCTTATCTTCTAATTCAACTGCCAATTTATCCAAACAATTTTTTTTACCTTCTTATTTTTTAGGTTTCAATTTTAGGTGTCAATTTTATTTCCTTTTGGAATGACATTTTGACCCTCCCTCTGCATTTGTGATAATATATTAAGTTTAGCCTCATCAAAAATATGACCAGTGCACCTCTGTAATGCATACCAAGGCATGAAAAGAAATACCAAATCAATCCCAAGTGTGTATCTCCAACAGAAACTCAACTAGAAGCATCAGGTACAGAGTACTTTTAAACCAAATCAATACTCTGTAATATTGCAGGTAATTTCAGGTGCTAAATGTAAAGAATATAAATTCTGTTTATTTGTCACTAATCCATTTCTCACCTCACAAAAACTATAAAGGATAAATGCTTACTAAGCATTAAGAAGTGCCCATGTATACAAACCTCAACATACATTTCTTATCCTCCAAATGAAAATGTTTATTAATTATTTCCCCTTTAAGCAACAGAAAACTATTCTGTTGTGTCTTAGTCATCGTTTCCTTTCCTCTTGAATTGACTACAGCAATGAAATCACTAGGAAAAACCACCAGGAAAATTGAGGACATTACTTTCTTCTTTCTGAATGTGCTACCTATCATTAGATAACAATACCAGAGCACAAGCTGAATTTCTGTAAGAGATTAAGGGTCAAACAACCCAATGGAGGGGCTGTAAAAGTGCCAAACAATCACTATTTGGTCCTGACTAACATAATTAATTGCACAAAAATGGGATCTATGAAAAAATACCTATCAAAAAGAGAATTATAAAGTTCCTATATGTTTTCCTTTGATAATTTTTTCTTTAAAAATTCAAACTTTTGCAAATAATGAGGGATTGAAATCCAAAATATAGTAATTTTCAAAAAAGTGAGGGCTTCTCGCTTTTCAAAAAGTGCATTTAACATCTGTTAAATGATAAAAACACTAGATGGAGCAACTATCCTGTTTTAACACACCTTGCACTTCAAAGGGCATCGAGTCTCTTTCAAATCTTCATATTAACATTATACTAATAATAATGTTATGATACGTAGACTTTCCTTAGAAACTTTAGGGAGCATGTAAAAAGATATTTACCAAATTGCAAAGAAAGGTATATTTGCTTGCTATTGAAGCATATTAATATTAAAAATATATTTAAATTAAATATTAACCAGTTCTTACTTGTCTACTATTATAAACTTAGCATGAACAGAGTTGTTCTCAGATTTTTTATGATATGCAACTGACCTGTTTCTCACAGAATATGTAAATACCATGAAAATAAATATGTTGTCTTGCATCCCTTTCGCCCATTTACAGTTTTTTTAAATACTATAACCTCAGCTGAGTTACATTTTATCTCTAGCCCTAATACATTCTTTTCAAGATCTTATTATACAGCTCCAAGAATTTTATCTTTCTCAGTTTCAAATTGATTCCTGTGGGAAAAGGAGCTTTTCTTTGACTAGTAACAGAACTTAACTCACCTAAGTTATTCTGACATTTTGAAGCATTAGTCCTGAAGCAGTTTTAGGTTTTGGGAGGGAGAATGGAGGGGGGAAGAAATAAAAAAAAAAGAAAGTAATCTGATTCTTATCTCTGCTTCCCTCCACTTATGGCAAAAATTTGCTTTAAGAGGCAAGAAAAAAACAACAGCTTCCTCCCCATGCAATTTGTGCCACAGTAAATGAGAACAATGGGAAGATGACATTCAGTCCTGTGGATGTTATTGATCCACAAGTCAAATTACTGCTTCTTAATTTCTTCAGTTTAAATCGAGATTTTTATACTTTCAATCCTGATAAAACACTTGGCACTGTAGAGTTTGATACTTTAATCTTAGCCATCCCTTTTTTTTCTCCTTGGAGGCTGTGCTCTTACACAGTACACTATAATAATACAATATTCACTGAGTAGCCAAACTATTCTTCCTTCCTATAGTATCCAGTATCTCTAAAACACATAATTCACAGAGAAGCTAATCTGAAGCAGAAGTATTTTCAAACCTCTGGCAATGGGGTCTGAATTTATGAATGATGAATTTATTTCAGACCTAGTCCTTTTACAGAAAGAACACTGACTAAAGTCTGAGAACAGAGGAAAGAAGCTGGCAAAACCTGGGTGCATTATTCACCACCTCAAAAAAGCCTCAACCCCCCATGTGGCTTTCCCTTCCAGGCCTAAAAATATCAAGCAAAAGCATGCAGTGTGTTGTGTTGTGACTGCAGAAGGCAGCCAACACAATCTGGTTATTCACCTTTGGAAGGTTCTCACAAGCCTTCGGTAATAGCAAGGGCTTTTTGAGCAAACCAAGACTAAGGTGTACACAACCATCAACTATTAGTCATGAAGTGCTCAGGGAAAATTTGGTTGTAAACACACAGAATATAGAATGATGTAGGAGAGGTAGGTTGAGAACCCCCTTTCTTTTAATTTATTTTAAAAAATCAAAAGGCATGCAGCACTACGGGTTTTGTTTATCCTTGGGTGCAGCTACAATTGAGTACAAACAAAAAACCCTGAGAGATCTCATGGCCAGCAATGCACCCAGAAAACAAATGACTGGATGGTTTGGGAATACAATACTTTTTCTCCTATCAAACCAAAACATTGATCCAAAAGGTGTCTAGCCACCAGTGAACAAAGATATTTTAACTAAGCACCCACATTTTTAGATGAGCTTTCTTCTTCCATTATTATGCTAATATCTAGTATAAATTTATATTTTCTTGTATTTGAGAGAAACAACAGCATTGTATAAAAAGTGTTCGTTTCCAAGGCTGCATTTTTACATATTCATTACAAAACATCACAAAACCTGTTATTCTAAGCTGAAACTTCTTTCCCAGAGTTTATTCTCAAAGTGTTTTTCCAAAGCCAGTTATTGACTGCTCCTCCCACTGCAGATCACCTGCTTGGACTTTCTAGAGACTAAAGGTACATAAATTGTGGGGCTTGGTGTTTTCTCTGTTCAGTTAAAAATGTAAAAAATATTATCTGAATGGAAAAACACTGCCTTCAGATAATACAACCATCATTCATCCTGCTGCACAGCTGTGGACGCTTCCAACACCTACTTAGAACATTTCCAAAATGTAGGTCCACTCACAGATATGACAATCACACTGGACTAGTTCTCATGTGCTGGTGCAATTCCAGGGTTAAAGAAAACTAGTAATTTTGATACACAAAACAATAGTTTGAGCATATTTTAAAATGTATGTGCATTAAAAAAATAACTCTCTTTTTCCTTGTGAAAGTCAGATTTCTCTCCTAGCAGAGAGAGAAAATAAAAGTATAACCTGTTCAGAAATGCAAAGGACTCTGATTTTAAATATCTAAAAGAAACCACCACTTATTCAAATACCTAAAGTCATCCCAGGCCAAGACTGAGAACTACAGATTGTTCCATCTTGACTCTTATGCAAAAGTTAAACAGAAATTATATGGTAAATGCACATATTTTAGATGGCATTAAAACAAATCAAAAACCCTTGAAACCTAGAATGCATGGTGAAAAATTTATTAACACTCTGTTAATTTGGTAGCAGATCAACCAGTAATATATCTTAAAGCAATCCTAGTCTCAGAGTTGATAATACAACCTATTTTCTGTACAAGGATCAATCAGGTTTCTATATAAACTTGTTAGTCGGAGTTCTTTAGACAGACATCAGCTAAAGCACTGTAGTCACTCATAATTATCAGTTTCTATAAACCAAGGTAGTTTGGAGAAAAATAGTTCCCATAATCCAGCTAATTCCTGCCCTCAGGCAGTCTCCTTGCATGATGAGTATCAAGTCTGTATTCTGCTGTACCCTGCCAAGTTTACTTTCAGTATTAAGGCAAATCAAAAGAATATAAGCAAGAAGGAAAATATATGCTAACAGCAAATATACAGTAGTTGAAAAAGGAACTTCTACGCCAATTGGTCTCCAGTTTGATAATATTGCATATAGCAACAATTTTCTCAAAGAATTAAAAAAATAGGTTTTTAAAAAAATCATCCTACTTCTTTTAGTTTTAACTAAGATAATGCTTTCTTTTGTAACAGTAGTCCTGCACTTCACTTCCTTATGAAGTAAGATCATTCCTAAAACTTTCAGTTCAGGAGAAAAAAAGGTAGAAAGTTTTAAAATACCAATTATTTAAATATTTTGAAACTGCAGGGAAAATTTCATTCTTAATTTTTCAATTTCAAAATAAAGCAGACCACTATTTTCATTTCACCATGTTACACTAAAGGTTTACTGTCATATATAAGCCAACAGGGCCTCAATCCTGTTTCACATCTTTGCACATTACTACTGAAACATTAATAGGGGTGTTAAGGCTTATAATTCCTGATAAGCAACAACACTGCCATCTAAAAATTCCTTCCACAAATTCAGGAATTACAAGTCTGCTGACAGTCATTGCACTGCATCATGTGGAGTGCTTGGGAATATATTAGCAAGATACAACTCTCACTTACGATCTAATGGTAACCTAGGATATGGGAAAAAACAGATTCAAATGAGGACTTTAGAGATAGAATCAATTCATTGAAATTTAGCTCACAAACTGATTTAGACCAAGAACTTTCCATAGAAATAGTTATCCAATTTAACAAAAAGGGGGAGAATCACTCTTCTAACATCACATATTCTAAATAATGATGCTGAGCTAGAAACCTTACTTTTACACAGGTACAATGCCTACATATAAAAAGTACCTATTTTTCCAATAACATAAAACTTCAATTTAAAAGAAGTCAGATTTCTCCTATTCTTTCTATATTTCATTCTTCTTAATAAGTGAAACACTATTCTACAAAATAGAATAGTTGTCCTGGTAAACACATTGAACTAAACAAAGATATTGTATATAGAAATGAGAATGAAACTGAATGCAGTTTCACATCCTTTTCACTCTTCAAATCTATTACTGTGGAATTCATGTTTATCAGAATATAGAAAAAACATTTCCAAAACAAGCATTAAAATGAATGTTTGAAATCTACCTTCTTAGCATCTCATTTAGAATCTTAGTGCTTGAGCTAATTCTGCTTAAACACAGCAGAATTTTTTTCTCCTGACTTTAACTAGTGTTCAGCATCAGTATAAAGTCCCTTGTCACTTGTACTTGAGTTACACATGAAAAAAATCTGAAAGTAATAATAAATCATGTTTCACAAAATATTAACTGCCTCTGGAGAACTGCTATTTTTACTCCTGACCCATAAGCCCAGAAGAACACAATGAACTTCAGAAAAAAAGCAATATCTTCATTACTAATATTTAAACTATAATAAAATTCTCCCTAAAGAACACAAAAATCTTAGAATTAATTTGGAATGCTTCTTGTACATCACATTTCAAGACCCTAGCCAAGTGGGATGCCCACAATGCCATACATAAGGACCTTAACTGACTATAATTACTATGCAATAGTATTGATGCAATCATTAATATTCTACACTACTAAATAGGTGTAATAGAAGCAAAACATATTCCATAACTCATGCTGAGTAAAGAAAGATAATAATCAGCTGGTCCCCTAGTAGAGAACAGAAATACAATTTTAAGCTCAAAATAGCATACAGAAAAATACTGCAGTCAAATGACAATTTTTGCATTTTTGTCCAGACACTATCAGTATTCTCTCTCTGCCTCATGATGATTCTCACCTCTTCCTAATTTCTGAATCCACAAGGAGTTGCCTTTTTTTGTGGGGCGGAGGTGGTGGGAGTTCCTCTTTAGCATGCTTAACCAGGATTTGCTCTCTTGTGGTCACCATAGTTACAGTTTCCATTACAGTTGTCTGTGTTAGTGATGTCTGAGTGGTAGTGACAGCCTGCGAAATCTGTGAGAAGTACAAAAACAGAGGTCATGCATTATTTGAAAGACTTCAGTAAAGATTGTTTGGAGGAGCAATAGAAAATAATGAGAAACTGCTCTCATCTGATCGTAGGCTGACCTTCAGGAAAAAACATTATATGCAACTCAAGCTAGATTGTTTTATGTGACTCACGCTGTGTGAATAAGTTATCTGCAAAAGCCAATATCAAAATCAGAAAGGATTCTAATGAACTTATAGCTCCCTGTAATCCCTGCTGAATGAAGAAAATAAATGAATGGAATGCTACAATGGAATCGAAAGATAGCAAATAAATAAAATGTTACTATTACTAGATATTAATTTCAGACTGCCCCCATCTGAAAATTTGCTCCTTGAGAGGTGATAAAGGCATTAAAATGGCACTAAATTACCAATTATTAGTCTTAACATTTATAAAAATTTTCAAATAGAATGTAAACCACCATAACATACTTGCATGAAAAGGCAGTTAACTTTCTGGCTGGAAATCTTAAATTAGAACACATACATTAAAAGGTAAATGAATTTTCATCAGTTTTAGTCCATAATTAAAATCCAATATTTAGGGGGTCACACCAGATACTAATATCCATGGTATGTAACACCGTAAACACTTCCTATCTAATGCACTTAGCTTTGCTCTGGTAATATGAAAAAAATACCCTTTGTATAGCTCAGCTGCATTAAGAAAAGAATGATCAGAGTTTTTTTTTTGCTAATAGTTGTTTGTGCACTGCTTATGCATGTACTGCCCATTTGTACTTTTTTCCATATAACATTTTCCAACTCAAATGTGGGCAGCTGCTGTTAAATCCCATAACTCATGAGAAGTAGGCCATGTCTTCTTTTGATTCTGTCAGATGATGCCTCATTTGTCAAAATACTCTAGTTACAGCTCCAATGACCATTTTGCAGTTTAAGGGCAGTGAAATGGAAAATAAAAGAAAAAAATGATACCAGGACAAGAAAAAGTTGTGCACCTGAAAAGCCCTGCTTCTTTGCTTTTGCTAATATGCAATATTAAGAGTGTCCAATTCAACAACAGACATGCCAGAATCTAAAAGTTCATAAAACTATAAACCCATACATAAATTATCTATTACTCCTTGCATCAGAAACTCCAGTAAGAGAATTGAGTCAGCTTAGTAATTGAGACATATAAACAATCTATAAACAATGAAAAGGCAACCAGGTCTAACACCTTCTCCACAATGCCTCCCTGCATTGAAAAAGAAAAATAGAATGACAAGGAAAGGGAAACAGTATTAGCAGGCAGCCTCTTCCCAGCAGGCAATATCAGTAAAGCCAAGAAACCTGAAAAAAACGCCCCAACAAATTCTTGCCAACTCTGCTGAATTCTTCCCATTGTCTTCCACGCAGAAGTCTTCCTGTTCTTTGTCCAGGCTGACACTGGAAGTGATGAGTAGGGAAGGGCTTTACCACTGAAAACTGGCAGCATCTCTTACACAGACCTGTTAACCCAATTAGAGCAGACTCTGGACTACTTAGACTAAAAAGTTTCGATTCAGAGCAGATTTAAAAAAAAATATAGATTAATTACGACAATTGAATAAGCCGCTTGTGACATGCAGGGATTTAGGTAACATATGAACTACAAAATTCATTGGAAGAGAAAAACACCCAGGTGACTTTTTAACCACTAAAATTCTATGTACTAACATTCTTGCTTTAGTTCTCTCAACAAGATGTATTGATTTTGATACTTTTTTCTACAGAAATCATGACAATATTAAGTCAGCATTTCCATACATTTTTATTCAAACTCTCTACAGCATTCTTTTCCAATTTATTTTAATTAATTAGAGGGCAGAAGGAAAAGGAAGTTAAAGTTTCTGATGTCTAGGGTTCCATGACAATTGAAGATAGAACCTGATGTCATCTCTCCCTGAGCTGACTATACATTAGAACAGAAAGAGTTTCTTGCCTATTATATAATTTTGGGTACAGTCTCTCTGTCTCTCTTTCCTCTTCACATAAAATTCGTATAACACTCTGTTTTATCCAAAAATCAATGATAGGATGATGTTTCAGACACCAGGGGTCATATCCTGCCATGTTTTCATTTGCTAATCGATACCAGGGCAGAGTTTCCAGTGAAGAAGGTGTAACACAGAATAAAACACAGCTAGGGCACTGTAGGAATCATCTGCAGCATAATGCCAATCACAGGAGTAGCAGCTGCAGCTGGAGATGGGGAACTGCCCTTCCAGAGCTGGCAGTGCAATCCCTGCTCAGAGCAGTCAAGGCATGATGCTGGGGCGGTAATGATTTAGATGTGAAAACAACACAAAAGGATTTTTCATGCTTAATCAACAGGAGTGGGGGTTTAAATGTGCTTCAAAAGGAGAAGGGAGATGTGAATTTGAAGTTCATAATTATTCTAATTAAAGACAGGGTAAGACTAAAAGATAGATTGCCACCTTATGTGCAAGATGGAGCTGGTTTACATTTAAACTGCAGACACTTTAATAGGAAAAGGACAATCGTTAACAATATTAGGAATAACAAAAATAATAAGTAATTTTTATTAGCTTACCTGGTGAAAAAAAAAAAGAAGCAAAAAGAAAACAAACAAACAAAAAAACCCAACAAAAACCCCAAAGAACCAACCCTCCCCAAAAAATAACAAACAAAATACAACAACGAAAAAATTCAAACATCTTTTAGTCACCCAAGTGGTGTGTTTCATGTATTATTCAAAGACAGTGCAAATAACATCTCTACATTTTCTTCATCCCTTTCAGTACCTGAATAGCAAATGTGATTCTGAGAAGGGGTAACATACACTAGGCCTTTAACCCACCAGAAAATCATACAGAAAGGACTAAGGTGACTCACAAGGGTGCACATTAAAAACTTTCAAAGCACAATGTTTGCCAGCAGTTTCACATCAAGCCCATCTTTGAAACATGTTAAAGCTCATCTCTTTTCCTAGCACAAATTCAAATCTTTTTCATCATCTATAGGCAAACATATGTACAATGTGTGTATAGCACTTCAGTAGTTTTATGGCATTTTATTTCTCATTTATACAGCAGCCTTCCTTTAATGCCAACATTTATTACTGTCTTTGGAAGTGCCCTCTGTCCTGATAAACTCATAATTTTCCTTTACACTCACTTTTGGAGCTGTCATCTGTTCTTTGATGAAATTTATCTCTGTGAGTGGGGAAGTTCAGATGAGGAATGGTGTTTTCTTTGCTTTGGAAAGATTTTCAGTACAATTTAGTGGAGCATAATGAGCTCAGCAAAGCTGGATTTAGAGTTTATGGAAGCTCCACGTCTAGCCTAAACAAGCTGTCCTTGTCCTTGATTCCTCTGTGTGGTCAGTGAAGGAAAGCTGACATTTTCATGATGAGGACAAACTGCTTTTTAGCTTTCTCTCTCTCTCACACCCTTGCCATCCAGTCATCTGTAGCAGGAGCTTCAGCCATGTGTTCTGATTAGATGCTTGAATTCAAGAGCAATTAATTCAGCCAAATGTGGGAGAACTCATATTCTACTTTCTGCTCTTTTCCTTTGGGATTTATAGCTACTTTATATGTCCAGTTGGAGAATCATCTTTGAACTCAGCCTGAGGTTGTCTCTTCCCTTTAATTTCTTATTTTGTTAACATGTTAATCATTTGGTGACACTTTATTAAGAGGGGAAATAACTAAGGACAAAAATGCAATTATGAGCACCCTATGAAAATTATTAATCATAGAATCCTGTAGGTTGGAAAAGACATTTAAGATCATTGAGTATAACTATTGACCTAGCTCTGCCAAGTCCACCACTTAACTATGTAAAGTTAATTTTGAAGGCAATATCTAAGCTTGATGAATAAAACAGACATTTTCTGATAGTTTTTGTGGAAAATATTCTATTTTTGCCCTCTTCAAAGTCTCCTCCTCCTCAATTCATGACTGGAGAACATAATGAGATCATGCATTTTTTCTCACAGTGTAATGAATACATATAAAAAACCTCACTGAAATTATCTGCCCTGCCTAGACAGAAACCCATTGTGACAAGTCCACCATCAGGATTTCACAGAAAATATGTCTGAACAGTGTGACAGTGCCTTAGGAACAGGTCCTTCAGCCAGGTGTAAGTGTGCAATGTTTCCAGAAGGTGAAGCAGTGTTCCTATGGCAGCACATCATTTCTATCCCAAGCAGAGCAGCTTCTCCTTGGAGGAAGAGCTTATCCACTGAAACATTCTGCTGTGATAGGGCAGCTACACTGTTTTGGGAATCCAAAGCCTCTCCCAGCTGTGCTGATCTATGTTTACAGCCTCAGGACTGATCACTTCATTTTCTGTAATCTAATTTTCATTTTCAAAGCTAGTGACTGCGTTTAGGAGCCATCACCAATCTGAACAGGACTTGAACAATTTGGAGTGATTTGGAGTAACTTCCTCAAATTGTGTGACCCCGGCCATCCCAAATTTAAAACTGAATCTCTGGAATTTCTGTCGACTTTGAAACAGGAGGTGTTCTACAGTGAATATACTGCAATTAAATCTTATTTTCAACTCCTAAATGCTGTGTACACAATTGTTTTACTTCCTAACTAAAATTGTGCCCTGCCACCATTTTCTTCCCATATATTCTCCCAAACTGATTTTTCCAACTTAGCTGCTTTTTCTAAACTATCACAGAGCAATCTAAAATATTAAGGTATGATTTGAAAGCAAGGTTACTAGGAGGGATTCAGATCACCACATGAAGTATAGCAGCTTTTCTTTAATTATCCAAACATAATTTCGTAGAAGTATTAGTAGAGAGAAACAAAAAAGGGCAGCATGCTCAAGGGAACAGAATCAAACTGACCAGAACTGTAAGAGATCTGTATGGACAGGACAGAGGTATCTGCTGTAACATTCTGCTCTGTGCTGTTTAATTAAAAAGCCTTAATATCCATTTCCATTTTACCATTCACACAGTGACAGCTCAAAAATAACCTGGTATTAGTGAG
Source organism: Agelaius phoeniceus (assembly GCF_051311805.1). Lineage (NCBI taxonomy): Eukaryota > Metazoa > Chordata > Aves > Passeriformes > Icteridae > Agelaius > Agelaius phoeniceus. The sequence goes on along the minus strand of NC_135266.1, from coordinate 10,743,923 downwards.
ATAGTGGAATGGAAAAAAGGGAGCTGGTTTGGGTTTAAATTCAGTAAGAAAGAGATGCTAACAAGATATCTAGGAATAATAACTGGATATGGGTTTGGCTACTACACCAGAGTGCTGAATTTTATTACCTGGTTTAAAAACTCAATTTTTTTTTTTTTTTAATATATTGCTGTTAACATAAAGTGGTCAAAATAGTAGCAGATTACATTTTTTCATTTGCACTTTGGTTACAGGTATAGATTGATTTCTTTATTTTTCCAAGAAATTTCTCTTTCTTGTAGCCTCTCTTTTTAATCTGTAAATCAGCATATCATGTACAGAAGTAAAATAGCAGTCAATTAGTAATTTTTTGTGTTGAAAAAAGAAAAAACATCACTTAAACTAGCAGACAGTTCTTGCACTAATTTCAGACTACATGCTATTTCAAAGAGACAGCTATAAAAAAGTGTGTTATTATATTTTAAAAATAAATTAACTGGAAAGGTATTTTCATTATGGTTTGTATCATCCCTGAAAACATAGTTAACAACCCAAGAAAGTAATCAACACTATAACTAGAGATTAAAAACTAAAGAGATGAATAAAATTCTAGAAAAGTATTTTATCGTTGTATTATGCTGTCCTAAAAATAAAATATGTCTTAAGCAATCATGCAGGGGAAATAATTAAAACAAGATGACAAACAGCACCAAAACTACTTCAAGCATTTGACTCTCAAAGGATCTGATTGTCATAAACTGATAAAACTGCTTTTTACAAACCTGTTTAGAATTGCTCTCCACCTTCTGCACAAGGCTTTCCCAGCGCTGAGCAAAATTTTCAAGACGACTTTCCAGCTTTTGAGCCACTGCTTTATTTTTCACAGCTACAAGGAGATCTTGGCTGAGCAACTTGAGCTTACTCATCATTTGCCTTTTCATTTCTAGATCTCCTTTTAGGATCTGTTAAACAAAGTAACAGAAGGAAGAACATACATTCATACAAAAAAAAAAAAAAAACAACAAAAAATCAAAAACCCAACAAAAACCAACCCAAACCAAAACACCCACAAAAAAGAAAACCAACAAACTTAGAAGAAAAATCACAAGGAGAACATCAGAAAGTGCTGAAAATGGGTTAAGGGCTCCTATAAGTCCATAATGTTGTTTCCATAAAAACTGCTGGCAGAGCTTACAAAGCAACATAACATGGCAGGTGGAGCAACTCCAAACTTCACAGCAGGCTTCAGGTGATGACATGAATCAAAAAGCTAACAGTTGTGTAACAGGAATAACCTTAAAACTGCACTCATGTTAACAACTATATCAACATGACAATCTTTCTTTAAAGTGTCAATGTACTTTGTTATATATTGCATATTGAAAGAAGAGTTTCCCAAAAAAAGTAATATTTCATCCCAAACTGGGATTAAAACATGCAAACAAAAAACCCCAACCAATCAAACAAACAAAAAAAAACCAATAAAAACAACCCCTCGAACAAAGAACCCAAACAAACAAAAAACCAAAACACACTGTTGCCAAGGGACCTTGAAACTCCTGAGATCTATACATGCAAGCCTGCCTATGAAACAGGCTATTCACAGATCCAAGGATCATCCACAGCTCCAGTTCTTACCTGGGTTTTACTTTTTAAAGCCTTAACTGGTTTACTCCACTGATTTTCATTTCTTAAACATTTGTTCTCTACACCCTAATCCTGTAACTATAGCTAAACTTTGAATTCTCTGTGCAGTTGTGGATTGCATTCTAACCCCCAAGGCATGAAAAGGATAATCAAGCAAGTGGTTAGACAACAAAATTCAGTCTACATATAATTTCCTACAGCTATATAACCCAAAACTGTAATTAAAAATGCAACTCAGCAAAAGAAAGATTCATTGTCTTTGTAATCAGCACTGTTTCTAATCAGATTTGATTTGAAACATCATAATTACTAAGGGTAGGTACAGTTAATATCAAAATTTAAATTAATGCATCCCTGAGAAGTAGAAGCTAACTTCATATTGAAGAATCTCTTTTCAGAGTAGTAGGAGACCTAACAGATGGAGGAAAGTTGATGCAAACCACTTTAGCATGTTAAATTTCAAGCACTTCTATATTTGACCTTTTTTTACGCCTACAGCGTCAGAAAAAGATCATGTGGAAGCCACCATACACTGAGTGGAATAATAAAAAATGATATCCTGTGAAACATTGGTTAGTTCTGAGGAGCAATGTTTGATTTCCAATCACCCCAGCCCACAACAGCTGTATTACACACCCAGAGCTCAGCATCCATCCAAGACACCTGGAGCACAAGCAGGAAGTGAAACACTACAAAAAGAAGGATGCTAAAAATTTCTTTTAAAGATACTTCTCACTGCAAATTAATATGCTTTTGTGACAGCTACAGTCAATCTGGAAAACTATACTGGGAGATTCTGTTTTCACATTACTTCATTAAAAACCTGTCAGTGTGCCACAATAACCAAAAATACACTCTGGGGTTTTTTTCCAGTACAATAATAGATCTAAAATAGTAATAGTAACTGCATAATATGTAATTTTCCAATTTGGAAGACAAGACATGGTAGTTTGCTTTATGAAATTAATTATCAAATATAACTTCTGCCAAGTACATACTATAAACCCTGATATTGGAACATTATAAAGTGATTTCCTTATTTTTGGTAATGTGGTTCTGGTTTTGGGGTTTAAGTTTTTACTTTTTTGCTTTTTTATTTCCTTAAAGATCAAAACCCTACTTTGCTTACTGTAATATTCTAACCAGCAACACCCACTGTAAAGTTAATTTTCAGCTGCAAATAAATTTATTCCAGTCAAAAATAGTGTAATGTCTATTATTTTCTATACATAAAAAACCCCAAAAATGTTGGGTGAAGCAAGAAAATATTTAACTCCATAATAATGGAATATATACTATAAATATAAAGAGGTAGATCTTGTATACTTGTACACCTTTGCAAGAGCTCTCAGTATTTGTTGCAAAAAAAAAACCAACTTCATTTTACAGACTACAAAATGTAGGCCTAAGGCATGAAAAAGAATCTATCAAGCCTAAGCCACACATGGCACCAAAATATCACCACAGTCCTACATTCTCAGTGCATCACAACTTCCAGCTATTCCAAGTTCTGTTTCCCCCTACCCCTTATGTAAGAACTAAAGAGTCAATTATAGAGTCAGTGAATAAATGGTAGGTGGAAAATTTAAAAACAAAACAAAACACAAAAAGCCCAGTTGTTTTAAGGAATTATTTTAAGAACTGGAGCAATTACCCACTGGACACTTTTTCTGACCTTTAAACTTGGAAGATCCCAGAAGAGAGCTGATGACAAAGATAAATTTTCACATACAATACTGAATAAATCCTTTGAAATAAACTGCAGTCTGTGGAGAACACCCCACCAGAACAGTCAGATGTGCTCTGAAGGAAACTGCAATCCTGTGGAGAGCCCACACTGGTGCAGGCTCCATTCTGTGGACATTAATGTGATATAAAAGTCAAGTTTTTTCCTACTGTGAACTGTATCTCAACAGACCTTTTTCACATCAGTTCCTTTAGAATACTTAGGGCCTTGTAGGAAGGTCGTAGAATTTCAAATCAACAGTCACAATGCTAAATGGTTTGATAAATTACCTTCAGGAGTTTCCTTCCAGTTAACAAGGCTGGCTAGAGAACACAACCATAATCTGGCAAAGTTCTGCACATAAGTGAGGCAGAAACATAGACTGGAAGCTTTTGTGCTATATTACAATATCAAGTCCAAAATTCTTAAGGTCTAATGCTGTAATGTTTTGCTGGAATGACTGGACAGCTGAGGGATCAAGATATCATATTGTTAAGAATATAAATGTCTTTATTCTAAGTGAAAAGTTACATTTTTATTCTCTCACAGACTTGCTTTCACAATTCAGACCTAATTATAAGAGTGATCCTTGGTGACAGCTTCTCCTCTACTACATTCAAACACATGTCAAATAAAATACACCAAAATACAGGCACAATGTGTCAGGGTCAGGAGAGTATGACCCCATTTTTCTCTTTTTCTAAAATCCAGTCCAAGAGGAGAATATATTCTTCAAAAAAACCATAATGTGGCTGACATATTAATAAAAATTCCTGAAGGTTCAGACAAGATTAAAACAGTAAATTGTCATACACAAAACTTTGAGCAATTTGGCATTGTGTGTGTGTAAAAACACATAGTCACTGGAATTTGGTAATGACTGCTACTAGGTCTAAAACCTCAGAGGGGAATTCCAAAAGTAAAAGCCACTGTTCTGCTCCAGATCACTAAAGAGGCAGTTTTCTTCTAGCATACCACCAATATTTAAATACCTAAACTATTGGATTATGAATCATGTTTCTAAAAAGATCAAAGTTATTTACATGTAAAAAGGACTAAGGTGCAATTAATAATCTCCACCTGTTCTTTTAAGGATGACATGATTCTTTTTGAGGTTCAGGGCTATGGATAAATAATTTTATTTACTGTTTTTTGTTGTTCACTCAGTCTTCTAAAAGACCACAATTATTTCATGACACTGATACTTAACCATTTAAACTAGCAGCATAATTTTAAAATAATTTTAACTTCATAAGAGTTCATTAGTGAAACTTATGAAAGGAAACTACAGAAGTGTTTCCTTTTTAACATCATATTTTCAAGCAACTCTGAAAGGTACCCAAACTGGCCCTATCCTTAACACTTGCAAACCCTTAACAGTCTGCTACTTCACAATTTGGGACAAACATTTCAACCCCCTGTACCTGTGTCCTCTAGCAACCTTCTGAAATCCAAAAGTGTACAATTTTTGAACAAATTTGAATTTATTGTAATACATTTTTCTTCATGAAGGTACTCCAAAGCATCCTGAGTTTTCTCTAATCCATTATGTGTTAAAAGCCTGGCTTGAAGTCAGCTTCAAGACTGCTCACAGGTTAGATTGCTAGAATTTCCAAGAAGTACATAAACTAAGGCAATACATGCTTTCCTTCCTTTACAAAGATGTTTACTTAATCCTAAGCAATTTTTAATCAAAATCCAAGTCTGGACTACTAAATTAATATTTTTATACCCCTAAAGTGTTGCAGAAAGAAAAAGAAGGGAGAGGAAAAAAAAAACATATGCAGCAGTGTAATAATTAGTGTCTCAAGATTATGCTAAAAATCAATCTTTTGGTTCTTAAATTACTACTGAGTTATTCTATGAATCAAAGGAACATCTACCAGTAAGTCTGGATCAGCAACAATGGAATTAAACAATTGTCTGTGAGTTCATTTTTTTTAAGCTTTATACATTTGTTTATGCGAGGACAAAATGAAGTAAATTTTAGAGGCATCACAGTTACTCAAATCTCATAGACATCATGGTATTTTTATCAACCCAGAGTCTGAACGCTTTTACTTTTAATACAGAATGATTAGAAGGAAATAAATCCTAAATTGATTTTTAAAAATTTAAGGCTGATCCTTAGATAAATATAGCCAAGCTATGTATATCCCTTAAAAATATTTAATGGACAATATATAATTAATTGGTATTTCATATTTATTACTTAATAATTAATGATAGCTAATTGATAATAAAGAAATATTCATGTCTGAAAAGATCAGCAGGCTTTGTTTTTTTCCTGATAAAGCAATAATTCACCTATTTTAACCAAAGCATGGACATGAGTGTTTCCTTTCCCCTAAATGCTAGGCAGTCATCACTACAGAAATAGCACATAGAGTATTTTTTTCTTTACAGAGGTCCTACTGCTGTAAAGTCTAGGCTGACACAAGTTTTTCACCTCTACAGACACAGCCAGACCTACATTCCCTCCATGAAGACCACACAGGATGGAGAATTTGCTGAAGAGTGAGGTGGAGGATGTGGTGAAAAGGGTACATTTTGTGCATGTAACTCCATTTCTGATGCTGAGGAACAGTTGTAAAGTAGCACTAATTTCAACATTTTTTAACTTCTGAGCCTTCAGCTTCTTCAAGCTCAAAGAATGTATGACAGGGTTTGCTGAAGGATAACTTATTCATATGCAAATCCCTTTGCACATATGTATATAAAGTCTCACACACAATATATACACCAACAGTATCAACAAAGAAACTTTCACTGTCAAAATACACATATTTTTAAGACACCAAAACGCTATTTTATTTCATGAACTTTTTACCAAAGATACAACCAAGAAAAACATCTCTATCTCTTGGTTCCTTTAGCAGCAAGGCTATGGACCAACCTATTCCATCACAGGAGGCAAAGCCCACCCCAAAGTATGATACCATATGGTCTGAGAGAGGGGTAAAGCCATGTGCATGCAGACTCAGGTTAAGGAAGCTGAACATAAAAACAGAAAAAATGAAAAATACATACAGCCAATTTGCTTAGATTGGTCAGCATTTCATTCTGATCTCCAAAGCCAGTTGTATGAATTTTGCTCACAGCATCCTCTTTCTCAGTAAGCCATGCGTCAAAAAGGCACTGAAATAAAATTCAAAAGAAAAAGCTTCAGTCAGGCCTTTCCTATATATATATATATATATACAAAAATAAAATATTAGATTTCCTATAATGTGTTGAAGAACATTCCAATTTATAACTTATTAAAAAAAAAAAGCTATTCACCTGCTCTTCAGCAAAATGCTGCCATTTACGAAGAATATCTTGCAGAAGGACCCATCGTTCTTCTGTCCATCTGCAGATGGCTGCCCACCGTTTTCCAAAGTGCTGGAGAGAAAGAAACACAACAGTGTGTTCAGCATTTATTTACTTTTTTCTTCCTTAACAAGGAAAGCTGTTTTCCCTATGGCATTACGAAATTTTTATGGGAAAATTTTCCTTATTCACTTTTTTCTCAGGTATTTGCCCTAAAATATGTTGCATATCACACTGAAATGGATTTTAGGCCCATTTTGAATAAAATAAAAATGGAGAGAAGAGGGAAAGCAATAGATCTAAACACTGAATATTTTAATACCAATTTACAGATAGTTTTCTAGCAAGTCTTTACTACTACACTTTGAAAAACTCACTCTCTTAAAGAACTTAAGGATCCCCAAAACAGAACTACTTGAAACATAAACATGATGGGCAAAGATGTGGCCAAAGCAAAAGCAAAAAATTGGCTTTTAAGTTGCATCATCAGTACAATTGGTCAAAGCTCTTACCTCTTTTAAAGTATTGCAGTGTAAAAAAACACATGCTTATAAACTTACACATCAGCACAAATCCCACTGAGGTTTCCCAGGTATTTGTACCATTTACTACTATTCATGTATTTAAATTACACAAAATACCAATCATCTTGTTCTCTTCTCCCTTACTTTAGCTGATGATAGAAAACTTTTATTGCAATGATTTATAGTGACTTAATTACCCCTGGACATCAAATGCACATTATTCAGCTGCTCCCAAATTAAAAAAAAATCTCTTTTAAACACCTGAAAGATACTCTGTATTACTGTATTCTTAATTTTTCATCCACTTAAAAGCATATCCTGACAAAAAGATAATAGTTTCTTCCTTTTTTCTTATTTTGTTATTTACTTCATTACTCTTACAGAATCCTAATAACTTGAGATATTATATAATGCTATATCTTTTGTATTTACATATTCCTCATAAAGACCATAATTTAATGTTAACAAAAATGCAGCAACCTCTTTTTTCCTCAATAATTTGACAAGATCTTTTATTTTAATAAAGTAAGCAAAATGACCAAATAACTGCACTGATAAAAGTGCTGATTCTGTGACCAACCTTAAATCTAGTTATTTCTCATGAGAGGCCATAACAACCATACACTGTTTGTCTGAGTTAAGACTTGAAATTTCAAGTTCAAAATATCAGGTTAGGACTGTTATTTATAAAGCAGTTATTATAGTAAATCACATGGTGCTCAGCTTTAACTCTCTATTCACATCAAACAGTAGCCTGTGCAATGCCCACAGAGACTCAGACTGCTTCAAGTGCTCCTAACATCTGGGAAAACAAATTTTCAGAGAAATAGATTGAATCCACAGTAACAAGTAAAATGCCCTCCTGTATTAAAAAAAAAAAAAAAACCAAAAAAAAAAAAAAACCAAAAAAACCTTTTCTTACAGCCCTAACAAGAATTTTTAGAGAAATTTGCATGCAAAAGAAGATTTTTTATTTTTTATTCTCAGAGGACACTGGAAGAATATTTTATATGGCTATCAAAAGCAGAAGGGGAAATATTTTAGTCTAAAAGGTCAACGTAAGGAAGCACAAGAACAGAAGAAAATGAGTAAAACATAACTCTTGGGAACTCTGGATTAAAATCATGTACTGCAAGCCTGCAACTAACAGAATTTGATAAATGTTTTTCTAATCAGGTCTTATTATCTACTTTTTAAAATAATGAGAAAAGGTGGAAAAATGTTTTTGCCTATACCTAAAATTAATTCTTTACAAGTGAATATTTAACCCATTCATAGAATTTCTACCAAAAACCACTGAGTTTTGTGTGCAGTTCTCAAGTGCTCAACATTTCATGCGGTTCTCAAGTGCTCAGCATTTCATCACACAGAGAGAGAGAAATAAACAGGAGGAGCTGGAAGCCCTGGTCAGGTCCCACAGCTGTGATGTTAATGAGTCTTGGTGGAATGAGTTCCACGGTTGGAAATCTGTGATGGAGAACTCCAGGCTGCTCAGGATAGAAACTATTCCACAGGGAATTAGCAGAAATTTCTAGATCAGTAACCCTTGTCCCTGTGGGAGATTTCAACTTCCCAGGCATCAACCAGGAATACTGTTGTGATGAGCAGGTGTTTGAAATCCCTTTAGTCTGTAGGATCTAACTTCCTGTCATAAGTGCTCAGTGAGTCAACTGAAAGAGTCTATTCATTCTTTACCATTCCTCACTTATTTTGATGCATTTTTACAAGAACAGCCCATATTTCATCTTCAATCAACAGACAGTACCCTAACTAATACGAACAGATAATCATGGAAAATACACTCTCAGCTCCTTTCCCCCAGTAGGGGAATAAAGCATCAAGTAGTATTTGATACACTTTATACAGATTTCTTTCTAGCACAGACCCTGGCCCTTGAAGCCTGGGGAAGCCTCTAATTTGAGCTAGCCCACAAGAGTCCTTAAGAGACCTGTTATCTGCTGGGTATAATTATGGAAAAAAAAAAATCTCCCTGCATTCATGGTTTCTGTGTGTTATCCAGCCATTTCTCTGAGCTGAAGATAATTTCCCCCATTTTTCCTGTAAAAATGAGTCAGAGTACAGAAACAGCTTGGCTACTAAAGCAGTTTGACTTTTGCAGCACTAAATATAGATTTGAGCCTTATTCCACAGCTGCCTTGGTAAATCTAAGGGTTGAGTTTAATTGGGGTCTTGGAGTTTTAAGTCTAAATAGTGGGTTCTCAGTAGCAGCATAAACAGAGCCTCTCAATATGTCCCACATTGATATGTGAAGTAAGCAAAGTAATGTAAAAGTAGTTTTAATATTCACACTCACCCAGTCTAGCTGTAGCCTCTCAAAGTATCTTAGGGGGACAGCTCTTTCTAAGAAAAGCCCTGAAATTGTGTTTGGTTTTAGTTGTCCAAGCAAGGGTAAATTTTCAATTAATAATTTGATTCAGGGGACACTTTTGGCTTCTATGCCATTAAATGCCTCTTAAATAGATATGTTTTTGCACAGGCAATGAAACTTAAGAACTTTAATGTTGAAATGTAAGAACTGTTGAAAGACATGAACTTTACTATTCATTTAAAATCAGCATAGATTCTTGTGAAACTTCCTGAGACACCTCAAAAAGTTCATTTTAGTCTTTAAAAAATTGTCTTATACAAACATTTGGGAAAAAAAAAACCAACATTATATATAGATATATTTATATGTATGAAAATATTTTAGGAATCACTATCTCAAAAAGAAATGCAAAACTGAATTGCACCTGCTTGGAAAATGCATCTTTGATTATTACATGGAAATAAATGCTCATTTTATTCCTAATCTGATCCTGACCAGCACCTCAGTGAGCCAGTCTTATTAAGCTCTTTTGTCTGATAGTTCATGCTCTTGTTTAGTTCTACTTTTAGAAGTCAGACTGACAGATACATAATCAAGCTTGGAACTTTTCTCCATTGTGCTCTTTGTGAAATGCTCTAATGGTTGTGCCTGTCAACACATTTTATCTCCTGTGCTTATATTCAGACTGCAAGTGATAGGGAAAAAAAAATTTCCAAACAGTTCCTGTACACAAAAAAGAGGTGTAACATTTCACTAGGAGAGCAGGTGGACTGTGGTAGCTCCCTTCTGGGCACTCAAGTGTAAAAGTTTCCACACCTCCCTATCGCTCTAAACCCTGTAGCTTTATATCTGTACTTCAGTTTTATTACATCTGTAATATTTCTACATATTCTTTGACTTACAGAGCAATTGAATCATGTTTTCTCCCAGATTCTTCTGTAAGAAATTATGAATAAAGGACATAATAAAAGAGCAAATGTTCTGTTCCACAGCACCCCATGCTCTGCTCAGAGAGCCTGTGCTGCAGGGTGAGGGGACTCAGGAATTGTCTTTCTAGCATCTTTCAAGGAATGTACTTTTTCCAAGACAATAATTGGTGTTTTCTGCACATGCACAATTACAAATTGTGTATTTCCACTGTATTTAATTTACATTAATTATTAATAATGTTTGTTTAAGGTATTGCAGTATTTCCTGAGTTCTATTTCATGCTTTATTCCAATATGGGTCAGCCACAGATGTTGCACAGGATACTAATGGTACCTTTCCAACAATTGTAATAACATGGGATGAAGCTGTGTCACCTGATGGTTCTTAATTCTTCCTTCTGAAGATGTGAAATGAGATTTTCTAACAATCCGCCAACCATTCATTTGTTTTTCGCACTATTAAAAACTCTCATTTATACATTTTCTTACTCATGAAGTGCCATAAATATCAAAAACTGTTAGTTATTTTCTCTCTTCTTCCATTCAAGACATTTTACAAGTTTAGTTTTGCTTCAGGAGCCATGTTCTTGCTAGGGATCTGCTTTATTCCACTGAACAGTTCCAAGGAGCTGGCTGGCAAGATATTCTGGAAGGTTAAGATTATTTTGGGCAGGTGCAGCACAGTTCTGACACTTAAGAGGAAGTCAAAAGGAATGAATAATTATGGATCAGTAGAGGCTGCATTGTTATCTTGGCTGGGTTGACTAAGTAGCTGCAGTAGAGAAAACTCAGAATTACATTGGAAGTGGCAGGGCTCAGCATCTTAGTAAAGCCTACTCTAAATTCTAATTACTGATTTACTCTATTGGTACCCAAATTAGCTACATTCAAGACAGCACACAGGTATCTGTGCTACAGCCATACCTGCTGGAATGTAGATAGCTTCTCTAGAGAAACCTTGGGTGTTAATGATTTAGAACCCACAAACTCTTATTTCCTTGGGTAATAAAGCAAAATTAAAGAAAAACAGTTTCTCCTTTCTGAAAGAGAAAACTAGAAAGAATCTTGGTTGTAATATTGCAATTCCTCTTGAGCTGTGTCCCTGGAGAGCTGACCACCAACACAAGAGAACTCTCCTTCAATGTATCTCAACATTAATTATCAACTTTCATTTATCCAATTTCATTCAGAAGTTACAGTAAGAGCACTGGAATATAAATAATATGAAAATAGCAACATTTTTAAGACACAATTGAAATAGTGAATTGTTTCTATGATCAATTTAATATTTGAAAAACTTTTAGAATATCTTGGCTGCAAGCCCTACCACAAATGTATCTCCAAGGTGTCTTTTAAAGATACTCAAGTGATTGCATTTAGAAAATACAATTAAGTTATACTTCCCTTCTTTTCCTAAGAAACATGGCCATGAGAAAATAATGGGAAATAAATTATGACTTCCCCCTCAAATCTGCTTTAGAAAAATACAGAATAATCTTATTAATTATTGATAACCATTATTTGTCTACAAATTATGATCCTGTAGATCATGAACACATTTACTACCTGGTTTTGCTTTTTAAAATTTTCTATTTAAATTTTCTGGGACCAGCATTGCCATACAGTCATTACCTGAAGCTGCTCTTCCAATGCAGCAGTAGCTCTGTCACCACTGTTTTCATCTACCACCACTACCATATGAGTTAGGGAATTCACTTTTACTTGTTCCTGCTCCAGATCTTCTTGAAATGCCTATAATAAAAGGATATGTGTTAGAAAATGTATTCCAAAGTAAAAAAAAACAAAACAAAACAAAAAACCCAACCAAACAAAAAAAACCCGAACAAAAAACAATGTACCAAAAAAGTGTACAATTGACTGGTTAACTTGCATAAATGACTATGAGAACTCCAGAGCTTAAAGTTACTCAAAAGTTCTAACTTATATACAATATTCCAGACTGAAAATTTTGCTTGAAAAATAATTTGTTGAGTTTATGTAGCTGATTTACAGATAGTCACTTAATATGTATACATACCAATAACCAGCAGATTTTAAATAGCCACTGAATTAAATTTTTGTATTTTAAAATAATGCATGAAAATATTTTTTTTTCAATATTGTAATAATATAAAAATCACATAAATTTCATTAAACGAGCACATGCTAACTTCAGTTTGGCACCCTACAACATTACTCATGTAGGAGAAAACTGCTCAGGAGGTGACCCACCCTTAGGAAACTCATGCAGCACCCTACCTACACTCACTGCAGAAACCAGGAAACTAAACAAGAAACGAAAGGATTTCATGATTTCTGCACACCTGATGAAAAAATTGCTTACCCCCCCTTTTTTTTTTATTTTTTCCCCTCACTTGCCATAAAAGATGGAGCCCCTCCTTTCCTATACTTAACAAAATCAAAACCAGCCCAGCTCTGGCACCAGGGAACTGAGCTGCCAGGCCTATTTTCACCTTCCTTTCCTCAGGTGCAGCAAGAGGACACACAATAAAAATGGAAGGAACTGAAGTTGGTAATGAAAATTAAAATCACAGAGAAGACCTCATATCACTCCCTTCAAAAAAGAAAACCCCAAGGTATCCAGGACTCCATCTTGCCTGTCTTTTTTGCTGTCTCTAACTTCCTTCAAACCTCAATCCAACAAAAGAACTGGGGAAACCAAAGTTCTGGATTATGCTCTCAGTACTTCAGCTGATTGTGTTTTAGGGACTAATGCATATATAGTGGGATGGTTACAGCCTGAAAAATAACACAGCCTTGTCACAAGAGAAACCTTGACTGTGCTACCTACTATGCTGAATTTCACAATGTTGTGGTTTTCTGCTGCTTTTTCAAGTGGAATAACTCACTCATGTATGAAGTCCTTGCAGAACATAAGTTCATGCATTCTAAAACTCTTTTTCATAAGACATCTTACATTTATTTAAAAATTGAAAAAAAATTAAAACCCAAACCATAATGTGGTTATAAGCAATAGGAACTCACAGACTACTTTGTTTTTATGGTATAAATATCTTACCACCCATTTCAGAGTTAATTTCTTTCATGGGCATATTGAGACAATATAAGAATCCTCCTTTTTCTGACTTTCATGCCTGTGAGTACCATTTGCTTCAGAGAGCTAGACTATAAAACAATTCTCAAGGACTGTGAAGTATAATAAATTGTTAGAGTCATCCCTGGAATTTAGACTTCTCAACATTTTATGATGCAGCTCTCGAGAGGGAAGAGGAGGCAGAGCAGTCAGGGATTAGTACAATCCAGCTCACTTCCCCCTCTTTAAGCCATACAAAACAAATTCATTGCTCCCTAAGTCTACAGCCATGGACAAGGTGACTTTAATTTCCTTATTAGCTGGAATCTGACAGATGGCATCCCAGAACAAAACCAGAGTTAGCAGGAGTGGATGGCACTTTGGAGGTGGGAGTCTCACACACATTGTGAAAGACTTGAGAAGTCAAGGAACAGATGAACCAGAAAGTTGACTCATTATCTAATCCTCAGGCAGATTCAATTTACTCTGAAGTAAAAGGCTGTTCCTTATAACCCAAGTGTCTATTTTTACCATGAAATTCATTGGTGAGAATTGTTTGTTTACAGGATCTTGTTGGAACAGGAATTTATGATGGACAGTTTCAAGGCAGAGGCATACTCTGTTCAAATAATTTAAATGGTAATTTCTAACAAGTTGCCCTGAGCTTATTAGAGAAATACCAAATTTTCAGGGACTTCAAATGTAAGACAAACATAGATGTTGATGAATAAAGATAGCAACAAGAGAAACTCATAAAACTCCACAATTCCTTTAACTCCTACCGATCACATAACAATTTACACAACTCAAATGTAATCTAGTTCAAAAAGAATAAAAATGCTCACCAAAGTCATCCAAGTACCCAAAGACAAATCCATTCTTATATTTGGACACTGAAGAAGTGTCTCCTTTTACTTTTGAAATTAATTTGAAGTACTAAAAATCCTGGCACTAAAAAAGGTTTAGATGTTTTTAGAAACTTAATAAAAATATAAAAAATCTACCAACTATACAGTATATTAATAATAAATAATAATTATATATAGCAGAATAATAATAAATAATAACTGGAATAATAAAACCAGTGCAATTAAAAGAACAATTTTAAAATTTATTCTAACATTTCCAATATCATATTCTGCTTAGACAGCTCAATAGTCCTTAGATTTTTGCTGAAAAGTAGCTTGCTTCCTTTACAAAATTATAAGGAATGAACAACATGAGAAATATACTTAAAATGCTACTGCAAAAAACCAAAAATTACTGAAATGTTTAACTGATCTTCCGAAATACATTGATTATGCCAGATTTCTTACCAGAACACTGTACATTCCTAATGACATAAAATTTTCTTCTTCACCACTTCAGTCCATGCAGAAAATTTTCAGTATTATCAAGATACCAACCTCATATATTTTGGACCTAAGCAGCATGCTGGGAAGAATGTTATGTTCTTTCTATGGTCTGATTGTTGGCTGCCATACCCAATACATATTAGTGAGGCTTTTTTTTGGTTTCCTTTTGATTTTTTTAATATGTCCCAGCAGAGAAACTGAAGTGTCAGTCACAAGAACTAGAGACCAATATTTTGCAACATCATTTTAAAATACATGGAATAAAGAAATCTGATGTATGGAAATCATAACTCAAAGGGGGATACATAACATGAAATAAATGAGTGAAAAGTGCCTACTAATGAACAAGTAAAGAGAGGAAGGCATAAATTGTAAGGGTAAAGAGGAGACAGAGGCACAATGACAACAACCCAAACCTAATATGTTGGCTGGTCTGTTCCATTTGAAATGATGATTGCTTTTTATATCTTCAAACTTTTGGTTCCTCTTATGAATTTACAAAACCTTGTTTTCTGATAAAACCAGACTCATGTGAGACTAAGAGAAAATATGAATGGTTTGGTTTTTTTTTTTAATTTGCTTGTTTAATGATGAAGCAATAAATGTTCTATTACAAGTCCATTGTTTTAACCCTTGCTATAGGAGGTTGCTTTGCTGTATGCAAAATACGATAAAATTTTATGACATTTTCTCTCAATAACTGAAAGAATGGAAAACCCTGTTCTTTGACTCCTGAATAACACAAGGGATAGATGAATGCAAATGTAATTAAAATTAAATCCAAACCATTTTATTTCCAGCAATTTAGCTAAATTCCCTTTTTCACAGGAAAGAGATTTGAAAAGTAATACACATAAATAAATAACATTCACTAACTCAACACACCACAGTGAAGAACAAACATGTGGAAAAGAGGCTGCTGCATGTCTTCACTCAGAATATTCAAATACCAGCTAATTACCTATTTTTCTCAGTATCAGAAGGAAGAAGCATAAAGAGACTGCATAAATAAAGGTATTGCATTTTATATTAGTATTCAAGCATAAAATGCATAGAATAGGAGTAAAGATTTTCAAGTCTTAGTACTGATGTATTCGAAATCTTTCATGTTCCTTTCTCCAATTACCATTTCATAATTACCTTATGTCTGTCTTAAAAAGAAAATGTAATGTCAGAAAATGTCCTTAGCTAGCAAACCTACATACTGAAATGCATTATCTGCTCACAGGGCAAGCACAGACAGCACCAACAGCAGCAGGAGCTGCAGAATTTGTATTCTTCTTCAGTAGCACTCCTTAATCAGAATGCAAAGAAATCATCTTTAACACACAAGTTCATCATGATGTCTTTTGCAGCTTTTGACCTATTTTTAAAAGAACTGTAAAAGCTGATTTCAGTTTGAATTGTTTTTCAGGATGATCTGCCCTCTAAAACCTGGATTGGCACTGACACAGGCCAAGAAGCATCAGGGGTTAAAATCTCTCAAGATACCATGGCAAGGAACAGCTTTGAGCCATTGATGTAGAGAAATTCAAAGGTCATCATATTAAATCTCCACCACCTCACAAATCACCTCTGTTTTCTACATTTTTCTGTGTTTCCTTATCATCATGTTGTGCTGTAGACACATATATAAATTTATTTTAAAATCTAAATTAATACGAAGCAAAGCATTCTAATCCAATAAATTTACTCAAACTACTACACAAACTATACTCTCTGTCTCTTTTTAGCTCTTAATTCTTCCAATTAAAAATTACCCTTACGTAATGTGGGGATTAACTGGCCAAATTCCATCTTATTAAATTCCATCTATTCCTGAGTTTGGTTGGTTGCTTTTTTTTTTATTTTTTTGTACATTACCAAAAATTATTTTCTACTGCTAGAACGTAGTGCATTTTACAGTGCTTAATATATATTCAGTGCAAATATATATTCAGGAACTCTGGAGTCCTAGCAATATTATGTGGTCTGATAAGCGCATCATTGATGCTACATGTAAGACAAAAAAACAAGATGCAAAAAGAAGAATACACAAGCATTAAAAAACCTGATCTATTTTCATTCTAATGTAATGAAAAGATGTTACAGTTGCCTTGCATATTCTAGTATATTCCTTATACATAAAAAGAAAGCAATATTTTCTTTATATCAGAATAAAACTCACAGTTGTGATAAAGTAAGTCTACAAAAGCTTGTTAAATGCTTAGAACAATAAATATTAAACCAAGATTTCATATTACTTTGCTATGCTCTAACGGCAGGAGTAGAGATTTTAAAATGTCAAACACCCAGTTTGGTTTTTATGCCTTTGGAAGCCCATCACAGCATACCTTATGCTCTTCTATTTGGCGCTTTAGGTCCTCTAGATCTGGACCTAAGGGTTCTAAATCAGTTTTCTTTGTCCTTTCCTCTGTTTTTGTCAGCCAATCAGCTAGCTGGGCTAGCTGCTGATTCTGCAGATCCATTAGGATTTTATGTAAACTGTAAAACAAAGAAAAAATAATTAGAATTTATAAGTGAAGAAAACCAGAAGCAGAAACATCTGCCCCATATACTAACAGATTTTCACAAGGTTACATTTGAAGGCAGAAGAGAAATATATGCTGTTGAATACATGCTTTGGAAGGGGAACAGGCTCCCCAGGGCAGTGGTTACAGCCCCAGCCTGACAGAGCTCCAGAAGTGTTTGGGGAATTCTCTCAGGCACTGGGGTGACTGTTGGGGTGTCTGTGCAGGGCCAGGAGTTGGAGCCAATGACCCCAATGGGCCCTTTCCAACCCATCACATTCTATGGTTCTATGGAGAAGGGAACTGAAACTTTTTTGAAATAGTTTTGATTTAGACAAATTGTTCTGAAGCTTTTTCTTTAGGAACTGACTACATCATATAATATTCTATCTGTTAAAGCTTTGTATTCCAGTTGCATTTCTATTAGAGTTGGAGTTCAAAATTTCTACACTGTTTTTTTGAAGCTTGTTTTATTCACTACAAGTATTTTGAAAACTACTCAAACAGCTGATCTTACCAGGCTTTCTCTAATTTAGGATATTAAATAGAAAAAATATTATATTTTCAGTTATTAAATGGAAAATACTCTGAAAGTTAACCAGAAAATACTTATGTTTTGCCTAATCAAATTGTATAGATAGGTCCAAAATGATCTGGCCAAAAATTCATGACAGATTTCCACTTAGACTTGCCTCTTTAGAAATTCTCAAAACTCTCCTAAACAAAATCTTCACCATCAGCACTTCAGGATTTCAGATTTGGTTTTTATATTTTTTTTCTATTTTCCTTTTTTTTTTAACCTGGAAATAATATTTAAAAGATTGATCAAAACCACCAGAGGACTCATATAGTATTGTTTCCATCCTAATCTCTATTAATTACAGATAGAGTACAGAAGGATGATACCCTGTTTCAATAAAGCCCATGGTTTACAAGGGATTAGGGATCTCAGATCTGAGTCCTTCACTTTCAACTGTTTTTTTTATTGTCCTGATATTCTAAACTAAGCTATTATAAAGCACACTGCTTCATCCTGGAGATATTCCTCTTAGCATTAAATTATATAAACTCTACAGAAAACCTGTTACAGTAAACTGAATTTAAGAAAATGAAAATATGATGAAACAAATATTATACATAATATTGACATTATTCTGAAGTAAAAAGAATAAACTTAAAAATTAAGTAATCACAAAACATAATCACAGTTCATTCCTAAAGTAAAAGAATGCTTCTTCTTTCTTACCATTCACTGGGTATTTCCATGCTTTCAAAATACTTTTATAAACATCTGATATGAGGGTTTAATATCTATTTATATACCTCAGGAGATTATCAAAACCTTTGTTTATAGTATGGCTCAAATAAGTTTCAAATAAAAAAAACAAAAAATTGAATGTGTTTTAAAAGTTGTTGAACTCCCCATAAAGTGGTAAATTGCATTGCTTTTCTCTACAGTGACATATTTATCACCGAGATGCTTTACTATAGAGAATACTGTTTGGGAAAGGCCAAGAGGAAGAAATAAAAAAAAAAAAACAAAAAAACAGTTTTCCTTCAGCATGCTACTGCACTGCTTATTCAAAGAGTCAAATACTTTCAATACATAGTGAATACATGAGAAATCCAATCTGGGCTGCTTTTATACAAAGGCATTTTTATGTTCCAAACTTCCTTTTGAAATTCTGACCTCCTAAATCACTTTTTATAGGACCCTTTCATTTTTTTATAGCATATTTATCAGTATATCTTCCTCCTGTCCTTGTTTATTACTTGCTTTTGTTTTCCTTGTGCTGTAAAGTGTGGTACCTTTTTTCACAATTCCTATTACCATTACAGAGGTCAGACAGTCTTGCTGTTCTCATCTTCACAAAAACCATCCCTGTTTGGCTAAATGTGCCACTGTTGCCTTAGGGACAAAATTATAGCAATCTGCTCAGAAGATTGTGCTTTAAACTGAAGTAGTAGATGGACCCTGAGAGTTTAAATTATGTATAATAACCCAAAAATATATTATATTCTTATAAGAAAACTTTTTATACTCATCCAGCCAGTTTCTTGAAACACAGTGGTTTGACCAAAAGGCCAGAATTAACTATATCTAAGGATATCACTTCTAAGAAATTTTCTCTTGCCCTATCCCAAATCTAATTGAATTTATCACAGATTTCTTTTTTTTGTATAGAAAATTAAATAGTAGTGCAACACTCTCTGTGAATCTCTTATTATTCTTCTTCTACTTAAGTCTTCTACTGAACTCATATTACCCAAATATGATCTGCTGTAGAAGACACTAGGCCACTCAATTCCCCAAGCAATAAACTACAGCTGCAGCTGGGAGATGGGATAACAACTGGTGTTAAAGGACATTTCAAGTAGAAAAAGTACCACTCAGAGACATAGCAACTTGCATGTATTGATTTAAATGAAAATAAGTATGGCCAATAAAATCTCCCTACAGTAAAGAATCATAGATTTTTTTTTTGTCTCCAAAAATATACTAGGACTGGAATAAGTTAGGTTGAAACATGTGAAACAGAAACAATTTTATAGTCAAAGGAAGACAGAATAAAGGAAACATTCTCAGTACTCAGTAGCAAGCTGAAAAGAAAACAAATGTTTGGAATTGCTAAGAATATATTGGAAGAAAGAGAGTTATGGCATACAATTGTTAAAAATCACAGTTCACTTTTTAATACAATAGGAAAACCCCTCAACTCCAAAAGGCAAGGTAGAACTGGAAAAAGCATAAAGAGGAGCAAGATGAATAACTGAATATGTTCAATATATATTTATGAAGAAAGTAAGAAAATATATACTTTATCTCTGTATCCCATAAACCAAATTACTCCCCTGTGGCACAATCACAAGCTTTTACATGTATGGAATT
The DNA here is from genome assembly GCF_051311805.1 of Agelaius phoeniceus. Classification (NCBI taxonomy): domain Eukaryota; kingdom Metazoa; phylum Chordata; class Aves; order Passeriformes; family Icteridae; genus Agelaius; species Agelaius phoeniceus. The sequence continues at coordinate 10,723,667 of NC_135266.1, read as the reverse complement.
TCTTGTCCCAGATGACACTATGTAAATCAAAATTCCAAAATCAGATACAGTAATAATAAAAATTTCCAAATATTATTGTGAACATTTAATAGATTATTTCTCCACTTCTAGTTGTAATTCAATTTTTAAACTATAGGCCTTGCACTTTTTAAAATAGCGTAATTTTCACTCCAATAAAAGTGAGGTAGGTGATGCAAATTTTGGTTAAAGTGTTAATCTGTGTCCAAGTTGTTGGGAGCTGCTGCTTTATGTGGCTTCCAGGCTCCAAACAACATGCAAGGCTCAAAATCACTGCACGTGAAATTTCAGGTAAAACAGATACAAGATGGAGTTTTGTTTACAGTGAAGGAAAATCCCAACTGTTATTCAAGTTCAGGACTGTTTCAGTCAAAATGAATGAATTAATTATTATATGGTGTAATAACAGCAGATATATTACTTACTTGCTTTGTTTTTCCATACTTGCTACCCTGAGACTTTCCCAACGAGAATTAAGTAGATTCATTTGCTCTTGGATTTCATTCTCTTCTTCATCGGAAAGTTTTCCAGTTGATAGAAGTTGACTTCCAACTTGCAAAACATTACCAACACGTCCTTGGTGAGCTGTTAACTCCATCATAAACCCCTGACAATTAAAAAAAATAAAAATAAAAAAAAAATCCAGTTTTCATTTGCATTCTTTGAAATGAAAGAACACAATTGCACCATTTTGCCAACATGATTTTCAACCTTGGTTTTAATCTTTTCAACCCCTCACCAAAACTGTAACATAAACTGGAAATAAACACTTTCATTTTCTTCAATGGGCAGAAAGTTGCTTAGTCTGAAGAAGAGGAGGCTGCAGGGTGACCTTACTGATCTCTGCAACTACCCAGAAGAAGGTTGCAAAGAGGTGGGTATAGTAACAAATGATGGGATGAGAGAAAATGGCCTCAAATTGTAACAGAGGATGTTTAGATTGGATTTTAGGGAAAAAAAAAAAAACCATCTCCACTGAATGTTCTCAAACATTGGAATGGGCTTCCAGGGAAGAGGTTGAGTAGCCATCCTTAGATGCATAGATGCAGCATTTAGGAGCATTTAGTGGTGGAATTGGCAGTGTTAGGTTAATGGTAGGACTTTAGAATCTTAAGGGTCTTTTCCAACCTAAACAATTCTATGACTCTAGGGCAGAGTCTCCAGTTTACATTCTCCGAATCAAAATTAATAAAAACAAAACAAATCCCCTCCAAAAAAAAAACCAAAGACAATAGAATAAATACATTTCAAAATATTAATATAAACATATACCTCATGGGTGTGAAACTGTTCTTTAACAACTTCTACATCATTGGATATATCTCCTTGTGCTTGTAATGCATCTTCAGCAGAAAGAAGCCATGTGAGCACTTCTTCTAAAGCAGTTTGGTAGTTTTCAAGATCTCCAGCCCCCATCCGCACGGTGCTAAATTTCTTTTCTTCAACACTTTCTAAAAACTGATCAAAACCAAAAGTATAAGGGCCATGAAAATGGCACTGGCTTAGACAGTTCTACAAAGGAATAAATGGAACAACAATGTGTTCTTAAAAAAAAAAAAATCAGATGGCTAATACATGGACATACTCTGCAATCCAAAATCATTTAACTGACCAAGATCAGTTAAATTTTAGGGAAATAATAATAAAAAAAAATCTTATGTTTAAATAGATATTTTACACTGTTATTCAAAATCCCTATTAAGTGTTCTGAATAGTGAATAATGAAAATAATATTTACCAATAATATTTACCACATATTTAGAGAGGTATTTACCACAGAAGCTCATAAAATGATCTATGCAAAAAAGTAGTAAGTTACTTTCTGACTTTGCAGAGAATCTATGAAAAACATGACATTTAAAAACCTGAACCAACAAACCTTTACACTACATGCAATGCTAGGCTTGAGCAATCCACAGACACATATTTGTGAAAACCATTCTAGGAAGCTGGAAAAGCTCAAAAACCCATGCGAAATCATAACTTTTTAAAATCAAGCAGAAGTGTATTACTGTTGATTTCTCTTTTCTGCAAAGGCCAATCTTATAATTATTTTTTAGAAGCCAAGTCTCTCATGAGAACAGAAATTTCTGGTCTACTGCATAAAGTCAAGAGAAATCAACAAGTACTCATTGATTAGTATAACAGTAGAAAACAAGGACAGAAGAAAAGAAAAAAATGCATTTGCTACGGAAGATACCACCCCATATGTTTTTCAAAAAGTTCTGAACAAGTTTAGCTAGTTTGTCAGGAATTTAATTTACAAACAAACTCTACATATAAATAAGCTTATGCTTCCATAAAAAAAAAATATACCAAGGCACTTAATGTTTTTATACTTGGCAAGAATTGTTCCTACGGACAAATTTGTGCCAATAAAATGCTCAAAGCAGCTAATAAAGCCTTTCATTGCAGTTTAGGACTGAAAGTTAAAGTTTATCATTAGAACCACAAGCAGGAACACAGAAGGCTCTGAGTTGGAAGGGACCCAGAGGATCATCGAGCCCAACTCTTATGTGAATGATCATATGAGATTAGATCCAAACCAAGTGAGCTGACTTCAGGGAGTGCAATGCTTGGAATGTAATAATTAAAAATGAAATTTCCAATCTTTACAACAACAGCTTCATTCAGAAATTCATAGATCGAATAATCACATGAAATTTATGCAGATCCCTAAATATGTGTTAGGCTAGGTAATAGTCATGACTATCACCACTTGTGTGAGAAACACAACAGTCAGTAAATGAATCCTCATCAGGAAAAGCAGGCTTGGAAATCTGATGAACTTTATAGTGTGGGTTGTGCTTATTTTTTTTTTTTGGTTAAAAGGAAGTACTATATTACAGAAATATAAATAAAGCAGCACAGAAAATGATTGGAATTTATCCCTTCAGCACAAATCAATTTTTGACCTTTGTAATTCTAGATTTCAAATATTATACAATACAATAAGAAATTGCACCCAACCACATCACATTTCTGCAGCAAGATATATTTTCTCCACTGTGGAAAGGGATAACTTGATCAGTGCTTTTCATAGGTAATAGTTTTTTTTCTTTCCATAACAATACTTCATGTTATATATTCATATCTATTACAGTGTAAAAAAAATGATTTATGAGTTGACTGAGGTTAAGGATCTCATGTTTGTAGAGATCTGTGATAATCTATGTTGTCTGAATTTTTTTGAAAAGTCTTCTTTCTCTGGATTAGACACCAAATTGTTTCATGTATGACAACTGTTTAACTAAGGACCCCCAACAACACATTGTCTGAGGAACAGCTACCAAGTATTTTTCCTAATGATCAGCACTTTCTCTGCTTTCTCTCATGCTAACATAAATATTATACAGAAGAGCACTCAAAAATCTTGGAATCATGACCTATGAAAAAAAATGGTGCCTAGACTAATTTCAGATCTGTTGTAACATCTCTCAAAGAAGTATAAAAACCAGAAAGATTCTAACAAAAATAGAAAATAAAAGAGTTTCTAGAAAGGTATTTCAAATTGTGTTCTCAATAAAAAAAAAAAAAAGAGGAAAGAAAGGCTATTTTCTGACAGAAGAGAAACAGAAAAAGACTAGGAGAAAAATACGTAAGTGTAGAATTCTAAAATTGGAACAATAAAATATCTTCAAGTATAAAAAACACTCCTTGGAGGCAACTGTGGTTTTTTGAGGCAACTTGTCAAAAAATACATATAAACATTGTTATATCTCATATCTACTACTTCTGTCAGTGTTGTTTTCTCTCCAAAAGATAACTGGCCATCCTTGCTTATCTTGCATATTGAATGAAAACAGGTATCAAATCAGTGGAATTAGCCGCAAACGAAACATGAAACACTCAGAAGAGGGCAAAGTTTATGGCACACTCTTTGTATTAAAAAGCAAAACCAAAGTAGTGTTTCAAAAATTATTATACCAATTATTCATCCCTTAATAAACCCCAAATTTTAGTGTGCAGATCCTACAGCACTAAAAATATTCCCAAAATGAAATAATCCACATAAGACAAACAAGAATGGAAACCTCTGGTACTTATAAATCATATTGGTAGGCAACCAAACAGCACAGCCTATAAGTGTTCTTCTTTATGAATTTATATGAAATCTCTTCGAAATTCCTAAGAAAGTAAGAAATAATATAATTTTAAGATGTTGCATATACTACATGGATAGGACAGTCATTAATATGGATATCTGATATAAGTTGTGATGGCTGTTTCTAAGCATATTTTTTAAGAGAATAAAAAACAACGAGGACAGGCTGAAGTCAAATTGTTATAGCCATATAATGCTAGGAAGGCTATTCTTAGGGAAAAAAGCTGCCTAAATATGAATACAGTTTCATTCTTAAATCAAAACCTATTCTTAATAAAGTATATAATGAGTATGCAACACAAACTTGATTGTCTGCAGTTAGAGCAAAACAGAGTAATTTACTGAATAAAAACTTCAACAAAATCTCATTATGGTGGTGCATCCCTCCCTCTTTCTTGGACTGCACACTCATCTCAGAAATGCATGTGAGCCTTGGCCTTGAGCTCATCACAAATATTGTCTGCTCCCATGAACTTAAGTTGGTTAACAACCTGACTGTTTCTTAATGAACAGTCTTGGAAACTCATTTTTCTTGCCTAAACCAATGAAATAACCCGAGCAGAAAAACAGTTTTGTTATCCAACATTTAAAGAAATTTACTGACCCAAATTGTGGCCAAGATGGAAAGTTCCTACGACTAAAGGCAGTTGTTTTGTGACCCTGGAAGCAGCTGTCCTGAATTGAGACCCGTTGAGCTCTCCAGGACCGTGGACAGCAGCCTCCCTCGGCAGGCGAGCCCTCCCGGAGCCAGTGAACTCCCAAGTTTGCTGTACTTGGGAGAGTGCTGACCAACACCAGTGAAAAGGACATGAGGAAATTAAATGTATAATGAACACTGCAGCACATGTAGCTGGGAATCAGTCAGGCAGTCCTCTCCCAGACTGTTTTGAAAAATGATCTGACACTTTTGCATGCAACAATCGTGGTTATTCTTATGTATGATGTAAAAATAAAAAATTGCTCTGGACTCATATGTTGTCCTCTAGACACTTTTTTTTTTTCCTTTACTTTCTTTTGCACACAGATGAATTATACCTAGATAAAACAATGGGAGTTTAATCTCTGTACATCTCACCATCCTCGGCTTTCGTGTGGGGGCTGAAAGATCCCAGGGACTCTGAAGATTTAATTTAAAGTATAGTAAGTGAAAGTAAAAATCCTCTGACCTTCGGAAGCTTGTAAAAAATTAGCTATTCCTGGCAAATGTATTAATTATTTCACAGAATTTAAACCATGAGCTTGTAGCTCCTCCAAGGTGAGAAAATGAGGGGACAAAGTGTTCCTCACCTGTTATTGCATTATGTTCCTAAAGGGAGGAGAAAGATTAGTTGTGTGTTAGCAAATTCTCAAAGAATGTTTCTCTTAATATATAAAGACTGATTCTGAGTTCTAGAAATCAGTTGGGCAGCTTTAGAAAGTAGTTTTACAGGAAATCTTTAGGGTTCATTCCAGCACTCTTATTTATATTATGTATTTCCTTCCTTCAGAAACTGCCTGTCCCATCATCAAAGATAAAGAACGTGGCTCTGGACATTTAAAGCTTTTAAACTCAAAGACAAAATTTTAAAGTAACATTTTTTATTAAAGGCCAATTTCAGTTCAGAGTATCTTTCTCATTTTGAACACCCCCTTTGCAGGATTAGAGCCTCAATTAGAGCAGGATTAATCCCTCTCAAACTATGCCTCCTATCATCTAAGAATGAAACCACTGCTCATTCTTTTGGTGCCTCCAACTTTCTCTTTACAAAATATATTTTATGTGTATTTGTATTTCAAAATTACAACTGTTAAAATGTTAAATGATAAAATGGTCTCTTCAACAATCAAGATTATGTTTTCTCAACAGATGAGTCATTTCTAGTAATAAAACTTATAAGATAAATTGGTTCAGACCACTTGTTATCATAACATTAACAATTTCATTGTTCTAAATGAGGCTAGCACTTCCATTTTATTAAGTATTTAAAAAATATCATTGTAAATGAATATAGAGTAAGAAAGTGGAGGGGGTTTTGTTTGGCTTTATTTTTTTTTGGGGGGGGGGTTTGTTTTGTTTTAATTTTTTGCCTTTTTTTTTCTACTTGTCAAAAAATCCACACAGGTTTGGCCTTATGATAAATCTGAAAAATTGCAGGTTTTGCTTGCTCAATTGAGACAAGTTACATTTTTATTACTTGATTTTCTCTGTGATTCTATTTCTACTGCATATGTTTCCACCTGGATGAATTGACCTGTCCTTGCAACTGCAGTTTTGAGATGCAGCAGATTATTAGGTCATTAAAAATCAATGGAGCTTAGGCAATGTATATGCTGAGGAGAAAAGGCAGAGCCAGGCAGTATTGATGAAAGTACATTCATTACAAAGGAAGGAAAAGGTTGGAACTATTGACAGGAAAGCAATAAAAGAAAATGAATTTCTTCAACTACTCTACACGGGTACAGCTGGTACAAATAAAGACTGAAAGAGACAAAGAATTTATTGGCATTAAAGCAAAATGTTGCACCTTGGGGACTCAAGTGTAGAAGTTAGCTTAAGACAACTTAAAGACAGTGAAAAAAACCTGCAATTGACTGGCTTGGGGAAGAGATTAAGATTGGGAACTGTGAGGACAGGTAAGATGGTGCTCTTAAGACTTATGAGACAGGAATCAAGGCTGCCAGCTACCCATAATGATCAAACATTCTAAAAAGTAAAAAACTTTTTTTTTTTCATTTTGCACACACGGTCAAGTAAGCCAGTGCTTTGCAGAAAGATTTTCCCCTTAGCTTTCTTCAACACACCTGTACTTGGAAAAATATCAAGTCATGTTTTTCTTAGTAGCTACTTGACTCAAAGTGTATCAAAACATACTGCTTTCATAAAATCTCCAGGGAAAATTTTCAGCCTCTGTTTATTTATGGGTTTTAATTTTGTTGACTTTTGCTGCTCATAAAATGTATTGCTGTTTGTAGCATTGCTGATGACAAGACACCAGTATTTGCCTCTCTAAGGAAGGCACTTCCTACTCAAGCAATTATGAACCATGGCTCTGACCATTCAGTCACTGACTGTGACTGAATGGAATTACTTTCACCATAAATACACAACAAAACTATGATTTCTTCCTGTTGAAAGGGCTCATCTACCCACCATTCTCCAAACCTTCCCTTTCCTGATGAAAGACCTGGGCACATTTTAAAGGGAAGTATATTTCAGGCGCTGTCATGTCACGCAGTAGACTGTGAGATCATTTGGCTTCTACATAATACATAAATAAGACTCCACTCTACATAATGAAAGGTGAAATTTTCACCCCAGGATAAGTTTTCAGTATTAACTAATGACTCTTCTCAGAATTCTCCAAAACTGAATGGTAACTGGGTCCTGATGAAACACTACAGGTCAAGAAGCCTGGGGCGTTTTCCCAGTAGTGCTTCCAACAATGTAACTCCAGATCAGCAGATTCAGCTTATTTGAGAAATTCCCAGAGTGTTTTGTGCTGTCTCATGCACACAGACAAAAACAGAAAAGGTAATTTTATCCACTAGTGATGATCAGACCACCTTAAAATTTGAATTGTGGTCACAGAATAATTCAGCAGCATGAAAAATACACAGGATTGAATAGACAATGGCCATGCTTTTTTAATTTCAATTTTTAAAATGTAAATTATAAATGTTGTAATGACTAAAGTAACATCCACTTTGAAGGAGACTGCTCTGAGAAAGACATTTAAAGGTCTTTAAAGATCTTTAACACCTCTTCTAACCTAAACCATTCTATGAAATGTTCTATGTTCGAAATTGCATTCCGAAAGCCTCCGTGTGGAGAAAAACTATTAAAAATATAAACAGAAAACCTGAATAGCAAGAGGTGAATTATTTCTTAGCCAAGAGAAATGCAAATGGATTGTCCAAAAATGTACTGAATTATTTTTTTAGCATGTTGTACAGGAGATTGAGATAGGAATATAGATTGCACCCCATTGCTCTCTGGCAACAGACAAATCAAGAAACAAATATCAAAAGGTATCCTGCTAAAATAAAAATGGAGATTTCAAGATTAAAATTACAGAAATGCAGGCCAAAAACAAAAAGTGGGAAAAAAATCTAGGTTTTTTTTTTTGTTTGTTTTGATTTTTTTTCTATTTTCACATATATTTTATAGTGAATTCCACAGCCTAATAGTTCAAAAAACTATGAAAAAATATAAATATGGTTTTATCATTCTGGAACAAAAAGTAGCCTTTTCTTTTCAGCATCCCATTCAGTTGTTATTTCTTCCTTTTCTTTCTCCTTATTCTCTCTCTCTTCTGCTAATGCTGTCAGCAAAATCTGTGTTATCCCACACCATAAAAGATGTTCCCATCTTCTCAATAAAAATATTTAACTTCAAAATTCTTTTTATATTCTCACAGTGCAATATCAAAATTCCTTCAAAAGCATCAACAGCCTTAGCAATTAACTTCAACAAGATACATCTCTAAGATATTTTTTTCTTTTGAGAAATAAAGATTCTGAGGCAAGAGCCAATTAGTGGGTACACTCCACAGTTTCTGTGAAGCTGAGCTTGAGGTCCTGGAGATTCCAGAGAATTCAACAGCATGTGATGAATTGTGCTATTAGAGTTGGAAGGAATTTTTAAAATAGGTGGTTTTGCAATGTCATCTAAAATCTCAGTAGTGAAATTTTGCTTGAATAAGTTGCATATCCCATTCATGGCTCTTATGAAGTTTATCCATTTTGTATTTAAACTCTTCCAAAATGTATTTTAGTTTCTATTAAAGAGGTTCTTCTTCAATGGAAACCACTGCAATGAATATGTTTTAAATTTAAAATTAAAAACCAACCAAAAGGCTGTTACAGAGAATGATCAAGTAATTTAATATTTGGGGTTTTTTTAAATAATTTTGTAGTGTAACTACCTTTCTGGTAGCTACATACTCTGAATAATAAATCAAAAGCTGTGAATAAGTCAAAATTATAACCAATCATATCCCAATGGGGTTTTTCTCCTCTCCTGAATGCAGAGCTTCAGGTTTATAAATTGGGTATTAATACAGAAAATACTAAAACACTTCTAAAAGATAAGAATGGGAACTATGAAGAAGTCCCTCTGGAATACTGAAAGCTATATGGAAAACTTTCTTAAATCCTTACAGGGAGCAGTAAATGGATAGAAAAGCAGGATAAAAATCCACTGAAGACTTTTAAATAAAAGTTGCTATCTCCAGGTCAAGAAATTTCTGAGCCACAAATCAGTGGAGAATGAGTAAGTGAGAATACTCAGATGTAGTCAGATCCAATTACTAAAGAGCTGGGCATGAATCAGTGAGTTACAAGCCTCTAAATTCCCATTATAGAGACGATGTACAACTAATATGTAGCTCTGTTGGTGCAAATTTCCTAACAGACACTAGTAATTCTGAAATTGTCAGCTTAAAAAATACATTATAAATGTGGTGTTCCAAAACCATATTCTTATCTTTACTCTTTCTTTCTTTCTCAATACTTGTTTTCATCTTCCACCTTTCCTCTTTGCTTTGCTAGTTGAGATCTAGTGAAAAGCAATTTCTCAATTCTGGAATTGCACGCTTGTTGAGATTTATTTATTTACCCATACTACATTCTTCTAGAACTAAATGAACTATTTTTGCTCTTCACATAATTACCAGAATGTTGAAACAGACTCTCCAAATATTTTATCAAATACTTTTTCCTGATATTGCTGATGTAGCAGGAAAGAATTATAGGTGCCTTAAAGGTTTAATTTTTCCAATAAATATTATCCTTCCTCATATCATATCTAAATGTACTCACATTCACTAAAATATAATGCATGGCTCTAAGCTGTAGGTATTAAATAGCATATTCATTGCAGTTGCCATCATGTATATTCACAGAAAGGGAAAAAAAAACCAAAACAGGAACAAGGCTGAAGAGTGAAAGGAAAAACAGAAAATTAGGAGGCTCAAGATGAATGAGTTAAAACTTGATTTAAGCACTCATTGCAGAAGAGAGAGATTTAGCGACTAAATTTAAAAGGGACAGGAGAACCATGAAAAAATGAGAAGTAGCAAAAGATGGCATGACATAACAGAGAAAGCAGTTCCTTGGTGATGTAGGGAAGACACAAGAGCACTGTGATTAAGAGTGTGAATAGAAGTAAATGAGATCAGAGAAATACTGAAGGTAATTTTTAGGACCAAAGATATTGGACAGAAACTGAATGTATTCTGGAAGGGAGTAATCAATTACAAACAGACCAGAGGACACTTTTAAAAAGGAATCTCTACTGAACAAAATGACATTGATGGGCTGGAGTAACATACAACATATGCTGTGCTATGGAATTGTACTTTGTAATTTATTTGGCAAATGAAATTCAAGTGGGAAAACTTATACAAACACGTATTCATTTATTGTTATCATATCTCAACACCTTTCAGAATGGACAAAATGCTGTAGAATCTCTTTTATTTTTGATCCTACTGTTAAATTCAAAGTCAGGAAGTCCCCTCATTTCACTGACAGTCTCTGACTTGCACCTCAATTTGCTGCTCTCTGTATGTGATGCTGCTAACACAATCATGGTAGGTTTTTTATTTTATAAAGAAATCTTTAGAACTTATGTCCCTCTCTTCTCCCTTTTCTGTTTAATTTTGACAGACAATAGAATTATTTTTAAAATTCTTTTGTTGATACTCCAGGAACAATGTATTAGAATACAAAATAGAGAAAAATCAATATTAGATTTGCTTTATTTTTGAAACAAACAAAAACCCAACCAAACAAACAAAAAAAAAACCACAAAAAAACCACCACCCACAGAACTGAAATTGATATGCGTTGTCCACTAAACAAAGCACAAACCACTTCAAACTACCAGAGAGAAGACCTCTCAAAAGGAAAGTTAGGAAAATGTTTTACTTTACAGTGAAAATATGCAAGAACTGGCAATTCAGAAGCTGATACAAAAAATATACTGGACCAACAGGTCTTAAGCCCATTGTCATTTTGTTCAAATGAAAATAAAAAGCACTTTTGGTATAAGCTGCTGCAAATATTGTTATGTTAGATAGGCTGCGAATACCAAAGAGAAATCTGCAAAGATTACAGCAGAAATAAAGAAGGTAGGAACATATAAACCTGGAGGATGGCCTACATAAACATCAAACATAAAACTTGCATACCATACTTTCACCTGTCTATGTATTTTTGTGGTTTCAGCCTCCTCTAAACACACAAATATTTATATATTAATGGAACTAGGCTTTAACTTAAAACAGATTTTTACTCTTATTCATGCTAAAGAGGTAAACTTTTTTTTTAATACTTTACAAATTACTTGCAAAAAGTTCTTATAACTACTTCCATAAGAGATTGTTACTGTTTTCAAGTAATCACTTTGATTGTTTTGGGGGAAAATTCCATTTTGTACTCTTAAAACATACATCTGTTTTTTCAAGTTTGATACCTCACTATGTGATTCACAGTTTACTTAAATGACTGTTTCTGCTTTAATGACATGACTATCAAACAACTAAACGCTCCTTTTTAATTTTTAAGAGTTATTTATAACATCAAAATGTATCTACTATTTCTTTGCTACACCTTAATTAAGTCCAAACAAAACAAATGCCTTCTGTACAAACACCATGTTGTTCCATATAATTTTTATATTTTTGTTTTTTCTGCTATGTGTTATTATTCTTTCAGGACTGGAATTTTAAAATAAATTTTCAACATCTAAAAAAGTGTTTTTTACCCTCCTCCCCAAATCTATTTTTCTTATAAAAGGTATTATTTATTCCTTCTTTTCCCTTAACTCATGGATTACCACAGGCTAACATGCCTATGGTACTATAATAATAATAATGTATAAAATAATACTGTATAAATACTATACTATGATAATATACCTATTATAATAATATATACCAATAATAATAATAATAATAATAATAATAATAATAATAATAATAATAATAAACCTATAATAATACTGTATAAAATAATTATAAATCTTAGAAAACTATACAGCAAAATTCTTTAATACTACTGTATATAGAGACAGATGCCTTTGCTGTAGGAAATAAACATGGAAAATCTAAAAGATTTTCTTTTCTATACTTGGATCTACAGTCTGTACATGCAGACCAAAACTAAGAAATATACATTGCAGTATCTTAGAGGGAGAGTCTTCTACACAAGCATTACAAGACACAGCTTCTACTGTATCAAAATCATTGAAGGAAAGAAAGATATCAGGATGTGCATGATCAGTAGAGATCAGCAATCCGGCCTTCCAAAGGTCACTGCTTCAGGTAAACACGCAGAATTCTCCCTGCCTTACAAATATGAACTAAAAAAACAATCACAACACTTCCTACAGACCCTGAAAACAGACAGCTTCAATGGTATGGTTAAATACAACAGGCAGAAGGAAAAATGGTTATCCACTATCTCACAGTGCAATGATTTAGGCAAAAAGATATTCCAGAAGCAAAAACTCACATTGGCTCTGCATGGAAGTGGGGAATTAATTGTCCCTTAACTTCTTAAAATCAATAGAACCATTTATAATACACCAAAAATATTTAACATTTTCCAATGAAGAGTATTGTATGCATTTGGGGGCACAAAAGTTTTCTCCACAGAGGTCTTAGCACTTTCTACAGGAGTAAAACACAAACCTATTTCCTCAAAGTTACAGCTACACTTGGGCACAGGCATTTTAAGGGCACAATGCAGATCCTGCACACATTTTTTAAAGCTATCTTAATTAAAAACACTCATTGGTTTTATTTTAGCTGTATAGAATTCAACCACATCATGGTGTAAGACAGGACAGGAAATTAAAAAGTATTGTAATTAAAACTCAAAGACTTTTAATTAGAAAATAAGATCCTTAATGTATTCATAGTATTCATATATATTTAACCACCATATGTTTCAGAGGTAATCCTCTGAAAGCCATTGTATGTTGAAGTGAGTGTATCCTGTCACACTGCACAGAAAGTCAGAGAAACAGGATGAAACTGTTGGGGCCAAGAGAGCTTCTCTCATTGATGAGAGCCAGCGATGCCATTGAGAATGAGGAGGCTCTAAACTAAACTTTCTCTCCTGTTCCTGAGAACAGGAGTAAAATGTGCTGCTGCTGCTACATCAATATTGCAGGATTTCTTTGGATTAGGGGTTTGGGGTTTTATCTCATGTCTCAGTGGGACACACAAAAAAATTATTAGCTTAGCATACAACCAGACAATCTCATCTTTGATGTCTTTTTAATTTTACTAATGTAAAATCTGGATAAATTAATAAGTAAGAAAAATTCCTAATAAACTTAGTTTTAAAATAAAGTTATACTATCTCAAATGATGAAGCAAGATTTCATACTATTGAGAAGTTCACTTCTCAATAGTATGAATATTCTATTGAATAGTTCAGTTCTCAATAGTATGAATATTCCAACACTTCTCAATAGCAATACTATTGAGAAGTTCACATGCTATACAGAGATGAGCAAAATTTTAACAATAATGCTGTTTATAATGATGCTATAATCTTGTCTCTAGAAAATTACTTCAAATTGCTTTTATGTCCTGTTGCTTTGAGAAGTTTTTCAAAAGCTATGAGTTCTATATAATTTTTTTCTTGCATTTCAGAGTTTTTCATAGGTGTGATGAGTTTGACTCAAAGAGTGCAAAGAGTTAATTGCTTGCTTTCTGAATCTCAAGCTAAATTCACTTTTTTGTGTGCATAAAGTGAAAGGCCTGAAACGTTTGAAATGGGGATGCGTAAGTACTTCAAATTGTACCAATCCTCAAATTACTTCAATTTTAGTCCTCAGATTAGGAAAAAATGAACACCAGTCTGTTTACCAGTAAGGATTTTCATTAACATTGTGTCCTATGTTTGACCTTGCCCTTCCTTTGCATCAAATCCACTGCTGATACAGGCAGTTCTTCACTGTTGCCTAAAATCCACAGGCAAGAAGGGGAATTCAAATTTACTAATGTATTATTTTATATATTGTGGATATAAAAAAAATAAAATGTTCACACTAAATGAATGTGTCCTTATTTACTGTATTTACATCCATCTCAACAAACCTTACACATACTTTATGTTCAAGAGACTCAGTGGCACAAAATTATTTAAAAGAATAATTTAAAATGTTATCCTATATATCTTATTGCAGGCCTTGGACATTAAGCTATTTAGCAACCATAGAAAAAAGGTTCCTTTCCAAAATGAGAGGCAAAAATAGTTGAAACTGCAAAATTCAATGAAATTAAGTGAATCCTCTCATTCATATTAACAAAGTTTTAAATTTGGCAAGACCAGATTTTTAGAGCAGGTTAGAACTTTTAAAACAGACTTTTCTAAAAAAACAAACAGCTGTATCACTATCCAAATTTGAATCTAAGTAAGTCTTGTTAAGTGTGCTTTTCAAAAAAACCCAAAAAAACCCCACAAAAAACACCCACCAAAAAAACCCCAAAAAACAGATGGAACTTAATATAGCATTGAAGCTAGTTGAAAACACCTAAAGAGAACCTGTAAGAAAAAAACAGTCTAGGTAAAAGTGTGTTCCTGAAGGTACGTACAGTTATCTGTTCAAAAACACATTCACATATAATGCAATCAGGAAATGACTGGTATAACATTTCCAAGTTTCTAGTAAGAAAAAAATATTCCAGAAACCTTCCACTTTAATGCAAATCAAATTTAATTATTAGAAAACGGGTTTTTTCTTACATATTTCCAACCAGTTATAGGTACACTTATGATTATGACATTATCAATTTATTCAGTTACTGGATTCAATCTGAATATACAGCAGATATATTTTATCTGGGAATTTTAACTTTATGAAAAACACATTACCCTTTCTTATCAGTCAGTAAGGAATACACTAACAGATCACATGGGAAATTCCATGTTACATTTCCAGTGCCCCTTGTTAAACAAGCTTTACAGTTATCTTAAGGAAAAAATTATAGTTGATAAAGTCTTAATAAAAATAAAAGTTTCTCTCATATGTTTTAAAGTCAAATGAAGTTAGAAATGGATGGGAAAGTCAATAAGTAATTACTTTTTTATGACAAACTAAAGAATTGTCATTACCCATTAGGGGTGGAAAAACCCCCACTTTCTCTAGTGAATGTGAACAGGAACTTGTACAGGGATTGGAGAACTGTGCAAAGATCTTTGGAGCAGAGGCAGCTGAAAGCCTGAAATTGCACTTCTGAGCTCCTGGGCTGATTCCTGCCACTTGCCAGCTACAAGCAGCTGGGACTGGTTGTAAGTTTTGCTAACAAATGGTCTAGACATGGTTTAGCATGCTCTAAATCCTGCCATTATTGAAGAGGCAGAAGACAGAAGCACTCCTGGTGAGACTCATCATGAGTTGTTCTTCTGCTCAGAGACTGTTTAGACTGGGAAAGCTGCAGTCTCATGGCTATGCAAAGATCACCTGCTGACAAAAAGAAGCATCCTGAAAAGAATTTGTGTCAGGGAAGAGAATGGGATTTGGAAATAAAGTGGAAAAGATGCTGACTAAAAGAAAGATCCTGCAGATCAGAGAATTATAGAATATCTCAAATCCAGGTGGATTGGTTCCATCTCCCTGCTCCTCACAGGGCTACATAAACTTAAATCATATGACTAAGAGCAACAGCCAGGCTCTGCTTGAACTCTCACAGGCCTGGTGCTATGATCACTTCACTGACCATCCTCTCAGTGAAGAGCCCTTTCCTCATGTCCACTCTGAACTTCCCCTGATGCAGCTTCACAGCATTTCCTCCTGTGCTGTGGCTGGTCAACAGACAGAGATCTGGAGACAAGCAGCAGGTGATGCCTAAGAATTCTGGGCAGTGATGTCCAACATCTGTAAATGCAAAGCAGTTGCAGAGCTCAGCCTGACAGCTGGACCAGCAGCAACCTCTCTGCCCCAGCAGGCAAGTTGAGGCCTTATGAGCTCAGCTCTGGGGCAAACCAAATAAATGAGTGTGTAGAAAGTAGACTAAAAGCTCTGATACATTGGAAACTTGATCCACTACAAGTTATCACTTTACCCAAAAGAGTACTAACATTTTTGACAAAGACCTCTTGAAAAAGAATCTACAGTAAACATTCAAACAAAACCAAAAAAAACCCCACAAAAACAAACCAAAAAAAAAAAACCAAACAAAAACAAACCACACTCACAAAATGAGTTAGAACTGCTGCTGGTGGCTACACACAAAGCAGTGACAGGAAACAACTGTCATCTTGACAGACCTCCAGGCTCAGACAAGAAGCCATCTATTTTCCAGACTGTTACTGAAACTATAAAACATATATAAACACACTTGAAAATGTCTGCTTCATCATTTTTCAAACTGTTCCTTGAACACATGGCATCCTGGAGACCTCCCTAAGAAAGACTTGCACTTGGCTTGATTTTTCCATCTCTGCTTTCCTTTGTTCTGACCTCTGATGGCAAATTTTGCTATTATATTATGCCTAGCCTGAACACTAGGGATTTTATTTAGCTCTACAGAAACAGTTCCTAGCTTTCTGAAAGTTTCTATTTAAATGAGAATACCCAGGCTAACACCAGGGACTATCATTATATTCATTATATTCATTATATTCAAATTATATCCATCATGATCTAGTGACTAAATGTGTAGATAATTCAGTATTTCTGCAGTTTCCAAAATTCTACTTTAAATTATGCCATAAATCCCTCCAATGCTGACACAATGGGATATTTTATGTGATAAGTATCTTACATTAGAAATACCACCAAAAATTTGGAACTAAACTTCTATTTGGCTGTATTTAACTGTCTTGTGATGCCTCTCCAAAAGAGGACTTCACCATAAGGTAAACAGGACAGTATTAAGATCACAGCTTCTCAGTAAAAGAAATACCTGGTTTAGTACAAAGGAGAGCAATAAAGCAATCCTGTGATGCTGTACCACTAAATTCTGTGGCACAGATGAATCCTGAGGAGTCCCAGAAAGGAGGTCTCACAGCACTTTTAAAGAAGTTAAATTGTTGGCAGGAGACCAAGAGTGTGGCAAATTAAGGGTCTAGAAAACCACCATTCTCAAGGGCAAGACTGCCAGAAGAGTTCTGTGCTGTGGGAATAAATTCAGCTGAATTTTATAAGGAGTTTTTAGTGACTTTTCAAGTTAATTATTATAGTTATGAGCTGACTGACAAAGTGCCATACAGAAACTGGGTAAAATTCACATTAAAAAAATCCAGAAAACATGCAAACTGCATTATAATACTTCTGTAAAACACAAGCAAGGACTGGATGGTTAGGAATTTCTCACAAACTAATAATGACAAGGTTGAAGCCTGAGATGAAGCCCCTAGTTCTTAGGACCCAAAACACATCATTATGTGCCAGCAAATACAGTCCCTATTTACCACTGCTTCATCTCAAATTATTTCAATTCAAATACACTGAAGCTTGTCAGTTTAAAGGTTAAACAGTAATTCTGCACACTAACTGTATTTCATACAATGTTATGAATGAAGAAAATATAACTCCTGCTAAAAGAACAAAAATCTACAGTCATAGAGATCAATGGGCTTGATTTTGAATAGATAATTTAAGGCAGTCAAACTCACAGACACCTTTCTGACAGGACCTATCAGAAAGTTATTTACAGAAACACCAATCTCAAAATACTCACAGATTTTGTTCATCCCCATTTTTTTCAATGCTTATATTTTCAGCACTGTTTTTTTTCAATAGGAATAGAAGTTGCCCTCACTCATTTTCCAGGTGACACCAAGTTGGGTTGGCATATTGATCTGCTGGGGGGTAGAAAGCCCTGCAGAGGGAACTGGACAGGCTGATTGATGGGCCAATTGCATGAGGCTTAAGAGGACAAAGAGTGCCAAGTTCTGCACCTGGGTCACAACAACCCCAGGAAAGTCTTGCCTGGGGACAGAGTGGCTGGAAAGGTACCTGGAGGAAAAGGAGCTGGGGGTGCTGGTCAGCAGCAGCTGGACATGATCCAGGTGTGCCCAGGGGCCCAGGAAGGCCAAAGGCACCTGGCCTGGATCAGCAATAGTGTGGCAGCAGGACCAGGGCAGGGATTGCCCCCTGTGCTCAGCACTGGTGAGGCCACAGCTCAAATCCTGTGTCCAGTTTTGGGCCTCTCACTACAGGAAAGGCATTGAGGGGCTGGAGTGAGTGCAGAGAAGGGCAGCAGAGCTGGGGAAGGGTCTGGAGCACAGCTCTGATGAGGAGCAGCTGAAGGAGCTGGGGGTGTTTGGCCTGGAGAAAAGGAGGCTTGGGGTAAAACTTGGGGACCTTATTGCTATCTACAACAATTTGAAGAGAGTTTGTAGTGAGGCAGAGGTTGGCCTCTCCTCCCACAGAACAAGTGATAGAAGAGGAGGAAATGGCTTCAAGTTGTGCCAGGAGAGGTTCAGATTGGACCCTGGGAAAAATTTGTCACTGTAAGGGTTATCAAGCCCCAGAACAGTCTGCCTAGAGAAGTGGTAGAGTCACCACCCCCAAGGAATTTAAAAGACCTGTAGAACAAGTAAAAATGAAAGCAGTGAGATAGGAGTTTTGCCTGGGATCAATACTAGGAACTGCTCTGATAAACCAAAATGGAAATTAAACACAGCATTCTTCTTGGTCAGGTGTTCAATGAAATAAATCAATAACACAAATCCCAGTGCTTTCATAAATATAAACAGAACACAATGAATAGTTTTAAATTAGGATTTTGAAATGTCCCAGAAAATTACTCGAGGATCCTTTTATTTGTGTGTTAAGCTGGATATTTGCAAATGAAGCCTTATTACAGAGAACACATACTAGACAAAATACAGACCTGCAAATTCAGGCAAGCCTTCTGTAATTGCCAAGCACTAACTGCCATCCAAAAACTGTCATAAAAACTGAAAACATAAGTATTTCCTGCTGGACCTTTTTTAGTGTTCATTCAGGAAATTCAAGGATTCAGGTTTAAAAAGTAGATTCTTGTCCCAAGATCTTCATGAGTTTATGAAAACTGTCTAAGTAAACAAGGTAAAGGAGGAAAACATGTCTTGAATTTTAGCAGAAAAACTGTTATTCATGTTACCTCTGGCATTTGAAAATGTTTCACTGGTTCACACAGAAGTGGTGAAGCACTGACTGAACAAGAAGGCACTGAGTGAACAGGTCGGCAGAGCAATGATTGTCCTTGAATTTGAGGAATGTCACAGTTAAAAAAAACAAAACTTGTCTGGCCACAATTTGCTCAACTGAAATACTTTCAAGGTCTTGCAAGTACCCTCCTAAGTGACAGAGAAAGAATTCAGAAAGGAAGGGTGAATTTGAAGGCACACAAGTTGTGAAGCTACTAGGAAGAGTGAAGATGAGGAAAGAGAAATGAAGTGAAATGTGACATAAAAGAAAAGACAAGGGTAGAAGATAGAAGAGAAAGAACTTTGACAAATGATGGTGTGAAAGGAAATGTTATTCCTTCTTGCCAATATGGAGCACAGAGAATCACAATTCATCTCTCTTACGATTTCTGACAACTGACATATGAAGGAAATGTATGCCATGTATCAAAAGCCATATTTGGTCAGATTTGAAGGATCATTATCAAAATCTTTGGAAAGAGGTCTTATTTAATTATGACTGTTTTGGGAAAATTATAATATTCAAGTCCTATAAACTGAAATTTTGCAGATTGAAAAAAAAGAATGATTCCATGATTCTAATAAAGGACCAAAATACTCTGTGAAAATTGCTTCTCTGTGACAGCACCAAAAATACCAGGGAAATTGGCAGGCGACAGTTAACTAAATCTAATAAACTTTTCTTTGATAACTAGATAGAAATTAGAGTCACCTCCTTAAACTTTAAAAAATCCAAGAGAAAAAAAAGTCGAATTTCTCCTGATTTCTTTATTGCAGTCCCCTAGAGAATTAGATTTTCCTGAAAAGCTTAAGGCAGCTGCATTATTTATAATGGTATCAAAAAATCATAATATAGCTGGCAGAAAATTGAAATGTTACTAAGAAATGAAAAGGAAATAATATTTTTTTTTATCTAGTTACAATAGATGGGATTAAGTTATATCAGCCCCATGTATCTGGAAAAAAAATTATGAGCCACTATTTAACCAGCATTATAAACTTACTTTAACATGTAGACAACAGCTCTTCTTTAAGAAATACATAGCTGAAGGCAAAAAAATAATCACTGACTAATAAATCCATGTATTGATTTGGGATATTGATTACTATATATATATATATAATTCAAGTTTATCTTGATTATAATGAGAATTTGCCTGGTGGTTTTCCCAAAGGAATCTTAAATGAATTATTTCCATTTGTTAATATCTGTTGTGGCTGTAGCACAATTTGGCTCAGATTCTGGTTATGTCTTCAGCTCCTGCCATATTGGTAGAATTATATTGTATTAATTCTTGCATGAACGTGTAGTAAATGAAGCTTCCAAATTCAAGAAGAAGAGATCTGAAAACTGGAATGCATAATGAGGACAGGATAATCAAATTATATCTTAGTAAATTTCAGCAACCATGCTTTGTGTAGAAATTACTTCATTTATTTCAGTTTATACATTACTTTTGATGGTGGAGGTGCTGAAAAAACCTGCAACTGATCACAATAAAAGTACCTGAAGAAAGAAAAAATCTATCCTGTGTAATAAGTTTTCATTACTCTAAAATATCTGTATAGTGTCTAAGTAGAACAATTACAATTGCTTTACTCATCTTGTTTCAAATCTGTGTGACTCATCACTGCAGCACATTTGATGTTAGAGTAATGTAGGCAGGGCTCATGTTTGTGTGCACAGGCTTTCTGTCCTGGAGTATTTAAAGGAAGTCATTATTCAATAAAACACCTGTCATTTGAACAGCAGATTTGAATACAGTGTTGAGTAGAAGTATAATTTTCCAATAGATTTTTAGATGTTAGACAGAATTAAGTACCTAGAGGCAAACTCAAACTGTAGCACCATATACACACAGATCTTTTCTCCCCGAAGTAATGAAAGGAAATCACATTGCAGTACACAATGTGACCTTTGGGTCTCATACTTGTCAAAAGTTATAAAAATTCAACTACTGAAATTCTCATTATAAGGATTACTTGAAACAAGTTTTATTAAACCACCCCAGCTATTTAAAGGTAAAAATAAAATAAAAAAATAAGTAAAAAATCAAATACAACCCCTTAACCTCAGTACCAGCAAGATGCCATTTATGATAAAAATTGCCAACTGTTGTAATCTAATAACACAGGGTAAAATTTAATACTTGTTTCACCTTTTTTTCCAGCTACAGTAACCTTCTGAGAAATGCCATCATTAACTATTTTCTTTAACAGGAAGGGTAAGAAAAAGAGAGAAAACCAATGGTTCTTTTTTTTTTCTATAACTGAACCTGAGGCTGTAATATAATAGATGCCAAATATGGCTTATGTTAGATTTGTTCTTCTAATACTTTTTTAAGGCAATATATGTACTATTTTAAAAAATGACTGAACAAAGAAGGAAATTTGTGATTCTGAAACAGCAGTGCTTGAATGTTAATCATCCCCTACAATCAGCACAACAGCTATTGCCAGCCATGCAGAAATACACAGGAAAAAGTAAACACTCGACAGAAAAAAGTCCTGGAAAAAGCAGGTCATTAAGATCAGGTAGAAGCAAAGTGCACGAGCTCTTTCACTCCAAGCACGAGCTTAACAAAACAACTCTCTCAAAAAATTGCCGTTGTGACAGACCTGTGGAGGAACCTGCCTCCTTTTTTGGTCAGGGGTTGTGACATACACTGCTTGTGCGTACGCGTAACTTTTGAACCGCGGTTTAGGAGAAGGCGAAGGTCCCTGGGGTACACTGACTGTGATCTACGAATAAATTAGAATGTACACATGGGTAGGAGCATGGATTGTAGAAGTAAGTATTGATCTCAAGAGCAGCTGAAGAAAAACAAGCAGGAAGGTCATTTTTCAAGGACAGTGTTGGTATTCAGCAGACAAAATGGGATGGTATTAAGGAAACCTCTCATTTAATCTGACACCCTTTCCAAAAGCAACAAACTGTCAAGACTCCACACCAGCAGAATACCAATGTAAAGTGAAGCTTTTTAATAATTTACAAGCAGAGGCTCAAAAAGAAGTGATCTTTTGTCACATCTTGAATAAACAGAGCCAATATTTATCTGCTCAGAGCTCTAAAATAGAATGAGCATCCAATACCCAACCATACAGATTAAATTCAGACATGTTATCTAGGCCTAAAATGCACTAAACACTTCAACAGAGACTGTCTGATGGTTTCAGTAAAAACAAAAACTGACATTGCAACCATAAATAAATTCCAACTATTACATGAGTTTTTTGAGAGGACAACAGTAAACTGAGAAGAGATTATTTTAAAATGCAGGTCATCTTAAATAAAATGCTAAAAAATTAAAAATGTATCATGACTATGGATGAACACCAACATCTATTCTCTAAAAAGGTAAAGATATTTCTATCTACTTTTTAATGTAAGCCTCCCCAAATTTGTTTTTCCTTGAGGTGTCCTGCCACCATCAAAATGCACAATGCTGTACAGCTGAAGTGCAAAGCACTTACTTGCTGAATAGTAGTTTTTAAAACAGTCTGGTGTGAGATGAAAACCAGTATGAAAGTACATGCAGAGAAGTACATCTGATTTGCCTGTTGATGAGATTTTCCCCATTATGCCCATGGGGTTTTTGCCTTCCACTGCCCATTTAACATCAAACTCAGGGGTAGGCAGGGAAACAACCACTTTAGAGCAGCAAGATGAAAGCAGAAAAGTGAAACTCACTTCTTGTGAAAAATGCTGTTCATGTACTTCTACGTGCTCTTCTCTAGTGATCCTTGTGTGCCGTGGCAGCATCTCCACCTCCCTGATGGCTTCCATGGTGACTTGCTGGGGCAGGGCTTGAAAGAGTGAAGTCACATACATTAAGATGGACTTCTTATCTGGATATGCAGTTGCAACATCTGGAAGACAAATTAACATGTGTCATTTCAGTTTCCAAATTCGATATGAGAAATAGCCAATTAGTTTAATGGAAAGTTGATAAGCTAATGAGCAATCTATTGTCCACATGAATACTCTAGAGACTAATTAGAACCTTAGCATCAGTTCCAAACTTGCAGAATAAACCTGCATATCAATGAGAAGGTGCCAAAGTTTATACAGGTAATGTTACCTCATTCAGCATAAGCTTCCCATCTATATTTCTTGTGCCAAAATGCAATTTTTAATACTGCGATCCCCATTGAGCAGGACTAGACATAGGAAAAAATGTATTTTCTTGTGCTGTATAAATATTCCAATTATAAAAAGTAAGGAAAACCTCATTTTCCAAGTCATGCCTTTTACATTATCCCCACATCATTTAGCCACTGAAAGCAACAATGATGTAGGGGGAAAAAATAATTACCAGTTTTTCTTGTGAATTGATTCATAAAAACCCACAATTGAAGTCAAACTACAATAAAGCTACATAGCTTTTATGTTCTACTTAGTCTTGAGTTCTTCATGAAATCTGTGGAACATCAAAGGAACATGGTATTCACAGACAGTAAAATACATAATAGAAAAACTTTTTTTTTAAAAAAAATAGCCCTGTAAAATCTCTATGTCCTTTAGTCAGTACAAGAAACTTTGCATCAACACAAAGACTATTTCAGCTTTTGCACATAGCCATGTTATACATCAGCAGAAAAAGCACTTTCCCTGACTCAACAATTCAAGTCAATAACGATTTGTAAAAATGTAAGGCATGTGGCAGCTCTTTGAAACAGTTACTTTGTTATTTGCCATTGACGCTTACTTCCTACACTCAGTCTAGTGAATCAAGATGTAAAAGGACAATTGTACAAAAAATTTATCATGAATTCCATTAATGTTTTAACATGAGTGCTGGCAGAAAGCCAAGAACTATGAGTCTTTACTTTCTTAGATCAATCCAGTCTTAGCTAAGATTTGAATTCACAGAAAAAATAAAATAAATCAATGATTCTACAACGTGGCATCTCATTCTCCCTGCCTAGAATGTGGGAAGGCACCTTGCATTAAAAGACTCACATAGATCTGGAAATTAAGAGAAGACATTGTATGAATAATTTTGGTTTGGCTTTCTGACCCATCTCCATATCTTTGCTTGGTACTTTATGACAGGCAGCTGAAGATTTAGTTCTACTTAACATTGGCTGGAAAAATGGCACATTCCCTCTAACATTCCCACTTCCATAATATAAGTATTTTTCTGCAAGCATCTGCTTGTCTTGTCTTGAATATTCTAATGACATTTTGTCATACTAGGTGTCCACTAGTAATTGATATTTACATGAATATCCATGCCTTCCTGCTGGGAAGAGTACACACTGGATGATCAGTACCAGCTGTGATTTTTCTATTTTTTGTTCATTATTTTCCTTTTCAAAATGTCTTGTTAGCCAAATGGGCAAATACTTTACCATTTATCTACAAAAAATATCTCGCACAATAAATAAAATGCGTACCTAGTAAACAATATACATGCCAAAAATTGTTTACCCATTCTATCTGACAAATAAAAAGTACATACGGCGCTGTCAAAATACACTGGCAAATAGGAAAGGATTTAATTATTTAATCACAACAAAGAGCTAAACAACCATAGTTGCAAAGCCTGGAATCAATCTATCTCTCAAAAGTCTTTTTATGGGCTCCTGAATTATCAGAGCAGGAATGACTTCTGCTATACTTTGCCTTCATATTTTCTTCTTTTGACTCCTAGTCTGATGTACTATCTTTACCACCTGCTGAGTCTGATGGCTGTTTGAAATCCTCATAGCTAGACAGTAAATAAACTGGAATTCAAGCATTTTCTTGCAATGAAGTTCACCATTTCTTTGTAAATATGACTACTTGCATTTGCGGGGCAAAAATGTCTGTCAAATCAATATATTCTTAAAAACTAATCTCAAACTCTTGGAAAATACAGATTTTTAATAAAACTAAGTCAAGATATTAAGATAGGCCATTTCTCCAATACTAGTGTTGAGAAAATTATCCAGAATTTTTTTTTTTTTTCCCCAGACCAATTTATCTTCTCAAATTTAACTCAGAGGCAATTCTTTCAGAAAATTCTCATCAGTTTTCTTGACAAAGACTATTGGAGCAGGATTGAAAAGAATAAAATGAATGGAAAAAAAATAGACTACAAGTCATAAGAGTTTAAAATGGGAAGCATTGTAAGGTTAGAAGAAATTATACTAACGTGTTTATCAATAAAGAATCTGAAAGACTTTGGAAAGCTCCAGAAACCATCTCAGTTCTTTAATAAGATACAGTTACACAAAAGTAACCAAGCTGAGTGTTGAGCAACCAACTTTCCAAGATGAGTGTTTCAATTATTTAGAGGAAACTTTTTAGGTACAAAACTTTACGCTGACAGATTAATATTTTTCAAAAGAAAACAGTGACTTAAATATGTCACATGAACAATACTGTTCAGACAATTCTTGATACCTCTTCTGATCCATGGGATTACTTATTAAGGCTTGTGATTTCTTTAAGAATCCCTTATCATCAAAGAAACACAATTACCTTGCAAAACCCTAACTGTATGTGCTCCCCCTGAAAACATATCCACCCCAACCATTTAGAGAGATTAGTCTGTCCAGGGAAGGTCTCCAGTCAAATTAAAAAAATACAGAAAAATAATAAAAAAAAAGCAAACAAAAAAACCCCACTTATTTTGATACATGGGGCAAAATGCCTGAGTTGAGACAACACCACAAAAGCTCAATTTTGACCATAATTTTTAATGTATAGTAAGATTCTGTTCATTTAGAAAAGCAGTTATTTGGTAACAAGTACCAAAAGAGCAGAAAGAATCTGAGTTTGTAACCCAAATCCACTTCTGTTTAAGTGCAGTTGCCTTTAAAGGATTAGTACAGGTTTAATTTGGGAAACAATTTGTCTGATAAAAGTTCACTGCAGCTGGATTTCTATTAGCAATATTTATTTGTTTTCTTATCAACATAACTACAAGTTTAACTGTTTGCTAAAGATGACTACAATAAACCTGAAGTGTTCTCAACCTAATCCGTTTCTAAATACATCAAAATCTTCAAAAAGTGATCCAGCAGCCAATTTTTATAAGCCTTATAGTTCACAAGTGTTTTGGTTCCTGCATCCATATGTTTGGGTCAATGATCAAATCCCTGCTAACATTAAGGGATGAGTGAAAATGAGGATGATATAAAACACAAATAAGTCCCATACTAAAAAATGCACGTCTAGCAATACAAATAAAATCCAGTGTTTTCCTACACAGTGTTACATTATGTATACAAAGCCACACACAGAGCACAAGTTATAAATGTTTATGGAAATGTTTCTTAAAATTTTCAAATACACAGCTACTAATATAACTGTTCTTTTTTGATAATATTTTGCTTTCTCGAAGCTCTGACCAACTAACAGTTCTGACACTATTTTTGTCAAATGGTTTTACTATTTGTGTTTACTCTTTGTATCAAACTAGTGGCAAAATAACTTTGAAAGAAGAGAGTTTAAAGGCCCACTGCACTGCCAGAAAGATTATATTTCTCTACATAAGCTGCTGATCTAGTTTATTTAGATTGAGAGAAAAATTCTGAAACATACTTTACCTTATATAGTGCTGAGAAGCAAGATAAGACTTGAGCCCAAAAAATACAAGAAATCCTTTGTCCTCAACAGAAGCAGCTAGGATTTTCACAGAATCAAAAAGTAGAAACCATAGAAAACTAATTTCTAAATCCTATACATTGTCTAATGCTGTTTGCTTTATTACAATAGTAATAGAGACTCCCAGTATTTTAATATTACCTGCTGCTATCCCAAATGAGATTTTTAAAACTGTGTTAAAGAAAAAAACATTGCCTTTCCTTCCACAATAAAAAGAGATTCTCAAAGCTGATCTGAATTTTCAGAGGTTACGCGTGGGTTTTTTTATGATAAATAAAGCATGTTGTTATTTCTTCTATCAGAGTAGGCATTGGGGTTTTTTAAAAGGCTTTTAAAGATATGAATACAACATTAATACTTATTACAGGTTCTACTGTTATTTCCAAATGCTTCTGTTTAGAAAGCAGAAGCTCTCAGATTCCTCAGATAAAACAGAAATCTGACAGATACATAAATGATTAACAATTTACATCTCTGCAATGTAAACTCATTACAGGAGATACTTCCAAATTCCTATGGCCACTCCTACTATGGCACCTGCCTCAGCCACAAGATCTAAGATGAGGGCACAGAAAAGCATTTATAAAAGTGTAGCCACAACTCAGATGTAACTTTTATTTATTTTACCTTTTAGCCTCAAGGACAAGGTTGAACTTTTCAAAGCCTGTTCAAAAATCTGCAGTAATCTGCCCGACAAGGCTGACCAAAACATTTTGAAAGAGCTTTCATAAAACCCAAGGTATATATTTTGATCTCATTTTTATTTGGAAGAACCGAAATTTTCAATTGAAAGTGCATGAAAATGTGCTAGTAAAAATGAAACAGCTTACTCTTAAAAAGCAAGAAAAACAAGTAAGATTTAATTCCCAAATGAATGTATCCAAAAATTAGGAACAAAATGTATCTCCAAAATGTTGCCCCCATAACTAAGGAAAAAAAAAAGGGTGAAAATTTTAAACTTGGTAATTTTTACTCCAAATACATACTTTTGGTCATTTAAAAATTCCATATAGAGACATTAAGCTGTGACAGAATCATGAGTCTCATCTGAGATTTGATCTTACTGGTGACTTAATTCCCAGACTGTGAAAACATGAGCCTATATATAGTCCATTCTTATTCAAACACCAAAAAACAAGCAAGATTATCAGGCAAAGATTATAAGGTGTTTTGCTTCAATGTATACATACTTCTCCCTCAGAGTCCCCTAGGTCTCCAAATGACATTTTCTTACATTCATATTTATACTAATGGTATGATAACAGCAGGAACCACAGTAGTAGTAATGGTTTACTCTACTGAGACTCACTGCTGCCACTAAGACCTTGAAGCAATAAACTCTGCAGTCTCTGAAAGGTCAGACAGTAACTGCAGTGTCTACTCACAATTATTGACTGGTTTGCTTCTTTTTTAAACCTGTAATTATTTTCTGCCTTGTTTTCTTACTCTACCAGTAGATTGCATGTTAAATTCAAAATGAAAGCAATCTTTGCAAGTAATCTCAAAGAAGCCCTGGACTTGCACATAAACAAAAATCAACGTATGAAATAGTGCAGAACTGTAAATACTGAAATATGGAAATTAAATATGATGATTTTAAAACTTTATTTTAAAAACAAAGTTAAAGCAAAGATCAATTTTTTTCAAAGGCCTTTGAAAGGCCTACATGAATAAGCATAGTGACCACAGTCTATTAATTTGCTGAATAAATTTCACATTTCACAAAACTGCTAGCGAAAGGCACAAATTACATAGAGACAATTAAGTGAGAGCAGAAGCCTGGAAGTCCACTTAGATAGATAGTGGTGCTGATTTTTTCTTCTTTTCTGTAGAAATGAATGGCCATAAACCTATATAAACCTTCATAAAGCACTATGAAACTCTCAGAAGAAAATGTAAGTTTTTAAACAGGTATTTCCTTAATAAACGCTTTAAACCTGATGGTGAAGAGCTACAGAGTACATTTAAAATGCTGACCTTTGTAGGTTGTATTAAACAAGGCCACAACAGCAGCACGAAGAAAATATCCTCAGAAGTTTAACACATTTGTGTTTGCCTTTTAGAATGACAAGTCAGGATTTGTGGAATTAAAGTGCTGCAGAATTCAAGTGTATCTGGTAATAAAATATTTGGTGGCAGAGCATACCTTTAATCTGTCTGAATGTCTGTTCTGATTTGATGCATGAGTGTGAAGGAGCCTTGGACTAATATGCCAGCACTATCCTGGTTAAGTGAACTTGATGCTATCTCTGCTTTTTAAACCTGCAAAATCAGACTTAATACCTCTGCTGAACAGTAAAGGCATTGCCTATTCTTTTTCAGGTTCCCTGCAGTATTAAATATTGATTTAGTAACACCACAACCTTTGCAACTTAAACTATATCTAAAGGGTCTTAGCAGCAAAGATAGAGATAGAAAGAAGTGAAATCAAAGTAGCAAAGGAATAAAACACTGGTTTTAAAAATTTGGGGTATGATACATCTTTATCATATCATGCTTTATTGTGATATTTTTGTCATATCAGAAAGGGTAGGAGTGAGCATGGCTCTCCTCAATTTGTTGAAATAACAAATAATAGTCAGCAGGTAATATATTCACAAAACTGATATGCACTGAAAGCTGCAGTTTGATTTTTCAAACCCTGGAAATGCAGTGAGGGGTGGGTTGAGGCAGGAAGAGCCAGAGGAAAAAAACCTAAAATATACCCTGTTACCTAGTTCCTACTGAAGAGTTCCTTCCTGAAACTGAAGGCAGATCAAGGGAGTTACAGTGTCTGAATCAGAAATAGTGTTCAAAAATGGTAATATTAGCAGTCACCAAAACTGTAATGTTGCTAAGAATATTTGAGATATTCAAACAAGTTAATATTTGAGAGAGTAAATGGAACAATATTTCAAAATATTGTACATTTTCCACTTAGCTTTTATAAATATTTAGTCTAGAGAAACTGCACAGGTAACTATAAAAAAAAAAAGAATAGAAAATTAAAGACTGAAATCCAGTAACTAAAGATTTTATAACTTCATCTGGAGATAAATTCATTACTTTTATTTCATTGTAAAATCTTTCATAAAGCTGAAATGATATAAGGTAAATGGAAAAGGGCAATTGAAATCTAAACAGCCAATTCTGAATACACAATAGAAAGAGCCGTGTGCTGGATGGGTGATTGCATACTCAATAAGAGCAGGCAATACTTCCTCAAGTGCAATCCAAAAAAAAAACATTGGGAAACAAAGCATTCTTTGGAGACAGTACAGGGAAGAACAGGGATTCTGCTGCTAGAATGTCTGTACCTTCCTTTTATTCCCATCTGAAATGTGCTATTTCTGACACTGAGGCAAGCTAAAATGACCTGAGGTTAATTCCATCCCAAACCAACAAAACAGAATGCTGAATGATACTACAGGTAGCTTGTACTTTTCCCCTCTAGAACATTATGGAAAACTGACTTTATTTGAAACTTGAGAAAAGCAAAATGGAAAAAAGAGTGAAACCTATACAAGAAAGTGTCCAAGATGGACCAATTTGGCTGTAAATTGAAACTAAGCCACTCTTGGCTTTGTTTTGAGTTATTAAAAAAAAAAAAATGCAGCAGAAGTTTTAAGGAACAAAGCTAAAGTTCTAGGCAGGAAAATTCCTAAATTCTAGGTCAAGATCAGGTGTAAAATTAGTTCTAGATATCTTAAAACAAATACAAAATTTAGTGTGTATAATAGCATCTTCAATAATAACTCCCATTGCCTACTAACTTAGGCCAGATTATCATTTGCAGGTATAATGCAATACTTTTTATAATACTTTTTATATTCAATAGACCATACCTTGCATAGGGCATGCAAGTTTGATTAATTTCAGCCAAAAAAAAAATCAGATAAATTTTCAATATCATTATGAGAGACTGAGAAAATTCATAGCTATTAAGGTTCAGTTCCATATAGGATATTGAAGAAAAGAAAACCCTCACTGACAGAAATTCACGTATACAAATTGATTTGATGCATGAGTTTTAAATTCAAAGAAGAGGTTTCTTGATAAGTCATATGGCTGCACATACTGAATTTTCTCACTGCATGTGTGAAGTGGCTACACCTACATGAAAACCAGTTACCTGGATATTACAGGCTTCTATATGTATGGCACATAAACAGTATTAAAAATGACAAATGAGGTCTTTAAGAATGTTAAGTGCAGCAGATGAAAAAAGGCTATTTCCAATTTTAAAGATTATCTTAAAAATACATACACATCTTGAAAAAGCTGAAAGCATAATTTTAATAATTTATATATATCATGATCATTTTGTATTGAAATGTTAAAAAAACAGGGTAGAAAAAAACTTAAAAGTAACTTATTTTTAACATTTGAGGGATTATTTCACCAAGAATGCAGCAAATAGATTAATGTGCTGATCTTTTTCCTTGGGCTGATCATGAGGAAAAGCAGTCTAAAAATGCCAATACTTCTTAAAAATGCAAGCTTTTACTGAAGGGTTACTATGCACTTACCATTTTCCAGGAAGTTATTTAAAATCTACCTGCAATGTAATTTAAGAAAAAACCCTCAAATCTGATTATCTGAGGAAGAGAACTGCTCATGCTCGACAGTGAGAACTTCTTAAGCCCATACTCTGAGGCTGGAAACATCTGCTCATGTTTTGCATAAATGTAAGCTTCCATTTACATTTCAACAATTTTATACATGGCTAGTGTTGGAGAAGCAGAGAAATAGGTTTAGGGCAAGAATGTCTGGTAATTCATAACGTAAAGACTCAGAAATCAACATTTTAATGACTCCTATTTAAACATGCAGCAGAAAGAAGGTGTCTTCTCTTTGCTAGCCCATGCAAGCTTCAGCCTGAGGAAACAGAAGTGTGTGTGACACTGATGGGTGTGGAGCAGCATGTGAGAGGCCAAGGAGAATTTTAAATGCTACAGCTTGGTGGAATCAGAATGGATTTGAGGACATCATATCTATAGTATTTACTTCAAACATCTCCTGCAAGATGGAATAGCTGTAAATATGCAACCACAGCAGCCAGGTGTGACTGGGGTGCCAAATGGTATATTATCTGTGTATCAAACAAAATAAATATAGCAAATTTCAAATGTGAAACACAATATATTAAACTTATTTAATACATAAAAGGAAAACCACAAGTATTAAAACATTACAACAATTAACATCTAAGCATAATAGCAGCACTATAATGCTTTACTTTGTGCTCTGAAAAAGGAAATCCTTCTAAGTACTGTATCAGGAGGGCAAATTGTGAAAGAAGGGCCTGCATGGGCCCCAAATTTGCCCTAAAACAGTACAGATACATACCACAAATCAGTGTTACAGTAACACCTTGTTTATTAGACATGTTTCTGACTTCACTATAAAAAGGTTTTCTCACATTTTTCTCAGTTCAGAATTATTGTCTTCATGGTCTTCATTCACAGAAACAAATGGATAGGAAAATTTCAGTACTCAGTTAATTCCAGGAATGTTTTATGATGCAGTATAGCAGCAATTTCAAAGCACAGTATTTTCATGGATGGCTTTATTAAATAACCTAAAGAAATGTATGTTTTTAATGCTTTAAATACACCAATCTCTAGTCTACTGCAATACACTTAGAACCTAAATAAGCATTGTAGTAGGTCATGAATGAGTGCTATGGTGGAGGCTTGTTGAGTCAGTTTGGACTCAAAGATGAAAGGTTAAGAAATGGTAATTTAATCTTTTCAAGAGTTTCTAGAACGAATACAAATTTTGGGAGATGCTGATGTAACCACCCTTCAGATTACATAGAAATCCCAGTCTAAACAAAGCACAGCTAATTTTAATGCTCTAGTAGTGCATGTCCAGCTATTGTTCAGCAAATGCACACAAAGCATTCAAGATCAGAACCAAAGCCTGTCACATTAACCAAAAACTGCAAAATTACACTCATCAAACTTGACAGAATAGCTGCAAGTATGTAAAATATGTATAGTGTTATGTACAGCAGCACCTTCTGAAAATACTTCATACACCTGAGCATTCAAGGAGCAGAGAGATCACAGCCTTGAAATGCAGGACTTGTTACATTTTCCATCCAAATATCAATTTTGAAAGATAAACCAAATTCATCTTCAAGAAATATAATATTGATTTCATTCCACAACGCATTAACAAGATTTGATTTGGGATTCTGTTTTCTGGTCTGACATGTCCAAGAATGATAAACTACAAGTGGAACAGAAACAAGTTGCTAGTTGCAAGTAAGACAGTGTTGAGAACAAAACTGTTTTGAGAGCCTATTCAAAGGAAGGCTTAGAGCAGCTACACGAGTGCTCCTTATAAATATATCATGGGATGAAAGCAATCAGAGCAAAACCACCAAGCTCAAGGACAATGTTAGCACCAGAACAAAAGACAACACAAAAAGCCTGAAGAAATACAGCCTGAAATGCAGAAAAGTTTATTGCCCTCAGAAAGCAAGGTTCTGAGCAAGGCAAAGGAACAGAAGCAAAGCATCCAACTGACTACAACAAAACTTGAGGCATTCAAAAAAACCTTTATAATGAGATGTTTACCTGAAATTGCAGGTAAACAGGACTTCAATGAAAAATCAGGTTCTAAATGTTCTGTTCCTCCCATCCTTTTTATATTCTAATAATTGCTAGCTAATTTTTAGTTATACTATTTTAATACAGACTACAGTTTCATGCTTTTCTATGAACTCCACATCCCTGCCTTTTTTTTTTTTTGTTTTGTTTTCCAATTATGGGGAACTATATCTATGCAATAAACTGGCCAAAATAATGACAAAAATAATATGTCATGTCTGACTGTCTGACTATTCTTGTAAATTCTGATAAAGCATTAGACTAAAGATGCAAAAGAGCTTTTCCATATATAGCATACGTATACATATTTAACAACTAATAGTACATCAACAGAGCATGTGAAAGAAAGCTGGAGATTAATCAGTGCAGTCAATATAATGTAAATAGGAGTTAGGAATGCATTAGAACAACAACCAGTTTTATTACATATTTATCATGCATTATGCTAATGAAGAAAATGCAAACAGCCCTAAAAATATGTTTAGATAGGACTGTGAAGCAACACAAAAAATAAGCAGGTTAAATCTAAATATTAGTTGGTGAATATTTTAATAAGAAGAAGGATTTGTAAATACAGAGCAGGGGCTAAGCATAAAAGAAAAAGAACATGTGAAGGTTTAAGAAAATATATTCTCCTGGAAAAAGATGGAACTGCTAATTCCACCATTAGCATATTATCCCTTGATATTTAACTTGCAAGTACTAATTATATTTTCTTGAATTATCTCTTTTTAAAATTAAATAAATTACATACTATTCAGATTCACCAACTGAATATACATTTGTCCATTAATTATCATTATTATTGCTACAGAGGTTATGTAATGTCAGGCCTTAATCTATGTTTTTCGAAACAAAAGATATTTTTAAAGGTCAAAACAATTTAAATACCAACTTTTATTAGCATTTTTAGAGGGGGAAAGAAAGAATCATAAGAAAATGTGCTTGAAAATTGACTTTAGAATTTAGAATTGACTTTTCCAGGCTGAGTAATTAAACAAATAAGCAATGTTACAGGTACAGTACGAGAACAGAGTCATAATGAGATTAACATTCATAACTACAGTTATGGGAGCAGAGTCTAGGATTGTAAATGAGAGTAGTGGAGGCCAACATTTTCTTCAAGTCTTCGTTTAATTACCCAGTGCTAGAGAGACTGACTTTAGCCCAAACATAAAGAAGGGATTTAATGTCTATTAGCTAAGAAAACATACATAATCTAAAAATAATGCAGAAGAGGTCACCTTTGCAAAGAACGCAGAATGTTCTGAAGACCTGAAATTAGGCTTTGAAACAGGGCCTGGAATAACTAATAAACACCTAAATAAATGAAATACATGTCCAAACTCACTGGGAAATTTTCATTTCACATTTAAACAGTGTACAGTCTTGTAGTAAAACAACAAAAATATTTTAATACAAAGGTTGCCAGTGTTGCCCCTCATTGACTTGTTTCCCTAGATTAACATAAAAATCCAACAAAAACCAAAACCATAGAACTGAAAAATCTTCCAAAACTAAAGGAAAAACTAAGCAGCTCTCCAAACTTTAAACTAGCAATATATAATACTCTTTAAACTACAAATAATTATTAAATATCCTAAAATAATCGTAAAATGGACCTTATTCTACCTAGCTACTTTTTGCTTCGGGTCTTTATTTAACTGGCTAACTCCTGAAAAACCTTTGGGCCTGGTTGTGCAACCATTTTCATCAAGCAGCTTGGCTCAACACACTAATAATTTAGCCCATTTCACCAAAAATATAGTGATTACATCAAAACTGAGCCTGTAGGATTCAGATAGGACAAGTGAGTGACACCAGTGACAGAGAATGTTTCACTAACTTGCAGCATTAACAGCTTAGTAATATATATGTTCTGGGCCTGCACTAAACACTTTTAATATAACATGAAAAGTTCTAATAGCTTAGAAATAGTACATTTCCAAATCCAGAGCAATAGATTTGATGCAGACTGAAGCATTGTCTGCCAAGGAGAGATAAAGCAGCAATGGGAGCTTCCCCACAATATTCTCCCTCTGAGCTCCAGCTGACCAGAGGCCTCAGCATGAGCAGAAGGCATGCTAGGATCCTCTCAGTTCTGGAGCACACAGATAAGAAATGAACTATATTTTAAACCTTTGAATAATAGTGTGAAATCTTTATGCCAACTAACCAGCAAAGCTATACAACACATGTACTCACAACAGCAAAACCACATTCTTCTACAAACCTGAGTCAAGGGACACCAGAAGACAAACATCTTCGATAAACCTCCCAAAATTTCCTGTAATTAGATTTTTCCTTCCAATCAGATTGCCCAGTAAGTGAAATTAAACTTAAAGCACTATAGCCATGGCATTGTAAGGAATATATAGTGAGCAGTTCCAAGTGTCCAGAAATTAATCCTCACCTACATGACTATTTTCTATTCAAAGGGATGTAACTCTTAGCATGCACAGGTCCTTACTCCCTATGTAATTTGGGTAATTTTTTAGACTTTCATCTAAACTTTGGAGCTACAAGGATACCATTTAACAATGCCACTCGCAAAAATGGTACTAAGTACACAAGTAACACTCTAAAAATGAAATATCTTACACCAGGATGAATAAAGGAGTATGAAACAAGCAGGATCAAAATAAAATACTTACAAAAGCATATTTTCTACAGTGTCTCTGTGCTCCTGGCTTGGAATAAATAGCAAAAATTGATAATACATTATTACTGAAACATGTTCAACAGCCTTACAGTTTTTGACCTTACAGGTCAGGATCTTTTTGTTATGTTTGCGTTCTATCAATTAATCTTAAGATCAACTCAAATGTTACAACTTTCTGAAGATCCTGCTAGAGAAAACATGGAAGAGGCAGGTAAGTATCTCCAGTTAATCTCTTAAAACAAAGTTTTTACACATGTATTTTTATTGCCTTGCTTTTATAAAATGTTAATATGCCATAGAAAATTATATTTCCTCATAAAAGTGTCCTAGCCTTAGCAAGTTACCCAACAGAGAGTTATGGATTTAAAACAGAGTTTGATTTCTTTTAAGTATTATTGTTAGTGTTCTTAGTGTTGCATAGATCATTGCAACAGATATTACTAATGAGAAAGTCAGGAATGGACTAACAGAAAGTTACTAGTTAAATGAGAATTAGCAATCCATAAAAGCTTGTAAATTTTCTGTTTCTTGTATTTGGCCAGACTAGTCAGAGTATAAAGCATCCATAATGGAGATCCTAAGTCTTTCAGAAGACAGCAGTTAACCCTGGGATATACAGTGAGGTGTCTCACCTCTAGGTCATTTCTTTAAAAAAAAAACAAGCAGTGAGAATGGAAAATCACTACCATCTGAACATCTTGTGTCTGTTGAATGGCCAATATGCAATATGTCTGTAGTATCAGTACAATTCCTAGTGGAGTAAATAACAAAACAAGTACTCAAGTTCCAGTCCATCACTCATGGAGGGAATCTCAGCAGAAAAACATGCATATAAAGAAACTGTGATTAACACCAATGTCAGAACCTCCCCAAGTTACATACAGAAATGATGTTGCCTACACAATCCTAAAATGAACTGGCAATCTTGGCTTTCAGAGCAGTTCACAAAGTTAAATTTATTAAGACACCCAATGATAATATTCTATTTCAGTTGTTGAAAATACAGTGGTGCTACATTGACTGATCTAAAGCCCTCCCCAGAGTTTTCTCCAGCCCCTATTTTGCATAGGACACAACCACTCTTCCCCACCTTCTGGCTCCATGTTTCCTTCAGCATCCCAGCTGCTGGACTCTCAGTGAGAGAACAGCTTTGCAACTGGTGCTTGTCCAAGCCCAACTTTCCCATTTCATGTGCATTCAAGTACTGGTATTTACAAAAGGAGGATGAGAGATACCTCATCACAGAAGTGATGTTTTTAAAAACTTAATCATCCCATGTTCCTGCCCTTTTCTTCATCTTATTGTACCCCTTCCGGGACACAATCAGGCTACAGCCCTCATCACAGAGTTAGACACTGGTTACCAAAGATGTTCTTTATCCACTTTGACAATCCTGTTAAGCAGGCATTGTTCCTCAAACAGGTCCCCACAGGGGAAAAAGCCAAAGACCCCAGCTGTGACACCAGATCCAAAGGCAAAAGTTGATCTGAAAATATGCCCAGTCCTCCTTGATCTTTTCCTCTTTACCAGCGGGAGAGGAGAGCACCCTGCGGGCACCATGCCCTTCATCCTCGCCAGAACTCTGCAGTCACTCTCTAGATACCCAGGCACTACCCATTGATTAGTGCCCAAATGAATGAACAAGGGGGAGCAGCCAGAGGGTCAGAGAGTTGAGAGACTCTGCAGCCTCTTGGATCCAAGTGTTTGACAAGCAACAAATCTCTCAAGACATGGTTATATTTGCAGAGGAATGCCTCCATCTCCTGCAAGAGACCCTCTCCAGGAAATATCACCCTCATTTTCTTCAGCCTAGCTGAGGTGTCCCTGCCTCTGATGCTTCCTGTGACA
This sequence comes from Agelaius phoeniceus, assembly GCF_051311805.1. Taxonomy (NCBI): domain Eukaryota; kingdom Metazoa; phylum Chordata; class Aves; order Passeriformes; family Icteridae; genus Agelaius; species Agelaius phoeniceus. The sequence continues at coordinate 10,685,700 of NC_135266.1, read as the reverse complement.
GAGACTTATCTTCCTCACCTGCTCCACAGGCTCTTCTTCAGGGCATAACTTTTCCAGAGAGAATTTGGGACGAATGGTTTGGCTTAGCTTGTGCCAACCTCTGCTGCAGGCTTGTGCTTCTGTCAGTTCTAAAAGAGCAGCCAGAGGTTGATTGCTATCAGCTTCCCCTAAACATCTTTATCTAGAACTGCCCATCAGGGAGCATCAAGCACCAGCTCAACTGCTTAGAAAGAATTGATATAACCAGGGGGCAGGAGCACAATAAACAGAGGCAGCCAAAAGAATCACAGAGGTACCCAAACGACTTCAGAAGATTTTAAGAGTAATAAAAAATAATTAGGGAATGGTAATTTCACTCTTATATGAGCAATCAGAGTATATATTGATGAATGCTATGAAACATTTTCTGAACAGATAGCGTATACCTGAGAGCACATTGATAATGCTCCTTACAAACATTAAAATTAATTCATACATTAGATGGCATCTGGTTTAATTCTGAATAATGCTTTGAGAAAATGAAGCATTACATAAAATCACAGTAGCCTTCAAGAAACAGTTTAATCGACAGGTCTTTTTAACAGAAAAAAAAAAAAAAATTAGCCAACCAATTTTCTAGTAAGGTTTCAGAGGTACACATACCTACACACATAATAGGTATATGCCTCCTTAAACCCAAGCAATAGGCCTAGTCAAAGATGGGTTCACCAGGAAATTACTAAATAAAGTTCTTTTATCCACAGTATACACAGAGTCAGACCATGTTAACATAACATTTCAGTGTGGACACACAATCTGTGAATCCACAAAATAACTGCAGTGATATAAAACATGAGAATTTCAGCATATTGCCAATATGCATAAAGCACTTAAATCAATGAAAATACCAAAACATTTATATTATTATTCTGTGTACTATATAGTGATATTGTGGCTAACAGTGCTGATTATATTCTAACCAGTAGTTGCTAAAATACATTTAAGAGGAAAAATAAAGACTGATAAAGCACACTGATGGGGACCGTTTGTCCCTATGGTCCAAGGAATTAAGAGTAAACAAGTCATGAATTGACTTCAAAGTAGATATTAGTAAGCACCTCTTGCAACAGGAAAAAGTGAAGAAAATATTCTCTTAATCTACAGTTTTCATTCTAAGAAACATTCTGTACATCTTTTTTTAGGAAGTAAACTGACAGGCTCATGCATTTTCACAACAGTTTTATGTTTACCTTAAGGAAGGAAGCCAGGACAGTTTTTGCAATTCCTACCTTTCAAATCTTGCACTATCCTAACTCTTTGCTTTGAGAATGCACTAGCACATTTTTCTCAGTTCATAGAGGAGATTCTAAAGTTAAGCCATAATAAAACCAATGCAAAATAAAACCCAAAGCAAAACCAGAATAAATATTTATAAATCAGTTAAGCTCTCTGAACCATTTCACTGAAGAATAATAGAGAGGAACAGTGCAGGAAGAAGGAAAGAGATTGTTTCAGAGCTGACTGGCTTAAATGCTGTGAAACCTTCCCCATGGCTGCACCACCACTGCCCAGCTCCTGACTGAAATAAGGATAACATAAAATCAGATTATAACTAGAAAATTATACTTGTGATTCCACTTGTCTAATGCCAAATTAAAACCCGCTATCATTAATCTACTGACCAAAGCAAACAAATTGCTTTTCAAAAAAGTGGATTTTCCCTAAAATAACCATTTCATAAAAGTTACTGGTATGCAAATGAAGTTTTATTTGTTCATCTTGTCTCCAAACAGAGCACAGAAATGCTATAACAGACTGAAATTGTCAGAAGGGAGCATAATCTCATTTTTTGGGTATCAGACAAAGATTTTATTTCTTCCTTCAGTGTATCACCATTTTTTTCCCAATTTCATTGTGCACTATTTCTATTGCAATTCTGTGTGAGTGACTATGGATGAAATTCTTTCTGTTGCACATTCAATTATTTAAACATAGTGAAGTGTTGAATTACTGTAAATGCTTTTGATGGCAGATGCTGGTATTTTAAAATGGCACCTGATGGACCTGTTTCATAATTAGTTATAATGACAAGGAATGTGGAAGAACTGCTCTAAAGGGATTTCAGCACTGCAGCTTTCCCATGCTCCATGAAAAGTGGTTATGTTCAATAAATCACCACACTAAGTTCTTGTTTCTTCAAACCCAGCTTCTGATAAGGGGTATATACTGCCATGGATTTCTGCACTAAAGCTATATTGCTGAGTTAAACAGCCAACAAAATCAGCATTGCTCTGATCTTATACCCTCCTACAGATTTATAAGGCATTCTATAAGAGTACTACTGACTGTTGAAGTAGTGCTCTCTTTCAATTTTACAATACAGAAAATTAAAATAAGATGACTAAACCAGAAGGGCAAAGGGCCTTGTGGAAAAGAGGAAACTCTGCAGTACATTAACTGCTCTGTTAAAACAAGGAGCTTAATTTTTCTTCATTTCCTGCAATCAACAAATCTCTTGATAAATAAATAAAGCCAATATAGTCCTAAAGAGGTTGGTGGCAGCTTTTTTAGAGAGAAGTTGCATCTTGCACTTATAAACAGCCCTCAGACATGGAAACCCACTGACTTTCAAAGCCACTATGCAACACATGGAACAGGTTCCATATTCCACACAGACTAAAAGCCTTTGTTTGCAAAGAAAGGCAAACTCCTACCTGAGCATTTCTGCTGCTGTAGCTCAATAAGTAAAATGCCTGTTGATATTCAGCAAACTGGAGGCTCTTGGCATAAGAGCCTTGCTGCAATTTCTTCCTTTATTAGGCTGTGCTCAAAAAGCCATTATAGAGGTCTGTGTTATGGCTCTCTAGGCACACACTGCTCCATGACCCTAAAGAAATTAATCTCTCCTTTAGTTTTATATTCTAATTTTAGTCCAACCAGCCAAGTCTCACATCATGGAGCTGTGTAAAATGCTAATAAAAATTAATAATTTAATTCTTCTATTTTGAATGTAGACTTTTCTTAGTTGCAATAATCACTAAAAAAAAGGCAATAACATAACTGTGAAGTACCATGCCATTGCATATATTACAAGGGCACAAATCAAAATACAATTAAGTCCTAAAACTCTTTGGTTTTTTTTTAAATAACGCAGTTTAGGACATAAGTAGAGAGATCTAAAATACATAAAAGTGTTTGACAGCAACCCTAAAAAACCTTAAGTTTTAAAAAATAGCAGAAAAGAGTTAATTTTCTTCTTTACTTAAGTCATGGCTAAACCAGACTATCATCTTTGCTTTACTATCTCTAAAGGGCTTAGAAAGGAAGCTGTAGAAGGATCTCCCAGATGGTACAAATAATAGGTAATGAATTTGGAAACCATCCCTGTGTGTTTTGACAATGTCTTCTGGGAAAGCCTTCTTTAAGTATGCCATATATGTAAGTCTTACATACACAATAGGTTATGTAGAGCAAGCTTCATATAGTTAATGGCTGGCATTTTCCCAAAATATTAACATACACTAGTATAATTAATCATACTTACTCAACTGGTTAAGCTTTCTTTTTAATTTACTTAGTTTACTTTGTGCAGGGTGTTTTTTAGCATGAAACAAAACAGGCAGAGCCCATTCCCTTAGCTTTAAGATTGAGCAGCACAGAATCGGATTATTCTGTTATTACTGTTAAACAAAAAAACAATGCAAGGAAACATCATCAAGAGTCATATTTACAGCTACATGTTGATTTGAAACTGAACAATTAAAAACAATTTTCATGCCATGCTGTAGGTCAGAATAATGTGTTGGCCACTGAAGCCAAGTGCCTGGTCGTTTCAGTAACAGAAATGTGAGGGTGAATTCTGGCACTTGTCAGCCTATGATAAGTTTCTAACAGACTAATACTTGTCAGGGGAGTGATAGCTGATTATACAGTAAAATTGTACTGGAGATAGGTGATGAACACATTATGAAGGAAAGATTTAAAAATCACATGAGTCACTATAGCTCATGGCAGAGTAATTCTGCAGTTCTTTGTTTTAATTTATCACAGCAAACCTCCAATACCAATTTTATCCAACATTTCCCAGTGGAATACTTGTAATATAAAAGCACGGCACAAGCAAATGTACATGAACTTTGATATATCTAGTGGCAAATTAACTACAGTAACCTTGCAACTACTGTCAGTCTGTATTTAACAGGATGGATGCTCTTCCATGCCATGCTCACAGCCCGTACAACTGAGAGAGATGAGTTCCTTCAGGGAGCAGCCTGTACCCATCGATTTTCCACTTACCCCTGACACCTGAGAGCAACCCAGAGTCTCTTCCAAGAAGGGACACCTTTCCATAATACTGAGTGAGCCTCTGCCCATGGAGAGCAGGATGCAGCTGGCAGAGTGCTTTGTTTTCTTATGCTCCACACTGCAGCAGCAAGGATAATGAAATACAAGATCTGATGAGAGACTACGAGTGTCTGTCTGAGCAGAGGTAACAGAGCCAGAGCCCACTCTTCTCCTCGTGCTGACTGCCAGGACAGGGACAGCATGAGATGAGCAGATGTGACACAACCTGTGAACAGCAGTCCACCTGGAGCAGCTCTTACTGCAAAGCTAAAGAACCCAAGCTGTAGGAATAAAATGAAACAACACCTTGGTTTTCAGCGATGCTGAGCACCTTTAGACAATGTGCAAAGCTCTAGTTATAGGATAGCTTCCCTCTTCCCAAAAGGTACAGAGGAACTTAACTCAGTTACTAATGATTATTTTCTATATTTAACGCTCACTGAAAGCCATAGAGTAGATTAAAGGACTAGTCCTATACAAACTTTGAATTCCCAGACAAGAACTATATGCTCATGTACTGTTTATGTACTATATTTATCATTAACATATAAAGTAAGATGCACCTCTATTAGTTGCACATTACTAGAATATGGAAATGGAATCAGAATCAAAGTAAATCAATCATCAAACTAAATTTCTGTCCCCATTTAAGAAATATTCTGAAGAATGTCATTTAAAGCAATACATTAAGGAGTAAATAGCTCGATCATAGATTTCTTGGCTGCTTTCATGTAAATATTTCATAATTTAATTTTCAAATCATTTAGATATTTCAAGAATGCATATCAAATAATGTTTTCCATTTTAAATGCTAAACGTTGTCCATCCTCTGATACTTATTTCTAAGCAATTTTAAGCTACAATCTTAATTCAAAGGATGGCTGACTGGATCAACTACCACTTGACTGTTTTATTAAATCATGTATCAAGCAGTTTGATTCTGCACAGCTAAACAACAGTCCATGTTCAGAAAATCAGCAATTGGATTGCAAGTAGCTCATCCATGACAAAAACTAAACTCCTCTGAAGTTTGAAATAAATCACCTTGAATTCAGAGCAACATATTAGGCAAATGTAATACAAAGTTGGAAGTATGTAGATATAACTGCCTATTATAATCCAGATTTTTTTTTTCCACCTCACAGCTATCCCAGTAATGATAGGCTTTAGCTGAAAAAACAAATTAAAAGAACTGGACAGACTCCTGGATACAAAAGCTCTCTAGCACTACTGGAGAAATATTAACTGCATTTACCATCTGTGAAAGAATAATAATGCTTAGGTACAGTCCTCACAGGAATTTTTGCAACATTTAAGTAATATTTTAATGTGTTTTGGAGATTAAACATCCAATAAGAGCACAACTAATGATTCATTTTAGGAAAAGTAGATGCCTAAAGAAAAAAAAAACAAGAAAAAATAATTGTAATATCATTACATAGAAGGAATAAGATTATAACATAATATACTTAAACTCTGTGTTAAATTTCAGCTTTTAATGAAAATACCACTTTTTCCACATTTCCGGTACTTTGGATGTTTGAAAGCATCTTTCCGTGTTTTCAGGTATAATTTAGAAGTCAGGCCTAGACCAGAATCTTTCCCAAAGCCTGGAATCCTCAAATTTCCTCTCAACAGAAAAAAATCATGTTCTTGACAATGTGTTCTTGGCTTCATAACCAGGACACTCTCCCAATTCCTCCTGCATCAGAAAAGTACCTATTACCTTCAGTGAGGCTGGTAAAAATCAGGGGTTTTTTTCCTGAATAAACCTCAAGAGGAGGCTGGATTTGAAACAACGATTCTTGGAAACAGAGAAATTCTACTTGCCAAGCTGTTATGAGACACTTGACATCAGACTGTCATGCCATGTACAAGATCTTCCAATCTACCTAATACCTCTGATCTACTTCACCTTGATAAACATTGACTGATGGCTGTGTTCTCTGCAGGGTGCACACTAGGAGAGAATGAGGTTAGTGCCATTTGAAATGCTGTGTCCTGCTACCTGGAGCTGGATTCAGCTTTTCACTGATGTTAGAATTACCACTGGGAGAGACATTGAGTCTTCCAGCCTTGTGATGGATGACACACAGAGGATTTCCCCCTGTCTAATTCTTAATCAGCACATGGCAGCATGAAATCTTGTATTAATGAAGTGTAAACCCATTGCCATGGGTTTAATTCCTTAATTCTCAGCATAAGGTGAAGATCTTCCAACATATTAATTGGAGCTTGGGCTCTTTCTAATCCTGGTGATATTCTGTTTAGTTCTATTACATCAATTTAGAATGATTATGTTATATTTTCAGTGGCTCAGGGATAAAGAAAAAAACCTAACTCTACAGAGACTGATAAAGGTAAGACAGGTGAAGAGACAAGACAGGAAGCAAAAATTAGTCCATCTTTATATATCTTATAAATTTAATCATAATTTTTTAGAAGCAAACTAAGGTCTGTGTTTAAGGTAACCAATTACTATTAGACTTTAAAAATGTTTCAGCCCTGCCTGCCACCCCCCTCCCCCCCCCCAAAGGACAGATTAAAAATATTTGAGAGGGGATAAAACATTAATTACTGAATTTGATTAGGCTAGCAAGCAGAAGAGAGGCAAGAGAAAAAGTTCAAAGAGAGAAATGACTGTAGAAGACTCTAGCCTGGATCACAAAGAACTGCTAAAGAAACAAAGGAAGTTTAAAGTTTCCTTCCAGCTCATAACTCCTGTCACACAGGCAGCACAGTGTCTATTTATCACCTGCCAGACTGAGATTCAAGAGAAACAATCCAAAAGCACATCAGGGTTTAATCACAAGGGAGCCAGCAGCATCACCTTGGAAAGTGCAGATGAAAGGGAGCAATGAAGACTTAAATAAAAGCAAGTCAAGAGGACTGAAGAGCAATTACCCAAAGTATAATTCAAGAAGCTCATACCATGTCCAAATGGAGAAAACAGAAAGGATAATAAATTCTTGCAGGCTTAGTGTAAAAAAAAGAAAAAAAAAAGCCAGAAAGACCAGCCCAGGAGGAACAACCAGCAAAACATATGAAAACTACTAATATATCTTCCCTCAAATATCTCCAGAGACAGATCCCTCCTAGAGGCTTTGCAGAAAGAAAGGATCAGCAGAGCAGGAACATGTAAAGACAACAAGGCAATTACTGAGAATCTCAATGACTTATTGAATTTGTATTCAGTACAGGTTCCCACATTGAAATAGTCTGTGACCGTGACCAGCTACAGGAAACAGGGCACAGTATGCTAAATGGTTCTCCAACTCTGAGCAGAAGTGAACAATAACTTCCCTCAAACTGCAGGCAACATCCTCAGTCCTACAGGTGAGTATATTGTTGGACTTCACTGCTGCAGTGAGACCTGCTGATTCATGTTCAGACAGGAATCATCTGCAGACTTGATGCAGTGCAGTTCCTCCCATCACTCAGGTAATGACCTTAAGACACTAAAACATTATCAGCCCCCCACCTCCACCCCTGAGGATCACAGCCACACCAGCCACCCATTGCATTTTGCACCACTCATCATAACCTTTTTAAACAGGGAATCTAGCCAGTTTTCCACCCACATCTTACTGCTTTGGCTCTAAGGATACTATGAAAGGTCTTGCTAGAATCAAGGTAAGAAATATTCATTGACTTCCTCTTATCCCCAGCACTATCCATCTGATCAGAGGAGACTGTCCAGGCATAGCGCTCCCAATCACTTTTTGATTCTCCTTGCATCTGGAGAGTTTCTGGGAGAGCTGCTTCCATAATATTCTTGATCACAGATAGAGGCAGAGGAGACTGTAAATTCCCAGATTGTCTTCCATCTCCTTTCTGAAGATAGCTGTGACATTTTACATTTTTCCAATCATAGGGAGCTTTTCCCAAACACCATGAATTTTTGAAGATCATTGTAACCAGCATCTCCTTCTGAGTGTGTCACCTCTCACAGCTAGAGGACTACCCAAGGAGGTTCACCAAACAATGAGGGCTACATGGCTGATGCCCCCCAACACCCACTGAAAGGATGCAAAGACCAAAGACAGTATTTCACCGAATTGGAGGAGAACTTTTCACAGGTACGTCCTACAGACTCTTTCTGTCTGTGTGAATATGTTGTACCAAACCCACTGGGAATGCTGCTCTCCTGGATTCTTTTGTTCTACTTCAGATTTGTGAGTTAGGCTTGCAGGTCACTGTTGTGCTGTAGTAAATACTAAACCTATACAAATCCTTCGCTGAATTGTTTGACTTAAGGGATTGGTTAAGATAAATGCTGATAAATTAAAGCGCTGGAAAAGGAAAGGAAATATGATTAATACGAAGTATTCGTAGATCCAAAGGAATTCTCCTTGGAAAACAACACCCTTCTGTTGCATGAATTTCATGGAGAGATTCAGATCAGAAGAGATTTTCTGCTAGCAAAATGTTTCTGAAGGCAATTCCATGAGGTTTTCATTTCAGGATATTATTTTATGGTAAGTAGTAGAACTTTTTATTAGCCATCCACAATTTTGTGAAAGCTGCAGCCACGTAGCATTACTTTTTAAAGAAAATTAATTTTACCTATCAATTTTAAATTGAAAAGATCACTGCCAAAGAATAAAAAAACCCCAAACGTTCACACCTGCTAATTAACTTTTGATGAAAATATTTTTCACACATGTAACCCACTCAGCATCCAAGACTGCTCCAGTTCAGAAAGAGGAATTTTCGAGCTATCAATTTTAAAAATAGAACAATACCTCTTTGCATTTGGTCACATCATATGCAAGAGAAAGAGAAATAAAAAGGTAACTCAGACAAGCACTCCCAGTGTTCCTCGCACTATTTGAAAGGCTGCTGTTTTCTAAAGTTAAAGGTAAATTGTGCATTCCTAATGCAGAAGGAATACTTGTCTCAGCTCATTGAACTAAAGCCATTGTTCAATACGGCCTCACCTATACAAATATACAGTTCACATAACACTGAAGGTCAAAAGAGATGAGATCAATCTGAATTTCAGAGGTCAAATATACCAAATACTTATTTTTAGCTTTTTATGTAGTAATTCTGAATACTAAAGCCAAAGCACTTAAGAACACAGATACAAAACAGATACACCAGAAATGTTCCTTAGGTTTCTCCATTACTAACATTTAATTCCCAGAAACTGCTCTAAGACAAGTGCAGTTCTATAATTTATAGAAAAAATAACCAAAACCACAGAATATTAAGCACAGAAAAGGTATAACATGCATTTATGCATACAGTGAAAAATAATAATAGAATAAGGTAGAGACAAAAATTAATGCTAGAGGTAGCACATGTAAGCTGGGAAAGGCATGATGGGATTCTTCTCTGCTATCCTGGATATTTTCTATGTAAAAACTATTTATGACAGAGTAGAATTCCACGCATATTACTAATATTCTAATCCTTTGCACATGAGTTCGTAAAAACATCTCTTAAATTCTAGTTTCCATTTCACAACAGAATCCTTTCTTTTAATAAACATGCAAAACCGCCTTGATTAATAAAACACAATTAATCAGTGACACAGGGAGAGTGACTATGCAATTACTGTAGAGTCCATAGAGCAGAAATGCATCTGAGCTTTATAAAGTCTTTCAGGTGTCCCCAGACTACAACCCATGGAATTCCAGTAGCTTATGTGGGAACTTTCTGACAGTTTGCTCCTGTCAGCAATCACCTTTCACTCTTCACAAGCAGGAATATCTAATACATCAGTTTATAAATATTAATCTTGATACTTGTTTTTCTAAAGGACAATTATCTTCCTGGAAGCAATCTAATAGTATTTGTAGCCACTCAGGAGAACTAGAGGAATGCAGAACTTAAAAAGTTAAATCAGGAGGTAAACAAAAACCACATACACACCATTCCCTCATCATATTCAATTTAAGTCACTTAAATAGATCTTATACGATTTATGGTCTTGTAGGTCATGCAGACAGTGAAAAAGCAAACATCTTCAGAGTTTTACAAAATTGAGGTATAAATGTGTTTCTGACTTTGGTCCCAGGTGCAACAACACTGGTTTTAGAATTCTTCACCTTAGGAGGCCATTGTCAATTACAAATAGCCCAGGCACTGGCAGCCATCACACCTGTAAGACAACTTCCTTCAGGGATGGGGAACACAAAATTGTTTTGTCTTTTAGAGGCCAAATAAATCCTGAATTATCACCCAAACAACGAATTTCAAAGTTAAAAAAAGAAGAGTCAATGACAGAGCACTAACCAACATCCATTTTAATTTGGATTACACTTGCATTTAGTAACATTTACTGTATTTGAGAGTTGTGGGTTGCGATGGCTGGCAAACAAGCCCCATCCATAAGCAGGTTCACTCCCCATGGTACAGGGGAGAAAACTCAAAGTACTAGAGTGAGAAAACTTATGTGTTAAAACAGACTGTGAAATCACTTAGCAGCTACTGCTGCAGGCAAAACAGACTCTGTTCAGGGCACTTGAGTCCATTATGGCCAAATAACAAAAGCTGAATTTAAATACTGACTTAATTATTAAGAAACAAAATATTACATGTAAATATTAGGGAAAAACAACTTTCTCCTCAAAATACCTTTGCCAGGTCCAGCTTCAACTTCAGGCTCACTTCATTTTAAACACCTTTGTTTACTTCCTCACTGTTCCTCTTTTTCCCTTTTTCACTCCAGTCACCTTTCCTCACTCTTTGTTGTCACAAGTTCCACCCAGTCCCTTCAGCAAGGCAAAGACACATGGTGCTAGTGCTTAGTGATTTCTGAGTTCAGGTAAATTAAAATACAAGCAGAAACTCTGAATAGAAGCTACTCTTAAAAAAAAAAAAAAAAAAAGTAAATTTTAAACTTCAGATTTATTGTAAGTTCTGAAACTGCCAAACAAATACAATAATTTTTATGAGAATTAAGTTGGCAGCAGATTTTTTTTTAGGTTTCTCTATTCTACAGAATCCCTATTACATAGGGCATATTAGCCCAAAATATATTCTTTCCACACTCATTTGTGTAGTTAAAGTTGGAAGTCTAGCTTTTCTGTCACTCTCAAGACTTTCCCAAAAAATTAGGATATTTCATCACTTAAACAAAATGTAATTTGCATGCAAACAACCCAAGAACTGTTTCAGTCATTTTCTACACTATCCTTTATGGAGCTATTTCTTCCAATTAGGACACCTTCTGTACAGCAATAGCTTTAAACAGCATTATTTAAAGAAGCATTCAGAATGTGTCATGTCTATGTTTGTTCCCTGCATACAATGATGGATGAAGGCACACTCTAACTACATGTGTGCACTCACATGGGAAATCTGACCATGGTGAAAGGACCCATGGTGATTTCTGAACGGAAGAATTAAGAAAAAGGGCAGCAAATTACAGTTTGAAGTAGCTTTAGGTGTCTTGCCTTGAGCACAAGCAATGCTTTACAGCCATGTAGGAAGGCAGATCACAGATTGCTGTTTGTCCATTGCAGCTCTGGAGTCATGGTTGTGCAAAAGTCAGGGAGGGTGTCCCATGCCAGCAAAATAACATCATAATAATGAGGGATCACAATTAATCTCATTTAAATTGTGTAAGTATTATAATGGTAAGTAATGGAGAAATTTGATTGTTTTTTAGACATCTTTTGACAGGGATTCTTGGAGAAGGCATTCAGCAAATACACAAGAGCCAAAGTGATTTTTCATCACGTTCAGAAAATTCTTGAAAGTTTTGTATTTATTTAAGGAAAGCCTATGTAGTCACAGCATAGCACAGCCAAGCACATTTCTGGAGTGCAAACAAGTACTATTTTCATGAAGGGGAAAAAACAGCCAGAAAACATAGCAGAGAGAAATTATCCTTGCCCACTGCCAATGCACACAAGCTTTACTCCCTTGCTGCTTGGTGATTAACAGGCAGTTTCAAGAGCACCAGTCCTTTTGCTCCAAAGTCATTTTATTTCAAGCAGTACAAGTGATTCACACTATCTTCTCTCAGCTTATCACTGTATGCCTTTGAAACATACTGTGGGTTACTAAAAAGCCACTTGAATTGGCTCTTCAAGCCCTCCCTCCACTCACATTCAGAGGATTGCTTTAGTTATGGCTCACATAGATTCCCCTTATTTCAGGCTGATTTTTTATGGAGCGGCTTAAGCTGTTTGGCAGAGCAAACCCTATGGAACACATCTCAAAAATATTGTTCACACGAGATATAATACACTTTACTGATCTAAACCTCATTAATTCAAAGCATTTTTTCCCCATATTGATATTCTTGCACTAAATAATGTATCAATAAATTTTATGATGAGTGGAGGAATTGGAACTAGCAAAAGATAATCTACAATCCGCTATACAAAAGAAAAATCTCCCAACAAATTCAAGTAAACTACAAAGAAAATTGAATGCAGCTTCTTTGAAAATAATTCCATAACCACTCTAACAAAACATGTCACTCTCTTGGTTGGATTTCAGATGGACATTGTGGCAGAAATTATAGATAATCATTTTATAAAACAGTTACTTCCTATATCTACCAAAAATTAAATACATGTTCTAATATTTATGTCCAGATTCTCTTTTGACATTAATTTTCCCCTGTTTCTTTACACCAAGCTTCCAGAAGTAACTGCCATGAAACCCACTGCTCATTAAGGAACCAGTTTAAAAACTAATAGACAGAAATGGGAAAAAAAAATAGAGGAGGACAAAATGTCATTCCCTAGTGTCTTGCTCCTTTAGTTTTAACTTTCTTTTTTGTAAGAGTCCCATCAGTGACTGCCATTTGCCATTCAAACTTTTATATAAATCATGTTTCAACTTCAATATCTACAGCTGAATCAAGGTTATTCAACCTATATTGTTTCAATGAAGCCACTGAAAATCACCTACAACAATAGACTAGAGTTCTACAGTAATCTAGAAATAGTTTTTTTCCTTATTTGCAAGGCAGATAATTCCCAGAAAAACTGAAAACTGAATAACCCCACCATCCTCTATGAAGATATGATAATGGAGTTTCTTTCTCTTTAAATAGTGAATGTCAAAGCTAAACATATTTCAAAAAGAACAGAGAAAAAGTAAGCAAGTATCTGTTTCAAGTTTCTGTAGTCCTGCTATCCATACGCTTTCATTTTAACTGATTAAGAATGCAAGAACTGCCTGAGGGTAGGTGATTCTTTTTTTCTATTTCCAGAGTCAATCATTTCAAGCATTACTTTGTGTTCTCTTTGAAACCAGTAGAAAATAATACTCACTATACAGAAAAGAGGAAATTCTTCTCTCAATTTTTTTTTTCTAATCAGACTTCTGTACAGGAAAGCCATTACAGTGCCCAGAATGTCTTGTCTGCAGGATTAACACAGACACAGTGAGATAAGGAAATTAATTTAGGCTTTAGATATGTTGCCTTGTTATGGAAGAATATCAACTGAAGATGAAAATCATTACAGAGAAAATTATCTCTCTTAGAGTCTTTGTAAAAAATTTTATCTCAAGAACATTCATGCTAAAGGTTAGAATTTATCTCACTAAGTTGGATGTATGCACACAAACTGGTTTAGACTTGCTCAGAGTCAGAGCCAAAAAAATTAACCTTAGAAACCCAAAAATTGGGAATCTTCTGTGACTATAGATCCTAAGAAGCCAGTTCAGAGATCAAATTCTGATCTAGAAACTAAATTACATTAATTCAAAATCCCTAATTGTCATAGGCATTTCTTCCTTTCATTTCTTCAACTCAAAGTTGTTTATTCCACCACCTGGTGGATAAACATGTTTCAAATGACCTTCAGATAACAAGAGCCAGAAGGAGAAAGTCCAGGGTTTCCACTTAGGGCACAATGACTAACATTCCATATTAGAGGGGGTCAGTGGAAGTAGCAAAGCAGGTATAAATCATTAATGCTTACTTTGCCTATTCTATTTCAAATCCAAGATTTTAATCAAATGGCCCCAATTAACATGGTTCAATTCTAGCAGGCAAATATCTTAACCATCCTTCAATTTGTGACCCAAATAAAACTACAGAAGTCTTAGATACTTGCAGGAGTTCTTCCCTAAAATATTAATCCCTTTAGCAGATCTTCAAATCACTAACAGACAAATAAGAGTATCTTCATATCCCATATGGGCTATGGGATTTCCAAATTCAGCACATTCTTTACCTTAAAAACAACAAAAAATAAATTGAAGAATATTAAGATATAAAATGTGGGAGATGGCTTATTAATTTTAACCAAAGTTCTCCTCTAGATTTTCTTTTTAGAAAATTAATCTCCAAGTGTCAATCTCCCATACCCCACAACTCTTTACAGGAACCATCTCTATTTTCAAAAAAACTCTTTTTTTTAAATTATAGATATATTTGTACATGCATTACAGTGCTGAAGGTATTGATTTATGGAACATTTTTGTAGTAACTGGTATTTTAAGATCAAAGCATACTAATTTGATCTGGGCCTATTCTTAGTTTGAAGATCCCCCTACTTACAATAACTAGACTACAACTTCTTCTAACAGATAAATCTCACTTCAATTGAAGTTTATTTTAAATTTAATACAGAAATTTTGTTTCCTAGGAAAATACAATGTTTTTACATACTTTTTAAATTATCATGAGACAAAATATCCAATAAAGATACATGCATTACTGTGCACCAGCAGAAACTCATCAGACTATATGCTGAATATTTACCTAAGTAATCTTTCTTCTTCCTTTGTGATTTTAAGACAGGCAAAACTCATTTCATTCTCTGTGTTGATGCATCAGACAAAATAATGCTGTTATAACTGATGTCTTCTCAGTTGTCTTCCATCAGTGATTATTTTGAGCTATTACGTACACAGTTCCAAAGGGCTTCATTCATCAAATTACAGAGTTAAAAAAAGCATGCTTAATTCTAGCCTAAAGCACAGACTGTGGACATATCAATTCCCAGCATAAAACACACATGAGAAATTTGGCAAAGAAAAAACACTCGATTGAACCTTGATTTGTATTTGAACCTTAACATTTTAACATTCTTACAGAAGAGATTTATCTAGGAAAAAAAAAAAAGCCAAACCACAGTATTATTAGTGACAGACAGAAAACTACACACATTCTGATGTAGTGGCAAACAAATCTATGTGATTGTCAGCGTAGACCAACAACTACAATTTGTCAATGGCCTGAGGCACTGTAATTACAGAATATTAACACAGGAAAATTATTTTATTTTACTGTGTTCTTTATGACAACAAGCCAAACAAACCTCCACGATAAAAAAAAACAACAAAAAAAACCCTTCATCCAAAAAAGAAAAAGTAGAGAATTCTAAATTAGCAGATAGCTGAAAGTCCATGAAGCAAGGGAGAAATTATCTGCTCAAGCAAGACCGGGGCACTACTTATAGAAGCAGCATTTAGATGTAAAAACAGAAGTATTTAGAATATTGCTTTTTTTTGATGTGTCTCTATGCTTGGGGGTGCAAGGTAGTAGCGTGTTACATCTAAAGCTTTTGAGAAGTAAAAATTGTCAAAAAAATAGGGTCACAGACCAAACACCTCTGTGCTTATTACATATCTGCAATACCCACTCTGCTTCTTCTCACCTTGGAAGAAGCTGGACAGGAGTTCTAGCTAAGAAATGACAGAAGACATTCCAGCACCTCATCCAAAATTCTCTCAGCATCACATGAAGAACAACAGCTGTGGTCAGTGAGGCTTATCAACTTAAATAACATTTTTACAAGTTCAGACAGTGTTTTACAGAAACATGCAGTAGTATGTCTGAATTATACCATCACTAAAAATCCAAGATGATTAAGAAAACCATCTGGAAATACAAGGATACCTATTCTCTGTTCATTATACTACCCCTACTTTTATTAGTAAAACATTTTTTATGTGTCACCACTGCTAGATTCTGCAGATATTTTAACACAGCTCTCATTTCTATGCATTTATACTTAGCTAACATTGCTGAACTAATACAATAGCAGCTGCAATGCAAGGTTACTACAGAGCTCTTCATAATTGCAAGATTAGTACTTCAAACTATATTATAAACTGCACACCCTTCATAGTAGAATGTCTTACAATTTCTTTTGTAGCATATGTGCTCTGCTCCAAATCACATCTATTTTAGATTTTCCCACCAATAAGAGGCAGAGCCTATTTTGTCCTTGAGTCTCTTAATGCAGAATCCTTCAAGCCATTTATTTCCATGGAAATCTGTAAAAGTTACTGATTATTGAGTCATCTCTTGTTAACTCAATTGCTCACAGGTCAAAGAAACAGTAATAATTCTATTTACAAATATGGAAGATAAACTGGGGTTAGATGGTGTCTAGTGAATTTATTATTTTTGTTGACTATTTTTATGTGCTTAAAGAAAAAGCAGAACTTTCACCTTAACAGTGGGTAAAGAAGAAATGCAGTGTAATCTTGAGCGTAAATATTTGTCAAAACAAAGTGCAGAGCAAAATATTAAAACAATAATATAGATCAAACTAGCAAGCATATGGAAAATGTATGTATTAAAAGTTCATTCATATAAAAGTTCAGCCTTTCCACTGTTAGTTTTGAAGGTATTTCCACAGACCTGCTCTCATCCTGCAGCTCATATCTGTGCTACAAACTAAAGACAAAGCTCCTGAAGTGACTTGATGGTGTGTCCAGAACCAGGGCTAAAATTGCTGACAAACAGCAAAGCAACAGTTAAAGGGTTGTGATGTTAATGCTGCACTTTTAATTATGAATCCTGTAGACTTTCCTCTTGTTTAACCAAAACCATTCCCGGCTTTGACAACCAAAAAGAGTCTTAAAAAAACAATGCTTTTAAATTTTTTTTTTCTAATCATTGTATGATTTTTGTGCAACTGAAATAATGATTTCTAGGCTTGAGAGAGCTTTTTTTTAACTATTCTCAAAAACATGATATTAAATGTAGCTCTTGTGACTTGTATGTCTCCTGCATCTAAAAAAATCCAAAAATATCCCCCCAACCTTCACACTGTACTGGGCAAAACATTGCTAAATTTTAGGGCACAATAGAAAAAACCCCAAACTTCTCATAATCCCTTAGAATAAGACATATCAGCAAGGGTATTAAAAGTAACTGAAAACCAGTATTACAACTGTGTATAACTACTGAGTAAAGACACAGCTGACAACATCAGGAACTACAGTGCTGAGAAGTTTTTTCCACTCTTCTTTGTGTTCCAGTATGGTAGAATCCAATACTGTTGGGATACAGAAGTATGGGAAGTCAAGATCAAACAAAAAATTTATCAAATGAAAAACTGTCTGAGTCTCATTATCACTTAATAATTGTGCAAAAAACTCATGTCATCAGTGCAAATTAAGGAAAAAAATATGGAAAATATGACTGGGATGGATTAAATGATTTTTTTAATCAAGCTACACAAAGTATAAGAAACTGGATAATTACCCAAAAAGGACAGCAGAAATTATATAACTTCATAGCCTATTTATTATCGGGCTAGCACAAACAAGCACAAGCCCAGGAAAGTGACAGCAGGGAAAAGTTCATTAAACCAAGAGTCAGATGTTCATTTCTAGAAGGAAGCACACAAACACTTCTGCTGCTATCACACTTGCACTCAGTTGTTGTAAGGGGGAGGAAGACAGCTCAGATCTGTTCCCAGATGCAGTTTCTGAGAGATCACTCCCTACTTTTCCTCAAAACATCCTTCTGCTCCACTGTGGCATAAGTATTTTATGCCAAGGTAAAACATAAATGCTATTATACAGCCAGTAACATGTAACATATGATGCTGTTTGCTACAAGTCCTAGTCCTTTCTGGTTAAAATTTCTGAAGATGCTCCAGAAAAAGTGAATGTACTACAAGGAACATAATAGCCTTTAGTATATTTTCTATAGTTTGTTTGTGAAGACCAGAATCATGTTTCTCCATAAATTCAGTACAGATAAAAAGTTTACAAAGAACTATTTAACTACTTAAAAATGTAACTCCAGGTTGTTAGACATTCATAAAGATGTAGACTAATCTTAATGTCTTGATCAATTTCAGCTTTAACACAAACAAATTGAAGTTGCAGATATCTTTATCATTTGGTTAATTTGCTTAAGATATTTTAAGTCTTTTGCTGAAATTGCCTTAAGTCAGTTCATACCAGCAAAGATGGCAAATACCTTAATCATCAATTGATACTGAGACATAACAATAGCTAAAAATAATGAGTGTGAAACATAGGGAGTTAATAAGTTAGAAGAGTATTCAGTGATTATGTTATTTATACCTGAAATACTCTAAATTCAAGAACAAAGAAAAACAACCTGGACTGCTTACGCTGAAAACATTCAACTAAAATATTTTCTAAAGCAGGTAAGTCAAATTTACATCCAGAAAACCACAGGCATCAGAAAGGAGTGAAAAATCAGTCAGAAATTTTCCTTAGTTGTATCAAAAATAGTGGGGTTTTTTAATTAAAGAAAAAAATAAAATAGCATTAAAAAAATACAACTATGGTATAAGTTTGCCATATACTAGCTTTTCCATTCAAATCTGACCAGAAATCAATATACAAACAATCTGGTTTGGGAAAATAATATTTAGCAAAAAATACTAGTTTGGAGCTAGCAAAGCAAAATTTTTATTATTTGAATCAGAGAGAGCATTATCGAGACTTAAAATATCTTACCTGCATAATCATAAATGCCTTACAACAGGAGGTCATTAAGAATTACATTGGGATACTTTGGCCTAAAAAATCTGATTTGCAAACACATTTCTTTCTTTTGAATCTTTCCCCCAATATATAGGTCTTTAACAACTTTCTTCTAAATAAAACCTTCTAATATCTACCAATTTTCTCTACCTGATCTTGCATTTTCTTCTTGTCATCTTTCATACTCTACAGTATGAAAATACAACAGTAACAAACACCCGATAGACATTTAAACTTACTTACATTTCACTCATTGACAGGATTCAATCAAAAAGACCACAAATATTTTGAGTTGGAAGGGACTCAAAGAGAGAGATTACTGAACCCAATTACCTGCTCCTTGCAGGACTTCCTAAACTCTGATTAAAAAAAAAAAAATTTAAAAAAAAGCATTCCTAGTGGCCAGTACAAGGGCAATAGCAGGAATGATTATCTCTGTATGAATACAAAAAACAATCCAGATACAAAAGCTTTACCTTACACAACATAGCTTTTACAAGAAAGATCTAGATGTAAATTATCTCCATCACTTTGATAGCTGAAATGGAGATCAAATTCTGAAAAATTTTTTAAAAGCTGCTCATGGGATAGACTTAAAATATCAACAACCTTAGTAATAAACTGACTGTTTCTCGTGGGACAGACTTTAAATATCAGCAACCTTGGAAACAAGCAAACTTCATATATAACCTAGAAAACCTGTTTGGCTGAGTGCAAATATTTACTTTCCAAAATCTAATTGCTAAGATAGGCTCCCCAGACATTTGTTTCAACATATATCAATCATCAGTAATTTCAGAACACAAATAACCCCAAACCTTTTCTGACTATTACATTGGTTGAAGAAAAGTAGGCGTTTACTGAGTAGTGGCTTCCTGTTGCAGACATCTTTTCACTAAAAATCCTTTAGGATTTTTCCTTCTGAGAAGCTAAGAGGCCTCAGAGACAGAATGTAAACAATGGTTATCTTCTGATGTGGAATGCAACAGGTGCACCTGTGATTGGCCCATCTTGGATGTTTATAATTAATGGCCAATCAAGGACCGAGCTATCTCGGACAGAGTCTGAGAGAGCTGCTTTTGTTATTCATTCTTTTCTTTTCTAAGCTTAGCTAGCTTCTGAGAAAACCCTGTCCTTCTTTTTCTTTTTAGTATAGTTATAATTTAATATATATATATATCATAAAATAATAAATCAAGCCTTCTGAACATGGAGTCAACATTCTCATCTTTTCCCTCATCCAAGAAACCCTGTGACCACGGTCACAGCTTCCTTTCTACTTAATATTTTCAAAATTGAGACAGCAGGTATTTAATGAACAAAACTAAATTTTAAAGTGTTCACAAATTACACATGTGCTGTTTTGACAGGTATTAAATTACATGAAAACAATGTTTCACCACTGCATACTCCCTTTTACTGTAATACATTAGCACTTTGCAGGCAGAGAAGAGAGTGTTGTTACACAATATGGTGTTAGGAGATACCCGAGCACCTAATTAGGAGACTTGATAAATACACAATGTAAAATTACAGAAAGAATATTCTAAAACCTTCAAACAAGATTTTTCCCTTGCACGCATACCAGAAATTCTGGGCTTCAATCTAGAAATAAATTTACTATCACAAACAAAACAGTTATAGTTCCTCATATTCATGCTTTCAAATAGGTGCAAATTGTAATTTTCCTTTGGAAATGTTTGCAGAGGGGAAAAAAGAAATAGGTGGCTAGCACTGTAAATTACAACACTGAATAGCAAATAATTACAGCAGACATTTGGAAAACCACCAATGTTTAAGAGTTTTTCAGTTGTTGGCTAAACAACTGCAAGTATCTTTGCCAAAACCAGAATAAAACGTCTAATCAGAAGTGACTCTTGCGTAGAGAAAATAACTTATTCACTAATCTATTTTAAGAAGAAAGTTTAACCAATTATAGAAAACACTGTGACTGCATCGATTCAGTTGCACAACTCAGTTTTCAATTCCAATCTCATTCAGAGTTTACAAGCTCAATCCCATGCTTTAGCAAGTAGAAAACCTCTTCTTCCTCCAGTGGTTTGCCAAAACTGAGTTCTAGAAATTAAAGTGTGTACTAGGCAAGAAATTCTGTGCCATTCAACATTTTTCCGAGGGAAATGCATGGGTTACAAGGTCATTAGTCAACAACTGAGACATGTCCAACGATATTTAAACATTAAGAGACTCAATTCTATCTTTAAATTAATTTTTGCATTTTGTTAAATACTATCTCTTCCCATGAAAAACTCACTGTCAGCGAGTCACTGAGAACAGCACAAATATATAGAAAAGTTCAGTTATAAGTGGCTTAATAGGAAATTTCATGAAAATACAGTAAAAGTATCATTGTATGGGAAAAAAGCAACAATCACCGAACTAAGTGGACAGAGGTGAGCTTTATATACACACACACACACATATATATATATATATATATCTGTATGGCCTTGGAGTAAAGACTGTTTTAGGAATATCCTCTGAGGGAAAATTACTAGTCTGTCAGCAAAGCAGAAACTATGTCAGAGAATTTATAGAAGTGTACGAAATTCAAGTGAACGTGTGAGAAACAAGGAACCCTTCAAACATGACTGCTTAAGGATGTATAAAAGATAGTCAAGGTAAAATAGGTAATCCTATTACAGCTAAGATTAAATAATAGTTATATGAGACATCATCTTGATAAAATTGCAATATATAGAGAAATATAAGTCATCTTAAAAAATACGAGTATATAGAATTTGAATACATGTTTTGGATATACATTAAAAGGTAATTTGAACTCAAGATCTTTCCAGAAGATATAAAACCTGCAGATGCTCTAAATCTTCAAAACAGAAATCAACAGCTTTCTGAGATCCAGTTCAGTGCATGTGCAATAAAACCCTGGTCCCAAAGCTAAAGAAAATTGCTTTAGAGCATGTATATATAGGCAGCTTTATGCTATTTGAATAGAGCACAAAGGTAGCACTAAAAGTAAAGGATTTTGCTTCAATTTATAATTTATCCCACAAAATGTTTAAATTCTTGTGCCAAGAAACATTCAAGTTAGTATATCATCAAATGCATAGTAAAACTGTTTTTCCATTTGAAGAAAAAGAAAAAAAAAACAAATACCAAACAATGTAATTTCCACTAACCTTCAGGATCAAGGAGTTTCTCTATTCCCAGGTGCTGCTTGGCTATGGAGAATGCATGGTCTAATCGTTGTACAGGTGACTGCTGAGAAGCAACAGCATTCCAATCAAACAGGTCTGGTCTAAAGTAAAAATAAGAGGAAGAATAAGTTTGTTATTTTTTAGTCTTACCTTTACTGATGTATTTCTAAAGCTAAGCATCAGCATCAACTTTTTTATTCTCGTAATGAAAGATTGTGTTAATTTGCCCTGGGACTAATGAAGCTCAGCTTCTAATGGGTTTGCATTCTGTTCTCATCCATGTCCACCACAATCACATTGTCCATATTTATTACACTGGCTCCTTCATTCCAGTCCCAAATAACGCTTGAGTGGGAAAGATCAGGTGCAGTGGCCACGAAATCGAGACTGGCACGTGGCAGGACAAGCGGGACAGAACTGCTGAGGCCATCTGGGGGCCTTCCTCCTCTCCCCAGCTACCAGTCTTTCACTTCAATTCATATTTCTAAGAGTGCAATTTCTTCTGAGATTACTAGCTCACTGTTACAACAGACTAACATCAGTCAACAGGTTAAAAAATCCATAGAGTCATAGAAACATTTGGGTTGGGAAACACCTGTAAGAACATAGAGTTCAACTCTTACCCTTACACTGCCAAGTCAAAATTTATATGCTTTTACAGGAAAAAACAGAATGACCAAAACTGAATTATAGCTCAGATGCAGTCTGGGACCTTGTATTAGCAGCTGCACTATTTGCAACATAAATAATGTTAGTATAGCAAAATCTTTGGCTTTTCATCTAAGAGTTATCCATTAGGAAATCAAAATTTGTTATCAGGCACTCTGGAGAAATAAAGTTTAATCAAATACCCTGTGATTACTATTCATGTAATATGAAGAAAAACAACCATGCTATTTGTGACTTCGATACAGTGCTCTAAATCAGGGGACATTTAAATGTATCATTTCAATAGTGATAAATCAAGCACATTATTTACACCATTTAAATTTTGCAATTAATGACAGATTTATTCACATTTTTATTAATTTTAAGTAGTGTCCTGAGTCACAATAAATGGAAAAATGTTCACGACATCATATAGTAATGTCAATAGAGTAAAGAAAAATACTCCCTTTACCTAGTAGTTATTCTCTAGTTATGCACCTTTGCTGTCTAATTTTTTCTGAGGGGACTGATTTTCATAGTAACAACTAAGTTATTCCAAGTTATTTTGCTCCTCTCTGCATAGATGCTCAAATATTACAGTTTTCTCCCTCCCACACGCAGAATAACTCCAAAATACTAATCAATTTTAATTTAATATTAAATCTGTCTGGGGACAGGGTGGAGAAGGGAGAGGAACCTTAATAATCTCTGGGTTTACCCATAGATGAATTAAGTCTGTGATCCTACAGACTGGTTTGTGTACTAAAACACAGGAACTATGTGTACATAACTAGTAAAAATATTTTTGACCATTCTCCTTTAACTGGGAATGGAGTTACCACTGTTCATAGCACTCTACACAATGCTGTGTTTTCAATTTACAGATAAATAATGTCCAGAGCAAACCAGGTATTACTGAAGTGTGATCACACAAAATCAAGACCTTCTCTTTTTCCCTTTGCTCTACCTTCCCCAAACCAGTGGGGACAGATGGGCAAGAAACTTGGGACAGGTGACCCAAACCAGTAAAAGGGATATTCCTTGCTACATAACTTGCTCAGCCATAAATAGCTGGGTAAAAGAAGGGAATGAGGTTGGGGGGGTTTGTCTGGGAAGGTGTCTCCTGCTTGAAGAGTGGCTGCTACCAGTTACTGCCTTTGCATCACTTGTTTTTCTATTCTTCTTACCTCCATGCATTAAAAGAGTCTCTATTTTGACTCAAGAGTTTTCTAGCTTTCTTTTTTTCCTATTCCCTTCCCTGTCCTGGGGGAACAGGGGGTGAAGCAATCGAGTAGCTATTGGATGCTCAGCTGCTGGCTGGGGTAAAGCCACCACACCCCTACATCTTATTCTGCAAGCACACAGATATTACTCAAATCCCTACTCCAAATTCAACACTAGGCATAGGATGCACATGCTCATACAGCAAATTTAGCTAAGAGAACACTGTAGTAACCACAAAGCTGTCGATTTTGACTGTCTTAAAAAGCTTGACAAGAATGTATCACACATATACTACACAGACTAGAGTGTAAAAAGATTATTTGGTAAGAAAAACCTTTAGGACAAGGAGAGGAACGAAATGTATCCAAAGGACTACCTTCCCCTCAAATTTTTCTTTTTTCCTTTTTATTTTTCTGTTTTAATTTGGCTAAAAGTTCTAAGCACACCTGCAGTGCTGAGAGCAGCATATTCTGTTCACATAAATGGGAGCATATTTTTAATCAGTTAGGACTCCACTGGACAAGAATATGAATATTTACAATTGTTCCTTGAGGAATGCCACAATATTGTCTTACCCCTCCTAAGAAAGCCTCTGTGATCATTAATAATACCTTAGATAGTCAATTTCATCCAATTTTTCAGTTCTATAATCCAGGAGAGTATTTTCAAGTTAACCTACCAAGACAGTCTAAAATTATTATCATGACTTCATCTCTGGAGGTAGGATTCTTAATATAAGACACACAGAATTTTTGTTAGTTTGTTTTTGTGGTTTTTGTTGGATTCTTTTTCTTTTAACAACCAAATGCTCCAGCACTCACAAGGGTTTGAAACAACATCACATCTCAACACCTGGGTTGAATTTACATGCTGCCTGTATAGAGAACATGCAGCATCTCTCTCCACTCATCACAGATGGCAAAAATTTGAACCCTCTGAGACATAGAAAAGAATTTGTAAGATCTAGTAAGTTACTGTCAGATTTCTTATCCATTTTCTTAGTATTGTACATAAAGCAGACAGCACAGATTCCAAGATAATTTGTAAGTATATGGCCACCTACTGCAACTCAGTTCTGATAAGCACCAGTTTAATTAAAATAAAAATAAATTCAAAAAGCTCTCTCTACTCCAACAGCAATTTAACTTTCCAGATTTTCACTTTGTTGAAAGATTATGTTGCTATACACATTTCAGTAGCTCTATCACTAGAATAACAGTGTCATAATGTCAGCTTGAAGCAGCAGCTTCCCAGTGCTATGTGTCAGGATGTTTCACTGGGTGTATTTATGTGGCAATACTGCCATGTGTGATTGTGGGAAATAATATAGCCTAGAAGATTAATAATTGTGGTAAGTGGAAAACAGCTTTTGAAACTCCCTGAAACAACACTTAAACTGATTTTCAAATTACAACTGTTATTAGCTTCCTAAGGAGTTTTAAATACAGGAGTGAGAAGGTATAAAATAGTAAAGGAAACATATGAAATGGAATACTGATTCTCTGCCTTCATTTGTCCTCTCCTTATTGTTCAAATAATACCAAGGGAGTTAGAATTTGTTCTCATATCTGCAGCTTGGGTCTTGCCTGAAAGGGAGGGAACCCATGGAAAAATAACTAGCATTTCTCACTTTTCTTCCTGAACAATACAACACATTTTCAAAGAAGTTAGAATTAAGTAGAACATGCTGAACTTTATCTAGCCATTCATTGATCAGCTCAAACAGCACTGGTCTTAGATTAGTTTATGACACAACCATGGAGAGCCAAAATTGAAAAGATTGAAGGCTTCAATGGAGAAGTTTGCATTGTAAAAATCAAACTTTCTCTTGAGCATACGGTAATTTTTTTACCAACAGTTCTTTCCTATCACTAGCAGAAATACAAACAATAAAAACAAAACAAAAAAAAAAAGGAAAATAAATCTGAATTTTTTCAAAACATATTTCCAAGAAAAATAAAGTAAAAAAAGAGACCCCCTACATCCCCTATGACCCCCCAGTTACATAACTTACAACAGAACTAGTTCAGCCAGGGTGAGAAAATTTATACTATGTATAGTATACTATATGCTATGGACAAACAAATCCTGACAGAGCTCTATGCAAAGATTAAAGTCATGGATAAGACAAGCCACAGTTTGTGATTATTGTAGACAGAAAATAGTCATAGTTAGACCATGAAATCTATCATCTCCATTTCAATAGAAAAGCTGTGTGTTTGTTACTTTACCTATTTATACAAAAATGTCTCATATATGTTTTCAGATCGCTCAAAATTGAAAAATGTCAGGAGAGAGTAACTGATACATAACCTAGTGATTTGCTAAAAAAATTATTCTTTTCATACCTCTTCATCCTATTGTTTTCGCTTTTTTTTTTCCTGTAAACTTTTTTTTTTTTTTTTTGCTTCTGTCCAGGACCTCTTTCTGATGTCATTTTCCTTCCCTTCTCACTCTAGCCCCCTGAAGTAGAAACAGCTGCAATGAAGTGCTCATTTGTAAGGCAGTCACCTGGCCTAAGTTCAAGCATTTTAAAGAAGCAAGGAGGAAGATAATGAATGCCACCTGTTCCCACTTCAAAATCCTGATTACAGGACCAGGGGAGAAAAGAAAAGAAAAAGAGCCCCAACAAATTTGGAAAGAGGTAAAGCTCTCTCTCATATCCACCTGGAGGAAAAAGATTTTAAGAAGTAAATGGGGAAAGGTCTTTGTGATCTGGAGCCTTAAGAAGGGAGAATTTCAACTGTAGAACGACTGGCCTCTCTTCATCAGCAAAATATTTTAGTTTCTGTATATTCCTAGGGTGATGATGCCACTCCACAGCTGTTGCCTTGGTTTTTGGGTTTTTTTTTCAGTTCAAAACATACAATTCAAGAGATCATGTGCCAAGCTTATATCCTGAAAATTCACCCTCTGGGCTCACTAATGCGCCCTTGGAGATTTGCCAGGTGACCTGTGTTCCACTGCTTCTTGCACTCAGTATTGAAAGCAATTGCTAAAGAGCCTAAATGTCTATGGAGACATGGTGATTACAGAGATGGAAAAATCTACCTGAAGTAACCCCTAAATAAAATGACAGAGAAAGAGCATTAGAAAAATCGGATCCAATCAAAATAGCAAGTGAAGGCTAGGGATTGGTGGGATAGAAGACTATGAGAAATAAAGCCTCCCACTGCTCTCCCAGCATACTCTGTGGACAATGCTTCATGAAAGTCTCTTACTTTATCTCAATCCATTTAAGGATGTACTTAGAAAATTCATCCAGATGCAAATTTCACATTACTGTCTGAACCTCTTCAAAAGAAACAAAATAACTACAAACCAAAACAAAAAGCCACCTGTTCATCACTGAAAACATTATATAAGAGGAATAAAAATATCACCACCCATAAAGGAAAGGAATTGGTTTGAAAAATAAATAGATTTCATGCTACCACAAAATCTACCCTCACTTTAAGAGAGTCTAAATATTATGGAAAAATCTTTGGGTAGCATCACTCTTTCAGTGCTGGAGAGATTTTTGATGTTTAGCATTTTCTGTTAGGTTTTGGAGTTTTTTTGGCTTGTTCTTGGTTTGGTTTTTGTAGAAGTCTAGGAATAGAGCTAAAACTGGGGAAAAGTGCACACACCAGGCACCAGGTCCACTGCATGAATTAAATATCATACCTGATTTTCAAACTATAGCTATCCTTCCTTGTGACTAGCTCTGCTTCCATTTCTGCCAATGCAGAGGAATAAAATCAGAGGATGAAAAGGGAAAAAAGAGGAGAGCATCTGGACACAACTTTATGGAGAACAAGGAAATAAACAAGAAAGAAGTGGAAAACTGGAGAAATAGGGAATTCTGACCAAAAAAAGAGGTAGAAACTGGAAAAATTGAACAGGGAAAACAGAGGACCTAAATTCAGAGGATTTGTCATCAGAGTGTTTATCATTCTGTGTAAATAAATCACAAACTATTTATAAAACATAGGATGTGTGAGACACCGGGTTTCTCTGAGAATTCATGTAAATCACTCTTGGACAACTTTTCTTCAGTGTATATTAAAACTGTCTTCTTTAGGCACTAAATCTAAGACACTCTGACACCCAGGTCTCTAATGTACCTGCATCTTAGAGTGATTGAATTAGGCTCCTTAGAGAAGGTTTTTTATTATTATAGGATACAGTTAGGAGCTCACAAGCATGGAATGTCCTAGTGTGCCTATTTAATTGAGTCCATCTGGAATCTTGAAGGACAATTCAGTGTTCCCACACACTAAACATAAAATGCAAAGTCAACAAAAATCAAACATCATTGGTTCATCTTAAAAATTACTGCATCAGGGCTTTGGAGGAAATGAGGAAATGAAACTCTTGCAGAGAACTTAGTGATTTAAGTCCAGAAGATGACTGGTGTGTCTTGGAGACTTGCCTCCAGGAATCTGACTGAACACTTGCCATTTCCCAGATAAGTACAGTAACTACTGGGCAAGAGACAAGACTTCTGTGGAGTAATTCTTCACTTCTATTGAAAATAGGCTCACTGTGCAGAAAGCTATGCAAGATTTATGGCAGCAGACAGTAGAAGAGTAAAAGCAGGCTTAAGTTTTGCAGCCCTGAATTACAAAACCTGAATAAAGCGCATAAATTCCAGTAAGCAGGAAATGAATGTTCATCTGGTGAACTTTGCTCTGAACTGAACACAGCAGTGCATAAAATCTGACATAGGACACAGAAATTTGTCTAGACAATCCCAGTCTGGTTTACTGGCAACAGCACTCCCCAGCCAGGGACTGATCCTGAATAAATTCCTCTGTTCAGACTTCTGAATAAATTCCTCCAGAGAAGGACAAAAAGGAATTTCTGATTACTGATTTCAGACACCAGATATTACATGGTCCTGCAGAGCATGCAATCTGAATATCTGAGTATCAGATACCCTAATCAGGGAACAGACAGTCTGCTATTGTTTCTAGGTGGAAAGACATTGTGGAAAAATGACTGTGGGTAAAATCAGAGGCAATGGAGAAGTTATATTCACATCTTAAGAGAGGTTACAATGGTATGGTAATTTTAGGGAAAAATACAGTTGTGGCTCCCTGGATGGAATGCAGTTGGTGTGTTTGAAACCTGTTCTGGGATGGGTCTCCACATAGTGGGATTGTTTGCAAGTTTTTCCCAATGTCTTGGGATTTCAGAGCCCTCCTCACCATCTTGCCTTTATTCCCAGCTGCCATGTGGAGCGGCATGTGGAAACAGGCACCATCTTTGTCTGGGCAAGCCACATGTACATGACCTGCAGGGAGTGTCTGTCATCTTGTCCCAGCTGCCACAGGGAACTAAGTCAAGGGGGTGACCATTTTTTGGTGAGAGAAAAAAACCCCTCTCTTCCTGTATACTTTTTAAAATCATTATTGCTGTTCTTGCTGTGCATTTCTTATTCCATTGCTGTTTGCTTTCAATGAATTGTGATCCCAATCCAAAGTCTGCTTTTGTTCCTCCCTTGCCAGAGGGGGCAGAGGGAAGGGAGAGGCTAATTTGGAGTTTAATTTCTGGATGGTATTTAAACCACAGTTAAAAAGTTCAACTCCCTAATAATTTGAGCAGTCAGTGGCATTGCAGGACAGTCCCCTTTAAGAGAGAAGTATATACTTAAGGCATCAGTAGTAGGAGAAAGAAGTTGGGAGGTTTTTCATATTGGGAAAAGCAATTCTGCTTTAGAAGTAGCAGTGGCAAGAACTGGGTTTTTTAGATATATTGACTTGCACATCTTCCTTAAGCCACATACACAGAACCCCCAGAGAACTCTGAATCTCTAGAGGTAGAGTTTTGTACAGCATAGACTAGAAAAAGGCAACTTCTGAGAGAGGCTAAAAACTCAAATCAGCTGTTGGAATAACATGAAAGGTTTTGAAAAGAAAGGCCAACTTCTCCAGCTGTGTCTTTGTGAGGCAAATCCATACTTTCAATTCAACAGCTATGAGAGGCTTTCAACAAACACCACATTTTCCCCTTCTAAGTACCCACAGGAAAACCTCCTTCTCCCTCTGGGACAACCTCAAAGGCTTAGTTTTGGATCTACTCCTTGCTGTTCTCAAAAGCTTCCAAACCTGTGCTCCTTGAGACTATCTTCTTGGTATACAGACTGAAATCCCAGGAAAGAACCTGAACTGTGTATATTTGGTTGTGCTGTGAAAAGCTCTCCCTCCATGAGAGGATTTAGTAGGACACAAAACGCAGCGCCCAGGTCAAAGCAAACAGTCAGTCATTTAAAAGCATGCTGAAACACCCACAGAGGAAGCAGCTAAACCCCACACACCACAGACAGACTGTCCTCAAGCCCTGTACAGCCATCTGTCACAGTGAAAAGCTGCTTTTCCCACCTGTGGCTGTGGAGGAGAGCGTTGAAAGCCAATCCATCAGACCAGCTCGTGGTGAAATTGGTAACGTTGACCTGCGGGTACTTGCGAGTCGATTGACGGACCCAGCTCAGCAGAATCATCTCACTGTTTGTCTGCTGCAGCCCAGCCATGATGTTTTTCATTACATCTTTGACCTGCAATAAAGGACAGAATTTGATAAATGATTGAACTTATTAAAAGCTGACTGTTTCTTCTCTTGAAATGAAAAACCTTCCGTTAAATAAATTTCAACCCTAAAGAAAAACTGCTAAGTAATTAAAGATTATATTGTCTCCTCAATATAATGGCAGCAATCTTTAAGCAATCAATGATTGCTCAAAGACAACAGCTACTGACATGCATGAATTCATTCATCCCTGTGCCACAGGTGAAGCAGGGACAGAGAAAGCACATTTGTTAGCATCACTTGTGGTAACACAGTTTTTTCAAGATAAGTATTTCTCCTTGTGGTTTTCTTTGATCTGGAAATACATCCTAAGTTAATATAAGACATTCCAGCAAAAGTTGATAAAATGATGAATAGCATAAAGAGTGGATCATGTTTTTGACTTAAAGATACAAAATATATTTGCATACATGTACTTGGATGAAAAGTCAATTTCATTGCATGCACTAAAAGAGTATTGCATATATTTCAATTTTATTATTATAATGAAGTTTATATTCCTTTTTCACTAGAGAGAGTTTACCAATCTACAGTTATTATTTTACAAAAAGTCTAAAGACTTTTATAAATATTATCCTGGAGTTTGACATAATGCAGTAGATTTTTTATTTCCTAACAATTTCTCTACTAGTTAAAGCACACATAAAACTTCTATTAAGAATTATTTTCCTGTAAAGTAGCACCTTTTAAATCATTTCTTTCCCCATATATCTTTTAGAATAGCAGCTCTTTTAAATTACTCCCTAAGATATAATTTAACTATAAAGTTGCTTATTGCTGCTTATTCACTTAGGGAATATTGCATTTCATTATCATTTTCCCCTTGAATTGCTCTGCTGCCAGTATCAGTCATTCAAAGAATAACATTCATGGCAGAATCTACTTTATGATAAAGTGTGGACCACTTTGAATCTGTAAAAATTGTAAGATAATATGCAGAAGCTGTAATCTGAAAGAACAGTCAACAAAAACAATGAAAATTCTTTACTATGACATTGTAGAAAAAAAAACAGAGATAACCTTTTAATGCTGAATACAGTAAATTGCTCACTAGTTTCACAGTAATTAATTCAATCATTTGATTTTGTGAAGATATGAATTACTGAAATAACATTTTGGGTTTGCATCTCAGATGCATATTGACCAAAGAGTATCAGGGCCCTTAATTTTCCTTTTGAGACTTAAGTGTAAACTTTACATTATATGTTATTATTTTCTAAGATGGAAGGAGAAATTTATCCTCTAAATTTCATGGGATATGTTCCTGACTTCAGTCTTAGATTTCAATTTGCACTAATGAAAATTAACAAAAATTCAGTCACATAAGAATATTTGTTATTGTTGTCTCCATTTTTACATCAGGAGACAGAAAATAAAGTGTAAGAAAATTAGGAAATATGCTCTTTATTTTTGCTTCGTATGTCTGAGTGGGTGTTTTTAATTTCTTGACATTTTTAACATCTTTACTTTTGAGAGATGCCAAAGCTGATTTACATAATGTAGCAAGAAGATGTGATTTGGCCTCTGTATTCCTAGGCACCTTCACTACTATAAAAATACAGAATCTTGGTTTTTTTCAATAATCTGGATGCTGAAAAAGAAGAAAACTTTGGCAATTAGCATCTGTTGCACCAAACATGCAATAAGAAAGACTAGAAAATACTAAACTTAAGGAGATTTGTCCAAGTTAAGATTTCATTGTTTATTTTGGTTTTTATCATATGCTTATATTTACAAATGCAGATTTTTCTGGATATTACAAGGAAGCTCTAACTTTTGAATAATGCAACACACATTTGCATTAAAGGATAAATGAATGAATGCAGGAACACCATATTTAGAAATGGAAGAGTTCATAACACAGAATAGATTATGTGTTTAAGCTGATAGCAAAGAGAAAGGAGCTATGGCTATGAACAGAGATGATTAGACAAAATTAGTTAAAAAATGGGCCCTCAGGAAGGAAATTTTTCAGAAGAAGCCAGGTAATAAGTCCAAACACAGCATTTATTTTTACTTTTCTGTAAATGAATACAAAACAGCTTCAATCTCACCTTGTTGAGTTAAATATGCTAACAGTAGATAAAGTTTTGCTCTTCTTTTCCTGCATTTCTTTCCAACAGTGAAGACTGTAAAATTTATGATTTTTTGTTGCCTCCTAGGGTAAGTAACACATTTAAAATAATGGAGTAAAAGAGTCTGACCTCATCCTGAATGCTGAGGCCCCTTCCTGTTCAGTGAGAATTGGTGGATAACTCCACTTTTACGGCTGGAGCCACCTTGTCCACCTGAGTGTCCTGAGGGGCATCGCCATCCCACCCCACCTTGGTGGCACCATGCCACACCTGCAGCACAGCCCTACCCTGTCTGCAGGATCACTGGGTCCTGAGGCAGGATCAGTGCCTGAGCACAACAGTGCTGGCTGATATTCTGGTGCAAGGGAAGCTTTTTGAAGGCTTCTTGGTTAAGATGTACTGCTGGAAAAGTGGCACACAGAGATGTGCTCATGTCAGCCTGAAGAGCTTTCAGACAAACTCCCCCAGCATCCAGGCTCAAATACTGCAGATATTTCAAAGTGCCTCTGCTTCTTGCTGCCAGGTGATGAGTTGACCTCTGCTACTCATTTCTTTTTTACCTCTCCTTTCTAATGCAGTGTATCCTGGCAGGACACAAAGCTTTCAGGTGTAGGAAACTCTGACTTCCAGAGAACAGATATTCTTGCTCTTCCTGGGGAATGGACATATGCTATGGCAAAAGGAAAAGATTAAATTTTGATAGAAGGGGGAGGAAGGACAATACAGACATCACTGAGATGGCTTCAGAAATGCCAGGCTGCCAAAAGGAAAGCTGTGGACAGAATGAGAGCACCGCTGTTCTTGTCACCACATGAAGACATTGGCCAAGAGCAGCACAGCCAGCCCTGGCTCACAGCACCAATGGACCTTTGATCTTCCCACTGCAGGGCCATGTCCTGGAATCTGGGCATATGTTGATGTGTGTGTAAGATGAAAAGGAACACAGCATGATCTCAGGCTCACACCACATCTCATTCACCTAAAACCAACACTCAGGCATGTAACATTTTAAAAGACTGGCACTTGGCTTCAGTATGCCAGACCCTAGAAAAGAGGGAGGGAATAAATAATCTGAAAAGAAAACTGTTCTCAAAGCAAGAATTTGCCATTTTTCTTAATAAAATAGAAACCTTACATCTCCCTGACAGAATCACTTAGCATATTTTACTTGCTAGATTTCAAGTACTCTGACTGCATAGATTACATTTTTATAGCTAGAACCACTAAACTCTTTCCAAGTACATTTGATAGAACACTTTTAAGGACATTTTCATAGATATTCAAGACACCTATCAAAGTAAAGGATATTCTTTGTTCACTGGTTCAAGGTGGATTGACAGAAGCATTTTATTTCCGTAATCAAAAATCAAAATTAAAATGGTAATTCATATTAAAATACTGACGTGCACAATAACCCTGATGCTTTTACTAAGTCTCCAAACGAGGCTTTCAGGGTGTTGAAATGCTCCCCTGTGAAATATTTTCCTTATGTATAGATCTACTATTTTATGATTTTTCCCAGAGAAAGTCAAGACTTGGGCCAAATATTTTTGCCAGGGATTTTCTTTCATGCTTTACATGAAAATAAGTTCACTCCTAAAAACATAACAAAAGAATTTATACACTGCCATATAGAATGTTTTTCCACTCTCAAGGGAGTTCATCAACAGTTCACAAATTAATAGTTTTCCTTTGTTTTTACTTAAATGTTAATGCTGCAGTGAGGCTGAGATCACAGAGCTGGGAGAAAGAGGGCAGCAGCTTCAAGGAAACAGAGTCTGATGGATTTGGTATCATAAGGAGCTTTGGCAGCAGGTGCTCAACTCAGAACAATGGTTCAATTTCAAGGAAAATTTTAATAACAATCTGTAAAAGAACAGACTAGATAAGAACACAATCATCACAGAGGATACAGAAAGCCATAATATTTGCACTGCTCAGATGCACTGCCTCTACCACCTCAACCACTGCCTCTCCTCAATGGGACTGCTGATATCCATTTGGATTGGTACTTGTCACAGTCATATTTTCTGGAAAAATCCCTTTGCCCAGGATCCTTCTCCTGGGAAGCTGAGAAGCCTCAGAGAAAAAAAGAAAACAATATTATCTCATTTGCTTCTCCTGTGTTTTGCTGCTTTGGAATGTGTTTGGAGATTGTTTATCCAACTGGTGATTGTTTCATTGGTTTCATGTGAATTATTTTGACTTATTGGCAAATCAGTGCCAAGCTGTGCTGAGACTCTGGAAGAGGTCACAAGTTTTCATTATTAATTTTTTAGCCCTCTGTAAGTATCCTTTCTGTATTCTTTAGTATAGTTTAGTATAGTATTCTTTAATATAATATAGTATCATAAAATAATAAATTAGCATTCTGAGAACATGGAATCAGATTCATCATTCCTTCCTTCTTCTGGGAACCCTGAAAATACAATAGGTACTGTCACTGTTCCTTTCAAGCACCGTTCTTCTACCATCTCTTCTCTTAAACTATTTTTATACAAAGAGATAAAAATTTTTGTGAGACTATCACATTGCCATATGTAAGTACAGTTGTGCCCTTGTGTGGTCCTGCCTGCAGGACATGAAAGTGGAAAAGCTTCTTGCCTGTTCATGTACAACAACACAAGTGCTCACATAAAAAATAATCTCATGTCTTTTCATGTTGTTTTTTGTTTTAGATGTAGACAGATGATTTTCCTCTAAGTGACTCTTCTCAGGGTCTGCAAAAGCAGGACTGGGCCAACAAACACAAACTCACTAAATCAAATGGCCTGTGTATTCCTATTCATTTGTCTTTAAGCCTTCCACAGACTACAGACAAATGTAGTAGTCTTGGTGTTTTACCAAGCTGAGACAAGTGACAGATAAGTTTGGTGACCCTGACTCTGTATGAACAACTTATTGTGTTTCCAGCTGCTTCTTGCCAGGAACAATCTGGGATAGGCAAACCAACAGGAAGAAGAATTTCTTAAGAAATTTACAGCTTTGTGTCACCATAAATTCTGTCAATATGAAAGATCATACCTATCTATAAACAGGGCAGAACAGCCACTAACATATTCTAGATCATGCAATTATACTTCAAAATTTGAAAGAAAATCTGGAAAAGAGCAGACTTTCTCCACAGAGCTGTAAATAAGCAAATTTACTTTGAACTCTTCTAATACTTTGAAGGGAAATAGGTGGCAAACTAAGGGCTCTGAGTGTTTTGGGTTTTTTAAGGAGAAATGCCAAAATATAAATCTGCCTTTTTCTTTTAATTACTCATCATTTAGCAACAACAACAGGGTTATTATTTAATAATGGCTTCTTGTTTTCAATCAGGTTTTAGCTACTCTTTAGAAAAAAAACCTAAAACTAAATTCTAGACAAATTATAATATTATTTACAGAAATTTAAATAAAAAGAGAAGTCCAGAAGGTGCAGGTCACTTTCAGTACTTCACAACTAGAAAAAAATTAAACACTGATGCCAAACTGATTTTTTGCCTTTTTGCTTCTATATATTCTCATATATTTGTAGTTCTATAGCCTACTATAGTATAACTACATAGATTCGTAGCTAGCTTTTCACCTAATCTGTTAGACAGAAAGACAAAATACATTCCTAAAGGGCCTAGTCCTAATCTGGGAACCAAGTTTAAAACAGCATCTTGAGACACTTTCTAATGAATAAAGTATAGTTAGTATCTAAAGGGTGGGGTTCTGGAAAAGGGTGGAACCAAGGGGGGGAATCACTTCATTACCTGTGCTTCTAATTGAGAATGCTTGTCAAGTATGCTAATTTTATAAAAGTATGCTAAATTTATAAAGCTGTATTTGCCCTATGTGGGGTGGGTATGTTTCCATACTTTCTGCTGAGGGCTCCAGTTAACCAGTTTTGAATTTCCTCCTATACTAATATTGCCTCAAAAGTGTGTTGTTTTATTTCTAGATCTTTAGGGTATCACAGAACTCCAAGTATAGACTAAAATTGGACTGAATTATGACTATGCTGGCAAAGAGTCACACTTTTAATCACTGCTGTGTAAAAATGATCCTTGGACCTTTCATCCATGGGTGGTTGAAGCTGAAGCCATGACACCATCACAGGTGCCATCACAGTTATCACCAGGCTCAAGATGAAGCTTGAAATGAATCATTTTTGCACTGCAGACAAAAGGTTTTTGGTTTTGACATGGCTGCTGTCAAAAAGCTCATCAGGCTACACCAGAACCTGTGTCTTCTGTGTGTCTGTGCAAGTACATGTTAAAAGAAATGGTGGGAGTGATTGAAAATAAATTACTAAGTATATAGCTAATACTAAAGCACACCGTTAACACTGCTTCAGGATAAAATATGAGGAAAACAAAATATTAATTTGAACATGAGTCATCTCAGTCCATAATTTATTCAAATTAAAACATAATGATTAAAGGATTATTGGTAAAAGTTGTATAGCTAGGTATCATATTCCATCTGCTCTTAATAAGTAATTTAGATCAATTTTATGCAATTAAACTAGGAATATTGAAACAGAGACAAAGGAAGAAGTGAGTTAACAATCTGCAGCTTTTTTCTGTTGCTATTGTCCTGTAAAATGAGAATAAAATTGTTCCCTACTCAGATGAATGATACAAATCTTATTTTTGATAGGAGTGCTTCAGTTTTAAAGTCTTTTAAGCTTTGTTTCCCACCACCTTTTATTTTTATTCTATAAAACACTTGTGGATTACTGCTTGGGGAGCATACTCAACACTATAGACAGACTCTTAGCCCAGATTCATACAAACACATGGATTCAGAGCATCTAGATGATAGATCTTTTTGAATTTTGATTTTACTGCCATTTCAGAATTTTTATAAGTTAAGTGTCCTCATCTACCATGCTG
Organism: Agelaius phoeniceus; assembly: GCF_051311805.1. Taxonomy (NCBI): domain Eukaryota; kingdom Metazoa; phylum Chordata; class Aves; order Passeriformes; family Icteridae; genus Agelaius; species Agelaius phoeniceus. Next base: position 10,648,132 of record NC_135266.1, on the reverse strand, counting down.
GTTTTTATGAGATCCATTTCATATTTCTCCAAAGAGAAAGGAAGCTAAATGAGCCACATCTGCTTCAATAAATAGGCAGTCTAGCAGCTTTTTAATGTTCTAAAAATAATTTTTGGCAGGATGGGTCAGCAGCAAAAAGCAACTGATTTGATTATTTCATTAAAATGGAGAAGTCACTCTTTCTAAGATACTGAAAAGAAATCCACATTGCCTTTGTCTATCCATTTTTGTTAGGATAACTCATATATATCATCTTGCAATATCTGACTGTGATATTACAAAAAAAGTCAAAAAAGTTTCTGCTAATCCTGTAAAAATTATTTTTTCTTCTTAACATTGCCAATATCCTTGATAATATGTTAGCAGGCTGCCATAATATTTGCTGATTTAGCACATTGCAGTGTCTATGTTTACTTTGTAGGTTGTTGCTGGATAATGATGGAGAAAAGATCAGTGGAGTAAAGGTATTTCCTTAGGAAGTAATGAGCAGTGCCACTCACCTGCCAGTGGAGGATTATATTCCAGATCAAACCAAGGGTCAGCTTATGATTTCCATCCACAATATCTGAGCTCCCTATATTTACCAAATCAACCTATTATAGAAACAAAAAATAATTGTAAAAGATTAATAACAAGCATAAGAGGCTGGAAGGAGATGAAGGGATAGGCTAAGGCAAATCTCCCATTTTTTTTCTGTTGTTCCATAAACATACAACTCACATTTTATAAATGCCACAGTTAATGTTCTGGAAAAAACCAGCAGTGATCTGGAGTTCCTATTATTCCAGTTACAGCATGTTGTGAAACATAAAATGAAAAGCAATAGTTATAATAACTTAAATATCACTTATATTAAGCTTCTACAATTACAAATCACACAGACAGAAAAACTACTGTACTCTGCTTTGTACTACCTTACATAATATAATTTTCTGAATGTTAACACTTGCACATCTAGGCACTGTAAGAACCTAAAAACCCAAGACATTATATATTTAAATTAAAATAGAACTTAATTTCCCTTAATTCAATTCCATAATGTATAAAGAAATATACAGGATGTGCTCTGGAATACAGATAAAGCAGTGATTGTGATCTAACAAATCTTTTCCACAACAGTTCATCCAGTAATGTTGTTTTCCATAATTGTATCAGGCATTTGTAATTTCATAATGCATCATTATTTACCACCATGGAATTTTCCTTCCTCCACATGGGAAATGATCCTTCACCCTCCCCCAGTTTTATACTATCTGAATAAGGAAGCCAAACTCAGGGTTATAAATGGAAGACTTTAAGCTGTTCTGCACATTTGGATAGAATCATGACTCTAAAATTGGCATCCTTGCTGTTTCATAGATGCAATTTTTCATGGTCAGAACTGATGGTTTTTATTGCAAAGTGCCCCATTCCTTCACAAACTACATTCTGCAGTCTCTAGTGCAGTTCTGAAGTTATTTGAAGTTGCATCTGCAAATTTAATAAAGTTTTCACCCTCAAAACAAGATGCTTTATTTTAATTTTTGGTTCTTTTTTTCAATGCATTTATGGGTCATTTTTACAAACCAAAAATCAGATCTTTTATCAAGAACTCTAAAACTCTTAAAGAGCTCTTTTCTTTAAGAATTCCACAATTTTTTGTATTAAAAGCACATGAGACTGGCTATCTATTTTAACCATCAATGTCTTGGAACATTTCCCCAAATGGAACTTAGACTTTGCATGCTAAATTTAAAATGGAATCCCCTGCAGCAAGTGACACCCTACAATTAGGGTTTATTAGGGCAGTGCCTGCATATTCTACAGATCAAATCCATTCTTGGAAGGGGAAGCCTGAACACCCAGAGCCCACGTCTCTTTTACTGAAGCAGAGGAACATTGCCCAGTTTGCCAGAGACAGGTCTCAGCCTATACTGGGGCAACCCCCCGCCCCTTACATCCCCCATGCCCCTCCCTCAATACTTTCACTTTTCTATGGGAAGAAAAGGCCTATGAAATGGATTGACTGGAAGCAGTAGCATTGTTCAGTGTTACCACCCAGAACCTCAGAGCAAAGATATCAGCAGAAAAATCTGGACTAGTCACAGGCTTTAATTCACTTTAGAACCATTGATTTTGCTTTCTTGAAGTCCCAGAGGAATAATTTGTCAAATTATTGAAGCTTAAGGAAGCTATTTCAGAGGCAGGTCTTTCAACTTCATATAGACAAGATACAGTATATCTTTACATATACTGTACCAATTTTTATATAGTTTACAAGGTTTTCATTACATGAATATAATGGCCACTGGATGACCACTTCACTTGCTAAAACAATGTTTCTTCTTCTATCTTCTAAAATTGGAATACTCTCTCTTTTCTTCCCAGATTTGAAAGGGACTTTCCAGATTTGTGTTCTGGAAAATGAGTGAAGAACACCCCAGTGGGTTCATCGGAAAGGTACTGAGTACTTAAAAAAGTATTTTCTATGATTATTTGTAACCAGTTTTCCCAGAAGCAAAACCTTCTTGTATAGTGTGAAATAATGTATTGATGATTTTTTTCCCCAATAGTGTCAAATGTTGCAAATTTTGAACAATTAGAAGCTTTTCCTTTTATTTCTTTACATCAAATACCATTAAAAAAATAAAAATCAAGCTGGAGGTCTTTATGTCAAGGGTCACATTCTCATTTATGTACAAATCTTTAGGTGGATTACCTTAGATTTATAAAATCAGTAACTTTATTCAGCACTTGAAATCAAGCATTACTGACCTCCTGCAGCTATCAAGAAATCCAATATAATATACAGCACAGAATACATTATCTCTGTTTCGTCACCTCTTACTGTGAAGTTTAAGTAAGTGTTATAGTTTTTTTTTAATTTATTCTTGAGGAGAGTTATGATAAAATTAGTGGGCCAGACGAAATGTCTGCTAAAATTATGGGTCCATTAGAATCCCTGCATAAGGAAGACCATATGAGAATATTTAATCAAGAATGATTCACAGGATACCGGCTTGAAAAATCAATCTTTACAAAGTAGAATTGAAAGTGATATTGATATGATTAGTATTGTGAATCATGAGAGACAGTTGCCTTTGAAACTTAATAAAAAAAATATTGTAGGAAAAGCCTTGGGTTTTCAGGGTTCATAATTGTCAGAGACTGTGAGTAAATATTTTGATAGGCAGCATCTTTTAATCAGCTATGTTTGACTTCTTGTATTTAACTTTTAAAAATTTATTTTATACACCCTTCATTAGAATAAAATCATGGAGGTTGATCTGGCTTCAGACAGCATCCATTACGGATATATTAGCCAAAATTCACTGGAAAAGGATTTTAAACCCCTTAAAACACATTTGACCCTGATGCGGAATGGGAAAGTATCCAATCCACATTGATAAATCTTCTTTGACTCCAGTACTTTTATACTATAGACCAAGGTGTTTGATTCAACACCTATAAAGCATTTTGTGTGCTGTCTACAGGCTGTTCTGAGCCTGTCTGGCTGAATACTTACATTATTTCTCTGCAAAAAGTGGATTGCTTTGTTGACATTGTTCAGAGCATGAACTTTTGTGGAGCCCTTTTCTTTTGCCTACAAAGAAAATAAACCAAACATTACTGTCCATAATCAGAATGTAGAGTACACTATCTGTGACTCACATCTTATATTACACCTGTACTTTTCTATTTCACAAATTTATGAGAATAGAATACTAACATACACTGGGATTATGCAGCTACCAACATAAAATAAAGTTAATTGTGAAACAAACTAGATCCAGAGTTAGAAGGTAACTTTCAGTGAAGGAATCATTAAAATGCATATAAAATTAGCTCATTCCAGATTCCTTTTATCATGATTAGTTGTCTTCTGCATGGCACAATTTAAGAACATTGCTATGGCAACTAAACAAATAAGCATCAGTTTGTGTAATATTTATGTACAAGTGCATTATCTCTGGATTTTGATTCTCAGTCTCCCAGCCTTCTTATGAGAAGATGCTGTAGTTACAAATTCCAACTAGGAACACAAGAGAAGGCATTAAAAAATGTGTGTGACTGTGTCACTTTAGAATTTCCAGGTTAATAAAGCTAGCAGTTCTCTCTTTTCAGACAAGTACAATCAGAAAAGATGGACCATATATACAACATTAGAAAATCATTCTTATTCTACACATTAAATTCTATTCCAGCTAAAATCCAGATATCTAAATGAACCCTGCCTCAGTCATGTTTCTTAGTGGCACACTTAGTAAGTGCATCCAATAAAGCAGAATATTTTCATTTCAATTATAGGCCTTGCAAAGTGTTATTGTCTAATACAGCTCTCAGTCACAATGGTTCCTCAATTTCAAATGAAACTGAAACCTAATTAGACACCTAAAAATAGTTTTCACAGGTCCTCATCAATGGAAGAAATTGGTGAATATCAACTACTACAATTATCACAACATTAAAACTTCAATTTACAGTAAATGTGTTACAAAGCACATACAAGTTTTTGGCCTGCAAGGCATTCCAGGAGCTCCAGAAGTCTTCGTCCATCTCGAAAATCATTAAAAAGGTCTTCAATGTGACGTCTTCCAAACTGAAATGAAACAATCCCTCTGGTTAGTTCAAATGCCAAAAATAATAATTCAAAAAAGACCAGAAAGCTGTAAAAAGCCAGTGTCAGAATACATATGGAATGTAGGACTCAAAGTAAAAGAGCTAAATACATTAAAGCTCACAGGATTTTTACATATATATCTGTCTTAAACAGGGTTCTATTGTTTAAGAGACAATGACGCTTACTTTATTTCAAGTACATGTCATTATTTCAAACAAATAAGCCAGAACTAAATACTAATATATCTAGAAAACAAAGAAGACTTTGCAATCAAGGTGCAAATCAGGAAAAAAATAGGAACAATAATTAAAAAAAAACAAAAACAAGAAAAGAAACAAGAAAAAAAAAACGCTCCAAACACAAAGGAAATGATTTAAAATTTAAGTGCCTAGTACAAGCTCCATGTGTCAGAAAAAACACTGGAAGTACACAGAGAGAGATGAGCCAGACTTACCCTAGTCAGGATCTTAGAAACAGATCTATGTTCATAGGCCATGGAATTGTACTGGGTTGTGGCCTTATTTCTCTAAGTGGCTGACAGACAACTCACATTTTGTACTTAGCATCAGTGAAAGATGAAAGGAAATACTTGTGATTTTTCCCCATATGACAATGTTAAAAAAATCACTCTTTCTAAAATTCAAACCAATTTTTTGATCTGATGCTTTGACTAAAGCATGAAATATTAAAATATAGACATATTTTTTTATAGTCTAGTCACTGAGCAAGTTTTATATGCACCTCTAAATTTTTAGATATTTTTGTATGTATGAGAGCATTGAGAACCATAGTAAAAAGTAGTGATTATTCTGTGCCATGCAAAATAATTTCACATGTCCACATATTTTCTAATTTGTGAAGTTTGATGGATGCTTTGATAGATTTGAGAGCAAGTGTCTGTATTCCAATTTTCTAGAACTGATGCCATGATGACCTACATTGCACATCTTCCATTTTTACCACAGAGCAATGTAAAATTGGGAGAAAATTTGTGTTATAGAGAAAACATTTGCTTTCCTGTAAGCAATGTTGTTCTGGTATTTACTGCAACCCTCACTAGAGCTGGGAATTTTATGAAAAACCTTTTTTGTTAGGAAGTACCAATTCCTTTGGAAGGTTACCTGAACAGAGGACAGAATTAAGGACAGTATTCAGTTTGAAATTATTTTTTTCTCATCAACACATAGTTATGGGTACAGCACTGACTTGAGTGCATTAGCTATTTTACCATGACCTTTCTCTCTGACTGCACTTCTGAAGCAAAAGCTCCTTTCAATCCCTTCAGTTTTTGGTAAGGCCTTGTTTCTCTTTCATGGAACAAACAAATCCACAGCATCACAAATTTTCAACAGCAGTGGGAATCCTAGTTTTCTAGACAGTTTTCACACCGTGCACAACCCATCCCAACTAAGCTAATTTCTATTTATTTAACACTTTATTAAATATCTGAAAACCAGTACAGAACAGATACACATATGATTTACTTCAACTACTCAAGACCTTGAATTACCTGTTTAAGTAATAATGCCCAGAAACTCTATTTCCTGCCTCATATTTAGTATGTGAAATAGTTTTATAAGAATGCTTTACATTATGGGATAAAAAAATCATGTGCTCTGATGTGAGTCAAGTCATGTACAGAATTCCTGAATCTATAGGACAAAGTTACAATCAAAACATGCAACTAAATCAGAGATCTTATTTTGTTCCCTAATCTTGCAGAACAAAAGTCATTTTTGCAGAGGGGAAACAGAAGATCTCTGTACTTTAAGGGAGCTTTTTCACATTCTTTAGAAAGTTGGAGTGATCAATAGGCTCTTCTGCAACACTATGAAAGAGTTGTGCCCATAATGCTACTGGATTTCTCTGGGAATATGAGAAAAATGACATTTTGACAATTATACTGGTTTGTATCACACAGGAAAAACAAAACTGGCCTTCATAACTGCCTGTGTCTCTGTCTTTCCTTCTTTTTTTCAGCATTTAAGGTATTCATAACATTTATGTTGAAATCAATCTAGGCAGTCAAAAATTCTGCTTAACAAATAATATGTTGGTTTTGGGTGGTTTTTTTTGGTAAAGATTTTAGAAAGAAAATAAACACATAGCATGGTATTATCCACAGCAGGACATATTAATTACAAGTAAACCTTAAACCAGAAGTTCCATTGATTTTTTAGGATCTTGGAAATATACCTTCCATTAATCACAACTAAAAATACACTAAGGCACCCTACACTACTGCCACACATATAATTTTAAACCTGAGGAAAGTTGTTTTTCTGGCAATGGGGTAATTGAATATCTTAACTGGATTGGCATTGCAGTAAGTCCTGAGATACACAGGGCTCAAAGTTGCATCAAGCAAATTTATTGTCATTGGAAAGTGTCTGTTAACTTGAACTTTTGAAAACAGATAAAAAACAAGTGTGGCTTGCTAAACAAATACCTACCTAGTCATTTGTTATACATTCTTGCTGAAAATAAGATTTATAAAAAACTTTTTTAGGTTGTGACCTAAAACCACTGCCCTTTACCTAAGAGAAATGAAAATGTTCAGAAGACTCTCCTCTACCATTTGTTACACATGTTGATGTATTATTCACCCTATATTACAAACTTATCCAAAACTTAAAGTTAAAGAATGCCCAGAATAGTTTCCACCTGAATTGTTGGTTCTCACTCAACTGTCTTTTTTCAACACCACAGCAATGGGAGAGATGGGGGAAACAAGAGAGTACAGGACACAGAAAGGACTAAAGATATTTGATATAAAGAATAAGGTGACTTTTCACCAGAAGCAGAAATTCCTTTCTAGAAGTAGAACAAAATTAAAATCTAAGATAAGACTTTGTTCTGAATTACTAGAAAGACTAGGTGTTGCAGACATCTTTTATGAAAAATCCTTTCCTTAGGATTTTTCCTCCTGAGAAGCTGAGAGGCCTCAGGAACAAAATGTAAACAATGGTTATGTGCTGCTGTGGAATGCAACAGGTGCATCTGGGATTGGTCTCATAGAGTTGTTTCTAAGTAATGGCCAATCACAGTCACACTGGCTCAGACTCTCTGTCCAAGACAGAGATTTGTTATCATTCTTTCCTATTCTAGTCTTAGCTAGCCTTTTGATGAAACCATTTCTTTTATTCTTGTAGTATAGTTATAATGTAATATATATCATAAAATAATAAATCAAGCCTTCTGAAACATGGATCAGATCCTTGTCTCTTCCCCAATCCGAAAACCCCTGTGAACACCATCACAACTAGGGATTTAAGTACATAGCAGTTTTGTATATAATTTTAATTTACTGTCTTTGAGTGAAATAAAGATGAAAACACAAACTTTTTTGGTTAACTAATAGAGCTGTTGGCTGCAACTGCTTATCTATGCACAACACAAGGGGACCTGAAGGAAATCCAATGTGTCTATTTTAAAAGAAAATTACCAAAAAAATTACACACATGGGAAGATATGATTCTTGTTTTATTGTGGATTAAATTAACTCTCTAACTTAAATAATGACTGAGGAAATTAATTCACAAATTTCACCGGTATGGAAAAAAAAGTTAAACTACCCTACACCACACCATGGTCAACTACATAAGCTTCAGCCTTAGAACTATGTGGGACTGTACAAGTAACAGGTGAGGAAAATGTGGAATTTGCAGTAAAGTCTTCCCCCAGGTGTTGTAAGGGAGTGAAGCACACTTAGAATATTCCATGTAGTAACTCAACTGCATGTATATATTCTAGAAAGCTTTCAGTATCAAGAAGATTAAAATTATATCTCTGATGTGTTCCAAACTCAGAAAGGAACTGAAACAATTTAATGCCAAAGAACGTTACCTAAAAACCACAAAAGCTGGTGAAGAAGGAAAAAAAAAAAGGAAAATCAGGAAATAGATAGAATAGTTTTAATAGATAACTGAAGATGTAAATTTTTTGGTTTGAATACATTTAGGTATCTCAAAACATCAAGCTTCTTCCTACTAATCTCACTGCTATCTACTATCATTGTCATTCCTGTGTTCTTTCCAAAGACTCCATAATAGACCTCATTGTCTCTATGTAAATTATACAAATAAATTTTATCAAACAAGTAAATTATTTAATCAGCTTATTCATCAGATACATTAAGGAGGGAGCTTAATGTGGGAAGTATTACATGAAAAGCTGGTGTTCTGTGAAAAGCTCTCTATTCAGAGATACATGCAAGTCAGTAATTATTAAAGAAATACAGAGAACATAATGAAATAATTAAAAAATAACTTGCCCAGAGAAGGCACAAATACATCTGTTCATAAACATTGGCTCTCCAAGGAGTTAAAGCTCAAAAAAAAAATTATTAGTATAAAGCTCTTAGCAGCTTTATATTTTAGAACAAATTAGCAGAGGCAAATTCTTTATGAGAGGAAAGTTGAGCAAAGGGAAAGGAAACAGGAGAGGGAGAGTTGGAGAATGAGGGGAAAAGAAAGGAAGAGATAGTGACTAAGAACAAATGTTGAGGTTTAAGTGGGACCATGGAGAGGACATGAGGAAGTGGGATTGAAAGCATACCTCAACCCTAGAGGCATGGCTGTAGGAATGGCAGGGAAAAGCAACCACAAATGGGGGTTCCTTAAGGAAAGTTATTGCTCCAACTTCCAGTGGACAGTTTCCCAGGCAGAATGGGAGGGCTGATTATGTTCCTGACTCTATAAAGGAGTCCTGGTCCACTTCTGTGATGAAGAAGTGGGAAATCTTGTGATCAAGATTAGAGGGACCTGCCCAGTCAGGTGGAGGAGAGGGATAACAAGGATTACTGGACTGTGTGGATCTGAGGGCCTGGCACATCAGCCCCACCCTGGGCACCAGAAAGATCTGTTCTGTTTTAAGCCCAGTTTGCTACTAAGCCCCACACAGCTGCTCACTCACTTCCCCCAGCCCAGCCACACACTGCCCAGGGAATGGGGCTTGGCATCTGTTAGTGAGCAACTGTATTGTGCATCACTTGTTTTTCTCGGGGTCTTTCTGTGTGGATTTTAGGGCTTTTTATTTTTTTTTTTTTCAAACCTACATTATTTTTCATTATCATTAATATTATTGTCAATTATTAAATTTTTATCTCAACCTACAAACTTCTCCTTTTGATTCTCTTCCCTGTTCCACTGGGAGGAGGAGGGAGGGTGGAGTGAGCAAGCAGCTGCATGGTGCTTAGTTACCAGCCAGGCTTAAACCACAACAAGCCATAAATTTTCTCCCACAAACATGAAGGGTAGACATTTATTTCTATTTCCTAAGATTCATACACATGCCAAATTTCAAGCAATGAGCCCATAATAACAGCTCCAGCAAAATACATGATAACAGAAAATTGAAACACAACTATTATTTGAAGTTTTTTAATGAGAATATATTTTTACTGTTTCCTAAAACTGTCACGTAACAGATAAATTTTCACATTTTTTAAAGAAAAATTACAAGTAGTAAAAACTTGACTTAAGAAGACATCTCTGACTTTTCATTTTCTTTTGCAGACAAATATGCACTTAGATTACACTTTTTGTTTGAGGCAGACTAGACCAAGAAGATTATTACAGTAAGACAAGTTGGATGCTATTTCTTCTGAATTTTACAGCATTATTGGCTTATTATTATCATTTCATATTGGAAATCTAGCAACTGAAACTATCAGCAGATGGAGAGAGACAGAGAATATATTGAAAGATAAAATGCACCCTAAAGACAGAGAATTCAAGGTTCATCACGGCACTAGACAAAAGGTTTAAAGTTATACTAGCTGTACATAAGAAAGATCAGCTTACAATAAAACTAACAGACACAGAAGCCTTTCTGACTTTTAGGACAGGTAAACAACTGAGATTTGACCTTGGGACAAGACCTCTGACTCCACAAGGGACAGGAAACCTGGGCTGCAGAGCCTGGAAGGGAGCTGCAGTGCATCCATCTGTGCCCCCAGCATGCAGGGCTATGGCACAGAGAGGCAGAGGTGCCTGCAGTTTGGGCAGGACCTCAGAGTGCTGACTGATAAAGGAAAGCTTAAAAGACAAGGTACAGTCCAGAAAGGCAAAAGGATATAAGCCATGAGTCTTTATACAACTTTTTCAAGTAATTGTCTCAAGTTCAGTTTGTAAATCTCTAAATTTTGCTGAGTAGATGTCAGTATGAAAGAAATTAAAACTTAGTTGGCTCACAAATGTTACTCTTAGTAAGACTTGAAAGAATCAGCCTTTTCTTGCAGTCAAAATATTTGATGTTTCACTCTGCGAAACAATAAAGAAATTATATTGAACTACTCTCAACAGATCTTTTAAGTCAGTTTTAATAAAAGAAGGACTATAAATACTTGTTCTTGCTCTGCTAAATATATTAAAAGTTCAATTTCTCTCCCCAACATCCTTGCTTTTGGTTTGTTCAATTCTGCTGGGAAGTTCATCAAAGTGACTGACATTTTCTTTCATTGATGCTAGATTACTGTTACAGCAGAAAAGGATATTGTCCCACTCCAGAGGGAAGAAAGATGCACCAGACATTGTTTAATTATGCCTTAGCTTCATGGACTCATGGGAAGCATCAAAAAATGACTTGCCAGCCATGCCATCCTCTCTCCCTTCAGCATTCTTTTCCCTGATAGAACATGGATGCACCCCTTCTGCTGCAGCTGAAGCTCTCTGTTGCTCAGCTGGAGCTCAAACACTGCACAAGCACTTTGCTTCCTTACTGTCAGGGATCCAATCTGTTTCCCAGGCTTTATGGTAGACATCTCTTCTTTTGCTCTCTAACCTAATTTTTTGGGGAGTTACACAGAGGAGTAACTGACGGGCACCAGTATTTTAGAGATGACTGCTACTGACCAACAGAGAGGAGGCTGTACCACCCTCCTCTGGAGAAGCCACGTTGTCCTCCCAGTCAGAGAACCAAATGTTCCTGTGCCTTTCAAGAGAGGAACAATCACAATGCCTGCAGCAGGCCCAGAACACCCAACATTACCTTGAAGAGAGAGCTGGGGCAGGTCCTACCAACAGCTCATGTTCAGGACAGGACACACACTCCCAGAGCAGAAGCCAGTTTCATATACAGACCCTCAAGTCAGGGAATGATACCAGATCCTCCTCAGTTCTTGTAAAAGTGTATTTTCCCCTCAGCACAGCCATTCTACTTTTCTAGTGTCATTACAGTTGCATACACCCAAGTTTCTGAGGAATACTGTGTTATTTTCATTCTAAAATTAATCAGAAAAACTCACTTTAAGTGCCAAACATACCCAGAACAGAAACAGAGATGCATTGACACACACAATTATGTTAATGTGTCTACCCATGTTTCCTTAGCTCCCAGAGACTCACCTCCAAATTAAAAGTAATAAATATGTAATTTTAAATATTCTAAAGGAAACAAAATTCCTGTTTGGCAAGCAGTGAGTGTTCAAGGTTGGCATCTACTGCATTTCCTTTAAACAATACAAAGCTTACAGGGATACACAAAACAAATCTGGCAGCTGTCTTTTTCACCAGTTTAATCTAGCCAGAAAATGTCATTGAAGCATTTCTTATTTTGCAGCATATGATGCTCAAGGCCATTAAAGACTGGATGACTGGCAATGGCATCAAAAGAAACCTGCTGGAAGTGGGAATGAACATACACTCAGCAAGTTCCTACAAGTTTTGAAGAGTGGATTATCAATTCAGCCAAGGATGGGAGCTCTTCTTTTGACAGGACAGCCAGCTTCATGCAATCTAATAATTGACTGCAATGAAGCTGTTTTTTGTTTCAAGTATAAATATAATTATGTTCCCCACTCTGCAAAGAGAGCTATAAAGAAGAAAAACTACCATAAACTAAAAATGGATTTTATTTATAGTTTTAGATCAAACTTTCAGTAGAAGATGGAATGTTAATCATATTTACATGTTTGAGAGTACTTGTATTGTTTTAATTTAAAATGTTTAGGCATTTTTGGGGGCTCTTGTAGATAGAGTTTTAACAGCATTTTTAAACTCTAGGAGCTGAAAAGATTAAAGTGTGGGGTTTTCAAAAGGAAGAGCCAGCCCACTTAAAAGTGGAGAAACACAAACTGTATCTAGCAGATGCCAAACGCAACAATTTTGGCTAAAATTCTCATTTAAGAGATGAACAGTTCCACAGCAGACTGTTCCATGAATATTTGTTATTCAATTATTTTTTTTTCTTCCTACACATCCTTTTCTGTTATTAGAAAACAGAATAAAAGGGAGTATCATCAGTCCTGATGAAAATGACAAACTTAAGTGCAAAACCTCAGAGAGCAGAGTAGGATTCTGAAATTTTTGCCTTTTGTCTTACAGATGTTTTGATTCTTAGAAAACAGCTTAATTTTTACACAGAGATCCAGGATATGTAGCACATACTGTTTTCCTCACATAGGAAGATGCCCTTTCTGAGTTAGGATTCTCCTCTTGCTGACAGACAGGCTTTAGCAGTACTTTTTTCATTAGCTCAGAGATTAAATCTTGTCTACACAGAATATAGAAGGTGTATAAAGGATAAGTGGAATTTCAAAATTTTATTTTGGAATCCCTTTTGGTGCATAATGACATCTTTGAGAAAAACAAAACAGAAAAACCTCTCCTACTGTCTATACTTGTAATAGGCAAATAGTAAAGCTTCTAAATAGGTGCAACTGTAATCAAACGAGACAAAGCAACAGCAATTTTCATTAATAAGAAAACAAAAAGAACAAATTCCCAATTTATAAAGCACTACTATTACTTGAATTAAAACTTTATTTAAACAAGAGACAATCTTGATCAGTTCTCTCTGACTAGGATGTGAAACAGGCAAATGTGATGTGCCATTTGCAGCAAAGCTTTAGCATGAAACTCAGTTTGCCTTTACACAATGACTCAAATACTGGGTAGCTCCATTTGTATGTTTGGAAAGTGGTGGCACTGCTCACCAAAACAGAGAAAGTACCTTAAATGGACAGGTGGGTAAACTGAGCCATTGTAGCACATCATCCAGTTTGCTTGATTTGACATCACTCATTGAGAAAGTGCAAAAGGCATGAGTTCTGACATTTCCTGTCATGCTTCTATGCCCAATAATTATTGGATTGGGTTTTGTTGTTTTATTTTTGTCTTTCATTAACATGCCCTGATGAGGAAACACCTGATTATTATTTGAACAAAAATCACAAATGAATGATGAAAGGGAAGTGGGGTATCACCCAGAAAACAATAAGTAATGAAATTATATATTCAGTCTTTTCCAGTGAGCAGTCATCCTGAAAAATAAACACAATTTGGTACCAAAATAAGAACTAAACTCTTATCATATCTGAAATAGCATTGTTTGCAAATATTTTTTTTCTTCCAAAAGTATTTTCATTGTCTCAGCTGAACCTTTAGCACTGACTGTAAGTGGATGATTTGCCCTCCATCCTTGAGAGTCACAAACATTTAATCAAATTTACAGTATTTCCTGGTACACACACATAGTTACTCCCTGTCACCTTGTTACATGGAATAGTTAAATTAAGTAAATAATTATTTTAAATATTGCCATTTAAATCTGTAGCAATGGTAAAATCCATGTCACCACATCTGAGCTGGCTGGTGATCATTTTCACTTGCTGAAAAAGAAAGGCCAGTATTTATTTACTCAGAGTGAAGGTTTCTCTACTAACTGCTGTTCTGTGTTGAAGCCCAGCTGAGCAGGAGGACTCACTGCATGCACTACAATCAAGAGATGTTCTGGCACTTCCCCTACAACCACAGTTCTTATTCCCAACAAGCTTGTTTTCAGTAAATGGGATATTAATTTAAATGACATGCTTAAAAGAGCAAGTATACCCCCTCTGCTTGAGCTCAGGCAGGACTTTAAAATAGATTACTCCTCTTTTTGTTCCCACCTGGAGAAGTCAAGCATAACTTTAGAGACTGAAAATCTGCCTATAAAACTACATGGCTAAAAGGATACAGTTTTCCAACAGCGTCCATTCCTTGGCTTTATTATTTTTTTCATATATCAACACATATGATTCATTATCTAAATGTGACAAATTGGTTCCTATTAAAAACCAACAAAAAAGCCAAACAAACCCAGCAATTTTTTGAACTACTACAAAAAATCAGCAGTCCAGCAGTTAGCATGCACATGTATGTTAAATCACAACTAATTATGGTGGCCTACCAAAAATGATTGGCCTATGCTTCCTCTGTAATACCTGGAAATAAATGATGCAAAATCTCAAGGGAATTTATGTAAAACTTGCATTTGTGAATCTGGATCTCCTTTCATTATAAAAATAGCAACATAAGATGAATTTCTCTTTAAATGCAATCATTAAAAATTGACCAGTAGACAGAATAAGGAAGAAATAATGAGATTTTAGTTGCATTTTCTGTGTTAATAACTTCTGAGTGGCTCTAGAAATGTATTTATCTTTTTGTTGGATTGTACCACATGTGGTGCTCATCAGTTAACTCTAGATTGATATATACATCTATATGCACACATATAACTGATAATGTAGGGTTTAATTTTAATCTTAATTGTTTGCATGTCATTCTTATAAAAGTAGGGCAGTGAAAAAAGTAGCCCTCACCCTGAAACTACACAAAGGAAACAGATGACCACCAACCATGCTAGAAATACATAATAGCAGTCAAAAGACAGTGGAATGAACCAGCACACAAGAGGTTGCTGGTTCATTCCACCCATCTGACCATGGAAAACCATTTGTAACACCAGAGCTTGGGGAAGATGGTTTTGACTTCCTGAATTGAAGCCCACACAGCTCAGTCTCAGAGACTCAAATTTGCAGCTGTCAGGGCTCATAGTGTGACATGGAGCTCACTGTATCATACACCAAAACCTTCACCAGTGCAGTTCCACATATGCAATGCAGACCTTTCCATCTTCCAAAATCAGAGCCATTTTCTGAAACTGAGAAAAGAGTATCCCTAAAGGCATCCCTGAACGCATAATTCCAGGCAGTAAAAGAGAATAGACATGGGAAAAATCTATTTTTCCTCTCAAAAATTTACTCCAGCAATTTTTTAAAAGAAAACTTTGACGCGAAGGAGTCTTAGAAAAAGACTTTGAGTTGCATCTCTTTTAGAAGAATTCTGGGCAACACCCCCACTGCAGATGGCACCACCCTGTCCCTGCCATCTGCCTACTGAACAGTATCCCCAGCATCAATGACACTATTTTGAGCCATGCAAATCCTCACACCTTAAGTGCCCTGGGTGCACAAAGAGGAACCCCTGTGGCACAGGCACCCTCTTTGATTTGCCTAGGTGAGTTTCCAGTGGCTGGTCCTGAACAGCCTGCAGGCCCACACATCATTTCTGCCAGGACTAATGCATAAGGGGACACATAAGGAGTGTCTGACTCAGCACACTCTTCTCAGAATTACTGGGCCTTCGGGAAGCAGCTATGCAAATATCAGCACAATATATGGGCAGTGTGTGGACATGATGTATGTAACACTGGGAGGTTACTGTGGGTTACACAATGCATGGGTTCACACAATTCATGAAGTTCACTCAACTGCTGCTGTGAATGTTAATCAGATATTCGGTCTCCAATCCACATCAGGACTAATTAAAAAGTGTTATTTACTGTGGAGTGTAGGCTTGCTCAGGCAACTGCCTGACATTAATCAGCCCTTGAATGCTGGAATATAAACCAAAAATATGCAAAGATTTTATGAGTAATGCCAGTTTTGTTTAGTGTCACACACTATTAAATCAATGAGGACTAAATGAGCCTTTATTCAAAGATACTTACAAAATAAACAACTAGTTTTCTGGAGTTCATTATTGCTTTCAAAATTTTCTGCTATCATCAAAGTCGGGAAAATTTTTCATGAAAGTTGTAGGAAATGTTGCTGGTTTACTCCTACTGAATTATTTAAACCCCATAGAAAGACACACATAATGATCTGGGGACAAATGTCACCTTGAGATTTCCATTTTTCCTGGAACGGAAACAAATTTTGTGCAAAATCTGAAGTATTTACAGCACTTGTGTTAATTTTCTTGAGTATTGTGGTATTTCCAGTTTCAAGCTCTTTTGTATGAGGACAGATATTTTCATATGGTCCATAGCAATAGGATAAAGGGTAATAATTTTAAACTAAAAGAGAGAACATTTAGACTAGATTTAAGGAAGATTTTCTTTTACAGTTATGGTGGTAAAACACTGAAACAGGTTATGTGATGGATGCCCCATCTCTGGAAACCTTCAAGGTCAGACTGGGCTGAGCTCTGACACACATGGTTTACTGGGAGATATCCCTGGTGGGAACTAGATGACCTTTAAAGATTCCTTCCAACCCAAATCCTTCTATGAATCTACAGCACTGGAACAGCCTGAACATAAGTATCATCCTAGAGGGAGTTCTGCTATGACAGTGTCCTGGTTTCAGCTGGGCAGAGTTAATTAATTTCTCCTCAGTAGCTGTTACAGTGCTGTGTTTTGGATTAGGAATGAGAGATAACACACTGATGTCTCATTTTTTGCTTAGTCATGTTTATCCTAAGTCAAAGACTTTTCTTTTTGCCTCATGCTCTGCCATTGAGAAGGTCAACAAAAGAAACTGGGAGGGAGCACAGCTGGGACAGGTGACCCAAAAAGCCAATATTTTCCCAGGTTGCATCCCCAGCAGTGTGGGCAGCTGGTCAAGGGAGGTGCCAAAGGGATATTCCACACCACAGACTGTCATGCCCAGTAGGTAAACTGGAAGGAGTTACCCAGAAGAGTGGTTGAGCTGGTTTCAGGAAGGTGGGGTCTTTACTAGACTTTCATGTGCTGTAGTTCTAAATAAAGTTTGGGGAAACATGGACACAAATAAAACAAACTTCATACTTATTACTTTTCAGTTTCACTCAAAAGAATACAAATTTGTGCAACAACAAATCAGAAAAAAAAATTGTAGAATTCAGAAAAATGATCATAAGTGCAATAATTAAAACAGCATAAATAGATTATAGTGAAAACAAAATGGTTTCCTATTTTAAAATCATGTTTACTTGCTTTTAATTAGCTCAAATGAATCTACAATAAACTGAGTAGATTTCGGTAATCAATTATGCATTTTGAAATTTAGGGATTTTTTAATAACAGCTTGCTATTCATTCAAATATGTGTTCTCATTCTGACATTTCTTGGTTCACTGATGTTTCAGAAAAACTGTATCACAAGAGTTCCAGTGAAAATTAACTTGATTTTGAGTAGACTGTAAATCACTTAAAACTCATACATTTAAATGCATGGGAACCAAATCTTTTGCAGTAATCTACCTTATGTTAATTAAATCCTCCTTTAAATGGCTATAATTTTTATAATCAAAGCTCACAATTTTCAAAATTGAATGGTCCGTATGTGCTGCCTTGGCTAAAGAAATATGCTGTGTATCCTTCTATTTAGACAGATATGAGATTATATAGAGCTTCAGACTCTTAAAGGACATTTCTTTACACAGCTAAGTACAATCTTAAGATCGCCTTTAATGTCCATGTGGTTTCACATCCATGCAGAAAACATGGTAAGACTCACTTCATGGAAAGAGAAGAGTGGATAACTTAGCACTGTGAAAGAGTAGAATCCAGAAACCAGCAGAACGAGGAACTGGTCAGTCGTCCTCCCACAAGAAAAAAAGGACCTTGAAGATCACCTAGTCCTGATCCCCCTGCTGTGGAGAAGGATACCCTTCACTAGACCAGGTTGCTTAGAACTCCATTAAACTTGGCCCTGAACACTTGCAGTGATGGACCCTCTACAGTTTCTCTGGGAAACCTGTTCCAGTGCCTCACCACCCCCACAGTGTATTTTTTCCTAATATCTAATCTTCCCTATTTCAGCTTAAGGCCATTCCCTCCTTGTTCTATCACTACATACCCCTGTGAAAAGTCCCTCTCCAGCTTTTTTGCAAGCCTCAGGTATTGGAAGGCCACAATTAGGTCATCCCAAAGCCTTCTCTTGTCCAGGCTGAGCAATTCTATTAGCCATTGACTGTGGGAGAGATGCTCCACCCTCTGATCATCTTGGTGGCCCTCTTTGGACTCCCTCCAACAGGTCCATGTCCGTCCTGTGCTGGGACCTCAGCGCTGGGTGCAGCACTGCAGGTCTCAGCTGAGCACAGCAGAGGGGCAGCATGACCTCCCTTGGCCTGCTGGCCACAGCTCTTTGGGTGCAGCCCAGGACATATTTGGCTCTTTGGGCTTCAAATTCACACAGCTGGCTCATGTCCAGCCTCCCACCCACCAGCACCCCCAAGTCCTTCTCTGCAGAGCTGCTTTTGATTTTTTCATCCCCTAGCCTGGATTGGCATGAGGGATTGCCCCAACACAGCTGCTGCACCTTGCACTTGGACTTGTTAAATTTCATGAGATTGCCATTGTTCCAATTTCTCAGGCCTGTGCAGGTTTTCCTGGATGGCATCCTGATCTTCAGGTGTGTCAACTGCACCACTCAGCTTGAGGTCATCTGCAAATCTGCTGAGGGTGCACTTGATCCCTGTGCCATTAATGAAGATATTAAAAAGCATTGATCCCCTAAAAGAACCTGGAGAGGCCTGGGATAAAGCCAGCACGAGGCAGATGCACATGCAGAAGGATGTGTTCCTTCACTCAGGAGTTAGCAAAGCTGTGGAACCTGTTGCCAACAGAAGGCTGCAGATGCTAAAACTGACTTGAATTCAAAGAGTTACTATGAAGTTCACAGAAGAGACATTCACTGAAGCTTATTAAGCACCAAAAACAAGTGGTGGATCAGAAAGTCTGCAAGTTGCAACTGCTAGAGCCTGTGAGATTATGGGGAAAAAAAAAACCAACAAATTATGTGCTTGCTCTACTTATAAATGTTTTTTTAATCTTCTGCTTTTGGACCTTGTTGAAGACAGGATATCCAGCACAATCATCTTTGTTTTTCCATATGTTTTTTCTATATTTGTAAGTGAAATCTGCAGCTGACCACAGTTTTTAGCTAAGGGTCCTAACCTAAGGCATCATTCTGACCTGGTTTTGACACACCTTTACTTATGTCCTTCAAACTGCCTTTGAGGATGCCACATTTAGGGACCATATGTAGCTTTTTCAGTATATATTCCCGTGCCCCAGCAAAATCCATCTTGAATACTGCATTCACTTTGACAAACATCTAATCTCTCAGAACTTCTAACATATTCACATTTTTTGTAATTTCTCAACAGCTTCTCCAAGTGAAAGAAATTGAGAAAATTTCTAATTTTGAGTTTTTAAAAAATCAGTAGTTTTCAACTAGGCAACCAAATTAAAATAAAGTTTCCCCACTAAATCTCCAAAATACACCAGAGGAATTCATTTTAATATTCTAATTATTTTGTCTAAGAGAGCCAAAATGTAGCTCTTTAAAAAAACCCCAAAAACTAATATTATCTTAGCTTACTAAATATGAAACTATAACAAAAAAATGACATCTTGGAATCTGAGTATTCTCAAATCTGTAATACTAAATTTTCAGGAATTATAAATATTCAAATTTACATAATAATTTGAAAATCTTTCAGCAGCAAACTACTGTGCCAACCTCCTTCTTGAAAGCAAGATCTTAAATCTTGAGGTATTAAGTAGCTGAAAATAACCAAGGATAAAAACCCAAAGGTTTTATGCCATCCTTCCCCTTCTGAGGTTGTCTCAAATATGGTATCTGAATATCTGTTCTATTCAATAATCATTCAGAGACAGGAGACCGTGAAAGAGGTTTGTTTCATTCACCATATGAGTTCTAACAAATTAGTGTTACCTATTATGAGGCTTTGAAGAATATAATTATAAATTTCAACTGTTTGTGACAATGCCTCTTGAAGACAAACCTCCCTCACAGCCACTAATTGGCAATATCAAAGTGCTTCAGAAGAAAGCAAATTCATCCCTTCCACACAAAAGCCCTCTCCTCCTCCAGAAACCACTTACAAATCACAGTTCTCATCAATCAGTGGAAAAGAAATATATAGCAAGCCAGCATTTTAATTTCTACAAGAAACAGCCCACCAACATGCAAGCCAAAAGAAAGAAAAACAACCAAAACCAAACCAAACCAAAACAAAAAAAAAGGTGGAAGAAAACAAGGAACTGAAGAGAGTTTGAATAGTTTGGAAATTACTACAACACAGGAGGCTCTTCTAGGCACAGTGTGATACTTTTCTGACAGATGATCCACTAGCTGTGTAAGGATATCGCACTTACAATACTAACATGCATGGTGCTGCAACTTTATCGTACAAATGTTTAATCTTTATTAGTATTAGCATTTTCTAGTAAGCCTCTGGCATGTGAAGACTTCAAAGAGTACAACCATCTTTTCCTATGCTCAGAACACATGCACAAGAAGCAATGATCACTGCCTTGAAAAGTCCAAAATCTAATTTCAAATAGCATGAGTTTCCTGATAGCTTACTTTTCTTTGATGGAAGCATATGTTCCTGAAAGCCAGCTTTTGGTCTTGTGCTCCCATCAGTACTGAGAACTCTGTTTGCAACTAAGAGGCCTATTTTGATGACTATGATGATTCCAAGGGTCCCTAGCATGAAGGATCCTATCTCAGTAACTGCAAGAAATCAGGACGATTTCTCTTGGATAGCGAACTCACTCCAGTTTGAAGTCCAAAGCTCACTTTTTAAGTTAATGTATAGCAATATCTTTACAGTATTTCATTCATAGCTGAACACACTAGTAGAGTCTCACTGATCTTTCGTTCTTATTTTCTGTAAAACAATAACCTGAGAGACTGTAATATTATGGTTCATGGCTTGAACGTTGTTGTGAAGGACTTTTGGCCTATTAAGGACTTTTGCCTATTATGGCAGAACTGTATCAAGAAGCTGCAATGACCAAAGCCCACCCCTCTCTGAATAAACCTCCTGATAGGAACTCAGGACTATGAGTTAGCCACTATGCGGGAACTTGAGATAAAAGAAAGGTGATGCTATTGCCCAATTATCTTAGGTCTAGAGAGAAGTGAACAAGGCTGAGGGAGAAGAGTGTATTCACAAGAAAGCCAACCCAAGAACCTGCCCTGACAATCAGCTGTGGCTGGGTTCGTGGTAGGGGAGGCCATAATCCCCCGGCTCACCTGCTGAGGCCAAGCTTGCACAGACTCACCACAGCCAAGGGAGGAGGTGAAGAATGTTGGGGGTGTGGCGTTCAATGTTGGGGGTGTGGTGTTCACGGGTCAGAGGCAGTGAACACCCATTCTCCCTTACACAAACTGGCCCAGTTGTAAAATTCACCACTCCAGGAAGGCCACATACATGGGACATTCATGTGAAAGGCAGCTGAGGAGCCATCATAAACCATCAAATACCCCCAAAGCATCCCCAGATTCATTCCTGAGGCCTTGCACCACTTGACAGCAGGTGAGGCAAAGTGATGCAACAGACCCAGTCTGTTGCAAGAAACACTGTCAAAGTTACCCCTCCAGGGCAGGCACCTGGGCATTGCCACCTGGCCTGAACAGATATTAATCCACTGAACTTTTATGTTTTGTGAGAATCTCACCACAGAGAAGACCAGAAGAGGATCAACAGGACACCATCAGGATGCATGGAGCGGTGATATTTTCTAATTAATTGTCTCTGTCACTCTCTTTCTCCCCCCCTCACTACCTCTTTTTCTATTGATATCTCTCTATATCTATCTCACATTTACTGCTAAATACAATCCATACTATTGGCTTTGGCACAGTGTCCTTTGCACTTGAATTTGGGCAGAAGCATCTCCCTATTAATTTTAATAACCAGATCTTAACAACCGATAAAAGTTTTGACCCTATAAAGGATACTACACTTGTTTAACTATATAATTTCCTGTAGAGGAAAGGCTGCACTACCCTTTAGAACTAGACACCCCAAAAAACATTATTTTTCTACTTGGTAGGCAAATAATGCCAAGGTTCTATGTTATTGTCAATAGTAAGGGCTTATTATAACTTTCTATTTTATCTGTATATAACAGAACTTCTATCAGAGAAGTTCTCTCTGATACATCCCACATCTCACAGCTACTTCATTACGCCTTAATGATGTAATAGAAATTGAATTCACTGCACATACATATTAAATATTATTCATGTTCCTCCTGTCTTGATTCAGCATTTTGTTTTTGGTTTGGTTTTTTTTTGAGTCCTTTGCTTGCTTTTTTGATTGAAAAAAATCCATACTATTTTTATGGGACACAAATTATTAATAGAAATACAAAATACAGCCAAAATTTTTGAACTTTTTTTCCCCCAAATGTTTGGCAATTTCTTAGTATTGCTACTAAAATAACACAGCCTTGTGCTATTCTCAAGTTTACTGAGAGTAGATTCAAAAAGCAATGATAGATTAAACAAAAACTCAAAATGCCCAGTTTCACAGATGTTTCTTTGCCTTAAATTCACATTTTTCTGGTAAGACACTAAAATGCACATAATATCTGTTTATGTCTTATACTACAGCATTAGGATCCACCAGAGTATATTTTGGAAGAATGTATGTCTACACCTCAAATGCAAAGAAAACCTTCTTGGGTCATCAACATCTGCAGTGTGCATTAGAGTACCACTAAAACATATCCCAGACAGTCCTCATAGCATTAAAATATATCTACTTAGAGGAAAAGTAGGTTAAACACACACAAAACTACATTTCTATTGCTAAGGTCAATTCCCATATCACTTGAAAATAACATAATATCTTTTCAGGTCAAGTTTCATTTTATAAATGGAAAGTGAAACTTACCCAATTCTCTATGGAGTGCTCTTCTGAAGGTAACACTAAATTTACCCTCAGATTTTTTACTTTAAGATTATGATGGTCAAGTAACCTGAATCTGTAAATTATATAGCAAAGTCTTAATATGGCTGGGTTTCTTAATATAATTTTTATGCCCTTAAAAGAGTTTAAAAGCTGAGTGTTTGGATCTCCAGAAAAGGACCATGTTGATAAAACGGGAATGCATTTGAAATGTAGAATCCCCACCTCTAGGGGATTCAAATGATTCAAAAGCCCCACACAAATGTCTTCTCCCACCAGATACCTGACACAGCCTGGTCCTTGGACCCTGAATTGAGCTGCCTCAGCAGCTGGGCAGCTCAGACTGACAATGGAGCCCTGGAAAATGTTAAAAATAGTATTTGAAAATATTAGGCTTTGTGTTTTCTCAGATCACTGCACCTGCATAAGCAGTATGATAAAAGATATAATTGTTAGATGTGGTGGTTGTTTAGTAATTAAATACAATTATTATATAACCATAAGAAGAATCGTGAGTAACTATGTTGGAAATTTAAAGGGGGCTATGTTTACCTGAAATCTGTGTATACAATAGAACAATATAAATTTAATAATTAACATGAAAGTTATGTAATGATAGAGTATAAAACACGTTCACCTCAAATGTATGGTCGGAATCAGATTTGGGTGGAAACTGCCCCGATTCCCAGAGCTCTTGAATAAAAAGCACCGCATATAATCGCTTATGTGATTATGTGTTTTTGAACGCTAACAAGACTCCTAATCTGGCAACTCCCTTTCTAGGCAGTAGAATAGAGAACTGAAAAATTCATATATATATATAAATAAATAATATAAAACTTATAAAGAACTAGAAAAAAAACCCAGTGGATCTGCAGATAAAAGAAAAACATTTTAGGGGTTACCATGAAAAGTGGGAAGGGAATGAATTATGTATAAATAAACTGAAGAATTGCATTTTAAAATAATTGAAAATTGAGTATTCCAAGGGCTTTTAAAATTAAAAGTCTTCCTGGATTGTTTTCATCCAATACTTCTTTAAAATTCTGAGAATATATATATTTTTGCTCTGAATAGTGTTTCTTCCTCTGTTCCCATCCGTGACAGTTTATGAAGCAAATATCCATTATATGAATACTCTGCTCCTGAGAAATTCGAAATGCTTTAAAATCTTTCTGTGCAAAACCTGAAGGTAACTGGGCCTTTAAATTCAGACCTTTTAAAATACTCAGCAAACTAAAATTATGAATATTTTTGATTATGTGAGGAGAAATGCATTTTCCCTATTGTCTAGCTGAATCAAATGCTACTCATGATGATAATAAAGTTTCTTAGAAAAAAATAAAGAATATCCTTCAGCCTTCTCCAACATGCTGCAGTTACTGTCAGATTGGCCTGTTTGTAACATCTTAACCTTAAAAGTTAACTGAACAGTCACCATCTACAAAGATAATTTTTAAGCTTTTAGGTTTTTAAAAGAGACCATGGAATTATAAATGTCAGTGGACCCAGAAATGATGCAGAACACAACAGCCTGCTCTTTCTAAGTTGATCAGTAGTACAAGGTCTGCAGCAGGAATGGAGTGTTTGTGTCAGCCTGAAGGATCTTTTCTTTCCCTCTTCCCCAGAAGACAAGTTTCAGTAGCAAAAAATCTTTTGAGAATGGAATGAGAAGCAGTTCTCGTTTACTCAGCACATTGTAGCCTAGTGAAAAAACCCAAGAGATGTGAGAAGGTTTTAGAAAACATGATCTTCAGTTTTGGGGTTTTTTTTCTTAAGGTGCTTTTAATATTTCATTAAAAATAAAACTGTGGTTTACACACATACATGTGAGGTAGTGTATGAGTGGGTTTCTATGTCATATAGAACATTAAATCCACTCACTCTAAATGCATTTTGACACTACCAGAGAAATGTCACATCTTCCAAAAACTAAGACACTATAGAATAGCAGCAGATTAATCATCCCCTAATTGTGATTCAATCTGAAGTGCAAAGAATTTAGCTGAAGTTAAGTTGAAAACTTTTGTTGTCAATTTTTTTTTCCTAGGTTCAAATCTATGTTGGATTTCTTTTCATAAGCAAGTAGGAAAAGCTGTTTGAAATGTTGAAGCTGAGTCTTAATACAAATTCATGTACCTCTGAGACATTCAAATTGAACTGTGATAGAAAGTAACATTTTAAAGGTCCTTATTGAATCAAAGATTCTGGAAACTGCTTTTGCAAAACTATGTAGCCTGGATACAAGGACTTAGCTTCATTAATTCCAATGTTGAAGTTCTTTCATATTTTAATGGACAACTCTCAATGGAAACACTTCCAAAAGAATGGAATCAAAAGGATTATTTTTAATAAGACACATCATTGGTATTGGTAGAGGTCATAGATAATCACCTAACTAGCATACCACTGACAGTATTTCCAGGGACTGCAGCAATGGTATGTCTCAAAAAACTGCACTGGAAACATATTAGAGTCTCAATCTAAAATCCTTACTGAAAGCACTGAAATACTGAATGTGGGTTTAGGTCATAAATATTTAGGTGAAGACTTCTGGGAAGCCCATGGAAGATCTGTCAGTGAAAGGACAGACCTTTCATTTCTTCACTGTTGGTTATTTCACTACAGCAATGATCCCTCTGGCCCAGAAAACCAGACCAAAAAAAAAAAAGACTTTTCTGGTAAAAAAAATCTTGCTTATCTTAAAGCACTGAAGACACCAGATTGTAAGAATTACAAATTAAGCTTAATCCTTGATTTGATCAACACATAGAAACAAATCTTGGCATTATTTTTCTGAAGTTTTACAGTAAAGTCAGCTCTTAATGGAAAATCCCACTCCATCTAGAAAAAACAAGCTGCTCCCTCACTACTTTGCACCAGTTTCAGTGACATAGGACACATTTTAAGTACTGTCCCTTAATTTAAAATAATTCTTGAATACAATTGCATTAAAATAACCCACACTAAGATAATGTTTCCACGATTCAACAACTGTTTCTAAACTAATGTTTTCAAAAATTGGAAGAGTCCTGCAATAATATTCCACCTGCCAAGTTTCCACCCACAGAAATTCAAATTTCTGGATTATAATTAAATCTCTCTGGAAAAAAAATAACGAGTGACAAAATACCATATAGTAGCAGGGCTGTCATTGTGCCAGTTTTTGCAAATGCTAAGATACCAAAAGCTCCTTAGGGATGAGCCCTGTCTTGGTAATAAACAATGCAAAGCAGATAATTGTGTGTCTGTAAAATACTTCTATATTACTACCACATTTATTGTTTTATATGATTGTATTAATCTCATATATATTTATTATAAAGTTTCTTTACTTGTATTACTGTATCTTGAATATGAATTTTACTGTAGGCACACAAATTCTTAGTGCTGCTGATAACAGAAAATTCTGCCAACCAGGGAATGCATATTCATCACTGAGAGTAGTCAAGAATCCCAAAATGCCTTCAGCATGAATGTGTTATTGGTGTAAGAAAAAATTATTCTATGGTGCATGAACTGTGCATAGCACAGACCACAGACCACAAACCCTTATTTCGCAGATATGCCCAGAGAAGCACCAAGAGCAAAAGCAGTTGTTCTAACAAAACTGTACTCTTCCAAATATTGCTAGGATAACTCAGGAGGAACACTTTTCTGCACTAACCCTGGGAGGTAGTAATATCTGAAGAATACTAAAACTCTACATGTGACCTCAGCAATTTCTTTTACCCATTATAGAAACAAGAAGTCTTTGAAGTTAATCTGGTCTAACTTTGTGGGAACATAAGATCACACAGATGGAATGGATCTGAGTATTTGAATTGCATTTCGAGGTCAAAAAAAACCCACAACACTTTGACAGGATGTAATATGTAGCTTCTTTTTTCCTTATTCTTTGACACTTGAGACAAACATTCTATCTCAGAATTCAGTGAAGCTGAAAGAGGCCTAACTTTTGGGAAGTTAATTATTTCAGGCTAGGAGCTACTGTGCCTTTCAATTTTCTCCTGATTGCAGCACTACAGAGCAGACTGTGTTTGGAAACAGAGACAGTGAATTTAACTGGAGTATGACAAGCAGTAATGTATGCAGGATAATATGCTTACCTAATATCCTTCATTTAAAATGCACAACACTGTAGGGAAAACGCAAAACACTTTGAAATACAATCAAAGCTATTCATATTTAATACTTCAAACAAGAGATCTAAAATGTTGCAGAGGTGACAACATATTCCAGAAAATGCCAGTGTTTAGTCTTGTCAAATTATAAAATAATAAGCTTCCATTTTAGATTCTCTGAAAAGGCAATTAATTGTGAAACTATTTCACAAAAGAACTTTGTGCCTCTGTCAGAGACTAATGAACAAAACAGAGATATGATACATTATTTGTGTATTTTCCAATGAGCAACTGCTAACCACAAACTGCAGAGCTTTCTGAGATGACTTCTCAGTACAGCAGGTACTGTAAGTAAATGTAAATGCTGTATCCTTCATCCATTTAGAAGAACACTAAAAATATCATAATCAGTGACATCCTCAAGTACACCATCAGCATGTTCTGCAGTTTTGACTCTCAGATCTACAGGAAATGAGCTTTTTTTATTTTGCATAGGGGTAAAAGTAGGTAAATTTAAAAAAACAACCAAACAAACAACATCAAACAACCTTCACATAATGAAATATTTTTTTGCATTCACACATTTAAAGATATGTTCATGAATAAGTATCCAAATACAGAAAACGAATTATATTTACCTTAATAATAATTTTCATGGTCTGATCAGATTCTTGTCAATTAAGAATTTTTTTTTTTGAAACATAAGATACAATAGCCTCTCTGTGAATTACTAACTTCTAAATATGTTTGCAGCTCTATGCACAGTGGCTGAATATCTGTATTATTCACACAAAAGCAAGCAAGAGTTTTTTAGGGGACCAGATTCCATAACAGCAACAAAGAATCTTTGTTGAACCATGTACAGCAATTTCTACTCAACATGCTAGACCTTTAAGCAAAATACAGTCAAAATAAAAATCTCCTTGATTTCTTGCCAGGAATTTTCTTCTAGTAAATTCAGAATGTAAGGAAAACAAGACTATTTGATTGTACCATGCCTGTAAAGACAAGATCCTTTGGAGCATTATTTATGGTTTAGCATATCAACTGATTTTGCCTTTAAGCAGAGCATAAAATCACTGTATATTAAATTCACTAACAATCAAATTATTTATCTAGTTAAAACCAGTAATAAGATCATTCAAATCTAATGTTAAAATCCAACATAAAATGAAGTTGAAAATATCCATTAAATTTTGTCTTCATTTTCAGCTCCAGCTCTAGTTTGCCAGTACCATGGACTCATTTAACAAAAGTGTATTTTAACACAGTCAGCAAAGTCCTGAATCTATAAAATGGAAGAGAGAACTGAGAAATCCACAGATGTTTTAAATTTCTTATGACTCATAGTACATATGTGGTTCCTACATGGCTAAGACATCAAATAGGATCTCTGACTTTATATCTGTATTTGTCATTCTTAAGAGTATTATGGGACAAAAAAAGACAGATCTGTCAGAAGTGCTAAGGGTACTATTGTCTTTTCTCTATTTCAGCCACACATGCCTGGATATATAGATGAAAAGAGGCTTTTTCACCATCACATATGGACTGCAGCTGCATCCATCTTTAGTGTTCTAAACTCAGTTTTGTTTTTGGAAAAAAATACACTGTCAAAAGCAAGCAAAATACACTGTCAAATTGGAAAAGACTGAGGAACTCTTATGACAGGAATACACCTTTAAAAATCATCTAGCAATGAAAGATGGAGATAAGAAATCTACTTAGTTTATTCAATACAACCTAGATATTTCTTGATTCTGCTATTTGTATTATTTTCTGTATTCAAAGCCTACAATATCAAAAAGCAACAGAGAACTGTCCTCAAGTGTAAAAAGCACTTGAGATTTTTTTTAAAGCTTTCTGAGAGAGAATAAACATATTCAGCTGTAGTTGCACAGCTGTATTTCAATAAATGAAGTATCTCTACTGCTCTGAAAATAAAGTATTTATGATATACACCCTTTAATTTTCTTTTGCTTGCATTCAGAACAGCAGCTCAAGGGCAAAATATATGTATGCTTGGTTACAGACAGCATGTGATTTAGTAACTCTGCAGGTATTAATGACTGTGGACACTCGAGATTTGAAGTTCTTCCTGCTTTTCTCTGTCATACTTTATATTGTGAATTTAAAAATTCTTAGTCTTAGTGTCATTCTCTCCCACCATCTTTCTTTACCCACCCTACATATTGAATCAGCACTGCTCTTAGGATCAAAATGTAGATATCTGTTCTGGAGGAGACTTGTTTCAGCATTGATAATCTCACTTAGGAGATAAATATATGTATCAGAGGCAAAAACAACTCCAAATTCTCTGTGTCAGTATCTTTCATATTTTGGAACTGTTAAAATCAATTCTACTTCAGTGAGCCCTGTAGAACATAGAAAGGAGTAAGAATCAGTAAGAAAATGAGATCTCATGAGAAAGTGGCAGATGTGTCCAGTGCAGCCACCTTATCCATTAGATCATGCCATGTATCAGTTTGGGGACAGTCACATTGCATTCCTTACAATTTATTCAGTGAGGAAGGAAAGGGAACAGAAAGTAAATAATTTATAAGAACTTCAGCTAGGAGAACCTGTTAATGCCTTTTTCCCCCTTACATCAACTAGTTTATTTTTCTAGGAAAAGGACAAATCTAGTAGTCGAGAAAATGGAATAAAGGCAACTGAAAGACTAAAAGTCATGCATTCAGCAGTAGAGGATTGTAATGGGATTCTGTGACACACCAATTTCTGTCAACTTTTCTTCTTTCTGCAAAAAGAGAGCATGGAAAATGCAGAGGAGCCCTGTATACAGTGGATTTATTATATGAACAGCCTCACATTATTTGGGATGGTAAACAGCAACATATTCACAGGCACTGATATAATGGAAGCATTGTCATGCTTTGGGTTGGGAGTGACCTTAAATATCATCCAGTTTTAAAACCCTTTCATGGGCAGGAACAGTTTCCACCAGACCAGGTTGTTCAAAGCCCAATCCAGCCTGGTTTTGTATACTTCCATGGATGGGGCATCCACAACCTCTCTATCAATCAGTTCTAGTACCTCACAACCCTCACAGAGAGGATTTTTTCCTAATACATAATCTACACCTACCCTACTCCATCATCAGGCCATTTCCTCATGTGCAATAAATGTCCTTGTGAGAATTCCCTCTCCAGGTCTCTTGCAGCCCCACTTTAGGCACCAGAAGGGGCTCAAAGGTCTCCCTGGAGCCTCCTCTTCTCCAGGCTGAACCACCCAGCTCTCTCAGCCTGGTTATATAGAAGCAGGAGGTGTTCCAGCCATGTAATCATCTTCCTTCCCTCTACTCAGGACTTGATTCCAACAGGTCAGCATCTTTCTTGTGCTGAGACCCCCAGAGCTGGACACAGTACTTGCTCCAGGTGGGTCTCACAAGAACAGGGCAGAGAAGGAAAATCCCCTTCCTAATCAGAGGTATGTAAGGCACAGACAAGGACAAGAATTGCTCAGGAGAACTGGATATG
This sequence comes from Agelaius phoeniceus, assembly GCF_051311805.1. Taxonomy (NCBI): domain Eukaryota; kingdom Metazoa; phylum Chordata; class Aves; order Passeriformes; family Icteridae; genus Agelaius; species Agelaius phoeniceus. Next base: position 10,617,148 of record NC_135266.1, on the reverse strand, counting down.
CAGCATCATATGATGCAAAGCCTCTTATGCAATTAAAGTGGGTAAATCTCTAAAAAGATGCTAACATCGCCTTTCTGGCTATGCTTTCTAAAATTTCAACTCTTGCATTTTATTCTGAATAAATGATGCAACTGATGCTCATGTACTGTGAGTGCACAATCTGGATCCCTCCCTCCTTCAAAAGTATTTTAAATATGATTAGAAGTGCTTGCTCTGAATTGTTTTGAAGCAACAATTTCCTGGACAGGACTACATTGACAGTTTAAGAAATTAATCTTCTACAAAGCAGATTTTACCATCATAAGATTAAATATTTCAAGCATGCAAACCTTATAAAAGCTCAAAGAAAACACAGAAAATTTTTGAGAGTAAAGCAACCCATGTCATTGTGGTTGTTGTTTTTTGGGTTTTTTTTTCTTTCCTTTTTTTCTTTATTGTTACAGCATCCTTCAACATTTTTTTTTTACTTTTTTACCTTTTTTAGATACCCTTTCTCCTTCATGGAAATTTAAAGTTTGGAATTAAATATTCTGGACTGAAGTGGATCACTTCATTAAGTTTGTTTTTCTCTGAACACAAACCTTGCAGTCAGTCAACTGAATTATTATTTCAAAATAATGAATGCCTTATAGAAACATACTTTGGCATCAAAATCAGTAAGAGAAAGAGCTCAAACACAACAGAGTATCTTTCAGAATACAAAAATGAAGTTCCTGAAACTAAAACACAAAACAACCAGTTAAAGGGTACTTGTTAGAATGTGACTATTTACTTGTTTGTGAACATCTGTACATAGAAAATGTATTGAAATTCAGTGATGCAGAGTAATAAAATTTAAAAAAATCATAGGTTTATACACAATGTTTTTATTTCACTATCTTCTTTTATAAGACAGTGGTTCCCATGTGCCTAAGTCCTCATAAAGCAGGCTCACCAGACATTACTTACCAGCTCACAGTTAGCGACATAAAGCTAAAATTTTCATAATGGGCAGTTTCACTGAATTCATGCAATATTAAATATAAGCAATAACATGTACTGAGGTAAAGGAGCTTTCCACTTTTCATTCCAATGCCTCTTTCTGATTACAAGTCTTGCAAATTTTGAAATAGGCAGTGTGAACCAGTTTGCTTGTATCAGCAGAGGGATACAGGACACTAAAGGTTCAGCGCAGTATTTAACACCATAAAGTTACAACTGTGCCCTGGCATCTGGGGAGATCATAAAAGCAAAAGGATGGAGTGGGAAACTCAAGCACATTCCAGATTCAATTAAACTGGTGCCCTCAGACTGAAAAGTCTCACCAATGTGGTTTAAAACTGTCTGAGAGACCTGACATGAATTTAGACGTAGAGGGCCTCTCGCAATGTGGAAAGCAAGTGTCTCTGATGGCACCTAGAGTGGAGCTTCCAGAATGTTCCACAATGAAATCTGCTGTAATGTCCCCAAACCTGCTATTTGAGCTCAACCAAGAAACAGTAAACAAAAAACTCTGTGAAATTCTTTAAAATAATATTGCTGCTCCAAAGCAAACACTAATGTAAATTCAGACACACCTGGTTGGAATCCTGCTAACCAAATGCTCAATGATTCCTTCAAAGAATTTGAACAGAGTAATGTGGTATGGCTTCCTTCTGCTAAAGCTGTATTCCCTTCTATAATCATATATTTCTATTAACTTATCAGCTCAAGCTTTTGATAGAGTTTCTCATAATTTTTTAGCACTCTGAAAAGTACTATATTACTTTTTGATTCACACTTGGAGCCATTTAAAAACAAAACAACTTAACATCTCATTTACTACCCTATGATCAATTTAAGTTGTACATTATATAGTACAAACACAGCAGTCAGTAATTTCAGGATTGAGTTCCTTGAGAATTTTGGGGTAAATACCAATGATCTGGACTGTGGAGACTAGATGGACCATAGCTGATTTATTATTTCTAATTTTATCAGTTCTGGAATAAAATATCCTGGTGTTTCTAATCAGAGAAATCCTCACATGTGTAACCTATTGAGAAAGGTGCTACCAAGCTTTTCATGAAAAAATTCAGAATGGTTCATTAAACTTAATCAACTTTTAAGATTCCAGTGCAACAGACAATATCATTTTCTCAGCCCAGCACTGTGCACTTAGCTTCTCCTCTCAGGCTTTCCTTCACTGCTTTCTAACACATTTATCAAAGTTTATGAAAAGCAGATTTTCATCAAGCTAACTTTTAAATAGTACAAAGGCAAGCATACTATTTTTATTATTAAAGATTGTCAGACAACTGGTCAAAATATTGCTGGTATATAAAATCATGTTTAATTTACTACATAGTGGTTTGAAAATGCATGAGTTCTTAATTTATCAAGATATAAAGGATCACTGTTGTTTTTGCAGGTGCATTATTTCTACGAAGAATTGAGATAAAGGTTTTCTTTAAAACCACAAAATAAAGAGTGTATTATGATTAGCAATATCAGCAAAGAAAAAAAACCAGAGGAATTTATAATTTCTGTTGACAAACAGCAGTTGTTACTCACAATGTGTCAGAAAGAAGCCAACTCTAGTCAGTGACAACACCAATGAGTGCTGATGAGTCACTAGCTGGAGAGAAAGTCATGAAAAATCTGGCAGCTGACTAATAAGAATACTCACACACTTATTTATACAAAGTGATTATGTAAGAGTCATGCTTTTTGAGGTTGATGGTGGTGTCAGTCATGGATGGTTGATGGAGAGGAGTCACAGTACCAGGGCTGGAAAGTGTGTACCCTCTTTCATGTTTGCTTGTACTCTCTCCCAGGGAGATGGACCTTGTTGAAACTTGACCCTCATGTCACCCTTCCACACTGGGACTTCATGCAAGGCAGGCACAGAACCCCTGAGGTGACAGCCAGTGGTGGCACTTTCTGATGGACAGTGGCTCCAAAGTACAGGAGCTTTCACTGAGGGCCAGGTTGGCCTGTCCCATGCACAATGCAGGAGACACAGGAATTCTGCCTTTCTCATCTCAAAACTATCTTTTCATTTAGGTCTGATCCAGAGGACCCTGCTCAAGAGAGTTAATGGAACTGGCTAAGCTCCAGCAAAATATATACTCCAACACTTCTCCTGGCTATGTGAACATATTATGTGAACATAATAGAAAATTCACATATTAGAAAATTACTTGTTTTATTGCAAGTCACTTGCACTAATAAACAAGATAATCGATCAATTCCAGCATTACAAGAAATTGATGTCTTCTCGCATTCATAAAAAATCCACATTTGATCATTCTCTATTTTTCGTCATCTTTATTTTCTTACTACTTTAACCCATGTCTCTGTGCCACTACACCACTGCTTGCTGACACCTGCCCACCCTCTTTCCTCTCCTGTACGTGCTCAGTACTTTTTTTGAGTTACTGTACAATTATATTCAAAGCCTCCAGTCAGGATGAAAAGTTCTCTCACTTCTATAAACATGCAATGAAAAGCAACTTTTCCCATATCAGCAGATATCAACCACAAGAAAAAAAGAGAAAAAGAAAAAAAAGGAAGTGTAGTAACAAAATGCAAGAGGTGTTTCACAGAATTAGTAAAAAGCTTTATGATCCTCATTACAAGTGAATTACTGAGTTTTATAAATAGTTCAACCACTTATAGGAAATATAATGAAATGTTTTTAAATTAGCCTTGTGTTTCTGTTGATATACTTCAGAGCAATATTGGCCTCGAGATCCCTTAATGCTTTTTAATAAAGCATACAAGATGAAATAAGAAAAATTAAAAGTCAATTTAAATACACTTAAAAGATTTCAATTTGTACATGTTAGTGGAGTAAATTACAGTTAATGTGTTAAAGTTCTGGGGTTTGTTATTTCTAAAATGATGCAATTAGCCTCCAAGTTCAAACTCAATGTTACAGTATAGCTATTTTTAGCAAGTAAAAAATCACTTTACATCTACAGTTAATTGCAGTTAATTTGGCCTTTGAGATATACCACTTCAAAAGCAATAATGACTTTTAATGACAATGACAATAGCAAATGCATAAACTACTGAGAGTAAAAATGAAACACCCATGGAGTCCAAGAGTGTCCATCTAGTTTTTTTTGCCTTTCTCATCAAATTATATTGCAGAAAGATGTTTCGAATTGATGTGTGAAGCAAAGGTGAAAACATAAAAAGGAATATTTCAAGCACTTCAACTTCTCATAATTACTCTTTACTTATTGCAATCAGTGAAGTATGTGTCAAAATCATAACAGTTTTTAACACTAAAAATCTTGTTTGGTACCTAGTGAGATCAACCAGTCAGTCACCATTCTCCACAAGCACACACAGCCCTGAAGAGACACTATTGCACATGCACCAAGGTGACCTCTGGAGTCCCTTCCAGCCTCAGCCCTCCGGCCTATCCGGCCTGAACCACGCTTTTACCTTTCACAGAGTTCACTTCTCTTCTTGCTCCACTCCCAAGTAAACAGAGATGTATTCATAAGGGCTTAAATGCCTTAGAAGAAGGAATAAAAAATACTCCTACTAAATAAAGAGAAAATACCTGGTTTTGTAGCTTCACTTATCACAATTTTTGTAAAGTATTTCACATGTGAAATATTTAAGCAAACATATAAACAGCTCATCAGAAAGTGGCTATGTAATCACCATCACTTAAATATCTCCAAAATTATAATGACACTTAAAAAAAAGAACAATAGGAAATACTTTTAAAAAGCTTTTGGTTAAAATCACAGACTAGAAGTACAGTAGGACACAAACGAGATGTTTGTCCTTTTGTTCTCTCATTCTCGTCATCCCTTTCAAAAATTATTTTCAAGAGCAATGAGAAGTGTAGGATTCCATTTCTGTCATCAACGTGGCCATGAAGTGAACAACTCTCTGCAAAACTGTACTCGGATCTCGCTTGAGAAAAAAATCCGAATACAGTAGCATTTTTACACCCTTCCATTCCAATCCACCATATGCACATAAGTAAGTATTTCAGACTTGGGAGGTAGATGGGGCTGGCTTTCATTCTATTATCTCACTTATTATATTATTTACTCCCCTAGATCACACCTTGCAGGTATTGGACATCAGCCTTAGTGAGGGCAGTACACTGAAGGTGCAGATGAGCCATAGGTGGAAATTCCCACCCGCTCTCCTCTGCTTACTGGGGAAACTGAAATGGCACAAACTTGAAAGGTTGCTTAGTGCAATTAGGGGCATGTAGAGATAAGCAACAAGACTTTTAAAAACATTTTCTGAGTCCTTGCAGAGCCTAGGAAACAAATCATGAATCTGAAATGTATGTGCACAGTGGAGTCAAAGCTTAGTGACCAGGAGTGGCAAAGCTGACACGATGGAAATGCCCTATAAGAGTAATTAATCACAGGAATTTCTTGGTGATAATGATGACATTGGATTGAATAACTATATTGTGGATTTATGTATTTTATATGAGTAATCTGTTGCAGCTCTATAATGAAGAGTAACACAAGGCAGAAGATAGACTAATCAGAATTCCCATGTTAGCTAGTTTCAGCAGGGAAAAATATGATTGATATGGGTCCAGATTCATAACATTTTCACAATTTTGAAAGAAAATTACACAAATGAAAATTTTCAAATAATTCACTAGCTGCAAGATGTGAGAGGAGAAATATAGAAATATTTTTTTAAATAATTTGCTCAGAGAAATACAAAAAGATGACAGAAAAAAAAATATGTGCAAAATATGCTGAAAACCTCCTTCTTTTCTTTGGTAAATACTGATTATCTTAAATTGCTAAATAAAATGTCAAAATATGTATTATGATGACCATTTCCATCAATGAAACATGATACAACAGATGGATTAATAAAACACCCTGGAAAAAAAATTTGTTTTCTCCACTGAAGCAATTTCCTGTACATTTTGCCAGCAGTTCCCAGTTATGTATCCCACTACTTGAGTCTTTTCCCCTACATCAGTACTGAGAATAAAAAGTTTATATTTAACTTATGTTTTTTGCTCAGTATAGGAACCTATATATCCTTACAGAAATAAATTTGTCATAAAACACCCTTTGACCTGCATGAGTTAACCCTCTGTTGCACCCTGGAAGCGAGTAATCCAGCTCTAGAATTCCTGGGAGAAAATGAAAAAAAAAAAATAAAGTAACCAAAATTAAATTTTACCTACAAGTGGTTTTCATTGTAAGACTAAAGCCAAAGAGCAGAAAAAACCCCAAAAGCTTCTTAGGTCCTATTTGCCTAAGGCTTAAAACTATGTATTTTAAAAGCTGGGTTTGCTTTTGTTTTATTTTTATGTGGGGGGGTGATGGGAGTAGGGTGGGGGTTTTGTCTTGTTTTTCCTTATCTCCTTTGAGTATTCACTAGTCAGCAGCATAGCAGAGTGCCTTATGTCTCTTACTGCAGCATAGTCCAGTCTGCTTTTAGTGTTAGTATAGAAAACTTGAAATATAATTTTGTACTCAATGTTTAGATTGCTCTAGGCTGAACTGGGAATGGTATGTGTTTGTGTAAAGTTGTTTTTAAGCCAGTGGTTAAATATTTGAAAAGGTGATTCATGTAGGTGATCAGTTTACAGCATGAAAGTTCGAATCATGTAACTGCACTTCCTTATTATTTCTCTTCCTTTACATTTTCTACATCAGTATATTTTCACTAGCAACTGTGATAATACTTAAAAGAATCTCCCATAGCAAGGAGGCAATTTCTGGTCATTTCTTCACAGCTGAGACAGTTGAAAGAACAACCTCTACCGAACTTGTTAAAAATTATGACTTGGTGGCTTAGCTGTTATAGAATCAGAAAATTCTGAGTTGGAGGGGACCGATCAGAGTCAAAAACTCCAACTCCTGGTCATGAATAGGACACCCTGAAAGTCACACCATGTCTGAGAGTGTTATCCAAACACTTCTTGAGCTCTGGCAGGCTTGGTGACCACTGCCCTGGGAAGCAGGGCAGAGCCTTCTACTGATATTCAACCCACATGTCCCTTTCATGCCATTGCCTCGAGCCCTTGTCACCGACCACTTGCCTCTTCTCTTCCTGCCACGAGGAAATTGTGACTGCAGTGAGGTCTCCCCTCTGTCCCTCCAGGATGAACAGACCAAGTGCCCTCAGCCCTCCTCACACAGCTTCCCCTCCAGACCCTTCACCATCCTCATTGTTCTCTTTTCAATGCCCTCTAATAACTGAATGTCTTTTTTATATTATGATGTCCAAAACTGTCCCCCAGAGCAGAGCAGAGTGGGAGAATCCCCTCCTTGCCCAGCTGGCAATGCTGGGCCTGATGCCCCCCTGGGTATGGTTGGCCCTCCTGACTTCCAGGGTGCATTTTTACCTCAGTTGTGTTGATAATAAAATAAAATAAAATAAAATAAAATAAAATAAAATAAAATAAAATAAAATAAAATAAAATATAAAAAGTGTAACTGGCGATTTCATTTTGCCCTTATTTTGTCAACCATAGGCACTACTGGAATTAAATAATTACTGGAAATAATAAAATACAAACTCAACTAGCCAATATTGAGCCACTATTTTGACATCAAATTGCTGCAATATATTTCCAGAAATACAGATGTTATTTTAAAGAAAGTTCAAACATGTGAACACTATTTAATAAGAAATTTTAGATATGTGTTAGCTTTCCTACTGCTAATTAATTTACTTTATCTTCTAAAGCAAATTCTCTTTTACCAAATACTACAGCTTTTCACATGGAATATCAGGAAGAGCTGCATTCTAAAAAAATAAGTGGTATCTTGTGATATTATATTATGATAATAATATATAATTCGAAGGACATAATCACATTTTTAAGGGCCCGGGTCCAGGGAAAAAAATGTACTTTTAGTCATTATTTATTCTAAGAATTCAAACCACTTGTGTTTTATGGCTAAAAGTCAATTAAAAGTAAAACATATGTTCCTTATAGTTCATCAAGTCTTTATCTGATATTATTGCAGAGTTCCAGAACTAGTGAAAAAAACCTTTGCTACTGCAAGAACAAGTGAATAGGTGGACAGGAGGTACTGAACAACTAATTGGATGATTTCAGAAAATGTTTTGATCATTTTATATCATTAACTTGGACAAAATTTCTGTTCTTACCAGCCTACACCCATCAGCTGTCTTGTATTTCTAGAAAATCATTGGAGCTTTATTTACTTCTGTGATGTTTTTCAGAATAATAGATCATTCTTTTTTTAATAGGGTGTTTTAAGGGATAAACAGTATCCACTGCCAAGAGATTAAGACATAGCAACTACACAGGCATTTTGCAACCAAGTAATGGGCTTCAAAGCCAGATAAATTTTGCTTAAGAAATAATCCATTTGCAGAAAAGCAATACCAGTTCTTTTCTCTCCTATTATCAGCACCATCCAAAGTCACTTTTCCCTTTCTCCTGGGGAGGCTAGAAAGACCTAAGACTGTAAGAGGTAAGACTCCACATCCCAGCAGTGGTTGTTTTCCATTTCCAGAAAGTGTGAATACACATTCTTGATGGGCATGGGGATGAACCCATACACGTGCCCATGAGTTTTCAGATCTGACAAGACAAAGATCAGAACCTTTTCCAGCACACACACACAGCTAGCACTCCTGTAAACACAAAGCACAGGTGGTACAACACTGTTGGTCCTCTCTGACCAAAAATGCTTTGGATTTAAGATGAGAATAATGTTGATAACATACTGATGTTTTAGTTGTTGCTAAGTAGCATTTCTGTTAAGTCAAGGACTTTTCAATTTCCTATGTTCTACCAGAGAGCAGGTGTACAAGAAAATAAAATAGGAGGGAGCTTAGCCAGGGCAGCTGACCCAGACTGCCCAAAGGGATATTCCACACCACAGAACACAATGCCCCATATATAAGCTGCAGGATGGGGCAGATCACTGCTTGGAGACAGATGGGTGTTGTGCATCACTTGTCTTTCTCAGGTTTCATCTCTCTCTCACTCTCATTTTCTCTCACCCCTTTTGCTTTATTACTTATTAGCATTATCACTGTTATTATTATTCTTAATAATAATAACAGTAGTAGTAGTAGTAGTAGAACTACTACTATTAAATTTATTTGTTTTTAAATATTAAGCTGTGAGCCAGTGGCTGTGTGGCATCTAGCTGCTGGCTGAGGTTAAACCACAACAATTCTGCCTCCACTGTTGTGTGCACAAGGACAATGGAAAGACTGGTAACATATATGAGTAAAAACTGTTAAAAGAGAAAATAAAAGTGGAGTCCTGCATTTCTTTTACTGCCTCCTCCAGGTCATATTAAGGAATAATGGACAAATACACTGTAGGAGCTGTTGCATCCTGTGCATTTACTCTGTGCTTCACCTGAAAGGTGTTTCAACCTGCCTAAAACACTCGCAGAGGTCTTAAACTGAAAGTAAGCTGACTTCACTTTTAACATTCTCCAGAGAAAACTGCCATTTCATTTTTCCCCTAAGGGGAACCTCTTAAATACTTTATGACAGTCTGTTTTATTAATAAGATTCCTAGATAATTTGAAAAATCTTATTATTCATTATTGCAACCTTTATCTGACAACTGCCTTGTTGTATCTTCCATTAGCTTTCAGAACTTGTAGTAAATTCATTCAGTTATATGCCTGAAGAATTGCAAATTAACTTTCCCACCCTTTTTATAAAATTTAGTAATTTTCGTGTATTAATGAAAATGAAATTTCATTAAATGTCTTAAAGTTTCATAAAATAGGAAGCATTAAGGCTGGTTCACTCTATCAAATTATCTGGTCCATGAATACTATACACAAAAGTCATATTAAGTAGGAAGGTAGCAAGTCTGCAAAGGCTTTCCACTTATTCCTCTGTAAATACCAATGTTCTTTAAAGGCAGAACTAATTTAACAAATACTGAAGAGCAGGCGGGAAACATTTCTGATATCTTAGAAATGCCATTAAAGCATGACAACACTCTATTATTACTAGACATCTGTTTGCAATTCTAATATAAAGTAATTAATGAAAAAAAAATCCTTTCCTAGGTCATTATATATTTATTATATTATTATAAATTTGGTCTAATGTTGATATAAGTAGAAGGGAACTGTGGAGCTAATTACTACTCTGGTTTCCAGAATCTCACAGTACAATATTTGACAACAAATGGAGAGAATTCATGCTTAAAAGGCAAAGTAATAACTGTTTTCCTTGGGCCAAGAAAAAGGAACTTGAGAATTGTGAGGTGATGACAAAGTAAATTGCACAAATAAAAACCAACATAAAATGTAAAGTAGGTTGTGTAAACTCTGGAAGACAAAGCATGAGGAAAGAGGCATCTCTGTTGACAAGGAAAGATATTAATTTTGCTGTCAACTGTGATGTTATTGCAACTCAGGGAACAACTGAGGAAGAATGAGTAGATAAAGTATCTAATTCTATCAAGGGTGACTCTCTGCAAGTAATCACACACTGCAGTAAGGAACAGTCAATCAAAATCATTGCTGTATATGCCTGGAGATTGTTCACACAAAATATAACATTAGTGAATTTGTAACAGGCCAGGCTGCACAAGGTTCATAATAAAAATGACTCAAGTTTGGAACTGTAAGACAAAGGCAGAAAACTTATAACTGGATAAAATAAGTTCACACAAAACACCTTGAAGTTTTTCCAGCAATTTCATATGAATACAATGTGTAGATTCCTCTTGCATGATCAAAAAAATATGTAAAGGAAAGCTTGATGGGGTCTCACAAAAGAGGTTAGAAGAGAGCTCAAGTATAGTGAAAAAATCTTATAGATGTCAGTTAAACTTAGCATTTAAAAGAGCTCTAGCAAACCTAAAGACAGCTCGGGAACAGCTCTGAGAGACTAAGAAACGCAAATGATCAGCTCCTTCCATCTAGAAATGTTATAAGCTAGTTGCCTTAGCAACAATATTACAAATTAAATGCTGCAAATACTTGAGCAAGAGCTGAGGTTGTAGCCTGGCAACATGCTGCGTGTGAGATGCTCCTGACCTCAACCTCAGTGGCACAATGACCTCAGACAACAACCACATTTCCAAGGTTTAAGCTAAATGAACATTTCCATGAGAAAAGCAATCTAGCAGATTTCTGAGCAATCACATGACACACTATTAAAATTTATACACAGCAGTGAGTGAAATAAACTTCCAAAACACAGATCTGTGTCCACCTGGGGGTCTTCTGCCCCATCCTTTTCTCTACATGGGATAGTGATGCATACCACAGCACTAAGTCAGAATAGAGTGGTTGAGAGAAGTGTAAGGTGATAGCACTTGATTTATGAGCTCTGACGTCAAGTCCTGTGGTCATTACTCTGAACTAAACCAGTACTCAACAGATCCATGCTGATTATACACATATTAAGTAGAGAAGTAACAAAGCAAATAACCTTGAATGGCTATAAATATATGTATGTGTATATGCACAAGTGCATTGGTATAGTGTCATGAGAGAAGTGCTCAGGAGGAAGCAGAGAATTCCATTGCTTCAGGGAAGCATTTCAGTGTTACTGCAAACTTTATACTACTTTATTATGTGTATCCAAATTTATGTCTGCACCTCTGGTTTATGTATTGCCTTTCCTTGACTCCAAAAGCACCAAGGTTACACCCAATGCTGTGAAAACTGAAAAACCCGAGAGGAAAAATCCAAAAGAAAATATTTCATCTTTCATATAGACCCCTGGAACATAAAAAGTCTCCATAAACAAAGACACCCAAACTATATCAATATCTGCTAGAAAATAAAGAAAAAACTCATGCAATTGCACCAAGGAGCCAGCTCCTGGTCAGTAATGAATCCTGAATTGGTAAGCCATTCCAATAAACTCTAACAAGAGCTATCAAGCCATTGAAAGTTTACTGTACTTGTGACATCTTTCTATTATTACAGGTATTCATGATTCATCATTACACTTTTTTCACCTCTGTTGCTGTCTATCTCAGTCCTCTAGCAAGGAGACTTTTGTAGTAAAACCACATCCAGTGCTGGTATGGAAGCTGTGATGGTGTCAGATCTTCACCTTTTTAGTTTCCAAAAAGGAAAAAAAAAATAAAACTTGTCTGCCTGAAAACCTGTTTTAAAGACTGTTACTTTTGTCTTTACATAACACTAGCATAAAAACTCTTTGAAAGATATATTAGTCAGAATAACCATGTCAAACTATAGCTGATAAATGTTGAAATCCCCTAAAATTCCTCTGATGCTTTTTTTTTCCCTAGGAATGACACCCCTGTGCAGTGAAGCAGAGTACATCAGTGTGTACTCCTTGCACAGAGATCAGAAAACCCATTGACTCTGTAACATCTGCCTACAGATTACAGAAGGCACCATCACTTCTGAAAACTGCTATTTTGAGACTGTAAAAGGTTGTAAGCTATAATTTCCATGTTTAGCATAGTGAGAGGTGATAAAAGTGGCTCGGTAGAATTTATGGAGTTTGTTCTGACAGTCTCTGTGCAATTTCCAATTCACATTATTTTCAATTATTTCCTGCTTCATAAGATAAATTGTACAAATTTATGGGAGCAGACAGAGTACAAAGCTGTCTTTGCTTCAGATCACAAGGTCATGTTCCAAAATTACTTAATGTTACTGCTTCTAGAAGGACCTATATAGAGTTTGTGTAAGAAGTAAATCTTACTCCAATTTTTCTTCAAAAGAGAAAAATCAGAGATCTTATTTTTACTGAGACTGCCCACAAAAATTCACAGCAAGTAATATTTTATTCTAATAAACTACCATAAATTAGGGATTCTATGTAAAACTCAGTACTCTAAGACAGTTTGTTTTGTTTTTTTTTTCTTTTTCTTAATGCTGTAATTTTGCAAAGAAAATGGCAATTTTACAGTCTTTTTAGACCAGGTGTTCAATTAAACACAAAAATATTATATAGATAATACTCAAATATGTACCTCTGATGCTTTTTGAAATCAACATCTGCAGATTGGTTGCCTAGGTCTTTACATATACCAATAAATTATCACTTATTTTAAGCTGACACTTCACTGTTAATCCTGCTTAGGTAAACGATTTAAAAAAAAAAAACAACAAAAAAACAAAAAGCAAAACCCAATTAAACAAAAAAACACCCCTTAAAATAATTCCAGTGCTATTTATCCCCATTTTTGTCAGCATAATCACGGATTACTTTATGTTAATTTCCTGTAAAATGTTTACCTCCTACATCCCTGCCATTTAGCTGTCTGAATTCTGCTTAAAAAAGATTCTAGAAGCTGTGCCTGGAAAGCAAAGAAAGATGAAAAGAAACGGTCGTGCTACAAATAGAAAAGTAAGATGAAATAGAGGGTAAGGGATTGAGCTGCCCCTTATTTATGCCAATAGCCACTAGGAACTCACACCCTTAACCTGAAAATTGTGCCATTCCACACTGGAGTGCAGAGGCATGCAAAAACAAAACCCATGGGCTTTATATCTTTTTTTAAAAGCATAAAGATTTCCTATAAGTCATTAATATTTAAATAGTAATCTGAACCATAGAAGTCATCACACATACTTTGACACACATCTGAGTCAAGGAATATTCTTTCACCATCCTCACACATGAATCAGTTTCTTCTTAGAGCAGCTTTGGAGAAGCTGAACTTTTTTTGAGTGGAAGGTAATATTTCCATGCCACACACAAAACCAAATTAATTGGAAAGGTGCCAGTTAATTGCATGCAACATCTGCCCTTAATGGTGGTGTACAATGATGTTGATAATAAAGTCTCACTTGCTGAGGCTGAGCACTAATTGACAGTGTGTTCCTTTGAACTTCATATTACTTGTAATTAGATACAAGTCAAATATTCCTGTTGAAAAACACCTTTTAAAAGTCCTCAAAAGTGACTGTGGATGCTAAGAAACCTATCTGGAACCAAACCAACTGAAATACAGATTCCATTGCAACTCAAGACTCAGCCCTATCATCAGGTTAATTTAATTTGTGTTGTTTTCTTTACTGCTGACTGGGGAACAGTGAATTTCAAACTGCTCTAATTTGTTTGTATCTCAAAGTAATTTGAAAACAAAATCAAGGGAGATCAACCTAGTGTGCCTGTTTAATGAAAAGTCTTATTGCATGTACAATGTTTTTAATAAAAAATATTTATTAGTTGCAACATTGCACAGATACTGACAATGTGTTTTAGGGGAATGCAGTGGAAAGTATTTCACCCTAAAGATAATGAATGAATAAAAGTTAAGATGTATGTACAGCTACTCCTGAGTCAATATTTGCTAAAACCCAGTTATTTTAGTTTGGATCCCATATTCTCTGTTGGCCCAGGTGCTGTGTAGTGCCTGGTTATCACATTCTCCCCAGCTCATCCTCAACTACATGTATCTACACAATACAGTCATTGGACAGAAAATAAAAGCTTTCATTTAGAAATTAAAAATATATATATAAATGTCAAGGAGACCCACATCTATACTCTTTGATGTGTCAGCATCCAGTACAATAAATTCTGTTCTTTTACTACATTTTAAGGTATTGCTTATTACTAAGGTAAATGGAGATGTATTTCTTTTGTAAAGCACTAACTGGATGTTACTACTGACCAGACTTTTGGTTGTACATAAATTATCAAATAACCTTTTACATTCACACCTCAAACTGTGGATAAATAATTAATGAAGGAGGAAGTAGAAAGAAGTAATTATTTAGAATTTTCAAGTATAGGTCTTATGCCTCCCAAGAAAATTTTCAAACATGAGTGCACAAAAACAAATGCTGACGTTTTCCCTCAATAAACAGTAGAATTTGGTTTCCAAGTTATTGACTCATCAAGGAACTTCTCAAGTTATTCAGGAGGAGGAAAGGGGCTTAAAGGAAGTATGATAATTTTACTTCTGTAGAGAGACTGCAAAAATAAAAATGTACTGAATTAGATATTAGAATTTCAACATGGCTACACATATATTCAGTATGCCAAGCCAAATTTACTATGTTTTTTGTGAGGAAAATAAAAAACCCAAACAAACCCAATTCAAAACTCACATTGTAGTTTGTCTGACTGCCTAAATATTCCTTCCAAAACAATTTTGTCAAAACTTCTGTAATCAACGCACATACTAACTGAAGCATTCAGCATAAGAGTGGCCAAGACATTATTTTCATATTTTTAATTAGAAATTATGAAATGTTAAGGATCAAAACTGGAGAAAATCAATAAAACTCTCTTCCAACATTTGCCTTTGGTACAAAGAAACTCTTTGTTAGTCTTCATTAATCTCAACACCTAGACCTAGCCATTTCAGTTTCCCACTCACCTTCTAGTCAATTTTTCCAGGCCCTATATCACCAGCCTATTTCTATGGAGGAATCTATGCCAAAAAACCTTGCTAAAAGTTAAAATACATTTAGTTAGAATATTTACCTTTCCAATTTTTTTCATAAAGATTCATCAACCAATTTAATAATCTTAGACTTCAACACAGAGATAAAAAAGGCAGATTAAAAAAAAAAAAGAAAGAAAACTGGCTAGGAAGAAGAATTCCTAAAACCAGTTTTGAGACAATTTTGGACAACATAATTTTATCCAGACTTTTAGGATGAATAGGAACAAAAATACAATGGAAGGCAGTGTATCACATACATAGAATAAATCTATTCAAGGCTGTGAAATGTCAAGAAAGAATCTTTAGAATTTACTCTAAATCCATGAGCTTAGCATATGGTTTTGTGGTTGAATGGAAATACACGCTCAGACACTGCAGTGAAAGTGCAAGGCCATGAGCTATCTGAATTTTGAATAAAAGACATCTTGGCAGCAAAACATGCTGGAGTCTCAGAAATTTCAGTATTAAAGTCAGTCAAGATGTAAAAATCCTTTGCCCTTCTTGCTAAGTATCGAATGTTTTTTCTCATAGGTTTTTTAATGATAAAACTAAGTGTACGAGACAACATGTATCACTGCAATTAGAAACAAAAATTAGACAAAGATAATTAGACAAAAATAGATCATCTTTTAAGAAGACAGTGATGATTATTGGGAAATTAAATTAAAATTTTGAAATCTTTTATCTTCAACGAATTAATGAATAGTGTATGATGATAACTAAGTTAAATTAAGACCTATATTTGTCATTAAAATACCTACTTCTCAATTGCTGTGGTTTAGAAAAAAAGGAAGGCAAAAATAAATTTTTTCATTACTGGTTTGATATTAAATTAGCACATCCTCTGCTTTAAAACACAGCTGATATTCAGCAGATTCATTAATTTTATTCAGTCTCAGCATATTAATATCAATTGTTCATGGAATTAAACAAATTATAAATCATTAAATACATGTTCTGTGAAACTTTTACCTACAAGTTAAGGCCTTTCACTGCTATTTTAGTTGACTGCAAAAATTATACTGTCCAACATGTTGAAGCAGAGATAATTCCACTTCTAGCTTTTATATAAAAACTGACGATAATTGCAGTAACTAGAGCTCATTACTTCAACCTTTTTTGTTTCACTTGCAGCCACCAAAATAAATCTAATCAAACCTTTGCCTAGGGGAATTTCACTATAAACTATAGAATAAAAAAATATATACCTTCTTGAAGACTTGGCTGACCTAAGAAATTATCTATCCAAAAACACCCAAAAATTTCCACAAAAAATACAAGGAACAATAAAAAGTATTGTTCTAAACTAAAGCAAAACTCATCCTTGGAAAGTAAAGAAGAAAATTCCATTAAAAATCCTTTGTATATTCAAAACTTTGATGGCTATGACCCCAAGCAGCAGGATCCAACTTTGAAGTTAGATCCAACGTTGAGGTAGGCCCTGCTGTGAGCAGGAGGTTGGACAGACTGACCTGCAGAGGAAGTTTCCAAACTAAATTATTCTGATTCTAGACTTGGAAAAAAGTACGTAGGGAAAAAAAAAAAAAGTTAAAAAAAAAAAAAATCAGAGCCTAATTGGAAGAGCAAGTGTATCCTAATTAAGCTGTAAGCTGTTGTGTTGTGTTGGTATAAGTTGGACTGTTCTGTTCCCCCTATCATGTAATGGTTCTGCCCTGGTTCTCCCTTCCCTCCTTTATGCTGCCAGTTATCCCAACTCCTCCCCAGTTGCCTTGGAGATCAATGTACCCTTTCTCAAATCCCTCCCCGGTGCCCTGTCCGTCACTCGGCGCTCTCACCCTTCTCTCTAGAACTCTCTAGAAACTTCCAGCTAGAGCATCGAGTGATTGGCTCAGGGGCCGGGGCCCCACCCTCAAGTTATCCCCATTGTTGTTCTCCCTAAGTCAATCTTTGGTAACCCACTCCCCTCTAAAACCCTATTCATCCAAGGACTGATTCCTCCCCTGCTGTTTCCCTCCCTCCTTATAAACTGTTGCAACTTCCCCCTCTTTCTCTTTGGCTGTCAGTTCTCAATAAATGTGGATTCACCACAGCTGGAGAGTGCTTGCTTCTTATTTCTGCTGACTGTAGCCACAAGCCAAGCCATGTCCTACCACAAGGCCATGCTGCTGTCACAGCACAGAGCGTTTGCCTCAGGTGCTGTCCCGACCCACGGAGATGGGGACAGTGCCCCCGCACTGCTAGCGGTGCTGGATAGCCAGCGGGGACGTCCGAGAAGGACAATCAATCTTCCTTCAGCTGGACTGCTTCAGTGAGCTTTCTACCAGAATATGACATGAATTTGTATTAATTTCAGGAAAATAGGAAAGAAGTTTACATACCATGGGCTTAAAGAAATTGATGTTAGAAATTAATCTTCAACAATACTTCCTATTCAATATGGATTTCTTAACATCAAGCTTATCGCATTCTGTTATCAAGCTCTTTTCTGCAATGTATGACTGATAAAAATCTTTTGTCCAGGCTAAATAAAGATTGCTGGGTCATGTTTTTATTTTTACTTACAGGCAGAGTATTTCTGTCGAAATGGTTGACTTAAAATTTTTACACAAGGGAGAAAGAAAGCAAAGTCCTGTGAAATAGAAATCACTTTGATATAATGAAAATGGAGAAAACTTAAACTGAGCTCAAACATCCAGCCACTGCTGTTTATGGTACATTCAATCAAAATGCAAGAAAAATTCAATAAAAACTTAAAATGTAGATTTAAAAAAAAAGAATATTTTAAAATTATACAACTTGCAGCAAGTTTAGATAATAAAAAAATATCCAAATGCTGTAAAAATATTGTACAGCGTGCAAGAATGTCTAATAGAGTGGTTAAATCCTTAATATTACTACATTGGAAATCTTTTACAATTAAGTAATTCAATTTTGGTATTCAACTGCTTTAGTCAACATGAAAAAGGCTGGTTACAATAGAAGATACTTATTTCAATTGCAGAGAAAGTTGTTTATCACAAGATAAAGACTGGATGTTCAGGATATTCTTCTGTGTTTTAAAGAGTCATAAAATTGATGTATTTAATTTTTGTTCTCTTCAGCCATGGTTTGCAAAAAGCCTTTAAATATGACACCAACTGCACTTGAGTTGCAAAAATTCACCAAAACCTGAAATAGTGGCGTGCTTTTGTCACAGTTTTTCTATAAAGAGTATTTATCTTTGTGTGTACCTTGTTCTGCACACAGGAGTTTATTTTGCTCCAGAATCACACTTACTGCTTTTCCCAAATATTACTGAAATAATAGCAAGTACTTTGGTTTTATTCCATATTATTCACAGAAACTTCTTAGTAGGGATAAGAATGGTGTCTTCTCAAATTTGTGATCTCCTGCTCATGAAGATGCTAGTCAGCATTATAATAATTATGACTGATGTGCTTTATATAGACAAGACTGCTAATAATAATAATAATGCAAAGACAGTACTACAAAGACAATGCTTCCTACTCCAGTTCACCAGACCTTAATACATGGTGAGAGAACCCTTTTTGCTGCTTTACCTCTCATTGCAGAGTGATAACTACACTGCTTTGTTTTCCTTGTATCCTGAAAAACCTTCATGAAAATCTCAGGTATTACAGCTGGGTTGAATTTAAATTATTTAAACCAACTTAGTTCCTCCTCTTAGAATAGCAGACTCTGGCAAATATCCCCCTTTTGTGGGGGAGAAGCCTTAATTCCCATGCGATCATTTTGGGGTTTTCCACAGTTTCTAATGCATCAGGAACCCTTCCATCTCTGCTGTTGGATGACTCTCCATCCCCTACCTCCATGGAGATGGCAGATCAAAGCACCTCACTTGTACATTGCAAATATTGTTGTGATGTGCCCAGGCTTTTCTCTAGTGAGCCTGGTTTATCCATTTCCCCATTCAAAACCCATTTAAAGCTGTTTCATTGAATCCTGCTAACTTCTGCACAAAGATCCTTTTTCCCCATTTGAGACAGGCATACCCATCTGTTGCCAGCAGGCTCAGTGTTGTGTAAACTGACACATGATCAAAAATCCAAAATTCTACTAGTGACACCTGGCTTGGAGCCAGGTATTGATCTGCTGTTTCTTCCCTCAGTTCCTGTGCCTGAAAGGATAGAGAAAAATGTTTCTTGTGGCCCTGATCCCCTTCTTTGTAATCTCAAAGACCTGACGTGTCTCTTGATTGCCCTTGGACTTTTTGTTGCAGTTTTATCACTGCCTACCTGAAACATCAATAATGAATAGTAATCCAAGGGCTGCTCCAGGGTAGGAATTGTTCTCATGTGTATCCCAGCCCTAGAGAGGCAACAGACTTCCCTACAAAGTAGGCAGTGTCTGCATTTTGGACCTTCTCTTCCCCATCAGAATTGAGTTTCCAATGACAAGTACCTCTCTTTCTTCCTTTATGGAAGCAGTTTGGACACAGGACAGACTGACAACCTTGATGTCACCTCCAAGCTAGATGAAGCATTGTCCTGATAATCACTCACCTCCATTTGCAGAGCCTCATAATGATAATGCCAGGGCATCTCAGGAGGTGGGGCAGTCACCAGGGTGCTCTGCTGTGGATTGTGTCAGTACCAGAGCTGCTCACCTTGGTGACTGAATTTTTTTCAATAAAATTCCTATTAGTTTACCACTTGCTGAGTTTCATTTGCAAACCACAAATTTTTAATTGGAACATGATTTAGTAGGACTGGCACAGCCACTTGGAATAAAAAAAAAAAAAATTGATCAAAGACACTGAATTCTGTCTCACTTAAAGACATAGAGGGCTATCCAGAAGTCTTAATATAGTTATTTCAAACTAGTAACAAACCATTCCTTTAATGATGCTCATGAAGTGAACATCTCTCTCCCATCTGTTGCTGCTCTCAGGGGATATTTTGGTGGAAACAGCTCAGATCCAGGCCCTGCTTGTAGGAGAAGAGTAAGAAATTGCTGTTACACCTATGAAACATAAAATATTGGCTTGTGGCCTCATGTACCTTCAAAAGCAGTGATTATTGCTTTGATACACAAATATTTTCTGCTTGTTTTCCTTGGGGTGCTTACATCTCAGTGCTTAAAAGTGACGTGCATATACTCTTCTATGGTTACATGAGAGTGAGAAAAAGCTCGGTAATAAATAATAATCTGTCACATTTATTGTGATTACATTTTGAGGCATGTTATAAGTGAGTTTCTCATAGTCTCAGGACTTATTATAGATCAAAACAGCAACATTTGTAATCTCACAGTCACTTTGACAATGTATATGAGGGTTTGTATTCTGTATAGGGATGTTATTTCTCTTCTGGAGGTTGTGCTGGTGAGTATTTACATCTCATAGGTTAATCTAAAAAAAGTGTTTTGGGGGAGTATGATCCCTAAACTCATATCAACTCTCTGTTGTGCTTGTGAACATTATCAAGAGTAACAGGGGTTCAGTTTTAAACTTTTCAAATATGAGATGCCAGAGGGTTTTTCAGATCTCAACTACTACATTTGCAGATAGATCACTTTAATGTTATTGTTATCAACTATCATAGCTCTTTAATCAGCACATCAAAATACTCCTAAGACCCAGAGCTACTTCTTCCCATCAGAGCAGCTCACAAGCAGAACATGGCAGGTGTTTTTCAGAATCCTATGACTGTGTGAGGCCAGGTATGATCTGGTTTCCAGGTCACTCAGTGACACCAGTCTGATTACCTTCCTAAACTTGATATTCAGATTATGTACCAGCTGCACACTCTGCTACATGACATCACTGTAGTACAGAAAAAACATTTCTTTAACTCCAAGCTGACCATCCCTTCTTTATTCAAACCTCACCTAAGTCTTCAGTCTGCAGGTGACATTATATATATTATGTTATATGTGTAATTTATGAACACTTGTTAATATGAAACTATAATTACTTCACATAACTACTCCATAGTAGGTAATTTCCACACACAAAACCCCTCTGTGCATCTCAAAGCTTTATTGCACTGTTTAATATTGTAAACTCAAAAAGTCTAAATTTACAAATCCCACAGTCTAAAAAGAGTCAAAAAAAAAAAGTCTTTTGTTAAAAGAATGGCGGCGGGCATACTCTCAATTTATTTGTTTGATTTTTGTTTAAGGGAAAACTAACATAATAAATCAATATGATAACATCCAAGGTTAATAATATATTATCTGGCTTGTAAACAGCTAAATTAAATGGGTTGTTTTCAGAAAATACTCAATAGATATCAAGGTTGCAGAATAAAGCAGCTCTGCAATCTCAGGATTATAGTACACTCTCTAAAATCTATTATAGCCTTACACTCTCTGATATTTTTACAAGGTCTCACAATTCAGAATTATGGTGAGTATCCCAAGTACTGTATTTTTCTTAGAATTGTGAGTTAGTATTTCTAACACTCTTTTGTCTTAAAAAAAATTCTGTTCACAATCACTAAGTCATGTCTGAGATAATGGCAGAAAGACCACAAATCTTACTGCACCCACAATCATGCTAAAACCTCCACAAGTGCTAAACACACAGAGAAAATATACAGACTTTATAAAGGTCACAGAAGTGAAAAGAGGAACCCATTCTGATCCCTATTTAAGAGAACTTATTCACATAATATCTGCTATAGTATCTTTGCAAGGTTTTGAGCACAGTGGCAACTGAGCAGAGCATAAGCTATTGAATATTAATTAATTAGTCACAAGCTGAAAAGTGGGCATTTCTCTTGATGTCAAGTTCTTAAAAAATGGAGTCAGTTTTTCATCAAGCCCACTTAAAAGAGAAAAATAAAAACTGAGTTCCAAATACAGTATCTCAAACCATTATGATGCTGCTAATGAATCTCAACTTTTAACTACAATGGAATAATTTAATTTGTATTGTACTATTCTTTCTAATTTTACATAAGAGATAATAAAAGATAGTATTATTTAAATAAATAAATCTTTACTTTTTAAAAAATCATGTTCCATATCTATTTTTGCATTTCTTTAGTCTTTTTGCTTCAGCGGAGTACACTGGACATCTCGAATTCTCAAATGAGAAGTTTAGTCCTTTCATGTAGAGCTGTTAGTGAATTAGTCTGAAACTTCTGTATTGGCCCACTCACTACCCATGAGCAGAATTCAGCATGAGAATGCAACAAAATATGACTGCCATTGCTGGTAACTTCCATTTCACCTGAATGTGTTTGAATGGGCCTCAAACAGAGAACATCAAGGGAGGATGACAGCTTGCAGCTGAGAGGGATATGGAAATCACATCTGGAAGGCACATCGGCAGAGTGAAGGGAGAGAAAAAGCTCTTATAAAGGACAAAACAGTTTCATGGATAATAAAATGTTAAAAAAACCATAAATAAATAATTTAGCAAATAGAAACAGTAAAATTTGTATGAACATATAGCAATTTTGAACGTCATTACAGAAAACCAGTCTTAAGAGAAATGTATGTTTTCTGGAAAACCATTCATGCTCCAGCTGGTATGGGCTCTGAACTAAGCCACTGATAACAACAGAACATATCTCTAAAAAGCTGGCTTCAGTTTGGAAGAGTAGTGGAGGGAGTCATAAGAAGAGGCTTTTATAGAAGATGCACCAGCAGAGGACATGAATTTTAGGTACTTTGTCGACCATGGAACAACCTTCCAGTGTATTCTCTAGATCCCAGCTGATCACTCCAAAGCATTTCTCCATCTTCATTAGCTCTGAAAGCAAAGCTTACTTTCACAGACTTCCCATCAGACTTAGTTAGGGGCTACCTTGGGTGCTGTGACACTGACTTACGGCATTAATTTCCTCTCTGTGGATCAGTTTCTCACACAACACACCTTCCCTCAACTCCTCTCCCCCTCCCATTTTCCCAGTCTCTTCATTATGCTGGTTAGAGATGACTTCACATCTTCTTGCCACAATCTGCTGAGCTATCCACTCAGATTTCCTACATCTGAGGCAGTCAATTTACAGTTCCTCCCTAAATCCCAGTGCCAGTCTACCACAGCAGTATTTCAGCTGGTATCCCAATCCTTCTCCTTCCTTTGTTACTGCACCTTCTGGTCCACCTCCAGTTTTTTTACTAACAGGAACAAACAGTTATTTTTAAAGATGAGGTTGGATTCACCATAACCACAGAAAAGATATATGCACTCACTGACAGTTTGCAGCAGTAGAGAGCTGTTATCACAAGCAAACAGCTACTGAAAAAGAGAAAAAAAAATAACAACAACAAGGAAAAAAGAGCAACAACAAAACAAAACAAAAATTCTTTTGTACCTGGAAAAAAAATGTTTTTGCCACCACAGTTTTTGCAAAGCCATTCTCTACTATTTCAGGTGTTAAAACAGTAAAAACTTTAACTATCTGGAGGAACATCCTGTTCTTAGATTTCCTTAACTATCAGTTCCATAAGAATAAGTGATATAGTTTTTCTGGGTATAGAGTCCTTTTGTCCATTTTTCAACACTGCACTACAGACACAACTTTCCTGCCTTTTTTTTTTTTTGGCCAATTTTCCATTCCCCTTATCATTTTCTGTCCTCATAAACAAGCTGTTGGTTAGCTATGTGAGGCAGTCCAGCCAGATGACTGTTTGTGCAAGCATTTTAATGATGGTTACAAGTAGCAAGCAGTGTCGAGCTGCCACCAAATTAGCTGAGCTCCTAACTCTGCCCTATTTTCATTTTGAACCCCATGCAGAAACCAGCTACATTCCCATCCTTCACACTGCACTTGACAAAGACCACAACCTGCCTTTCTCTCTCTTATCCCTATACCAGAGAGGGTACAGAAGATTTGGTTCTCAGTTGGGAACCTGCTCCTTTTTCATAAGACTCTCAATACAAGTTGCATTTCAATAGGAAACATCAACAAAAGCTTTGTAGTTCCCTGCATCCAATTGCTCACGTATGGAGAAGCAGGATGTGCAGAGGACATGTAGAGATAGGTCCCTGCCAGCCATCATTATTATAGAGAATACAAAAATACAAATTATCTAAAAGGAATACATTGAAAATAATCTGAGAACTTTACTGCTCACTGCCTAGTGAATATTTGGCAACATTCATACCTACTTTCAGGTATGTCCACTTCACTGAATTTTACGTCCTCAGATCTCAGTAAAGCACCATGGTGTCCACTGGAACAGGAAAAGCCAGGAAATCTGGCAGTGGCCAGACCATGCAATAAAGACAGAGGCAATTTTATATCTGTCAAAGCAGCTACTGCAGGAAGGTTGCCAATGAACTACATGGGAAAAAAAAAAGGGAAAAATGGTTTTCCTCAGATCATTAGTTAGATTGTGTTTTGGCCAGCTGCAAGAGAAAATCTGCTGCTATGGATCTCTCAACTGTTTTCACCTTCTTTTCGTAATTTCCTGACTAGAGAGCATATTAGCTCTTTACAGATAAACTTTCAATAATTTGGAAATGGATTCTGTAGCTATGGGATAGGGGGTTGCAATTAAATCTAAGCAAGCTCAGCTGAAGCTCAAATTTCAAAACATAAAGATTTCATAAAACTGAAACACAGACATCAGGTCAGCTGAACCCTTAGGGTTTATGTTCTAGTCTTCTATCTTTTTCTTCTAATTGCCAGGCAGGCAACTCCTAAAAATTGGATAAATTCAAAGCAAAAATGTGAGTTTACTGAATCCCTGGTAGATCTTAATCCAATGTGCTTTGGTTGATACAAAATTAATCTTTCAAATCCTGAAGCACTTCAAGGTATAGTTAAATACATTTAAATAATACAAGAAATGCTTCACAGGTACTAAAAGCAAAGCAACAAAACTAAGGAAAAACAACTGGCATTAATTCTTTAGCCTAAACAGAACAGAAAAAAAAAAGAGCAATATGCTTTCTCATCCTGTTGAAATGGTTGTGCATCACCTTAACTACAATGTACAATGGGATAGAGAAGGAGTCCTGAAGTGTGCTCTACAATTTTGTTTAAAATGCTTTACAAAAAAACAAAACCCAGAAAAACCAAAAATCAACTCAAACCAAAACCCAAACTCATTTGCATTGTGCTATGTTCACTGCAATATTAAAAGTACAGAGATCAATTACACAGAACAGAATGACAAACTTTCTGCTTGTATTTCCAGAACTCCTTGGATTTGGTGCATAAGGACACACTTTCCCTTTCCCCTTCAGCCTCTACCAACTCCAGGCACCCTGATACGGTGAATTTATTTTAAGAATGAGTTACAGTAAGAAGAAGAATACTATAAAGCTGCACAGAAACACTATTGCACCCATTGGTGCTATGTTTTTGGTCTTTTTCAAGGGGGAAAGTACGTATTTTACTAATAGAAAATCTTCCATATCTCGTAATGCCTCAGTATCCCATGTGTTATTACACCATATATGGTTAACATTACAACATATATGGTTAATCTTAGATAAAAACCTCATTAGTACTATATATAGAGAGAAATGGTAATTTTTTAAAGATTTTTTTTGACATTTTACATCTTAACCCATTTTTAACTGCCTTTAACTACAGCTAATCATTTTTTCCCTATCTTTGACATCCGAGGTGGAGAATGTGAGGGGTTTTATAGTTTTATTTGTTTGGGTTTTTACAGTATAGGACTTCCTTTGAGCAGGGCAAAATGAAAGGGTAATTATTCTGCCAAACAGCTTTGCTGGTCTTGAGAAATATCTGGCATGTGTTAAAAAGTGTCTGGAAAACTGCTCTGCTATTTCAGTGATCTGGAGCAGGGAGATTAGGCAGGAGGGAGTTGCACACCTTTGTATAGCAGATGTGGCTTTTCACATACCTATGGAAATTGTTCAAATTTCCAAAACAGAGGTTCAAAATTACAAATTTGAAAGGCTTATCACATTTTTAAGACAAGACAAAGACTAACAGCTAAACTTCTCAAAACCTCATTAACACCCTACCATCCAGCAACATAAAGAAACTAATTGCTTGTTGGCCCAAGACTCCATAAGCTTAAAAAGGCTTTTCTTGGCATTTTGTGTCCTTCCTGGCAGCTCTGAGCCAGACTAGAACTAGGTGGAAAGCTGTGAGCAGAAAGTGTGCTTCCCACCCATCTTCCAGCACCCAGGCCAAGCTGAGAAGGACATTCTATTTCAACTGGGCAAGTAGACAAAGACAGCAGGGAAATGAGATGTGATTGGGAACATGGTGAAACTCAAAATTTGGAACAAGAGAAAAAAAACTGACTGTTACTTTAGAGAGAACAGAAAAGAGTCAGTAGACCAGAGAGTCTTTAGAATATGGGACTGAACTGCTGATGGGTACAGACAATCAGAGATCATTCCAGTATCTTCAGTCTCATGTGACTTTTCTGCCTAACTGCTGCAAGTCTGCTTTCCCTCACACAGAGTCCCACTTTCTTCTTCCCACTTTCAAATGAGGAGACTTTAGTAAGATTTGTCAAGCTTTAGTGTTCCTCCTTGTGTTATTTCCTTGTGTTATTTTTTCTCCACTCTGCACTCAGAGAAGAACATCTACTGCTGCAAGCTGTCAGAGCAGTCATGCATCATGATACAACCCTAAACTGCATTCATTTTTTACCTCGTGCCATTTCCCCAATCAGTGAACAGAATAGATCTCTTGGCATCCAGCTGAACACAAAACTCAGGTTACACAGCAAAGCTGTTTTCCATAGTGCCCTTGCCTGAACTGTTGCTGAGAGTGGAAACCATGTGGCAAATGTGAAATGAAACAATAATTCTACAGATAGTGCTACCATGAGGGTTTGGCTTCTATCTCTTCACTTCCTGTGCATTATATCATTTAAACCAGGCCCCTGAGGATTACTACTATATGCTCTTGATCTTCTGGGTACTGAATTTTTAAAAGTGTTGAAAACCCATTGCTTCTGTTAGAATCAAAGAGGATTTCTGTCTGGAACAGATAAAGTGCTGTGTCATAAAAAATCCTCTGAACTATCAGGCACAATGCATGACAGCCATAGAGCCCAGAATCAGCAAACACATTTTGTGTTTGCTTTTTAGTACTTCAGCTTCTCACCTGAAATACTATCTGCACAATGAAAACTGGGGACTGGAAAGATGATGAATAATAATATTTGGGAACTACTTAACTAAAAAGTGGTAAAACCAATAGAAAATGCCAAAGGAAATAAAAAAAATTGTCATCAGAGCATGCTTTGATTAGGATGCAGTAAATAAAGCCTATGGCTACACACAGAACAGTGAGAATGAAAATGATGAAGGCAGCAATCATCAAGTAGGCATTATTCTCCCATGCATAGAATGAACTTTGACTCCAAGGGGGAAAAAAAACCCCAGTAAGTGATTCTCTAATTAACAACTGTGCCATTATGTATAAGCATAGGGAAGACAAAATTGACATTATATAAGCAGCTCCTATTCTTAAATTCCACAAATTTTAAGCCCTTCACTTCTCTACTTTAACAGAACTCTTAAGCTTTTCAGATATAATTTAGAAACATACACATGAAAACAGTCCCCAAAAATAAAACAGACAATAATAAAATCAGAAATTAAAAAAAAAACAGTTTAATCCTGTGACACAGGTTGTGCGAATGTTACATCTAAGAAAACAAAATTCTTTTTTATTATAAACAATACAAGTGATAAACTAGTATTGTAGCACTGAAATGTAGGAGATGTAGAAAGATGAGTTTCTTATTTGTGTTTTGGTGGTATGGGTGTTTGACCTTCCTAAGCCAAGAGCAGTAAATTGGATTTTCAGTGCTGCAAATTCTGTAACTCTCTATAGTGAACTAGAATCTGAAAGAACAAAAATGCACAGGAGCAGGGATATTAAATTACAGGAATATCTTTCTCTATTAAAACTGTATGTTTAAAATATTAAAGTACATTTATTTAAAGAAGGCTGCCTGTGACTCTCCAGAATCAAGGTTTTTGGTCTTTCTCAGGACTTTAAGAATCAGTGTTTGTACACAAAAAAATATTTTCATATAAACAGGCAAAAGAGAGACCTGTTATTTTAATATTAGTTGGTTATAATTCTGCAGGTATGGTAAACTACAGAGGTTTTTCCTTTATGTGAAAAGACTAATTAAGTTTATTTTTTATATTTACTTACCTTTATGTAACATCTTAGCATATTACAGAAACACAGTAACATTCATATAAAGTAACTGAAATACAGTGTTACCTAAAGCTTCAGATTAAAGATGAGGCAGTTGTCTAAATCTACACATCAAACCAGTTTCAGGTTCTGTAGAATTTTACTCAAAACCTTGTGTTTGTAGAGCCATTAGGGCCTTGCTCACTGCAGCTTGTTTACATAAGGTTCATTAAATTGTTTAAGAAGTTACTCTATAGCTTGTTCTGCAGAGTTTATGGTCTTTACATCAGATGATGCTCATTTATATAATGCTGTTAGTTCTACATATTGAAAATTCATTACCTAAAGTTATCTATAGTCATTATGGTCAGCTCATGAAGCTTTTTTTTTCTGCATTATGATTTCTCCTTTGGATCTTTTCCAATAGTAACTGCAAGTAAAGCATCTGTATTTGATTACTAACACATAGATAATTGCTATTCACACAAAGTTAGTCAAAGAAATGAGCATCTTAGAATAACATGCCAGGCTTAGAATAACATGCCTCCCAGGCTGAATGCTTTATTCCACTATTAGCTTCAGCCTAACTTTTCTTAATTTAATCTTAGGAGTGTTTATTGAGTTGCAGAGGTGAGGCGCTGTGCAAAACAATAAAAAAATGGCATCATGATAAAGCCTCATTGTTTCCCAGCACACAGTCCACAGATGTTCATCTCTTGGTACAAACAATTCCTCTTGTGATTTTAGAGCTGAGAGTCTGCACTGGAACTTGCACTCAGGTCAGTTCCTCTAAAAGTACTGTGTAAAACTCTCAGAGACAAGAAACACACAATGCCCTAATAACAGAGTACTGTACTTGTTTGCCTCAATGTAATTGATGGAGGAAGACTCAGAACTCTCCTTAAAAGTAGCCTCAACATCCTGATGATGTCTTGCTTTAAAGGTATCTTGCTGGCCAGACTGATAGAACCTTGCTTCAAGCATTGCAAGAATCACAAGAGTCAGCCTTGTGAAGTGAAACAGGTAAGAGTCCTCTCATCTCTTTAATTACGTGACAATTACATACTACTTCTCCCCAAAATAGACATGTTGATATTAACTGATTCCAAAATCTGGCCTTTGTCAAATATTAGAATTTATTCAGAACTGCAAAATTCCATTTTTCAAGCTTGAACAAATGCATTAAAATTACTAAGCTATTTTAAAAATCTTTTATAATCATTCTGTGCTAGATTAGCAGACTAGTAACAGCATTACTACATTTGTAATTAGGAAAGACATGAAGAGACAGGAAAGAAAACTGTGTACTCGTAGCAGCTATGTCAATCTCATCCATTTGCTTAATGCATAATGCTTATGACAATACCAGTTTTCTTTGCTATTCAAATGGAACAACCTAAATATTAGGCTGAGACACCACAGAAGCAGCTTATTAGGAAATGACAGTTCTGGTGAAGAAGGCTACTTACAAATAAAAAAAAGAAAAGAAAAGAAAAAAAATTTGTCAGAAGCAATAAATTAAACAAACAATCCTTCCCTTCAAAGAAACTATGCAACTGCAAGCACCACTACAAACGTTTTTAAAAGACTTTTCAAAAGAGCAGTTTCATTGTCTGTCAGATCAGGACAGAGATTCCTAAACACTTCCTAAATGTATGATTGTCTTATGTTCAAGCTAACCAGCATTTCCTCAATATATCCTCCTTTCATATCCATGGTGATGTATTTGTGTGCAATCACTGATTTCAAAGCTCCTGCCCTTGGGCTGTTAATGACATTTGGGGATCTCCATGAATTGGTCATCATGGAACTACGAGGAACATCAACAACAAAAATCCCTGAGTCTGGAATCCTTTACACCTTACATGATTTGAAAATTTAAACCAATTTTTAACTAAAATGGACATGTTTTAATGACAGTAAACATTCATGACTTGACCATGCCATCTTGCTGTTTAAACAGAACATATTTTAGTCCATTTTGAAAATTGCTTAGTGAGATCATAAAAATATTAGCAATCTAATTATTTTCAAATATAAGGGATACTATTAATAATTTAAACAGCTGCAATGTCAGTGAATTTAATTAACAGTTAAAAAGATGAACAACAGGGAGCAAGGCAACATGCTGTTTCTAAAGATGTGCAAAATGAGAGTATCCTCTCCTTGTACCTGGAATATTGATGACCCAAATTTGCTCTAGCTCCCTGCACAGGCACAAGCCTATTTCAAATTACTGAAAGAATACAAAGAAATTTTCATGTACTTTCTCTTCTAAACCAATTCTGAAGGCAGAAGCCAGTAATTGTTCTTACCCTCCTGAGCCTACCCAAGCCCAGCTGACAGCCTGCCCTTCCAGAAGTTTCTCAGGATGACTGAGAAAAGCCAGAGCAGACCTGGGGAACCAACCTGTGCCATGAGCCTCCTCGAAGGAAAGAAACTTGGCTTAGATTTCCCCAGTCAAGATCTGAAAGTTATCTTTCACTGCACTAATGCAAGAAAACACCAAGTGTTTACAAAGGTTTTTACTGTAAGACACAGTGGTTACTGATTTTATTTTTCATGAACAATCAGCATTGAGACTTACTTCTACCCAATCTCCTGACCATTTTGATTAAAGGCATGTATACACTAAAGAAAAGTAACTAAGTTTATAGATTTTTCAGGAGCTGTTCTTCCTGGAAAATATATCAGTAGAACAGTTGTTCAAGCTGAATCTTGGAGGTCTACCAAAAATACCTCTCCCCCTTTGCCCCTTCATCTCGACAATTTTTTTTAATCTCTTTTCTTCTTTCTAAGACCATAAGATGTAAAAAGCCATTTTAGCCATTTTATTTTCTAGAAACTGAGACCAGGAAAAATAGATCCTGCTTTACTTTTTAGAAGAAGGGGGGAAAAAAGCCCAAACAAATGCTGACATTTGCCATCTGTATAACACTGCTAAAACTTTCTTCCTACAATGTTTAAGAACCTGTGGAAAATTGGAATCAAAAGTTTCTGCTGAAGAGCTCAGTTTTCTACAGTGGGCAGTCAGAAAGCACCATATTTGCTTTTATTCTCTACCTTAGAAATCCTAAGCCTACCTGCCAAGTTTCATGGTTTTAAGCAAAGCACATTTCTCATGCGGTTCAGAACGCTCAGTCCCCCAGCGAAGTCATTATTACTTATTGCTTTTATGTGCCCCAGCCTTCTTGAAATCACAGCCAGTTTGGACAGTCTGCTCTGCATTCCCTGTGTTCTGATGATGCTGGGAACAG
The DNA here is from genome assembly GCF_051311805.1 of Agelaius phoeniceus. Lineage (NCBI taxonomy): Eukaryota > Metazoa > Chordata > Aves > Passeriformes > Icteridae > Agelaius > Agelaius phoeniceus. The sequence continues at coordinate 10,585,529 of NC_135266.1, read as the reverse complement.
ATGAATGGGAGGCACCCCTGGCTGTTAGAGCTGCCTACCAACGTGAGTAAACACTGTAGGGCCTGATGATTATTTAGTACTGACAGTTTTGTTTTGGAGAGAAATGTGCTCCAGAAAATTAAGGAAAAAAAAAAAAAGATATTTTCAGGACATATCCCAGGTAACTTCTGAATGAAATTTTTCTCATAACAAGAACTTTCTGTACTTTCTCTTCCTTTTTGTTCATTACTCACCTTAAACAGTTTAGGTTAATGTATCAGGCAGCACAGAGCTACAGGCTACTCAATTGTTAGGTATCCTGATGGGAAAACCTAAGTTCTGCACAGTGTATTTTAAAACCCAGGGCTGGCAATCGACAAAAAGAAAAAGCAGTTTGAAATTCTTGACTTTTATTTAACTGAGGCCCTTGACTTGGTAAATCACCAATTAATATTAACTTTGTTAGCCTGAAACTGATTTAGGTTGACTGCAGTACATTGCTTCTTTGGCTCCTTCACTGGTCAATGCAAGCAGTTATTTCTAATGGTGTTAAAGCTCAGATGAAAATGTTAAATAGAAGAGTCAATTGCAAGGTCATTACTTCTTTTTCCAAAGTAATGAAAACAAAGTACTTTATGCAATATACAATTATAGGTTAATGACACAGCTCTCCAGAGTGGCTCTAGGGCCTTGTTCAATTTAAAATACTGATTTAAACAATTCTAAAGTAACATTAAATGTAAATAAAAAAATGTTAGTCACAGTTTAAATGTTATATCAAAGATACATGTGATTAAAGAAAAAAATCAATAGGTAACGCTTTTAATGCAAACATTTCAGTGAGAAAGTGTTCTAAGCCAGTATGAAAACAACACTCACTAAAACCAGCTATTACAAAGGCAGAGTGAGAATCAATCTCATAAAACAGCATTTGCCTACTCATTTACCTTGGAATTTCTGCAGAATGAAATAACATTACCATAAGACAAACCCCAACAAACTGGGAGATTTTGCTGGTACTTTCTTTACAATTATATTTTGAAGTGCTGCATGAAAATAACCCATAACCATACTGGTTTTACAAAGCAATTTTTTTTTTCTCACACTCTGTGACTCATTTCCATCACAAAGAACTACACTAGGTTCTCTATCCAGTATCTCCTACAACAAGAGAAAAGATGGCAGGATATATTTCATGGTGATTTTGATTGTCATGCAATTAAAAATTAAAAACAATTTCTTTCATGTCGGTACATTTGCATTTTTTACACAGAAAAATACCCCAAACAGTCATTAAAAATTAAAATAGCAAAGTACCAATTTTCTGAGTAGCAGCAAGCTATAGACAATAAAAAGACAAAAATAATAAATAGATATTTACATTGTTGAAATTCACACCCCTCAAACTCTGCCTGGAGTTCTAAATTAAAATAGGAAAACAAGAAAATGAAAGAACAGGATTCAGGTCTCTCTTGGACAAGACAAAGTTTTTCTGCACAAGTATTTTTTCATCAGAATCAGGAACAAGCTCTGACCGGAGCATTTCATGCAGCATATTTAGAAAAAAAAATTTTAATGTAAGAGCCAAGAAAAAAGATTTTTTATGTACAGCATGTTCTTTAAGTCTGCCTTAAGACTCTGAAACTTATGGATAAGAACAGGAAGCACACTGGTCAGGAACAGTATCACAGACCTTTTTTACTGACATTCAGCAATGTCTCTGGACATACTTGTGCTTCAGAAGGATCCTGTCAGGATACAGAAGATTCTGGAAATTGCTCAAAACCAAACCAAAGAGCAGTGGAGAATTAATCCATTTCCTGCCCCCATTCTGTTGCCCCTCTGCACGGCCCCACCACAGATGGACAGTCTCTGCTCAGAGAGGATTTAGTAGCTGAAGGACTTAAAAGAGAAACCTCTGTCGGAGAAAGGTACAATATCCCACAGAAGAAAACCTGCTGGAGGCAGGCTGGAATGGCCAGGGATGGTCAGAACTGGTCAAGTCCAGCTGCCACTGTCACCCATGCTCAGGGGAAGACAGAAACTGAGCCACTTTGAGGAGTCACCTCTGGGAGCCACTGGGGAGGACCCTTTCTCACCTAAATGTGTCTGCCAGGCCAGAATCTTTGGGGCCTTTCCAGTGGTGCTTCTGCTTGGCCAAATGAATCTTGTGTGCTAAGCAATACACAACTTTTTAATGTGTTAAAACCTGTGTATATTCTGCTTTGCAGAGCCCCAGTGGGAGATGCTTGAACAAAACAAAGTGTGGCTTCTGCCCACTGTCTTCTGTAGAGAAACAACTCATCCCTAGCAAAATCTCCCCCTGGAGATGCTTCCTAAACATACCCCCAAATGCACTTTCACTTGCAGAAGTCATCCTGAGATCATGGCAGTAAAACTGAACTTAGGCAAGACACTAATCTGAAGCAAAAATGCTGAAACAGGAGATCTGTTAGCAAAAAGTATGGTCAGTGACAAACTGGGCAGCTGCCCATCCCCATGGGACTAAAACCTAGGGAGTTGTGTCTGTCAGAGCTTACACAGAGTCCTGTTGGATGATGCAGCAGGAGAACATCTGGTTGACTGAAGGATGCACGTGCCATGGGGAAATACTGTTTACAAATGATGAGAGAGATTAGCCTGCAAGACAAATGGCTGTGATAGAGGCAAAATAGTTGTACTTGTCACTGGAAGCCATTAGCTGTAAAATGTAACATTACTTCTATCCACATATATCATCCATTCATAACAAAGTAGATGTCATCAGGTTTATGAGTGACAACATTGATTTTTAGTCAAAACTGTAACACGGTTAAGCCTTTACATCTGGGAAGAATGTGATTTTTTACTTCAAGTAATTACACAACTTCTACAGTTTCTTCATGGCCACTTTTCTAGTTTCTTTGGTGTCTATTAGAAACTAGGGTTACACCTCCATTCCCCTCCACCAAGCACCTTCTTATGACTGAAAAGCATGGAGGAAATGGGTTAGAAGCACACTAGAATGTAAAACCTCTTTTCTAGCTTCCCATGGGTTTGGGTTGTTTTGTTTGGTTGATTGGTTGTTTTTTGTGTTGTCTTTTTTTTTTTTTTGTGGGTTTTTTGTTGTTTTTTTCTCTAATGCAAACATCAAGGTGGTCTCTGGAAGCATAAAAACTAGTGGAAAACTGCAATTCAGGAGGATGAGAAGGAAGACAACATTAATCAATAGACAGAAAACCAGGAACTTTTAAAAGTAACGACAAATTTACTCCTTAATATATAGGCAGTAAGTATGACTGAAGCATTGGAAGCCCCAGGTATAGCCTATATCTTTCACCACTGACAAGAAAAATGCAGTCTGAAAGATAATCAGAATTTTGAACAGAGATATACCTATTTTTGACACATTCCTGTCAGAACAGATAAACAGTAAATACCAAACACTTAGGTTTCTGCAGTAGAATAATGAAACAATCTCTGCTGCAAAAACCATAGTACCTAATTTGCTAAAAGAACTTGAAAACATTCAAATTATTCTCTCTTACTGGAGTGCTGCTATAGAGAGTTAAAACAGACTGATACATAATGGTTTTACTTACTTTTTCTTTTGATGTAGGAAGTTACTAAGTTTTTGCAAAGTAACTTACTTTTCACAGCAGTATTCCATGCTGCTGTTCTATATATCTGTCTTTTCCCTTTCAAATAGCTAACCAAAACAGTTGGTTTGGACAAGGCTTATTTAGGTGTCCTTTCCTCACTTAGGTCAATTCTCTGAAGGAAATATGTAAGAATTTGGTTTCCAAGACAACAGATTTCTGAAGATGCAAAAAAAACCAAAAAGGCATCATTCACCATGCACACGCTTCATTTTTCATATGTACCAAGAACTCCTGAGAGAAGGCCAAGAGGAAACCACCCACTAATTCTGTGTTGGGGGCACCCTAATGCATGCTGAGCTGGCAGAACACTCCTGCCACACTGGAAAGCTGTCAGGGAAGCACCTTCTGGCCAAACACAAAAGTACACCCCGGCCCTGTGTTCAAGCACACACAGAACCACAGAATCCACTGAATAAACTGAGCTGGAAGGGACCTCCAAGGATCACCAAGTCCAGCTCCTGGCCCTGCACAGCACCATCCCCAAGTGTCACACCATGTGCCTGACAGCATTGTCCAAACACTTCTTGAGCTCTGCCAGGCTGCTGCTGTGAGCACTGCCCTGGGAGCCTGTTCCAGGCCCAGCCACCCTCTGGGGGAACAAACAACCTTTTCCATATACCCAACCTAATCCCCCCAGACACAACTTCAGGCCATTCCCTTGGCTCCTGTCACTGTCAGCACAGAGCAGAGATCAGTGCCTGCCCCTCCTCTTCCTCTCATGAGGAAGCTGTGACTGCAGTGAGGTCTCCCCTCATGCTCCTCCAGGCTGAACACACCAAGTGCCCTCAGCCCTCCTCACTGGGCTTCCCCTCCAGACCCTTCACCATCCTCATTGCCCTCTTTTCAATGCCCTCTAATAACTGAATCTTTTTTTATATTTTAAAGCCCAAAAGTGCAGAGCAAAGAGCAAAGCAGAGTGGGACAATCCCCTCCTTACCTGGCTGGCAATGCTGGGCCTGATGCCCCCAGGACCAGGACAAACTCGGCCCTCCTGGCTGCCAAGGCCACTTCGGGGCTTTGCTTACAGTACATGACCTGCTTTAAAATGCTAGCCCTGTAACTGGCTCTCCAGAGAAAATAATCTTACTTATGCCTCACAAAAAACCTAACAAATGTGTGTTTTATCTGAAACCTGGCGTCTCATCTATCACTGTCAGTCCATGTCAGAAAACACGATTTCCATGTTATGCCTGCATGCATGTCCCAGGAAAGTTTGGCAAATTTTTTTGGGCCTTTTGCCATCTCCTTTTAATTAAATATGTAGAGGAAAGCACAGAAATCTTAGTATGAGATAAGTATAAGAAAGCACTGAATATAAACACTAAGTCATACAGCATGTTGGAACAAACACAGCTTTACAGAATATTTTTAATGCCACATTCAAGGCTACAAGAGCATTACAAGGAGAAAATGATTGCCACAAATCCTAAAATCCTAAAAATAGGAGGGAAGTGCCTAGCCATGTATTTGCAGCCTGGTTTTATTCACAGTAACTGAACAGCATCTATATATATAAATTAACAGTATCTATAATCCTTCCTGTTAAGAATCAACACTGATATCATTGATACACAAAACACAGCTCCCCCTTTCCATCCTGGCCTTGCCTATCTTCTTGCTGTGTGTCCTGGCCCAGCTTCCCTCCCATCAGAAATGCCACAGCCTATTGGGAGAGGCTGGTACAGCCCTCCAAGACAGTCCAGGATGATTATTTTCCACCATTCTCTCCCACTTTATGACAGGGACACAGGCCCACAGCCATTCCTCAAGAGGCCCCGTGAGCAGTTGCAACCACTGTGCCAACCCCACTGTCCCTTCCTCACACAGAACACAGCTGCCAAGGTGTCAGAGATCAGGAGAACATCTTTACACTGACTACTCTTAGAGAGAGATCAATACAGGTTCCAGTGACAGCCTTACTTGCATGTGTGGGGCAATGTTGCCTTGTCTTTGTTTTGTGATACCAGCTGCATACAATATTATGATCCATTCCACACTCTATGTTCAGTTATTCCTAGTTAATTGTGGTATTTTACATTAGTTTCTATTCAATCTATTTTGTTTCTGGTCATTGCTTCAACTGGGAAAAATGTATTTCCTTTAAAATCTTATCCTCCATTCAAAATTGTTTGTTGCCACAATCTCCATAAACTTGGTGTCATTTAATTTTGGTATTCTCTATTTCCACTGTTCAAAAGGCTGAGGAAAGTAATGGAAAAAATCATAAAATACTCATTCAGCACATCCTTTCTAGCCCAACTCTGCCACTCAAATGGGCTTATTCTTGCTTCACCTAGCATATCTTTTCATAGATTAGTGAGAAGAATATTGGTTGAGACAAATTCAAGCAGGATACTAAGGTCAATATTTATAACATCTACTGCAAGTCATATAACTCATATGAGTTATATGAATATTAGTGACTCATACCCAATTCAAAATTATAATTTGTATTACCATAGTACTTAAGAATCAATCTTGAACCAGAAGCCCACTAGGATAGGCACTGGATAAACATAAAAATCCACCAGGGGATTGCTGACCTATAGAGCTCACTACCTGAGTACTAATAAAGCAAGAACAGTGCACAAAGATGCAATAGAGCAAAAGGTGGAAATAAGATGAGCAACAACATACCCCAAAGCTTGGGAATGCATACCTGAAAAGAATTATGCTAGAAGAAAAAAAACAAGCAAATACCAAATTCCAAACACTGGAAGATGTTCTTAAGAAAGAATTTAATGTATGGCAGACAAGTAGATTTGAAAAAAATATGTGGGGAGCTTTTCTGGTGTAAGAGGCAAAACAGATAGAGAACATAAATTTATTAAATTGCTAGTAAAACCACTTTATAAGAGGTTCATTCTATTTCACTCTTATTATTTAGAGGCCAGAAAGGGCAGTGAGAAGGTGAAAAGGACCTTGCAAGCTAAGACCTGCATTTACATTGTATCTGATGCAGCTAGGAAGAGGAGTCACTAAAAATGTACACAGAGCCTTCAAATAATTAAGAAACATCTAATTTTGCACAAGACTAGACTGTTCTTCCATTTATTATTCTTTTTGAAGTGCTTCACATCATTTCTCACTACTTCATTCTTTTATTCTGGTCATATGTCATGCTTTGTTCTAATTATGATGCTGTTGGGACCCAAATATTGACTGCTTCTGTAACTATCCTCTGAGCATGACATCTAATTTCACATTCCAATCCCATGTTCCTCAAAAAAAGAAAAAAAGAAAAAAAAAAAGAACAAAACACATCTGTTAAGGTTCGCTAGGGGTCTCAATCCCCACTGTTCCCCTGCAAGGTCTGGAGGCTTAAGTGATGCCTCAGTCACCAGTGAAGTTCTGTCCTAGGAAAACTGGGGTTAAGTCAATTTGAAATCTTTTATAAACTGGATACAAAAAAGTCAGACACAATTTAAAACCACATTTTTAGATTACATTTATCAACAAGACTTCTCAGCTTCTCCAGTATTTCAACCAGGGTTTAGGGAGACACATATTTTCATATTTAATGTATATGCCAAGAAATTTTCTAGCTCCTTTTTCTGTTTTAGAAGGTACTTCTGTGCAGTCAAGACCACTTAAGCTTTCCTCTTTTCCTTGTCAATTCCTGAACACTTTCAAATACAATTCTTCACATCTTTATGATGAGCATCTAAATTGTTTTCTTATAGCCTGAAGAGAAATTAAGTTCAGCAACTACAGTTATTTCATAGGGAAGCTCAGAATACCTCATCAATAAGTTTCACAATGAACAGCAGGTCTCAATGCACAGGCTCATCATAGGCAAAAGTCACTGTCAATATAACTGAGAAACATTTGCACATGTGAGAGAGAATATAACCTGAGAGGTCTAATTAAAAGGAAAAATATAAATAAATATTGTAATACACTTTAAAATTCTAAACCATATTCTGCCTTTTATTACCTGCAAAGACCTCTTACAAAGCAAGTACACTTGCAGGACCAGTATTAAATCAAGTTATATCTGGCTATAGTCCTCTTGGCTTTTCCCTTTTTCTCCTAAAAATTTTTCCTTTGACTCCTTTCAGTAGCTGGAGTTATTTAATATATTTATGAATATTTAAACTAAAATAAGATAACAAAATCTGACTTTTTCTATGTTGGAATTACTTTTCATCAGGTATCAGATTCCAAATTTATCTTTACCATACTATAGCTCACATTATAAAGTTATATGAAGCAACTACTTGAAACAATGACCCACTATATTTTAAGATTCATGAGCTGCTTTGTACCTTGAAGTATATCAAGCATCTTAAAAGTGTTTGGAACAGAATACGTCAACCTAAAAGCAAATTGTAGCATCACAAAATACTAAATCATCCTCTTTTTTTTCCAAAATGTGAACTGTGCTATAATCATCAGAATTTATTGAGTCTACAAAGGGGAGAAAAGTTATTTAACATTATTATGGGAGAAGCTAGTAAGTAGAGAGACTACTTTTCAGAGATTTCCACTCATTTTGAGAGGTTTATATATAATCCATATATATATATATATATATATACACACATATATATTTCTATGTATCTATATCAATAGATACATAGGTAGATATGTCTCCCATGCATCAGTTACAGAGCAAACCATCTAGGCAATACAACCTTTCTCTTCCTTTATTTTTAAAGTGTGATTTCAGATTATGATATAGATTTTAAATGGCACAAAATTTCATATATGCTTATTGTTAAAATCTCAATTGCTTTCACAAATTGTCCCACTATCACTTGTAGGTAAGAGTTGTGACAACAAATGACAGTTTTTCATTTAGATGAGGCGTGTGATGCCAATGGAAGTATTAACATTTATGGAACATTTTTATAGAGAAAAGAATGTTAAATTACACTGCTCATGCATTCCATCTGTTTATAATTAAAGGCAAATTCATGGATGCACAAGATCATATTCTGCCACCAGTGTATTCATCAGCAATGCAAACATTTAGGTAATTACATAATAACGCATTCTTCGCTGGCAGTTAGTAGCAGAAGAGAAGATTCCTACTTTAATTTCCTTATATTGCCATAATTACCATAACCTTTCAGAATAACCAATTCCCTCTAAAATATTACATTCATCTAACTCCTCTGTTCCTCTGTATGGAAATCTGAGGAAGACCAGCTTGCTCATCTGTGCCTACCTAGGCAATGTCACACACCCAGGGCTGGGTACTATGCATTTGCTCCACACAGACGTGAAAGCCATGTCCAAAATCATAACCAAAGCTCAGTGCTGGTTGTGTTTGGCTCTGTCTGTGCAAGTAGAAAATGGTATTACAGCCAGCCAATGCCACATTCCAGGAGTGCAGCTTTGGGCACAGTTGGGTTGATCCATGTGGTGCCTCATGTGCCGATTGCACATGAAGAACTACACAGCTTTGATTTCCATCTTTACTACAACCAACCCAAGCTCAGAGGTTTCTTAATTGTGCCCCACTGATCAATTCATCAAAGCCCAGACTTGGAGACAGCAGAGTTGTGTTTGCAACTCAGGTAGGAAGCAGACATGTTGTTAGAAAGGAAAATACATACACACAGGCTCATCATAATTTGTCTAAATGTTCAGCAGGGGAGACCTGTGTACCTGTATTTCACACCAAGACAGGCTTACTTCTCCTTATCACATTCTGTGCTCTCAAATTCTTCTTCCAGGTATCAAATAAACAAAAAAATAAAGCCCCTACTAAAGAAAAATTCTCAAGAAAAATTACAGATTGCTGCAAATATGACCCTTTCAGTGACATTACTTTATGCTGGTACACCTCAAATATGTGCAGTCTACAGAGAGAAAGAGAAAAAAAAGTGTCAGGAAATTTAATTGCCAACAGGATAATTCTCCAGGAGTAGGAGACAACTAGCAAGCTAAAAATAGGTAAATGATAAGTGGGCCTAAGTGACCTAGATAATTTGAAGAGGAAATTGCAGCTAAGTAAAAGGGGGTAGAGAGCTATTAAATGTTTTTCTTCTTTTGAGGTAAAGGAATGGCATAAACAGAATGCATTTTTTCTATTAAGCCATTTTGCTCATAGTTTTATAAAACTGGGAAACATAAGATTTAAAAGATGTTTGTAATCTGCTTGACCTTCTACACATATGTTTATTGCCAATTCACAAACTGAATATATCTTCAATCAACTATAAAAACCATAATACTAAAAATAAAGTTGTTTAACACTAGCTACCTCCCTTTGGCTAATGGGAAAAACTAACTGAATAGCTTTGTGTGTTATAGAAGGTCATAATATAGCTTAGGGCTCTGAAGTGTGGAAGTTTTCAAGTGTATTTCCATTATTTTGTGAGGTGTTAATAAAAAGCATCTACTGTAACAACAAACAAAATGTAACAGTCACAGTTTCTTGTAGTTAACCTTTTTTTTTATCACATTCAACATAGGATTTTTATGTGAAAATGAGAAAATTAATTTCGAAAAGGCAACTTCACCATCCCAGATTCTCAAGGAGAACAGGAGAACAGCTTAGTGCATTTTCACGCAGAAAGTAATTTCTGCTTTTATGGTCTAACTTTACTCCTTTACTCCCTACAACAACTTTTTTTGGTTTTTTTTCTTTTTTTTTTTTCTTTTCCCTTTTCCCTCCACTGATTGATTTTTATGACGCATTTGGGCATATTTAGTCAAGATTATACAATTTATCCATCTTCCATTTCTCTGAAGGAGACAATGGGTTTCATCCATATTTGGGCTGGTTATCAAAGAGTGGGGGGATTGCCAGAAACAAGGTGGCATGTAAATGGCTTTGGGGTTGGGCCAGTTGAAGGAGATAAATCACCACACACCAGTTGCTGGCCCAGCCACTTGGTAGCTGGGCATTTTGTAGAGATAAATGTATCTGTCCTCTGGGCTCTCCTCCCTCCTAACACACTGAATTCCCTCACAGCCCAAAAGTGTGCCGGGTGGGTGTGTTCATTCCTCTGTCACAGATGGAGCCTCAACACAGCCTCCAGCTTTTGGATTACTATTTCTGTGCCTATGAGGGCCATTTTTATTTTATGCTAAATGGGGTGCCATTAATATCTCACTATGGGAAGTGATTGTCATTTCCTGGAAAAAAATAATCTTGAATATTCTAATGCATAATTAGCATGAAATTATTATGAGAGAGTAAAATAAGAATTACTATTCTGGGCAAACCAAGGGCTCTTCTAGGTTCATACAACTCTGATAGTGGCCTGTTCTCCTTAAGAAAAGAGTATAAGGATAGCACAAGTGTAAAATGGCACAGTGCTTCTGAATAATGCCCTAATTTCGATGAAATTGTGGTTAGAAATTTCCCAAGAAAGCTTCTGTTCCTCAATGTTCAGAAAATTCAGGATGGGCTTAGGTTTCTTGCTGATGTGATCCAAATTCAAAAATAAAAGAAAACCTTTTCTAAACTTCACAGAGACATATCTGAGAGTCACTGTAAACAGCTCTGTGTCGTGAAGTCTCATTCAGGGCATATAAAATGCACAAAGGAAGAAGTAATATAAGCTTCCCCTAATTAAGTGTTTTTTCTTTATGCAAACAAATATTAAATCTCAAATGTCATTCAATCACCTTGCCATTCAGTATAATGAAATCCCTCTTCAAGCTTTTGGTTGTTTCTATCTGACCTGAATGATTCTGAGCCATCAGTAGTTTTGCCACATCCCTTTACCCGATAATCATCAGCTCAATAGAAATTTGCATTCAACCCCACTGCTAGCTTTCCTCTGTTGTGTAAAATGACCTCATTTCTGTCCTTTTGTTTCTTTTCTTACAGCAGCTTTGTGAAACATGAGATTTTTTTAATTTTGTCTTTTTGAAAGAAAAAAAAATGTTTATAGATACACACTTTTTTTTGTGTTTCAGTCAGACTTATGTATTCACAGAGATTCTTTTGAAAAAGCAATGAAATTATGAGGCATGACTTTGAAAACTATATTGACTCTTCTCCATTATATCAGATGGACCCACATGTCTAGTAATTTGAACCATTTCTGGCAGAAAGAGAAATAGACAAAGTAGTTTAAAGTATTACCAATATTAGCATCCTCCTCTGGATACAAGGTTGAAATCAGAGTACAAAGCAATTGATGGCTTAAAGTTTATAGTTAAGTCTCTCCTGAACCATTGCTTACTGCAATATTATTTCTATTATAAGAGGTGACTTCTAGTGCCACTGAAATCAAGAGAGATGCTCAGAATCACACTGTGTGAAGAAAGATATTAATGCAGAGGGCTTCCTAAGTTCCCTGGTAGGGAAGCAAGCAAAACACAAAAAAAAAAAAATTGTTTAGCTAATAAGCCATTGCCTAAATTTCTATGAATGCCCTTGTGGAGAGCATGCACAGCCTTCCCTTACCACTTCTACTTTGCCCCAGACAATTTACAAACCAGAACTTGGTGGCAAGGGACAAAACAAAAACCGCCCTTGGCTTTTAAGGTGATCTGTTTATTTCAGAAACACACTGTCTGGTGAAAACCAATGACAACTTGACCAAAAAAAGATGAAAGAGGAAATATTTGTTTGAGAGACCCATGGCATCCCTAGATTACAGATCATCACAATTAAGACTAGATGTGGCAGGTCATTTGGAGAGGAAATCATGGGTGGAGACAGCCTCCAAAGTGAAATATTACTATGCAGAGCCCAGTTTGGCTTGGCAAGACCTTGGGATCACCAATTCTCCAAGCACCACCCACACCAGCACCCTCATCCCATTCCCTTGGGCCCCATGAGAGACCCTGAACCCCTGACTGCTCACGGTCCCTGGTGGCTGAACATGCTGTGGGGATCTGTGGTAGCAGGTCAGCACATGAATGTGCCAGTGTGATTTGTGTTTCCATGACTATGAAGGCAGTCATCATATTAGGCAAGATGAATGTTTTGTATGATTAAGACATTACTAGTAAGATATATGACAAAAACTGGAATATCGTTCAATGTGATTAAAGGATAGTGTAACTCCAGATGGCTTTTATTAGTTATTATCCAATTAATCAGTCAGCTTCTCTGCAAAGTAGTTAAAGGTGCAGCATTTTATGGGCCTGCAACACACACCCTTTACAACCTGATCATCTAGCAGCCAGCTATCATCTAGATCCCTGACTTATTTAGTGCTTGTGACCTAGGGAAAAATGCTTCACTGATTGCTTTAATTGTGACTTTCTAGAGATGTTTTTTCCTGTTTTCCATGTTTCCATATAATTCTCACTTCATAAGCATATTCTTCAGTTTTAACTGCTGCTAGGAGATGCATCACTTAAACTTCACTCTTTTAATATGGTATACTGGAGTAAATATTCATGTGGTACACTATAGGATGTAATATAGTATAATCTCTTAATATAGTATACTAAACTAATATCTGACATTTTCTGTATCAAAAATAGTGTGGCCAGCAAGACCAGGGCAGTGATGGCCCCTCTGTACTTGACACTGGTGAGGCCACTTCTCAAGTGCCATGTCCTGTTCTGGGCCCCTCACTACAAGAAAGACATTGAGGTATTGGAGCCCAGAGAAGGGTAACAGAGCTGAGGAAGGGTCTGGGGGAGTTGTGCATGTTCATCCTGGAGAAAAGACCTTATTGCTTTCTGAAACTTTTTTCACTGAATGAGTTGTCAAGCATTGTAACAAGCTGCCCAAGGAAGTGGTGGAGTCACCATCCCTGGAACTCTTCAGGAAATGACTGGATGTGGCACTAAGTACTATAGTCTAGGTGACATGGTGGTGTAAAAAAGACCAAAAGTTGGGCTTTTTCAGCCTTAATGATTCTATAATTTCTTTCACAGAAATAGGTGACAACACAAACACTAAATTATCCTGAGTGAATAACTGAATTACCAGTACAGACTGCATAGACCAACTCAAACGCTTGCTTATTTAAGTAGAAATTAAAAGATCAAAAAATGTCAAAAGAAACACATACTGGGTTCTTTCTCATAGGCAAAAATACAAGAAGGAACTGTTTGGATGCTGCTTAACTATCCAAAAGCATGAGATGAGATGGTAAACAGCATATTTGATAACCTTATGTAAGGAGGTTGTGATTCACCTTGATAAGTGCATTCCCTTCTTCCTTTGAGTTCCTTCCTCATCTTCTTTTCAGCATAGCTCCTGTTTCTGACCTTAAATATCATCATTTGAATTCAATTTGTCTTGATTTGTTCTATGAGGACACCACTTTTGAATGCATTTTGAATGCATATTTGTCAGAATTATAGAAGACCTTGCTGTCTACTAGCCCTGTGTGTTGCCCATAGCTGAATCAAGACTTGCCTTTCCTCCCTCTGTGCACTCTGACCAGTTGCCTTAAGAATGGCTCCCTTTAAGTTTTATATCTTTTGCAAACACAGCATTTAAAAATTCTGTGAGAAGGTGACTGAGATTTTTCAGCGCATTTTGCCTGAACTTCCTCAGTACTTTAGTCATTGCTATGAGGGTGGCAAGATAACCTTTCATCTTTCTAAGTAGGGATTTCTAATGTTTCATGCAGTAATGGAATACAATCCTGTAATGGAACCCTGTTTCTACCTGTGGTGATAAACTGTGTTGCTTACACCTGATTGCATTAGATGTCTCATGCCTGAGTTCCTTGTACAAAATGCCAAATGGGCCTTTAGATGATTTTTTTCCCCCAAAGAAAATCAAATCTTGACTTAAAATGCCAATTTTCATATGATTGTTGACCACAGAGAAAAGGAAAAAAGACAACACATTTGAAAATTGTCATAATATATTTTTTTTCAGTTCAGGACTCAGTTATTAGAAAAATATGCAGAACATTCATAGCTTCTTTCATGCACAGACACAGCCTCATAGATTGTTTCATCCTGCAGCCAAAGAATAGGCCAAAAAATAAATTAAAAAAAGAGAACAGTCTCATTTAATATGTTTTTAGAACTGTGTCTTGGTCAATACTTACAGCTTTCAATAGAATTCCAAGTGGAATTACAACTTATTACAATTCATTATTACTATTATCATGGAGTCATGTCAGGTTTTGCTTGTTGGGGTTTTATTTTAATGTAAAGGATATTATTGTTACCAATAGTTTAGGATATAGAGTAAAGACACACACATATATGTATATTTTATATGAACTTATTTTTATATATATTTAAAACTGTACCAGACTGAACAGAAGAAATTGCTTGTTTCATCCTTTTCCCATAAAATCATAGTTTCAATAGAACCAACATCAAGTACTTGGGCATACAAAAAGCATCCTGTTTTTAAGTCAGCAATATATGCTCACACTAATATTGGCAGGATTTAAATGTGATGGGCTTAAACTGGCAAATCAATCAAACACACTGTGAAAAGCAAATAGAAGAGAAAATGGCTATCCTGTGCAATAACACCTGTCATGTACATCATTGAAAAAACTGGAAGTACAGCAAAGTCATTGATATGAGCATCAATATTTAATAAGACTGGGATACAAAAACATGGGAAAAAAAAGATGTACCAGAGCAGGGGAAAAAAAGAATTTTTAAAAAATAACTTTAATAATAATAAAGCTGCTTTAATAGTTCTCTAAGCAAAAACCAAATAGGGTGTCTATGTCAATTTTGCCACTGCTGTTGATTAATAACTGCAGCTATCATGTGCGGGGTGACAGTTCAGAACTCCCAAACGTAAGGTCAGAGAAACAGTGGAGGAAAGCAGCAATAAAAATAACAGATATTCTTGAAGTGTTGGTCCAGAAACATTCCTAAAATCTGATGGAGCCACTTCCTATGTAAAAGGCAAATATGAAATGTCCTGTGCAATTACAGTTATTTGCAATCACTTAAAAATAAGATTATTGTTTCTTAGTAAGATCATCTTTCATAATGTTACTTCATGGCAAGTAGGACCTAAAATATAGGCAATGGTTTAAAGAAATTAACATCAATAGAAGTTGCATTTGATTAAGTTGTAATATCACATCCATCAGCAGACCCTTTGAAGGAACTGAAAGTCTTTGTACACAATAAGGATACCTCAAAGCATAATTTAAAAAGTAATACACAAAAATACAACTGCTTACTGGAGTGGGGTGGGTCATCTCAGCATCACCAAAACTGATACATCATTACCCCAAAATGCAATCTGTAACACTGATGTGGTCTGCCCAAAACGAAATACTTTGTGGTTTGAAGAGTTTTCTTAGTTTTGGGTTGCCTGGCAGTTTTATTACCCCTTAGGCATACTTTTAAAAAATGTTTTATGCTTTTAAACGCAGGGGAGGAATTGCCAAACCTCTGACGTCAAAGACAGACAGAAAAAAGGATATATGTGTGAGAGGCACAAATTGCACCCACTGTCTCAGGCAGAGGGGGCTTAGGGAGGGTATGGAGCAGGGAAGGGCAGGAGCCCTCTGCTGGTCCTACCCCAGGGGTGCAGGTGAGGAACTGGGCTGGTGACAAGTTCCTCCCTTGCTTTCAGCTTTACTGACTAACAGGATGTGGCACTGACGCAAGGACAGATGCTGGATCTGTTTATGTGATGCAGAAAGATCAGGGCAGAGAGATCCACCAGTCCTAAATGTACAAGCTTGCACCTGCTCTTCTACTCTCTTCATTGATCCTGAGAGATGTGATTAATCTTTTTCAGATAGGGAGAATGGTTAATATTATTTGCTTGAACATCACTACGTTTCCATAACATTTAGACAAATGTGGACAATAGCTCAAAAATTGTTTTTTCTCCTGGTTTTGTTTTTGAACTTCCAAAGTATAATGTGAATCCACTGAAGTCTTATTTGTCTGCATGAAGAGTTTTGCTTTGGAGATTCTGAAGATGATTAGATGTAATAGTAATGAATTCTGAGCACGGAAATGATGATGTCTACTGCCAGCAACAATCATGCAAATTTGTAAATGTTTACAAATTCACAAGCTGACATATGCACCACTGAGACCAATATTGTAGTGCTATATTTAGCTTGTTCCTATTCCTCTCTCAAGATAGAGATACAATAATAACTTCAAGTGAAAAATTTTATTTAGATTAATGTATTTTACCTAAACTGCAACAAAAAAAGGATGACAGTTTGAACAGAAATCTAGGAGGTGCAAGGCCAAATGGGAGGAGGAAAAGGTGAAAGGTCTCAATAGACATAACTTGATTATTTTTTCCCTTAGTAAAACATATTACAAATGAAAGTCTAGTGCCCTCTATTGCCAGCAGCGGTGATTACTTTGCTCACTTGGCACATCTGACACATTTCAGGGAAGCACTTGTAATTCTACAAGACTCCATAAAAACAGGAATGCAAAGCCAAAAAATTTTAACATAATAAAAATGCATGTATTTTAGTCCCCCTAATTTTACTAATTCATTCAGAAATTTCAGATTTCATTATACAATACTGCATCATCTTAGAAGTCTTTAAAAAGTAGTCTGTATTCACTCAGACATTTTTAATGGTGAAAGTGTTTTGTTGTGCAGATGCTCATTGTTTCAGATAATACACATGCACAGGTGTGAGAAGTGGAGTCATTTTTGTGGAAAACATTTTAAGCCTTAAAATTTTATTTGGAGAAGTAACATAACCTTTGCACCTGCAAAAAACCAAAAGACACTGAGAATATCTTCACAATCTTCTGTGGCCCTACTGCAGCAGTGACAGATTTAATTCTCTCTGATTAATGGGGATTTCCTCCAAGGGCTGCTGCACTCAGGGGCAGGATGTCTGTGGCACCAGAGCTGGGGAGTGGGATTGGAGATGGGCACAGTTCTGCTGGAGAAAGAGCCCATTTTCCCCATGGAGAAGCTGCTCCTGAACTGTAGCTAGTTTTGAATTTATGCCCACTAAGGCAAAGCAGAGGAAACATGTCAGGGCTTGTGCAGTCATGGGAGCAGACAGAAGCCAGCCTCACTTGCAAGAAAAAGGTCTTTTGAGATACACAGCCAGCAGCCTCCGCTCCACCAAAAGATTTGCAGATAATGAGGTGGAAGGGGAAGTTTCACTTATCATCAAAGTGAAAATTAATCTGCTCACCAAAAGATGTCTTGTTAAACTGCAATCATTTAGACATTTTTTGGGGAAAATAAAAGCCTGCAACAGGCAAAGTTGTAAAGTCTCCTGGTAATGCGAGAATGTTCTGGAGGAGAAATTTTAGAAAATCACTTCCCTTCAGGTACACAGAAAAAAAATCTTCACTGTCTGAACATTAATTTAAATAATAGCTTAAAATGCAACCACAACCAATATAGAGACATTTTGATTTGCTTTTTTGTTAATGTTGAACATCCATCTTTGTGACTTTGAAGCCAAACCCAAACCTATTTTTCTCCTTTCTACTTTTTAGTAAAAGGGTTCTTTTCTCTACCAACAATTTGCAAAGCATCTCCAGCTGTGTGACAGCCACAGTAGGTCATGAGGCTTGGGCTTCTGATGTTACCAAGAACCAGAAAAAAAGAGAAATCCTCCCTCTTAAACACTACTTTGATTTTGTCATGCTGCATTGTGACACCCCACACCTGCTGGCGCTCCTTGCTCTCACGGGAAGTGATAGCAGAAAAATCCATCTCCAGTGCTCAGGCCCCTACACTGGGCAAAATTAAATATTTATAAATAATAAAAGGATCATTTAGGGAGATACTTTCTAGGTATTTTGCCACTAATAAGCTAAAATTGATTTTTAAACAAATTATAAAAAGTCAATAAGTTAGTAAAACTGAAAGCTTGCATGCAGTTGCTATGTGCAAAATTTAATGCATGAGGATCTTTTCTGTCTTTAAACTGTGCCTGTTTCTGTTCTTAGTAATGTTCTGTTCATGAGAAATTATTTGGTCATATTAAAAAACCTATAAAAATATATTAATAGTTTAAGTAGTATAGTATAAGTTCCAGAATGAAATTCTAAGTAAAATAAATAGCAATATTGCCATTGATAATATCTTAAAAAGTACAATGAAAATAATTTTTAGTATGTTTTTGTTCCAAAGGAAATTTAATTGAAGCATAATAAATATTTAAATAACAATTTGATGTTTTACTGCATCATAAGAAAATATGCAGAATATAGAACAGTAATGGGCTATGATATAGATATAGATCAATGTAAATTATTCTGAGTATGTGTATTACCTGATACTTCCTTATGTATTCTGGAGATATCCAAAAAAATAAAAAATGTCTTAACACTTAGCAATGCAAATGTGTTTTCTACACCAGGTTTAAACATCATTTGGTTTCAAAAGCTTTTTCTTTAATGATACAAAATGGAAATGATGGGCCTTTGGTGTGTCCTTGAAAGATGTATTATAAAAAGGTTATTGGCACAAGAAAGTCTGGAATTTTTAAAACAGGATGTGTCCCAAGGGTAGTGTTGATCACACAGAGCTGCAACTCAAAATTAAGAACTATTAAATTTCCATGAGAGCTCTGGTTATTTGCCATTCTGCAGCAAATAATTGGGCTCCCACATTAGGAAGCTGTTCTTTCTCATCACTTTTACTGTAGCACTTAGAAAGGCTGGCAACAGACATCAAACAGAGTAATTAGGTACTTAGGATGAATAAGTATCAATCATGGTCTCTAACCAACAACAAATAATACCAACAAATAATTTTTTTCAGATTTATCACAAATTATACAATTTTAAGCCTAACAGGTTTTCTGAGAGTTTTCTTTCAAAAGAAAAAAAATTCTGAGGCTGCTCACAAGGTATTTTTCATGTTTAATTTATGAACTGAGCTAACATCTACCATACTAATTTTTAATGTGTGAACTTTAAAGAACTGATAGAGGTCTTAGGACAGATACAATTTCAAAATTTTACAAACACACCATCTTTTGTTTGCCCTGAAATCAATGTTCTTACATGTGATACCTAATCCTCCTTTGAATGTATCTCCAAATTAGTGCTCCTTAGATGAACAGACCACAAGTTTCTTTCTGGTGAAATTCAGCAGAACTCTAATAATCTAATGACGACATGGAGCTCAGCAAATTTGCATTTATTTTGTTTTTCCAACAGGCTTTTGTGCAGTCACTAAGTTTTCTGTAAATGGCTAAAGCACCACAGCTATCCAAACAAACTGCTCTGAACTTCTCTACAACGACACCAAGTTTTCTGCAAAGCCAGCACTGATGTAACCTCTGGAACTCAATTCTAAACCTGAAATTCTACAGCACCAGCACACCCTACTGATAGCTTGTATCACCTGGAACAACTAGGGATCTTTTCTGGTCTCATAGACGTGCATATGCAACTACTGTTCTGATTTCAGAAAATACAATATACCAGCAGACATCAGTGCATCTTGAGCACACTGATCAGAATCTCAGAGTATAGGATCTAATTCTAATTTTCCTACCAGTCATCCACTCATCTAAGCAGCTGTCTTTATTTGACATATAGGTTAGCTGTCAAGAAAGCAGTTTGGAGAGAGCTAATATTGAACATTTTAATCTGTGTTTTTGTGATTTGTTGCCAAACTCCAACCCTCCCTTCAGCTCCTCTACTTGGCTATTAATTCTTGTCCAGAAATATGGCTAAAGACAGACTATTCACAGGGGTAAAAACATTTTCATGGAAGCAGACTCTTTAAAAAGTTGACAAATGAGACTATTCTTGTCTTCTCCACATAACTTCACCCAGTTACTCCCATCCCAGAGTCTGCACAGAAATCACTTTTCTGTGAGTCGCTTTAAAAATTCATTTTAATTTGAAGTCATTGTGAGTGATAGCATGGAAAACTGAGCAAGGGTGTCAGCAAATGCAGGACTGCAAATTTCTCAATTGGATGTCAGACTTATGGCAGTGCTGTCTTTCTGGACCTCAGCTGTTTGACACACTTCCTCAGAAGACCAGCAAACTGTGCATGTGTGTGTCAGTCACTGCTGCTGGCTGATGTGCAGAAGGCCCTTCATCTACAACAACAAGAGACCACTAAAGAGTCTGGAATAATGTGTATTTCAGCTTGTCCATGAGCTCAAGAAGGTGAAAAGAGCTGAGACCATCACCACACCTGCCATGATATAAGCCACATACAAACCCTGAGTAATTAAGTTGTTTTAACTGCTGTGCAGTTTGACTAAACCTGTAAGCAATGCCCTCTTGTGTGGTCCCTTTATCCCTGCACATAACACTTGACTGAACAATTTAGTTGCTATTCTAAACAATTTCATTAGTAAGAGGTGCATTTAATTTTGCTGACTCTAATTTACTAGCCACATATATTTTAAATGAAACTGTCAACCTTACTTTCTTTGGCATAGTTTGCATCATTATTGTGTTTCTTCACATGATCACACAAGAATGGAATCTAATTCCACAGTCACCATACAAAGAACTGCATCATAATCTGCCCATAAAAAGGTGCCATTTTTCACAACTTAAATTCTCCTCAAAAAGGAGAGCTATCGAATGATCTTTGTTTTCCATAAAGCTAAGTAATGCAACATTTGGTATCCTATTCATCTATTTTCATATTCTGATTCTTCGATAGCAAAAGGAAGAAAATCAAAGCATGAGGTAAAGTAATCATAAAAAATTATCCACTTTTTTTCCTCCCCAAACCTAATGTGCTTTATTTTCTGCCACTTGTTCCTACCCAGTTAGAGATTAATCATTACAGTGTTTACCCAAAAAAATACACTGTCATATATTATGTCTTCCTTGACTCTGTAGTGGAACTTTCTATTTGTTTGCAGCAGAAATGTGGAAAACCTACTTAAACCTCTGAATTTGCAGGTGATTTTATTAACATCTGTTATTTGCTATCACAGATTAAAATACTGAAAGCTCCTTCACAAACTATTCTGAAACCCACTTACAGGTTAAGCTTTGATTTCAAGCTACCCATAAGGGTATACCCTAAAGTTCAAGCTGCCAAAGTTTACCATTATTAGCTCATGTTCTCCTCTGCACTAGCAAGATGTGTCTGCTGCTGACAGTAAAATTGTCAGCAATTTGAGACACTCCATAATTAGGGAACAAAAAATTGTCCATATTTCTTTAGTCAAAGATATTTACTCTTTTCTTTTTAGGGCTGGGAGTTGCTTTTTATATTTTTTACCTTTTTTTTCTGGAATTTTAGCATTTTCCTTATAGAATTAGTTTGCATATACAAGTTCTTTCCTGTATGCAAGTAAAGAGTATTCCCACCTTCAGTAGCACTTTTTGTTTTGAAGCCTATTATGCAATGAATGAAACAAAATATGAAGCAACATAAAATCATTTATAATGGGATGCAGGCACTGTTAAGGTAATTGTTGTGCCTGTTCCCAAGTCTCAGCTGAGAGCTGTCACGCTTGCAGGACTGTGACAGATTTGCATTCTCCCAAAACACACAGTTCAGCATTTCAGTTATACCAAATTTTAAAAGTTTGTATCTGAGAAAAAACTGTCATACCCAGGACCAGACATATCTCTAGTGGGAGCTCTAATTACAGTTCTATTATTAAAAACTAGGTTATAATACTTTCCTTTAATATCATTTTAATATCATTATGTGCACCCTGCAGAACTTCATTATTTTATAAATAAACTTCATCTGAGGTCAAAAAACCCCTTCTTTCTGAATAAAATGATATTAAATTATTATGTTCCACATTTAAAAAATGCTTTAAGCTTTAACTTATTTCATGCCATTTAGATGGTAAACCAAGAAGGTTCACTCAAGAAAGTCACACCCCATGTCTATGATTGCAAAGGGGAAAAGAGAGGTCTCTTGGATTACCTTCTCCCATTTCTCTTATACTTTAAATGTACTATTTTATCTCACAAACACTGAAAGCCAACTTTTGGCCCTTCCTACTGAAACTTTGATTTTCTTCTAGATGAGTCAAATACTGTAATTTTCAAGACCCAGATTTTCTGCATAATCCAGTTTCTGGCTAGCAAAAGAAGTAAGAATTAGAGAGAAACCTGACCTTTTGAACAACTGTAGGAGAGACCTGCAAAATTTATTTTCCCCACTTTTTTGATTTAGAGCACCCTACCCAACTTGCTAAAAAAAGCCTGAAGAGAGACACAGCCCCACCCACAGCAATTAAAATATTAGTGACATTTCTGCTACCTTTTCCTAGATACCCTTTCACAGACTTGGTAACATTCCAGAGGTTTTGCGTTCCTCACATCTCAGACAGAAAACTGTCAGGATTGTGTGGCTGAAAGTTTATTATGGATTTCATGGTAGGGATTTGACTCCACAGCTAAGAGGTATCAGGCTTCACTGCTAAACTTGAGGCATCTGAGAGAAGCAGCTCCACAAGATCCAACTGAAATGTCACTGTGGGCATGGCCAGAGGAAGGACAACTCTCTTCCCCCACAGGTAAAAATTATATGTGGGTTCTCAAGTTATGCTGATGGCACATAAATTAGAAAATAAATTTTTTGCAATTCTTTACAGCTTCTCACGTTTAAAAACATTATTTGTATTTACATCACAAGTTATGTGAAACAAATTGCAAATCTGAGTGTTTAGAAAGCTCAGTGTAAGAATAAATGCACTGAGACACAAGTGCTCTAGATACTGACTTTTTGGGAAAGGAATGGAGCTCTTTGGGGAGAAATACACTATACATCCAACAAAAATGAAGATTTAGAATATTTAGAAGTGGGTTTTATTTTGACTATATAAAAATGGGGGGTTTTGCATATGGAAGGTAGTGGATGAGAGAGAATTATCTAACATAATTTCATTTAACCCTAAATATTTTACAGTTAATTAGTGACCTGGATTTCACTTTTCACAAATAAGAGAAATGAATGATGTCATACACTTCTCTGTCTTAATTCTAACCCTGTAGGCTAATCTACTCAAGACAGCACCCCTAGAACTACATAGGATTGAATAAGAAGCAATTCTGCAAGGAAAGTAATTCATTTAGCACTTTTACAAAGCTAACAATGATGAGAAATCACTAACAAGGAATAGCCTGCTAACTGAAATCGATTCCACAGCTAGAAACAGAGATGGATTTGAACCACTGCAAAGAAGTCAGGAGAAGAGGGATAAACTAGTTTTTCCATGGAAATCCACCTTCATGTATTGAAGGCCACCTCTCTGAGCTGTTAGAAGAGGGAGAAACACTGTCCTGGGACTATACAGCAGGACCTCCCGTGTTTCTGTCCTAAAAACCTCAGAAAGAAGTAATTTCTTCAACATTTAAAGATCAATTGTTTTTTGACAGCTGAAATAAGAACACCCTGTCCAAAAAACCCAGGTCATGCTTCAGGCAATTAAAAACTCAAATCATAATGCTTAGGTTTTTCCCAGAGCCCAAATGAAGTAGAGAGAGATTAATACTTTTACCAATATATGTTTACAAATGCATTTTCACATGCAACTAAAAATAGTGTTATAAAACTCAAGTAAAAAGTACCTAAAGACCTTAAACTACATTTAATAAAATTAGATTGGAGGAAAGGCCTCTAGATCTTTGAGATGAATGAGTCAAACCTAATATTAAAAGCATGTGTTGATAGATATTTTCCAAGCCTTTCATAATTCTTGTTATTCTTCTGCAGACTTGGTCCAAGTTTCCTCAGTAATTGCAGCTTTGCAATTCCATAAAACAATCATTTCTGAGAAAACAATGCTCTAGGAGTATTACATTTTCTTTAGATATAGAAGCAAAACAGTTACTCTTCATTTTCCACAACCATTTCTGTGACCATAAAAAGGCCTAACAGGTAATACATTTCAAATTAGGCTATATCAGATGATGGTTGCTGTGGCTACTTATTCATACATGGAAAAGCAAGATTACAAAGTATTCGAGTTAAAATCTCACTTTTGCCAAGAAAAAGAAAATAATTACATCTTTCACCCTCTATGAAGCACTTCCATTATCACAAAGATATTAAAGTTGCCTTTTTTTTGCAATAGTACCATGTTGTGGATTCATTTTGTTTGTGATTCAACACAGCTCCCAGAGCTTTCATTTGCTTCATTATTACCAACCCAGCTATCCCCCCGTTCTGTATGCAGATGTTTTACTGCTGTCCTAAACATAATACTCCAGAGCTGGCTTGTAATTCATCATTCTTCAATACAGTATTTCATCCTGATCCAGTCCTTCAAATTGCTGGACACCACTGCTGTAAAGATGCTGAGCACAAATGGATGCTGTCTAAATCATTTGAATCAGTATTAGAAAATGCTCTAGACCACAGAAAAAGCCTATGGGACTCACTGATGGACTAAACCAGTGCTAGGCAGGTTTTCAACATTATGGTGGTTGTATTCAGATTATCTTATTCCCTTTTTTTAATAAGTAGAATCAGATGGGACACAATCAAAAACCAGACTAAAGAGAAGATACATCACAGCTACTATTTCATTGCTGTCTATTGCCTGGTAAAATGACAAATGATAGGACTGATTTGTTTTATTATTACTGGCAAATAAATTTGAGTCATTATCCTCCAGGAATTAAAAAAAAAATAGTTTCAGCAAATTAATAGCTCAGGCAGAATTTTTCCTGAGTATTAAAGATAAAATCATTATACACTGCCAGAAGAGCATGCTTTAAATAAATTAGCTATTTGGTCTTATTTTTCCCCACTCCATTTATGTTCTACCATTCTCAAAAATAACTATATCAAAACATATTAAAATTTACTTTCATAATTTGTTAACTGGATTACACCTCTTATCTCTGACCTTGCTCTTCTCCAATTCATGCAGTTTTATTAAAGATGCAGTTGCAATTAGAAACAAGAACAGACAAGTCTAATAGAGGAAACTCCTTTGTACATTAGAAACATAACAAAGAAATCCAACAAAGAGTAATAGAGGTGCATCACTAGTTTGAGAAAAGGTGAAGTAAATTGAGGCAGAGAACACCTTAAGAAAAGGATGGCTTCCTACATTTCAATCACTGATGAAGTCAAACAAATAAAGCTTGAACACTTTTTCTAATAAATCCATCAACTGCCTTCAGCAATATCTGAGACTTGGAACTGTTATATTGAAAACTAAGCTTCACTGTAGGAATATCAGGTTTCTTTGTTTGTTTTTTTTTTTTTAATGTACAAAAGCTATTTTCATCAATAAGTAAATAAATATATTACCTTGGCAAACTGTGCATTTATCCATTTTGTGAAAGTTTTCTTTTGAACATCTTCCCGTTCATCTGCCAGAGAAAAGGAAAGTACTTCATTAGAATTATTCAACAAAATAGTGCCATATTATTGATTAATGTTTCAGCTTTGGTTTACTGTAAATTACTAATAATACTTCAAACACAGGCAGGAATTTTTTTTTAATCTATTCTTTTAAAATTGTATCAACACATTCTGAAGGTCCTACAGGTCCCCTTCATAAGCAGGGTTTATATCCCTAGTTCAACTGACCTACCCTGTGGTTTCTTTTCTCCTGGAAAAGAACATATTGCAGTAGGATCTGAAACACCCCATTCTAATTTTTAATTTCATATAGCTATAAAAAACCCCAAACATGTCATCTGATGGTTTTGGCATCAGAAAACTCTTCAACAGTAGAAAAGTACTTGAAATAACATTATATGTGCCTCCTCAAATTGCCTGAGGAAGTGAAACCTTCTGAAACCCAACAATAGTTCTCCATTGGCAGCCCCTGATGTACCTTATGCCTTTTTTAACTTGCAACTATTTACCTGTCACAAATTGTTATCTATTTTTCCTCCAGTGGAAAAAGAAAAAAAACAAAAACAAACCCACACATATATTTGTCCAGCCACACATGAAATTCTTTCTCAATTCTTTAATATGAAATCTTTGAAGAGGGAGATTATTTACTTTAGGCCTTGAGTTGTCTAAGTTATAAGTACAATCTTGATACTGAATGGAACTGGACAAACAAAGGTAAAATTCTGATGTATTTTATATAGGTTGAAAGAGAAAAGTTATTTCAGACTACAATTTCTAAGCATTTCCTCAAAAAGATCTATTATGCATCATCCCTGAAATATAAAGGACAGATTTCTTTGCTTGGCAAAATAAAATCAACCTCAACTAGAACTGAAGGGCATATGTGGAAAAAGGGTGCAGAATGCTTATGCTAAAATAAAGTTCATCCAATGCAGCCTTTTGGTTTGCAGTAAAATTCTCCACACTTCTTAAATAAAAAGGGATATTAAATTCCCTTCTGAAATGTATAACAATTAATAACATTAATGTATTCAGCTAAATTTGAGTGGCAGGTATAGACAAGCTAGAAGAGAAATGCATGGCAATATTAATGTACTTTGCTTTCCCTCCCTCCAACTGTCCAAAGACCCAAGACAAGACAAATATTTTTGATACAAATGTATCTTTTGTTCTTAAAACCTCAATATCATTTTAAACATACCTTTATGTTTAGAATGTTTTCCAGTTTCAAAGATACAATATATTCATTAAAAAATACTAGTTTGCAAAGTTACTATAGCATTATAAAGAAGTATTGCATACTTGAAGGAGCATATTCTGAGTTCAGATGATCTTGAGCAAAAAAAAAAAATAGATAACACAATAGTACAAGTAGAAACCTCTGTCACTAATATATATGAGTATTTGCTACAATAAACTTTCTAGAATTCTATTGCTATCGATCCCAAATAACCCTGTCAGCTTCAGCCTTTGGCTGAAAGTAATACTTGAATAGTTAAGAGACTCATCTAAAAGCAACAGCATGTGAAGGAGATGCATGCTTTTGGTAATACATGATGCTAAAGCTGTTAAAAATTTTATTTTTCCCCACAAGCAACACTTCTTTCTGTGTTGACTGTAAGTTGTTTATTATATGAGTTTTGTTTCATTCCAGCCTCATGCAGTACACAGAAGATGAGACAAGAAAGATACATTTTGTTGGTAGAAGATAAATATTCAATCTGATGTTATATTACAAACTTCTTCAGCAACTTCATATAAAATATTACACATAAATAGCAGCTTCTGTTTAATCATCTCTGCTAAAACTGCCAAATGCAAATGGGTTTGAAGAATAATGTGGCATTTAGCAAGGGGAAGGAAAAAGAGAAAAAATCACTTTTTTCAAACTGTTCAAACAAGAATATGTGATATATTGCAGGGAAAAGGAAAGAGACAAAAACACCTCCTTAAACTGTTCAAACTTCTGCTTTTCCACTGCAGGCAGCTGCAATAGCATATTGAGTAGCAGAGTGGGTTGTTTGTTTTAGGGCTTTTTGTTTGTTTGTTTGTTTTCCCATAAAGATATATGCAAGTTTAACTGCTAGTCACCAATTATTCATGTCCACTGTGCTAATAAAACCCAGGGTCTCCTGAGAAAAATAAGAGTCAACCCCACAACCTGAATGTTTGAAACTTCTTCAAAGTCCAGGCAATGCTCTGCTACATTGTAAACACAAACCTGTTCCGCTGCTGTTATCTTTACACAGAGATCATTGCAAGCACTTTCATCTCTAGGTGCTTGCTCTGACAAGTTTATACCACAACAATTTGTTAGTGACAGCCTCCTAACCTAAAAACGAATCAATCTTTTGGTTATGCATGGCATGATTTCCCCATTGTAAACACGATTTTTACAAAGAGATGTTCTCTTAGGCCAGATTTATGGATTGAATGCTCCATGTGGAAGCTGAATGACATTTATCTAGGTGCTGCAGAAACATGCCAAGAGCACTCCTCTGCCACTTTCATAATGCTGTGTTTATAAGAGATCCTTCAGCAATGAGCCAGTGAATGTCCTTGGAGGTGCTTTTACTGTGAGACAAGAATAATCAAATGGCCAGGCCAGGTAATTCCTTCACCTGTTCAAAGAGTAATATGCTATGTTTATTTCTTTTCTTTCAAGCTGAAAGAATTGCAGAATAGTGTTCTGTCTTCAGGTTAGATTTAAACAGTGCATGGATCCTGAATTCCTTTATTGCAATAACAATGGAATCCCTTCCCACAGCAAAAATGCTTTTCTCAAATTGATGGTCTTTGAACAGAATAGGCTTAACCTCATTTTCTGTAGGTTATCAACTCAGAAAATAAATGCTCTGAGGTCTACAAAACCCTTCCAGAAAAAGAGATATTGAGCAGTAAAATTCACCTGATTTTCCTGCCCTAGAGCCTCTAGTACCACTGAACAGATCTTGTTTTAACTGCAATGCATACAGAGATGTGTTCTGATGAGCACCCAGCTTTGAAACTGTGAATGCAAACCTCTCAGATTAGTTAACTGCACATTTGACTTTTGAAGTATTAGTCCAGGTTAGGCCTCGTAATAAATTATGACCCAGAGATAAAGTGCAGTATTAATGAAGCTAATCATCTGACAAAGGACAGTTCTGGCACTTAATCAGGCAGCAAGGCTAATAGAGACAAGTGGCACACTGAAGGATGCTTAGGAACAATCATGATTCAACAGAACAAAGATGCTATTAATAATGGCAATTGGTCACCATACAACTTTCCTAATATACTTAACAGCTCATGTTTGCAACCTACCACTCCAATGTAATTCCCATCTGTCTTCTACAAGAAAACTCCCAACATTATGTTGTCATCTCTTAGTAAACTACATCTTTTACTACTCTTATTTTTCCACACCACTCTACCCCCTCAAATGCTACCAAACATATTAAATAAAAAATAGTAGCAGGAAAAGATAATTAGATACCAGTATACTCTAGATACTATTCTGAAAGTATACAGAATTGTTAACAAATCACTAAAAAAAAGTACTTTTAAAAAATTTGATCTGGAAAATACCAAGAAGATTGCAAAATGAACCAAGGTTCTGAAACATACACTATGTATCTCACTACATCATTCCATTTATATAATAGAAGCCACTTCCTCACAGAAAACATGTATCAGGGAGAAGGAAATTTGCACTTTGTTGCATCCTTCCCTTTTTTTCTAGAAGATCTTTAACCTCTCAACTCTTGACACACCTGAATAAATATTTCTTTCACTAACTCACAGAATGGCTGAAGCTGTAAGGCAGCTCTAGACATCATCTGGTCCAAGTGCCCCTATCTAGCAAGGCCACCTAGAATGGATTTTACAGGACCCTGTTGAGTGTGGGTTGTTTTTTTTTTTTTTATTATCTCCAAGGATGGAGACTCCACAGTGTCTCTTACTGCTGCCACATGAAGACTGCATCCTTCAGCCTTCCACAGATCTGGGTTGTGTTTTCCAATGCAAGTGGCTTAGAAAATTCTTCTCTAGAGTAAGTAACTCCAATTTCTACAATCAGAAGACATTCAACAAAATGGTACTGGTACATGAGGAGTATGGGAAATTATCCATCTCTTCAGATTCTAAACTTCAATTTTAAACAAACAAACAAAAAAAATCACTGTCATTGTCATGTCAATGAAGATGTGACATTTGTAGAGTGTTTGAATCACTTAGAGACAGGCAATGATAGGAGGCTTAGTTGTGGGATAGATTCTATGCAGCCTTCAGTAAGCAATTCCATCACAGGTGCAGGAACACAAATGGAGAAGAAGACATTTTATCCTGTTATCCAGTATTGCCCTGACATAGGTAAACAATAATTGAATAGTTATGTTTTGTCTAGAACCAGAACCTATGAGCAAGAAAGGAATAAAAGAAAAAAGAAAAAAAGAAAAAGGAAGAAAAGAAAGAAAAGAATTCCCATATACTGGTGAAAACTTTGAAACAATGGTGTTGAGGCAGGTGTCAATTCCCTCATTCATGGCAGCTGCAGGTTCATTGGAACACTGCACTTTAGAGAAGAAAACCATCAAAATTGCTATTTGATTTTCCAGCAGCAAAACAATGCAGCCTGAGAAAAGGTCAGGATTTTCTTCAGTGAGTGGGAGTGAGTACCAGCAATGGTGGGAGTACTAGGAACAAAAGAGGCCACAGATAGTCACATTATTGATACTCTGGCTCCATCGACTCACTATTCTTAGAGATTTTCAGTACATTGTGACAATAGTCTGCCAGTAACTACAGCTGCTGAGAAATGTTCCCTTCCCATTCTTGCTTATCTGAGGGGGGAAGAAGAAATCAATGCCACACAATGACAGAATGATATTTGAGTGGACTAGCTTTGATTTTTAGTCATTGAGGTCATCCAAGACACTCACAAGCTGACAGGAAATACAATAGGCTGCTTTGACAGACAGACAAAGAATTTAAGTCTATTGCTCATGTAAGGCAATACAGAACATGCAATTCTTTGTCCATTTTCTATAAATACACTGATGAGCAGTGTGTTGACTTAATCTGAATATTGTTAAAACTCCCTGTTCCCTGTGCTACCCTCTTGAGACTTTACTGTGGAACCAGAGTCAAATCACCATAATCAAACCATCTCAGGCTTTTCAAAACACTGATGAACCTATTCACATGCTCAGCAGAAATGGAACACTGAAAGCCCTCGTTAATATAGATTTAAAGAAAAAAAAAGTACAACTAAACGCCATGAAAAATAGAATACTAAAATTTTCTGAGAAAGGTTTGCTAAGAGTCAAGGTAAATTTAGGAAATGAAAAGGTGTATTGCTAAGAAAAAAGACTTTGCTCCCCCTGTTTCCTTCAAATACAGGAACTCAGAGAGAGGGATGCTATTTACTGATCAGAGGACAAAAAGAGGAT
The DNA here is from genome assembly GCF_051311805.1 of Agelaius phoeniceus. NCBI lineage: Eukaryota > Metazoa > Chordata > Aves > Passeriformes > Icteridae > Agelaius > Agelaius phoeniceus. Next base: position 10,554,384 of record NC_135266.1, on the reverse strand, counting down.
ATCTGCAAGACCCAACCTACAAGATTTCTACTGACAGATTGGTGTAGCAGATTGAACTACTGAACTACCTTGCCTAGACTGAATGTCAGGCTGAGGAAACCTTTTATTTTTCTCATTTCATAATGTTAGTTGGAATTGTTCTCTCATTATCAATGTTTTAGGGAAACTGCTTCCTGACTTTTCCTATTTTTTTAATTCTTTAAGACACTGTAAATGTTTATATTAGGTCTCACTCTTTCTCTAAATAGCTAATTAGTTAGAGTTGAAAACTACTTAGTGCTTTTGAGGACCAGTATGGATGTCATGTAAAAAAGGAGCAGGAACAACACAAAGGATAAAGAACATGACAGACTGCCAGTATGGAACAGAAGGAAAGATTAAAAAAGGAAAGAAAAAAAAAAGAAAAACAACAAGGACAGCAAAAAGAACAAGAACAAAAAAAAGAAAAATGACGAAGGGGCGAGGGGAAGACAGAAGGGGAATTAAACACATTTACCCTGGCTTGTAGGGGAAAAAAGGGAAAAAGACATATGGAAAAAAGAAAAGGGATGGGGAAAAGCAGAGATAAACACTTCCCTTCTGGAAAGAAAAAAAGGATATCTGGTAGATAGAAGATCATATGCAGGAAAGCAGTAAATCTGAACAAAAGAACTACTGAAGCATGTGTAGCTTAAGCAAAAAGATTTGACTAGCATCCCAAAGTACCAGAATAATGCAAACAAGCAACATATGACTCCAAAAACAATAATGGGCAGCTGTCAAATGTACACATAGATCTATGTTTTAGCAAATTCATGTAATTTGTTCATGTTTGTTAACCGCCCCCCTGCCCTTCTTCCCCTCCACCATTTCTCAACCCTTTTCTCTAAATGAATTGTAGCATATGGAGCTCCCAAGACAAAAGCAGGATCAAAATTCCTATGAAATTTAAAAAGAAAAGAAACAGAATGTCAGCTCACATTTCCAGAACATTTTAAGTATACACAACATGGGGTGTTCAGCTCCAGTTCATACACTTGTAATTCTATTCCCAGCTGTTGACCTAGTCCTCCTCTGGTCCACCACAGACAAATACCCTTTGGGAACTGATCCTACTTCTCCATGTCCATGGATTTGACCTGAGGACCTCTAACAAAACACTTGAGTGTCAGGACATCTGCCTCAAGTGCTGGTGACCCACCCCTGCCTTACCCTTTCAAGGATAAGGACTTGTAGAACTTCTGAACCACTTCTGAACTCTGCCAAAAATAATCTGTTCTAGTTATTAACAGCTTTGTAAACACAAGCTTAACTGGTTTTGTCTACTGGGGCTTTTTATTATGTTCTAACCAGCAATTACTTTGGATCCAGTAAATTTTTCCCAAAGGGAAAGCACTAGTAAAATGCAACCTAAAAAAGCCCCAGTGCTTCAATACATCAGGTTTCTCTGCACAAGATAAATAACTGCTCAAACTTCAAAAACTCACCTATCTCTACCTGAGAAGCTGGTGATTCAAAAAGAGTTCAGTTTATGCCTTATCTTTACATAGAAATATATAATTACTCATTTGGATATTCACTTGTGTATAAGTAGTGTTTACTCTTTTATCTATTTTTCAATGTCATATAGATATATTGACAAATGAAAAGAATTCTTGTTAACATTTCTGTAGAAGTCCATGCTATTTTAGCATCATACCATTGTTATGACAGTATTTTCTGAATACTACAGAACACATATTATACTTTTAGATGAGGTAATGGATTTGTCTTCACTTAAACCTCCATGCTAGTTAGAAGGGCAGTATCAGCTGAAACTACTGCTGCTTTCTGAAACTTGCAGAAGATTGTTTGATTTAATTGCATTATCAACTTTTTTGCAGTCAGATGCCAATGAGATCATGTTGCCAGTACATCCAAGTACCTTGAAAAAATACCAATGATGATTTAAAAACTTTTTTGGTTTGTGGTTTGTTTGTTTGTTGGTTTTTGTTTAGCTTTGGAGTTATTTGGGTTTTTTGTTTGGCTGGTTGGTTTGGGTTTTTGGGTGGTTTTTGTTTGTTTGTTGTTGTTGAAAGCAACAAAATTCACTTGCAGCATAAGTCTTAGTGCTGCAAAGTGGACTAAATTAATGGGGAAGGATACTGGTAATACCAAAACGTGGATGTAAAGTAGAAGTTGGTCAATACCAACTTCACCTTGTCAAATGAGTATATATGGGGAAAATACTTAATATTTCTTGATGGATTCATTTGAACAGGACATTTTTTTCTTGTTTACAGATTAGGGAAGCAGAAGTTAAATGCTGCTAATGCATCATGTGACATTATATAAAAGTAACAGAAACACTTTTTGCCACATGGATTTACTACTACTGTTATTATTGCTATATATAAAATGTATTGCAACTCCACAGCCCAAAACTGCAATTTTTACCACAGCTGCTGAGAGATATGTTGCTCCTTTCATCTTACAAAAACAGCCAATAATTTGTAAGGTTGATTAGCAGGAATCACAGTGTGCTCGGAGTGAGGAGGCAATGTTTGCTGCCCAGGCCCCTTGCTGGTTGTTGGGCTAATTGGAACAAAAGAACCTGACTGACATTTTAGAAAAAAAAGAAATCATATAACTTCTTTTAAAGAGTGACTGGACCTGGTAAACAGATTAAATACATCCTGACTGTAGTAACAGTGGTTTCAGAGTTTCTTATTTATAACCCATTTTTATTCTTTCCCGGAGAAAATGGGAATTATTGACTGAAGCCAGAGAGAATCAGTATCAACCCTTTTTCTCCCCTCTGAGCTCATGGGTGTTCCCAGACTCTGCTCAGGAAGGAGAGTACATTAGGACAGATGGACAGGCTCAGCTGTGGCTGGCAGCAGCCATCCCTCTGCGAGCCCTACTGAACAGCCAGCAGCAGAAAATCCTCCTGTGTTAGACACTAATAAAACTGGTTTGTGTGCACTGCACCCTCAGTGACAACCTGTAATAAGCATTGTTACTCCTGTACACCAAGGATCGGAGAATTGCTGAAACTAACTCAAAGTGAAAGCAAGCACTCTCACCTCAGCTGCTGTTTAACCAGCCAGCTCAAAGAGAACCCAGCACTACAAATGTCCCTGTCACCACTGTGGGAAAAGTTACAGGCCAGAAACGAGCAGCACTGGCAGCTCCTGTATTTCAGCAGTCATCAAAAAACCAAAAGAATAAAAAAAACCCAAACCACACAACCAAAAAAACAACAAAGAACACCCAACAAAAAAACCATCCCCGATAATAAGAAAACTGTTCTGAAAAAACTTTAAACAGCTCTAGATTTATGGATTTCACCAGAGGAGTTCCATGCACTGGGAGGAGAAAAACCGTGATAAAGGAGCTGTGGCCAACCTGAAGTTGGTTTGCCAGGACAGAGGGGTGTAAGTTCTTGGGGTTTTTGTTTGTGTTTTTTAAACCTTGGAAGAGAGGTCAGCATTTAGCTGATCAGCAGGATGTCTCAGAATAAGCTGTGACAGAGGCACTGCATAGGAAGTATTACTAGAACAGACATTAATTACAAGAAATAAAAAAGTCAAGGTTATGTAACTAGATAAAATTACCCACAATTTTCATATTTATAACCTTTATGAAACTACACAGGTATTTTTATTTTGTTCAGAAAAAAAAAAAGCACATAAATGCTTATAGTTAGACTGTGTCCTTACTTAGCTGGAGATTTTTACCATCTGGGTTACTATTTTTGTTCAGAATGAGCAATAGAGGACAGGAGACTAAGGACAGTAACGTTAACTCATGAGCCAGCCAGAGCAGAACACATCTAAAACAGGAAATAGGACCCCAAAAACTTTCTGAATTAGAGATTTTCAGTAATAACAAATGAAGCTGAAAGAAGCATCAGGATTTAAAACAGGTAATCAGAGTCTAAAGCATGACTTTAGTATCTAGTGCTTCACACAACCTTCTGATGTGAAAATGAAATTGCTGTTCTGTTTTCAGCAAATGCCACCTAGTGATGCATAGTTGCAAAGCTTTGAACTGCTTTGATTTTTATGTATATTGTCCCAGATTTTCTGATTTGCTCCTATGGAAAAAAAAAACAACAAACAGGCAAATGCTTCACATGGTCACAGACTCTCAGAATTCATGTCACTCACATGCAGAACACAGTAGAGGATGGGTTAACCACATGTGAGGGACCAACATTTGCTACAGTTTGTATTAAAATATTCATGGCAAACAACCATACTAAGTACACTGTGGTAGCTAGCACTGTTCTATAATATTTCAAGTTCTTTTTTTGTTCCTCTGTCAAAAGCAGTTAGAGAACAGGCTGCTCTAGTCTGCTTGACTGACTGCTGTCTACTTTATTTCATCTGACCCAATTAGTGTCTGAGTTAATTAGGAGGAGCTGCCACTGGGACATCAGAGAATGTATCAGAGAAATTTGCAATCAATGAGACCAAGGTGTTAATATGCAATTGTTTACAATACACACACCCTGTTCTTAGGGTGAAGATGTGTCATTATAAAGCTGACAGCATCAACTAGTCCACAGCTAGAATTCATTTTCTTATATAACATTTGAGAACTTTGAAAGAAAAGAACACATGCCTGTAAGAACAGCTGTGTAAATTAAAGGTAACTGAACTGTGTTTTCCACTCCTGCTTCACCTCACCTGCAGTTGACAAAGTAATGATGAATGTATTTAAACTATAGTTGTGATTTATTTAATTCTGAAAGAATTATTGCAGATTTCATGTTGTCAAGTCTCTTGGCATCCTTTCACCACTCCCAAGCATCCTCCACTTTCCAAGGGTAGAAAAGAAAAGAAAGGACAATCAAAGAGTAATGCCCTTGTTGATAGTTATAATTGTGGGGGGAAGGCAATAGAATAGGATTTAATTCCCCTATACCCTTTCCCCTTTCGCAGCTACTTTGTTCTGTTTCTAGTGGTTCAATTGTATAAGTGACTGAAGGATCTTCAATTTTGAAAAATACACATATTATGATCTGAGTGTTTGGCATACTGAACACAATTGTCCAGTGTTACCCCATATTTGGAAAAACTCCAACTGTACAGGTGAAGGCTAATACAAACCAGATATAAGTCTAAATACCAGCATTTCACAGAAAATCTGGATTACAAAGAATACTAAATGTGTACCCCCTACACCCTGTAAGGGCAAACATTCCTGAAAAGAAAAAGAGAGTAACTGAATTTCTAGACAGCTTTATTGCAGACTGTTCTTCCTTCAGTTTCTTTCTGAGGCTTCTACTTTTCATTTAACAGCTTTATTTGGAAAGTGACTGCTCAGTTCTCACACAAACATTCAAATTGGAAGAATAAGGGAAGTGTTTGTCTCTTTTACCTCTAAGGTGGTGAAAAATGAGAGCACAATAGAAATGAGTTTTAGACTTCATCACAAAGATGGTGACGACTGTTACAAAGATTATGCATTTTTTAGAATTTTTAAGACAAAACGTGTTAAAGTTAGAATTCAGCAATCTGCCCAAAGCCACCAATAGTTTAAACTGTGTTTTACCCATCAACCAGTGGGGAAAAAAGCTATCTTTATAGAGAACAGGCAGTATAAGCTGTGGAAATCACATTGCTGAAGACAAGAGAAGCATTTAAGGTGAGGTTCCACCCTTGTCTGTCAGATCACACAGCAGCATTGGCTTCAGGTGCAGTCTGTGTCTCACTGGGAGGGGGCAGCCTGGGACACACAGAGGAAAGTGCAGGATGTGCTCCTGAAGCACCCAGGCATTGGTGCTGCTCAGGAACATTTTATTATCTATGGTAACACTAAAACAACATACTTTGCTATGTGTTGTTAAACATATGTTTACCACTTTGCATAAGGTTCTCAGATTATTTTTAAGCTGCCTACAGAACCAACTGAAATTAGGTAGAAATCCCGTCCAAAATTCATCTGCCTGACATTAGAACACTGGCATTTTTTAAAACTGAATATTCAGTTTGGGGATGAACACATTTTTCATCCACACATGGGGACAAAGCTCAACATCTTAAATTTATCTTGGGAGTGTGGAGAAGAAAGAATTGGTAAAAATAAAATAGACAGGAACACTAAGATAGCAAGGAAGAAAGTGGATATACATAATTACCTTATCCATATTTTGAGGTATTTTTTCCACTCCGGGATAAGGGGGAAAGTAAAGGGAGGAGCAATTTTTAGAATAACAACATTACATTTTTTAAAATGTCCCTGAAATTCTTATTCCACTTCAGAATATTTGAAGCACTAGTGAAATATTTATTGAAATTAGATTTAATGAGTACTGTTCATCTTCTCATTAAGTGGGCATTGTCAGAGCAAGTTGGAAGAATATTTGCAATAACAAATTGTATTTAAATCCTGGCAGATTTCACGCCCTCCCAACTGAAAGAAGAATTTTCTGGCTGTACTGGACATGAACATTTTAGATAACTACTACATTTGCTGCCTGTATGTATTCTGTGCATTGACCAGTGGTTTTCTTTTCATTGCCTACATCATTCAGAACTGCTTGCAATGAAGGATTTCATATCTATAACATTAAGTGAAGATTAAGAAATATTAGTATTGATGCTAGGACAGTTACCTATTATAAACATCGATTTTTATTTCAACTCAGTGCCAACTCATCAGCTCTACTGAGAGGAGCTGTGTTTCCTTAATATAGATTCAGTACAGAAAAAGAAGAAAAACATCTATTTGTCATTCTTTTTACAGCTGTTCTTTTCCAGTCTAGACAACTCAAGGCAAGTGTGACATTTCACAAGATCATAAACTACATTGAAGAAACATACTGTCATTCTATACCGATGTTTTTGCAACAGTAAAGAAGAGTAATTTTCTTTGTAGCCTGATGTTTTTTAGAGGCACCCTAATCAATCTGCACAGATATTTTGATCACATTCATCCTAATAGAGAAACAGAGCGAATAGATATTGGAATTTCAGTTTGGGCTTCTGTGCTGGAGGATATACAAAAGACCACTGGAAAATATTCCATGTAGAAAACTCATAAGCAGCAGAGAAAGGGAAAGAAGGAAAAATACATTTAAATGGATGTTAAAATGTATGGATAACTTACTGGGGGAGGAAAGAGAAGAAATGAGGATTCAGCCAAAAAGACTATTGATAAAATCTCACCCAACAAAGCTGAAACTATTACACCGTGGCTTTGAAAAACCTGCACATGAACCCAGGAAAATTCACTGGAATTAGAGCATGATAGTTTAGAATGAATGAATCAAAAAATGTTATACAAATGAATTCTCAGGAAGTTCAGATAGCACTCTACAAAACAGTTAAATGGGAACACAATAGAGAATATACACCCTCTCTCCCTGCTTAAATCAGGTATAATTCCTATTTTCTACATATGTCCCCTTTAATTTATTAATAATATATCTTTTTGCACACACTTCAGCTTCTTTAATGTTTTCACACTCCATAATTTGAATCTGGATACCTGCTCACTCTATGGTTCACAGTTACACTGTAGAATTCCTGAACATATAAAATTCTTGGGACTAATGTGTAAAAGGGGATTTATAAAGATTAATGGTGGGAAGGCATTCAGATGGATCTGAGCCCAAGTATCCTGAGGCAATGTTTAGCTCCAGTAACAACTAATTACTGATATGCAGATGCTGAGATGAGCTCAGCTGGTCAGAGTGTGGTGCTAATAACACCCAACATTGTGGGTTCAGTCTCTGTGTGGAGCATTTCCTTAAGAGCTGGACTTGATGATCCTTGTGGGCCCCCTCCAACTCAAAATATTGTGTGAATCTCATGCTGGCATCTACCATTGACCATGCAGTGATCTTTAGGCTAATTCAGTGAGCATGAGGATCAAGAAAACCAGAATGACTGCAGTATTCTGCTCCTTTTACTCAGCTCACAAAACAAATATTCTTTGGCCAACACAAAGAACCAAAAAGGAAGTTATTTCCAAGAATTCCAAGAGAAGTGAGGAATGAGTTGGCTACTCCTCTAGCCAACACCTCACAACTAACTTAGCAACCACATAAATAGTGTCTATGTTATTTTGGTATTTCTACATCGCTAATTGTCAGGCATTCTTCATCAGCATCATCAGCTTGATGACAATGACACACAGAGGTTAAATCATTTGGATATCTGATTAGCTGTCAGAAACAATGATTCTTTGACATTCAGGCTCCACCTAACATCACAGCAGGACCCAAACAGTTTGCAACCAAATAGCAGTTTTGGAAATTAAAAATACTGCCATTCTTATAATGAAAGAACTTGAAAATCATGCAGCAGGCAGCTACATAACAAAAGTAACATGCAAACGATTTACAATTAATCCAAAACAACTTACAAAGGTCAAACTGGCATGACTGTGACATTTCAAGCAATGTAAATGGAAGTCTTAAAATTTTCCATGCTTCTATTTTACAGTCCCAGTAATAAGGAAATTGAATGAATTTCAGGTCTTTGACATGTTTCCTCTATTGACAATTAGGTCTTGAATAGAAAATAACTTCTGTAATACACAATTCTCCATAATAAATTCTTTAACAGTTAAGGACATCATTATGCATAAAAAAAAGTCATTCTTTTTAAATTATTTCTGTTCCAACTGTAGTCAAATGTGATACTCAAGGACATGAAGAAAGGTTAAGATAGCTTCTAAACTCTTGTTTGTTTATACAATCAGGCATGCAGATAGTATTTAATAGAATATAATGCAGATCTTTTCCCCCTGCTAGGTTTTACCCATGGTAAGAAACTACCCAAAACACAGACTGATTGGACACTGGCTTTTTCAACTAAGCAAAGTTAGCCTGACTACAAACTCAATTTAATTAACATTTCCTATTTCACCATGAAGCTAGGTGTGGTCATGAGAAAACAATTTTCAGTGCTAACAGCAAATATATTGAATTAACTACTCAGTGAGATAGAGAAAGAAGCACGACAAAGAAGCAATATGAAGACAAAATTTTAAAACTGACAATAATTTGGCTTAAGTTATCTTCAAGAAGAAGCAACTATTTACACAGTAAAAAAGAATTAGGTTAGTAAATGGAGACAGGACAATGTAGAAGGACAATATGCACTTCTAACTATAGAAGTGCATTCACACTGTAACTATTCTAGATGGATACTAGTCAGAGAAATTCATGCTCTTTGCTTCATATATTTGAGTATTTTTCACTGTTATCTTTGGCTTGTACAACATAAACCTCACACAAAATATGTAACATTCAACCAACCAATAAGATAGGTCACCATCTAGACTTATATATTTAAAAAATTGAAAAAGGTTATAGTCTCAGAAACAGAAACAGTTAAGTCATCTTCCTTTTGGTTGTTGATTTATTTAAATGCACTCGATTTAAGGTGAGCATTTAAGGGTCTGCTGTTTTTTTTATTTTAAAATGGAAGAGATGTACACCTACTTTTCAATGTACTGAACTGTCATGACATTTCCAACAGCACTCCTTGTAGTACAGGACTCTGCTAGAGCAGAGAGGAACTTACTTTATATTTCAACTTTGAAAAATGTAAATAAACTAATACTGCACCTACAGAAAAATAAATAAAAATTTAAAAAAAGAAGAAAAAGAAAGTACTTTCCTGTTTCACAGACATTGGGCAGACATGTCACCATCCTGGCTGGAAGGAGGTGAAAAATCAGTGTCATTGCTTGAAATGATGCATGTTACTGGATTATTCTCATTAGTGAGGATTACAGTCTTGGCAGTCTAAGCAATGTAGATTGAAATAACTGCAACAAGTATAATGCCAACACTAAGAAATAAGTAAATTATGGAATTATAGCCCTTTACCAGCCTGTAAAGCTTAATAGCCTTCCCAAGCTACTAGATTAATTTATATTTTCCATAGAACTTCACATCTTTGAAAATGTTTCTATTCTAAGGAACACACAGTTACTATGATTGCAGTGAAAGTAGCAGATCAAAACCCTCAAAAGTTGGCTTTGATTTTTCCTACAGGCCTTGTCAGAAACATAAGCATTCTACAAGTTTTAGAGTTGAGATTAGATATTACTTTTCAGAATTAATTATTTTAATATTAAATGCTGCTTTAGAGAATGAATTATTACTGCAAAAAACATTTAAGGTATTAAAATTCTGTGCACTTACAATGTACAGTTATAAAAAGATGAATTAATATTTATTCTAGAACATTGAAATTCAGCTAGAAATCTGATCAGTAATCTTTCTGTGCACATTCAGAGGACTATAAAAACAAAGACATCAATGGGGTGATTCAGAAGCAACTTGCAAACAATAAAAAAATCATCATGAGGTGCTTTTCAAATACATCCATATTTTGATTTTGCTGTATTTGTATCAAAGTGTATCTTAAGTGTATCAAAGTGTATCAAATTTGTATCTTAAGACTGCCCAAAGCCCCATTTCAAGCACAGAGGTGTACACATATATATGCAAGGGTACACATGGTTAAAGTACTCAAGTTTTTGCAGTGGGTTCTGTCCTTCAGATAAATCAGAGGTCTGCAACTGCTTGGCTGTGATAGGAGCAAAATATTCACCCATATGATGTTCACTTGTGCAAGTGTTCAAGCAGCCATATCTCTACAGCACTGGTACATGAACACAGCTTTCCATTGAATTCTGAAAAATGGCACATATGTCCAGTGATGTTTGATGACATTTATTAAATGGTTCAAGCAAGTGTTCACCTCACTTCTAAGTATTCCTGGACATCATTTTCAGTTCTAATGGCACTAAAGTGGGCATTAAACGTAGTTCCTCTTCCTTAATTCATTATTTAGTCTAGGAACATAAACTTTAACCCATATGTGTAAGCAGCTCTTTTTAACTTCTATAGTGTGTATTTGACTGCAGCTGGGTTTTGGGTTTAGTTTTTTTTTTCCAATGCTATTACTAGCTGTCATCTTCACTTTACAAACTGCAATTAGGCCTGGTGATTAAAATGCATTAACTACATTTCTGAGAGCTGCTATATGTAACAAAGACCATAGACTGTGTGTGTTCTTCCTATCCCTGACTATTTTTTGGCAAACTACCATGCTCGACCGTTGGCATTAAGTATTGCCTCTACATTTCTCTGCAAAATGTATACACAAGGTATAGGATTCCTGCAATGAAACAGTCATCTCTGAACAAATATTTAAAGTAACAAGTCCAACCAATCAGACCTTTTGGGTTTCTTCATAAATGTAGTTCCTGTAGAATTTTTTTTTTAAACCTGAGCATTTATCTGAACACTGAAAATGCCTTAATTTGTTAAGCATATATTGTGTTATATATATACACATTTCATGTATTCAAACTCCACCACACTTCAAGACAGAGCCTCTTGTTCTGTATTTTGCACCTTACTAAAATTCCACTGTTCCTGCAAGAAGCCAGCTAAGCACTGCCACCTCTGCCACTTCTGTGTCTGCAAACACAATGGTTCAAAAAGTCTCACCAGCCAAAAGTTGTTCCAGATATATTCTGCACCCAGCTGATACTCAAGGACCCAAAACAAGTTCGCCCAATTTTTCCTCTACAAGGTGTGCTGGCATGCTGACCTCTCTGCTGCCCAACTCCCATAAACCTGTATCTACCCAGAAAAGATACCAATAGAATACAGAGTGCTCCAAAATTGCACCAATGATGGCATGGAGATTTAAAAGCAAGCCATTAAATGAAGATAATATGGACAGAAATATGCTAAGCACTCTTCAGAATGCATTTACATTCAAGTTATTTCAATAACTGAAATGCATGAGGAAGGCCTAGACTCTAGATTAGGTCTGTTGCCCCTCCTCCCAAATTAAAATTAGTAAGGTCTTCCCCCTTACGACTGCAGATGAAGCAAGGAACAGAGCCTGGCTATCAGAGCCTCATCACAGCCACTTATCCCCATCTGAAGAAGTGAAAAATGATTTTGCATTGATAGGAGATGTACATAAATTAAGAATTTTTTAATTTGTGGCTCCTTTTTGCCTTTGCTTTGGTTTTGATTTTTATAACTTATAATAATAGGTAAGGAAAGGACATTTTATTCTTAATTTACATGAAGAGTTATTAACATAGTTGTTAACAAGACTGTGTAAGGCTGTGGTTGTTCAATAATTAAATAGATGGAAATATCCTGAGTCAAAGGGCAAATCCATCTATAGAATTGCTATCAAGGAGAAGAATTGCTGAAAATACAATTTGTTCTTCTGTAACAAGTACAAAAACCTTATATTGATTCAAATGTTATCTCTCTACTGGATAGAGTACCATTGTTACATTTAATTAATACAATGAAATTTCCCAGTCTATTCTATTAGTTGTTTAATACAGTTAGAATGAAGTTAAAGAACTGTTTAACTCCTTACAAAATTTTAAATGAAAACTGAGCAGTAATGACATTTCTTGACATCACAAAGCTTTTTTTCATTTATTTTTGATACTTCCTTTTTCTGTAATATTTCTCTTCCTAACTAGCAGAGAAGCAACATACTTAATTCTCATATACCTCATATCCTAATAGTTACCAAAGGCAACAATTAATATTTCTTGATCCCATTAAAACAGATAGAACTAAACTTCCAGTATCACTGTCCTAGTCTCCCTGCTAATAAACCCATAAAGCAGGACAAAATTTTCTAATGAGAAATGAGCGCTCTTGCTTCCTCTGCAAGTGCAAACTGGTAAGACTCAAGAATTACTGTCCAACAGAACAAAAAACTCTTCTGTATTTTAAGCATTTATGCACATGTATTACCTATTATTTAATGAAAAATTATGTATTACTACCATCAAAGGCCCTTTTCTCAAATTCTACATGATGAAACGGTATCAAAACTTCACCTACTTAAAATTTACTCACTGATGAGATGTGCAAGAAAGCAATTTTTTTTTTTTTTTTTGGTGTATATATGTGTATGTATGTTTCAGGACAGAGAGAAAGCAGAGCTCATGGTCTAATCCAGTTTGCCACCTCCGTATCACCAGCTAGACCCTCTCTAAGCTGTGTGTGCCAGACTTCAGCCCAGCTTACACAAGTTTATCCCTGCATGCATTAAGGCTGCTGGTGAGACAAAACTCTGTTCAAGAAAGGATTTTTTTCTGAGCACAGCCAAGATATAAGCAAGAGGAGCAGGGGGACAAAAGCTGTGACTTAGCTCTTGCTTTGCTCTCCAAAGATTTCTTTTTTCCTTTGAGGTGGCTGGAAGGAAGACACCATTCCCTAAGCAGCCAGGAGGAACTTTGTCTTTGGTTCACAACAGTTTGTTTTGCTTGCAACATTAGTGGCAAAGAAAAGTAAGCCAGGACCATTCACAATCAATCAACAAACAGAAAACTGCCCAAGATCTGTAAGTGGCCTAATACTTTGAAATGCCACTAGATAACATATCAATCAACAGTTGAATGCTAATTGCTAAGGTATCTGTCACAGGAAAACAAGTCCTGTCACTATTCATTACATTTCAAAACTCCAATTTGATGAAATATTTGTGCTGTTAGTTTTTAGGGACTCAAGTTTTATCGTTGCAAATGCTACTGATGGAGAGAGAGTAAGGTAAACCCCTCTAGTTTCGTTTATTTTGTGTGTGTAAAGCTCCAGTTGAATTCTACAGCTTAAAATGTAGTCCTGAAAACATAATTAGAAATATATTAATGCTGGATAATTCAAAATTTACTTTGAGATGAGGAATTAGTACTCGGAATTTCAAAATACGAATTGAGAACTACAAATATTTGTAAATCCTCAATGTGTTAATAATTATTCACTGAAATTTCAGTAATTGGGGATGATGACTGTTGATAAACTTTGTAATCTCTTCATATACAAAGGCCTCCAAGAGCTAAGAACAGAATTTTAAGCAGACATATACAATTTAACAGTGTCAAAAATAGTAACTTTTTAACTAATCACTTACTAAATTGCTATTTCTCCTAAACATAAAGCAATCCCATTACTTCAGCCTATATAAACCACAATTTTGAAGTGGATACAGACTTTATTGAGGTCTTATTTTGTCTAACTTTGTTTTCAACACATCTGAAACCATCTCAGTGAAACTAAGAGAAGAAATTTAGTTCATACCTGTACAGAAAGACAACAGAATTTTGGCTTCTCATGTTAAAATTTGTCATGCAATACCTTCAAAATTAAGAGCTATGATGGTGGTTAATTTGCTACACTGATTTACAGCAGCAAATATGCAGATATAATCCACCAGTATCACTTACACCCTGCATCATCAATAAACAAAATGACATTAAAAAAAAAATAGTCTGAGAATTATGAAGTCACTTAGCCATCTGTGCTGTTAGGACTGCAGGCTTTCAGCAATATTTAAAACAGGCTAGTTAATACACATTCCTATACATAATGAGAAGTGATGCTTGAGGGGTTTCTCTGACTAAAGTATATTATTTTATTAAAGAAGTTTTTTCATGAGAAGCAACTATTTTACTAAATTACATATACAAAATTAAACCATTTTACCAAAGTAAACTAAGTTTACATATAAGACAGATGCTGAAAGGAAAAGGCTTAGAATAAAATATTGGTTGGAGCATCTCTGGAAACTTGTAATTTATTGAGCAGGATTGTATTTCCCATCAGCATCTACTACACTTCTCAGAGTAATGTGTTTCAGCTTCAAGAATTTGAACCTAGTTCAATTTCTGTGTCTATTCCATCTCTTTTCATAACTGAGGTTATTATTAATAGCATAAAAAGGTAAGAATTAGGGTTAAACTTTCTTCACATAAGTTCAATAAATACTTAAGAGTCAGTTTATGTGGCAGAATATCAGGGTTTAGATAACTTTTCAAATAGAAATCTGCAGTTAAAATTGAATGAATAGTTTAGAGTATTAAAAACAGAAATAAATGTAAAATAGAAAAGTTTTTAATGTCACTGGCATCTCTTTGGACATATTTCCAGGAAGATTTAAATTCCTCTAAAGTTTTTTTCCCACTTAATGTTTTTAATTCGCACAACTTTGTTAGACTAAGTCTCTAGATGACATGTATTTCTTTTCAGTGTTTTAAAATTACAGTAAAAAAAGTTTATTGTATGGATTTTAGGGGTACCTTAGAAAATACATAGGGAGTGCTATTCTGAGAGCTCTCAGCTGGTCTCAAGCTCTGGGTGCCTGCAGGAATCCAGACACATCAAAAAAAAAAAAGGCTCAACAGCAAAAAAAGCCCAGATTTATTGTGGCCTCACTTTGGTGCTACTTGTACTCTACAAATACACGTGAGACACTCTGATCTATGATCATTATAGGAGCCAGTGAATGCTCTCTGCTCACCTCAAATCAACACTGCTCCTGTACAGAAGGACAATGGAGGGGCCAAAGGGAAATCTGGAGCTCAGCCAGGACACAAGGGCGCCCAGATCAGCCCACCTGGACCAGTGGCACAGGCACCTCACTGCAGACACAGAAGATGACCCTCAGTCAGCTGATTCCACAAAGAAAAGCCAGTTTTTAAAGAGCTGCTCCCTAATAAAACAAGTGTTTGCTCATGTGGAGTGCTCCTGAGTGGACAGTGGACACACACTGTCCATATTTCTGCAAGGATGTTTTTGTACCTTCTCATAAATTCTTTCTTAAAGCCTTCTCCAGGGAAAAACCATGATTTTTCAAAATCCACGGCTTGGGACTAAGCAAGATTAGGGGGAGCTACATTTCCACACAAAATTTAACATAATTTCATAAACCTGTAATTTGCAATATTACAATTGCCCACCTTGTGTTATCCCCAAATAGAAAAACACAAAGAGAACCCCTGAAAATGAAGAGCCACCAGGCAGGAAGATTTCACAGATGTCTTCTGTTGCTCATTATACAAAAACTTAGAATGCTCATATCTCATAGGTCAAGAAATGGAAAATATTTAAAAGGAGAGGAAAAAAGGCATTGAAAACCAGATTGCTGTCTGTAACCCTTTTTCTCCAGCAATTCATGACTACACATGCTAAAAATTATGCATGTTTAGCATGTGTATTGCCATAGCATCCTCTCTCTGGTTCTTAGCTTTCTTTTGCAGGGCTCTATCAGAATATGCTAAATAATTATCGGCTCTTTTTTACACCATTCCCAAAGTGCTTCCTTTTCCAGGCCTAATTAGTTCTGATATTCAATGTAATTAGTTGAATTTAGAAATTTTCTATGAAAAAAGGTTGTTCTACAGCTTCTCATCAGCTTATTTCAGGGAAGAAAATTTGACTGATGGTTAAATATCAACAATATAGTTTTCCAAAGCCATATCTAAAGGATTAAAATACCATGAAATTAAACAACCAGGTGGAATACAATTCAGTCTGATTTATTTATATTGGAAAGGGAAAAAATCCCCCCAAAAAGCCAGGTTAAAGGCCTGTAAAATCCAACTTTTCCAAGAGAGTAAAACATCAGATATAAGGTCAGAATAAAAGCATTAATTTGAGTAAAGTAATCTATTCCTATATAGGTAAATAAATAGAAAAGCTGCACATGTTAGATTTCAAGGATAACACCAAATTACCTATAATGGAAAAAAAAGTTGATAGGTTTATCTTGTTTTTCAAATTACTGAAAAAAGAAAAAGATCTCTAGAGCTTTTGGCTTACCTTTATTTTTTTAATGATTAGGACAAATTTAATTTATTTATGTGTATTTATGTGTTAATCAAGTTTCCAGTGCCTTTACACAACTGAGAATTTTACACTGAAATATGAGCTCTGAAGTTGAGAAAGTTAATTGGTTTCACTGATGAAAATAAACCACTACCTCTGTGACCAGCCTGACCTGGTTTGGAGCTCTCCCTTGTAATAAAAGAGAACTTGTAGTGATAGAAATTAGCTTTGTTATCCACTCAAAGTCTCCAGCCAAAACATGACATCCTAACGGCCAATTATAGCTCCACACCTGCTGTTGGAAGGAGGACCTTGTTAATACTTAATTTGAAGAACAGCCACTTTAATGTTTTCTGAGAAATGAGGAATAGCTGAGTAGCCACTTCACCAAGCTGGATAACCCACAGGAAGCCTTTTCCAGGACTGGCCTCAGAAGTCAGGGAAAGAGGAATGATCGTTTTGCCACCTACAGAAAGATGCCTGAAATCCAGCTTTGTGTAATTTTTACAAAAAACCAAAAGTAGCAGTTCCAGCATCTTTTCCCTCTGGTTATCCAGACTATGCCCAGCCTAAAGACTCTCTCAAAACTCTCACTCTCTGCATGCTAATAGACACATTTAGAAAGAAATTAAGACAAAACTCAACATAAATAGAGTCTTTCTGTAGGCTATTGATTTAATCAACTTTTATTTCCAGTAAGTTTTGCCCAGGATAAAGTAACACTAACTATAAAACCAGACTGAACAAAGCTGGTTTCTTGAAAACAACAGACTGAAGAACAGGAAGGGATGCACAGTGAAGTTACACAACACTGGAAAGCTCACAATTATGTCACCAGCAAGATGCCTTACTAACACCTTCCAGGTGTCTTAGCTGTATAAATAATAAAGTAGGTTCACCACATACAAGAAATTTTTGTCAAAGAGTGCATGAAATATAAAGAAAGATAAGGCTGAAAGTGCTTGCAATATTTCAGATAGAGCAGCTGTTTACAACTCATGTGTTAACATCTATCAGCAAGCTTGACTACAAAGATACAAATACTATCTACCCATCCCACTGCATGAGATATAAGAGATGTCTCCATTTCAAATATCTTTTTGCACTCATCCTCTTCAATATCCTGCATGACAATGCACTTCTCATACTGGAAATTATCATGGAGTGATAAAGAGTGATGCAAAAGACTAAAAAGACCAAAAGTCTGGATATAATAATTTGCACCCAAAGGCAGCCTAAAGGATGGCTTACAAAAATCCTCCAACTGGTGTGAAACTAAGAAAAAATGTAATAGAATATTATTATATTATAAAACTGAAAAAAGGTCGTAATATCTGAATTCTTTCTGTCACAATAAAGTACAAGTTAAGCCATTTAATTTCTGCATTTCAGTTGGTGTATCCAACCCAAAGCCAATGGTTTTAGTCTTGATTTATTAGTCATTATGAAGGAGATTAAGATTTTCCTTTGTAAAGCCATAAAGGCATCCAAATTATGACTAATTTGAACAGGGTTGATTATATAAGACCTATTTAGAAGTCAGTGACACTGTCATGAGGCCTCCATTCTACCCTTCTATCAAACTCAGTCCAGTCAGGCTAAAATTTCTATAACTCTGTTTTTACATCTACTATTAAAAATTATAGGTAAGAATAGCTTTGAGAGTTAGGCTAGAGAAAAGATTTACTCCTATCAGAAATATTAATCATTTAGCCATTTCCTTGGGAGGTATCTATCTCAATGTGTCCTTGGAGTTGCAGGCAAATTCAGTACTCCTGGTTTGGAACATATCCATTCTAGTCCCTGTGAGAGGAGTGAGAGAAAGAAAATATCTGTAAAGGGAGAAGCTGCAGTCATTAGAAGAAGCTGACAACTGTATTTCAGTGCTATGCATGTGGCAGAGCACCAGGGAGAGGTCAGAAAAGAACTTTTCCCTTTTTCTTAACTTTAATTGACTTTTATTGCAGTGAGCACAGAAAGTGAAGCCCCTGTCCTTATGCTATGCCCCTCAACCAGCACTTCCTTCAGTAAGTGTGGAATAAGAAGTAAGAATAGTACTGGAAGGTGAGGTGAAAATAAAAACGCCATGAAAACCAGTGAGGAGCTGAAGAACAAACGGCTCATGTCAGAGCCCAGGCCACCCTCCCCTGCAAAAATAAAAAATTAAAAAACAACAAAAAAACCCTCCCACAAAACCACAAAAGTTTTCATTTTATATTTGATGAAAATCCATGGAGGAGAAACTAGATGTCCTAGAGCAAGAACCTGAAGAGCAGAACCCAGACTGGTGAGCTGTTGGACATGAAGGCAGAGCACCAGGAGGGGCTTGAGGGTGGAATGGGGAAGCAAAGCAAAAACAGAGAGAGAAGAGAGGTCAGGCATAGATCACAGATCTCCTTATGCCCCAAACTTCATTGTTCCTGCTTTGTCAAATGTCTGCAAAAAAAATCACCCTCGGGGCTATCTTGAGCCCATTAGTCTATTGGGAGAATGCCAAATTTCTATGCATTTAACCCCACTGGCACAGATTACATGCACTAATGGTAACACACAAAGACACGTACCCGCACCACATCTACCACAAAATTATGCCCCAAAAACATTCTAAGTCACAGCAGTAATTGGTCTGAAAAACTGAGTACAGATGCCTTTCAGATGGATCCCAAATTTAACATGTAATTCTAACTTTGGTGGTTCTGTGCTGTGGCTTCTTATTTGTCAAATGGAGATGTTAATGCCTTGTAGGCAGCATGAAAAACAGGCTGTCCAACGTTTGTGAAACTCTGAGATTACATGGGAATGAGAACCAGGATGTCACTGTGCACTTAAAAGCCACAGAGAAAGGCACAATAGCAATGGGAAAAATGAACAGTTGCATGAGTATCATCAAATGTAGCATTTCCTAGTTGTTGACATCACAAGTTCGAGATAATTTCATGCTCTTTTCTACAAGAAATACCAGATGTCTCACAATACATAATAGACTTTACATTTGGAGTATCTTCCTAATTTAACCTCTACTATTCAAGTGCAGATTTTCTTGAATTTTCACATTAAGGAGAGACTTTACAGAAGATAAAGTTGCCATAGAGATGCATACACTCCTTTCCAATCATCTCAAATATAGCTAGACACAATTAATTATTCAGTTCACCACAGAACATTTATACTTTTATATGAAATATTCCAGGGTGAGAGATATTTCTCAAGTCTCTAAAAAAAAGAACTTCAAATAGTGGTGAAAGATCTGAGAAAAAAAAAAAGAAAAAGCTAAAATCATGAACAGAAATAATTCTGCTCAAAAATTAGGTAAAATAACAAGCAGTTAGGGCTCCTTTTCAGATAATTTGCCATTTCCTTATCACTCTCACAGATGCAAAAGGTTTTGGAAGAAAAGGAGTTGTTTGTCATTTACTTTGAATGCCTACAAGGAACAAAAGCCTGTGGTGGTTCTCATGTATGCTTATTGAAAGGTTATACTAATTTCTTTTTAAGAGATGATATAAAAGTAAAGACTAATATTGTAACACTTCTTAATGGGAGTGAAAGCAACAAAATACTGATGAAGAGAATCTGGAGCTGTCATGCAGAATGCAATCCTCTTGACTGGCAGCTGTGGCTTGGCAATACTGAGACCTTGTGCTATTTGATTAAAACAACATCAAAATGGAAAGATCTCTTCAAATTAGAGGTCAGAAACATCAGTCTGTTTTTTCTGCAGTTGTCAGAAGTGATACAGGGTAATTAAGTCTGGAATAATGTCAGACAGGTGGTACTTTTCTTTTGAAGCAATTCATTAGGGAAGGCTTGTCACTTGTGACAGTCCCGCATAAATCCTGGCGCCTGATCTCTTCCCCAAATGAGTTTAAATTGTTGAATATGAAAATGCTTTAAAAGGGGCTGTGTCGTCTCTATCTTATATAGGAGCTTAAAATGTCATTTGGCAAACATAACAAAAAAAGAAAACAACAACAACAAAAAAAAACCCCACCAAAGAAAAGCCATATCACAGTTTCAAACCTTATGTGTAAGCAACAATTTGCAAAGTGAGAAGATATACAGAAGATAGATAAGCTGCTATCAGCAAGGAAATCAGAATAAGCATTTCCAGGATCTGCCAGGAATATCAGATTTGGGCAGGGAACAACTGCCATCTGAACACCTCCATTTTATCAACTCAACTTGCTTGTCTATTCTCACTATGGCTGTAATAACACACCAAAAAAGTTCAACAGTGAGCAAAAAATTATGACCTTATTCTGTAATATGTGGCATAAATTTCTACTTTTATTACTCTATCGGTGACTTCAAATAAGACCTCTAAAAGAAGATCATCTATAAAACCAACAATGCAGTTTAAACAAGTATCATGCACTGAAAGTCTCAAATGTGAAAAGCCACCAGCAAGCTGGAAAGAGAAAGGACAGTGTCAAAGTAACTATAGCTTTCACTTTAAACTGGGTATCTTCAAAGAAAAATAGTTTTTATTTTTTAAAATTTGGTTAATTTGTTTTAAACTGATGGGGAAGAACAAGGGCTAAAATCCAACCCAAAACCCCAAGAAAATGTATTTCTGTCAAGGCATATTTAAAATAAATTTCAGAAACCTTCCTTATAGTCAACACAGTCTTTTAAGGCTAGAGGAGTCCACCAGAGGAAACTCATTAAAAGCATAAGCAGTACTAAGGTGTCCTAAATAATGGATTGTCTACAGTACCTATAGTGACCTGCCTTGCAATTAGGCATATTGAAGGTCCCATAGAATTATGGACTTGTAACTTGGAAAGGCCAAATTTTAAAAGCTTCTACATGATGAATAAGCATTTTTAAACACTCAGTTTTATTTCACAGGGTCGGGTATGGAGCAAGACACTCCATTAGACTTTCCAGTAGTATGCTTCCACAAAAATTTACTCATGCTGCTGCAAATATGTGTGGGAAATAAGATCATGATATTAAAAACTCCATCTGGAGTTTTCAACAATATTCATTATAGCTTGGAAATATAATTTCCTTTGATTTTCAATATTCATATTAATTTTGGGAGAGAAAGTATTTGATTTACAAGCAGAAGTCTTGATGCCACACCTGAAGGTGTGTCCATTACTTAGTGTTGATTTATCTGGGGAATTTCAAGGAAGAACATTGACAAAGATTTAGAAGCCCTTATTTAGTAGATGTTCTGGTTTTATTCATTTAAAAAATAAAAATCACTGGCCATGATTTTCCACACATTTTCCCTCCAAATAAATCTCTTGGACAATAAATTACTATCATGTTATTCAGCAAAGTCAAAGCTTTTAATTGCTCTGTGTAAATGCATTTTTGCTAAAAGAAGACACTTCTGTTTTCTAGTAGCCTTCTGTTCTTGAACTGACATTCATACAAGCCATTATTCCCTCTAGGAGAAACTTTCTGCATGTAACAACAGCATTTGGATTCAAAATGTTTACCCTTAAGAATGCCAATTGTATTCTAGTGACATGGGGGTGGATTTAATGCTAATTAGCACTGTAAACTGTGAAGACACTGAGAAGAAGCACTGCAGAAAAGCAGCTTAATTCATTTTGTAACTAAAAAAAAAAAAATAATTATTGATCAATTAGTTCAGAGAATTAGTTCAGAGATGCTTAGATACTTTTACTTTGGCTTCTGGTGCAAAAGGAACTGAAATTATGACAGCTTCAGGAGACGGTTTTGCCTTGATTTCCAGGATTGTTTCACATCCCATTTTTTTATTATGAATGTAAACAGTGAACAATTTTTTTCTTTCCACCATCAGGGTTTCAGCAATAAAAATGCTGATTTTCACCAGAAGCATAGCACCATTTATAATCTGCTCATGGAAAGACAGGTCACAATACCTCCTTGCCTGTATCAGGGGACCAAAGCAATTGTGCCAGCACTTTATGATACAGTTACCCTTCAGAAAAAAAAAAAAAAAAGTTTTGTAAATAGTATTTATAGGACATGTAAACTATTGCAGAAATAGTTACTTATCTTGCATTACACTAACTGTTGGCTTCCGTGACAAATGAAAGGCTGCAGCAGCAAAGGTGACATATTTGCTTAGCTCTTAAGCACAATGGTAGGGTGCCTGCTGAGAGAGATTCCTTAAAGCCAGCTATATAAAGTCAAGCCTATTTTCAAGCATAAGCAGCAGTGTCTGAACCCTTGCATTTGCTTTCTTTGGAATTAGAATTTGGATTTTACTATCTTCTTGGAGACCACAAATTGCTCCTCCTAACAAGCAGATTATTTTCAAAAGAAAAGGTCACTGTGGATGTTGCCATTTCTTTTGCTGGATTCAAACATTTGGGATTTTTTCCATTATATGTCTGCATGTTTATGTTCTTTTGGGTTTAACTTACTCTATAGCTTTGTTTCCAAAAGGTTAACTTGACAGAGGTCCAAACCCAGAATGCTTCTCACATAAAGTGATAGAACTATTTTAGTAATGTTACAGAATCACAAAACTATTCAGGCTGGAAAAGACCTTTAGATCATTGAGCCCAACCACCAACCTAACACTGACAGGTCAACCACTAAACCATGTACCACATCTGCACATTTTCTTTACACAACCTTGTCTGCAATTAAAAGCTTGTTAAAATAGTGGGGCATAGCACCAATCCAGTGCTCAGAATGGTCATTTGCCTTATGCTCAAGTGTAATATCCTTGTCCTTACAAGAATTTCCACTAAAAACAGGGAAGAGAAAGGGCAAAGACAAGCAAGTGAAAAAACTTCAAATCATTTCAAGCTGGACAATTCTATGATGTTTTAAGTCCAAGTCAGTTGAGACATTGCAGACTTCAAATACAGATGTGTCAGCACAATAGTGAATGATGGCTCCGATAGCCCTTGCACAGCAAAATACATCACGGGCAGCTGCACACACAGCAATTTCATGGGAGACAGCAACAGCTTCTTCCAAGATGGATTATTCCTACAACATCTTGATTTCCTCACTACACGGTCTGCAAGTGAGGCCAGTCTCCCAGAAATCTTACACAGGTGTCAAGTCCCTTTAGGCAGCACACAGCAGGAATCTGCTCTCCACATCACTCCGGCTGCGGCTGCTCCCACAGACCTCGAGACATCCCAACATCACTCAGCTGTGCAACAGGTTTGCATCAGCTTGAGAGTAAGAACTTCCTGTCAAATCATTGTAATCAACTTTTTGTACTGCGGCCTCCTACACTCCCTCCATGGCATACAGAGGATATGCAGGAGAGGGATGTCTCTCTGGTATGAAAACAAAATCCCATTTAAGTGATAAAATAGGAGTAAGAACCATTGCTGAAGCTTTCACCTAAAGCTAAGCAACCACCTATCTCAAGACTTGGATAACATGGGAGTTTTGCCTGCCTGAAATCCCAAATAGAGGCATTTACCTGCTTTTAAAACACATTTGCATTCTCTCAATAAATTTCTTCAAGCTCTACAATACTTCAGTTTTTCAGACACCACAGAACTTGTTAAGGCTAAGCCAAGAGTCTTTGGCTCTGAAGCAACTATTAGCTACTGCCTCTAGATTTCAGGACATTTTGATTTCTAATTCTTTCTTCTGATACAAAATAATTCCTTTTTCTAGTTGTCTGCAATATGTAAGTCTATATAATTCCTGAATGTAAAGTAGAGTTTGGGAGCTCCTGTACTGTATATTGTATTTTAAGATGTCTTGTATAACCATTCCTACAGATGACAGAATTGGTACAATCCACTGCTTCTTTTCATAACTTCAGTTTAGAGTTAAGATGTAACATATAACTCTGTTTACAAATTGTTTTTCTAGTGGTTGGGTTTTTCTCTAACAGTTCTAAGGGTTAAATGGTTCCTAGTTTTTAAAGTTAAGTTGTAACTTATAACTGCAAGTAGTTAACCTGTGGCATGTTAGCCTAAAAGATTGTGATCTCACCTAACAGCTCCTAGAAGTGAGTGTTGCAACTCCAGTGGTACATGAGGCACATTGCTAGCTGAGGGGAGCTGGGTTTGTCAAATTGGGTAGAAAACCTCATTCAAATTAGACCCATGCTGTCTTCTATCACCCTCTCTGCAAAGAATCCTTACAGGTAGGATAACAGGAAACACTTTGCATTTTTTAATATAACTGAAAGGGTGAATTGTCACATTGCAGCTGATCTGAAGCTGCCCCCTTAAACTCAGCAAACCGAGAAGAAAACAAGTCCCTGGATAAGGTAGGGATAGGTTGAATTCAAACCCAAGCAAAGACCTCGGCCAGCCCTGTTCTAGTTGAGATGCAGATACAGCACTGGCCAGAGAGCTGGGCAGAGAGGTCCCCTTCAATCAGCTATCTGAGCCTGGGAAATCCAAAGCCCCTGTAAAAAGGGCAGCCACAATAAACTCACAGCTGTTTGCTGATGACTCCCAGGGCTGTGTTGTGTGTCTGTCTCCAGCCCATGACTCCACATAACAAAAAACTTCAATAATAAATGAGCCAAAGCTATCTATTTGTCATTGTTCTTCTCATTCTAAGCATGGCTGTCTCACTCTTCTCAGTGAGCTTTTCCCACCTGCAGCCCACAGACTGCATTTCTAGATCAGAATGTTTTAACAGAAGTGCTGTATTGAGCACACCTGAATGTGTCCCCAACTCTTAACTCTAGATATGATGTGCATCACAATGATCAGCTGCAATTAACACCTTGGCAGGTTGCACACACACAGGGTTGGATACTGTTTATATTGTGTGTTGAGCCTGAATTCTAGTAGTAAAGCAGAAATGAGAAACAGAATTAAAAGATGCCTGTTTGGTTAAAAGACTGGAGACACAAAAGCATTAACTGTCCCACCTGAAGCATCACCTGTATTAAAGACAGAAAAGGAATATTTCCATCTTGAACATCAATCAGATCCCAAATCCAGATCTCTGTATGTACTATGAATGCCTTGCAAAGGATGAAGCACAATATAGGTTATCCAATCTGCAACAGAGATCTGCAGTGTTGCTCCTTACATGGCTAGGAACCATTGCTGGAATCACAGCACAGTTTAAGATGAAGGGACCCTTAAAGGTCATCCAATCCAATCCCCAGGCAATAAAAAAAGACATCTCCAACCACATCAGGTTGCTTAGAGCCCCATACAACCTGACCTTGAGTCTTTCTATGAATGTGGCATCCACCACAAAGTAGTTTTTTATCAAGTAACCCACAAAAATATAAAAATTCCATTTTAAACAGGCATGATTTTGCCTACTCAAAACCAAGCCATTAATGCAATCAAACATAATGGAAATCATATAATTTTAAAATCTCATTTTGAACAGCTTGCCAGTTACATACAAAATGCATCTGCTTATGTTTCTATAGACTCATTCCAGAAAAAAAACCAAAAAACCCAAACAAAACTACTTGACTTAGCTTCCCTACCTGTCCCCACACAAAATTATGCCTCAAGCTAATAGTTACTGTTGGCAAACAAAAGGATCTATGATTAAACAGCTCATTTTCTTTCTTTAAACACTTCCTGAAATACCCTGATGTTCTCACAGTAAACAGCTGCCATTCACAACTGCCTGCTAAAAATAAAAACAAAATACCCAATTTGGACAGACAATGGAATTTAAAGCATAAAGAAAAAAAAGGTTCAGTTTTGGCTAAAATTACTCCCGCACCCCAAAACACGCTGTAATGCAATCGATGTAGTTTTGGCACATGCTAAATACATTTTTAGATAATGCAAGCAAAATACCCCACAGTAAATCAGATGAATAAGTAGCATTCTGTGTGGCTGGCACAGAAGCAGTCGATGCATTTAGGGCAAGGACTAGGAAGCTGTCGCGCCAACAGCAGCCCACAAAGCCTCCTTTGGAGCTACACTGGGGCTATCTCAGTTCTTCCCTGCATCCTTGTCAGCTTGAAATATCCAGCACAAAGGACAGAAATTTCCTATTACGTTGTCATGCACTTTTTAAACAAAAGCAAAACAAAACTCTCCTTAATCTCATTCCAAGAAAATTATTGGGTCAACTTCAATATATAGCTTTGTATGAATCAACCTATATCATGCTCTTCAGTGCTGTACAGTGGAAAGTACAGGGATATTTTAAGCAAAAATAATCTTGACAGCTTCCTATAAACTCTTCTTTTCCTCTACCACAACAACAAATTGCTGCCCAGAGCTAATGCCATCCAAAGTAAGCACATGTTCAAATTTGCCTTAAAATATTCATGTATCAAATTAAATTTTGAATTTCACATGGCTTTGCCTCACTCCTGTCACTTCTAATTACTGATTTATTTTTGGTACAAACAGCTTATATTTATATAGCCTTCTCAATCACAAATTCTTCAAAGTAATCTGATAAAGAAATCTCTTGCCCACCACTACAACATATACCCCATTGAGACCGAACTTTATTCTGGGTCAATAATGTTATAATTCGACAAAGATTTGAGAAATGTGGGTAAAATCCCATGGAGAAAATTTAAACAGACAGTACAGTTACCACAGCATGATTTTTGCCAGGTAATTAGAGGTTAATACCCCTAACTCCTGCCAAAAAGCCACAGAACATTTGAAGGCAGGAAGTAATCTTGGTTATATTATACTCTAGGAACTTCTTATTCTAAATGATGTAATAAAATTTAACATAGGATATTCAGTATGCATCTAACATTTATAAGTATAAACTGCTGACTTTATAGATTGTTAATATTTGCATGTACATGTGCAGTCAGTGACTTTAAGTCTGCTTCCATTTCGAAAATAAATCCTTAAAGTTCATTTAATCTGTTCAGAGTTATCAAGGATAAAAGAGCACAGATAATTTGAATAATATAAATACTAGAATTTGGTTGCAATGCCTTATGTAAATGACTGAGAATCCACTAAAACAATAATTTTAATTCCCAACCACAGCTTTATCAGCAATACAAAGAGATAAAGCTGAGGAACTTTGTAGATGGATTATGTTTAGAGTCAAATTGCTAGCCTGCCTCAATTCATATGAAATGTAGGTAAAAAATACTGAGGAAAGTGGTGTCACACCATTTTCCCCTCATAATTTAAGACAGAAAATCAGGATCAGAAAATCAGGATGGAAAGGGAAGAGACTACTGAAATATAATACACATCCTTATGCTTTTTGCAATTAAGGTGTATTTAAGCACGATGTTTCTATGCTACCCTGGAATACTCACATTATTAATTGACCCTCCATATTTTTCACCTTCAGACGCCTAAGTCAGGCAGAAATTCCACTTTACACACGCTCTTACTTTCAGAGAAAAACATGACAATAGTGAAGGTATCAGAAACTACATAGGTCCAATCTCTGTAGCTAGCAGCATCTTCATAAATTTGATCAAATAAAAAATCCAAAACTGACACACACAAACCCCACAACAACTGGAAAACTAGGAGATAAGTTTTCTTCCCACAAAACAGCTTGCAATGAGTATCTTAGAAGCAAAAGCTATCAAATCTAGCATTAGGTGTAAATCAAATAAATGTAAAAAACTTAGGCCTGGTCACACTACCTGAGTTCTTTACAGCTAATTAGGTCTTTACAAGACCTAAACCAATATAAAAGAATGTATTATTCCAAAGTGACTTATTCTTCCAGTACATGCTGCTGAATAATGCCAACCATTCTTCTGAAAGAGCCAATAAACACAGCTAATTGATCTATGTTTAAAGTTCATTTTCTGGTGCATAAGTGATTTTCCCAACCAGGGGCAATGTACAGCCAGGCAATATACACACCTCACCCTTCTGACTGCCTATTGCCTTTCCTGATAAAGAAATAAAGTAGATAATATGAAAAAAAGGTCCAGCCTCCTCCACTTCAACATGCATGAAGTCTTCTCATGTCTCACACCATTTCCTTCCATTTGCTAGCTCAGGGTCAGAGGTATCAAACACCTTCTTGTTTTAGGGAACTGACAGAATCCACCACTCTTCACCACGCTGGCGCTCTCAAATCATGCCACCACTGGAACATGCAGAACAGACATTACATGGAAATCAGAGGATCACGGAATATTCTGCATTGGAAGGGACCCACAAAGATCATTGAGTTCAACTCCTGGCCCTGAACAATACAAGCCCAAGAGTCACACCATGTGCCTGAGAGCATCATCCAAATGCTTCTTGAACTCTGTCAGGTTTTGTGCTGCAACCACTGTCCCAAGAGCCTGTTCCAGTGCACAACCACCCTTTAGATGAAGACTATTCTCCTAATATCCAACCTAAATCTCCCCTGACCCAGCTTCAGGCCATTCCCTCGGGTCCTGTCATTGTCCCCACAGAGCAGAGATCAGTGCCTGCCCCTCCTGTTCCCCTCAGGAGGAAGCTGGAACTGCAGTGAGGTCTCTCCTCAGTCTCCTTCAGGCTGAACACACCAAGTGCCCTCAGCCACTCCCTGTAAAGTGAATAAAATAAAGGCACCTTCTCCAGGTACCCCTGACAGTGACTGATGTTTATTGCAACACAGTCTTGTTCTGATTTGCTATTTTAAAGCAGCAGTTCTCTTCTGCTAATTGAAATTCAAACCATTGATAGATATATGTTATAAAGGTCACATTGAAGCAGGATTTAGTATTAAGACATGAAAAAGCTAAGCTGTGTCAAAAGTGAACAGCAATGTCTGTATTTTCACTGCAGGATCCTGCTCTTCTGGAAAGGAAAGGCTGTGCTTTGGTGATCTCCTTTGCCCAATAAACCTTTCCTTTCTCAGCAGTCACCAGCTCCCACTTGCATCCCACCTCATGTCTTTTTTACCAAAACAGCTGTCACTCCTCCCATCACACAGACTGCAGCTGAGGGATTTGGGGGAGAAACCCTCATTTTCTATGTAGGAGACGACACCACAGCAGTGCCTGCTGCTATGAAAAAGTGACAAGGCAAGCACAGCCTGACTCCTACAGCCCAAATCATTGGTGAATACTAACAAATCCTTACTAAGCAGATGCAGATTTTCGACACCAAACCTATTCTCCAGAGTGCTACTTTTTTTCAGGGAGTGATGGAACTTGACTGGGGAAGACTATTTGTCACCAAGGACAAGGGAGGGCATAAAAATAGGAATAAATCTTTTTTCATCACAATATTCTGTGAAAAGGCTCAGATGTTTTCAATGCAGAACCTTAGACAATTGAATATAAGCAAGCAAAATTAATTAGCCTGAAGTAGTCAAACAGTCCAGAAACTGTTGCCTTGGCTGGCACTGTTTTGCAAACATCAACATAAAAATTGGAAATCCATACAATCAACCAAGGTGAAAGTGTATTTATCAATATAAGAAAAGGAATTAGAATCTGACACAAATGAGACAATATTGTCCAACCAAGGGCACAAGGAGCAGTATTAAAGCTAATGTACAATATTAAAGTCGTGTTAAAGAGGGGTAAAACACAGATGAGAAGGTGGGTTTCCACCTTCTATCCAAAAGATAAACAGCTCTTCTCAAAAGAACCAACATTCAACTGTTGGTATAACTATGTAATTCACTCATTAAGTGGAGTGAGAGACATAAGCCAGATGTGATCATTTAATATAACCTGCACACAGGTTATTAGGTTTCAACAACTCATCCACCAAATTAGCCAAATAATTCATGCTTAGCTAAAATATAACATCCAGAAAAGAGTTGTTAATAAATTAATAGTTAATAAAGGTAAAAAATTTAAATCAACTCTTTATCATTTTTTCAGTGGTTAATTATCTTTTTTGTTGCATTATAAAATAAAAAAAAAATACATATCCAATGTTTAAATTAATTCCTTTCTTTCCTTTTATGCTTAAGTTTTTAAAGGGAAAAATCCGGTTATTGTTCAGAATCTCTCTCTGTGTTGTATGAACTATCTAAAGCCTCTGAAATGAAAGTAACCAGGGGCCTCATCTGAAGTTTCCTCAGTTTGTTATTTTGCGTCTTGCCTCCTCTAACATCCCTTGGAATCCTGGCAGGCAGCGTGTGCTCCGTGCCAGCCCCACCAGGACCAGGACGAGCTGTACTGGCAGAGCAGATGATGGGTGATTTCCCTCATCCCTGGTACTCACAGCAGCAGCAGCCATCTCCCAGCCTCTTCTGACAATTTCCCTGTCTGCACAAACAGGGATTATGCTTTCAACCTACAGGACTGCACTGACAGCTTGTGTTTAATTGCTGATTCACTGTGATCCCTGTCTGGAGCCAATTAGAAACCTAAGCCCACAGTTTTGATGTTTGCATGTCAGAACACAACCATTTACTCACTTACGGAAATGCTCTAGGGCTAGATGGCTTTGACAGCGTTTCTCTTACAAGAAGGTAATTCTGTGCTTTAGGACAGGGCCATCAAGACTGTCCTCTGAATTCTTCTGGGCAGGCACCTGAACCTCAGCCAGCCTTGTCTCTCAGGAGATTCTTCAGCTTTGGGCAGGAGAGCCTGTCTGTCTCACTCTGACTGAGAAAATATTTGGTTTTTTCCTAGGAGATAACACTCCCAATTGGCCAGACAAGGCTGAGGCATGAGACCATGGTTCAGAAGAGGCAGAGCTGGGAAGTGAAGCTGGGGGAGCTACCAGGAAGTCTGCAGAACATAGAGCTGCCTCTCAGTTATCAAATAAAGTTCCAGAAATCCTTAGCCTTGTCCTCATGAGAAATGAACAAAACACAAATTGTAATAACTTTTTGTGAGATAAAGGAATTGCATTCTGACCATTGTTATATCCAAATTCTTTTGTGTTCTCTTTTAGGGGATTTCCTCATCTGAATTTCCTAATTCATGCCATTTCATACAATATGTATCCAGAGTCTTTACTATAAAGAAAAGAATTCCTATTCATTCTAATTAATTCATCCTAATGTAATTCAAATGCCTTAAAAAAATACATGTACTCAGAAGCATTACTGCTTAAATAAGAAAAATACCAACATTCCATATGGAATGTTTTTAAAACAGTGAATCATTATAAATTATACATAGTTAACTATTTCTGCTTTTAGAAAACAGAGTAATTTCTACTTTGACTCTACTGTGAACAGCAGTAACAGATGTTGTAATATCAGTTCATGCTACATTATTTTAGTAATGCAATTCCATCTCAAACTAGAGGCACAATAGTGTATTAGTAATGCTAAATTTATTAAATCATTATTGAAATTTCTTCTAGATGCATGCTCTGAATCACCCAGTGTTTAGGGGCAGAGTGAGAAGACAAAAGCAGTTGGCATCCAAATAAAGCAATCTGCCTATTCTATCTGACCATTTAAGGTCACCTTTAAATCTAACCACCTTCTGTGACATCTTATTACATATCTGTGTTCTACATTCATGACTGTTTTTTAATTAGTAGCTCTGGTATAAGCTGATCTGTCTTTACTTCCAAGTGAAATAGCAACCACAAGTTACAAACAGAAATATCTTCATGCCTCACCACATGGTTTTCTTAATTTATTTGGTGAAAACTGAGCATTAAACTAAATTTTCTAACTTTTATATTAATTTATCCAAAAGGAAAAGAAGAAAGATTAGCTCTACTTCTTTTTAATATCATAGTATTACAGAAATTATAGAAATACATAAGAATAATTACCCAGAAGAGACCCATGGTAAATCATTATACTTATAATGTGTCATTAGAATAAAAAAATATTATTGACCAGAGAAAGACTATTGGAAATTGTACACATGTCAGTAAAAAAGCACAGGACCCTTCCAAAATCAAACTGGTTAGAAACTCGAGTTTGTAGGAGGCACGGAAACAGGAAGAGATGATTTGGGTAATGATTTCTGGGAAATTTATTTTGACACCAAGGAAGTCATTTGACTTTTGTGCACTGAGTAATAAAACAATAAATCTTTAGCTGTATTAACGTGTTGGAATAGACTAGATGATGAAAGTGTTTTGGCACTGGGTTATGAGATAGGTTAATAGGACATTTTTGAAGCTGTTCTGCTCTAGTACTGAACTGACAACTATAATAACCCTGAGTCATCACATCTCAGCAAGAAACGAAGTTGCAATGATGAAAGTGATAGCAGACTACTAACAAGACTTTACTTTCACAGTTTAGGAGAAATGTCACCTCTTGACTCCTGCTAAGGTAACTTCTGACTTTGCATTTCTTTTATATCAATCCAAAGCTCACAGAAGCAGCAAATGTTAAAAGAGCCACGATAATTTCAGCCTAATCATATGATTGATACACAAATTTGAACATATTGAAGGTATTAAGGGGATTCAAAGAATCCTTGAAAAACTAAGGGCAATTTTTAGATGGCATTGTAAAACTTATCTCTCACAATTTAACTATATGCTTACTACCATATTAAAAAGTATGCCCCATCAGGTATCACTGCCTTTCAATTACAATTAATATAAAGTGAAGAGGTATCTCTAATACAAGGTGAAGAAGTATCTCTGATGTTGTACATTCCAAATGTACCACACATTGTTACAATATGTATCACTACACAGCCAACAACAAGACCTCTTAAAAACCTGTACCCTAAAGAAAAGGTTTAGATTAAACAGTCATGGCCTATCCAACTCACTGATGGAAATTTTGAAGTGCAGCTGGTTTTACTAATTTTCAGCTCATGAACAATGCAATGGAAATAAATGGTCTCTGATTTGTAATCAGTAATTTTGTAATTAATAAATTTTGTAATTAATAAATATAAAAAAAACTTTGCCAGTATAAAAAAAAGCCAAAATAAACCTAAAAAACAGAAAAAAATAAAAAACAAGACAAATCCCTCCATCCGACACAATAAGATTATATCTACAAACCAGAATATCTGAATTCTCAGTACATTAACCCAACAGTAATTTCTTTTTTCCCTAAATAAGGAGGGAAAGTTCAGCAGTTTTCAGACAACTCTGTGAGGGATGCTGGGGCTATTTTGTTCTATTTGTATTCATTATATTCTGGCACTAGAAATGGACAAAAAGACACTGATTTTGGAAAAACTCAGGATAGACAGAAATTCTCAGGGTGGTGCAGATCAGGCCTATTTTCAAAGGCTGAAGTGTTTCCAGGTAAGCCAGATACTGTGATGCCCTTGATATCCTATTTCCATAACAGTCACATATTTTCAATTACTGATGATCCAAAACACTGTAACCAGCTGACAATACATATGCTGTAGAGCTGGCAGTGTGATATTTCTACATACACAGGGCAATCTTCCACTGGAATTACAACCATAATCTCCCTAGGCTGATATATGACTTCACAGGGCATGATCACTAACATAACATAACAGGTGAGCTTTGACAAACAAATGTACACAGTCCTGCAACAAAAAATAAAAATACTCTAACCATAAGAAACTAACATTTTTATATAGCTCCAGGCTTGTAAGTATTGTTCAGCCCTCCAACCTTTCTGTATTTTGCCCCTAGTAAATTCATAATGCCATGCCTTAAACCAACCTCCCCCCTCCATTGCCCTCTCCAGTCATTTTCCTCACACAGATCTCCAGACTGGCTGCATTATTGTGCAGATGCAGTCACAGATGTGTCAGAAGGGGCAGCCATGAACCCAAACCTTTCCAAATGTCCTTCCAACACTGGTGGACAGGTAGCCCCTTAATAATTGGGCTACTGCTCCCAGCAATCTGAGCACGGTAACATTTGGAGAGTAAATGAGTAAAGTAATGAGTAAAGTAATGCTTCTGTGAAGAAGCATTACTTCCTGCTCCTATTCATCTTTACCAGCATCTCTTACTCTAAGTTTATTTTTCAAACAATCCTTCATTCTGGATGATTTTAACTGTTCTTATTTGAGAATACAGTAGAATTTTTGCACAACTACAAAATGTAAAGTGCTGTAACAACAAAATATCAGCAAAAGAGGCAGCCCCAGCCACCAGCATGGTTATCTGTACCTTACAAAAAGTTGCTGTGTAGGGGAGGAGAAGGAAATTTTTACTCCCTCTCTCACAGCAGCAATCCCTGAACCCTCCAAAGCATGAGATTCCTACTCCAGTGTCCTCTAGAGAAGCCCATGGTTTACAGCTGGGCAGCTTAGTCCATGCAACACTTGCCAAGCTGGGAGCAATATTGCTTCCATTATCTCTCAGGAGTCCATCTGGTACAAAGCAGCTCATGCCACACTGTGCTGCTGCAATTTCTACAGGCTAACCCTGACAAAAGCAAAAGTGAAATTGTAAGTGAGACTCACTTTTGGCATCAGCCAAGATGCCAAATCTTAGACAATAAAATTAACTGATAAGTCTCATTTTCGGTGTAAGCCGCTTCCAGTTCAATTTATTTTACAGCTCTCATGAAAAATTAAGGTTTTAATTTTAATTAACATTTAAAAATCAAGCCATTTTTGTTCCTAACGGAACAGAGAATGACCACCTTTTCCAGTTAAGAATCTATCCTTTGAATATAAATGACTGAAAGCCTCATTTAGAAGCATTTCTTATAGAAAGCATCAATCATACCTTACCAGACCTGCTATATGATTTGTTTCCTTGAATTTTTAGCATTATTGAGCTGAGCCAAAATTTTGGAAA
The DNA here is from genome assembly GCF_051311805.1 of Agelaius phoeniceus. NCBI lineage: Eukaryota > Metazoa > Chordata > Aves > Passeriformes > Icteridae > Agelaius > Agelaius phoeniceus. The sequence continues at coordinate 10,519,315 of NC_135266.1, read as the reverse complement.
GCACTTAAATAAACCAAGCTCTTAAGTCTCTTTCAAAAGCAAATACAACCTTAAATCAAATTCGTTTTAGTAAGCACCTCCAAGTTACTCTTCTAGCTGAAACTCAAATGTTTCTACCTTTTCTCTTTTTTTTTTGTGGTTTTATGTTAGATTATGTCATTCATAGTCTTTAGAGTCATCTCTAGTACTTATTTAAAGCAATAAATCTAACTGTCTGAAAGTAAAAAAAATGGCCTTTAGAAATGTATAAATTAATATAGTTCACTTGTTGTAAGAATATTCCAAACAAAGCGAATTATACAACATCATAAAAAAAGTATATTAAGTGTAAAGACAAACATATTCAAATCAAACCTGACATATCTGGGGAAAAAAATTAATAAAATTTGACCAGATAATTTCACCATGTATAAACTTCCAATGTTTCAGTCTCAATGATTTCTGCAACACTTATAATTATTTCAGGTAAAAGTTCCTAAAATCATCTCTTTTGTGCCTGCTCTCTGTTGTAAATGAACCTGCAAACTGATTCCTCAAAACAGGTTATTCACATGTTCTACTGTAACCATCAGCTGTTCCCTCACCCAGATGGTTTATCACAAGCAGGGAAATTCACTGTAAAAAGAGCAAGTCTGTGGCTGAGATGCTTGCACATACCTGTGTATCAGTAACCCACCTTTCTCTGGACAACTGCCAACACAAGCAGCAGATCATAATTCTTAGCTGTCAAGCATTGTGCACCAGAGTCTTTCTTCTCAATTAACAAAGACAATTAAGAATCATGAATATTAAAGGCGGCATTAAAACCTATATTTGCTAATTGATACTACATCAACTAGTGAAGACAGGAGAATTAGCAACAGCCAATTTGCAATCTGCACAGAAGTGCTTCACATGCTAAACTCCTTATGGTCAAGCTCAGAAGCTCTACTGCTCATGCATCAACTTCTGCATATTAACCAGACCCCACTTGAGAAATTCAAAAACACCAACTACAACTTCTTACAAGGCCTTCATATCATATCTTTCAATATGATATCACAACATCTTTGAGGAATCAAACTATTAGAGTAGGGGCATTTCTAAACAAACAAAAGTAATAAGGGTAACTGCTGGCAGAAAAGTAAGATGAAGGAAACTTGTGTGCACAACTGGAAAAAGACAAAAGAACGCACACTAATTGCTATCAGTTTGGTAGGAAAGAAAACCTAGTATCCCATATTATGGAATTTGTAAGTGCTCTTTTTTCTTCCCAAATTAGGGCAAAATGTGGGCTGCACTTTTTTTTGTTTTTGTTTTTGTTTTTTTTTTAATTTATTTTTTTAATTTGTGAATTTAACACACTATTTATTAAGATAATTCCAAAATCCAAAGTGAGAAAAGCCCAGACAATATTGCTATTTTGAAAGTAACAAAAATGAGAGACCTTAACAGTTTTTCCTAATGAAATAACAATTTGAGAAAAAGATTCAATGAGTTAACACTTCCTGAAAGTGTCAGTGAAAAGTTGCTAATCCATTTTAATAGTAATTTCTTCAAACACTAAAAGGGTTCCTTGACAGAATGAAGCTTCTTAATGCAGATGAATACAGCTGTAGAATGGAAATGCATTTGAATGTAAATTGATCCAATTCAATAGATAAGTCATGATAATTTGATATGTTAAAATCAAATGGCTGGTTATTAATGGAATTATAAATTTTTTAGCATTGTAAGAGTTCGGTTAAAGAAATAACCAGTCCAGCAAAAGACCAACTCTTCATAGCTCTTCTTTACAGTGTCAACATAAGCAAAAACAAACAAACAAACAGCAAAAAAGAGCCTAACAACAAGATAAAATTAAAGTATGTGTAATTACTTGTTCCCAGTTAGGAACTGATGCTCAAACCATGATGAGAGCATGATGGGAAAACTCCACTGTGAAGAGCAGGATGCTTTTACTGAGCTTCCCATGACAGTTTTGAACAAGTCTACATATTCTGAAACAAAATTCTTACAAGGAAATTTGACTGAGGACCAATCATACCAGCTTGTCTAATATTAGAATGAAGGGAAACCCTTGAAGAGAATAACAAAAGGATTTATGTACAGCTATTCAGTTTAACAGAGGAGTTTCCCACTAAATATTGTCCATTAGCTTTTTCTAGGAACAATCAGTATATTACAAACTCTTGCTCTAAAATGAAATAAAAAGAGTGCTTGTGATCCCAGATCCCTGGGCTCTTCCTGACCACAAGCACAAATATCCTGCCAAGAACCTGTGGGGTTCTAATCCTCTTTGCATGCCCTGACACTTGCACTGCCAAGTTCAGCAGAGAGCAGTGTGGCATCCCTGCAGCTGTGGGTCACTGCACTGCTGGATCTCATCATGCACAGCACTGCTGCAATCCTAGCAGAGGACAAGATGACCCATCCTGAGACCACTGTTCTGCAGTTCCTTCTCCAGAACTATCAGGAGCCTCCTTACTCCCACATTTGGGTTGCTTCCCTCAGGAGAAGTTAACCAGTCCAGGGGTGTCTGAATCTGAGCCTCAAGGAACCAGGAATGTCAGCTCAGCACTGCCCAGAATTTCACTGTCACTCAGAAGCAGCAACCTGCCAACCCTCCCACAAAGGAAAGAAGCAGAGTCCTCCTGCAACAGAACTGACACATTCTAGCATTCCTCTTTCCCTTCCAGTTGCATACACAAAAAACCCACCACACAAAAGAAAACAATCCCCACCATTAAAAAAATAAAAAAAAGAAAAGAACTCCACGCACACAAAACAAAACAAGAACCTCTTTCCCTCCCCAGTATGATCTGTTCTTTTCAACAGATCCTTTGCTTTGGTGTGAATTGCCACCCTCACTCCCTAACTGAGCAGGATCTAAGGACACCTGACTTTAGGAATTTGAACCAACCTGGAAATTCCCATACATAGTTCCTCTGCCTCAATCTGTCTGGGATTTATTCTGAGCCACTTCCTTGTTCCAACACTGCAGTTAATTAGGACAAGCACTTATGTGAACCCCAGAGTAATACAAGCATTATTGCAATAGAGATAAACAAAAGAATTAGCTCAGAATATGCGTGGGCAGGTCACTGGAAGCTGCAGGCATCAGGCTGCAAACAACTACCACACAGGTAGGACAGAGAAGGGGGAGGTAACTGTGGTCTACAAAAGTGGATCTCAAAGGACCAGGAACCATAGAAAGTTCAGTCCAGTCACAGGTCCAGTTCAAAGATCAAATGAGCTGACACTCAGGTCTTCAACTCAGATACAGGAAAAACTCAGTTAAAATAATTACTTGAGGTCTGTCAGTGAAACAACACGGGCTATGCTGCTAAGTTGAAAACATCCAGAAGCCAAGACTTTTCAGGTGACATGGTACAGAAATCACCCTTCTTGCAATCTGGGTAGAAACTGACTTTTGCAAAAATCACATAGGAAAAGGCGCTCTCAGGTCTGAGCGGAATCCAATTACTTGGTGACCCTTACAGCTTAATACAGGTCAGCCAAAACCTACCAGACAACTTCTCCTTGGGGTTATCAAGGTAACCTTTTAAACAGCAATGATGGACACCCATTACTTGAAGGAAATACCAACATAACAACCATGACATTGCATTGACACTTGCCTCTGTCACACTGTTTACACTTCCTGAAGGAAATAGTTTTCTTTCTCATTTATATTGCACCAAGGAAAATGTCTCTTAGAGTCCACATAATAAAAAAGGCATGGTAGGTGTAAATTTTAAAAACTGATTATAAAAAAAATCCACTGCTTACTACATTATTTGTAATAAAAAATCCCTTGGTTATTACATCATTTGTCCACTTGGAATTTAGAAAGATTTTGTGTACATTATCACTGACATTTATGTATAAGTGTTACTTCTTACTCCTTGTTTATGCAAAGAACTTTTAAAACAAATAAAATAAATTCTGGTGAAAAGCAAAACCAAGAGGAACAAAATGATCTGCATATCCATATAACTAAAAAATGAGCATTTGGAACTATCACCACCAATCTGATGCAACAACCTTGTGTGTGTAATGAAGCTTGAGATGTTGATAGAGGTCATATAGTGAGACTGTAATGAAGATTCATCTACTTTAGTCAGAATTTTCTCTGGCTTTACCTATAATGGCATCTCATTATTCCCACTGGCAGAGGTAGTCATGTTTGTACACAAGCTAATTAATGAGGAACTCTACCAAGACTTTCAGAGCAGAAACAATCATGCATGCTGACAGTTACTAATAGCAGGTGGGAATTCTTACTCATGAAGGATGAGGACTATTCATAGCATTTAACTGTAGGCTAGTCACTTCATGGGGAGAAATGATTAAACCATTTTACTGATCTCAAGAAAGGTGGGCCATGAGGCATATTGAAATTTTTGTTTTACAGGTTATGAAAAGTTTCTACCTTTCCAGGGAGATATTTTTCCCAAAAAAATTGCATTACCAGATTGATCTATCTGTTCACTTGTTCATTCCTTGCCTTTTCTACCCTCTTCTTCTCCACTGCCAGAAAGTACATTTTGTAAAGGTTCAAGATGCTTTTAGGACCCACTAGCCTCAAAAATACCCCCCAAAAACCCACATTCACTTTAGTAAGCAACTATTTTAAAAGAAAAAATTTAAAAGACCCACAACATTTTACAGAAATACATGGAGCCCCTCGAAACTTTAAGAGTACAGGAATGAGTTAAAATTCTATGTAATATTGAGGTTGATAGTGCAAAATTAGCCTACCAGGGAACAGACAAAAATACTTCAGTAGTAATGTGTTTTTTTTTCCTTGTAACACAATCATATTCTAATTACAAATTATTCTAATGCACTCTTTAGACACCAAAGAAAGCAATACAACTAATAATAAATTGCACTTTCTATGATCGATGTAATAAGCTATAAAATAATTAGATGGCCGAGATGCTATCTACTGAAACTATTTTAATAGCAGGTAGTTATTAATTTAAGAATTCCATTCAGTAAAAATTAGCTTTTCATTTTCAAATTTAAGGATTGCATTCAATCTTTTCAAGTGACCTGCTTTGATGTTACTTTGTTCCCAAACAGGGCATTTAGAACAATCACATAGGAAAGGAAGAAACCTTCTTAAACAACAGTAAATCTGCATTTCCTGAAACTGCAATAGCTCTCTAAACTCTTTTTCTTTTATTATCTCTTTTAAATATGATCTTGGCAGAAATTACTGAAGAAACTCACAATTTGATTGTAGCCTCCATAAGTGATGACTGCCCCTGCAATTAGGCATAAAGACAAATTGCTTCCTTCTCATAAAGTCCTTGTTCCACACAACATAACAAATTAGACCACTACACAGGTCTAGCCAAGCACATAGAAAGAGCAGTGTAATAAAGGCTAATAAACAGCAAAGGAAACAAGCTTGTTCATTTTAGCAAAAACTGGTAAGAATGGAACATAAATCATTATTCCTGCTCTTAGAACAAAGACCAAAATACTTGTAAATTAAGTGGCTTGCTAAATTCAGTCAATTGGAGACATCTTTTATTTTTTTATTTCTTGAGGAAGTTCAAGTTGATTTGGTTTTATTTAATACCAGAAACCAGTACCTGAGGGTTGCTTGTGCCATAGCCTGACACCAGCATAAGCACAAAACAGAATTTCAAACATAGAGACTGCATTGCTATCCAAGAAAGAAAAATGTTATCCCTTTAGCATCTGGTGCAGCATAAAGCCATTATACTGCAATTAGGCAGACTAAGGAGCAGCTGCTAAGAAGCTAAAAGCAAAAGATGAAGACTAGTAACAGATTTTTTTCAATGCATGTTTCTTACAAAAACGTTTGCATTTTGCTCTGCTCAGGATACTGATCTGGATTAAGCACCCAAGGTTCAACATAAAACAGATTAACGATGTCTGACCCTGCACATAAAGATTTACTGCACACCTCCACATGCTCAGTCCTCTGTTATATAAACTCTGATGAAATTTAGATTTGCTACCTGTGCAAAGTGGCCATAGTAGGCAACCATGGAATTTGAAAAATAATTCATAACTATTTCTCCAGTTTTCAACAGCTCTAAAAACTTTGCTTCAAAATTTGTCATGAATGTAAATGTCATTGACTTCTTTAGAAATAAACACACAAACAAACCAATTATCATTACACTATCATAAGAAGATATAGTCAGGAATATTCAAATTTCATTTTCTGTGATTTGTCAATCATAATTTTCTTCATTCACTCCAGGAATAGATCTGATTCCTAAAAAGACAATTCTTTTTCTGAGAGCCTGCATTCATAAAAGAAAAACAGCAAAACCAAAACCAATTGTCATTTAAAGAGTCCTGTGCAATGTTAAAGTCTCAATATAAGCACTGTAGGTAGAATTGCAGAACAGCTGAGTCTGGCAGGGACCTCCCAAAGTCCAAGTTCCACCACCTCCTCCACAGGTGGGTCAGCAAGGGCAGATTTTTCAATGCTGTGTTCAATTGGGTTTTGACCATCTCCAGCTATGGAGATCCCACAGATTGTCTCTGTACAATCCACTCCAGACACTAACAACTGAGGTCAACTTTTCATTATACCAGACCTGAATTTCCCTCTTTCCAAACCACATCCTTGGCCTCTTGTCCTATTGCTGTGCACCTCTGAGAAGCCTCTCTTTTCCCTACAAACCTCTGGCCAGGTAGCTGTAGATGGCAGTTCCTCTCATCCTCGTTCTGAGGGGTGAGCAAACCCAGCTGTCCCATGCCATGTCTCAGGCAGCCCAGCCTCAGGGAGCCCTGCTCTGCACTTACCCCAAAACATCTGGGTCTAAGTGGAAACCCAAAAGTAGAGATCTCCTGCATTCCTGGGGGGTCTCAGCAGAGCTGATTTGAGAGGAGGCATCACTTTCTGATGCTATGCTGTATATCCACATTCATAACACAATTCTGCACATTACTAAAATTAAATTTTATCACTTTTTCTTCCTAAATCTGTCAGGAAATTCTTTTTATTAATTTCCAAATAATGATGAAAAAATATCACTTATAGCCAAAAAAATATTTAACCATTTTTAAAGTACTCCTAACTGCTTCTGTAAATACATCTGATGACTTGACAGCTCTCACTTCAGATCACTAGAATATCTACTGTGTTGTTAAAGGGAGATGAAGCTTTCTACTTATGAAGGATTAGTATTGACAACTGTTTTAATAATTCAAATGATCTCAAGAGGATGTTCATCACAAATGGCATTTTTCTTCCTGTTTCATTTTTCTATGAGGCAAAAAATGAGACTGAATTGTGAAAATCCATTTGAAAGAGAAAACAAGCTGGAAATCTAGACACCTTCAGTTGTTTGACCCTGAAGAGCTTGCTCGGAATTTCCCAGGATTATATTTCAAGTTACATTGCTACAGTACAAAATGCTACAAAATTTGGCCAACTGAACTTCATAAATAGTTAAGAATTAAAATGTAAAAGGACTCTATTGTCACTCTACTGCAAACATACCCCACAGCAATCTCAATGACATTTTTGAGAACGCTGTTCCTTGGATCTCCTTTCATCACAGACCTGTGCTGACACTCATAGATCTAAGTGCAGTGCAGCACACTAACAAGGTTTGAATTAAGTATGCAGCAAAGCTCTCTAAGATTGTGGAAATTTCATCAAGATGATAAAATATGACTTCACTAAGTTAGGGAACTCATTGCTCAGAAAAATCCACCCTGTAGGCAAAGGAAAAGCCACAAGAAATAAAGTAACTAGATACAGCTTCAAAGTCTGCAATGCCCTGAGAGCTGAGCAAGCTGACTCAAAAGATTCTCAAAATTACAACCAAGATTTAGTTTCCCCTCTCAGAAGGTGAAGGATAAAGTAAATTATTTTCTCCCCACACTAATACAAAATTTAATTTTGTTCCTGGAGAATATGAGAGGATCATCAAGCTTTGGGGCCAACAGTGAAAAAGTTGGGAGTACTCAAATGACTCCAAGGAACTTCTGAGAAGTTCTTGGTCTGGCACAGCCACTCTCACCCCTCCAGTTCAATCATGTCAGGCACAAAGGCCTGTCCCAAAGCACAGACTGGAGGGATGCAGGCAGCTCTAACTGGCTAGCTCAGACCTCACTGCCCACTCAGTGCAGACCCTTGCTGAGGAAAGGGACAGGGGGAGGACAGGGAAGAGAGGAAAAAGCTGGATCAGCCACTGATGATGATCCAGTTTGCTGCTGTTCAAAGGAGCTGCAAGAGCCTGCCTGAGTCCTGGGCTGAAGAAAATGTCAGGGGAGATCACAGTCTGATTAGGGGCACCAGACAGACTATTTTAACTAGGAATTAAACAGATTAAGATTTTTGCTTAAAACTTTGAATCTAGAAGAGCCAGTGAATACACAATATGTTGTGTGTGCATAGGCAAATGGTAAAAGTAAAGTATCTGAATTTTCTGAGTAATTCAAAAAGACAGGAATTCTAACCATGGATGCAAGTCATCAGGGATCAGGGCCAAGGGGCTTTATTCTACCTCCACTAATTACTGATACTACTCTCTACAGGCAACACTTCATCAATCAAACACTTCAAGGAAACACAAACCGTCTTCCCGAAATATGTGAGTGCCTTCAGTCTTAGTCAGAACACAGTTCTACCAAGGAGCATTTTACTTCATTTCTGAATATCTTTGGACATGCCCAGATTGGGGAAAAAAAATCTCAACTGGCATGGGCTTTTATTTCTTTACTGATATACAGATCCTTTCCTGCTAATTTGTTTCAGTCCAGAAGCATATATAAAAAAAGATAAACAAAACTAACTGATATGATAAATGTAGAGATTAACCCTGAAACCTGCCTCTAAACATAGTGTCCTGTGACCTAGTACTACCTTGTCAGAACAAAATGCTGAATGAACAGAAAGGTTTTATGTTTGTGTATTCAAAATCAACAAGTATTGCCAGATCTGGGGAAAAAAAAAAAAAAAAGACTTTTTTTAAATTAAAAGCATACTTCTAGACTGTATCTTGGAATAAAGTCTCTGCTTGAAGTACATGAGATCATCCATCAGCCATGGCTCTTAGCACTGAAAAAAAATAAACATCTCAAACCCATGACATTAATATAGCACAGTTATGTAAAGTCTACAAGCAGAATGTTTTAAAGGAGAAGAAATTCTTTACTTAAGAGCATAAAAGACAAAGGTTAGTAAAAGGTAATGATCAAATTGAAAAAAAAAAAGCTTCATAAAAATTATCTCATAAGGCAAATAAATGAATCTTAATATCAAATAAATACTTGGGCTAGTCAGCAGCAGATTCACAACCAAGTTGTCTTGTTTCCACTCTAGCAAATGACATACTCATTTTACCTATTTATAGTCAAGCTTTCATAGTACACTGTACCCTTATCAGTTTACCTGAAACAGGATTTTGAGATGCTATTCTTTTTCAAACTGTATATTGTATTATTCATAATGTTTTCACTCCCTACTAGCACTTAGAGAGCTTGATGTCTCCTGATCTGCACAGCACGAAACAAGCAGAAAGAATAGCCTCTGCCTGAAGTGTTTATATTTTAAATACTGCACAAAACAGAACTTGTACCTTTATTTGCTACAATGGTAGACAACTGGCATGATGGTAAATTGACTGAATATCATTATCTCTGTCAAAAAAGTTAGAGAAACTATTGATTTAGTTTTGAGGTTTCTTGCCCTTTCTATAACATGGAGAAAGTTGAATAAAATCAAACTGTAGTTATTTATTTCGATAATTTTATTGCACATTTGCCTCGAGAATCTTGCTTATTCACCCAATCCCATAACTTCCTCTGAAAAAGGCAGACAATTCTTCACTGATTTGGTTAAGCTGGTTAAGTTTAATCTGCAAGAAATAAAAGATTGCAGGAAGTGCCTTTTTTCCCTTGACTAAGACTACAGTCATTATCCATTAGCAGCATCACTCTATATTCTCCTAAATATGTCCATGAAAGGACACTTCTTTTTTAAAATGGAAGTGAATTTCTTAAATATGTTTCTGTGTGTATAAAAAATTTCAAGAGGAAGAGAAGAAAACAAGTACCAAAGCATATCCTTGACTTTCTCTTGCTTTTCAATTATAAAATGAGAGTTTGACCTTTCCATCATAATCTTGAAGAATACAGTTCAGCAGTGATACAATAGCCTTTCACCCAAGCTCTGCACTGCCTGTGCTTGTCTTTACAACATGATCATCTGAACTGATGCTTTCTAACATGCCACATAATCTTTTCAAATTTCCTTCTTGGAATGGACATACTACTCTCTACATGAGTTTCAGACTTCAAAACACACAGTATTTACAGTATTTTCTCCTGAAACTCTGCTTGCATCTCTCATCACTATATTTAGCTATTAAACCGGAGTAAAACACATCTTGGAATGCTTACAGCAAATTCCCTTTCATTTGGTAGGAAGAGTTATTCCTGTGATGAGTATTCAAAGGGATACTCTCCATCTGCCACAAAATAAGTGGTTGTTGAACACATCAAGTACCCTAAATTCAGGGCTGAGTTGTGAGCAAAGCTGAACAGGGCATTTGAGAATTATACATTTATGATAATTTAAAGACTAACTGCTTAAGATTGGCTTAATAAAAATAATGTAATGTAGAAATTCCTTTTTTTTTCCCCTTTAAATTACCTCTCAAGGCTATCTAGATTTAAGACTTACTGTGTCCAATGTTCCACATATGATTTATGTTGGTGCTTAACTGTACATTTTTACAGAAGAGTGTTGGATATTTTATTGTGAATCTAATATTGCCCTTAATCCCAATATTTTCCAGTCCAGATCACAAGAAAAATTCAGGTAGGAAAGACTGATCCTACAGTATAGTAAGTCCTAAACTAAGAACCTTGTCTATGTAAGACAACAGTGGCCAATGTTCTGTACAAGAGCCAGCTCAGACAGCACTTAGAGCTTGTGCTTGACTTTCGGCTTGGAGAATTCTTACACGGAAAGGAAAATAGCCCAAAAATGATGCTACTCTAAAAAAAAAATAAAATCCACAAGTCAGGCTGGCAAATAGCATAAGAATAGAGCAGCCTGATAAATAGAAATACCATTATAAAAGATACAATCTTACAACATATATTCAAATACTTTTAGATATTTCATGCAGTTCTGGGTTTTTGTAGATTCCAAAGTGACACTTCCAGGCACACAACACACAATCAACTTTAGAATTTCTGATGATGAATTCTCACTAATTTAAATGAAAAGTATGTTTCATTTTCCACAGAGTTAAGGAGTTGTATGTGACTATAAGGGCTGATTGGTATTTTCTGTAACTACTCACACAACTGTGTTTCAATCAGTTGAAGAAACCTTGAACTTATTCATACAAATATTCTAATAAATTTATGGAGGCCTTTCTCACCTTCCCAATTCAATTATTTAAGTTAGGAAGGTAATCTACTAATGCACCTGCAGTTCAGGAAACAAGATCTCAATGCTGATTTCTTGTTCATGCTTGCTGGCTGAAAGAGCTTATTGCCCTCTATTGCCTAGACATTTGAGCCTAGTAAGTCTACCCAGCTAATATCAGCAGGTTACATAGCACAGCAGTAGTTAAGCAAAGCAAATATTCTCCCAAGCAAATTTCTATATTTCCTTTTTCTACTTACTGAAACCTTAGAATACAATTTGCATTCAAAAAAATCAATAAGCAATTACTTTTTATTTGAAAAACCTAAAGTCTTTATGCATTCATTGTTAAAAAGGAACCAAGATCCCAATCAAAGTCCATCCAACTACATGGAAAAATTTTATTCTTTAATATCCATTTTCCCTTTTGGATGTTTATAACTGGTTGCATACCCAGAGTTCTAAAAGGAGAATGAACAACTATGTCAACCCAGTTAATGGCAGCTATGGAAAAATTCACATGGGAAAAATGCTTCCCATGCAGCCAAAAAAGAAAAGTAAAAACTAATCCATAACCTCTTAAGCCATTAATTTCACTGTTGTGGAATAAATAGTTTTCTGTTCCTTTGCTGAGATGCCAGGCAGCCACATTACCTTTGATCTATTTCTGTTCAAGTTACATAGAGAAGTGTCTGAAACAATGATAATGTGCACTGTTGATCCAGGAACAGTAGTAGATTACATAGCAAGATATATCTTATTGGCTAAAAATAGAGTTGTGCAGACAGGATGTTCTGAAGAGTAGCACAGAGCATGGGATGCACTCACTGTTAAAAGCTGAATGATTTTTATGGTATTTATGAGCCCCTGATTCAATTTGCTGTTTGCTCATTTGATATATCACTCCTCACAAAGTAAGATCTATATGGAAGAACAATAAACATGTTATTTCATGCTGAAAACCAGCCAGATTTTGTTTTGAAATACAAGTACTCTCATAGACAGAAAGTATTTGTTCTTTTATGAGCTATTTTTTAAAGCTTTTAAGAGGCTACAGTCAAATCTCAGTATAAAAGGACACACACTCACCTACCCAGATGAGATTGTTTTCCTACTCAGATTTCTCTAATGTATCATGATCAGTGAACAAGAAGATCAACTTAATTGCCCTAACTGCATATTTTATGAACTGTGACAAGTTTGTTATAACTCATTTGCTCTAAACTTTTCTTCTGAGATTGTGAAAGTACCGAGAGATAAACTCAGCAATGTCAACAAGCTTGGTGGCATAGTTCAAGCTGTGAAGGTTCAATAAATAGGTCTGTAAACATTGCAAATCAACAAAGCTTTTGATGAAATGTCAAGCAAGGCAGAGCTTAGCTATATTCAGCTCAGCTTGAACTCATAAACCATTAACTGGCCTCTGTAGTTTCCACAGAAATATGCGTTATGAATAAAGCACAAATGTTGAAATAGAAATACAAACAAAACCTTTTTTTTCTTTTAGTGACAAGATTAATTAAAGCTATTTAATAACAGAAAATGGTATTTTCATCACCCCAATAAAGACAGATTTATAAAAAAAGACAATATGTAAATGCTACACATTCTTATAATGGAGCAACCATTATTTTGTGCCTTCAAGTTAGGAAAGGAGTCAAAACATAGAAATAGAAGACAAAACTAAGTTTGAAATACCCTGAAGATATTCCAACTTTGAACCATAGCAAAAATCTGTTTTTTCCTGCATGAGACATAGAATATTGTTTGCTTCAGAGAAAATACATATTTTCCCCTTCATTTTTAGGAGGAAGAATAAAACTTTTTACAATGCATCAAGGTATCTATTTATAACAGAAAACATGATTTTTTTTTTTCACTCAAGTGGAGCATTATATTACATATATACAGCCAAATATTCCCTCAAGACCTATTTCCAAAAGTCTTCAAAGTTATGAAGTTACTTTAGCTACTTTTCAGTAGCAATCCTCTGTAGACATGTCCATGCAATTATCCTAGACTGAATGCAAGGTTGTTTTTGCCCGATGGCCCAGTTTCCAAGCTATTTCTATATCATCAGCTGAGTAATTCATTTGACCATGTCCAAATTTGTTTGCAGTAAACTTTGCATCTTTCTACTGCCTTTAAAACGATACGGTCATTTAGAAAAACAAATGCTCTTTGATCAGCTAACATCTATTACCCATAACTGTGCCAACCCTCTTGTATTGCCACCGAACACATTGCACTTTCCCCTCCCATCGGCGGGGCAGAAAAAAACAAACCAATCTGTTTAACCTAATCGGAGACTTACCACACACAAAAGTTTGTTTGTTTCCCTCTCTTTATTAACACCCTGTTGATACTCTCCGCGCGGCTTTGGACCAGATTTAAAAATAAAAGTTACGCAAGGCACGGCTGCCTGGCAGAGGGCGCGGATGCTCCGGCGGGTCGGGGTCGGTCGCCTCCCCTCGCCCCGTGTGCCCTCGGAGCCCTGGCAGAGGAGCTCCCCGAGCCCCCAGCGCAGCAGGCAGCGCCCAGCACCCCAGAATCCCGGCAGGCAGCCGACTGACCTAAATGCCGTCCTTAGGCTCGCGTTCGTGCTGCTCCTCGCTCTTTTGAGCAGTCCTTGTACTCATTTACAGCCGGTACTCACCCGAGGCATCCCCAGGCATTGCCGGCACTGCGGTGTCTCGCTACCTTCGTGGGGAAGCGGTCAGTGGATTTCCCCGTGGGCACTTCTCTCTAACACATTCTCCAAAGTAGGAGAAACCTGGAGGGAGACTCATTGCCAGGTGCAGGTGAGTCACGCCTGCAATCACCCTCCAGTTTCACAGGCACGAAAAGAGCACCCCCCCTTCTCAGAAGCCGACGGGAGAATTACAGCCAATTTTGTTTTCCTAAACAGCAGCGAGGTACTCTCCCAAGGTACACAGCCGGCGTGTGCTGCGCTCCCTCCCTCCTCGCTGGAATGGTTTCTCCCTCCACAGGCTCAATCTACCTGATTATGTTCTCTCCTAATCAGTAATCTTAGTTTCCCCAGCAGTAGCGGCCCTCCGCGCTCAGCCGGGGCTTCTGGAGGGAGCTGCAGAAGCAGGGCAGCAGCACTCCGGGGATACAGGGCAAGGCAGCAACATTTTGGAAGCACTTGTGTTTCTCTCTGCTTTTTGTTTGAACACTGGAGTTCAGCCTTCGCCTGTCTGAGAGAGAGATTATGCTTCCTGCTTTTACAATCCTATTCAAATAAGCTTTAAGTCCCTAAGAAAAAAAAAAAAAGGCTACCTACTTCATCCAGCAGGAACTGCTTTTCAATGCAGTCTTTTTTTCTTCTTTTTTTGTGTATCCTTTCCCTAAAACCAGCTAGTATCTCTTTCAAATGTAACAGTATATATGCATCTGCTGTATATTCTTCCCTAGCTCCAGTCAGCAAATAAAGTAGAAAAGGTACCATTTCCTTCCCCTCCTGTTTCTTCTTTTGTAAACTAAAAGACAGGAAGGAGAACACATATTACCACAACTAACTTCAATATAATCTGTCTTTCAACAAGCATGCTTGCTGTAAATCTTGTAAATCTGAAAGGGTTCTTTGGGTTTTGTCTATTTGTTGATTTTATTTTTTTTCTTATTTTAATAAATAGGGAGGATGGGACAAAGGATGGACAAAGGATGGACAAAGGATGGACAAAGGATGGACAAAGGATGGACAAAGGATGGACAAAGGATGGACAAAGGAATTTTTCTCTTTTTGTCCTGATTATTCCAGTTAACCTGATTATTACTGTTATTAACTCTTATTCTCCTAATCCCAATTTAGAGACTATACCAGAATTAATTAAAAACTTCCTTTAGCAGTTAACAGGATAGTCTAAAAACATTTGTGGAGAGAAAGCAATGGGCAAAACGTGGATCAAGGGACAATTTACACCAGAATTTTAAGCAGGCTGTAGAACACAGGCTGTGGTCTGTCAGACACAGCCACATAAAACCATGACAGCAAAGAGGCAGGAGATGTGAAGATAGGAAATGCATAGGACCACTCCATTCCAGGACAGTTTGGCACATATTTAAACACTGTGAATACCTCCAAAGTCTGGTGATTTAATAGCTAAGCAAAATTGCCTTTTGTAGGCAGTGTAAATAGACACATCTTGGAATCTGTATTAAAAAAAATGATATGAATTAGTATTCCTTTGACATCAGACCCAATTTGAAACAAATTATCACAAACTATACAGCAGTCTCCTAACAAAAGCTAAAGCTTTGTGTTTGTCATCCAAAGAAACAGCATCTCTTCATTCACTGTAACAATCCATTCAACTGAAACTTAAGGTCATTTTGTGTCTTATTCAGGGTTGAACACTGAATCAAGACTTACCATCTTCTACAACAACAGTCTAGAAGGTTACTTGAAAGTAATTTTCAGTTAAACTTGTTAGATTAAACCTCTAGAACTACTGAGTCGGTTATGGGAGGACAACAGCTAAAATATTTTAATTGAATACATAATAGAGCATCTAGATGTGTTCTCCTGGCCATTAACAGGATATGGAATGCCTCAATGCCTACAGCAGAGCTGAGCACCCCTCACACCAGAATATGGAATTGCCACACTTCTGGAAGACTCAGAAATGCTATTTCAAGCCTCCTTTATGATCAAAACTGGCAATTTGTTTTCTTTCTCCTGTTATTCAAACAAAATTCAGCAGAAACTGTGCATGACTGAACATGTATATGACAGAAAGCACTAGCATAACACTGTAAAGTTAATAAGTAATTAGAAATTGGGTTGCTATAAGCATCTCCACAATATAGGTATTTACTCATTGTACCTCTGATAACAGGAAAACCTCTGTTTTGGAGAAACAGGCAGCCTAGAAAGACAGGACCACAATGTCTGTTCCCAAGACCTTAGAAACTTTGAAAAATGTGACATATGCATGAAAAGCAATCAAGAAATAGAAGACAGTAAAACACCAGTTACATTAATTAATAAACAACAACAAAGTAATGGTTAGAGAGCATAGAGGACTTTAGCATGGCCCAGAGAACATTTCTTTATTTCCCAATTGTATTCTATCCTTCTGCTTTAGGGCAGGCGAGCACTGCAAAGGGCAGTTCCCTCCATCTCTCCTCTGTACATCTGTCCCACAGACATGTAAGGACAGGTCTCATGGAGCAAAGACCTTGCCAAAATACTACTGTCAATAGAAACAGTTGTTTTTCATCTATTATGTTTGTTTGGCCTTTATCAAAATAATTTCTGTTCTTTTTTTTCCTAAGCTCCATAGGAGAGGTATTATTAGGTGATATGAGCAAAAGTACCTCTAAATGTTCAAGCACCACTGCTTAGGTACCCTTAATCCCAGACAAAATTATTGCTATTCAAAACTTAAGTGCTTTCTGTGAAAGGAAGTAATTTATTGTTAAAGATTACTTATAGATTGCAACTCTACCTAGACTAATGGCAAGAGAGTCCACAACTTTCTTTTTACATTCAAAAGTATAAAACTACTCTGTCACCCACAACCCCTCATGTCATGCATGAAATGTTCCTCATCTGGTGAGACAAGTCTAAAATCATACCCCACAGTTTAGCTTCAGACTCTTCCCCAATATGGGACTCCTAGGATCACAGAATGTTCTGAGTTGCAAAGGACCCACAAGATTTATTGAGTCCAAATCCAAGCCCCAAGAATCACAGCATGTGTCCAAGAGCATTGTCCAGAGCTCTTTGAGCTCTGCCAGGCTGGTGCTGTGACCACGTCCCTGGGGAGCCTGTTCCAGTGCCCAGCCACCCTCTGGGTGAGGAACCTTTTCCTAACATCCAACCTAAACCTCCCTGACTCAACTTCAGGCCATTCCCTCGGGTCCTGTCACTGTCACACAGAGCAGAGATCAGTGCCTGCCCCTCCTGCTCCCCTCACAAGGAAGCTGTGACTGCAGTGAGGTCTCCCCTCAGTCTCCTCCAGGCTGAACACACCAAGTGCCCTCAGCTGCTCCTCACACAGCTTCCCCTCAAGGCCCTTCTCCATCCTCACTGCCCTCCTTTGGATGCTCTTTAACAGCTTAATGTCTTTTTTATCATATCACCCAAAACTGCACTCGAGGTAAGGCCCCTCCAGAGCAGAGCAGGACAATCCCCTCCCTTGCCCAGCTGGCCACGCTGTCCCTGATGCCCCCAGGACAGGGATGTCCCTCCTGGCTGCCAGGGCCCTGCTGGCTCACATCCAACTTTCCATCAGCCAGGAACTCCAGGTCCCTTTCCCTGGTGCTGCCTTCCAGCCTCTCATTCCCCAGTCTGTCTGTACAGCCAGGGTTGCCCCATCCCAGGTGCAGAATTCAGGATTTTCCCTTGTTGAATTTCACACAGTTGGTGACTGCCCTGGCCTCTCATCTGTCAAGGTCTCTCTGCAGGGCCTCCCTGCCTTTGAGGGAGTCAGCAGCTCCTCCCAGTTCTGTATCACCTGCAAACTTGCTCAGTGTCCCTTCTAGTCCTGCATCCAGGTCATTTATGAAGATGCTGAAGAGCACAGGGCTGAGGATGGAGCCCTGCAGAACCCACTAGTGACAGGCCACTATGGAGAGTCATATCTAAGGGACACCAACTCTAATTCTCCAACATCCATCCACCTCAGGGGCTGGAAGAACTGCCCAGAGCTCTCAAGGACCATCCCTCCTACCCTACCCAAATGCCTTCACCAGCTTCTCACCTTGCCCACCAGAGTCTCTTCCTTCCTCCCATGTTGCTGAAGCTTCTATATCCACCACTACTGAAAGGGGTTGACATGGGGAAGGAGAGTGTTATATGGAGCAGCTGTGCTATATATCCACTGAGGAACCAGCAGCTGGGAACTCAGCCAATGAAAAGTAAATGCCATGTGGGTGGTTTGGTATCAGAGCAGAGACCTTGTTTATCTTTGTCTGCCTAAATAATTTAGAACACAAGAAAGATACTTTCATGTTTTTGAAAGACCAAAAAAACCCCTTAGTTTATACAGAGCATAAGTAGTCCTTACAAACTGCTTGTTGAGAATGAGCCTTCTATGAGGAAACCTGCTATGCTCTTCTGCAGCTGAGAGCTGTTACTACTGAATGAGCTTTATGCAGAGAGATACACGTTTTCCTCACTGGAATGATATTTGATAATCTGGGATTAGAAAAAGAATAGCTAGAGGGAAAAATAACAAAATAAAAAACCATCCAAACAAACAAACAAAATAAAAAAACAAACAAACAAAACCCTCAAACAAAACTGAAAAGGCTTTCAGAAAGAATAATTTCATAAAACAACAGGAAAAATCCTGATTTTGCTGAGGTCAAAGGCAACACTTCACTAGAAATTGATTTTGCTTCATGATCTAAAGTCAACATCTGCTCTATTTAGTGTCACGTTATGGAGGGACATACTTGTTCATTTGTGCTGGGCTCAAGAGGTCTCACTGAACATTCAGAGCATGTCCTTTTATTTTGCTATAAATGTAGACACATAAACCTATTCTGTATGATCCTATATTTTCTCACAGTTTTGTATATTTTAAATATATATATAGATTGTGTGTGGGGCTATACAGAATTTTAATGGATTCTTATATTTCAAGGTTTGGAATGGGTGTGTATATATTTTTGACTCACACATTTTTCATCAAACTGCTCCCCCATTTTTGTACTTCTGTCTCACCCTTTTTCTTGCCTGTGCTATCAAGTCATAACAGCCTGCCAAGCAATCACACAGCTTTTAAAAGTGTTTTCTTAAAAGTTAATAATTATAATGATATTTTGACTTTTTTTCCAAAAAGGAAGGTATGAGAAGAGAAAAATAAGATCATTACAGCTATATCATATTTGCAGGCCTGAAAACATCTCAAATGAGGCAAAAATATATATCTCCTTACATCAAGTGGCAGCATTTTTTCCATTTTCAATTCCTTTATACATTCACGGCTTGGACTACCTGATGATATTCTATGTAAGACTAACCCAAATGTGTCTATTCAGTCTAATGACTTGTTTGAGATAGTAAAGGACTGCCTCATTAGGTAAGGAAATCAAAGGTGTAAGTTTTGCCACACAGTTTTCATAAAGCATAAAAAGACAACCTATCTGTTGGAAAGGTTTTTATCCATCCTGAGTTGGATGATGACAAGTGCTATGTGTCAGTGAGCCATTACTGCACTGCCCACTCTAATCTGTCTGAAAAGGAATGTATAGATACATGAGAAATGAATCTGAATCAGGGATGTTTCCCTGAGTAATATACCTAAAATTTAAGGTGCAATAAAGATGTGTTAGCTGCTAATTCCTTCCAAAATTACTTCACCATTATAATTACATGCATTCTGACTCAGTTTCTCAGAATTATTCAAGGCCTGCTGTGACTGTAGGAGTATGATGGCTACTTGCTTGAATGGAGATAAAAAGCAGTTTTTGCCCTGGAAGACTATACATACAGAATTTAAACTGCACACATAGGCACTGAAGATATTATCAGATATAGCATAATGTACTGAAGCTTGTCCAATTTTCAGCCAGCATTGTGATAAAGTAAAAGAAACATTATTAAATCCTTATCTTCATGCAAACCCTCTCTCAAAGACCAATCAGACTTCCCAGGGTACTGAACTACCAAAGAAGTCAACCTTATCTACAGAAAACTGTCAGAAAATCTTGAGATCCAAATGCTGTTTGCTGGATGTAATGATTTCTGATAATTTTATAAACTGCAGTTTCACTGAGATTTGTAATCACAATTTTCTGGAAAATGATGTTTCTGTGGTGTCTGGATAACGTCATAATTAGGCAAACTATACAGTAAGAATAGCACAAATTATTCCAGCCCCTGCTTTCTCTTGTGAGGTTTTTCTGTTGCCACATCTGCCAGAGATCTCCAGACTTCTGCAGGGCAGTCCCTATTGTCACTCTCTTCTCCTGCACCTCATCTCCTCCCTTAAGTTTGGATTACATTTATTTTTCCCTCTCAGCACTGTAGGGAAGCACCTGGGGCAGCATCCAAGTGAAGTCAACACCTCAGCCTCTGCGCAGTTTGAGGGATCTGCACCACTCCATCCTTCACACACTGCCCTTGCACTGCTTTCCTCTGCCCAGTGTCCCCAGCAGCCATCAGGAACAGGTTTTTGAGCACTCCCAGTCTATGTCAGGGTTGGATTTCAACTGAATGGCTTTGGCAAGGCAAGTGTTAAGCGAGATGAAGATGGGCCTGTGCTGCACACATCCTTGGGAAGCCTTGATGGCTGGGCCTCCTTTCCCAGATCTCCCCACATCTCTCAGGAAAGAGAAGCAAACTGTAAATCCAGTACAACTGAATCATGAAAAGCAATTATTTTCCCCCTAAAATTCAGCATACAACTTTTTTTTTTTCTGTATGTCTTTGGAAATACAGAGACCTTATTTTCCTCCCTGATTTTTGGTCTTTTTTCTTTGCCTAATCTTCTGAGTGTATTCATTTGCTTAAACATCCTGTTTATTTTATACTCCCATTGTATGGTGTGCTTTTACCTTAATAAAATTATCATGTTTACAAGACAATTAGAGCTAACATTTATATTAAGTTTTTAGTAAAGCTTATTTGGTCAAACTTACTTATTAAAGAAGAGAAATGATAGTAAGTACTGTAACAGAAAATAACATTTGCATCCAGGAAATGTGTGTTTGCTTCAGTATATATTCTGGTTTTCTTTGACTAGTGCCGTGATTGGTCCCACAACTGTGCCAAGAGTGTAAAAAAAGAAAAATGAAACTGTAAACAAAACATAAAAACCAAAACAAAAAAATATCCCAAGAACAAAATTACAGACACACAAAAAGTAGTGAGTGACATCTCCAGTAGCACATTCCTGACCTATTCTGGAGCACTCGTTTGGTACTAAATCACAGCTTGTCTTGACCATTTTTTCTGTGTTGTCTCTCTCAGGTATGAGGATTGCTCATCTTGTGAAACCTTATATGGTCACATTTGCAGCAATGGTTCTAGTCTGCAGTAAACCAAAACCTTCTTAACATACATCTCACTGATAAGGCCTAATTCAATTAAACTGACCATTAAGATCAGTGTAAATTTAATTACTCTCTTGGAATTCCTGATAATTGCTTGACAGACCAATAAATATAGGGGTTCCAAACAGAAAGAGTTATGGTGCTCAATAATGTCCCTACTTACTGCTCTCCTTCCTTACTCCCAACCTTCAAAATGTTGCAGGAATTACACAATAATTTGCTCTAGAGTGCTTGTCAGAGATCTGTTGTTTTGATCCCAATTAATTAAACATTCTGGAGTCTGCACGCAGAAAGAAAGTAGCAAATGTTCAGAATGATAACACAAACTGACATAACATCTAAGGCATGGACTGAAAAATACACAAAAAATTCATCACTTCAGTTGCAATTACATAAAAAGTAATGCAGACACTGAATCCATGGTCAGAAGAGCTCATGAAAGAACACAAACAGATCATCTGCATTATGAAACATTTTTATTTCTTCTTGCTTTTGTTTTTCTTTGTGGTTTTGGGTGGTTTTTTGTTTGTTTTTTGGTTGTTTGGGTTTTTTTTTTCTGTCCAAAGGATTGGAGCAGTTATTTTTATACTACAGAAGCTGCAACTTCAATACTGTACTCAGTTTTGCGCCTCTCCTTACAAGAAAGTCATTGAGGCACTGGGGCCTGTCCAGAGAATGACAGTGGAACTGGGCAAGGGTCTGAAGCACACATGTGATGGGGAGCAACTGAGGTTGTTTAGCCTGGAAGAAAGGAGGCTCAGGGGGTTGTAGTGAGGTGGAACTGGTCTTTTCTCTCAGGCAACAAATGACAGGACAAGAAGAAACAGCCTCAACCTGTGCCAGGGAGGATTTAGATTGGATGTCAGGAAAAATTTCTTCACAGAAAGGTTTGTAAAGCATTGGATTTAACTTCCCAAGGGAGTGGTAGAGTCGCCATCCATGGAACCAGTCAAAAATGTATGGATATGGCACTTATGGACATGGTTTAGTGGTAAACATGGTGGTGGTCGTAGTTTGAGAACTGGACTTGGTAACCTTGAAGACCTTTTCCAGCCTTAAACATTCTATGATTCTAGGAATGATTACTTCCAATTTGTTGAATGCTAGTTATCTTTAAAAAGAAATTAAATCTATGGAATTATGCATACAGTGATGAATTCTATCATTTTCACAGTCATTGAGACTTTGATCCTATGCTGTGACTCTTCTAATTTAGCTGGACCTCCTCAATAGCAAAGGACAAAGTTGGAAACATGTCTTATTTTGACCAATTTTGATTGCTTGCTATTTTATCCTGTTAACTAAGAGAGTTAACAGGAAATTACTGTCTGAAAAGATCCACGTGGAAAGAACTCAGTAATAATGGGCAGCCATCAATCCAGCAAAAGTAAGTACATAATGATAGCAAGAGGAAGCTGGACTTGTTCAGAGCAACAGCTATACATTTTTAAGTGTGAATAATTCAAAAGAAATATTTCTGTTTCTGTTGTTCTCTCCAGATCTTTAAGTCATGATCTGACTGACTCCTGAAAGAAAAGTTGTAAGTCGAAACTGTGTGTGCAGTACCAGAGCTACAGGAAATGTTAGAGAAAAGTCAGTCTAATCTTAATGGTCCCTTTGAACCCTGAGGAATTAGCTCCATTGTAGTTTTCACTTGACCTTGGTTCTTGTCTTTACCCCTCTGCATATTCAATGAATTAACAGAATAGTTGTTATATGATTTCTAAATAGCCTAAGACTGATAAAAGTTCATCTAATCTTCAAGTTGAATTTTACTCTAATTAACAAAGTCTCACTTTTTTTTACACAGTTCTAGACTGAGAAGCAGCATTTTGGAGTTATCAACTGGAGTAAGCACATTTGAAAACAGACAGCCAAACATCATAAGCCTAAAATTTTGTTATGAGACATTCATTTTTTAATGGAGTTTTCTAACAATACTATAACTATCAAACGTATCTACTCTTGGAAGTATCTTTATTAATCCTTTATGAAATGTGGTAATGTCTCACCAAATGTGACTTCTGAGATAACTTCTGCACATACAGGACAATTAAGATAGAGCAAAATAAACAACTAACAGAAGGAGCTTCAGTTTCATAGCCATTTTGAGCTTAAACTAGAATATATGTGCACATAATTGTACTCTTGGGATTTAAGACATGCCTGCAGCTGGGGTTTTTTTTGGTGGAGTGTTTTTGAAGGTAAGAACTGTTAATACTTCCCTCTCCAGCCCTACAGGCAGTTCTGCAAACCCTTAAGCAAATAGAAAACAAACAGAAGTAGATATATGACAACTTGATAAATTGTTAATCATACACAAATATTTCAGAACTTCTTATTTTTTTAGCTTTTTCATTGATCGACAATAACAAGAATGTCTAAAAGTAAAGAAGGCAATCTTCCATTTTATTTTTTAAAAGCAAGATGAGATTGTAGCTGTGAATGGATACATAAATCTTCACTAGTAAGTAGGTCAAAAGGTGTGAAGAAAGTTTCCAATCACAACTGCTGCAATGCTGACAGACCGCTCCAACCAGCTCCTGGGGTTGAACTTTCTGCTTGAAAACTGAGAATTAATAAAATAGAGCTTTTTCTCTTCCTTTTGTTCTCTGCTTCTCCATTCCATTCTTGAGCAGCTCTTTTGTCCCTTGCTGGGGAGGGATGGCGTTTGGCTGCCTGTGGCTGCCCACTCAGCAGGCAGGGGGTGAGGCCATGGCCCTGCCAGCTGTGAACCATTCCATGTTTCCCTATTTCATATCTGTACTCTGCTGGCACAGGCACTGTAGATGTTGGTGACTTCAGGGGAATGGGGGCATGTTCCAATCCAGTGAGGACAGAAATCCATCATTACTGCACTCGCATTCTTTCGCACACTTGCCTTTTTACCTAAATTATAACAACATCAGAGCACCCAGGCAAAAGAATGAACTGCATAATTGCACAGCTTCCTCTCATTAAAGAAACAGGATTTTTTTGGTCCCTCTTACCCATTTCAGTATATGCCTTGCCTTCCAACTTGTACATGAACTGCAGGTTATCACTCTCCATAAAACAAAAACTTTGTACTTGTACTCTGTACACAGCGCTTTGTGCTACACTTACATCGAATGGCAAATGGAAGAGAGAATGTCATTTTTAACTAGAGACAAACTTCCTCAAAGATCTCTGAGAATACCAAATGATGCCCTTTTAAGTAGATCAATGCTTAGTGTACTGTAACTGTCAAAAATCCCATCCATTTCAAGATAGGTCTTACTGAAATAAATACACCAGGCATTAAAGAATATTAGCATGTAAGAGCTTCTCTTTTCCCAAGAGCTATCAAGTATTGACCAGGTAAGAAAATAACAAAAGAGGAAAAAAAAATATATAGGCACTTACTAAGGCATATATTGCAGAGACTTCTTAGGTACCTTTGGCAGACTGAGCATTAACTGACTATCAATAACTTGCCTTCAAGAACGAGGCAGGGGGAAAACCTCTTCCTCCCTGTTTAACTTGAGTGCTTAGTGCTGAAGAGAACAGAGGGGTAGTATTTACATTTTCCTTGGAATTAAACCATTCTCTTCCTAATTGATTTTTGCATAACAACAATATGTAGAAATATCAAAAATGATAAGGTTTGGTTAGTTCAAACATAGTTTGCTTTCTCCTTGCAGGTAGAGATGGGATCCCCTTGGAACTTGGAAGCTGTCCTATCTCTCAAGCCTTGTTGAAACAGTTGCACCTCGACAAATTTTGGTGTTGGTTTTTGTTTTGTTTGTTTGTTTTTTTCCCCACAAAGCACTTTCCTCGGACTAATGTTGCCATGGTATCTTTTTTTTTTTTAAATCAGCAAATCTCTGCTTCAATATTTTTTAAACAAAACTGACAGTGTTGTCACTGTCTAGTGCTTGAGGATGGTGACAACAGGGTTGAGTGTTTATGGGTAAGAATCAGGAGAAGGCCACCAAGGCAGATATCCTGGTGTGAGTCTGTTACAGACCACCCACATGGGATGAATAGGCAAATGAACTATGCTATAAGCAGCTGAGAGATGTCTCAGAATCGCTAACCTTTGTTCTCATGTTATCCATCTGATGAAAATACAGAAATGCAGCAAAGAGGAAGCAGTCGAGGAGCTTCCTGGGCTGTGTGGACAAAAACTTCCAGCCAGTGAGGGAGTCAGCTAGGGGAGATGCTCCCCTGGACATGTTATTTGGGAACAGAGAGGGACGGTGTGGTGGTTGTTTAGGAAACAACAAGTAGGAAATTTTAGTCAGCAGATCTGATACCTTAGAGAGAGCAAACTTCATCTGTTTAGGAGCCTGGTTCACAGAGTTCCTTGGGAGGCAGGCCTGAAGGGTGAGGCAGCCCTGGAAGGACTGAGGAATGGAGTCACCTCAGAGTCATGGACAGACACCAGTGGTCTCCCTTGAGTCTCCTCTAGCTGAAAACCCCCAATTTCCTCAGCTGCTCCTCATGTGACTTACTGTCTAGACCTTTCACCAGCTTCACTGCCATTCTCTGGACATGATCCAGCAACTCAACATCATTCTTGAAGTGAAAGGCCCATAATAACAACATCTATATTATCAGCTCTGTTTTCAGTACAAATCCCAACGACAGCCCCATATGAGACACTGTGATGAAAACTGACTTTACCCCAGCCAAAGCCAGAACAGGGTGTTTTCCAGCCTAAGATTTTGTGATTTGCATCCATATTAAAAAACTGTGAAGCATTTTTTGATTGCCTAATTTGTATCTTTCTAAGCATTCTTAATATTTCATATGTAATTATATTTGCTTGATATCCACTTGATAGTTAGGAGTGACTTGCTGATCAATGGTATGACAAATATTCTAAGACTACACTTACTGATAAGAAAATTACTATCAGCACTGTGTGATTGAATAAGAGAAATATGGACAAGTCATATAGCAGATTTACCTGCTTGAGACAGAAACTAAGGCAAAAATCTTTAAAACCCCTCACATCCTACCTACTGAGAGGAGAAAGAGAACAGCATTAACTGTGCTGCCATTCAGTGGGATCTTCATAGGCTACAGAGATGGGTGGAGAGAAAATGAATGAGGTTCAACAAGGGCCAGTGCAGGGTCCTGCACCTGGGGAGGAGCAGCCCCAAGTACCAGCACAGGCTGGGGGCTGACCTGCTGGAGAGCCTCTGCAGAGAAGGACCAGCAGGTCTTGGTGAGTGACAAATTGACTCTGAGCTGCTGCCAGTGTGTCCTTGGGGCCAGGAGAGGCAATGGGATCATGGGGTGCACTGGGAAGAGCAGGGCAGCAGGTCAGGGAGGGGATCCCTTCCCTCTGCTCAGCCCTGGAGAGGCCACACCTGCAGTGCTGTGTACAGGTCTGGGTTCCTCAGTACAGGGGAGACAAGGAGCTATTGGAGATGGCCCAGCAGAGGCCACGGAGGTGAGGAGGGGTCTGGAGCATCTCTCTTGTGAGGAGAGACTGCAGGAGCTGGGCATGTTCCATCTGGAGAGGAGAAGACTGAGAGGGGTCTCATCAATGTTTATAAATTTCTCAAAAGCAGGTGCCAAGAGTATGTGCAAGACTCTTCTTGAAGAGGAGCAATGGCCATAAACCAACACAAGGCTGGTTTCGGCCTCAACATGAGGCCTCAAAATATCTTTGTATTGATTGTGGCAGGCCAATGGAATAGGCTGCCCAGGGAGGTCATTGAGTGTCCCTCTCCAGAGACATTCCAAACCCACCTGGATGCATTCCTGTGTCACCTGTTCTAGTTCACCCTGCCTTTGCAGAGGGATTGGGCTGGGTGATCTCCAGAGGTCCCTTACAACTCTAACAATTCTGTGATTCTGTGAACTCAGCTTGTTTATCTATTCTGTGTGTCACAGCAATTGTAGCACATGTAAGATTAAAGTTATACCTATTACATTAAAGTGCACATCAGATGTGACATACATCTAAAAAAAGCCTGAATTTACAACAGCTGATTATATAATATATCAGTTGCTGATACAGTACTACCTGAAGTTATTTCTCCACTTCATTTTTCTCATGGAATTTGTTTTGTTATATAGCCCCAGTCAGAGGCTTTCAAATATAGAGGTAAATGGAAAATGGAACAAAACGAATCACGAGTTTGTGAAAGGAGATTGCACTAGATTAACCTGATATCCTCCTCTGAGAGGATAACTGAACTTCTAGACAAAGAAGTGAAATGGATTTAGTCTCTCTGAATGTCAGCATTTGACAGTTCCTCAAGTGCCTAAGCCCCATCTGACTGGAATTCACCAGCTGAAGGTAGCTACAAAAAAGGCAAGTTTAATGGAAGTCAAGCCTGAGAAAAATACACCAATAAAAGTGGTTGCATTTATAGGCCCTTGTACTTTCTACCAAAAAGTTTCAAACTTAGTTTTCAGGGTGTTTTTAGCGATGTAGCATCCATCTTCGCTGTCATGCATTTTTATAACTGAAACATGCATTTTCTTCTGACAAAATTCCTTCTCCAATTCAAATTCCTTATTGCAAAATCCATTAATGCTTGTCATCAGCTTGTCAGCTGCTAAAATCCAAGCTTTTACAGCAATCAGTCAATGTCTTGAAATCAATTATGGGCAATCTAAAAATATTTCAAATTAAATGGATCATTATTACTTAGTCCAATTACTTCAACTGATTTTATTAAAGATTAAAAATTTGGTAAAAAGTTAAATTCAATTTCATTTAACTTCCTTTTTTTTTACATAAACAACTGGTTTATTTTTTTTTAAATTTTGGGAAGGGAAAAGTGAACTCTTAGCTCAGTTGCCAATTTCATTACTAAAACCTTCATCTCCAAGGTTGAGATACACACAGGAGTGACATAAAGATATTCATTGCAGTCCAATAGACACATGAAGTGAGTAAGGAGATCACCAAAAGTTTAACTTGGACTTTTTGTTGAATTTTTCACTTTGTGTCTCCTTGCTAGAACATACCTGGGATAGCTGTATTACACCACAAATGTGACTAACTAACAGCCAAACCTATGAGATCCTCTCTCAATAATTAGATTTTTTTTGTGGTAACTGCTAAGTTCATCTAGTTCTTTCAGATCCATCTGGAAATTAATCTCCACAAGGCATTTTTATTAGTAATGAAATAAAAAGTAAAGTTCCATAAAACATTCACAAGTAACATTGACTCTCTTTGAAAGGCAGCTATGCAGAGCAACTTCTTACATCAGTTATTTTACCTCTTGAGCACAAAAGATTTAAAACTTTGTGCTTAAAAAAGTGTTGAGGATGAACTCAGTTTAAAATATATCACTTATCTCCCATCACAAAAACTGATCATTCCATCTTTATCCAGGTGCAACTCCCCTTGATGTTATGGGAAACACTTTACAAAGGCTGCATGATCAGCTTCTTGCAAAAGAAAGAACAAAAATAAGAAAGGCTGTCTACAGAGTGCTGTCAAACCTTTACTCATGCAAAAAAATCTGTTAGAACATGTTCTATACAACTGAAATATATAAAGCTACATCTTCTGCTCTCTTCCACTACACAACCAATAATTAATCATAAGGGGTTTTTCCTTTTTTTTTCCTTCAAATGCTACATAAGTATTTCCTTTTAATTTGGTCCTTACTGCTGAAAGCATATATAGCAATTTATTACAACTATGAAAAATAAATAAAATATAAAATAATTTCTTAAGGTATAATTTAAAACCACAAGGCTTACATTTCCTTTGTTATCTTAATATTTATTTATCACTTTAAGCAAAACCCATTATTTTTCTTATTACAGTAACAAAAACTAGCATTAGTTAAGGATTGCATATGGTAGCAAGAATGAAATTCACTAAAAATTGACAAAAGCTGGTGAAGCAATCAGTCTCCACACTGCTGAAGTAATTCTTCCTCAGGACAGTCAGCATTCACTTTTTAAAATAAAGATTTTTTTAAAAAATAAGCTATGAAGAAATCCCTCATCACACTGCCATCCTGAAGCTCTGAATCAGGAGGAATACAATTTTGTAAAAAGCTGGAATTAGAAAGGACTAAATAATTAATAAATTGTGACGTTCCTCCAGTTCCGTGCTTGGTCAGTTGTCCAATCCAGCTGTAAAACCTGATACCCTGTAGTCAATTTAATTTTTGGCAACAAGGTTTCCTATTTGCAGAATGAAAAACTGATTTATGCAGCTTGAGCTCTGGTTCAGAAAATAAAATCCGTAAACAAAGTTTAATGTGGGATTCAGCCTGGGCTTCAGCTGAAAGCTGAAGTTCCATCAGGAGCTAACCTTTCCCTCTTTGCCTCCACCTGTGGCACAGAGCTGCTCTCCACCAGAAGCAGCTGAGGCCTGGCCCAGAGCTGATTCCAGTCAGTAAAACTCTTTTCTTTGGCTTAAACAAACTCAGGTGTGGATCAGTTATAGCCATTGCTAAAGGTCATGCTGTAGTTTACACATGACTGAAAGGATTACTTCTAATTAATTTTTTGGTACCTCAGAATGCAGCATTTCCCCAGATAACAAATATCATAAAACTGGATTTATTTCAAAGCATACTATATGCTTTTGCCCATTTGTCTTTCTTGCATTGACTTTCTCTTGTGATTTATTATATACTACTTCCAAGATTAATTGTATTATGAAAATGGCTAGATTTCTATTCAATGTCTATTTTCCCCTTTTACATGGGCTCTTTTTTTGTTTTTTTTTTTTCATTCAGCAGAAATACACAAATATTAACTACTACTTTCAGCTAACTTTGCAATTTGGTTTAGGGAAATAAAAATTAATGCTGCTGCCTTAAAATTGCTTATCCTTGGTCAAAATTTATGTTGAAATTCTAGGAGTTAGGGTTTTTGTGAGATTAGGGTGGTATTTTTCACTAGTCTAAGATCACACTAGGGAGGACTGACATGAGACCTGAAAAAAGAAAGAATTTCCTTGCCTGAGGTCAATAGTCACCTTATGCATAAAGGTTTGGGTGAGTTCTAAAGTTGCTCTGCCATCTACATCAATTTCTGTAGAATGAGTGCATTAACTTGCTATTCTGTCTGATATTTTTAATTTAAGTATAAATTGAAAATATTTTTACTGTTTTCATATAGGCTCTTTCTATAAACTGATTTTTTTTCCCTCTCTTTTTGCCTATGTTAAATTTAAGACAGAATCACTACTTTATTGCTAAAATTTTGTCAACACATTTTATGAAGTTCTTAAATACTTTTTTTTCCCTACCTTACTGCAATCTGGTGACATTAACAGTGAAGTTCATGAGGTTTGTCTTCACTGCTACATAAACTGCTAACAATGTTTGCTTTTACCATCCTTGCTTTCTTGCTTAATTAATCTGCTGTTATAAGTTGAATGTTAAGCTTCCTAACGTTGCTGGAACTGAATGCTCTGAATCACCCCTATTTGCCACAGCTCTTTCTGTCACAAACAATGTTTTCAAGATCCTCCACCTATTTTGGATGCAGTGAATTGTGCTGTATGTAACAGTTTGTACTGGAAGCACTGTTTATGTTCAGTAGCCTCTCTTCAATGCTTAGATTCATCATATGAAAGAGGCAAAAAAGCCTGCATTGTATACATTTGTGAGTATGAATGCAAACCATTTACTGCTTTATGAACACAATGTCCTCCAAGGAGTATCACACACAGTTTGTACATCCTTGAGCCTTTTCCTTTTGCATGTTGAATTTTGTCAGTTGAAATAAGCATAAAATCATACACAGCTATAAATGGTTGCATCTGTTGTTGATGTTGGGAGTCACTCACAATCTGCTTTCCCCAGTAACAACTTGGGATTTGGGTAACCACACCTGTAAGAAATGAATTTGCATGATGCAGACTTTGGATACTGGGATTGGTACACTTAATTTCTCTTCCTTTTAAACTTCAAATGTCATCTTTCATTCTCAAGAGCAAATGATACGCAGGTTCTTTTTTCCCCCTTATATTAAATCCTGTTCTTCACTCTCTTTTGACCAGATTTGCTAGTGTTTTGCTTTTTTCTCTCTTTTTTTTTTAATAATGGGAAACAAGGTCTAGTTGGAAATAAATCACAATCCAAACTCTTTCAGACACAGAGCCACACAAACACTGGGGGTGATGTGACTAAATGCAGGCCAGCATCCATTTCTGACTAGTCACTCAAGGCTCCACTTTTAGGCGGCAGAGAGGAACAAGCACAGCTAGCTCAGCACTAATCACACTTCGTAACTCTGCGTTTGACGTGGTCATCTGAGTTGCCTTTACAAATAAGCCTTAATAATTTCAGCCTAACATCACAGAATATCACAGGACTGCAGCACATTCTGAGTTGGAAAGGACCCACAGGGATCATTGAGTCCATCTCTTACGTGAATGGCTAGACATAAAGTGAATAATTTCCTGGAAGTGTCTTTGAAAGGCTTATTTCTCTCCAATAAATGGAAGCATGATGCATCTACTTTGGAGATATGGATATGTATTACAGACATCTACAGTTAGACAAAGTCCATTCCACCTCATCTATTGGATAGCAGCAAAGATTATCAAATGGATTTAAGAACAGAGTGTGCTCAAACAACCTCCCCCTTCCATCCAAATGCTTCCAGTGCCTGCAGTGAAGGCCACCCTGTGCCCTTGGCACTGAGTACCATTAACCTTTGTGTTGTCTATGTGACTCCTCTCAGTTACTTTTTAATACCATCTATAATTTGTCATCTGAAGCCTTCCATGGCAATAAATCCTACACCTTAGTCATGTGGGGGAGAGACAGGGAGATGAAAAAGCAAACATTCAGTTCCCACTGTTCTCAACCTGTTGCTCAATTATTGCTTTTAAAAGTCTTGCCATTCTAGTGTGATGGGAAAAGCAGACTACAAATCCTTGTGCTCTAAAGGCAGGGAAGGCTTCTCCCAGCATTCTCTGTGTGCACACACTCTGCTGCTTTCCATTCCCAGAGGTAGGAATACTTCATCAGGTCTCTGTGCAGAATGATAATGAAATTTTATTTGGGAATTCTCCATTAAATGCTGCTCTACACCATAAATTAGGTTCTCTTGTTAAACACCTAATTTGTAGTATCGAGTCACCGTGTCCTGAAGGCAGCAGCACCTGAAAGCGTATAAAATTGGATGAAAAGTGAAAGATAGGAATAAATAGGATGGAAGACGGCCTAAACCAGACAGAATTTCCTCTGCTAAATTATAAAAATTACCTCCATTACTCACACTTCATTAAATGAACATTCTGATCATGTCCCCACAACTCAGTCAAGGGGGTGAGAATATGATGTGTGTGACACATGCATTCCTTCAGCACAGACAGCCAGTGACTATATTCTTGTTTCATAGGAATTTTTCTCAGGATACAGAAGTTTTGGCTTCCCCACTTCCCCTGAGTTTGTGTGGTCAGATGAAATTCAGCCTTTTTGGATTGCTTGGACAGACAGAAGGTCTGCAGTCAAATACAATATCCAGCAAAGTACGACAGAGAGACTCCTTCATAAGAGAAATTGTTGCAAGCAAGTCCTTCATTAAAGACTGAAAAGTTTCTGTGATACTTCCAAGGAACCAAGCCATTTTCAGCAGAAAACTGTTCTGCTGGAATATTTCAAACCACTTTTACAATATCATGCAATTCACCCTGTATGTGTGGGATTCATTACAACAGGGATTAAAATGACAGCTTAGTGTCATGTGAGGCAGGGGGATTTGAGACTGAGAGCAGTAGCTGGACACTAGGTCAGCTGAATTGTACTTACTGCTGAGTTACAGTAATACATATAGCTTTGGAATAAAGGGACATGAGGATTAAGGGCTATCTTCCAGGGAGATTTTGAAATATTACAGATCTTATCACACAGAAAATCTAAAAATGGACTCCCTGGGAAATGTATGAGTAGTGGAAAAAAAGCAAAGCACAAATAAAAAGTAAGAATTCTTCAAAAGTTGTCATAAAACCCCATCACACTCATACAGCACAGATGTTGCACAAATGATAAGCAGATGTTTTTATGTAGACTAAATTCTAAACGATCCCACTGTTATCAATCAACATCCTTCAAATAAATTCAGTGGAAATTATAGTAAATGAAGAAGAGATTCCTGGGAAAACAAAAAATCAGTTCATGCATGTAAAGGGTTAAACTATACCACAGAAAAATATTTGTAGACATGACGTGATAAAATCCCTAAAATTACATTTCAAATTTAAAAGCCACAATATTGAGGGTCTAGCACAGGAAATCCAGAGGAACAGTCTAAGAGGACATGAATAATTCATGGCTTCTGAAGCACACAAGAGACAGATGATCCCAGAAAAACGAGGTTTCCAGGTGTGCTCCTGTCAAGTGCAGTGACATGAGCACTGTGTAAATCTGCTGGAGAGAAGCACAGGCTCATCTCCATCCCACCAAGACACACAGTGATCTGGCTTCCAAAAGATGTGTTCCTGCTTTAATATCAAAAGGATGAAAAGCCCAGAGAAGGGGACTAGCTAATAAAATGCCTTAAACATTCACAGAATAGAGAATGCTCCCTGGCTCCAGCATATACTAGAATTGACCTTAAAGTGTTTGCCTGGTTAGAAATGAAAAAAAAAACAACCTAAATCATAACCACCCTTCCTTCTTCAATTTTGTGTACCTCACTACATTTGCACTCCCTTTCCCTGCCTGATAAGTACTTTCACTGACATATTGTTCAAAAGTGTGGTAGTAACTCTTTTATAAGGAAAATAATAATCTTTGCTACATTGCTTAGTTTCTGCTCCTCATCATCAGGGTTTAAATATAAATTCGGTTCCTATTGAAAAATAATGCAAGTGAAGCTTACAGAGTTTCTAAGATCACTTTTAATGAGAAAATACTAACATGCTACAATATATTCCAGGTGATACACCTGACAGCCAGGTGTAAAGCTCAAAATAGATCTATGCCTTGCAGGTTGTACCCCAGCTCTGAGGTAACAATCACACAACAGAGTCAAATGTGAAATCTTGAACCTGCCCAGTGTTCAGCCTCTCTCAGGGTGTCCACCCTGAATGATTTCCCCTTCCCTCCCACTTGCCTCTCCAAAACACCTCCTGGTTTTGCCAGCTCCTGAGCTGAGGCAAGGAAGCTGAACTTCACAGTAACAGGATTCATTTTCATCTTTTTAAAGATATTTTTATGCTTGCAAATATTCTAGCATTAGTACACAATATGCCAAGCCCTTAAAATGAACAAAATTAACACTTTGGTATGAAAGCAGATTCAATCTGTAAATCAGGTCTGAAGATAGGAAAGGATGTGTAATGATTACTGTGAATTTCCAGAACAAGTTTTTGGGGGATTGGGAGGGGTTTGTTTTCTGCACATAAATGCTTGTTTCTTGTCTAAAAGTTTTCTGTATAATTTCAAGCACTGCATGAGGTATTTTACAGCCTAACCAGTTGAAACAAATGGACATGCTTTAGATTCCACTCAAAACATGATCCTTCTGGAGACTTGAAGACAAAAAATCCAACAGTACTGTAAAAAGGCAGGAAAAAAGCACTAATATATAAAAAGCACTATATAAAAAAGAGCAGGAAAAAAGCACTAATTCAAGTAAATTGTTCATTCACAGATTTATAAGGTTCATGTGATTAGGTATATTACAGACATATTTTCTTTATGCACACACACACACATCCATAGCTAATAAACAGACACACATGTAGAAACTAAAAATCCCCAAACTCTTTGCTATTGTTTTATTTAGTTCATTTTTAGAAATATTTAACTAACAATATTATGTCAACTGGCCTTTTGACTTTTTTACCTAATTAAACTTGAAAGAACATATGTCTATAAAATCTGCTCTGAACCAGTCCAGTCTTTTCAGATTTACAGCTAAAGACACCTTTATAACTGGTGATGAATGCTCAGAAAATAAATAAAAATATTTATTTTCATCACCCCATTTATCTATTAAGTCTGATCAGACAGCACTGTGTTGCAACCAAAGTCCTATTTCTTGCACCAAGCCACAAGACAACTAAAATACATGACTTTTTGTCTCTGCTGTGTGCCCAGTGACCCTGCTCACTACCTGCCTGGGTAGGGCTACCTGGCTGGCACACCTTCTTTCCTATCACCACCCCATCGAGCAGAGACTGTACAGGCATTTCTGCATCTGCCAAAACCACTTTTCCACTTTGCTCTGTGGTTGCCCACATGATTTGGCCTGAGCTGGGCAACTCTGTTGAGAAAACCAATGGCCTCAGCCAGCTCTAGCCCTAAGCTGGGGTCTGTCCTACTCAGATAAACCTTTTCCTAAGAAATGGCAAAACAGGGATGGATGACCAGGATCCTGCTGCCTTAGCTCCTCCATAAGCCTGCAGACACAATGTCATTGGGTTGTGGAAGTTGAACTTGAGCGTCTGTGGTTTAAAATAATGCCACTATAAAAATTTAAGAGTTAAAATTTTAGTTAAAATTTAAGTTAAAATTTCCTGAAAGACAAGAGTGTGAGGATTATGGGCTGTTAGGATATCTGTTGCCAAAAATGCATCAAAATTATGAATATAATAAAAATTGCATTTATATAAATATAAATTTTACATTCCTGGCTACCCACTTCCCCTTCAGTACTAGCAACTGTTCTGTTTGAAAATTACTCTGTATGACATAGATCAACGTGCTTTACTTGGCCAAAAGAAGAAGAAAGGAGAAAGGAGCTGCATACCAAAAAATCTGAAATTAAAAGCCAGTAGGCAAACATTGGAACCCATAGGATTCCAGCTTATCTTTTCAGTGTGAAGGTAGTCAAACACTAGTACAAGGATCTCCTTCCCTGAAGATACAGAGAATTTGAGTGACAAGCCTTTTTTATACACTGCTTAGAAAACAAAGTATCAAAAATAATTTTCAGGAATATATCACACCATGCTATATCATATTTTTATTCAGTTGCAGTTTTTGATTGCCACATATGACTTTTCTGAGAATAATCCTGTTGTCCAGCCTGGACAAATAGTTTAGCAACTGAACTCAGCTTCATATTAAATAGAGTAGAATGGCTCTATACTAATAGCCTATGCATATCTATACTATATACTAAATAGAGTATAATGGCTATAATTGAAACTATATCTCAGTCATGGGGATTAAGAAACATTTCCCAAGCCTGGAGTCCTTTTGAGCATTTCCAGTAGATCTCAACTCTATCTGTGAGTAAGACCCAAGAGCATTTTACCTCTCTCTTCCCTGCAACACCTCCATCCTTCCAGGAGGAAAGAGCCAAGATATCTGACCTTGTAGTGACCACCATGCACACAAGGCAGCTGGATCCCTGGCCTGCACAGCTGGGACTCCAAAGATCATATCCTCCTGTGCTGCCCATCTCACAAACCTGTTGCAACTTTTAGATACCAGTTTAGGATGAAAAGTCCCTCCTTAACTGCACATGGAGCCCAGTATCCCAATCTAGGCATTCAAATAATGTTTGAAGCTGGGTGATGAAAATTCCTCTCTGATCCCTTTATTCATTCCCACAAATGCACCCATTGTTGCTCATTGACTGTAATGTGAGAGTCAAGTTTCCAAAGAGAGCAGGGGAGTGTGAATTGTGCAGCCTTTCTGCAGTTCCCAGAACACTTGCACATGCAGTTACTGCTCATCAGCCTCACGGACCGCAGCACCCGCGGACGGGATTGTAACCAAGACTGCAGAGATGCAGAGATGCCACACTGAATCCTGCACAGGCACCTTCATCCTGCACAGGCTTTTGTGTACAAAGCTCTTATACAGCAAGCAAGGATAGTTATCACATACAGGCTCAGTGTCCATTACATAAAAGCCATCAACAGAAGAGATCATTAGGAAAAAATCACTTCCCATTTACGTTAATTTGTGTTCTGGTTCCCAAAGTGTACAGAAAGAAATACTATACACAATAATTATGGCAAATAAGGCAATGGTCTGAAAGTACAAAAGCTAAAAGAAAAACACTACCCAATCATCATCCAAAAAGTAATAAAAAAGCAAGTGATTTTCATCCCACTTTATTAAAAAATACACTCCATGAAAGTTCAATTCTGCTCCTCTAATTCTCTCTCAAGAGGGAGTTCCCATTTGACCTAAATGTCTGTGCATGAAAAATTTATTAAGTGACGTGGTTTGCTTTATTTAGAATAAAAAGAATATCTGTTTGTCATTATTACTGCAGGGAGCAGAAGGCAATGCTAGGTCTGATGAACACAACGCTTAAAGGTTTCTTTGTCCTTATTATGACCTCCTGCTACCTAAATTGCATATTAAAATTCAAAATAATATCTTACTCAAAGAACTTGAAACTTAAAACAAATACTTATCATGGAATTTATTATATCATACTGTTTCAATTGCTAACACTAAGTATTTCACATTGTCTAGCAATGGAAAATGATGCTTCCCAATTTATCAATAAAGCACAAGTTTAGTGTGACATTTACACATTGCAGAGAGTTCTGCTTTGTGTTTAAAAAGATATTTAAATTATTTACTAAGTATTTCTAAAATATTTTCCTAAAGAAGTTCTTTAAACCTGCACATTTGTTGGTAATGTGGAAACTGAAACTAAACTACAGGAAGTGACTATAAGTAATAGGAGTAAGTAAAAAAATAGGATAAAGCAAAATAATTTTCTTCTGGTACATGAATTTCCTCTCTTTTCCCATTTGGAGTTAGGCAAAAGATTCACTTTGATAAATGTTTAAAATATTGCATTGCTATCAGTATAAAAAAAATAAGAAATTTGAATTTAAAGTAGAGCTTGTCCAGCTGTTTTATTTTATTAAAAAATAATGTACACTTGGCAATGTAGTGACTACCTCACTGCTAACTTCCTGATATTTGAAACTGACTTCAGGGAGAGCTATTTTTGATAGTTTTTGTTGCTACTTCACAGATTCAGTGCTGCCATCCTTTCTCTGATCCAGGAAACTCTAGTCACATGCAGCCTGAGCCAGATTTCAAAAGACATGTGCGAGATCAGCTTCATGCAAATATAGTTACTAAATATTTTGCAGCATCATCTGAAAGGAAGCCAATGTCTTGTCTGGGTAAAATTGTCTTTAGAAGAAATATCAAGCTGATGACAGCAACCAAATACAGAGGCCATGTGAGTCCCCTACACTGGTATCCAATTTCTGTCAAGCCTGAGTTCAGCATGGCCCCTGTGAGGACAAGGAAAGCTCTGGCTCCATCCTCATGCTGCCCTTCACTGCCAGAAAGCACCCTGGATTATGCCAGTAGGAAACAGAGGTCTAGTTACACAAACTGGGAAAATGGAGATTTTACTACATATAAACCTCAGTTCAAGAAAAGTAGTAGTTCAGATTAAAAGCATAATGAGTTCATACCCTGCCAAGTATATCGTGAGGAGTTTAATGCAAGAGGAACACCTAAAAAAGGCAGACACTCCTATTGGGTGGGGGCACCTGAGCACCACAGCCACTCAGCATCAGAAGATGTTTGTAAGAAAGTAAGACATAAACACAAGGACAGAGACAACAAACTCTTGCAGAAAGTTTTCAAGCTCTCGTTAAACCCAGGTGATGTGTTTCAGGTCAATTGGTGAGAGGCTTGGGACAGGAGGTGGAAAGCAGAGTGTGATAAACAGACCTGCTGTTTATGGTCCACTCACCATAATGGCACAAAGAGCATTTCTGGGATGATCTCTTCCAAAACCCCCAGAGTGCTGGTGATGCTCCTGGAGAATGTGTCTGAATGCTGCTACCTACACTGCCGTGCAGTGAAGAAGGAAACTGAGGCAGCCATGGATGCTGGCTATGCTCTCAGATACCAGAGTTGAGTGCAAGACTCTGAGGACTTGTTTTTCTACTCTGCCTTTTAGAGTTAACAGGTGAAAACTGTCAAATTCCTCATTTGTGTCCAATTGTAGACTAGGTACAATGAGTCCCATTATCTGTACATCCTACAGATTTCCACAACATTTTACATCACAAATTTTGTTTTTAATAAAAAGTTTATGAGCAAACGTAGTCAACACACTTCTTTGTCCCTCTTGCCATATGCAAAAAATGTCACTAGTTACTCAAAGGAAAAAACACAGTTAAATCTTCAAATAAGAATATTTATGAACAGCACTTAAAGGAGAAAAAAGTTGAAACATTCTCTTTCCACTAACATTGAGGATTTTTAGAAATGTTATTGATATTTTTTGTACACCAACTCTAATCCAATGCATGATTCAGCCAAAACTTTGGAATACAACAGAATTGTTTGAAGCCAACAAAGATCCCAAGAAAGGGATGTCTACCTAAAAACAAGATCTTTATCACTGCAGTTGGCCAGACATGTCATTCTCATGAGCAAAACATGAATTTACGTATTTGGACTCATAGAAAAATAACAAATAATAGGACTTGAATTGTAACATAAATGGATGAATCTTGGATGATAAGTGTAGAGTTTATTCTCATTTATAAATATAAGAAAAATAATCTACAATCTGTTGCAATGCTAAGTAATTATATTTTTTTACACACTTTATTCTGTCTATTAAATAAGGCATCTTGTAATTTATGAACTCAAGGTTCTATTCATACTTGTTTGCTTATATTTTATTCTAATAAAATCATCCAAACAAAATGGTTGAAATATTCATACAAGTGCAGTTATTGAGGCACTATCTCAGATGATGTCAGAACTTACATTTGCAATTTCAATCAAAAAATCAAAGCCATTCCTATGACTGAATTAATGTTTCTGTTCACCTACTGATTTTTTAAAATAAAAGATGAAAAAATGTTTTAATTACAGAGAAGCAATATCCTAAAGTGGTGTCAGTTTAAAACTGTCCATTAAAATAAAATTATCATCTGGAATTTGGGATTCTCAGATAAGGTGGAATGTCAGCCTGCAAAATTGTGTTGAGATGACATTTCTCTTACATTTTTCATGGGAATAGGAAGGAAATCAAATTCAACCCTCATTAAGCCATCCTCCTACTTATGGCCCTGGATAGTGTAAAACAAGTGGTAAAAATATAGTTGTCTGAGGTTAAGAAATCCATCCCTAAGAAATTAAAATTTTAGATTTGCTAAAAATAGGTAAGACAAATATACTAAAGTGGCTGTATTTCACCTTTATAAATATACATATACACAAGATTTTCTGAGCTAAAACAGAATCATCCTCTCTAATTTACTGATCTGATGGAAAATAAGCAATTTATTTAGCACATGTAATAAATGCGTGTCACAGCAATAGGAAATATCAGTGCGGGTCATGTTTTTACTTTGTGTGTTGACACAGTAATTGGTCAATTATGTGTAATGGAGACTAACTGCCTCTCACAAAAATATAGCTACACTCTACCTACACTCTCTGCATTAACAATAAAAATGAGTTGGCATTTTTTCCCCCCCACACATTATGGAAGCCAAACAAGATAAAGGCATTGAAAAAACTTCAGAAATGGCAAAAATCAATCACGTGATTTTTACCATCTTGTAACATATTCTTCTTAGCAACCACTTAAAATTGAGCAACAGGAATGATCTTAGAGATGAGGAAATGTCAGCACACCTGAGTTTACCAAGTCTGACCCCGGGCTTTGGTGTGACCCTGCCCTTTGGACATCTTTCCACCTCTCCCCTGTCTACCACAGACCTTGCCAGACATGAGCATTTAGGGATAAATTAGCCAGCTCAAAATTATAACTGTATGTTAAAATCGTTGTTTAAGCCTCCTGTACATTCAGGCAAGGAGGAAAGGTGTCTTTAGAGGAGGATTTCTCTCTTCCTTACAATTTAAGATACAGGTGATGAGAATCATCCTTCAGATTTGCCATTCTTTTTCCTCTGACTACAGCAGAAAGTCAGATTTTTTTTTTTTTGGGTAGACAAAGTTGGGTGAAATTTATTTTACTGTACTCATAGAAAATATCTAGCTTGAAATAACTTAAAACTAGATCTCAGTGTACAGTATGTCCATCTGAAAAGGAACTAAATTGTACCAAAACTAGTTTGAATCAAATGAAGTTTCAGTGACATTGAAGAAAAAGAAAAGAAATCATTCACAGAGCACTATAAAAATATCTCTGTGATAATAAACGAGCTACTAAAAATGTCCTTTGCATTTAATTTTATAAAAAGACTTTGATTTAACAGATAAATTTAATTTATTGCTTAGGTAGAACCTTTATGTATTTTACAAAGTACTGAGGAACTACTGTACTATCGCTTGTCACCTTGCAGATCTCATTAGTGTGCAAGGCACTTGCACTGAAGGTCCTATTTTTGTTCCTTACCCTATTTACAAAAAGCTAAAAGAATAGTTAAACCATTAAATGAAGTTCCTGAGTTACAGTGAAACATTTATTCACTCTCTTCAAAGAGCACTAGATTTGGACCTTGAGTTCACGAAGGGCAGAGGTGCCAGCTTTC
Organism: Agelaius phoeniceus; assembly: GCF_051311805.1. NCBI lineage: Eukaryota > Metazoa > Chordata > Aves > Passeriformes > Icteridae > Agelaius > Agelaius phoeniceus. The sequence continues at coordinate 10,477,559 of NC_135266.1, read as the reverse complement.
CCTTGGTGCTTGACTACTGTGGGAAGTGACCTGGGTCACCAGGATCTGGCAGACTCCTGGACAGGAGCACCTGCCCATGTCCTGGTCCCCACAGCCTGTCCTTGTGCATGTCAGGGATGATTTGCTCCTGCTTCTGTTCATTAGCTAGTTTAGCTAAACAGTCCAAATTTCTTCCTGGACTGTTTCTCCTTTCCTTTTTTTGGACCTACTCAAACCTGCTCCAGACTGGGACCTGGGAACACCAAGAGTTTGCCCCTTGTGGCTGCAGCAGCTGCCCCAGCGCCGGAGGGACTGAGAACAGAGCAACCACCCCCAAGAGAGACTTTCTGAATTTGTCATCTTTTTCAGAGTGGTGAAAGAGTGGTGTCATCTGGTATTGTTCATTTTGTGTTCTGGGGGTGCTGTGCCTGTTAAATAAACAGATTCTTTCCACTTCTCCAAGGAATCCTTCCCGAACCAGTTGTGGGGAGGGGCTGTGTGGATTCGCTTTCTGGAGGGGCCCCCTTTGGAGATTCTCTCCCAAATTTGCCCTAAACCAGGACAAGAGGTCATGAAGGGACAGCATGTGACTTTCCAAAACACCTTTCTCTGATGTGGCTGTGGAGGCAAAGAAAACCACAGCCTAAGGAAAACCAAGTACAAGAAAAGAAAGTGCAAATGAGATCAGTGAGAGCAGGATACTTTTTCCTAAAGCAGTGCACATAGAGGAAAAGATGGAAGAGCAGGTAGCTTAAGGACAGAAAGGAAAACCTGAAAAAAGTAAATGAGGAATGCTATGGAAAAAAAAATAAAAAAAAAAAAGAAAGAAAAAAAGATTTAAAAACCCAGAAATATAGGATGCCAGGGAAGGAGATCAATCTTTGTCTCCCAGTCCCTCTCAGCTGCCACAGGTCAAAGTTCCAAGACAGCATGACAGACTTCAACTGACTGTCCTGATAATGTCCTGGCACATCTTCCTTGCAGTTACTGTCAATCAGGAGCAACTGCCCAAAATTACTATGAACAATAAAAGCACATGTACACAGAGGTGATCTCAAAAGATGACAGAGTGGTTTTTGACAGATTAAGATATTATTCTGCCTTCCCTGTGCATTTGCTTAACATTCAGGATTCAGGGGGAAATAGAGCAATACTGTGTAATGTGGAAGCTGGCAATGAGACAGGCCATCTATAAATTATATTTCAAACCAAAGCAAATGAAAGGCAAAGGGAATGACCAGAAAGTTAAAAAAATGGTAAAAATAAATAAATTAAAACAAGTTGTGTTAGATTTTCTCCCCCACTGAACACCTGTAAGGCTTGGAACATCCAACCTTTTTATCCTGAAATGCATCACCTTTGCACTTGTCAAACTAAAGCCCATTTTTGTTCTTTTCTATTCATGCTTTTCTATATCTCTTTTTAATGTCAAGCTAATGGTGCTTTAATTTTTTGCTCACATCTGGAAGCCTGTACCTCAATGCTCCACACACCTGTACATGGCAGTGGTGAAGAAGAGATAGGACAGAATTCACACCAGGAAAACATTATGCCATTCATTTTTGGCCTCTGTTTACTTAGGATTTTATCCCTGGTGCAGGTTATTTCTTGGAGAGAAAGAAATCATCTATTAGGTACATGTCAGATACCAGAAAGCCTCAGAGCGATGTCAACAGAAATCCTTCATAACAGACTTGATTCAAAGGAAATTCAGCTACTGTCATCCCGAAAGCTGCAGAGATTCTAACTCTAGTTTGCTATCAATCATGACTCAAGATTACAATTTTATTTAAGTTTCCTCCCTAGTATTCTATTCTAAACCAGTTTTTTTTGTTTAACTGAAGCTTTACTGTGGCTTAAATCCTTACTGCCTTCAACACATAAAGCAACAATAATCCTAATAAAAACTGTTATGAAGCTATTTTTTCATTAGGCTTTTTTATTCATCCTTCAAGCAGTTTCCAAGCTATACAGCAGTGCTGAACAGAAACATTCCAATTGGTCAAAGTTAATTTTGTGCATATGAAAAAAAGGTGAGAACAATGAAGATCAAGACTTTACTATGACCTGTTGTTGTCTTTGTGGGTATTTCAGATTTCCAAGACCACATTGGTGAGCCTGATTTTTAAAATTCTTTTTTCTTAGTGAAGTTCAAATATTAGATTCATAATAGATTTACAGAGGAAATAACATGGTTTAGTTTTTACACACTACTTAAAACAGCTAATAGATGAATATTGAAATGTAAATGACAGTATTACTAACAAACTAAGCACTGCTTTGTAAAAAACTTTAAGGTTTTTTTATGAAAAAAATCATTAACCACTAAGATATTGATCTCAACTCTGAAAAACTGAAGTTAAGTTATAGCAGTATAAACCAAATTATTGGATTTCAATGTCATGTTGCCACTAGTGCAATGTCATTGCTCAAGCCAATTTTATATAATATACACTTATTACCTGGTCTTATGGATTTTTCATCACTTTTGTGTATATTAAACTAGGCATATGAGATAACACCAAAGCATAATCACATTTACAGCTTGAGCTCTACTGTAAATAATTAAAGAGGTTTCATTCAGGTTTGCAGGTTTATTCCAAGAAAAAACAAATAAACAGAACCCCACAAGAGGGATTCCTTAAATTTTTAGAGACTGGGAAATTAAACTTGAGAGAACAGTATGAATTCAGCTTGGTCCACTGTTCATCCCTAACTCCATGAGCAGTTGGCATCAGATTTGAATTTCGAACCAGGTGGGCTTTGAGTATTTTTAAGTGTTCTTACGTGAAAAGTGAAAAAAACTCACCTGATCTAAATGGAAAGAGCCAAGCTTTCCCTCATAGCAGTTTTGCATTGTTTCTACCAAAACATACATTACAAACATTTCCACAAACCTGTGGCTCCTCTAGTCCATTAATAAACGCCCAAGCAGGTCAAATACAGAAGCTCATCATAACATTGCTATGAAGTAATAATCTGAAGAAAAACAATCTACCTTTAGTACTTAAAAAACACCAAATCAATGTATTCCTAGGGGTGTATATAAAAACATTATTTTGGTGGAATTTCCTTCTGTGCTGCAGTGTTCTCAAGAGCATTTGCTTTTTTGTGTCTCCTACAGGACAGGGCTGCTTCATTAGCAACAACAAAAAATTCATACAAAATACAGTTCTTCTATCCTGCACTGTTAAAAGGTCACTTCCCCAGTCACCCTTTTTTGACAAGAAAGAGATACAAAAAAATTACTCAACTTTGTTCTCTTTTAGTGCTGCACAAGAAGCTTTTAAGGGAGAAATCATTCTCATATGGAAGCCACACAAAGGGGCCACATGGAATATTGTGATTCTATGAACTAAATTACTCTGTTAGTGGGCTAATCTTTCATCTGCAGGGAACCAGGCTCTCTGATCCTTGTGCCTATTTTTACACGTTGCAAAACAGCAATAACACTGCAATACAATTCACCAGACTTGGCCATCAGCTTCAATTTTGGCTTGGACTCTCTAGAGAAGCACTGTTTTAAGCACATGTTAAAGCTCAAACTAACCCTCAAATAGTCATGCATTTGTTCAGATAATATCTGTGAGCAGGTTTCTCTGCTGCAGATTCAGCTACTGCTCATCTGTGTCTCCCAGGCCAGAAGAGTGACAAGAACCATCCCTGGCAGAGGAGCTCACACAAGTTTCACTTTCCTTGTGAACAAGAGGCTGGCATATGGACTAAGAGCAGCCTCACCTGTACACTGCACAGTCAGCACACAGGAGAAAATACAGAAACCCAATTCCTGATTTAGAGATTATTTTTGAAAAGCCCTGCTATAGTTTACAGCCATTTCGCATTTCCTGTAAACAATCCCAGCTTTCAACAGAAAAAATACAGTGGGGCTGCAGTGCTGCACATCACAGGAAGAGATGGTACATGATGGCACTTTGTCACAGAGCCAGCACCCACTCCCAGATTGCCCCTGACAAGGGAAAGGAGATTTCATGGTCCTCAGTCATCACCAAGTGTCTGGCTTCGAGTCTAAAGGGACATATTGAAATCTTCTCAATTCTGTCACATTTACTGAGCATCACAGCTGCTGTCAAAAGCATCTCTGAGGTACCAGAAGCAGACAGAAAGAAATATTAGACAGAAGGAATCAGGAGTAATTTAGCCCTGATACCTGCAAAAGCTCACATGGAAAAGGTCATCTCCCTGATCAATCCAGGCCATGTCATACAGGCTCATAAGTATCCACAGCTTTTGTTCAACCAGGAATATCAATCCTGAAAACTTTAACACTTCATCCTGCTAGAGAAGCTGATATATGAACTATTTATTTCAATTTCAAGTTCAGATGTTATTCTTACACCATCACTTCAAGTAAATTTTTTTCTATCATCCCTCACCATGCAGTCACTTGGCTTGTGAAAGCCAATGCTGCTTTTCAGAGCTGAGGAGTATTTGAAATCCAAACCTCAAATGTACAATTCGACAAATGAAAGAAAATTAATCCCTTTCACAAAATAAACCCTTCTCTTCCTTAAAGAGTCTTCTTAAAAGACTAACAAAATAATTAACTAGCAGTTAATTGATTTGGAAGAAGGGGGTTATGGGGGGCGTGTTTTTTTGTTCTTTTTTCTTAATAACATCAAACTCTAGAATTATGGCCTCCTATTGATATATTTCCTCAATAAATTCAAGCAAGTTTTAGAACATTTTTATCTTTCTGGAAATTTTAGGTTAGCGATTGGTCATTTTGAGGGGAGTAACTATTTATTCCTTTATATTTTATTCAAGATACCTCCTTTTATGCTGTATTCTACAATATAGCTCCATTTATGCTCTAATGTATGCAGAAAATACAGACATAATTAAAACTGGAAAAAAGCAACATATTCACTGCTCTGCCATTCCACGGGCTCAGCAAAATGTGTACGCACAAAACCTATACACCACCATACTCAATTTCTACTCTGTTTTTTTTTTTGACTCCCACTTAACAAGCCTGTCATTCCTCACAATGCTTTAACAACTTCGTATTTGTAGAACAAAATTTCTGTTTTGCATGATGCCGTTTTCACACTCTAATGCCAGGAAATGGGCTTCCCCCGCCCATGCTCCCAAATGTTAGTCTGTAACCTTTATTTTGTATTTATCTGTAGACTTTATTTCTTATTTCTATGTATAAGTGGTGAAATTTAAGGCAGCTGTCGCCACTTCCAGTGTATTCCACTGGTTGACAATGGGAACTCCATAGATGCCAAGGTGCTTTGAGCTTTTTTTCTTTTTCAGGGGAGGGGGGCTGAAATATGATTTCTGTTGGTATATTGCCCACAGAAATGCTTTTCCAGTGCTCCTTACTGTAACTGTGCATTGGAGTTCCTCAGACCAGGACTCAGCTACTACATGAGAGGCTGAAAGGCTGACACAGAGGAAAACACTGCCACAATTCATAGTAAATGTCCTTGTGGGCTCTGGAATGTTAATGTGCTGCATTCTGCAGTGAGGACAGGGCATCCAAATAGCTTCAAACTATTATAACAAGTTAAAAATTGTCCACTGGTAGCTATTTAAAGGTCATTAGTTACTTTATATATATATATAGTGCATGTATTCAGCAAGCAGAAATCTGGTACTACATTGTTGGCCATAAAGGGAAAAGTTGGACAAGTTCTAAATAGAGATCAAAGCCTGGGCCAGATCCTCAATTAAAGTCAAATGATTTATATTCATGCATACCAGCAGAGGATATTTTAGTGAGAGCAGAAGATTTTGTATCAGAGCAAGAGTTAAATGACAAACCACTAGTGGCGTGACTGTAATTCTAACTGTTCTTGTCCAAATATTCAAGAACTGAGTTGAACAAAACACTACACAACCCATGACACTGATTTTATGTGCCATCTCACTTGCTTATAAAATGTATGCTCTTTTTGGCTTCAGAAAAATGAAACTTCACAATTAATAGACAATGACAGCAATGTGTAACCTGCTCCCACCTTTAAAACTGATCTGTGTATCCCCACAAGCAACGTCACTCACAAGCAGCAAAAAAACCTGTGTGTGGGAGTACAGTAAGATGCAACATTTGTGGTTAGCAATTTCTATGGGTTTGGACAAGATATTTGAGTATCTTGAAAAATACTGATTTGGTTTGTTTTGGTTTTTTTTTAAGCTAAAAAAAGGAAAATAGCTAAGTGATGTTTTAATAAGGTCATAACCCTGAGGAGAAAATTATTTCATTTCCTTAACAATGAAAAAAAGTTATGATTCTTTCTGCTGCTGTTATTAATTTGGCAATGCTTTGGTTTTCATATACATATGCTGCATAGTAATAAGTTCCTTTCTAAACAAACAGTATCAAACAGTGGAAAAAGGCTTAACAAAAAAACCTTCAGGTTTTAAGTTTGTGAGTGAAAGGAAAAGATAATAGGTTGCCCAGGGCAGTAGTAAAACTGAAAATATCTTATCAATTTTACATGGTTATCTTATTGTGATTTACAGGGTTGGGTTTGCTTGACAAATAATCCTACATTCTACAATAAAAAAACAAAACAAAACAAAAAACAACCAAACAAAAAACCAACAAAAAAAGTATTTTCTGCTCTCTGATGACAAATAGAGGAAAAACTGAGAAAAAGAGTAAGAGAAGAGGATATTGGATGAAGAGGAACTGAGAAAACCTATCAAAACACAAGTAAAGCAAAAAGGAATAAAACAGGCTTTATACAGTTCATATGGATTAAGACCCACATATTTGTAATTCTGAAAAACAGAAATTAATGCTGGAAACATTTGCTGAACCATATTTGCACTTTTTCTTTTAAAGGTCAAAGAGGTGTATAATGGTTTTGCAAAGAGACAAAAAAAGTCACTGTAATAATGTCTGTTACTTACTATACTTGCTCTGTAACACTAAACCAAAGAGCAATGAACTGTACTTTTGGAAACTCTAAGGAATTGTCTTTTATAGCTGAAAGGTCAAAAAAGAATATGGGAGACCAGCTATTAAGTTACATGGTCTTTATGTATCGTTCACAGTTTGTCAGTGAATTTACAGGGAATTCTGTGCTGGAGAACAGAGATAGGCCTTGTTCCCTTTTAGTGTTTAAGTAGGAGAACCCAAGCCCTTTGGCGTATAACTCTCCCTCCCAACACACACAATCTTTCCAGCATATTTCCCTGCTCTAACATTTCTGTACCTATTCAAAATGAACACAAGCCTATTTCATAAGCACTTCCCTTCTCCTTTTGCAAAGCAGGAGCTGGCACAAGTGCAGGCTCACAGCAGAGCTGGGTTAGGGCAGCTGGCGAGCAGCAGCCATCCCAGTGCTCCCGTGCCTTGCGAAGTGCTGTCAGTCCATGGGAAAGCTCTGAAGCTGAATGAGATGGTGGGAGGGGCGGTGACAAAGGAGCTGAACTGGGAGTGTCATCAATTTAGGCTGCACTCAAAGCCTGGACATCTTGTCTGAGGCACATCACTGAGATCCTGTTTCACTGTGCTGCTGGGCAGGGACTGCTGCACTTCCTTTCTGCCCAGTCAGAGGAGCCTGCAGATCAGGTATGTCCACAAAGAAAGGTTCCACAAAGAAAGGTTCTCTACACTTGGACACTGAACTGTTGGGATCTTCAGTGTTGAACTCTACAACTGATTACCTGGTGCACTCCCAAGAGCAGTTTCTGTGACCTTTGCCTGCTTTCTGCACAAGGGATGTGAACCAAATCAAACCTTCTACACCCCCTACATCAAAGGGTCATGTGGCAGTGTTCTTCTTTAGATGCTTTGTCCAGTTTAGAGCTAGCTGGCAGATATTGCCCCCAGTCAGTCACAGGGAGAAACCTCACTCAGAATTCCAGCTTTGGATCCTCCCTGGGAAATTCAAAATGATGTAAAATTAAGTTTTTTACAAAGGAAATGCCTCGCAGCAGTCACTGCTTGACCATTATCGACCAAGATTAACATTGTTTCTTTCACTGAGGAGAAAACCAAGCCAACTGCTGGGTTATTGTGGAAAACGCTGTAACTATCATTTCTGGAGAACAGGAATGTTGATCCATCTGGCTCATTAGGAGTCTGGGCTCCAGTTAATCCAGGTCAAAGCTGTTTTACTTCTGCGCAGTGAAAACCATTTTGAAAAGTTCTGAGCAGTGCCCACAGGTTGAGACAAACAGCTATGCAGAGCTTTGAGCACAATTTACGTGCAACAAGAAGAATAAAGAGCTTTCTGCCCTATGTGCCATGAAATAATAGATCTGAACTTGTCAAGGCTCATTCTTGATTACATTGTTGTGTTCAGAAATTATTATTATTATCTTTATGTATCATTGAAAAGCAGTTCTAATGATTACAGGGGACGACAATTTGGAACACTTACACTGAGAAAATAACCAGCTAGAATGGTGGCTCACTAAAATAAACACGAAATGGAATTAACAGAGTAGTCCCAAGGGAGATATTGAGGAGCAAACCCCACAGGTTGCTGAAACAAAATAATAAAATAAAATAAAATAAAATAAAATAAAATAAAATAAAATAAAATAAAATAAAATAAAATAAAATAAAATAAAATAAAATAAATAAAAATTTCTAAATTAAAGTTTTCAGTAAGTTTTTGTTTGTTTGTTTGTTTTAGAAAATGTGTGGTTCTATAACTCTGTTCTAAATTAAATATGCTTAGGACACTCTTTCTAAAGCAAAGGTATATTACAGAATAACTTGGGCTACAAGGAAGGCCATCTAGTCCAACACTGTTCTCAAAGCAGGGCCTCCTCCAGAGCTGGATCAAGATGCTCAGGGCAGTGTCCAATTGAGTTTGGAACCCTTCCAAGGGAGGAGATTCTACAATCCCTCTGCTTCACTGACAACAGCCATAGTAAAAACCAATATTCTTACTGTCTTGTCAACATTTCAATTTCAAAAACCTGTTTCATCCTTTCTCTGTGCACTCCTGAGAAGAGTCTGACATAATTTTCTTCATAACTATCTATTAGACAGGAATTAGGTCCCTTCATACCCTTTTCATGGCAATTTACTACAGTAATTTTAACTTTCATGACTAGGCAGAATACAGTTTTGCACTCAGTACAGTTCCCTTCAGTTTTCTAATTATGAGATTTTAGGCCTTTCTCAATTTGTAATTAACTATGGACTAGTTTTTAGTAAAAGGAGAGCATCCTATATTCAAATAATTTCTCTCTTACACAAAATATATACATGTCCACAGTATATTAAATTCTTAAACCTGTCTGAAATTACCTAAGTTCTCTAAAGATGCCTGAAATAGACTCAAATATTGGTCAGGGAAACCACGAGAGGCAAAGTTAAGCTGAGTTAAGTAGAATGCTTATACAAAAACTGAGTTAAGTAACATGCCTATATAATATTGAGAATAATACATTTGTGACATGGTTCTTGAAACCACTCTTCAAATTTTGAATGAATGCTGTCTGTGTTAACAGGAAAAGGGGGAATCCATGATTGTCAAATGCATATTTGAATCAGTTCCTGACTGAGCTACACACAATCTCAGTGCAAATCTTCTGCAAGTTTGATGTTCTAAATCAAGAAGATTGTTAAATGTGCAAATACCTTTTGAGTCATTTGTAGGGCAGCTAGAAAGAAGGGAGAAGGGCTTTTATCTTAGATCCAGAATGCTCTATACTATCAAAGTACATAATAGAAAATTGATTAGTGAGAGGAAAAATGGCAAAAAGAAATTATATACCACGGATATTGAAGAGTCAAATTGCACAGAACGAGGAGAAAGCAAAAAAGGAATTTTTCTTTGTTGGCTGAGATTCCTCCAGAAGTCATCTCTAAAGACCTAAGTGTGAATATTTCTTCAAGGCATGGCAAACCCTGACATGGGCTGGAAAGGCCAGTAAGGCTCATGCTCTAGCAGTGAAATTGAAATGAAAAGTTATTAGCCAAGGGTAAATTTGCAAATTCCCACAACATCTTGGGGAATGTTGTGGGAATTTGCAGATTTGTGAGCTCTCAAGAGTAGAAAGGAACTACAGTGCAGTTTTGAGGACTTAATGGGAGCCAAATAATAGCAATTTTGACCAGGCAGTGAGATCACTTCCTCCACAAGCTCCAAGACAAGGAGAATCATCACAGACACTCTCCACATTATGATTTAAGTCAAAGCTGTTATCAAAAGTCTTTGAACACAGGACTGTTGTACTCATCTCAAGCATATGAATAAACCAGAGAAGCTTCACTCAATGAAGTTTAACAGTAAATGGTCAAGTGAAAAGGCTTTTAAGTTTATAAATACTTCATAGAATTTTAACACTAAAGGTAGCATACATTAAATATGAAAGCCATACTGAATTTCCCACTTTCTCTAGGAAAATGCATCATATAATGTTTCAAAACACTGGGAAATACAAGCACTTTTTCACCTAATATCTTCTCACACTTGAGAATGTGCATTAGGTACACAGGAGAAATTTCTGTTTTTCTCTATCACCTGTTTCTTCAGTATCCAAGTAAAAAGCAAAAAGGAGCACTGAAAACACAGTAAAAGAAATTGAAGATCCCTAAAGAAAAGAGATAGGAGTTTTTGTCAAGGATCAAAAGGGGATTAAATCTATATGGTCAGTCAGGGAATTATTCTGGTAGAAGAGATTTACTGTAAAACAAAATTGGCTCACAGCTGAAGATGCTGGAAAGTCTGAAAAGCCAATACTGAGGAGCCATCAGATCTTCCCACCCAATTATGAGAAACACTTATTTTTCTTGTCTCAAAGAATGAGCCATACAATGAGATTTATGTTCTTATGAGATAAAGTGTCAAGTAATATAGGTGACAACAGTCATTTTAGCAGATCAAGAGGCAATATTATCAATACTATGGAAATTAAATCAACAGTAACTCCTGTTCCTTGCCTGATGACTAAGACTCCATCAGAGAAGATCTTTTTCTGTTTTGTTCTCTTGTGGTGCTAGTTTTTTTGAAAGCAGAAAGGGAATAAGATCCTTTCAGACAGAGTGAAGGATTAGTGCATCGTGCTGGTGATTTGGGATCAAAACTGGCATTGTAACTGCTAGGACATTTCTTAGCAGTAATGAGGAGGCTGTCTGAAAAAGGAAGAGAGGAATTCAATATCAGTAGTCACAGTAAACCATGTTACTACTTCAAAAGCTGTAGTTCCTGACAATAAAGAAAGAGAGAAAAGAAAGGCTTAGCAGGACATTTACCAGCAGTCCCATTACCTGTGGGCAAAGGCAAACAAGCCCAGTCCATTTGCCCATTTTTTGTGCCAAGCCATAACAGGCCCCATAACATTTTTATTCAAAATATGTAAAAATCGAATCTAATTTTTTACAGGGAAGTGGGAGGAGGAGGGCAAAAGGACAATAATGGCAAAACAATTGGCAAAAGAGGGCCAGTGCCCTGCAGTTGGCAAAGCAGTTTATGGGCAATACAACTCAAACAATGAAAAGTGGGAGCAGTCCTGAACTACCTCCAGCAGCCCTGGCCCCGCACAACTCAGACATTCCTTCTCCCTCCCTCAAGCCTCTAGTGAATAGATCTCTGTTTCAGAAGTGTGTGGGCCTGTCAGGCTTTGGCCTCAGCCCCAGTCTGAGCAGCAGCTTTCCCTCTGTGGTTTTCAGCCTCTGGTGTTCGAGGTGGACATGTCCAACCCCACAGAGACCTGAAGGCAGCACCTGGAGGAGCACCAGTGCTGGAGACAGAGCTTCAGTGAGAACAAATGAGACCCTAACAAGTCCTTCCTGTCCATAAATGAGGCTCGAGTTGAAGACGTTTAATACAGTGTGACGTCTAAATTAACTTAGTCTGTGATTAATTGAACCTATCACAATTTATGCATAATCTGTAATTTATACCATGCTGCACCAAGCAAGCATGTGGTTTATTGTACACACAGAACAAGATGATTTAGATTATAAGGGACGTGGTGAAGCGACATACAGCAGACCTGTCAGGGAGGGAAAGGGAGGAGAACTAGAAAGGGCTCTGAGTGAGAGACCTGTGCTTTCTCATCCATGGTACCATACTCCCTTTTTTGAAAGCTGTAACTCCAGCAGCACGGTCTTGCAAATCTCCCTGCCAACCAGCCTGAGAAGACATGGTGACACAAGGATGCAAATGAGAAGTAGAGAGAGTTAAAATGAACTCCCAGATCTGCTACTCCTGTTCGTATTTCTATAGGGTTTTCTTCGCCTTACGTTCTCATGCAAACTCTTCACTGGCATGCATTATCATGACAGAGCTCTGTGGCTGACCTGCATCTCAGGTCTTTCTTCCAAACCTCTCTGGCTGTGTTCTGGATGTCTTCTTCTCTCCCTTTGCCCCACATCCTAGTGCAGCTTCAAAAAGCCTTCCTGATTCTGCTTTTTCTTCAGTTCTTACTGTCCCCAACATCCCCTATTCTTCAGGCAGGCTACAATTACCATGATATTTGTATCCTCAAAACAAAACCTTGTAAATGTTCTGTAAATACATAAATGCACTTCTTTTGTTGGAAATATGAGAAAATATGAATGCATGAATAAATGACCCCACAAACTGGAGGTGCAAGTTGCCCCGCTGGTGTTTGAATGGCTTTGAGAGCCAGCTCTGTCCTCCTGGCCTCCATAAAGAAATCTTAAGGCAGGAAGGCTCTGTGCATAAGGAAATCTGGGGTAGTGGCTGCATTAGCCACAGAAACAAAGGGATTCACTGAGTTTCTGGTGCAATTCTGACTGGGTTGCAGCACTGACATTTTTGTCTGTTAAAAACGATGATACTGTTAACAGTCAGGGCCCCATAAGGGGCTTCTCTGCGTGAAGTCAGGCTTGAGTGTTACACTTAATCTGCAGTTACATTTTAAATTGCATTTATATTATAGCTTAATTGAAGTGTGCATACGATTTCCCACAAACACTACTTTCAGCTGTTATACCATATCAATAATAATTAGAACGATTTATACATTCATTCCACTCAGATCATGTGTGATATGCTTCAGAATAACTAGATCTTTCAACAACAGCTGTAATGGCTAATAACTGTCACTACCATCACATGAGGTGCTTGAAGCTTCATAAACTCACCTCCAGGATTCTTTCTTGCAACATCTTTGATCATTTTCAGCTATGATTGCAGCCCTGGCTACACCATGACAACTTCTCTTTTCATACAGAAAATACATTCTTGCTCTCTTCTGCCAACCTAATTTCACTATTCAAATTCATTGACTAAAAAACTAACCAGGTTTTTGTTTACAGTGATTACAAATTCATAATCCCATCTGGGCCTCAGAATTTTGCTCAGCACATTGGCAATTAATATCCAATTAATGCTTGTAGACCCACTGATTGTATTACATATCTACAAAGCAGACTGCTGACACATTCATTTATATTTCACAGCACACTGCAGGCTATATGGTACAGAGAGTACATTAAAAACTCCTAGAATATTCCAGACTCAGGTACAAGAACTCCCCAGGAACATATTCCCACCAAAACAACGAGACGAAGAACTAAAAAAACACCATAAAACCCCAAAAACCAACCCCACAACAATAAAACAAAACTAAACCAAAAAAAATCCTTGGAAAAAAAAATCCTTGGAAAAAAAAATCCAGGGTTTTTTTACTGTGTAGAAAACAGAAAATTAAATCATCATAGATAAAATGTAATGCCTGGTATTTGGCAAAGGACTCAGGCAATTGCAGAGAGGTGTGCTGTTTCTGTGTGAGAAAGAAAGTGGATCAGTAACTAAAAGTAACTTCCCATGGCTGGTCACAGCTGTAGGTTTAGCTCTAGACCAAAAACCAGGCTTCAGTGGATGCAAGTTACAATACAAAGCATTACAAAACAAAATAGAGATGATGCAAATTTGTATGATGTAAAACTGAAACAGAATATAACTTTCAAAGAAGTGATATTGATTTAGGGAATCTTGGAAACTGTGACATGCACGATACATTTTCTCTCTGGCTCAAAAATATTATGCCTTAATGTAAAGCTGTTATATAAGAGTACAAGTTTCCAAAAAGAGTCCTCAGGTTTCTAATAGGTTCCCAGCTGGAAGCCTTTCCCATTAGAATGGAACTGAATGACTTCTGATTATAAATAAATATTTCCAATACCTCACTTCAAATGTCTTTTTCTAAATTTTTGCATTTAACTGAGCTACACATTCATGTAATCACAGAATATGCTACTGAACTGTTCAAAAAGCAGCTAACTCTTTCTTTGCTGCACTTTAACAAATAAAAATAACATTAAAAATAGGGCTTAAACTCAGGTGACATAAACAAATATAGCCTGGAAAAATAATTATCATCTCTTATTAGTTATTAAAAACACCCATGGTGTCTTGTTACTAGAAAATAATCAGGAGGCATATTGAAGTTGCTATAATAACAGAAGATGATAACAAAAATTACCTAAACATAAGACAGATACAGAGAAAGATGGAACTAACAGAATTTATATTCATCTAAAGGATTAAAGTGGTAAAGTCAACCACAGTACTTGTATGAGAGACACATTGACTGTACACTCAATAACAGCATTCATTTGGAAGGCAACAAATATTTTAAAGGGCTTACTTTTATTCCTCTGATTTTGAATTAAAGACATCAAAAAATAAAATCTCAACATGTTTAAATCTATATAACCTAAAGGTCTCTCAGGTTTTTAAAAAAATTTTTGCACTCAGAGTAAATTTGCAACAAGTGTTCAAAATAATAACCATATTTTCACAGAATACAAATCAAATTAAAGTAGTACCTTAGACAGTTTGCTAACTTCTAATTTTTAAATAACTTCCAAAAATATGCTGATACTACTGCAGGTGTTTGCTGCATATATTTAAGTAGTTTTTAACTTGAATAAATTTAAAACACAATGGACATTCTATAGTACATAATAATTTAACTCAATGGGCTTTCCAGTAAAGGGATGTTCTGATAAGCTAGAATTCAGATGAATACATCCTGAAAGATCAGCTCTAAATTGATTTGCAGCTAGTTTATAACATGGGCACACAGGCAAATAAGGACAGTTTTGATTCTTGTGTGCACACCCTGCAAAAACCTGGCATCAACAGAACATGAGAGATCCCAAATCTCCCTTTAAAACCACCTTCCACACTAGTCAGACAGGCTGCTGGCAGACAAAAGCACTGAAAGAGCTGGTCAGAGTCACTGCAAAGTGACTATTGATTATTTGAGAGAGGCCTTTGTGATTGTGGGAGGCTCTGGAGGAAGGGGAAGAAAGTAAATGGCATTTATTTTCAAATAAAGCAAAGAATATTTGGGTAATCTGGGAAAGCAATGAAGCAAATCCTCTAAAAAACCTGCAAATTATCCTTGAAATCATGTCCTAACATATGAAAGAAAAGAAAAGAAGCTGACTGGGAGTGTAGACAGCCTAGTTTTATAAAGGAAAGTGATGCCTGACCAACCTGACAGCATTTCATGGAGAGGTGACTGGTTCAGTGAGGGGGGGGGACAGCACTAGATGCTATTTATCCTGACTTCAGCAAGACTTTTAACACTGTCTCCTATAACATTTTCACTTAAAAAACCCTGGTTTGGGGGTTTAGTAATGGAGTAAGTGGCCAGTGGGTGTATTGAAAACTAGCTGAACTGCTGGGCTCAAGCTGGGAGCTGGTTGTAAAATGTCTGTCCAGGAATCTGACAGAAGCCTTGTGCAGCTCAAGAAGGGAAAGCACAAAGTTCTGCACAGAGGGAGGAACCACTGCATGAACCAGTAGAAGCTGGGGACCAAACAGCTGGAAAACAGCTTTCCAAAAATGGTTCTGGTGGACATGAAGCTGGGCACGAGCCAGCAATGTGCCCTGGCAGCAGGGAAGGCAAATGTTATCCTGGGCTGCATCAGGCAGACTGTTTCCAGCAGGATAAGGGAGATGATCCTTCCTCTCTGCTGAACCTTGCTCAGACAAAACCCTGAGTCCAGTGCCGGGCTCCCCAGTATGGACACACTGGAGTGAGACCATGGAAAGGCCACAAAGAAAGGACAAAGTGATGGGAGCATGCTGCAGATGAGCAAAGGCTGAGCAAACTGGGACTGCTCAGCTGGGAGCTGTGAAGGTTCAGTGGGATTTTATCAGTAACTAAATATTTGATGGGAGGGAGCAGAGCAGAGAGAGTCAGACTCTTCTCTCCAGTGCCCACTGGCAGAAGGAGAGACAATAGGCATAAATTAAAATTTAGAGGAAATTCCATAGATACTTAAGAAGAAAAACAGATTTTTGTGAGGATAGTCAGTTGCTGGGACAGGCTGTGGAATCTCCATCCTTAGAGATATTTAAAACCCAAGCTGACATTACCCTGAGCAACCTGCTCTCACTGACCCTGCTCTGAGCAGGTAATTAGAGTAGATGATCTCCAGAGGCATCTTCCAGCCTCAGCTGCTCTGCAAGTCTGTGAAATATCATCAGTTTATAGGCTGAGCAACAGTTTCTGGAAGCACTCCAAGACAGACACAACACCTCTTAGGAACTCATAATCCATCAAAAAAAGCCTCCATAGATTGACTTATTGCACCAGGAAAAAATGAATTCCTTGGTTACTATTTAGGGCTAAGACATTTTTCACTTTCTAGATAAGAATTTAACAGATAAGAAGCAAATAACCTTGGTGGCTACAGTAGGCAGATTTAGGGAAAAAAAAACCTCTGTCCACATTTTGAACAAGTCCTTGTTCAAATCACATCCTTCCTTCAGTTAGGGGGAGGATTATTGGTCAAGTAAACTTTGCTTCACATTTGCCTGCAACATGTCAAGTGCAAAATGAATCAATTCAGCAGTAGCAGCAGCTGTGAAGAGTTGGCAAAATGACTGTTAAATCAGCTTAAGATAACATGCAATAATTAGCAAGCCTTATTGGGGGAGGAAAGGGCTTATTTAAAGGAGCTAAAGCAGTACAGCAATGGATGCGGATGACTCAGAGAAATGGAAAAACAGCAAAAGGACTAAAGAGAAAATAAGAGAGCTGACAACAGTATTTGTAGAAAAGAGTTTGGGCTTCACAATTCAGCTACTATTCCCTGAGAAAAATAGGTTTGTCCTTACAAGATGAAAGGGTGAATGTTACTGTCATTCAGTTTCTTTCAAAAGAAACATAAAATGTTTCCAATTATGGTTTTTAGCTGTAACAGTTGAAAAACATTATTAAGTTAGCAACTGTGCTAAACCCAGCAGTAATTCTGAATTGATTCTGTAAAGACATGCCTTGTTTTGAACAGGAAATAAAGATGGACAATATAATCCAATAGATTGGATTGCCTTCCTTTCCCAAGGCAAAAATGTGCCCCAGCTTATATTCTCTGAAGCTTTACATCAGTCAGGTAATTGGGACAGAAACACCACTTCACTGAGGACAACTTTTACTCCTAATAGAGGAATTTGATATAACTAAGTACAAGTTCTACTTATGTGCCCTCTAGAAAGCATCTTGATGCACGTAACCTCTTTCAAACCTATGCTAGTATCACTGAGCCATCCTGTAGGCAAGGATACAGGTATCATAGAACTTCAAACAGTTACAGAAAAAAAAATCAGATTTAGGATGATTTCTTTTATTTATAAATATAAATTTATTTACAGTAAGTTCTTTGTTTACAGTTAGTGTTACACATTCTACTGTTAGATATCTGCTCTTAGAATCCACCCTTTATTTCACAGTTTTAGTTTCCCTCCATAATTCTTGCTAGAGCTTTTAATACTGATTTATTTAATTATTAGGAAGAACAGAAAGGTCAGAATGAAGCCTACAACATGCTTGTCCTTTACAGACTGCTATAAAAGGAACTGTTCTCATGTTTTGGCGAGAAAACAAGAATTCGTTTTCGTGAAAAGTTACTTGGCTTCACCTTTGGTTTCCATTCAACATCCAGTGCTACCAAAACTTTCTCCTCTGTAAACAGAGTATAAGCAGAGCAAACACTTTAATTTGGATCTTCTGCATTTTTGGAGCGTGAGTAACCATCAGCCAACCAAGCATTTATAAATGTGATCTTAGAATTCAGTGTAAAAATATACTGATCTCTATTTCCAGAGTGGTTGGCAGGGCTTGAAGGGTGGGGCAGGGAATAAAATATGTACCAAATCACATGATAAGAAAAGGTCAATGGTAAATAAAGTCAAATGAATAAAAAAAATACTGTTGTATTCCTGAAATCCAATGCAAAATAATTTGGGGTTTCTTAAAATCTTCATTAAAAGCAGCACAAAAAAACACTAAACTGAGTTTTTTGAGTTAGTAAGCCTGTACACATCATGTCCACAAGTCCACCACAGGTTTGTAACTTCTCAGTTTCCTCTTCCCCTTCATTTCAATTAGCAGGTGCCCTAATTAACTGGTCAGGATTGTCTTTGCTAGTCCTACCTGGATCTCTCTGCAGCAAGGAGAGCCTCTGCCCTCTTGCCCAAACAGACTTGCTTATGTTTTCCTTTTTTATTAGTTGGTCAGCTTTGGAATGAGTTAGACAGCCAGGGAAGGCTGGGGACTCCTACTTTCTAAGCCCAGGAATGTGACAGGATAGCTTTATGTCTAACAGCATTTTCCCTGTGTCAAAGAAATGGACACAAACACTCCCAGTTATTGCTATCAACAGTATCAGACATTTACATCAGAACATGTCCCAGACAATCCACCACCCAGTAACTTCATGAAGTGCTCTTTAACACCTCCAACAATGCTAGCTAATTAATGTTATTAATGTTTTAGAAAATACAGTACTTGCATTAATTTTCCCCAAGTTCAGCAACAGCTAGGTAGCTTTGAGGTTTGTTCAGAGTGAAATACTTCATAAACAGTCTTTTCCAAATAAAAACTTAAAAATACTGGGGTTAGGGGGCAACCAACACTGAGACAACAAGGTGAAGGGTATTTTGAAGCATTTGTGTGTGATGAGCACAGAGAGGCTTAGGAGAGAGGAGGACAGATGAACAGAGACCTCAGATTCCTAAACAACTTCTTCGATACACACAACATCAGCAGAGCGCGAGCTGTGTCAAAGCAGTAATAGATTTCACTGCAGAAATGTTTCTTATGAGAAGCCTGTACCTGGTTAGGACCTATAAAGAAATCCTTTCTTTCTTTCCTTGCTTCCCCTCCCACCCCTTGGTTTTCTCCAGCCGCTGCAGTCCATGACCTTCACAGGGAAACGCTTCTGCTTTGACAACAGGCTGCAAACCTCCAAGGACTAGCAGGGATTTCTGGGAGAGAAAACTGTTGCCTCACTCACAATCCAATCAAAACCTGAATGTACCAAGTGAAAAATAAACCAAGGACATCATTATTCTGCTTCATTGTGATTTGGCTTGCCTTCAAATTTCATACTCTGTGTATCTGAAATAGCAGCAACACCTCCATTAGCTGGGCTTTTCAACACTTTAATCAAAGTGTCTTTCAGAATAAAAAAAGCAGAAATGTCAAATTCCAATCACCCTTTAAATTCCCTCAATTCCCTGTGCTACAGAGAATTAAAGCCTTACCTGGGGATAATTTCCTGTACAAACCAGCGTGCAGGCACGCAGATGCTCTGCCATGTAGGCAGGCCCCAATTTTAGAACATGGCAAGCCCAGAGGTGGTGGGACAGGGAGGCTCCCCTGCAGGCATCCCATGCTCGTGGCCACGCTCCTGCACCCAGTGAAGCTGATTTCTCATCAGGGATAACAACTGTCAGACTTTATAATAAATACAGGTTATCGTGTGTCCAGCTGAACAATGCTGTATACTTCCTCCAGTGTGCATTATCTGCCCTTCTTCTTTCCAAGTTTTTATTAAAAATATCAGATGTTGGCATTTCTGTTTTTACTGGGACACTCTGAAGGGCCAAGAGACCCAGAGTTTTTCATTGGCATCCAGAGGAATGAAGTGGTCTAAAGAAACAGGCACACAAGGTTTGATTAACCTGACTAAAACTCATTTTCTCTCTCATTCTGGGGTGCTTGCAATACCTCTAGGTCCCCAGAGGTCTTGCCAAAGATTTTAGCAAAGGCAAGCTAAGCAAAATGCAATATTCTGGATCAACATTTAGGTCATTTCTACATACTGAAGTTTTTTAAGCTTTTTTTTTTCTTTTTTAAGGAACCCTAAAACCATTATGTTACTTCATAGGAAACTACTCTAGGGGGAAAAAAAAACACCCTTAGGACTAACATATTTCTGTAATAGTTTCTTTGAGGAAACTTTTACAACTGTATCTTCTTATTTTATTATCATTGAAATTATGCTACTTTCTTTCTGCTGAAGATAATAATCCCTTAAAAGTTCTTTAAGAAAGAAATTAAGTATAATTCTGGCATGTTAACTGTTATCTTCTATGAACATATCCAAAATTACAAGAACATATGCTTCTGCTCACATAATACTATTTCTTCTACACATTCTCATAATATTTAAAAACTATATTTGCTCTTGAGAATAAAAGACTGCATACAACTAAAAAAACCCAACAGATAGATTTGTATCTTTTAAAAATACAGAATTAAAGAAATGACCAGAAAATCTCTCAAATAACATCAGCCTCATGTTCTAAATAATATCCCATAATACAACTAGCAAGAAGAACCAAGAAAGTTTATGACTTTCTGGAAATGCAGCTTATCTGTCCTTCAAAACACATAATTAAAAATGTTCTGACTTGTTGCACATGTGGTAAGTAACCTAGAAGGGAAGTCTCTGTGGTCTTTGCAGTGAGTACCCTGAACCCAAACAACTCCTTTGCTCCATGCGTTTTCCTGGGAAGATGAAGGATCTTGTTCCTCTGTGCAGAACAGTTGGCAAGATGTTCTGGAAAGCCACACTCCATTAACCATTATTCCTGCTTTCCACACAGCTCAGTCTTTGATAAGGCACAATTACCTAAAATTCCCAATGTGGTTTTGCTTCCCCTGGCAGTGATACAGAATCACCACAAGTGCATCTCCTGCAACAGCAATGTGATGCTACAAAGCTCCACTAAATTTATTGAGAAGTCTTTATCCAGCAGTTAGCTATAACACAGTACAATGGTTATCCTCCTAAATGATAATTAAGCTTTGGGGTAAAATTTAATTGAAAATGTACTGTGAAAATCAACAAGTCAGCTCTTTCAAATTGAGGCCGCTTGGTTCGAAATACTGTTCAATGTGATTTTGTCTCACAGTAATCCATGACAAAAATATATGAGTCTAATCCTGTTTCCTCTGGAGATCATTTAAAAACACTTAACCCCTTGGACAATTTGGTTTGAATAATTTCACATTGTTCAAATATTTGTCAATAATGTGTTATTAGTCAAGTGTTTTAACTTTTTTCTACAAATACTGTATCTTTTCGGTAATAAAAACAGGATCTTATCAGCAACTATTCAATTTGTAAAATAATTGACTTGTTTCCTTTTAAAAAAAATTTATATTTTCACAGAATGTAGCATGCTGTTAGAATGGGAATTCTTTGAATACAGTCCCCTGATCAATAATCATGTTGGAGGGATCTGTAGGCAGCTGTGGTGGCCATGGGCAGCCAGAGGACCGGGGCTGAGGGAGCTGACAGAGGGTGAGGGTGAGGAAGAACCCTCCTGCACTAGCTAGGGTGTGACTTTGCAAGAAGTTCTCTCCTTACAACCACGATCCAAAGAAGTTTGCTGCCATGCTCCTCCCATCTCCCTGGGCTGTCTTGGGCCACAGCAGACCATGTGGCCCATCAGGAGGAGCCTGCCAGGCCAGCATTCCCCTGCAAGGCGTGTGCGTGTCACAGGGCTCCTTCTGGAGGAGCTCCGGTGTCACCCCGGTGCCCCACGCACCCACTGTGAGTCAGTGCCCACCAGCCGGACCCCGAGCCTGGCTTTGAGTCAGCCTCCTCCAAAAGGGATGCAGGGCACAGCCCTGGGTTGGGCACTGCTGCACAGCAGGGAATCTGACATCTGGGAATTCACTGCAGAAATTTCTGGTCTGAGCTGAGGTGTGAAACTGGACGGACCCTGGCTGAGGAACATCCATGGCATCCTCTAGGAGACCCCTTGTGGCCACCAGCTTTCAGGCAGGATTAATTTCTTTTCCATGCTGGATGATTAATTCTATTTTTAGTCACTACTTTGTGCAAATCCAAGCAGAGAAAGAGGATGCCTGTGTGTGTGACTGCAAGCAGAATTTGGTTCCATGTCAAAATAAGGACACAGAAAGAGGATTATATCTGCTAGAAGGGAGAAATACAGCATATGATATTGAATCCCCTAGGGAAACCGACTTCTGAAATGAAGTTCCCAGTAATCTCATCTTAATTAAAACAAAATGAAATTTATGATCTCTCATTTCCCTGCCACTTTATTATTTAGGTGTCATTGTCAAAGACTTTGCAGAAATCGAGGAAGAGACAGCAGCTGCCCCAAGGAGCTTCCAGTCTGTCTCAGGAAGAAGTAAACACTGAACATCTCAGGAAAAAAAGTAAAGCCCTTGGCAATGAATAAATACCTTTGTATTTCACAAAGGTCATTCTTAGCTAAAGTGAGACAACTCAGGGAATGAAGAACCCATCTTTACTGCTGTGGCTCAGGGGAGAAAAGAACACAAAAGAGGTGAGTGCAGAGGTGGATGAAGGGTTGAAGAGGGGCCAACAAGAAAAGAGAAAGGATGGATTTAAAAACAATACAAATGTTTAAGTGACCACTTTCACCTTTAAAAGCAAAAAGTTTTCATCCAATATGGAAAGAAAAGCAAAGGAAGCAAAGACAACAAGTAAGGGATGTGACATGTCCTGAATGAAGGCAGAGGACAAATTTGGGAACATTATTTTGGGCACACCTTGTCACAAAGTGCAGATAGAGGTTTTTCCATTTTTATTGAAATAAAGCTATTAAAACCCCCCTGAAAATATTATAGAAAATTATATAAAGAAAAATGTCATGCTCTTTTAAAGAGTGAGGATACAGCTGAGGAAATCCATTTAGCAAAATAACTCCCAAAAAGTGCTAGGACATCACCCTTTCATTTTAGATATGGACAGACTTACATAACATAATTTAGCAAGTGATTTAATGGTTCTTGTCATGAATGCTATTCATCTGCTAGATGCAACTCTGGTTTCTATTCATATTTTACAAAACCTCTATCACAACTATTTTTTTTTTTTCATCTACTAATCTTCTTAATCTTCTACATTTCCAGAGTGAAATTACAACTTTTAAACTAAGCAGTAAATATCTTTCCCCCTTACTTAGCACACACCTGCCCAGCTTTGCCTGTGGCACCATCTCTGCCCTAAGGCTGAGGAAAAGAAATCTGGGCTGATAATGTGATTTCCCTTGGAAAGGGAGTATATAGAAAAGTGAAGAAGACAAATTATCCTTATTCCTCTCTAAAGAATCCTCTTGCTAGCCAGGACTAAAGCCTCTTAGGAGAAACTCAAGACATTTCTTCTTCCCAACTGCTCCTCCAACCTTTTCAGAAGTTAAGAAAACTTTCTCATAATTATCAAGTTTGTGATAATGATGCTCTCCTTGTTCTATCTTACTTGAACTTCTAGACTGTGTCAAATAAGTAAAAAATGTTATCACTGAAGAAGCTCTCTAAGCAGTACAAAACTGTCTGGAAAATTAATAGCTAATTCAAGTTTTATTTATTGCTCAAAAAGTAATGTTTGACTTCATCTTGCAAAAAAGGAAAGCAAATATGGCATAAGATCACATCTGCACCTTGAAATTTTCTGTTTCAAGTTTCCTTCCTGTCAAACATAAAAAAAATTAATCTTATTTTGACACTGTCTTCATCACATGGACCATGCAGTCCATTATATGCTAGGGGGATAAATGACAACATGTTTGTATTTCCCTGCCTTTTATGATCAGAAAATAGAGAAAAACAGAAATTCTCTCTAGCAGGACTAAGCTGAAAGTGTAAGAGCCAAAATACATTATAAAACAGGGGGCAGAGACCACAGATTATGTCCAGACAACACTGACACTTCTTTTTTCACTGGCACAATCTATTCTGAGAGCCTGGGTGGGGGAGGAAGAAGAAAGATCATCTGGGAGCATGGTAGATGGATTTTAAAACTCTCTGTCATTCTTTCATTCTTGGCTCTCCTCAGTTTCCTGCTCTTGGCATCCTCTGTATTCCTTCGTATTGCACATAGGGGTTTGTTTTATACAAACAAGTGCAAGTCTGGAAAAGATGCCTGGGTCTTTCTGGGGTTTTGTTTTTTTTTCTGGGAGAGCTCAGCTGCTGCTCACTCTGAACTAAACTGACACCCCCTCATTCAGCTGATACCAGACAGTTCAGCAACCAGAGAAGAGCTCTCTTACTCTGTAAGTTAATATTAGACAATGAAACTGCATATGCCATTAAAGTTCAAAGAAAATGATTACTCCTTTGATGTGTTGCCAAATTATTAGAATAATGACACTATTTTTTTTTCAAGTGTATTGGTGTGTCTCCTCAATTCTCTCTTTTTTAACCCCATGCTTTAATAACTGTTGAGCTTCAGAAAGAAATGTGTTATTTGCCTTCAAAGGAGAGCTGGGTACTGTTTCAGGATGACTTCTTTTATATATAATGTAAAAGATATTAGCCCCCTATCAGAGACAAAAAAATCACTTTATTTTCCCCCTCAGGTGCTCTCCTAGTTTAGACTTAGAAAACAAACATTTTAAAATGCATGCTGTTAGTGGGCTGTGCAGCACTACACTCCTCTGTCAAAGTGAATATTGTGATAAATTATGTCAGTCTGTTCATACTTACAATCATCTTCCACTTCCTCATACCAAAGCATGTGAGCAGACATGAAATCTCTCCACAAAACAGAGGAAAAAGAAAACAACAGCAAAATATTTCTTGGCAAAGTATATCCCAACTTTGCTGCTCCAGTGGCTTTTAGCTGGATTAGGCTCGTCCCTGCTTAGGGCCAGCTGTGTCCCCGCAGAGAGAGGAGCCCAGGGCAGCGGTGCCCGGGCAGGGACGGGCAGGGAGAGGCAGGGACAGGCAGGATCCTCACTTCACCCAGCCGGCATGGGAACTAATGCCAGGGCTCTTTGGAGGCCCCGAAATGTTTCAAATTCCAGGACCTGCGCAGAAGCAATGCTCTCTGTGCTTCCCCTTCAAAACAAAGTTGATTTCCCATAATAGGACAGCCCATGCACTCGACGTATAAGGCTCTGCTTCCAGGGTGGCATGTGCAATGGATTTAAATTATGGGTTGCAGCTTCCCAAGGAACATTCAGGCTACAAAGCGGGGTGAAGATATTTATGCTCCCTTTGTACAGTTCCCTGGAGAGCCCTATGAAACAAATTTGATTGCTTCCCAGCAAATGACCCCTGGCCCATCCCCAGACAGGTTCCTCCTTTTTTGGGAGACAAGCAGCAACCCTCCCTGATCTCAAAATCCTTTTGGGATTTCAACCTCCCTCCCGAGCAGGGGAAAAATAAACAAACCCTAAAATAGTGTTGTCACCCAAACTGAATGTGTAAATGTTAACACAAGTTGTGGTAAGTCAGTAGCTGCTTAAACAGGAAAAAAAAAAAAAAGCCACAAAAAACCCCAGGACTATTGACTTACAACTGACCTTTTCCACTCCCACCAAAACCACGCAGTACTAATGCTGTACAGAGTCCTGGAGCTGCAGAGGAGGCAGAGGAAGGAGTGCACACAAGCTGCCTGCCTATTTCCCTTCCTAACAGTGGGAACATCCCTTCTGTCCCAAATCCCAAACAGGTGGGGCCTGGGCTGAAGCTCTCCCCCTGCACTCAGTGCCAGGCCTCTTTAGTTTGCACAGGAAGGAAAAAAGAGGCATCCACACAATACTTGGGAAAAGGACTGCAGCATCCTTCACCCTACCCCAATTTTTATAAGGCTGCTTTCTCCAATATGTACTTTGTACAGTATGTACAGCCTTTAGAGACAGGCCACATTAAATCATGTAAATGGTTTCATTTGAGAAGTCATTTAAAGAAACACTCTTATGCTGTCCATTTTTTTAAATCTATCCTTAAAAACCTGAAAAGTGCTATTTTTCAGTTTTAAAGCTTAATGTGTCTAGTCATGCTGATTATAAGTTTATAAGTAATTTCCTGGATTATACAGAAAAATAAACACAAAAATGAAGTGTGTAATATAACCTTACAGCCACTGGCATTTTCTACACTGATAGTCAAATTAATACACTGAAGAACCTGGATGTACAGTACACTCCAAGAGACTGCTAAGGATTAATTTGCAGCCCACAGGAACTGCAAGTCATGAATTGATGTAGAAAATAATCTGAAGCAGAACAGAGCACACTGTAACAGCAGCAGCATTTTGATTATTTGAGGGAGAAGGAGACTGAGAAAACCCAGGAAAGGAACCGCTTATTGTGCAATTTCTTTGTTTTAAAATACCTAAAGTCACCCTTAATAGCACATGATGTCAGTAACTGAGGCCCTGTAACATATTTAAAGGCTACAAGTGAAAGTTACCTTGAAGGAAAATGATAGCGGAACTGTGATCCTCCTGGCTTATCTTCATTTCAAGGTGACAAACCTTTACTCTAAAACTTTCAGGAGCATAAATCTCTGTTTCTAAATTTGATCACAAGGCCTTAATCTCAACAGAGACCTGTGGTCTATTTTACACCCAGCTTTAGTTGCAATCCACAAAAATTCATGTGGATTATTCATCCTCTCTGACCACGACTTTGAGACCATCAGAGCATATCTGGATCAGGCTTTGCAAGAAATGCAGTGCTACTCAGCATTTTCTTCTAAAAAAATAGCCCAAAGAAGTGTCTAGTGGCAATATTTGCAATAACTTACATATGTAACAATCCTCCACATGCAGGAAATCCATATTTGCTTCCTCTCTTTACACTGGGGGAGTTCAAAACCATGGTGGCCTCAAGTGAACACCTGCTTCATTCACAGGAGGGCAGAAACCTTCACCCCACAATTTCCCTTCCTCCTGTTGATGCCCTTCAGTCAACTGGAAAACAGTAAAAATGTTTTGGGCCACAGAGAGAAATAACAAAAGTGAGTGTTCAAATATACTGGGTATTTTGTTTGGGTTTGGGTTGCTGGGTTTGGTGGTGGTAGTGGTTTCGGGGGACTGCAAAGAAATTGAGAGACTCTTAAAAACTTAATACTCTTTTCAGCAGCTATGAATGCTGTGACTGCCTAATGCTGAGAAACATCCAGGCTACTAAAGGTGTTTAAAATTTATCTCTTTGTGCCTATTAGCCAGCACTTAGATTGCAGGGATAGCCTGCAGCATTTTGACACACCAGGTTTTGGGTTTTGTAAGGTCTTTTTGCTCTATCTTCAACAATAGAGAACAAGGCAAAGCTTCTCTGTAGCTTTATGTCAGATAATCACTGTACACTCAATAAATGCTGGTGGTCAGAGACCACCTGCCTCATTCTCCCTTCTACATGCTGCAGGTAGCAGGCTCTGACCTCAGTGCTCAGAGACTACAGTGCCTGTGCTGCAAAGGAAAATAAAAAGCTTCACAGTCACCAAGAATTTGGAAAATGTAGAAAATCTGGAATGATAAAAATGGGTATTTTTTTCAGTGATTGCTGTCAGCTTTAGTTTAATGTTGCCTTACTCTTCCGCAACCAGTAATGGCTTAAATGAAAGAAAATTGTCATCGTCACAGAAATGGTTTGGGTGACTTTCAGCCACCCATTAAAAAAGGTTTTACACACAGAGCCTGTTTATTTCCCTGCTTGAGAAGTCCTTTCAAAGCCCAAGTATTGATAAACTTGAAAATATCTCCTTTCCAGTGGCCTGAGAGTGACAGAAATGCAGAGCTGGAGCAAACGCCAAGGAGGCCAGCAGCAATCTGGAAACAAGGACAACAATAAACTGCCTGTTCAGAAACCATTTAGGGGATTGGGTTCAGCCCATGTCAGTGTGACTATTGAAAAGAAATGGATTTCAACATCCAAACTTGGCAGCCACGTTTATTGTCTCGGTAAGCTAAACCAGAGGAAGGTTAGGACTTGAGGATAATGGTCAAACCATGGACTGGACACGGGGACCAAGTTCTCAGTTCTTTGACTCTTCTGTACCATAATAAAGGGCTACATTAAAATTCAGGACTTCTCTGTCAGGGAAAAGAAGAGAACACAACTGGAAAATGATGCTTTTGACATAATTGATATGGGAGGAGAGGTCTCCAGTTCAACAAAAAATAAATCAAATAACTCCATGTTAACAACCTCCATAGAGCAACAACTCCACCATCCCGCTGTAATTTACCAGGACACAAGCACCTACCAAACCCCCAACAAAGCAGAGCACACCATATTGCCATTTGATTGCCATTTGTATTGTCTATCTCCTTTCCTGTTAACAGATAAACAAGAAAATAACAAATTGGTAGCATGCTGCACAGAACTGATTTACAAACCTCTTATGACTTTTTAAACATCCCAGTGGCACATGTTGTTTGCCAATACAACTCAACATCAGGCAGAGAGAGTGCTTACAGCATAAACCTGAGACAGATGATATTTTGATTATAATTTCAGAAAGCATTTCAACCTTTATTCCACCCTGTTTTTAAATCACTGCCAATGCTGACCTAAAAGAAAAAAAATAAAAAAAATAAAGGCAGTCCAAGCCTGTTGCTCTGTTCAGCCATTAAGCTCATAACAAGATGTCTCTGTGCTCTTGCCAGTATTTGCAAATCTATCACATCTGTCTGTGTGGGAAGAATGCTGAGCTCCAGGGACTATGGGACTGATGTGCAGGGAGAACTGGGATGGGATTCTTTCAAGCACTAATGTGCAGTGTGGGTTTTTGCCCTGGTGGTATATTGGCTCTGATTCTTTTTATTATTCACTTCCTGTCATGAAAAAAAAAAAAACAAAACAAACACAAACCAAGTGGTTTGCATGTCAGCATCAGAGGGAAAAAAAAACATCTTCGACAGCTTTATCACAACAGAAGTAAACAGGCAGCTTCTGATTTCCCTGTGAAATCGGCAAGGAAAAAAATAGAAAAAAAATCTTTCCAATGTCAGCCATTGAAGAACTTCTCTCTTTTGTTTCTTAGCCTATTTTTACTTCAAAAAGGAATATATCATAGAGGATTTTAGTACAGGTAGCAAAGGGGTGCTTTTTCTTGTTTATTTGATCTGCAGAAAATAAAAGACAAAAAAATCTTCAAACCAAGACAAAAAACTTGCTCTTATCTCTGAAGGAAGTAGTAGCTTTTAGCTTTGAAAGTAAAATATATTAATATAAGTTTATAGTCAGAAAATCGGTAGCCAATACAATGATAAAGACAAAGCCCTCTCATATGCAAGCTGTGTTAAAAAAAAAAATCATTTTATTTCTATGTCATGAAACACTTTTGCTTGAAGACATGCTCTATCATAGGAACCAACATATTGGTTCACTGCTGTTTGTGTTCTCCCCAGGAAAGCTCTCTCCTTCATGTCATGGCTGCTGGGAAATAGGGGTTAATCTCTTTTGCAGAACATCTAACAAAAAGCAGTGTGGGCTTTCTTCTTGCTAGTTCAACATAAAAAGCAACTCTCAGAAAGCAATCACTATCCATTCTGGAAAACTTCAGCTAAAGAACAAGCAATCCTTTTCACCCAGTGGATCTGTCTTTGGTGCGAGGTCCCAAGCAGATTTAGGAGGAAAGCATGTCCGTGCTTTTTATATCTTTATTCTCAAACCCTGTCAATTCTCTGACTTTCAGAAACTTTCACCCCAGCAGAAATTAAATCAGTCTGTACTGGAGTCATTTGGACCAGACTACTCAGAAGATATATGGAGCCATCCAAAGAAAAGTGCAAAAAAGGATATCAAATTATATAAAAACTAATATTAAGAGTACAAAGAAGAGAAAGAAGATTTTAATTACTGATATATATAAAGTAGGAATCAAAGTAATAAAGAGGAATTAGACTTACTCATTTCTGTCTTTAAAATGTTGGTCTTAATCACTCCAGAGAGGCTGATATGACCAGAAGGGAGTACATCTTATTAACTAGTATTTCTTTCTCTAGATTTAGGCATGTAACTCACTCCAGTCTCCACAAGCATCTCATGTAATCTACAGAAAGGATCCTGAAAGTGATCTGGAAAGCATCTGAGTATCTAAAACAGGCTCCTGCCCCAGACTGCCCTTGGTGGGGCAGGGGGGTGTCTTTCTCTAGCTTTGTCTTGTTGGTTCACCCTTGGTTTTGTGCCCAGACCATGAAAGGCCAACGTCAGATTGTCCCTCTTGTCCCTGTCTTTTCAGTGTCCAAAAGAAGAAAATCTGAGCCCACAGACCAGTAGTGAGATGCAGCTCAGGAGGTCCCCCAGTTGGGCAGGAAACTCCTTGGTCAAGTTATTTTCCCAGGGTAGATCCAAAACACATGAAATTTACCCAATTCTTATTGCCATTGCAACTCATCCAACGGGAGCCTGTAATCCAAGTCACCAAGGAAGTCATCCCAGACTCTACAATGCTTAAATGCAACTGATAAAAACTTGATTACTTACATCATATCTAAATGGTGAAATAATGACCAATTTTTATACACACACACATTTGCATACATGTATGTCACAGAGAGAGCAAGCGCACTCACAGGCAAGTAGTGGCAATAGTAATGCATGCATGTGCACATTTAATACTTCTTTTAAGAGGACCCAATTTCACAAAGTTGAAGACAATTATAAAACCTCATCAGTGAGAAGAAAGAAGTTAAACAGAGAAATGTGAACGATAATTGGAAGATCTTTGAAAACACTGTTTAGGCCTACATGTCATTACTAAGAAAAGTTTCTCTGGCTGAAAACAAACAACTGCAAACGAAAACAAATTTAGTCTAGAAGGGAAGCAGGTATTTAAAAAACAAAAGCAAACACAATATGTAAGGAGCAGAGGAAAAAATGCCAAGCTGATTACAAAGAATCTCAATAGGAGGTAATTATGAATCAGAGTCAACAATCCATACGTACAAGACAGAGAATTCACCCAGGTCTGCAGGGAAGCTGCATCAGCTCTGCCAAAGACAACTCAAGGTCACTTTGCAGAGCAAATGTGCTGGCTGCTCACATAAACACAGTTTTCTTCAGGGAAACACAACTTGAGTGCCAGCCGCCTACACTATCCCAGGCACCCCATCACGTCCTCCCCTGGGCTTCACTCTGCTCCAGCCAACGTCTCAGCTCTGTCTAGCTTTGACACAACACTTTATGAAAGCCACAGATAAATTGGAGAGCACTTAGAATCACAAATATCCAAACAGGCAGTTTTCTTTGTAGAGAAAGACTGAGGAAATATTACATATTTAGTCTGGAAGGAAAAGGTGAAGAAGTACATAGCTGCTGCCTTTCAGCGTCTAGACATCACAACACCCTATTATTTATCATGTATGCCAAGGAAATGGACATGGTTAGGGTGAAATCAACTTAGATTTGATATAAGGAGAAAATTGTGGGAGAAGAAAGTTACTTACACATATGAAAATATATACAGACAGAGGTCATCAAACCCTTTTAAGTTGAAGCTTGGAAGGAAAACTTTAACAAATTTTTCAAGGATAACAAAGTGTGTTTGATCTATCTCAACCCTTGCAGCAGAAGAAATCTAAATGCCTTTCATCTCTTTATTTCTGTAACTCTCTCTCATAAGATTTACAGACTAGATAATAAGACCAGTCATATGGAGTTCAAGTTTGCATGCATCTCCTATACAAAATAATTGTGTTTGAAAGGAGAGCAGTCCAATGGATACAGGAATACACAGTGACAATCTGGAAACCTAAATTCTATTAACAGTTCTGCCAGTCACTCATTGTTCAATTTCCCCTTTTTGTTTCCCTTTCCCACATAGAAAACAAGACTTACAAGCTAAACAAGTGTTGTTAGCCTGTTTAATTATTGTTTGAGAGGTGACAAACTGTTTACAGTACTATCAAGGATCTGTGTTTTAATTGCACCGATTTCATCCTAAGTGTCCCTGGATGACAATTGCTCAAAGCCTTAGCTACAGTGGCAAAAGACTGTCACATTAAATCTGTGAAGACTGGGCTATTATGACAGCAAATTATGATGACAAAATTCTGTTAGTTCAAGTCTAATGAAACATCACTGCACACACTAGGATGAATGTTAAATTATTTCTGTGCGGGTCTATGTGCAGGTTAGTACATCAAGATGATGGCAAACTGAAGTTAATGCAAGCCTGCAGAGATGACATTACAAATGGCAAGATGATTGCAAAATGATGCTGCTGCAAGTGAACTGTGATTAAAAAATAGGTTTCTAAACACAAAAATGTGCTAAGGGAATGTAAAAATAAACCTACAGAAAATAAAACCAAAGACATTTTACTTAAAGCAAAAGACATACTGGATACAATTAGTGCTGCAGACCAATTCCCTGCCAAACTGGCCAACATTGATTAAAAGGGCACAAAGCCAGGATGAGACTGCTTTATAACTATCTGCCAATAAATTCTGAGTAATGGTATCACTATGACATCTTTTTTCCACTAAAAAGAGGTAATTGAATCTGTAGAAACATAAATAATTTTTGAAAAAGTGCTCAAGATTGTTGTCCTATGAAAGGATCTGGTGTTATCATGAAATTCCTTTTTAAATGAAATCATATTGATGTTTTCCTTTCTTGTATTCTGGCAGTACACCTTACTAGTACACATCTAGAACCAGATTAGTCATTAGGCCCAAAAGAAACTTGTTCACTCTCAGGTAAATTCAAATACATAAGATCCACAGCACTATAAGATTAAGGAGATTAGATATTCAATATGCACAGTGCTCATAACATTTTAATGTGATTAGATCAGTAACACCAAAGATTGCTAGTATATTTCCTTAGAGCAATGTTTGATTATTGCTTCTAACATACAAGGAAAAACTAATTCAAAACCTGAAAAAAAATGTTCTTTTCTTTCTGCATTTGAAGTCTTTTCTCCTTGCTATAATATTTTTATCTACTGGTAAATAAAAGAAGTACACTTCATTTCTATTTTGGCAACAGCAGGTACTCACTCTGTCTTTTCAAAAGACAGGTGTATCTATCTATTGTCTGACTCTCTATCTGTAATGTTTCCCATCTTATTATCACACAAAATATGTGATACTCAGCTCCTGATGAATTACACTGGTGAACTGAAGTGCTTTGTTTAAATAACAGGCTTTGTCAAGTAGTTTAGGTAGTGCCTGACCTTTAGGTTGAAAGCAGGCATAATTTTAACCTATCTAGTAGAGAAGAAAATTAAAAACTCCCTATTCTTGAGAATTTATAAGTTTTTACTGGGCAAATTACACATACTATTCAGCAAAATAATAAAATGGCAAAATCTCACTAAAAATAAATAGATCTTAATAAGGTAATTTATTTCAGAGATAAGTACAGAGTGACTCATGTTTTTTTTCAGATTTGTCTAAATAGTTCCATAGCTAATAAAGTAGTACTTGGAGTAGAGAAGAGGAGATCAAAATGATGATTCAGGGCTCCAAGTCACTCTGATTACAGACTGGAATGTAAGAGCCATTACCACTGCATACTTTACATTAAAATTCATGTAGCTTTTCTGGAGACACACATACATTCCACCTGAAGGCATGGACTTTTTCCACGACTGAGAAGTCACTACATCCAGCTCCTCACTAATCTGTCTGTTGGCATGGAACCTCTGCCAAACAAAGTTACCTGCGAATCTGAACTGAACACTGGAAAGAAAATACAGACTGAAGTAATACAAGATGAACTACATAGTGGTCACTTGCTCTCTGCTGATTATAATCTTACTAAATACACTTATTTCAGTGAAGATATACACTGATGCCAATAAGATGTGCAAAATTTACTGAATTCAGTGATGTTTTATAATACAGGAAAAGAACAGATGATGGGAAAAATTACCTTTTTTTTAAATCATTAATGATCAGCAACAGCAAAGTCACTTTATTGTAAGAACATAGAGAAGGTCCAACTAAGGAGTTTGAAACATAAAAAGTATATTCTCTATGAAATTATGTCTAATCTTAATTGCTTAAAAATATTTGATTTCCTCAATGCACCAGTTACAGGTTGGTTGGTTGGAAGCTTTTTTAGCCTGTTAGTTTCCTATGCAGCATGTTACAAATGCTGATCACATCAACCTGTCTGTTGACAAAAGTCCAAAGGGATTGTGTGTTGTGGGTAAACAACTGCTTCCTTAAAAACACTTCATGTAAGTTTAAAAACGTAATTTAGATCAAAACCTGGAGCAGCTTGGTTACTAATATGAAAACCAAAAATTTTTGCAGCCTTCTCTGTTACAGACCCACTAAAATACTGACTGAGTACCCA
The DNA here is from genome assembly GCF_051311805.1 of Agelaius phoeniceus. Classification (NCBI taxonomy): domain Eukaryota; kingdom Metazoa; phylum Chordata; class Aves; order Passeriformes; family Icteridae; genus Agelaius; species Agelaius phoeniceus. Next base: position 10,443,315 of record NC_135266.1, on the reverse strand, counting down.
CTTTCACAGGAGAAAAATGCACCTCAAACTATTTTTATGCAATAAGTCTTGGCTTCTGCTTGCTACATAAGTACAACTAAATGACATATTAACATTAAAGAAAGTGGGCTAAATTTAAAATTTTCTCAAATTCATCAGTCCATGGAAGATAGAGCAACCTACCCATATGGAAGGCAACAGCAGCACAAGGATTCAGAGAATGAAGTATTGGTCACAACCTCTGCAGGTTTTATGACAGCTGCAGATGACTAAATATATTCAATATTATTTTAGGTGCTTAGTGGTAATTTGCCTGGCCTATACTCACTCCTTTTTAAAGGCACAGGTCTTGTATTAATCTTGGGTTAGAACCATCGGCCCCAGCCAGAAGTTCCAGTCACTGTGAAACATTTTAAATGGCCTGTGCATAAACACCTGATTTATTCCTTACTAATGCAGCACAAGTATGTCTTATTCTTTCCTTTATAAAACCAGAAAATATTTCAGATTAAATTACTCTGTCACTCTTTAATCACTCCAATTACTTATTTTCCCTGTTTGATAAATATATTCATATAAAACTTCTCAAAAGGATATGCTTGACCAGAATGCAGATGCATCAATGTCTGCCACTACAAGTAAAATAAATATTTTTAAGCCAAAATATACAAATAGACTTAAAATGATTTAATAGTGGTGATACATGTTTCAAGTATAAAATTAATCAGAAAATACAATAAGTACTGCAGCTACTATGTAAAGCTGTTTCAACATCAGCTGGGTAAAGCTACCAAATGCAATGCCCATTCTTTAAAAACCTCTTCTAGAACTAAAACCCAATATGTCTAATCATGGTATCAGTCTAATTTTCAGAAATGCATAAGAATATAATTAGCAGACACAGATATGAGTGAATGGAGATGTGTTTTACAGGGGCAATCACACATCATCTGTCTGGCAGGGCTCTTTGAATGATTCAGTGCACACACAGTACAGGGAAACTTGGTTTATGCAATTTAAAAAATTCTCAATACTGTCTCATTAAAGAACTTAGAGAAACAAAGATGTCACAGAGTAAGAGATCCACTTCACAAACAAACAAATCATTGAAACACAGAAGTGCCTAAAGCATTCAGCTTTCTCAAATGTGTATGTCACCAGGTGTATGACAGATCAGAGCCAGGACTGGTCAACATATAAGGTACGCTAATTATCATTACATGGATCTAGAAAAAGAAGGCAACTCTCAAGTTTCCTAATAGTGCTAAGGTATTCAGGGGAATAAAAAAGAAAGTTGGCTGCAAAGAGATACAGAAGAGCCTCAGAGTGTCAACTGGGCAATAAAAAAGACAGATGAAATTCAATATTGAGAATATGGGGAGGAAAAGAAATCTCAAATTTACGTACTCAGCATGAGCTCCAAACTAGTTATTACCACTCAGGAAAGAGATCCTGGAGTTATAAAAGGTCTATGAAAATACCAACTCCATCTTAGAAGCTGTCAAAAAGCAAATCAAATGCTGGCCATTACTATGACAAAAATAGAGAGCAACATACAAAATATCATTATGGTATTATTTAAAGTCTTCAGGTGTTCACACTTTGAATACTGTGGGCTGTTTTGCTTCCCCAATCACTATAAAGATATAGCAGGAATAGTGAGGACAACAGAAATCATTGAAAGCTAAGGAGAATTGGCTGCCAGGTAAAGAGTGAGTACAGAAGAGTCTCCAAGGTAAGGCAGGGGAGGGTGAATGAGCACCCAACTCCTCTGAACCTGAGGAGGAGGAAGAGATTGCCCAGGGGATGCCCACCAAGCAAAGGAGCATTACAGACTGAGGGACTAATCATTAAACCATGCTAGAGGGGGGCTGAGGCCCAATAGGCAGGTACAACTCCCAAAAGAGGGTCCTGGCACCATCCCTGACAGTTTTCCCAAATCATCCTCTCAATGTACAGCAGACAAAGAGAGCTGACCTGTTTTATTTGCAGAAAATGCCCCAACAAAGGCAGGAATGATAAACCTGACTCCGTGTTCTCAGAAGGCTAATTTATTACTTTATGATACTACATTATATTAAAGAATACTATACTAAGTTATGCTAAACAATACAGAAAGGATATTTACTCAATGCTTAAAAGATAATAATGAAAACTCGTGACTCTTTCCCAAGTCCTGACACAGCTTGGCCCTGATTGACCAAGGAGTCAAAACAACTCACAGCCGAGTCCAATCAAGCAATCACCTGTGGGTAAACAATCTCCAAACACATTCCACATGAGCAAAACAGAGGAGAAGCAAATGAGATGAGAATTGTTTTCCTTTTCTCTGAGGCTTCTCAGCTTCCCAGGAGAAAAATCCTGGGTAAAGGAATTTTTTCAGAGAATGTGAATGCCACACTGACCCAATACTGCTCTTCCCCACGTGTGCTGGGAGCAAATCAGAGGGGTTGGCTGTGATGCCACAGGAGCCTGTGGTGGGATCATGCCTGAAGGGCTGTGCAGTGCTGGCCTCCAGGAGGATGCTGTGGACTTACAGAAGAGCAACTGGAAGCAATCAAGGGACTGGATTACACTCAGAGAGCTGGGATGCTTCACTTTGTAGAGGAGAAGGGTCAAGGGAGATAGAACTGAGTCTTGAAAAGCCTGAAGGAGTGAACAAGTTGCATAAGGAAATGATTTACCAAATCTGTAATACAACTTGGTATATGATGCACAATTGGTTTAAAAGACAAAAAGAAAGTATTTCTTCAGCCAGTGGGATACCCACTTCTGGATTTTGCTGCACAAAGAGTTTATGGATGCAGATGTTTATCAGCTGGTTTAAACCAGAGTTAGACAAATTGATGGAAAACAAGTCTGTAAACAGATGATAAAAAGGAATGGGGCTAGAATGTAACATCTAGCATTTTTAATACCACAGCATCTGCAGACACTGTAAGATGAGAAAATGGATCTCAAAGTGTCCAGGCTCATGTGCTCTCTCTATCATCTCCTGTTGCCATTTTCAGGAGAAATAATCCTTAGCATGATGCACCATTGTTCAGACCCAGCAGGACATTTTGTATGAACTTAAGTTACAGGGAAAAGTAGACTACAGCTGAACATAGCTGAGGTGTACTAAGCTGATGGGTCTTCAGAGAAGATGAACAGAGAACAATTTTTCACTGCCTGTTTTAGCACAAGGGCTGGATACAAGAGAGAAAAAACAAGAAAGAAAATCAGCAAGTGACTGGTTCAAAACAAGCAACAAGAAATCTCTTCACTCTGTGCATAGCTAAGGGACAGCACTCTGCTGCTGCTGCTGCATGATGTGGATGCCAAGGGCTCATGTCACTTGGCTACCCTGGGAGCCAGGTACCAGCAGAAATGACTCCCTGGCACCAGCAGAAATGGTGTGGATGTCAGGCATCCTCAAACAAGTCCCTCAGGCACACAGTCATTTCTCAAAGCAAAAAGGAGCTGGACACATCCCCTACCTGTGCCCTACTTCAGGCACCAAGCCACACTCTGCAGACAGCACTACAGCAGCTCTTTTCACACCCACAATGCAGTCATTTCTCTATTTCCTCTGCCCCAGAGCCTCTCAGGCAAAATGCTGCTGGTAAGCTTTGATGGGAACAGTGCAACACAGGTTAAATCACTGGTATTATTCTTATCTTTTGTAGTTACAACCACCTCTGAATTTAATAGTGCTGCGTGTTTTAGTACAGCAGTGTTTGCATGAAAAAATACTAAAGAGCTTTCCACCTTTTTAACATGTATCCTGCTTTCAAGGGCTTATAATTTAGCTGAGAAAATGCTCACAGCTGAAGATCAGCATTCAAAGTCTCAGTGTGGAGGCAGCATTTCATTTCAGTTGTGAGAGGGAAAACAGTATGTCATTTTTATAACCATCAATAGAAGGCTTCTGTGGGGTTTTTACTTTCTGGATTTTTTTCCTGTTCTAAGACATCTTCCTGTTTCAAGTTAAGCAACTGGATGTATTAATAAGTGACAATCATTGATCACAGCATGAAGAAAAGATAACTGTCTTAAAAAAAAAAAGATGGTACAAAATCAGTGTACATTTTCCACAGCTTTACATGAAACACAAAGATCCAGTTCTGTAAAGCATAACTACATAGTCATCACTCCCATGCAGTGCTGACAAAACTGTAAAAGGTTTTAAACATTGGATTCATACTTTTACATTCAGGAGAAAAGACAGATACTAACAGTAGGGACATGTAAGACAGAGGAATCGTTAATTTATCATTTCCAAAATCTTGAAAGGAATCAAAAATCTATTCTTTACTTTAGAGAATCCATGGTTTAAAAGAGCATAACAGCCTTTCCAATTCTCAAGTTTTGTTGGTTGTTTTCACTGATATGACTTCAGAAATATTTACTAATTATGTATTCATTATATCAAAACATCTTGTTTATTTAACATATTATTTTAATTTCTTTGCCTTTCTTCCCACCTGCAGATATACAGAGAACTGGAGTTGTCTGCAGTCCCAAACATGCATCACACACATATACATCTCTGTGGAATTCCTGGCATGGGTGAATAAGAGGTTAATTAATTTCCAATATCCATCACCAGAGGTACTGAAATAATAAAATTTTTTACTTAGGCTTGTGTACCATTCCCTACTCTCAAGAGCTGCATTAGAGTATGAGAAAGCAAAAGGAAATTACCACACATTGGAAATAACTATCCCTACAGATTAAAACAATTCACATTGAACAGAAAAAAATGGTAATTACATTTGGGTACCTACATACATATACACAAAGACAAATATACGCATATAAGCAAGCTACACAGCTTTAGTATTATTTTAGAGGAGAAATATGGACATGGAGAGTGTAAGGAAAGAGTAAGTGTCCAGGATTCATTGCAACAGGGGGTTTGACAGAAATAGGATAATTGCTATACCTAGTTCTAGAATGGGCTTCTAGGCAGCTTAGTTCAAATTCTTCTAGAAATAAGGGAAAGCTTAAGACCACTGGAGTCTTCCATGGCACCACAATACACAAGAGTAGTCCTGGGCTTATTCTACCAGGGGAGCACATCTCCTTCCTGGTTGACAGACTGCACAAACCAGTGCAGGGCATCCTAAAGCACAGCCATCAGCCCAGGCACAGTTTGGAGATGGGTAATGCGAGTCATGAACCACTCTATGAGCTCCTTGTGGTGGCAGTTCTTCATTTCATTTCTAGAGATACTCCTCATCCATCAGACTTAGAATTGTCTGTGTCTAATCCTTATTGAGGAAATATGCCTTGGCATAATCAACTTTATCAATTATTGCACAGTAGCTAATCTCTTGCTACAGAAGAAAGCATTGAGAAGGCGTGATGGCATTACTCTGAGAATACTTCACCTGTCCCCTATATCATTTCTAGACTTAATAGCTTCAGAGCTCAATATAGTTCTGAAATTTCCCTGATAGTCTCCTCTGGGGCATTATTACCAGATTAATCCCATGATCTGATGACAGGATATGTTATAAACATACACACTTGCTTGAAAGATATTAATTGCAATGTATGCTCTTCTGCAAAGCTCTTGCCGGCAGCAATCTCAAAATTAAACCCCTTCAATGCTGTTTTCATACACACAGATATCACCAGAATATTCTCATGGCAGTCTGTATCAAGAGTGGTGTGCTCAGCTTTCAAGTGAATCCCATGGTCCCTTCCAGTTATCTGGGGGGTGGCCTACATGGGGGAATTTGTGCAAGGTAAGGCTGCATTTGAATTTACTGCTCAGCAATTACTGCAGACAACTGCTCATGTGCACCACCTCATGTGAGGAAGCTCTTCTGCCTTAACTCAGAAAATGGTGTTGCACAGGGGTGTTTTTGAGGCTCAGATAAAAATGTCAGATGAGGGTTAAGCTGTTTTCTCACAGTAGAAATCACGCTGGTGTTTTTCGCGTGCTTCTCTCCCCTATAGATATGACCTTATAGATTATCTTTCCACATCCTTAAACTGTGTTTTCCTGCAGCCTTACCTCCACTATTTAAAAACAAAATCCTACCATTGTAAGGTAAGGATTTATTGACTCCATCAAAAATATCCTAAGTTGCAAGTTCAAGAGAGGCTGCTTTTTGATACATGAAGCTTGGTTTTGCTTGCCTGATCCATTCTGCACAGAGTCTATCCTAACAATTTCTTTTCATAACAAAATTCTTAGAAAACAGCTGTAAGCCTTCAGTGTCTTAAAGGCATCTATTAAAAATATTTCCCTCAAAAAGTAAAGCATTGCCAAACATACATCCTCTTATGTACAAACAGTAGTCAGTTCATTCAAATGCAGCTTAACTTCCATGAAAGAGATGCATCCTTGAAACAAACAGGACATGAGATTCCAAAACTGAAAAAACCCCTTATTTTTGGAGTAATTTTTAACAAAGCTGCCTCCATTTGACCAGAGTTTCTTTTATTAACTGACAGTTATAAAATTCTTCCAGGCTCCAGAGAGAAAAACAAACAAACAAACAACAAAAACCCCAAAGAAACAAAAAAGGATTTTTTTATTACATATGTCTCTTTGGTAAGGTGTGGAAATACTGAAAAAAGGGGGGCTCCTCTGCTACACTCCCCATACCCCTGCATGCATGCATGCTTGTACACAGACACATACACTGGAATACCAGTTTTAAATTATACAGAGAGCCCTGGAGAGTCAACATTAATGGAACTTTAAGAAGCATGTAAAAAGACAACAGAGAAAACCACAAATATTGAAAACCATGCCCAGGGGTTGAGAGAATCATGGTAAGAGATTCCACACTCAGTTCTGCTGTCAGAAGCACTCTCCTGGGATGGGGTGGTTTAATGATGCAGGGACTGCCCACAGCAGAGGCGTGCATGCTCAGCTGCCCATCAGCCTCATTCCACACCCTGGCTCACCCTCCTGCCACTGGTCCCTTTGTAATTGACTCCTGGAAGACCTTCAGAGGCTTTGTGAAGCCAGAATGGGGAATAAATCCTGCATGGTGGGTGTTGGGGGCTGGACCTTGGGAGGAACATTCCTGTGGGGTCCAAGCCTCTTGAATCCACTCCTGTAGAACCAAGGCGTGACTGTGTGTAAAATGAACCATTTCTGGCACAAGTAAACCCCTCAGGAGCAGTAGCCCTCCTCTCATCAGACACGTGCAGCTTGGGCAAAAGCAGTTAGAAGGGTAATAATGAGCCACCAGCCAACATATTTATAAATCCACACCACTTAGAGCAAATTCCTGTGTGACACAGGATTAGAGAATAAGGTGCAGAGCGTGGCAGCACATAGGCCAAAGTGACCCCACAGGCCATCCTGGAGCAAGGAGGAAGAAACCATTAACATCAATATTGCAGCAAATCATTTGGGGAGGGAGAGGGGAGGGTGCAATGATGCCCTGAATTCACCCTCTTCAGGCTGAAACCTCCGCCCTTGAAATGCAGAGGGGTAACAGAGAAGTGAGCTAACATCAAAGAAAAGAGTGCTTGTCAGGAAGAGGGAGTGTACTTAACAACTGCATTTATGACCATAAAGTATCCACTGCCCTCTTCCTGGGATTCTTTCATTAGACTGACAAAGTTTAATTAGATTAAGAAAACCTGCTGGCAGGTTTGGCCAGCAGCTCCGCTCCTTCCACCCACAGAAACACTTTGAGTGTATCAGACAGGTGAGGATCCAACCTGCAACTTGAGTGGAACAAAGCTGTAATGGACTTCTGACAGACCAAAGTAGTCAGAATTTCTAGAGGTAAACTAGAAACAAGATAATTTAAGAATAATGCATCATAAAAAGAAAAAAAAAATCTGGGCTCAAAAGTCAGCCTGATTTGAGGCAATATCTTGTCACAAAGATTGAATTGTCTCCTTGTATAAATAGGAACTTGAATTTTATTGTGTGTCTAAGCACACTTATGACATTGTGCAAAGAAATCTACATTATCAGTAAGAATGTCAATAGGATGAGAGCTACAGAAAATGTGTCTTGAAAAGACCTTGTTATTTTTCTGGTATTCTGAAAAAGTACTAGATGGGCAAAATAAGTCACCTCTAGAAGACTATAAGGGCAAGCTGCAGGAATAGGGATTTAACTGGAGGAAAAGATGATATGGCATTAATAACTACTGAGCTCCCTGCCAGTGAATGGGAGAGGCCTGTCAGAGACACCCCAAAATTTAAACCAGTAAATGCTGGTAGATACTATGCAAGATCTTCCTTAAAAGAAAAGTAAACCAAAGCAACAGTAGAAGAAACAAGACCCTCAGAAAAAGAAATGTTCCCCTGATTCCTCTTAATTATACAAAAAAGAAGACAGGCCTAATTTCCATTATCTAACCAAATGCAAGCTGGGAAATAAAAGTAAGATTTATTTTTTTTCCCAAACCACCAAGAGCCACGCATTGTAAATCTCCTCCCTCTTCTCCCAATCACATAATTGGAAGCTTATTTGCATTTTTTATAAAATACCTGCTGTGTCTTACAGTACTCAGGCAGAGGTTTACTCAGAGAGGAGGAAGCACAGTGGAGCTTGCACTGTCAGATGATGAACCTCTGTCACGTGCTGTGGCTCAGGCATCCCTGCCAGGTCAGAGCTGCACTTTGCCATGTAATGAAGCAACTTAGAACTACTTATTCAAAGCCTTGAACTTAATTAGCAATAGAGCAAGGCAACTAACTTGCAGTGAATAAATTGTCAACTTTGCTTCTTTCTATTCATGAACGTTCTATGATTAGCACAAATTATTCTTATAATTATTCAAATTTAATTCACCATATTATTAAAATAATATTTAGTCTACAGCTCATTCACCAGGAGCATGAATGCTGTAAGTGAGTTTATTAATTCTGAATATCTGAGTAGATCACATGGTTCAAGGTGTAAAGCTGAGTCAGAGTGTCAGGGCAATTACCCACAGCACTGAGTTTTACACTCACTTCCCTGCTTTATACTCAGACCACTGAATAAATGTTGGATAAATTGTCATTGGTCCACTTATTGGCTAAGCACTTTTGGAAGAGGAACATAACTGAGGCAAAAGTATTGCACGTGAGTATTTTTAAGGGGAAGGGAAATACAGGGGAAAAGTTACAGATGGAAAACACTTCGGAAGGGTTTTTCACAAGTTCAAACACCATGGCTCTTGGACTGAAGCTGTTAGCAAGCTCCCAGTTAATAACATTCCTGACGACAGGAAGAGAAATCACAAGAGGATGCTCCACTCAAAACTGTACTTGTAAGAATGCTGATAAATCTAAGTCAGCATTTAATAACCCAGCCCACCCAGCGCAACTCCAGGACAGGTAAATTCATAGTACCTAAAGTACCTAAAACAAGAGTTGGCTGCCTTGTTTCTTGTGCTGTCCTGAACTCCTTTCAAGATCTCTGGTCTTTTTCTTTTTTTCTCTGAAGAATTTATTTGAGAAGATGAACTGCAGTTGTGGTCTTCCCTCTATGCCTGCTGCAGTGGGTGAGGGCAGAAATCTGAGTGCTAAGGACATTTTGGATTATGGAATTAATCCTTCCTTCAAAGACAGAGAGAATTTTTACTACAGTCTGTAGTGACAAGGGGAAATGCATTTAATTGTAAAGAGAGTAGCTAGGTTTAAATTGGGCAAGAGGAAAAAAATGTTCACAATGAGACCGGTGAGACACTGGAACAGTGGAGAAGTTGTGGATGCTCCATCTGTGGAAGTGTTCAAGGCCAGGTTGGATGGAGATTTATGTAGTAAAAGATGTTCCTGCCCATGGCCTAGATGATTTTTAAAGGCCCCTTCCAACCCAAACCATCCTGTGAGACTGTGAAAAAAACCACAGAGGTGAAAGGGAAAGACAAGTAGAGGTATGAAACAAGTTGCGCACTAAAGGAAAAAAAAATCAATTTATGCTGAAGGAAAAAAAAAGGTTTTTGCAAGCAGGTAAGCAGGACTCTTGTGTCAGAGAGAATGGAGGCATGTCCTGTTCACCACACCTAAGCCCTGGCCCCCAAGCCCCTGGGGAATCCAGCGGCCTGCGCCACTCTTCTGTATCAGTCATCCTCAGAAAAACCTCCACACATGGGGTGTTCACACAGCCTGCACTTGGCACCTGGCAAACACCCACTACACAGCAAGAGTGCTTCAAGCTCAGCCACAGATGTTGATAAAAATCAATGAAGAACACAGAGTAGTGAACATGGTTTATCAGCTGAAACAGTGGAAATGGGGAACTATTGACCAGAAGATCTCTAAGGAGAGGAATTTGGGACTTGTTTTCTTTGTGATCTTTTTTACCTGAGAAAGCAAAGAAGAGATGTCCTTTAAGGCACAAAAGAGTAGATCTGGGTTAGTCCTTGATAATAACCCGGAGGCTGGAGAATGTTCCAGTACAGCCCCAGTGCAGCTCCCAGCCCAAGCCCCCTCCAGGACATCACTCTGTGAGCACAGGTAGGGCATCCATTGGGGATCTCCTCATGTCATGATGTCTCTGACCACTGAGATTGCTTTCAAATGAAACATTTTCCACAGATAATTGCCAAACAGAAGCACAGTATGACAAAAAAGCTTCTGGTCTGACTCAGTAAGCAGTGTCTATAATCTTTGGTAATCCTAAACAATTTTTATGCTATACATGCATGTGTTATAGACACCATTTTGCAGTAGTTTTCTAGCTCAGAAATAACTAATGGAAGCTCCATAAGATATCTTAAAAGAGATTTCCCCTAGATTGAAACTGAAACATTTTTTGCAAAAGCATGAACACACTTGGGCATATTCTCTCTTAAAAATCCAGACTGTAGGCAGAGCACGCATGAGATTACATAACAAGGAGTGAGATGCATAAATGCCTTCTTGTTTATCAATGCAAACCATACCTTCCCCTTGCCATCCCTCTGCCCCCCTGCAAGTATAAAAACAGGTCAGAGGAAAGAAAAGGTGCTTCTGTTGAGATGGATTCATTCCAGGGGACAGGCCCTTTTGTTTGAAGGGACAGGCACACAGTCCATCCTTACTCTGCTACTGTGGTCCTGAGGGTGTCTGCCCCTAAAACCTTTGCAACAACTCTTGACACCAGTATGCCACCATTACCTTATTAATATATTATGATCAGTGCATCCCAAAATTCCACATCGAGCTGAAGCTTTCTTTGCACCAGCACCCTATGAAAATTCCCCATAATTTGAGTAAAACTTCAGTTGGCACATTTAGGACTTGTCAAAGACCAGATTTCTGTATGGTCCAAGAGTCAAACTCTTCCAATCAACCAATTCCACATATTGAGCAATATATAACTATTTATGGCCAAATTTATCATGCAAATACTATTTCTGCTAATACAACAATGCAGGATGGCTGTTCAGTTGCCTGTGCATAATGAGCTGATGGTTGTGATTTAATTTACAGTGGACAAGAGAAAGTACTGTAAGGAATTCTCATTGTTGTTTCTTTTTTTTTTAATTGGTGGAAGCTTAAAAGCAATGAAAAGTAATCTGCCTTACACTTGTATGGTTCAGGAAATAGCACAAGAAAGTCTACTTTAAAAAAAAAATCAAAAAGAGAAAGGAGGATGTCAATGATAGGTGAATAATACACAGACATCCATGGTGATCTGAATAATTCAGCACACAAAATTAAAGCATGTTTCACATCTGCCACCATAAAAGATAAAGCTATCTATTCTGTTTAAAAAGTATAATGATTACAAGGGAACACTTCTGATTCACACTCAGGTCTAGTTTGTGCGCCAACCCTGAGGTCCCCACAAAAGAACACCTCAAAGCTCTGGGCTGAAAGAGCTCCAGCTGCAAAGTTTTAATTGACTAGAAACAGCAATGTTTTAAAGTGCCACCTGTTACCATTAAAGCCCAGTGGTGCAGACCAGTCTGCCAAGGCCCTGCATCCTTGGGATACCTTCATCCACCAAGTGAGATGCCCAAAAATTACCACTGCCATTATTTCTCTGGCTGCAGTGAGAACAACCTTGTTTTCACACACCCTCCCTACACCTCATCCTAGAGGCATGCCAAGCCTCCTTCTGCACCTGATTTTGGGGTGTCAATCTAAAAAGCAACCCCTCTAGACTCCTTGACTTTCTGTGTCTGAAGTTTCAACAACACACCATCTGAGGTTACAACTGGTTCCAAATGAACTGCTCTTCCAGCAAATGCTTCTTTTCCAAGTGGAGACAGACCAGCAGCTAAGCACCAAATGGTTCCAGCGGGTCCATATGTCTTTCAAATTTTCACCAAGATGCAATGAGAGAGAAAACTCAGCAAGCAGAAAATTCTTTCCTGCTGTGTGAAGATATGTGACAGCCATGCCTTTACTATGCCATCACACCTTATGTACTCAACATGATGTAAAATCGTGTCTGTCTCTTTTGGGGGAGCCAAGGCGGGCACGTGGGGGAGTGCAGCTGGCACTTTGGTCCCAGGGAGAGCAGAAGAGCCCCTCGGTGCCAGTGGGAGCAGTGCCAGCAGCGTGTGCCACTGGCAGGGCCAGGCTGCTGCGGGCCGGGCGCTGCCCCCGCGCCAGCCTCCCACGGGCCAGCTGGGAGAGATGGCTCAGCCCCCTCCCTGGACAGGCACCAGCCCTGCTCCTGGAGCCTCCCAAACATTCCTCAGAAAGCAACAGCACAGTCACACATGTCACCGCCTTGGTATTTTGTAACGGACCTACTGCAAACAATACTTTTTGTATTGAATTACTGGCTTTTAAAATGCAGCAAGGTATGGAATTTTCCAGTAGGAAAGTGTTGCTGCCAGCCAGTTTTTCAATGTAAATTTTCTAAAGCTTTGATTGGGCTTTTGGGAAAAAACATCTTGTATTTCATCTAAATAAGCATCCATGAAATTTGACTCATTGTTTTCATTTTAGAAAGTTACTTATACAGGAGAAAATACACACTAGTTATTAAAACAATCCAAACCAAAACAAAAACCCAAAAAACAAACAACCTCCTCCTTTAATCAGAATATGGAAGTTACTGTGTTTTTCATCACTGAATAAGCAAATCTTTTTTCTTTGGTACCCTGGAGTATTAACAGGTGGCCATAGCCCCTAGCTGCATGAAACTACCATATGCTACAGAGATCAAAATTAATAAACTAACCCTACAATGTGCCAGTTTATTGTGCTTGCTTTTAATTTTAATTTTCTTCTTGGAGTTTTCATTACTGAAAAGACATATTTAGTGATTTTTAGCCTTAATACCAGTGACTCTAATTTTGAATTGGTTTAGCCTCATACCAGGTAGGCATATGTACAGAAATATATTGGTTTGGTTTAGCCTCATACCAGGTAGGCATACATACAGAAATATATTTCTGACACAACATTTCAAAATACCACTTCATTTTTCCTCCTCTATGACTCTCTATGCTAAAAAATTAGCACTTCCATATACTTTAAGGGATTTAACAGTGGAAAATTTAACAAATTTCCTCTGACATAAGATTATGTGCACAATAAAAAAATATCTGAATCTCATTTAACTGTACAAATTCATTTCTTGTTAAATACTAATCAGCCAGAGTAAAGCATCACATACAATCTTCTGCTCCCTTCTCTACTTGGCACCTTTAATGGGTCTTTAAAAAATTCTCTTTGTTTTCCTCCACAAAAACTGTTCATAATTGGCAAAGAAACACACTGATGCAAATACTAGATGAATATGGAAACCACAAAGCATTATTTCATGTGGAGGAAATGAGCAGAGGTGCCTCCAAATATAAACAGGCAATGCTTATCCTACTCTTCAGAGAGCCCCACTGTTGGCTCCTAAATCGAAGCATCTGCCAAAAACTACACAAAATTCTGTGTCCAAAACCAGGAGGAAAACATTGTCCATATTGTAAACCATTTGCATGACAATTATGGCCTTGAATCAGTAACCTTCTATTCATGTGAGTAATCAGTACTCCAGTGAGTGTCTCACTGACTCCTCAGCCGCTGCTTGTACACAGATGCACGGGAGAAGGGTTTTGTCCTGCTGACTGGGGTGACTGCCAAGACTTGCAGGGTCCAGCATAAGTTTTATGCTGAAGTTACACCATCTCTGACCATGTGTAAAATTAGGGTCTTGACCCCCTCTACAGCATTTCCCAAGAGCAGCCCCAGCTGTCCTCTCTCCAGACATTTCTGGAGGAACTGTGCTCTGTTGTCTAACCTCCTTTCAGCTGCTCATGGGCTGTGCTGCTTCCAGCAAGTAGCTCTGACAACTCTGTGTACATCCTTTTGACCTTCATCTTGCAGTTTTATTGCCTTGCTCTCAGGGCTGGTGCACCCTGATGCTGGGAGGAGCAGCCTGCTCTGGGTTAGGGGCAGGTTACCCTCAACTGCACAGTAGTGGCAGGGAGACTTCAGGTCATCATCTGGTTCCAGGGACATTGCCTTGTGTGTACAGCACTCAAACAATGGAAGAAAATAGCAGAATTCATTGATTTTTTTTGTTTCTGCCTTATTCCTACAACTTCCCAATCACTGAGAAAAATACAGAGCCCTTTCTGACACACCCTTCCTCAAAGCCTTTTTCTCCCCATTCTCAAAGGCTAAGAGAGAAAGGAGCAGAGGCAGTGCTGCTAATCCTTCCTTAGAGTGCTGACTGAAACCCACTGAAATCAATGGAAAATCTTCCAGTGGTTTTAACACTCAGACCAGAGTTCTCAGCAGACATGAGCTGTCTCCAGCACATCATCCTGGAGAAAAAAGATAGGCAGGCAGAAGAGCAGCTTCCCGCTCAGGTGGGGTTGGTGTCAGCTCAATCGGAATTGCTCAGTCCCAGGGACCCCAGGACACACTGGAAACTTCAAAGACATAACAGAAAACAAAGAAAAAAGGGCCACTTACTAATCTAGTTTGTCAATATGCATGGACTTCATTGAATTTTGTGATTCATGCCTCCAAACACAGGACTTTTTTTTCCCCTGAAAGAGATTGTTTTGATGTTTCCTAAATAAAGCATCTTCATGTTTAATTTCCACATGACACTTCAAAGCTAAATGAATTATATCACTGGAAAGCTTTTCCATAAGGAGCTTTTCAAAGGATGCCAATTCTTGATTTTTGCAGGAAGAGAAAAAATTACCTTTTTTCACATGTCTTTTTTTATTGCATGATGCAGCCAGCATATAATTTTGAGTAAATTATTTATATAGATGTCATCCCAGTAATTTGGTTAAAATAACGGAAAGATATTTTTTCACCTATGACACATCAAAACTTTTGAGAAACCACTAAAATAGGAACAGAATCCCTTAATCATTACTCAGGAAGAAGTCAAATCAAATGCAAGTTTTACCCCAGAGAAGGCAGAAGAGTAAGGCTATAAATTATATATGGCTTTTCCTCAGTCAAGCCACTCCTAATTTTTATCCCTTGTTTTCAGTTTGCCTTATTCTTAGTTCCACAGTTGCTCAGTGTTAGTTTTATTATCATTGACATACACCAGAATGTTCTTATGAATCTGTAAGATCACAATACAATTCTACTAATCTAAATATTTTTCTTATTTAGAACCAGCTTAATGCTCAGTCTGTAAAATAATACCAGCACTAATGGTTAATACAATTCTAATAGCCAAAAGACAATAAAGAAACCCAATTCAATAACATGATCTGGAGAAAGCATCTTCCAATATCTCAGCCTTGCAGATCTATTTCAATTAACATTTGAGGAGATCTGAGACATCATAAAATAAAAGTAAGTACTAAGTTTCCAAGAAACATAAACTGAACTGTAATTCCATTGCACACAAACATACTCCATCTTCTCAAAGAGCTGAACTGTGGTTTCCAGTATTGGCAGGAGGCATTCTTATAATAACATTATATGTATACTGTAGTTCCCTTGATGTCTTTCATATTTTTTCATAAACAAAATTACAGTGACAGTGCAGTTCATTACAGGAGATTTCATTAAAGAACTGGTTTATTTTAAGAGAACAGCAGCATAGAACTGTCTTCAGGGATGGAGCTGAGTAAAAGGGCTGATTATGCCTCCATGAAAATCAGGCAAAAATTATGCAGGATCTTGACACTGTAACTCAGGAAAATCCTCTTAAGAGACGCAGGGAACAAACTGTTCCACTGTGACACGCATTAATAAGCAGGTGCAGCCCTGTCAAGTTGTTGCAGGGCGACAAGTTTGGCCCCCCTGAGACCTGGCTTCCCATTCTCTCTTAGGGCTGGCAGTGCCCCAGCTCCAGCCCTCAGTGCTGGAGGAGGGACCCCAAGGGGGATCACAAATCACAGAATGGGTTGCACTGGAAGGGACCTAAAAGATCATCTGCTTCCAACCCCCCTGCCATGGGCAGGAATGCCACTCACTGGATGAGGTGCTCAGGGACCCACCCAGCCTGGCATTGAACACGTCCAGGGATGGGTCATCCACAGCTCCTCTGGGCAACCTGTTCAGTGTCTCACCACACGCAGTAAAGGATTTCTTCTTAATATCTAATCTAAATCTACCTTCTTTTCATTTAAAGCCAGTCCCTCTTTTCCTATCACTACACACTGTTGTAAATTGTCCCTCTCCAGCTCTCTTATAGATCCCTTTAGGCACCTGAAGGTGCTCTAAGCCTCCTCAGAGCCTTTTCTTCTCCAAACTGAACAACCCCAGCCCTCTTACAGCAGAGGTGCTCCAGCCTTCTGACCATCTTCATGACCTTCCTCTGGACCCACTCCAACAGTTCCCCATCCTTATGTTGGGGGCCCCAGAACTGGACACAATACTTCAGGTGGGGTCTCATGAAAACAAAACAGAGGAGGAGAAGCTGTGCCAAGGTGCAGCAACTGGGAAACAGGAGCTTTTCCCTTGCTCTACCAGACTGGGTGAAAACTGAGTACCAGAGTGAGTGAGAACCCACCATGCAGCCCACCCACCTCCTCTTGCCATCACAGCTGCAGCTGGCTCTGCAAAAAGCAGTAAAAAGTGGGGTCTCTCAGCAATTCCTTTATTTCTTCTTTCCATGCCAGTAAGACCAGTTCCTAGGAAACACCACTGCCTTCTGAGTGACTGGCAGTTTCTGTCATTTTTCTGAGTCTGCCACTTTGACAAAAAAAAATAATCTCCAGTTTGGGATTAATCAACTAAAAGGTCACCTTGTTGCTCAGAGTTTTCAAAAATGTAATCCAAATAAATGTGATATGGTAGTTTTTGTAAGTGTGTTTCTCAGTCGAATCAGATATGCTGTCTCCTATTGTTACTGCAATTTACCTCCCTTGTATATGCTGCTAAGAGGAGACACAATCAACACCATCTATGACTTCAGGCAATGGGTTGATGGAAGAGTAATTTCTCATTTTATTTTTTTTTTGTTGACACTATTTTCACTGTACTCTCTGGAATGACAGCTTTGAGGTATCTGTGATAAAGATATGCAGTCAAGAGCATTACTGGCTCTAAAATACTTTACCCCCAGAAAAATTGGTTCCAGGATTCCAAAAATCCTATTTTTAATCTTCTTCCAGAAGGCAAACATAATTGCCCTTTTCTGCTTGGGCTCTAACAAAGTATTCAAAGCCACATTCAAAAAGAGCATCTCGCTGCTATCATTTACCCCTTAGGCAGGGGCAGTGGTTGAGTACTGTGACCTCTCCTCTTGTATGGAATCCTGACACTCTGGGCTGTCTGTAACCAAGCCAGCAGCACAACACATCAAGCTATTACCCCTGACTTATGACCACAACACCTTTTAAATGTGTGGTCCTTCCAGGTTGTTATCTTTCCTTTCAACAACTTCAATGAAAAAGAATAGAGAGAGGCCTTAGGACAGATTTTCATCACTCCATGTGGTTGTCAGACTATTTTCCTTTATTGACACTATGAATACATAACTCTCTGTGGTTTCTGAAACATGTTTAATGCATGATATATTAAGAGCTGTAGAAAACACAATATTAAAATTCTAACATGAAAAATTATACCATTATGGCTCATTACATTCTCTGTTGCAGCCATCTGAACTGTGAGAAGCATACTGTCATCCTGTCATCTACTTCTACAAGATCTGTGATCATGTTGTACATGATGTCATTTATTTCACAGATAAAGGAAGATAAAGTCTTCAAATTCTGAAGTGGATCATAAGTGTTTGCTACTGGTCACCTGAGAAGAACACTTAACTCTAGAGTTGCAGAATCAAAAAAACCCAAAGAAACTCAAGTGAAAAATCAAAAACAATCAACCCAAAGCCCTAAAGATATAGTGAGATTTCTATTTCCAATAACAGCAGTTTATCTAGTACATTTATTCAAAATACTTATATATTCACATAATCTTTAAAGAAAATGTGGAGTTTTTCCTTGACTTCAGACAGTTCTGGTCACTAGCATTTCTAACAGAGCTTTGAAAACACAGATATCATCAAAACTCTACCAAGAGCCTCATCACAGCACATCAGAACTTCTCTTTCAATGTTTTTTCCCTGCTGCTACCTTTGCCTACCATTTGATTAAGAAAAGTTCACATATTGCTGGAGGTTTACCGCAGATACAGCTTTTACTCAAAAATGTTCATTGAAAACACCTGTTAGGTATTAAAATGATCCAGCATAATCTGTCAGAAAAGCACAGTCTGAATTCAAAGTACATGCAAAAATACCTGGAAATGCCATGGGCTTTCAATGCCTCTGTAAATCATATAAATTTAAATCTCCTACTAAATAAAAATTTTCTGATTTAAAAACCATTTATTGCCTCTGACCACTTCTACAAAAGTAGTAAAATGCCATGTATTTTAGATATGCTGATGTTGGAGAGAGACCTTCCCATTATATTAAAATACTGTCATAAAAATTCCCAGTTTTGCCATGATGACTTTCAAAAAACAACCTGACATTTTGATATCTGCACCATTGCTGCCACTTATTTTGCATCACTGTTCTTTTTTTACAGAAGTAAAATTAACTTAGATCCCTAACAGAACTGCCTGAAGACTGTCACCCTCTCCAGTCCAATATATAATATTAATAAAAGCTGATCACTGTAACCAGCCTAGAATATTTGGCTGACAAAGCCAGAGTGAACTGTACATGGTTTGCATATTCTCCCCCCTCTCTGGATATCTCAGAGGAGGCTACCTTAGAATTATGTAACAGTGGTAATCCTCAAGTATATCCTCCCTGCTTTATGGAAGCCTCAGACTGTCAGGTCAGGAAAACTACCCACAGTTAGTGCTTTCCCTATTAAAATAAAAAACAAAAACAAAACAAAAAAACCCAAAAAAAAAAACCAAACAAAAAAAAAACCAAAAAAAACCAAAACAAAACAAAAAAAAACCCACCAAAAAGCACTCCTCAGAACCATAATTCATATATTTCATCCCATAAGGAAAGAGCTAGGGCTGAAGAGAAGGCTCCAGGAGGACCAGACTGGGACCTTCCAGCATCTAAAGGGGGCTTATGAAAAGGAGGGAGAGGAACTTTGCACATGGGCAGAGAGTGACAGGATATGGGGCAATGGTTTTAAAGTGAAAGAGGGTGTCAGGTTCCTAAAGTCAGATTTGACTTTAGGAATAAATTCTTTACTCAGAGGGTAGAGAGGCAGTGGAGACTGTCCAGAGAAGCTGTGGATCTCCCATCCCTGGAAGTGTCCAAGGCCAGCTTGGATGGAGCCCTGAGCAACTTGATCCAGGGAGTGGCATCCCTACCAAGGGCAAGGGTGTTGGGGTTGGAACTACACAATCTTTAAAGTCCCTTCCAACCCAAGCCTTTCTATTAAAAAAACCCCAAAACAAACCAACAACAATCACAAACCACACACATACAAACACAAAAAAAACCTACACCACAAAACCACTCTTTTCCTAAAATAGCAACCTTTGTATCTAACTGTTTTTCTTGCTCCTACAGTGGATACATCAATTAACAGCTGTACTGTGCTTATTTTGCTTTTGCACTATTTTTTTTACATATGTTAAACTCGTCTGTGGAGGGAAGGCAGTTTTCAGGCAAACCCATGCACGTTTGCTGAGGATGCGTGGTCACAGCTTCCAGTGGACAATGTGAAGGAGGACACAGAAGCCAACAGTGGGCAGGGAAAGGAACCATTCTGCACATTTGGGCTTCCAGGCTGCCAAGTCCTGGCCCCTTTCCTCACTCTCCCCACTGCTAGCTCCCTGCCCCAGAGGCAGGCAGCTAAAAAGGACTTTTTACATAAGACACAGAAATCATCATTAAAGAAACTGCACAAATGTGCCTTCGCAAAAGGTAACTCTAGCTAATGAGACAGAGTAATTTATTGGGTCAGACTGTACAAAGCAGTTCCCTGTAATTTTTGTCTTTTCCTGCACTCTTTGGGCATTCTGGAAGGGTGAGAGAAGGGAAGTGAACTGCTTAAGGCACAACAATACTTGCAACACATTCTTTTTTTATGACTGGTAAACAATATCTTCTCTTAAAACATCACAACCTTTGAAAATCATTTAAATTAAATTCCAAGTCAAGCTTTCTGAAGTTATTCTTTCCCTGAGACCAACAAATGTTTCAGGTCTGGAGGGCAAACATACAGCAGCAGTACGTTTCTGACTCATTAGTTTGCTTTTCTCTAAAGGATTTAGATTGACATCTATTGGCTTAACTTGTGACATAACGACCCAGTTCTTCAAATGTCAGCTCCATCGTCCCTGCTTTGTCAAGCTTCCCCCGGTATAGCAGATTCAGACTTGGAGTTTTAAAGCAAAATAGTCCAGTTTAGCTTCTAAAGCAGAGCCTATGGATGTGAAAGCAAAGTTCATATTATTTCCCACTTTTTATTCATAACATATAAAAGATGAAAGTCAAGGATTATGATGTAAATCTTTAAAAAAGAAAATGAAAACTGAAGAGCAGTAAACTGAGACTTGATGCTGTGTTAGTCAACTGATTCAGGTCAAAGAATTACTGGCATGGACAGTAAAGACACATTTATTTACATGAACTTGTTTAGAACATATTTTTTAATGTAAGTTAAGTTAAATTAAATGAAACTTCCCTGTGCTTACATGTGTCCAGATCATATACATGTACACAGAACAGAGTTGCATATCTTTATTCAACTACCATTTCTTCCCTTCCCCCCCCCCAACAAAATTCCTGTATGCAAAGACTGCAAAGCTCCAGGCTATCATAATTACAAGAATGTACACATCCCTTCCATCACAGAATAATAGATTGCTATCTCAACATCACTTGTGTGTAAAACCATGAACCAAACCACGGGTTTGGTGTGGTTTTATTGGGTGCTATTGGTCATAAAATGCAAATAAAGAGCCTTCTTCCAGAGATTTGGAAAGCACTAATTTAATTTTTCAAGGCTCAACTTTTAGGAAGAACCTGCAGATAGATCAACAGTTTATTTATTAGAATAGGCCAATAGGCATAGAAGATATATTAATGTAATTTGCCTTTTTAGACAGTATAAAATGTACTTCTCAGAAAGGTTTACTACTACTAAAATTAGTAGTTCCTTTTCCTAAAGCTCAGGGACATGCAACCTTCAAATATCATTTGGGTCATGTGAAAGGAGCAAAAGGAAATTCAGAAGATTATTTAGAAACAGAGCCCTTCCTTAGCCACCAGCAAATTAGCATCAAATATGTTTTCTGGCTTTGTTTCCTCTCTGGAGGAGACAGAAGTAATACTTCCATAACCTGACCAAGTTCCCTTAGATTCTGAGTTCATCTTAAAAAAACCCCAACTTTAAATGTTAACGTAAATATTTAAACACTATATTAAATAATACATTAAACAATGTAATATTAGTTTACACTATTTTATATCTTATAGACAGAGAACTTTCTTCATGCCTTTTCTTTTGCATGCAGACTGGTCACATATTTTCAGTACCATGAGCTTCAGATAACAACAGGTTCATAAAAACACAATTGTCTCAAAATACATCAGCCTTCTCCTACAACAGCAGCTAGTTCAATCCTCTGACTCTCAGGATCTTATTATTGCTGCATTTTGCTCACTTCATGGTACCCATTATGGCATGCTGTCAAAAGCTGAAGTGTTGTACTAAAAATCTTACAGCCCTTCATATTAAAGGTGCCTCAATGGGGCTTTTACAACCTCTGAGAAGAAGATGGCAACTTCTCATTCAGGAACTTTGGACCCCACTATTCTAGAATCAAATATCTCAGAATAGGATGACCTCATTAACAGAACTGACTTTACCAATTTGTCACAAACCAGGGAGTACAGCTACAAGAAGTGCTTCATTGTTCCATTTAATTTAATTAACTGCTTTCAGATGCTGCTAATGCTTTGCAAACTGTCATCTTTGTGCTCTTAAAATTTTAGAGTCAAAGTTATGCTCACGTTACTGCTGTATATGACTTAAATCTTTCTTAGTTTCAAGACAGGAAACCAGGTTTCATCTCATTTTTCTATAAAATACAAGTGGAAGTTGCTACTGTTTCTTGAAATAGAGATCATAGAGATGATCATCAAAGGGATGATTTTTTATAAAACCCAAGCATGTAGTCATGCAAAGTCAGAATTATGCCTACACCTACCATGTGCCATCCATAAAACTGTAATAAGAAGCAGCAGGCTGCTCTCTCTGCCTGACCAACAAGGGGCCTGAACTCGAGGAGTTCTATTATAGCAAGAGTTCTGTTATCATAATGGTGCAGGGATTCCATATCACCAGAGTTTGGTACCTCCTCGATGTTTCTCATAGGCAGCTCCTCTAAGCACTGACTGTTCCTGGTCCTTGCAGTAGTCATCTGACTCCAGTTCCCACCAATCCACTCTTTTATAACACTGCTCTTATCAGCTACAGGTGTGGCCTGTTAAGATCAGGCCTGCCCCTAATCTTTAGTAATTGGTTCAGCTGCAACTCTTTAGGGGATAAGATTACATTCTATACCACCTTCATTTGCCCATACTATATCCCCTTACAGAAGTTTGCAATTATTTTGGTTATAGTGTGGTGGTAATAACTCCAGGGTCATGAGTTTCGTCTCCACATGGGCCATTCACTTCAGAGTTAGACTTGATTCCTGTGGGAGCTCTTCCAAACCCAAATATTCTGTGAATTGAGCCAACAAACACAAACAGGACCACAACCCAAACAATTCTAGTCAGACAAGTCAGAGGTGAAACCCTTTCAGCAGTGACTTCCTTGGCTGTCCAAAGTTCCTTCACAACAAGCTGCTTGTTCTGTACACCAGCACAATGCAGCATTTTAAGCCAACACCTCAAACATCTGAAAATCACCATGCTAGGGGCCACATTGCCTTCTACTGACTGACACCAACCATGTTTGCCCTGGGTGCCAGGGAGAGCCATGGGTCAGCTGGGTCTTCCTAGGCAGGATGGACAGCAGGACCTCAAAGGGAGAGGACTGACCCTCTTACCCCTAAGTCACATCTCTTGAGGATCTTGGAAGAGATGTCAGTTTCCCCTGGCTTCACTTTATCAGAAAATCTTACTTACATCAGTTTTAACAGGTGCTTAAACCCCATGACACTTATAAAACAAAAACCACTGATGAACATTTTCAAGTAGTAGTACTGAACTGGAGGCTTTATTTTTCCTCCCAACAAAGTTGTTGCTTCATATGTGAAAATGTTTTGCTTTTATTTACTTGCATTTTGTTTCTATTTAATCTTCCTCCTACATCTGTTGGGTCTCACCATCTTTGATGAAAACAAATACATTTAAACACAGTCATAAAGAATAAAACCACAGAGGATAAAACAACTGCAGCAGTGCAAATTTTAAATACTTTGGTAAAAGTTATGACTTTTTTTAACCTCTCATTATCAAAAAGCATGTTTATGCTTAACTTCCTACTTGATACTCAGTCCGTCCTTAAGATCAAAGTCAAGAATGTTGAACCAGTGGTGCAAGGTGGGAGAGTGAGGAACAGGGGCATAAAGAGACACACGGGAGGCTCAGGCTGGATTGCAGGAGGAGCATCCCTGGGGGCTGCAACACAAGGCTGAAGGTTCCTGGGGTGCAGCCCCCAGCCCTGTGCAGCCACTGGCCCCTGCTCTGTGAGGCACACACCACCACAGTTACCCTTCTGGGCCTCAATCTTGCCACCACATGACTTCACTTCCCAAAGTGAAACAACCTTGAGCTGCCAGGTTGACATGTTAATGCCAAGCCCTGCGGTAAGCTCCTCCCTGAAGACACAAGTGAGATGGATTGCACTTGTGATTTGTTCATTTCCACAACCATCTTATCATTAATAACCCTCTCTCATCCACTTGCAACACCCAATAAGCACACAAAATTGATTATAATATCCAATTCATCAGGTAAAAATCTTCTGGGATAGTTTTGTGGGCTATTTTTCTTTCAGATTCCCTATCTTCAGATAAGAAGGAGAAAAATACATTAAGAAAATCACAACAAATGGGGTTTTGAAAATTAATTAGTTTAACAAGAGGTAGAAAAATGTCTAATTTCATCAGGGCTGCTTTGTGCCAGTGTAAGAAATTATGTGGTTGCCTTAGTGCAAGTTCTAATTTACGTATCGAAAAGTGCTATATCTCAAAGTAGATTAAGATAGCTACATGTTTCAGCTTTAAGTGCTCATCAAGCCAAGAGATAACAGAACTGATGAATGGGACATTTCAGATCCTTAGAGAAATGAGCACTATTACATAAAAAGTGTGATTTGAATTTGTCTTTCTGCTTAGGCTGTGCCTTCCTAACAGAATTTATAAATAGAAACAGAACTTTAAAAATCAAGAGCTGCCAGAGTGCTTTTTCCTTCATCATCTGATCACGAAGTATTGGACTTACACAAATCCATATATCTTGCATTGAAATAATCTGCATGTTTTAGTCACTCCTCCCCAAATCAATTTATTACTGAACAGCAAATGGTAAATGAAGTTATTATTTCAGTCTGACAAAAGTGAGTCTCATGGTCATTATCTATAAAAACAGAGAGAAACCGACATCCTTTAACTGTTGAGAAGATGGAACATAAAATAACCCTGTGCTCCAGAGGATGGAAATGCTGTGCCATTAGTTTTTAATAAAGTGGTTTCCACAGACTTAGATTTACAGGCTCAGAAATCAACTACTGATGAATCAATCTGCTTCCCCGGCCAGGATATCAGAACAGATAGGGCCACTGTAACTGCAGAAGCAGAGAGCAGTGGCTCTGTTACAGCACAGGCTGGATCACTAGGGGACATCAGTGAATGTAAGCCTCCATTCAGCCCTGTGCCATGTTCTGCAGAGAGCAGTTTTCACTCTTTCCTCACAGCATTCTCCTGTGTGAGTCCTTCCCACAGCCTGCAGTTCTTCACAAGCTGCTCCCCAGGAGCCTCTCCAAGAGGATGCAGTCACCAGGAACAGACTGCTCAGAACAGCTCCCCTGAGGGGTCACAAGTGCTGCCAGCCAACCTGTTGTCTTATAGTGCATGAGTTCTAATGACATTACATTGCAAGGGTTCCATATTGCTAGAGTTTCATACCTCCTTGATGTTTCTTGTAGGCAGCTCCTCTAGGCACTAACTCTTCCTTTTTCTCCCAGTAGCCAACTGGCTCCAGTTCCCACTCTTTTATAACACTCTTCTCATTGGCTACAGGTATGGCCTGTTAAAAATCAACCCTGCTTCTAATCCTTAATAATTGCAACTCTTTAGGGGCTAAGATTACTTTCTATATTACTTTTATTTACTTACGTTCTCTCCCACTACACCAACCTGCTCTCTCCATGGGGCCACAGGCTCCAGCACAGGATTCCCAAGGGGTCACAGCCTCCTTTGGGCATCCATCTGCTCTGGTGTGCAGTATTCCATAGGCCACAGGTACCTACCTGCTCCACCATGGACCTCCACACCTGCCTCACCACGGTCTTCAACACAGACAGCTCTGGCACCTGGAGCTCCTTCTCCCTCTCCTCCTGCACTGACCTTGGTGTCTGCAGGCTGCTGCTCTCACATATTCTCACTCCTCTGGCTGCAATTGCTTCAGTACAGTAACTTTTCTTTCCCTTTTAACTACAACATCCCCAAGGCACAGCTGCTGTGTGTGATGGGCTCAGCCTGGGCAGGTCCGTCCTGGAGCCAGCTGGCATTGGCTCTGTCAGACACCACGGAGGCTTTTGGCAGCTTCTCCCAGCCCTGTGGCTCCCCTGCTACCAAAGCTTTGCCACAAAAACAAGGGACAAGGAGAAACTGGAGTGAGTCCAGGGGAGCTCCAGGATGGTCAGGGCAGGAGCAGAAGCCCTGTGAGGAATAGCTGGGGGAGCCAGACTTGCTCAGCACAGGGAAGGCACCAAACCAACAAGAGACTCATTCGAAATGGCAAAATAGACAGAGCCATGTCCATCATGTGAAGACTGAACTGAATATATTTTGCTATGCTCAAACACATACAGCAGGCACACTATGCATAACTACCATTTAATCACTCACAAATACTAAGCTCTCAAATCCTATTTCAGCTTGAAATGTATGGAAATTATCTGCTATTTTAAGCATGCTTGTCATAGGCAATTGTAACAGTCTCTCAAGGCCAATGTTTTCAGAGTTTATGAGGGGTTCTTGGGTACAACATGTAGAGGAAAACATATGCTACAACTGTTTCTCTGGATGATTTACCACTGATTTGTAGAATCTGTTCTGCACAGAAGTAGTTTTAAACAACTCATTTGTGTACTACAAATAGAAAAGATAAACACTTCTTCCATCTATACAAGATAATCTTTCAGGTACAAAACAATCTGATCTCAGATAAATTGCAGGAGCAGTGCCATATGCTTGCAGTTATCCAGAATGCTGGCTGAGTTCTACCTGAAGTTTTAGCTTTAACTGCCAAGTTAAAAAAGACCTTTCAGAAAAAAACCAAACAAACAACAACCAAACAAAACCCAAAAAATAAAACAGAAAAACTCAACAAAACAAAACCAAAGAAAACCAAAAGAAAATCAAAACCCAACAGCATTAGAAAACCCAGACAAAACCCCAAAACAAAAAGAACCCAATCCCCCCAATTCAAAAACTTTAAACAAAGCAACCAAACAAGAAAAACCTCAACACACAACAGCCCTACCCCTCAAGAACAAACAAAAAAGCCCACACCACCAAAACCTTTCCTTTGCAAATCCTTACTACTTTCAAGGGTAAAAATACTACAAACTTAGTCTTATGTGGTACTTGGCCACTTGGAATTTCAGGTCTGCCAGAGGTGAAAAATATTTCAAGACCTCAAGATTTGAATTTGATTTCAGTTCTAAAAATAAGGAATTGGCCCAGTTCAGAATAGAAGTATTATAGACCCTTATTGAGCCTAGACTAGTTTGCTCAGCACTAAAATGAATTAATATGACAGCTTTAGTTTACCATCACATTTGTCTGAAAAGCAGTCTATAAGTTTGCCTGGAATTCTGCCAGAGATGGCACAGAATTTCTGAATGACACAGGGTGTTTCTTCATAATAAAAACTTTTTCAGAGCATAAATACAAATAGATACCTATGTCTTCAACCTAATAAACTCACTAATTTAATGCTTACTAGAGCAGCCAGATTTTCTGATTGAAAGCAATTTTCTTTCACTCAATTTATCTCAGCATGATTAAAAACCTTAAATAGTTACAAGCTATGACAGAATTATTTCCCTGGAAAATACTTGGGCTTCAAGTTTGAGCACTTCTCCACATGAATAGCTATGTATATGAAAAATTCCCCTCAACCTTGAAGAAGGATTTCTGAGATCTGTTCTCAGGATGTGGGACACCAGCACTGCACTAATCACTAATAGGAAAAGGCAATATACTGTTCAGCCCTACTGGAACTAACTAAAAGGATAAAGAAAGGCAGGAGCAGCACCTTAGACAGGAGCATGGGCCAAATTAAGTGTCCCATGATAACTCAACAAAACTTTATTACTTCATTCCTATTGTTCCACTGCAACTAATTCTCTTGTGCTTAGGAATTAGCCAGAAATTACAGCGAAGCAAATACAAATTCAATTTCGTCTTAGATAGCTCAATGTGGGTATTGTTATAATTTTGTTGCAAACTTTATTTTTCAAATGCTTATTGTTAGCCCATTCATTTTAAATATCACATTTAAAGCATCTACCCTAAACTGACATTTATTCTAATTTTTTTTTGTTTGTTTAATCAGCCTTTTATTGTTTGTTCCCTGCAAAGTATAACATCTTCCTCAGATAATTTATGAAGTACTTGATTGAAGGCTGGGAGAAAAACTAACAGAGCAAAAGAGTCAAAAGTTCTTACTTTTTTGGGTTCACTTCTAAAGACTGCGAAGCTTTGGAAATGTTTACTCACAGAAGGCAGCAAAACTGGGTTGCAAGCCCTTTATCACTGAGTGATTATTTCCCATTTATGCAAACGAAAATAACCCTCCATTGCCTTTTTGAGATACATTAACTGTTTCAGATGTACCAATTTCTTGTTATACCCTAGACACATGTCTGAAAATCAATTTTAGATACTTCATAGAACCTGCTGTTTAGTTATTAGGTTTGGGGTTGTTTGGTTTTTTTTATTTAAATTAACTGAATTCTCAATATAGTTGCTTGGTAAAAAAGTCTTTCAATTTAGCTACATTTTCAGAAATAATGGTTGTTTTATTCTGGGAAGGCTTAAGTGAGCATTCCAGGAAAAAGAAAATTAGGTGTACATATTGGAAGCTTGTTCATTTTTACTGCATTTACAAGACTTTTCCTCTTTCTTTGCAATTACAATAATCTGGCACAACAGTCTCATCAGATATTTATTCAAAGCACACTAAATTAGCTCAGTTTTCACAGAAATCTAAGGTTTCAATCTCACTAAAAACGTACAGAAGAAGGTTTAGTAAACTGCCTTTGCTCTGAATTTCAGTACCTCTGCAAGGAAAGGTGGTGACATCACTGCTGCAGCCCTCAGCTTTCATCCTTCCCGTCTCAGTTTTTCCTTCACCTCAACAAACCCAGCCCTAATTGCCCAGTGAGAAGCTGCATGTGTTTACACAAGGGGAACAATGCTGTTGTCTCAGGCAGATTTATGTGTAGGTCAAGCAATAACTACTGGCATGGCTCCTTCAAGGCTGGTCTGCTGCCTCACAGCACAGACAGCATCTTCACCCATTCTTTAAAAATAATCCTTAAAATGATATTACACTCCTTTGTGTTCCTCTACACCACTGAAAATTTGCAGGCAAGTAAAGGCTCAGTACTCCTTGGAATGGATGAGGACTGAGGTTGGACAGTGACTGAGGTTGGAAGGCACCTCTTTAAAGCAGCATCAGCTGCAGGAAGTTACACAGGGCCAAGGGATGGGATCCCACAGCCTCTCTGGGCCTCTGCCCCTGTGTTTGGGTACCTTCACAGTGAAAAGCATTTTCCTTACCCTGGATCCACACCTCCTGCATTGTAGCTCATGTCTGGTGCCTCTCCTCCTTTCACCATGTAACTCTTGGGACAAGCTTGGCTCTGCCTGTTCTACATCTCCCCATCAGGCACAGCAACAAATGCCCTGACCCCCCCCAGCAATTTCTCACAGTCTTTTAATCCAGCTCATATTTCACCAATCTCTGGATGGAAACTGTGGGAGACAAGGTCAGAGGCCTTGCTAAAGCCAGAGGTAGGCAACATCACCTGCTCTCCCCTTTCCCACCCAGCCAGCCAACCCATGAGAAAAGGCAAGCCAAAAGGTCAGGCTCCTCTTGCCCATGGTAACTCCATGCTGGCTGTTACAAACCACCTACTTGATCTTTGTGTTTGGAAATAATGGTTTCCAGCAGGATCTGCTGCATAACTTTCCCTAGATCCTCTTCCTTGACATTTTGAGGCTGGCACCAACGTTTGCCTCTTTCCTGTCATTGTGAGCCTCCCTAAAGCTGACAATGACCCCTCACAGTGACCCCTGCCAGCCTCTCTGCCTGGTGAGCCCCCACTGGGGATGTCCATGTGGCCTAAAATCCATCAGCCTTGATCTTTCCCCAACTGTAGAGAACTCTTCACTCCCCCAAGCTCTGCCACTTGGCTCAGAGGCTGAGCTAAGAGCAGAATGTAATAGCAAAAAACAGGAAGACACAGAAAAAGCTGATGTAACTAATCTGTCAGAGCATCCCCTGCTCCTTTGTGGGGTGGGCTCATATTTGTTGTCATCTTATTGCAAAAGTTCCCATACCTTCTTGGTGATTTCTCATGGGCA
Organism: Agelaius phoeniceus; assembly: GCF_051311805.1. Lineage (NCBI taxonomy): Eukaryota > Metazoa > Chordata > Aves > Passeriformes > Icteridae > Agelaius > Agelaius phoeniceus. The sequence goes on along the minus strand of NC_135266.1, from coordinate 10,413,246 downwards.
CTTCCTCACAGCTCTGACTCCTTCTTCTTCACAGCACAGCCAACAAACTCCATCTCCTCACCCAGCTACGTCCACTCTTTTGTAGCACTCATCTTCTTATTGGACACAGCTGTGGCCTGTTAAGGGCAGGCCTGTTCCCAATCTTTGGTGATTAGTACAGCTGCAACTCCTCAGGTGTAAAAGTACCTTCTGCACTATTTTCTTACATTCTATCCCTCCACACGTATTCCCTGAGCCTTCCTTTTGCAGAAGGCTGAGTACAGAAACTTGTACTTTGGTCCTCATGTCCTTCCCAGCTTCAGCTAAGCTATGGATTTCCTACACCCCTATCTCCATCCATGCAATCTTGAGCAATCAGTCTGGGTTCCTCCAGGGTAGCCCACAGCTTCTACCCCCTTTGGTACACTGTTTTTATATGTGAGCTCTGCTTGTGCTGCCCTCCTGCCACAACTGCTTGGTTTCCTACAGGTTGGGAGGGGCTGTCCTTGTGCTCTGAGCCCCTCTGCCCTCCAGGCCAGCTTCCCATGGGATCCTGCCAAGCTCAGGTCTGTTTTCCTAGTTCTTCTAACTATTTACTAGATTTTACAAAATTCTTTACACCAAACTTTACATTAATTTAATAAAAATGTTGTTTATCATAAAACCCCCAAACCTTTTCAAATAGATTAACAAGTTTTTTTGTTGTATATATTAAATTGCCTTGACTTTCTCAGAGCCTCAAATAATCCAGGAATCTGTAATTATCAGTGACTCAGTAAACAGTACAGTTTCAAGCAAAGACTGCAAAAGGACAGATCTGTGAAAAAGAAAAAAATGAAAAAATACATTATGCTAAGACTGCTATTTTTGTACCAACTGTGTGGACATGTGGGCTCATTCTGAACCTTTGACCATTTGATTTCAATTAAAATTAATTCTATGAGATTGTCAAAGTCATTAGTGAAGCTAGGTCCTAAAGTCAAGATTAAATACAGGTTTGCCTGGGGAAAAAAAGCCAAATGTTTAAGTCATTCTAACACTTAGAAACTGGTCAATATTTGTATTGGTTTTTCTTTGACCAATCTTCAGTGACTGGTACCCAATTACAAATTTTTGTCCAAACATTCAATTATGCTGCATAAATATTTCCAAAAACTTGACTAGAACTACATAAGGAAAACAAGTCAATTTTTATACTGGCGCTGTCTCTTACAGTGAAATTTTTACACATGTCACATAAGCAGATAGAGTTTATACTAAATATAGTCAATGGAAATAGTGTTTTATAAAGGATATAAAAGAGGCCAGAAGACTTGTCACCACTTTCTTGTAACCATCTGGCTTTTTAAAAGATAAACCTGTGTTTGGGATTACTTCTGGACAGAGGCTGCAGGTGGCAAACAAAGGAGAGTCAAGAGTAAGATGGGAACACTGTGGTACTTCATGCCTCCTTGGGCAGCTTTGTTGTTATCAACACCACCTGTTGTCACTATTATTCAGGAAAATAACCTGTGCATCTGGAAACAAAGTGGGAAAGTTTTTTCTGGGTAATTTAATTCATTATTTTTGTCTCAAGGATTTGTACCTACAGATAGAATCACAGTATGAAAGCTGATGATGTGCTGAACCTTGGTGTCTTGGAAAATTAAGGTTCCCTTTCAGCACTTCCTGCATCCACTGTAACGAGAGGTTCTGGAGGATTCAGTGCTGAATCTCTCAGATGGATTTCACATGGTTGGCTTTGAGTTGTACAGAGATACAGTTGGAGCCTGTAATCTTCCTATCACACCCAGCTGGAAGCTGCCTGAAACATCAGTCTAATGCAGCTGGAGCCTGCTGCTTCCAGCCCATCCCTATATCCATCTATCAGCTGCATGTCCAGATCAATGAGAAACTGATTACTCTGCTGGGAAAAAAGAAGTGATAAAATAATTGTAACAGGCATCTGATGACTAAAACACGCTGATCTACTCTAATGGATGTGCCAGCTTTATAACAGAACTTCAGCACATAACAAAATGCTGTGGATTGATACATAATATCTTGCTAAGTATCCTGGACACAGCAGTTACATGAAAAGAGAAACCATACAACACTGTCTCTCTCTCTCCAAAGAAATATCCAGAGGAAAGGGAACATAATGAACATGAAACACTTGCTTTTCAATAAAAAGTCAAGTCTCATTGTAAGAGTCTACCTCTAGCTAATTTCTTAATGAATGTCTTTAATACCCAGAATATTATTAAAATTGTTTAATGGTAGATTGAAACTTAATATCTAATTTCACTCAATATAACCTGAAAACACTATTAAAAATAATTAAACTGAAGAAGAAGAAAATATCTCAGATAATCTGCACATGTGAGCAAAGAGCTGCATGAGTCATAGGAGAGAATGACAAAAGCACAAAAGACTGGGATGGAAATTGAGCCAAAATTGAGAGCAGCTTCAGAACCAGAGGACAGAGAAAGAATTGCAAGAGCCAAGCCTGGGGATATGCATGAAGGACCAGTTTGCTTTTCTGTCCACATGCCTAGAAGCAAGTATGTAGTGAAAAATGATTTACAGATACGATAATTAAAAGGCTAATTACTATGTATAACAGGTTAATCACCCAAACACACAGTAACAGGTTAATCTCATAAAGCATGGTTGAATTAGCCAAATAAGGAATTAAAATTATATTTATCCCTACTCATCCTAGGGTTTCTATGGAGTCAGTTTATTTTGCACTTCCTGGGTATTAAACTGTTTGTTAATGTGCATGCTTTCTTCATCTTGCCCTGCAGGGCTGATATAAATACTGCATTCATTAACTCACATGTACTCCTTTGCTGTCATGATTTATCCATTACAGAACTAAACAATATCAGCTGATTTATTAACTACTTCAATTCCTCCTGTAATGTAAAACTCAAAGCATAGACCTGTCTGATGCTAGCATTATCAGGTATTTTGGATAGGGGCAGAGAAAAAGGAGCAGTGTTTCTGATTAACTTCTTTAAGTTTGTATTAGCTGTGTGTTAGTTGCATATGTTCTACTGAGTACTTGTGAATTAACTGTTTTAAATGTTGCTGCCTTTTTAAGGCACTCTATCTGAATCCTCTGTTGATCTCTTTTTCTCAATACAGGCAGAGTGTTTGAGTGGCACAATTTTTTTCCCCTCTCCTTACAAATCAGCTTTTGTGTGCACCAGACCAAATTCTATTCTGCTTTCTAATGCAACCTTTTTTCTCCACGCTGTTTAAAAGGGTAAGCAAGGAGGTTAAAGAATTACTTAATCATCACACCTAATTGCCCATCCATGCCTTGCCTTAATGTAGGAAAATTCATTAACTATTCTGCACTGAGTCGGGTGCATCAATGCAAGGCTTTGCCTTCTGTCTGCATCTGGGCTAGTGGAGATAAGGGCTGGGTTTATTTACCTAGAAGCAAAGTCTACACCAAGATGAAACTGAAACCACATGTGTAATGTGGGTGCTCCTGCTGTATGGCCACAGCCCCTTATCACAGAGCATACCTGCCTCTGCTCTTATCAGTGTGACAGCAGTCGTGCCACTGCTGCTACAGGATTCACCTGCTGACACAACTTACATGACAAATGATCTCTTAAATACCCTCAGGTCCATCCTGTCTGTGATTCAAGTGAACAACTCCAAAATGGAAATTCATGTGAGGGCAATGAGCTTATGCTATAAGGATGGAGCGTTGTGAAGAGGGGGACCTGTGTCACCCAACAAATTAAAGTCAACTTGAGCACAGCAAATGAGTGCCCCTTTGACAGAGCTACCCAGCTTAGACAATAAGACTTTGATTCTGTGTTGCTGGAGGATTCAGAAGTGTTCATTAAGGAGCAGAGAGGTGTTCACAGAGCATCAGAGCCTCCAGCATCTTCTAAATGGAACTAATCAAACAGTTGGGCTTCTGATAAAAGAACATCTAACAAAGTGGTGGCTGCTGCATGTTTGTATTCCCAGCTACTACTGCAAAAAAGAGGTTTATTTATAAGCATCTTTGACATATGTAAACAAAAAATGTATTATTTATAACGATGCTCATGTGGCAACAAAATAAAAATTGGGAAAAACTCTCTTGGTTAATATTTAAGCATCCAGAAACAGCTGGAAAAAAGCAAAAAAAATTATGAATAATCAAATCATCACAAATTAAAGAATGTGTGTATTAGATATATAGAATACTTATATTTGGAAAATTTAGGCTAAAGGAGGGAGAGTACCATTGAAACACAAGTAAACAACAGTAGTTCATCACATGAGGCCTTCTGTAATCTCATATAAAGGCAAAGTGAGACTTTTTAATATTTATTCATTCTTTTATAAAAAATATTCTGTTGCCTGTAAATTAGTAATATCTGGGGGATCTACATAATTCATGATTTGATAAATATTTTACTTTTTTTCTGCTTATATTAACAGCTCTTACACAAATAAATTGAAGCTGTATAGCTGCATTTGCTGTGCATGTTTGCCCTATCATAACTGTAACTTCAAAAAAGTCCTTCTGGGCAGGCTCTATGCTCTGCAGATCCTCCAAAGGCAAACCCCCCCTGAGTGGCAGTGAAAAGGTCTCAGATGAAATGTCCTAAACCACATCATCACTGACTGACTGATTGATTTGCAGGGTTAGCTGGTGTGGGAGGTGTTTTGACATAATAAACAGGAATAAGTAGTTTCATATATTACAGGCCAAATCCCTAACTGCTCCCAGTGAGCTTATATCCTTCTACAGCCACAAGCTGTCTATTGGTGCCAAAACTGCTGAAAGTCCTTAGCATCACAGGCATCTTAAAATACTGACTTTGTCACAGGACCCTGCATCAGCCAAGTAAAATCCTGCACAAAGCCACGAGTTCTATTCTATGCAAGCAGCTACAAACATTCAGGGGAAAGGGATACCCCAACCTCACTGCCAGCAGAGGACAACCTCATCTCACAAAGGCAGGACAGATAAAGAGAAAATCAAGTTTATACAATTCCAGTTCACTTTAGTTCCTGCTCTCACTCACCACACTACAGTTTTCCTGAATAAAAACTTCATGTCTAACTATTTACAGAACACAAGCTGCACACACAACTATTTACAGAACAAAAGCTGCACACACACTCATATATGTAGAGTGTGTGTGTGTGACACACACATATATATATATATGTAAATACACACAGATAGAAAAAAGATAAGCATGACGTTATGTCAACTCCTCAAATAATAACCCTGTGTACCCCCCCCAAGCATAAAACGTAATTGCTCACAATCTGTAACACATGTCACTTTTTAGGTCACTGGACAACAGCCCACACAGAGCAGAAGGGATTGAAAATTGGTGCTACTGCTGAGGAGAAAAAATACAAATAAAGCCAAGAAATGAAGAAATGATAGTGCTATGAAGACACACAATAGCCTATTAAACAACAGTTCTTACCAGATTTTATTCATTTATTCATTTTTGACTGAAAATTTCACTTTCCTCAAATATACAACATGCAAAAAGAAAATTAAATAGTTTCTTTTTTGAAAAAAAAACCAACCTGTTTCTATGGTATTTTTTGAAAGCAGCATTCATTGACATGCTAATAAAACTAATATTAGCTTGTATCAAAATCATTACCACTCATTCCCTGTTTCAGGGGAGGGCCATTTATACAAATGAAAAGCGAGAACAACCAGCCCTAGCTGGTAGAGCATAGATGTTACATGCAATATTTTTAAGTGCTTGTTTTGAGGCTGGATTTTTTTCCTTCTTGTCTCAAGAAGCTATTGAAAGATTATGTTTGGAAAACAACCAGCTGTTACTAGATTTAGTGTTTGGTTTTGTTCTGTGATGGGGCTTTTGTTTGATTGTTTTTAGGGGTACTCATCGTGCCTAGAATAACTTTCAACCTGCAGTTAAATACTTACCTCTGTGCACATAAGCTTCAAAGTGGTTCTTTGAAAACAGAGGCATTAAAGGGTATGCCCTTTAAGTGCTTCCTCTGTAACTACACACTGAAACATTTTTGTTTTCCCCCTACAGACACAGCACATGTGAATGCACAGACCCATTTTTCCCCTGCTGCCATTCTCATAGCCATATCTTGTGCTCTCCCTCTCTTTGTCTCTTGTTTTTCCCCCATTATGCAGTCCTGATGATTTGAGAGACACAAAATAACACAAGTGGATGGTTTTACTGGAGTTTAGAAGCTAAGCAAAGCCTTCTCTGGCACAGCCATCCAGTCCCAGGCAGTGGCCGTGCTCCAGCTGCTGCTCCCAGGGGAGAGGCAGGGAGCTCCCAGAGGTGCTCCCGTGGCTCCTCTTGCTCCCAAGCACTGTCCCCATGGAAGCACCTGGGGCCAGGTGGGATCTGCTGTCCCTCTGCTGTTAGCACACCTCTGCCTTTCCTGTGCTGCTGTGGCAGTGCTGCCCCTCCTTCCAGCTGGGCAGGGGTGCTCTGAGCTCCACTGGAGGACGATGCCTCTGGAGCCCAGCCCCTTTTTTAAAGATGGGATGAGCTCCTGTGACACCAGGCCACCAGGCTGAGAGTGTGAAAAATGCGTATTTTATGACTGGCATTTTGCAAATATTAAAATGAATATTATATGTGTCGTGTCAGAAAGTAATGCTGTATTAATTCTCTTAGGTAGTGTGGTAAATATAGTTTTGGGTTATAACAAAACGTTAAAATAGAAACTATGCTATGTAAGATACTTTTTTTAAAGAAGGGACTCACAGTGAGATAGCAGCCACAGGACACCTAAATCTTTCAGAGAAAAAGAATTTATTGCTCCATTATCGGAAGAAATGAACTTCTTCCTGCCTCACTCAGCCATGAAGATGCCGTCAGGATTCAGAGGAAGAAGTTGAGGATGACCAGACAGAATCCTGTGTTTGAATGGAATTTATGCATCATGTATGAGGTGTATGAATATACAACAGGTTATTGTTTTTAAGGGTTAATCCTCTGTTGACGGGTGTCCTTTTTTGGGCTTATGTTCCCCAGAAAAAGGTACCCAGATGTCCATAACTCTTTGTTTCTATTGTCTCATATTGTTCTAATTCAAATCATCCAAAAGTTTTATTAATCTAATTACTTTGCTACCTTTATAACCATTTTATTACTTTTAAAATTTTAAAAACAAGTGATTGGTGTTTTTCACAAGAGGAGCCCATGACCAGAGAGAACCTCAATACTCCCATGAGACAAGATGTTGGCTCAAGTCCTCCCTCACAGGCACAGCACAGCTCAGACACCAAATACCAATCAGGTGAAAAGAGGCAGAGCAGCCCCCACTCTCTGCCCTCAGCATCCAGCCACCACAGTGGGTGCAGCAGCCAAACACGCTGGGCAAACTGGGGCTGCAGCACTGCCACAGACACCTGCACCCCAGAGAGAGAAGATGGGGGGAAAGGGCAGAAATCAGGCAGTTGCTGCTTACAGGCCAAGTATTAAACTAAAAATCAACCTCTCACTGCTAGCACCATTAGAGGAGCATTCATGATCCCTGTGGGGGGCCATTTTCATCTCTTCTTTGATGTGAGAAAGGGGAAAAGTGATAGTGCATTAGAAACAGGAATGAAAGGGGCAGGTTTGGAATCGTTAAGTAAACTCCCCATCTCTTAAAAATGAAACATTCTTGAATTTATTCAGTTTCTCATCTCACCTGGACATATTAAAGCAAAGTATCCAGGAAGAGAAAGAACCCTTGTGTGTTTCAGCCTCACTTCACTTCCAGATACACACCTAGTATTTCAGTAGCCTTCAGGTTTGACCAACTGCAGTAGTTTAATTAACCATTACATCTTTTACAGGGTGTAATTGGTCTCACAGCTAGTTCATTAAAGCCACAGCAGAATCATTCTGACAGTCCAGCCACGAGCAAGTTAATACAGAGCATTAGCAGCTCAGCTCCCTGCACATTAAGCTGGTGAATGTTTTCTGAACGGAGGAGATTAAATGGTACCAGCCATCTAGTCCCTGTCAAGCATGTGCCCAAAAAAATATTCTAAGGAGAGATGACCAGGAGCAAAGAGACAGTCCCCAACCTCATTACTCCCTGTTCTGCTCAACATATGTCAAGTATTTGTATTAGGCAAACTGACATTTTAGCTTACTGTTGGTCTATCCTGGAAACCTGATATTTATAATGTAGTCATTCTATATCTGGCCCCTGGAGCAGCTGCAGTTAAAGGAAGATGAGTTATTAAAGAGAAACTCTCCATTTGGTGGCATTTTGTAGGTGGAAGTCTTTTGAGACACTCCTATTACCTGAAATAGTCACTAAATAGTTTTACTTGGCTGGGATTTTGAGGTAATCTGAAATATGACACTCTTCTCTCTGCCTTTCAAGGTGAAGTTCACAGACTTTACCAAGGTGTAGGCTTCTGCATGGATCTCAATATTCCCAGATGCAGATTTTTCAAAAGCAGGTTCTGCCTATGACTCAAAAAATAACCCTTGTCCATCTCTCTATTACTCTTACGTTTTTCTTTGCTGCACGTCTAGCTTTTCTCCACTTGCCCACACCTCTCCATCTTCTGACTTCTTTGTCCCATTTTCCCTTTTTAGCTCACTTATCATTAGGAGAAATTTCCAATTCTCTTCTCCAACAAGAACTATTTTTCAGGAATGAACTCCGCTGGCCTTTGTGGTCAATGGACCTGTTTTTAAATTACTTTTACCTTAGTGCTGACAGGTAGAGCTCAAGGAAATTCACTTTCCTGAGGCACATCAGCAAAGTCTTCCAAGGCAAACACAACCTCCTGCTGCCTGCTGTCCAGGCACACACAAACTTGTTCTGCCAATGCCCTCAGCCAAATGAAACTTGCATGGCCCCGTTGAGTAGCAGAGCCACTGAAGTACAAAGCCAGTTAAAAGAAAAAAAGTGTTAAAGCCATGGTACTCGGCCTAGTAAGATGTATTTATCATTGTGTTTGCAGGCCCAGGTTTTAGGGCATCTGGAGCTTGGTCAGAGTAAACAAATCTGCACTCAGAGTACTGACAAAGGGAGCTCATATCAGCCTGCAAAAGACAGCACAGGAAGAGGCTGAGGTTATTGGTAACAACCATGCTGAAGCTCAACAGGGGCCGTGGGGAAGTCCAAGGCTTGATGGCATATTAATGGCTTTTTTCTAAGTTTCTCCCAAACAGTATTTGCCTTCAGCAGTGTCTTCAACAGCAGAGCTTTATGTCCAGAGAAATTTCTGACCTTTTAACAAAGCCTGTTTCATAACAACATTCCTATCTTTTCTCCAAAAATAAAATCATTCCAAAACCCTACACTCTTGCTAAAAGAGAATGACCTGTCATCTTTAATATCACACAATACCTGCACCAAGATTTAAATCACTTCTAGGAACTTGGTCAGCTGTTTCTGTGTTAATGTGGCCCACCTCTGCACAGAGTTTCACAGCTGAAAGCTTACTGAGGTGACACCCTCATTATCAAGAACATAATTTGGAAAAATATTTTTAAAACAGAAGGAGTTCCACCTACATACTGTAAAAGATGCACAAAGGGCTCTGTTAACACTTTCAAGCATCTTGAATGCTTAAATAATTTTTGAGCACATTTTGACCATTGCGTCAAAAAATCATACTGAATTATGTCACTCTAAATATAAAAGGCATGAAAATATTTGGATAATTGAGCACATGAATAAAAAAATGATTGCTTCATTGGATGCTGTAGAGCTTATAGATAAGGATAACAGCTTTGTTGTGTACGTTTTACAAACTCTGTGAGCCTAACTGCCTCAGCACAAGGATTTCTTCTAAAAAAAAAAAAAGAGGTATGCACTCTACTCAAAGCTCAGAGCACACACTGAGCTTTCATATACTCAGGGGTTTTGCTGATTCAAGTATCAACATGAGCTCTGAGGAGCAGCAGCAAGCAAACTTTGGTCTCCAAAGTCTGGTTAAGGCAGCATCCAGCATCAAAATACAAATTCCAGGAGAAGGAAAGCAAACAATAGTGCTGTTAACCCTATTGGTCCATAAGCTCTCAGATATCAGTGAAATTCTTTGCCAGTCTTTTTTAAATTAAGTGCCCAATCATTAAATAAGTACTAGCCAACAAAGCTCTTTATTATAGTAACATGAAGAGGGGCTTTTAATTGGTAATAAAATATTTTTAATTACCAATAAAACTCCATTAACACTTGAAACATGGATACTGGGATGCTAAAATAAGCCTAAAGATTCATGAACCAAGTCTGTCTCCAAGACAGACCACCCACAACTCTCTCATGTTTCACCTACCATTGGGATGTGGGAGAAACAATCAATTTAAAGAAAGATGAACAGGATGCAGTGGGCATCAGTAGTGAGTACACACAGAGCTCCAGATTATCTTCTGAAGCTAAAGGAAGCTATTTTGAAAAGTCACTCTTCTACAATGAGTTGCAGCAATAAGAGACATAAAAGCATTGTGTAATACATGGAATTATGAAAAATACCAATATAAGGGATTCAAAGATTTGTCTGTGTTTGCATGAATGTAGTTCAAAAGATGGAGATGCAAAAATTACATGGATGCACCTCAAAAGGTGGAGGGAGCCTTGGGCTAATGTGCAGATAGACACTGGAGAGAGCAGGAACATTGTTATGCTATTAATCCAAGATCCATACCTTAAGTGTAACTTTCTGAGAACTACATCTGTTTGTCCTTTTAAGAATTGTAACATTAAGAAATACGATAATTCAGATTTTCTGAATTATCATAAACCCTTCCATTCTCTCCTCAAAAGTAAAAACAATCATAAAATGAAGTTGCTTCTATGCACTTCAATCAGTTAGTTACAGGTCACAGCTTCTTGATGAAAAATTGTTTTCAAGTACCAGTTACAAAAGCATGTCTCAAATATGAGGTCTGTAGTTTTATTATAATTTGAAGTGTTGGTATGCACAGCTGAAGAGGAGGTGCAAGGCACTGCTCACTCTGTAGCTAACACAGAGGGAATGCCAGAACAGGAGAAGCAACCCACTGCAAAGGGATGGGAACCAGGGAAATACACATTTAAAAAGTGAAGACATTTGAGAAACGTACTCATGGAGAGATCACAGAAAAATGTTGGCCAAGAACATGCAGAAATCACAGTCCTCAAACAACACGATTGACAAAGTCAATGAACGGATGAAGCCAAGCAAAGTCAAGCTAAAAATTAAGAATGAAAAGTTTTGTAGTGACAGCAGAGCCTGCCAGCTGAGTGAGCTGAAAGGCTGAGGCAAGTTTTCAGCTAGGGAGGGCGTATTTGTTTAGAAATGGTGATTAACCAGTGCAACCCCACTGCCAAGAGCAGTAACACACACAGCAGTTGCTGCTGCCTTCCTGGGTGTCTTCCCGAGAGCTACGCTTCAGCCAAACCAGGATCCAAAGCAGGATCCAAAGCAGGATCGGCAAAGGGGTGCCTGTGCAAAATAGAATGATCTGGGTTTCACAGAAGGTCAGATGGAATGATCTAATGGTCTTCCCTGGTCTTAAATTCCCTGACTCACAGAGAAAGAGGCTGACAGAGCACAGGAAAAGGACACAGCGCTGTGTGAGCCCTCATCCTGCACGTGCAGTTCAGATCAGTGTGCTCCCCATCAGAAGGAAAAAGAAGAGTGTATCACAGAACACACATTCAGCACCAGGGACCCACTGCAAATGCTGGTGGCAGGGCACTGAAGACTTGAGGCAAAGATTGTAGAATTTACTGAAATTACTGATGACTTCCCTTCAAGAAGTACCTGTTGAAGGGCTTTTATTTGCTAAAGTGAATAAATGTAACTGTGAAACTTCTCTCCATATATAGAGACCATCACTGGGAACCAGCAGAGAGCAGATATTTTTCAATAGTACTGTGATGACAGAAAACCCAGAACAGAAAATATTTAGTAACTATTCTGACTTCTCCACCATCATATCATCTTACTTACACCCACAATATAGGGAGAAGATAACAGTATTTTTCTTCACAAATTATATATATTTAGCCTATTTTTTTTGCAGTCAACCACAGCTCAGACAAATCTGATCTTCCCTCCTAGAAGGACTATACTTACTTTTTTTCTAAGACCAAGAATGTTATACAATACCAATACAACTCAATTATTTAGAAAGGCATATCTGGAACACATGGTCTTTGTGATAGCTCTAACTCACACTTAAGACAAAAAGCATGTTCAACAGTTCAACCCAGTATCTTTTCTTTTTTACCCTCTTGCAAAGATTTTTACTTATTTTTGGCACTAAAAGTACTGGCTTTTCCCCTAAAATATTGCAAAAGAATAACTACCCATGCCTCAAAGACAACATCAGTTTCTCAGGACATTTAGACTCAACAAATATTACAGAGGCCCGTTGCAAGCTATGTATAGGTGGAAAAATCAAATTTCATCTGCCACTCTGTCAGGCTGCATTCCAAAATCATTTTATCACTGCAGTGAATGCAAAGATATTTATCTTTCCTGGCCACGTTAATCTTGTGTTTCATAATTATCATGACTGCTGTAAACACATTCAGTTCTGTTTTTTCACTTGCAAGCGGTGCCAATTTGAGGGGAAGCTGAGCTTAAAGAGAGTTGCTTTTATTTACTTTTAACTTTAAGGCAACAGCAGAAATTAAGAAGTATACTGCATTGGAGATTTATTACTAGACATGTGATGATAGCTTTCCAGTTATTTTTTTTTAGCCTCAAACTAAATTGCAATCTAATTGCAAGGCTACCACATTTACAGTGTTCCAGGCAGGAAAGGCTCATGAGTACTATGAACAGAGTTGGATGGCACTATCTGTCTGTCTGTGAACCTGTGGTGTGCACATACACATAAGTTTTGATGAATTTTCCACAGCACTTCTTGGGATTCCCCCCACACACCCCATTTCCTTTGATTATATGACAAATCCTTAGGATGCAGCATGTTCTGTGTGTCTGCAGGCCTGGCAACTTCACCACCCTCCTGTGCAACACAGCTAAACAGTTTGCAGCTCCAGATTTGGCTCATTTGGAGTTGGCATGGCTCTCTTCACTGCACACTGTAGTTGTGCCCTAAAGCAGTGGAAAACATGGCCAGCCAGGGATCTTTCCTACTAGACTGCCATTCCTACTGCAGATCATTAGCACCATTCCTAGGAGCATCTGCTCTCCTCCTGCTTTGAGTAGGAGAAGACAAATAGCACCTTTGTCCCTGCTTTCAATGGCAACAACCAGGCAAAATGCAGGGCTCAGGAAAACTGGAGAGACACAGAGAGAAAACAAGGAAAGAACATGACCCTGCCTGGGGACACTGAAGGTTCCTGTGTTCTTGTCAAAAGGCCAATCAAGGTGAAAACTTTGAACAGTTTCTTATCAAAAGCCAGAGTAGGATGTGTGGAGCTCCTGCAAAAGATTGAAAGATTGAAATGTGGGGTTTAGAGGATTGAGCATAACCTTTAGTTCAGAGGATGCAAAAGCTGGAGCAAAAGCCAGACTGCAAACACCCTAGGTTTTGATTCCATTAAGCTTGTTGGAAATTGGCATCTCTGACTGCATCACTTCAGAAAAATGAAGGTGAAGAGAACAGACTTTACCTAAACTTAGCAGAGATGAGCTGTATTTTGTGGTGTAAGTGCAACCCAAGCAAAAGCTGAACAAAATAGTAAGGCTCTGGCTAGTTTGTATTCACAGGGTCAGCAAAGGCATATGGAGGAAGCACAAGAAGCAGGGTTTCCAAAGCTTGCTCCTCTCCCTCTTTAGCTCAGTATTCTAGAGGGAAACAAGAAGATACAGATACAGAATACACCCATGATTACAAATCACCAGAGTCTTTCAGAGATAAGATTCTGACATAATATGAAATACAATTATCTCATAAGGAAAGGGAATACATGTATATATAGATAAGTATTTACGTATCAGTGCTCTCTTATTTTGTTTTCTCTAGTCTTCCAAAATCTCCATGTAAGTCTCAACATCTCTGGAAGTGTTAAAGGCCAGGTTGTACTGGGCTTTGAGCAATCTGATCTAGTGGAAGATGTCCCTGTCCATGGCAGAGCAGTTGGAACTAGAAGATCTTTTAGGTCCTTTCCAATCCAAAGCATTCTATGCTTCTACAAAAAAAAAAAAAAAAAAAAGATAAATTCTACTCTTCTACAAAGTTTAGACAAGTGTCCTTCACCAGACAGCTGGGAGAATAAATTAAAGGCTATAAATCCATGCTCTTATGAGGAGATTGAGACAGTCTGACTTGCAGAGTTCTGGGGCTACATCACAGGAAAAGCAAAATGTGCTTAAAAAGCATCACAGTTGAAGTGGATAAAGTCACCTTTGGCTTCTGCTGCAGAAGTGACAATATGGCAAAGTGAAGCAAAAGCCCAGTGCCACAAGCCTCATTAGCATAACTAACAGCAGATTAAGCTGAGAGAATATGACTCAATGACCCACATATTCCCCAGCTGTACTAAAAATAGCTACACAGAAGTAGACAAGATATCCTCCAAATGCGGAAAAAACCCTCCAAAAAAGAAGGTCTTAGGCAATCTAAACCCAAAGAAAACTTCTTTCTCTTTTTAAAAACTGCTCTTGCTAACTTGGCAATTCAGAATCAAGTAATTACCTCCATGTGTGACAACAGGCAGGACAGCTCAAAAAAAAAAAAAAAAACCCATCTTAGCGAAGGGCCAAAGAACGTGTTCAGTTAGAGATGACTTGGCTGGAGAGAGTTCTCTGAGAGGGGTAATTCCAGCCAGGCTGTCAGCAGCTGTAATGAGGGCTGATGAGGAGGAGAAGGTGCTTCAGTATGTAATAGAAATTACACAAATTTGAACTCAATCCAAGAGCTAAGGAATGACTAATTTCCACAATTATATTAATAACAAAGTGGGTAGGCTGTGGAGACTGGTCAATTTTACAGGGCAGTAAATGCTACCACAGCTATTGAGTGTGGCTGGGAGGTGACCAAGACCACATCCACTGCTTATTTTTCAGTTTAAGCATATCTGACAGAAGAGTCAATGTGGTACACACAGTTCAAAGTGGCAGCAACATACCTGTCCTGTTTGCTTTGCATGGTTTGAATCTAATCTTGCACAACTACAGGTAGGATGACAGTGGCATGCAAAACAAGTTGATGTGATGCATGAAATAGGTATGTCACTTCAGCTTTTATCTGAGAGCTTCAACAGCCAAACAATTTCTTTTACATCTCTGGAGAACGATACGCATTAAATTTAACACGAGTGTTAACTACTGGCACCTTCAATCTTCAATATCACCTACAGTTCTCATAAAATACAGCATATAGAACAAAATAAAAAGAAGACTCAACATGCATGGAAGATGTAGAAAATATTAAAAACTAAATATAAGAGGTGAAAATAATATGAAAGACAAGAACACATCACTAAAAATGTTAAGTATTGATTAACAAGATGAAAATATAAGATAGTTAAACAAAAATAAATAAACTGATTAAATTTATACATTTTATAAAGAACCTGGGACCATTAAATTTGTATGTTCAACAAGCTCTAGAAAGAGAACATTCATAAGGTTAAGAATGGTTCTCCTTTCTGTAGGAATTGCTTTTCACGTTTTCTGGATGGAGAACTGATACAGGAAGAAACATAATTGCCCTGTAATAATCAATATAAAATTAATTCACAGAGAAGAGTCTTGGTATTCCACCACTAATGCCTAAAAATCTTTGAGACAGAAGATGTAGCAAGTTAACTTAGTAGTTCTAATACCAAGTTAGGGTACAGCTAAACTTGGGATGAAAGTTGGGATAGGGTCTCTTCCCCTGTAAACCCCAATTTTTCCTGTGTTTCCAGAGAGCAGATTCCCAGTGATGAACCCGGTGACCCTCAGGCACTAAGCACAAGATGCAAGGCTGCTTCATAAGGTGCTGTGCCCCTGTCAGCAGTGCCAGCACGTGCTGCAGTGTGGGACAGCATCTCCCTGCCTGGGAACAGCGTTCTGTCAATGCTCCTTCTCAGCCCAGCTGCCCTCATCAAATCATGCTGCTTTTCTCAGCACTGCAAAGTCTGAATTACAAGGACTTTTCCCCTGGAGCACATGTAATGTTCAGTGTTGAGAAACACAGAATAAAATACTTGAGTAGGTAAAAAGGAAACAATTAATTTTCTTAATTATTTTATTCGAGGTATTTCACTCTCTGCCTATCCATTCTCCTGAGGGGAAAAAGCTCAATCATTCTCATGCTGTTTACTTTCCAGGGTTAACAACATTTACTTTAATATTAAACTTCAGGCTTGATCTTAAATGACTGCAGATAGGTTACAAAGAGCAAATATTTGAGGGCTCAAATCATAATTTTTTTTTCCTCTGAGCTGAATTCATGCACCATGATAGAACCATGCTATGAGTCACTTGAAATGCATGGAGAAAAACAAAAATTTTCTAAATATATACAAAAATGTGTTCTTTGGTGTGTTCCCTAGACCCAAATAACTTTCCTCTCCTTCTGCACTCTTAAGGGACTCATTCTTCAACAAATAGTTACAGAAGTAAATAGAAGCTGTTTCATTTTAGGTGTGTCTACTGCACCCTTATTTCTCATGCCAAGAAAAAAAAAAAAAACAAACTCACTCCTTCTCTACTGTGGCTTCTCTATTCTCTCTTGTGGGTTAATCAAAAAGGTCCTTAAAGCCCTACTTTTTCCTGAAATAGTAGCAGTATTAATATTCAATCAAAATATTCGCTATTGCAACCTGGTAGGAATACAGTATCAAAAAACCTGAAAGAACAAGCCAAAATTTAGGAAACTATAATAATGTAATTAATGAAATTAATCCTGCTTCATGTATAGATGAGCTTTCTCTTGCTCAATTTAAGGTTCTGTAGTAACTCACCACATATCTCTTACATTGTTCTTGAGCAATGGAGCTCATCACTTACTACAAGGAATTGGACTATTCCAAACTACTTGCAAGCACCACCACCAAAACAAATTACTTCCAGGTGCAAAGCAACATGCCAGAATGCACAGAGAAACATCACAGATCTAATCTAAAAATGCATCTGCAATAAAGATTAACAGTGTATTCCAGTAATGGGTTGGGGTAATTTCATTTTTTTGGTTACAAGGAGAGAAAGTACTGCCAGGCTTCCATAGCTACACTTTGAGTAACCTCCAGAAGGAACAGATGAAGATGTGAACCTGACCCTTTCTAATCAGTTTGCTGCCTCCTCCCCAAGTCTACTTCACTGTAGGAAGGAGAGATATCCAAGAAAAGCCAGATTTCCATGGGTGTCTCCACTGAACCCTAATCTTCACCTTGATGTTTAAGCCTGTTCTCTAAATTCCATAAAGAAGCCAGAAATAACATCCACTTCACAAATTTTGACAAGTAGGCCCAAATCACTACTGAGCTGCTGTACAATCCAAAAAACAACAGATAAATAACAGATAAATAACAAAAAATGTCTTGGCCCCAGCAAAAGAATTGTGGCTCCTTACATTTTCCAAGTTGTGACAGTGTTCACAGGGGTCTGAGGATGAGGGAAGAGATGAGGATCTGACTCCATGTTTCAGAAGGCTTGATTTATTATTTTATGATATATTAAAACTATAGTAAAAGGATAGAAGAAAGGATTTCATCAGAAGGCTAGCTAAGAAAAGAAAAAGAAAGAAAGAATAACAAAGGCTTGTGTCTCAGACAGAGAGTCCGAGCCAGCTGTCTGTGATTGACCATTAATTAGAAACAACCACATGAGACCAATCCCAGATGCACCTGTTGCATTCCACAGCAGCAGATAACCATTGTTTACATTTTGCTCCTGAGGCCTGTCAGCTCCTCAAGAGAAAAATTCCTAAGGAAAAGATTTTTCAGAAAATATTATAGCTACACCAAGTCATTTACATTTCCTTTGTGTTGAGTTAGGCCTTCAGAGTTCTACAACCTCAACAATTAAAATAAGGCTTTTCCCATTTTTAGTAAAATCTTGGGAGAGGAACCACTGCAGTTTTCCATGCAGAAACAAGCTTGGTGCTATCAGACTGTCAATATCTGAACCTCAGAGGTTCAACAAAAAATGCTCTTTAATTCTAAGTCAAAAAGTTGAAATTATTAATGAATAAAACAAGATGGTCCATAGGCAATGCCCGTTGCATATATATATATGTGTGTGTGTGTGTGTGTGTATTTTGATTGTCTGTTTGTTTTAAAGTTTAAATAAGTTTGTCTTGCAAAACCATCAACACAAGGTTTCTGCTGGGGGCTCCAAAGTGGCATCTGAACACCTCTGGACAGACTCCATCCCACCTCCATTCACTCTGCAAGGGTACAACCTTCCTTTTACAGACAGCACTTCTACTGAGCAACTGCATTGGTTCAAAGCTTGATCCTGTTAGAAATGGTAGAAAAGGAGCCCAACCAATCTCCAGAATGCAACCAGTTACAGCAGACAGCTTCCAACACCCTGCAAAGGACATCCTGCTTTTCCCCCATCTGACAGCAGCCCCATAAAACATTTCTTGACACATTCCCAACTCAAAGACACAATCTTTTATTCCTTCACTGATTATCTCAGAATGATGAAACAATTCAAATACTGTAAAAGCATTTTTTCCCCCAAACTCTGTTAGGAAAAACAGATATTATTTGTACAACCAGTGTGTTGTAAAATGCCAAAGATACCCATTTGAGTAGCACTTTCCTTAAGGACAAAAACACTTCTGTGATTATTTTTTATGACATATCTTTTTTAATAAAGCTTTTTTGCTCCTTTTTTTACCCTTTTGAATTAATAGCCTGTCACAGCCACAGCACCATATCTCTTTCAGTTTTAAGTGCTTAAAAGTGAGGAAACATCGTTAGAATTTGTTAAACTCAAGATTTGATTATATATTATTAGTACAGCCAAGGAAAAATTTCAATACATTAAATTCCTCTCCAAGAGACAAAAACATTAGCAATGCAAGACAGTCTTGATGTTGCTCAAATAAATTCCTCATGCCCCTAATCTTAGCTAAGGTGTACACAACCTACAGCAGCTTTAAAATAGTAATAATGCCCTTTGCACTATGTATTTTCATCATCTTTTCAGGGCAAGTTCTGGATAAATACCTCGAGTGACGCTGCTTCAAATGGAGAGCAGTTTAACTTTACAAACTTTCCTTTTTTACCAACTATCAGCTGTGCTCCACACCCACATACTCTTAATACCAGTTATCCCTAAAAATGACCAACCTTGAGTCATTGTGTCCTGTGAATTTGGAAAACTCAGGTGGAATAATTCTGTTTAACCCAAAAGAATGGGTTAAACAGTGTGGAATGACCTCAGTCAGCAGCCAGACACCCACCCAGGCTCAACAGGACAAAGGCAGAAAACAGAATGCAAAATCTTGTGTCAACACACACAGAGTAACTTACCAGTTATGTCATGGGTGAAACAGGCTCATCTTGGGGGAAAATAATGTAAATTATTGCTAATTAATTTAGAATGGGATAGCAAAAAGCAAAGACAAAATTATTGAAATAATACCTGCCCCCCATATCCCTTTTTTTCCCAGCCTCTTATCTCCCAACTCCTTCCCCACCGCTCTGACTCTGCAGGACACAGGGTGATGGGCAATGGAGACTGTGCTCAGTCTGGAACAGCTCCTCTGATCCGCTCCATCCTCTTCACACTTTTCCCCTGAGCCAGCCTGGATCCTCCCACGGGCTACAGCCCTTCAGGCACTACCCACTCCCTCTGTGGGAGGGAGCAGCAGCCTCACAGGCGGCAGCTTCCTTTAGGGCAGCCCGCCTGTGTCCTCCAGGGACTGCCTCGTGGATATTTGCTCCAGCACAGTCTTCTCCAAGAGCTGTAGGGAACCTCTTTTCCAGCACTGGGAGCACCATCTCCTATCCTACTCTGACCCTGGTCCTCCCCCTGATGTTTCATGCTGTTTTCCCCTCAATTGGTACAGGGCAGAGCTTTCCCCTTCCTCAAACAGGTTTTTCCTGAGGCGCCACCAGCTTGGCTGTGCCCTGGAGTGGATCCACTGGAGCTGGCTGGAAGCAGCTGGGTCAGGCAGAGGATAGCCCCTGGCCTTTTCTCCTGGAGGCAACCCTGCAGCCCCTTCCCTTGGGCCATCAACCTTGCCAAATACACCTAGGAAAGAGGGATCACCACTGCCAGAACCTCTGTGCCCTGTTCTCCCTCCACACCTCCATCCAGGGGAGTGCTCATGTGGGTGAGGCCAGTGCTTCCCAGTCCCATACCTACACTGGGGACACAAAAAATGGCTTTTCCAGTCTTGTCAATGCAGCTCTGTCCAGCTGCAACTATCAATATGAGTTTGAGTTTATTTTCCCTTTAAACTAACATGAGAGAGATGGGAATGTCATGGTTTGACGCTGGCACAATGCCAGCGCCCCCATGAAAATATATTCTCCCTCCTAGACCACAACCTCCCAAAAAATTCACTTCCTTAAGTGAGTTTTTAAGTGATGTCCAAATAAAATCCCAGAGAACAAAATAAAACTGACGATTTCAGCACTGATACGCCTCTCGGTAGTTTCTTTGTGCTTTATCATATTTCTACAACTTCTGGGGTAAGGTGTTAAGCCAGAAAACTGTGCTGCAACACAAACCAAGTACCTTGTGTTTTCTCTCCTGAATTATAATAAAGCTGTTCTGAGGTGGTTGTTCACTCAGGTAAAAACTCATCTCCTGGCCTGGCAAACACCAACAAGTTGCATGCAGCAACAGCAGAATAAGTTAGTCCTCTGAACTGACACCACTGCATCTCCCCCATCTAATTGACTGGCTCTTTTCTTCTCTCTTTCAATGCAAATGTTTCATGTCCCTCTCTCTCAGTTTCAGTGCTTCTGTTGAAGCTGTGGAGGATTCCCAATGACATACCTATCTCTGGCTCACTCACAAACTGCAATGCCTAATAAGGGTACCTCTGTTTCCATGGCATCTCAGAATCATCAATGGGTGGCTCATCTCTGCACAACACAATTTTCATTCAGCGTAAAATCCTCAACCTGTGAGTACCAAGAATGCCATAAAATGCAATCCCTTTTCTGCTTAGGGTATTTACAGCTTCCCAGCTGGTCAAGGTTAGCAGTCATCATTCTGTGCCTGGTTTTCAAGATACAGTGCAGACCCTTCACATTAATTACATATTGTTCCCTAGAGCAAAGTCACTTTTCTCTATGATTTCTCAAATGCCACAAACCCTGATGTCACAAAATAGATAATAAAGCATCCACATTAGATAATAATAAATTAATACATGTTCTGCTCTCTAGGCTTAGGCAGATATACAAAATTGTATGCTCCAACAACAGAGATGCTTGGGCTGCTTCTGATTTGATGGGTCAGCCAGGTCACACAATATTACAGTAAATACCATTTTCACTAAGGACTCATTAAGGAAAAATTCATTTGCTTGTTGCTGGAGGAATAACCCTAATTGGTTCTCTTCAGCAGTATACAACTTCCCTACTGTTATGGGGCCCTCATCATCTGCACTAACACTTTGTCTAAGGCTGATGATTCAAAGTCACATTTAGGCCCACACAGTTCAACAAACAGTGCCTGTAAGAAAAGTGTAGGATTAGGTATTTTGACAGACACTCAGATATTATTATTTCAAGCGTTTTTACCTTGCTAAAGAAACCCAACAGGAAATTAAGAACAGATTCTCTGAAGGAAGCAAACCATATTTGATTTTTCACATTCTGAGGGCATTTGATTGTGCTGGTTTTACCTGGCATAGGATGCCAGTGTATGTCAAGAATTTTCAATTTTTGCTTCTTCATTGCATGCTTAAATTAGTAGCCTGAGAGTCTCCTCATAACCCTCACTGCCTCAGGATTTGTTTGTTCTTGGTTCAGGTAGCATCATAACTGATCACTTACCTAATCCTCATTATTTTTGAAGTTTTGAAAAATAACACAGCCTGGGAATAAATATAATTAGGGATTTATCAACATCTGTGATATGATTTTTGTTCTTGGCTTCTGCAGAAATATCTGGAGACATAGATTTAATCACACTGGGCTGGCAATTTATTTCACTGTTCTTGAAATGTTTTGCTAAGTACCAAATTCATTCATAACATAAAAATCCCTTGTGCCTTTCAGTAGTCCAAAACAAGGCCACTAAGAAATGAGAATTCAGTAATTTTACCATTAGCTTGAGAGTTATCACAGACTCTGAACCATAAACATCTTAAAGTTCTTAATACCCTTAACTTCAGTCTTCAGTCACTGAATATTTCAATGGCACCAAAACTACTTCACTAAAGCACACTGTTTAAAAAATTCTTTCCATTAGGACTCAGAAGAATATGGATATAACATTTTCCATGTACATGAAGTTGTTTAATACCTTTGCTTTTCTGCCTTGTTATCAAACCCGATTCAGTCACAATTCAGGGCCTGCAATCATTACTGAAGACAACAGGTTGAGTATTTCATTGTTTGCAGTCCTTACCAACAGTGAATGGAAAGTAGCCTGGGACTGGAAAGTGAAAAGTTTTTTGTTGTTGTTGTTGTTTTTTTTGTTGTTGTTGTTTTTTGTGGTTTTTGGAGGTTTTTTTTGGTTTTTTGTCAAAACACTTAATTTAAACAAATTGATGAAATTTCAGCTTACTCTTTGAAAAAATGGTCTTTGTACCAAGGGATATTTTTTAAATACCATTTGGGGCCATTAATATCAAATTACAGAGGAATCCCATTATAAATTATATTTTATAGTAATAAGAAATAAAGATGTGTTAAATATGAGCATTGTGTGGGAATATTTAAATGATTTTTGTTACAAAAAAAGAGATAAAATTATGAACTTCTTCCCAGTATCTGTGCTTTATTTTTTGCAAAAGCAAAAGTGTGACCTGAATAATGGCTGTAAAAAAATAACAAGCAAGTCATAAAAAGAAAGTCTACAGAAAGCAGCATGTGGTAGTTTTATTTAGTGTGGCTTTTAAATTTCAGGGAAACAGATCAATATAGATGATCAAAAGTGAATGCTAAAAAAATTTGATGCCATGAAGAAATTCCTCATACTCTTTATTCCTAATTATCAGAAGGACATAAAAAGAGGTGAAGGTGAGTCTAGATAAGAAAACACAACTTTCAAGTAGCTCATTTTTTGTTCAAATTTTGTGTTAACTTTTTCTGATCTTCGGATTTGCCCAGTTCTGGCAAATTTTGGGCAGGAGGGAATGGAGGGGAAGGAAAAAAAAAAAAAAAAGAAAGAAAAAAAGAAGAGTCTTGTCGGCATTGGTCAAAACCAACTGTATGTCCTTGGCCATCTTGAGCCTCTGTATCATCAAGCAATTCAGAGAACTGGTTGTGCTATGAGCAGGTTCTTAAGGGGAACGTAAATGAAAGAAAGACCTTGTAATGTAAAACACTAATCTGGGTAACCTGAGGATATTAACAAAAAAATCTCTTTGACTGATCTTGATTTACTTTTCAGATTTTCCTTTTTTAAGACTAAGATCGATTCTAAAGATAATAAAAGCCAAATAAACTGCAGTGCAGCCAGAAGTTTCTGATTTTTACAAACAGGTGCATCTTGCATCCTGATTCTGATGCACAGATGCTCAGACCATAAAGAAAAATTTTAAAAAATGCAAGCAAAACTATTATTACTTCCCTTTTCCCATTTCTGGTAAAGCCCTGATTTCTTTTCTTTCACATCTCCATTTCAGCTCTCCCTGTTTCATGACTGCATTACCAGGTCTATCATGTCCAGCTCCTGTTTCATATCCTCAGTTCTGCAGTGAATCTCATGGACATTTTGGAGCTAGTGGCACAGGGCAGGAAAGATCCAACACCACTGGTACCTTGTAGTTTAAGAAATGACACAATAGTTTGAATTATAAGGGACCTTTTAAAGGTCATCTATTCCAACCTCAGCTAGATTGAGTTGCTCAGAGCCCTGTCCAACTTGAATGTGTCCAGGGATAGGGCAAGCATCCCCTTTCTGGTAAACTTGTTCCCATTTTTTATCCCTCTCGCTTGCTTTTTCATCAAAACTTTTCCTTCTTCAGCTTAAAACAATTCCCCCTTTTCCTATCACTTACAGAGCCTTGTAAAATGTCCCTCCTCAGCTTTCTAGTAAGCGCCCTTTAGGTACTGGAAGGCTTCTCTGTGGCCTCTCCAGAGCTTTCTCTCCTCCAGGCTGAGCAGCCCCAACCCTCTCAGCCTGTCCTTGTAGGGAAGGTGCTCTAACCCTCTGATCATCTTCATGGCCCTCCTCTGGATCCTCTCCAGCAGGTTCATGTCTTTTTTGTTTTAGGAGACCCACATATGGACTCAGTACTCCAGGTGGGACCTCACAAGGGCAGAGTAGAGTAACAGGTTAAAATATATGATTTCAGGGATATGTGGTTTAATATTCTGTGGAAAAAAAAAAAATCAACAAAACAAACCAACAAACCAACCAAAAAACCCCAGGCTCTATAAGTGGTAGAGAGGAACAACACCCTTTAGCATTTATTATCAAATATGTCCCTCTCCAAATTGTTAGTAATATTAATTCTGTTACACAGTATGAATAACTAAATTAAAAACCTACAAAATGTGAACTCTGGGTTTTGAAGGACAAAAATACTTCCCTCTTTGCTAATAGCCTTAATTTATTAATACATTTTGCTTAGATACAATATGTCTTTGTATAATGTTTTCTGGCAGTACATCACCAGATGCTCACTAACATCCCTTGGACAATTTGACTTCCATATGTGCCTTTCCTTATGCTTTTCTTGCAAGGCAATTACCATTCATTCATCAAATGACTGTCTCATGGAAAACCCAAAGCCCTTTCATTCGTCACCTTATGTGCTATTTCCCCTCCTCCTGCCCTTCTCCTCATTCCAGTGGATTTTTAAAAGGACAGCTTTGACTGACAGAGAGAAAGAGCACATCTTTTTTCTTCTGGCCCAGCCTCTCATGCCCTTGCCCAAGATGGTCAGACACTTTCCCACACTGTGGGTATTTCTCAATTAGAATTCAACCTTCTTCAGGAGGAACCACAAACTG
Organism: Agelaius phoeniceus; assembly: GCF_051311805.1. Taxonomy (NCBI): domain Eukaryota; kingdom Metazoa; phylum Chordata; class Aves; order Passeriformes; family Icteridae; genus Agelaius; species Agelaius phoeniceus. Next base: position 10,388,298 of record NC_135266.1, on the reverse strand, counting down.
AGTGAAGCAGCAGGTGACCAGCAGCAGAAAGCCAAGAGCTGTCACACTACACACATCTTCCTTTTGTCAGAAAGAAAATTCAGGACATGTCAGGATGAGTTCGTTCAAAGCCAGTCCTGGGGTGCTGGTGGACAGAAAATGTACAGAAGCAGACATGGATGTACTGACACCATAACACATTTCAAAGGCTCTGTTTTTGGCTAAGACTATCCATTAAAATAAATTTTAAAAACATGAAATCATGGCCTAGCCCCAATTCAGTGATTTGCAAAACTAATAATCTTTGTCTCCACCATAACTGATCTCCTCCCATGCTTCTGCTGTTGAGCACAAACTGCACAGCTCGTAACAAAAAAGATCTCTTAGGGTTGGCATTGCAGCACTGCTTCTTGCAAGGCTCCTCCAAAAAGCACTAGGTCCATGCACAATTTGATTTTCTATTAAGAGGACCATTCTAACCCTTATGTCACTACTAAAATTATAAGTTTCTATGAATAACATCCAAAAAGGTCAATCTCCAGTCTTCTAAACTTCATTACTCCTGGAGTGTTAGGCGGCTGTCATTTCCCTCCTCCACAAGTTTTCCTCACTAACTTGAGCCTCTCCCTACCCTAATTCCCTTTTAATCCTGTAAGAAAAAGGCAGTGACTGAACTTGCAAGTGCTTAAATTAACAGAGGCTGATGGGAATTGTCATTGTTCTGCCAGACTGCTCCAGCCCACATCCTTAATCTCTGTTTTTGCCTGTCACCTCACGCTCCTTATTTCCTGTTTTTTCCTCTTCAGTTCATGTAACCAAGTATCAACATACACCCTGATTTTTATCTCTTTTTTGCTGAATTAATATATGTACCACACCTGAGGTACATATCTGTATATCTGTGTGGAAGTGAGTGCATTTTTCTTGTGTTGTCACACTGCTGAGGACTACAGATTCTTAATCCTTGACTAGGATTAATAACCAGAATTATGTGAAGGAGCACATACAACCAGATTCCACCTCAGTCAGAAAATAACCTTCCAGAGTTTTCTTAATTATATCTGGCCAACATATGAGTGACAACTCTCTGTGCCCTTGCACACCTTCTAGAACACCCTCCCAAGAAGAGATTTGAAAACATGCATCCTATATCTAAATATAAAGTGAAAGATGTCAGCTCTATAAATTACTTCAGGAAGACAGAACGGAAGGAAGATTTAAATGTAAGGATGAGAGAATATCTGTGTGCATCAGGCAAAGGATGTACATACACAACTGGATATCTGCATGTATCTATAGTAGAAACATCTGCTGGTTCTTATTGCTGCTTCTCTCTTCTTTTGCTATTTCCGTTCATTTGCTTCCTAGCCCTCTTTATTGAATGTAGATGCTCTTTCCTTATTATTATTTTTCTTATTTGATTACAAATTTCTAAGATAATAAAAGGAAAGGAAAATTAATATATGGTTTCCTCTAATCTCGCCAGATCTACACTTTCATGACTAAGTTTCCACTCAATTCTTAACATTTTAAATTGTTACTTTTAATAATAAGCATTATATACCGAGCTTGCTCATTAGATAGGCCTGTATTACTGTAGGTCTATTTATAATCAACAGCTGGCTCCACCTAGTGTCCTATTAATTCATCAGTGAAAGAGAAAGCTTAAACCAAATACTAGAGGGAAAACAGAAACAAACTATAAAATCACTTGTCAGCTGGGTGATGGCCACAGACAGCATGAAGTTACAATTACTGGCACCTCAGGGAAAAGACCATTTTAAGTAACTACTGCATGACTGCCAGCCAGCACTCCGGAGACGTGAAGAGACTAAGCAGCTTCAGGAGTACAAATATAATATATGCAATCTAAAACAGTTTTACTGCTACCCTGAAAAGGAGAATGGGACTTAAGCTGTTTATAGGGGTTACTCCCTCTATGGTTTCACCATGATCAACAATGAGAAATTATTGTTAAATTGAATTTCATGAAGTAGAATAAAATTTTATTTTCATCGAAACTACAGAACTATTTCTGGTTATTCATACTCCACAGTGATCCTCTCTGTTAATGAGTGCATCTCCCCTCCCAGCAGTTACAAAATCATTTAAAATGTCTCTTGTAGATGATCAAAACAGGGAAATGCTCAAGCTAAATAACACTACGTATTAGTTTTACTAATCCTTACATTCAAACTTTCCAAAGGCTGGTTCACTGCTGTATATCTAGAAACATCTATCTTTCTAAAACTGTTACAGTTTTACTCAGCAACATTTAGTCTTTAATAGCCTGATCCCTGTTGACAAGACAACACAGAGTACAGCCAACAAAGTAATTTAAGATAAAGTCAGAAAGTGAATATCCAGTTTGACAAGAGATTTCTTGATTATCCCCTGTGAAAAAAACTATAAATCTAATGAAGAATGGAGTTTACATAGAAGAAAGCATTTCTTCTATGTAAAGCAAAATAATCCAAGTAATTTAACATAATCATAGCCTGAGAGCTATCAAGCAGTGTTTGAGTGGCTGTTGAACCTTTGAATAGGAAGAAAGAGAATGCCTTACATTTACAAAGCACTACTTTCACTTCTGTGATCGAGGGCGATCCACTCTGATAGAGCTGACGTCTGTTTTAAACCTGTTCCTATCACCTGTTTGGAGCAGCTTAGCCGTTTCACCCTAGTGGTGATAAAATATATTTCAATATGTACAATATACACTTAATGACTGTTCACCGTGACAGAGAAGGAGAATATATATGTTGTGGGGGGAGAGGAGGACAGGAGGAAGCATCATGCAATAAAACAATACCTACACCAAAGAAAACACCTGTAAATTTTCTCAAACTCTCTCAGAATATTCAGTTAAAAGTTATGTTTGTGACCCATCTAAAGTATTCACAGCTAAATTCAATTTTATATTAAAACCTCACAGTGCAACACAGGACATGATTTTAATAAAATGCACACAGAAATGCTCTCTAATGTTTCAAAAATAAGAGAATGTTCAAGTTCTCAACAGTTAAGCAGTTACTGTCATTTCTCATTAACAGCTTTCAGAATCCTGTCTGAAACAAGTTGATACAGAGAAATTAAGAACAGTAATCAAGCGAGAAATGACAGACCAGCTGGGTAGGCATCAAGTTGGCAAAACGTGAATACAGTTCAATAGCTGAAACAGATGCTGGAGTTGTTGAGAAACCCTGCAGGAGATATTGATGTATTTTCTTTATATAATTCTGAACAACCGGATAAATGTCAAGAGCTAATAACTGATGGGGAATAAAACCTGTCATAAAAACTAACTGTAAAGCAGAGACATGCAATAATATCCTTTCATTATACCAGAGCATTCAGTGCATGCATCTTCATTTCCTTGGAATTTCTCAATATGCCAATATATCAATCAGAGCTTGCTAGTGAATCAGAGGGAGCTTTTCCCAGTCTTGTTTCACATTTGTTTGTTTCTATCTACATGAGGCTTCAGAGACTTAGAAAATACTTTATTCTTCAGTCTCATCCTAACAGAACACTCTCTTTCAAGCAAGCAATTCCCCGAGCTTGCAGGCAAGCAGGAAAGAAAGAGTAACATGAGCATAAATGAAACTGCAAAATCCATTTTGCACGAGGAATTTTGTTTTCAGAGTTTTAAGACCTCAGCAACAAATCCTCTGTCATCAGTGACAGCTCATTCTAGCATATGCTTTGTCATGGTCAGTTTCTAATTACATTCATAATGATGCAATAGCTTTGATAATCCTACCTTCCATGCCAGCTGCTTTTCTTGTCACTCCATCATGCCAATAAGTTGGCTGCCGTAACAAATCAAGATAGTGCAAAACAGCATCTTTCCCCTGCATCTGTCATCTTCCTGAAAGCATTCTATTACTGCCGACTGCTGGGAACCAGAAAGTCTATTTGAATTCCAGCAGCTCCCCTTTCGCATGATTCAAGTTAGGTTAGGTGGGCATGCCTAACATGATTCTCTCCATCATTTATTATGCAGCTGCTACACCGTCGGTGTGGTAACCACTCTGACTTTATCTGATACGTCAGTCTTGCAAACCTCTACCTCCGTGCAAGCCCACGAGCCACAGAAGCATCTTGCATTTAATGAGCATTCTCCCTGCCTAAAGAGAGTGCATCTGTAAATCTGTTTCAAATCCTGCTGCTCGTATTGTCCTCTAAGGCTGATGCGAATGTTTGAAGATTTCCTCTCTTTTTTATTCTTGCGATTTTTCTCTTCAGAAAGCTCTTCGTGCACGCTTGAATTATTCAGCTTCAGCTAAATGTTTGCTGATTTGTGTCCAACCAAACAGCACCTTCCCGTTGAAACTCTCTGCTCGAAAGCTACTTCTGAATAACAGTGCTGTGCGTTCAGGCTCTCAACTCTGTTTCATTTTGAACGTGGCTTTTATAGCTACACCTCGACAAATACATCTAGTTCTTTTCATGCAACGAATGGCTGTCTAATGAGGGAGCTGTACATTTTTAAGCAATTTATCTAAGCCTATCTGTAGGTGACACTTGCTTTTTGTTCTTTATACATTTTAACAGTAAGTGGATAGCTCTGTTAAAGCATCTTGATATTCTTAAAGTGGTAAGAGCACCACCATAAGCTGCTTTTTGCCAGCCTGTGGAGGACACTTTCAAATGACAGAGTTTGCTTAACTGCTTCTGAGTATCGTGAATTAAAGGGATAGGGTTGTTTTGTTGTCTTTCTATTTATATTTTCTGTTGAGTGGGGGAAAAACACGCTTGCGTCAGTGATTTCAAAAGACTATTAATAGAAATTGACATCTACACATCAATCATCCTCCAAGTCAAATTAGCTGTGTCTCCTCCCACCACTTCTGCCTGCAGTTCAGAGTCAAGGCATTTCATCTTTAATGCGTCCGGTTGCCCATAAGCTGAATAAACAACCCCAGCCCCATGGTGGAAAGTTTGAATACCTGTGGGAGAAAAAAGGGACAATTCAATAGAGGCAGCAGCCTGGCTTAAACCTGATTGGAGAGAGCAAGGACCATCACTGGGGTAATACTTCCTTCCTCAGTTTGTGCACAATGGCAAAGGAGGAGAGAGGAAGAGGGGAAAAGGCAGAGTCCCCCAGGAAAGCTTTCCCTTGTGGCAGTGACCAGCTCAGCATCACTCACCAGTTCTTGCATTCCTGGCTCAAAAGACTCATAGGGTTTTACTTAAGCCTCACTTCTTTACTAAGATTATATGTATTGAACTTTTCTATGGTTTGCAATCCCTCCCCACCCTGATAGCCCCTTCTTCCCCCACAAGTTGTGAATCTCAGTAAAGTTCCTCAAGGTCTTGGCTATGAAAAACAAGCCTGAAAACATGAGCTCAGGGGAGATCCAAGTCACAGAAAGTAAATGGTGAGGGGGGAATGTGGATGCAGAAACCAAATAAACAAAAACCAAACCAAAGCAAAAAATAAAACCCAAACAAACAAACAAAAACCCAAACCAAAGAAATCCAAACCAAAAACCTAAACCCCAAAAACAAATGAGGAAACAAGGTAAGAGAGTCTCCTGTTTTGAAAAATGAGTAGAAATAAAAAATCAGAAAATCTGATATCCTCCTCTAGGACTCCCACAGGGGTGTTACCAGTGGGTGCCCCCTGCACAGCTCTCAGCAGAGACCCTGGGCAGAGGGGCAGGTTGCTGCTGGGCTGCTGAGTGCGAGAGAGCTCCCAGCCCTGCTGGGAGGGATCTGACTCCCTGCTCTCGCCCACATCCAAATGGCACAGCTGACACCTGAAGGAGCTAACATAGCATGGTGCCGTTTCTATATGTGATACTGTATTTATTCCTAGCATGCTGCCAGAAAATGCCTTTTTAGAGATTTCATGTAAATAAAGTAGAATTACTACATCTGTTCCTCTGTCTGTAGCAGCACATATCAACAAGCTAATTTTGCATTCAAGGCAACAGAGATAGTCCTATCATATAGTTGCAAAGTGCACAACTATAAAGTGCCTATCTGGAAATACTGTCAGCTCCTTCTTGTTCACAGTTCAAGTCATTGCTGAAGTGAAACAAACCAAGCAATGAATGAGGACTGACTTTGAAGTCGCCATCAATTCCAAGTACATAAAAGGATATGCTTAATATTTCACACTTCTAGCTGCATTACGATTTCTAAATCATAGACACAGCAAGGAGGAATTTACATGGTATTTCACAACAGATGAGTTTGAGCACATAGATCATATAGCTTGTATTTGCAGCAAAGATCTGAAGTACCCAAGAACTCAACATAGGCTTAATTTCTAATTCAATAGATTTTAAGATGTGCAAGGTTATAGATGAAAATATCCAGAAAAAAATTTCATATGTTAGTAAGACATACAATAATGAAAAGAGAATTGGAGCATCTGGTGTGGCAAAATATACTTCACCAGAATCCTCTCCCACCCAGATACCTTAGAATTACAAAAAAGGAAGCAGGGAAATGAGGGAATGATGAAAAGTATTTCCAGACAAATAAACATGGCATTATGGGGGGGACCCACTGTGGTTTATCTTCAGTATTACTGCTCTGCAACATAGTACAGTGGATGAGATACAGTTCAGCCACACAGATTCCCAGACACATCAGGTTTACGGGGAGTAGCCCTTTTTTTTCTGGGTAAAAAAAAAAAAAAAAGGCAAAAACAAACCCCCTCCCCCCAAAAAAAACCCAAAAAAACCAACCAAACAAAAAAACCCACCAAAATATTACAAACTATCTTTTTTGGAGAAGAAGGAAACTGCGATACACCAGTGTTTGTATCTTTTGTGTGCACTAGCTGTATAGAAAAACAGCCCAGAGACAAATGGAGAATCTGGGAGGAGAAACCAGTATCAGTCATTCTGTCCACATACTAATAGGCCAGATTAATAGCTGGCTTTTGTCTCTAGCTTTTTCTGCATTTTTCTGCAAAAACAACAGCCGTGGTTTCTGCATATTGTAAGTGGATTCAGCATCTGCATAGATATAATTATAGCAACCCACCCATATGGAATGAATTGCTTTAGAGAGAAAGCTCCATGGGTTGCGCTCCCAGAATCTACAATAACACAAATACATAATTTTTTGTCTTATACAGATCTGTCCTCATTTTGGAAAAAGCAGAAATAAATGACAAGTGGAAAAACACTCATCAAGTGGTATTCTGCTTTTTACAGTACTGAAAACTCAGTAGGCAAAGAAACTCCAGCCTGTTTGGGTGACAACTCTCTTCCTAGCCCATCTACAGCTTATGGCAATGACATATCTGTTTGTTTTAATTGTTTCACTGCTACTAGAGGGACTGATTGGTGCATTCAGGGTGCTTGAGTTCTATTGTGGTGGTGTGTGCACATGACAGTGCTAACTAAGGTACCTTGTAGAGTGTCTTCTTGATGCAATTTCTTTTTTGTTGTTGTTTATCTCTTCGGAAGCACCAGTGACTCTGACCAAGCAAGAGTAAATAATGGATCACTGAAAAATAGGAAGCAAGCAGATTGGCCTTGACCTTCAGCTCTACATGATGCTCTCCATAATGCACTCTCCCCAGTATGCAGAAATGAATGCTGATTTTGCTTAGCAAAAATTGTTCATTTGTTTTGCTGATATATCTCCTGGAGAAAGTCAATTTCTCTTCCCTTTTTCCTTGCCTCCCATTATACTTAGGTACTTCATGCCTCTCCCAGTGAGCAACTAATTCAATCGATCAATCATGCAAGAAAATACGTTAATGATATACTGTGCATGTTTAGATTAATAAACGCCTCCAATAAAAGCACTGGGAAGTTTGTTTGGATAACACAGACAGGCATTATTATTTCTTACTGTTAATCATTCTATATTAACTACTTTTCAATTATAGGATTTCTGATGTATAAGAGTAATCTGTGCATAAACAGTCACTTTCCAATATAATTAGACACACCAATACTTTCATTTTTATGGCAATATTTCAACCGTTTGGAGAGGACAAGTTCTGACAATTTCAGCAAATGTAGCTTTGACTGCTCAAGATTTTAAAAAAAATTACTACAGACAAGTGTATGAAAAACTGAAAATTAAAAATGCTTAAAAGTCATGTCTCTATAAACCAAAAGGCCAGTGCCACCATCCTCTCCACAAGGATGCTTACAAGCCCTTTCCAATGGAAAGGTTCAGAGGCCTCATCATACAGACAGGACCATGATGTTGGCCAGAGAGAAGTTTGACACATGTATGTCTCAAGTCATCCAGCCAGAAATCTGACAGACATCCCAGGAGCTGAAACTTTCAGGGGTTTAAAAACTTTGCTCCCCTGCACCATAGCTTATCCAGTTATTTTTGTGCAGAATTCAGCTTTATTTTTTTAACTGAATCTAAGGTACATGAAATTCAGCTAGGTTCAGGCATTTGTCATAAGATGAAAGCTCAAAACACACTGATCTCAAAATGTGTTAGGAGGACTCATGACCAACCTTTTGAAATAAGATTGATCACGTTTATGGCTTTTTTTTTCCAAAATTTTATTACAGATGTACTTACAACAGTAATAAGGAGTGATTTCCTCAGCAAGAACAGGATTTCATATTACAGGACGTTAAAAAGTTATTCACAAAAAATGCTACAGAAACAGTTCTCTGAGATGCAGAGCACGGCACACTAAAAAGTGGATACTCTACATTAATTCTGAATATTGCTGTGTGATTTAGTCATCTGAACACTGCTGCAAACGTGGATAATATAATCTCTCACATGCAGTAACTATTGAGGATTTTTAATGTCAACCTCTGCTTACGTCTACAGATAAGCCAACACACAGTCTACATTTGGTTCTCACATAGCATATGTATTTCAGTGACACTGAATTTAAAACAGTAGGTTCTATCAAGAAAAAATAAATCTGGTTAACTCATTCTCCAAATATTTAACACACATCAGGAAGCAGAAACATACAGTTTCTCTGTTTAACACTCAGAGAATTGGTGACTTTGAACTCTTCAGCAAATGTTCCCAATCTTCCTCCTTAAGGAAGGCTTGTATGTTCTGTTAGCACAAAACTGAACAGTGACGTGAAGTTCATGCTAATTACATAAAACATGTATTTTGTTCTCTTACAGCCCATTTTAAATCAGACTGATATGAGCTACACAGCTTTAACCTTCTTCCATTTATACCCTGACTTCTTCAGAAAAATACATAGTTCAGCAGTACTGCGCTTGAAATAATTACTGACTTAAGCACCTTAATTTGTTCATTCTTTCTACAGTTGCAGTCCATGTATAAAATGATGTATAACAGATGTACCAGTAATTAAAAAAAATGTCAAAATTAATTAAATTCAAAACAAAACCAAACCACCCAGATCTAGCACACACCTTACAGCCTGCCCTTCTGTGCAGCCCATGAGCCAGTACTCAGCTCGCTGTGGTTTTGACTTCATCAGCACTCTCATCTGGTACAGCTCTCCAGCAAAGCATTCCATGTTTCTCTCAATTTTCACCAAATGCAGATGATTGTCACACAAGCTAAATTAGGGAACTAGTTCAATAGCAGTTGGTCAATAAATGTTTTGGAGATCACATGCTTTGAAATGTGTTCTATTGGCTACTTCTACTGCTGCTGCAGATATATTCTGCTTTAGCGGTATTTCCAATTCACTGTATTGGTTTTCTGATGGATCATTAACCAGCTGGCAACATGCATACGACAGCTATATATAACAAAATTAATTAAAGCAAATTCTGCCCTATTCCCAATTCCTGTAATAGCTCAAACTTATTTTTTCTTTGATAATTTTTTCCTGAATTAATTACTTATGTTGTTTGGGTTGCATTAATATTAAAACCAGGTTAATAATGCTGATGAGACTGCAACTGCTAACACAAATCCAAAATCTCCAAAGATGGCAACTTAGAGTTCTTAACAGGCAACACTTCTAAGGTTTTGCTTTTCAGTTGAGGCTTTAAGTTAAAATCCCAGGCAACTCTGTGACACCTGTTCATTAAACAACAGTAATTGTTTCAGAAAAACCCTAGCCAGTCCCTCAAATAACAAACACCCCACACAGAGAAAACTTATCCAAACCATTTTATCTGTAAAATGTTCCCAAAACCCCCAAGAATATAGGACACAGAAAGCAAATTCCTTAATATTCAGTGAACAAGCCTAGCCAGAGAGTGTGGGGTTCCTGTTGTCTGGATTTCTGTGCATGTCAGCAGTTGACTTTGGAACACTTTCTCCCCTTCCTTGGATAAATACCATAATGAGAGCTCAGAATATTAAAAACTTCACATTTTCTCTTCCTGTAATAGGAAATAAAGGCACACAGCAATATTAGAACATGTTTTAATATATATTCTAAATAAAACCAAAGTAAAATCCATGGTGGTTGCCTTCCACTTCACAGCAGACTTACTGCCTTAGAAAGGAGAGTTCTCCCTGAGGTGTCCAGGGCTCTTGCCACAATGCAAGTTAACAGTGGGGCCCACAAAGAAAAGCATCTTATACCTTTCCTACCCTCCCTTGTCAGCAGAAATAACATGCTGCATAGTTTCTACCCCTGTCATTGAATAATCTGTTTTAGCTTTGGATGTTTAAGACTGGATGTCTACTATTTTGTTATAGCATGTGTAAAATGTAGAAGGACAAACTGGACTGGCCAGCTTGGTTTCTCTGGAAATTAATGTATAGACAAAAAAGCACTTGTAGTCATGGGTTCAGGGGATTTTTGTGTGTGTTTGTTTTTATATGGGATTTGAGATAAAAATCTAAACGTGAAACAGAAGCTGAATTCACCATCCACAGCTCTTAGTGCTCAATAACCTTCTCAACTTCAGCACAGAGAGCTTGAAAGTCGATTTTTCAGTGAATGTCCTTTTTTATGAAAAGTTTGAAGGAGACACTGTGCATATTTTATTAATTTATTTTAATCCCCAGAAGAGTCACAGAACAGTGAATTATTTGGGCTGCCCTGTAGGCCCTGGTTGAAAGGCCACACAACAGTAACTTAGCAGCCACTTCAGCAAGAACCTTTTCTCTCTCAGCCAGAGCTGAAAGCAGATTTAGGAGAAGGTGAAACCCTTAAAGAGTCACTTCTCAGGCAGACAGGAACTGGGGAGCCCCATGGCCTCAGCCCTCCCAACCCCACACCTGGGGTGGCCAGGAGCCACATGAGACCACGAGCACTTTCCAAACAGACAGGAATGACAGACAAAGAAGTGACTGCATTGTGATGGGGTGATTGATGCATAACTCACAGATTAGTTGAATTAGTAAAACTGTGGCCTAATTAAACCCTCTCTCCTGCATCTTGTCAAACTTCCAGCATATCTAGGACGCTGAATGGCACCAGCGAGCAGGGTGGCAGCTGCCAAGGATCACTTTGCCTGCCAGGCTTCATTTTTAACACTGTTTTGCATAATATCAGAGTGCAATCAATTTTGTATTGTATCAGTACAATAGCTGAGATTTTGATTATATCAACAAAGTGTATAAAATAGCTCAAATTTTAGTTAAAATAATTACAAAAGGTGAATCCTTAAACCAGGTACTGCACATGGAAATAAGGTGTTGTGTCAATACATGTTCCCTGAGCAGTTAATATTTATTTTTTTTAACTACTTATAATTCAGGGCATATTTACTAAGATTAAAAAACATGGTATTACATTACTTGATTCAAAGTATTTTACATTACTGACCCTTTTCATGCAAAAAATGCAGAATTTAACAGCCTCATTATCACCAGAAAGTATTTATCTTGCAAATTTCCCAGAAAAATATGAGTTCAGTTGATACAAACAGAATGCCAGTTCCAGTAAAAGCATCAACTCCCACTTCAATGGGGTGATGTGCAACATGTGGATGCTGCTGCATGCTCAACTCCTCAGATTGTTTTGGAATTGCTAGATTTGGTATAAAGGACAGAAAACTGTACAAAAAGACAAGCAAAACAGTATCCCAGCCAGCAAACACAGAGACTGCATAAACAAAGGTTCACCACACACAAGGTACCCTAGCTCCAGCATGCAGTTCAAAAATGTTAGCAACAGCAGTGGCACCTGGGAAGTTTTAGTGCCTTCTTCTCATCCAGATACGCAGCAATTCCTGATATCTGACCTTTAGAAAACAGCAAGTACTGAAATTTGTAGTGAAATCAAACCTGGCCAGGATGCCAAAGCCATGACTGTCATTGTGCTTCTCTGCTTGGAATGGTCATGACAGAGGACTCACTGTTAAACTTCTCTTTTTATTCTTTTACCCACTTTCATAATTTTAACTTAAATCTCAATGTTTGGGGTTTTTTTTGTTTTTTTTTGGTTTTTTTTGTTTGTTTGTTTTTGTTTTTGTTTTTTGGGGTTTTTTTGTTTTTGTTTTTTTGTTTTGTTTTGGTTTTGGGTGGTTTTTTTCGTGGTTTTTTTGTTGTTGTTGTTGTTGGGGTTTTTTTGTGTGTAATTACCTAAAGACATTTTAGGTTCAGTTAGGAAAACCTGGAAGAGAAAGATGTCTCAACACCATGGTGCACAGAGGTTTCCTGTCAAGGAATATTAACTGCCCTCTCCCATAAGGTCTCGCTCACCTCTTCTCTCAACAGGAACCACAAAAGCTCAGGAAGGATGCTTCCTCGATGCAGGCACAAAGCTTCTTCAAAACCATTTCAGGCTTATCCCTGTCTGACTTTAATACATGCACAGTTAGAATAACAATAGTTGTTGCCATCAATATATTCCTGAAACTGTCTCCATGTCTGTCAACACTTCCCAATTCAACAGACTTGAGTAAAACCATTCTTCTACTTCTTCTCTGGCTGGCAAAATGGAGCTACATTATCAATGAGAAAAACATCCTTTTGAAAACCACCAAGAAACTGTTGTATGAGACCTCTGATAGGAACAGAACTGAGCTCTTGACTTCCAGGAACAGTTTTGGCCAAAAGCCTAAATTGGCATCCACTGCAGACAGAAAACTGGGCAGAGAGGAAAGGGAATGAATGTCATAAAGCAACTTCCTTCCTTCAAGTAGAAAAAGGAACTAAGAAATGCTCTGAGGCCTAAATCATGAGTGTAGTTTTACAGCTAGACCCTTCAGCAATATTGAACACTACCAAAGCTGCAGGTTCTCTCTACACCTGCACATATTTCTTGTATAATCTTTTCCAAAGATGGTTGCTCAAACAGAGGTCTACATGTGCCTACTAAACCAGAATGAAAAAAGAAATCACTTCATTAGTGTAGCATGGCTAAGGTACAACCTGAGTTAAACCAAAGGCAGAAAAACAGTTATGAAAATGTAAGTCTTTAATGAAGTAGCTTAGTTTTGTCACAGTTTATCACTTCATGGGAAGTACTGTTCAACTGAATGTATTATGTGAGTACATCAAAAGTTCTCTTAATTTTTAAGCACACTGTGGACTGAGAGTGACTCATTGCTGTGAGTATTGGAATACTTGATCTTTAAAATGTGTGATGTGAATGGGAAGATATGACAAGATACAGTTTCTTTTTGCTCTACGGGATAAGTGTAACACAGTCACTAGAACTTTACAAAAAGCCCTAAGGCTCTGAGTCTCTATGTGAAAGGACTTGAAATTTATGGTGAAGCAACAGATAAAGAGAATCTTGAAAACATTAAGGGACTTTTTTTCTTTTCTGGGATACTTGTATGCTTTGCCTGCGGCATCATTCCAAGAAAAGTTAGGCAGCTGTAAGATTTATTGGCTGGGACCAGAGCTTAAATGCAATTTTCTCTCATCACATTCACACAAAGATATTGCATCTTACTGTACCTTCCTAGCTAAGAATGGCATATTTAATTGTTTCTGTGACAGGTTCTGGTTGGGGATTTTGGGAACTCGCTTCTATTTCTGTGTCAAATAATACCACAGCACTGTGTACAGTTCCACTCCCAGTGTGCATACTAAAGTGTGGAAACCTAAAATTTGTTTACGAGGAGCACTGACGTGAGCAAAATTTGATTGCTTGAATGTTTTCAGAGAGCAAAACACAGAAGTTAGACAGTGCCTAGAGCAACTGGGTTTAAAATCAAGGAAACAAATCTAAGAATCAGAAAAACTTCTAGCTTGGGTAAAAATACCCAAGTTCTAAATGACTTCTAAACCAAACTCATTAAATAGTATCAATTTTGTCCTAGAATGCACTGAGGAATGGCAGTTTATTAAACTGTAGCTGAATATGCCCTGTAGCCATAGGACAAGGAGTATTAGTTTTAAACTAAGAGAAAGCAAATTCAGACTAGATAAAGGAAGACTTTTTTATATAAGGGTGGTGAAACACTGAAATAGCTTGCACAGAGATGTGGTGGGTGCTCCATTACTGGAAACATTCAAGGTCAGGTTGGAGGGGCTCTGAGAAACCTGATCTAGTGGAAGAATTTGCTGCTCATTGCAGGAGGGCTGGACTAGATGACCATTAAGGGTCCCTTCCAAACCAAGTAATTCTATGGCTCTATAATTATTATATCAATTGTTAATAGTATGCAATTATAATATTAAATAATTGCTTACATATATATCTATTTCTCCACACACAAATTTGAAATGTCAACATTTCTAAGATGGAAACATTTCCCCCTTACCCTTCAGAGCCTTCAGCTTCACTACTGACAAAACATGGTTCACAAGAAATGCTGAATAGACAGACCAAAATTCTGACTGGCTGTACCCCTGGCAACCCAGGACACAGAGTCTCACATTTCTGTTCTTAGCTGACAGTAATAAAAGAAAAAATAAATTAAAAAAGCATAAGTCCAGATGTCTTCATCAAAAGCTCTGGCAGCAGCCTCCTGGCACCCTAATAAAATTCAAATATTAGAGTAAACACAGCTAAGAACTACATCAGTTGTCAGCCAATGCCTAAGCTATTAGATGTGTTCAATATATTGGCTGAAAGAGGACTGGAGAATTTCTTGAGAATAGAAAAGAAAGTGAATTGCCATGAAAGTTTTACCTAACAGGTTTATCAAAATGTGCCTCTTCCTTCAAATACTGTTCCAAGCTTCCCCACAGATACCAGATAGTAACCAAGAAATGAACAATCTGCCTCATAACCCAGGCCAATCACTATTTCTGATACTTCCTGTTGATCAAAACCTGAGGCATTTAACCCTCTTCCCTACATTCAGTCCCATTCACCTGGAGAGAACATGGGCTGCTGACTGGCCAGGCAGAACCAATGACATTTATAGGTTTCTTCCTCTATTTGTCACATCTGAATGACAGCAATTAAAATTTTATTTTAAAAAATCTCCCACTACATCTCAAATAAAGAGTTGACTACCAGAAAACACATAATAGGAGGAAGAAATTTATGAATATTATGTTTAATCCTTCATTCTTCCTAATACCTTACTGCCTTTCCTGACAAAATAAATCAAAGCAACATCTACAAGTTCTGACACAACATTCTGCAAGATGATATTAAATGTATTTTTTTTCATATGGAGCGCTAGTATGTCAATAACTGTCCTCTGAAATGGGTGTTTAGGAGATTATTTCCTTGATTGCTAATAAGATGACTATCTCCATATATTCTGATCTGAAAATACCTGTGAGTTATTGCTGCTGCTCATGCCTTGAGAACAGCCAGCCTGCTGTAGTTGTGCTGCACATGATGAGCACAGGAGTCCTGTGCTCTGCCTTTCTTCAGGAACCACAACTGAAAATTTGTTTGTTCCAGCCTTAATCTGCATCTTTCCTCCTCTCATGGCAGAGGAGCACATTTTCAGTGAGAACCCTGCACCCTACACAAAGCTGCCTCCTTAGCAATGCTAACGAATCACTTGCCACCCAGCTCAAGGCTACCTGTCTTTTTCCAGTGACACCTCCATGCTCTCAGTGCTCTGACTAGTCCTGATGAAAGGGAGGCTTAAATGAAGTATGGATTTTCCTTCAGAGGTCTTCTGAACAATACCTTCACATATTAGTAAGAGTTTGGGTTTGAAATTGCAATCAGAAAAAAGAAAAATGCTCTAAAGTCAAGGGCTGTACCACTTGTACTCCTGTTTTAAGGGCAGGAGCACAACATGGTTCTGTTTAACCCGGCAGGGGAAGAATGTGAAATAATAACAATTTTAAAAAATATATTTTCATATTCATAACACAATAAGAGAATGAGTAATACACTTTCCTTTCCATAACCCTGAGTAGCCAACATTTGGAATGCACCTTCTCATTGGCCAGGCAATGGTGATTTTAAACAAGAGGAGAAGGAGAAAAAAAGGCTTGGAAGAGGATGAAGCCATGCTGTGCTGCTTCTGATCTGGTTATTTGAGGAGTAATAATGTCTCTATGTGCAGTCACAGCAAAGCAGGCAGGAAAAAATGATTAAGAGGGGTGAAAGGAGATGGGCCTGGACTAGTTCCTTTTTGTAGCTTCTCCTGGTTGGCACAACCATGGGGCAAATATTGTGACTTTGCCATGTGAAAATACATCATTACAGGATCTCCTTCAGCAGTTATGGAGCACTCTTTGGATAAAGGAATGCAGCCACCTTCAAATCACCTACAGAGGAGAGCTACAAGCAAGGACCATTGATGGAATCATGCCCAAAACATTGCCACAGGGAAAGCTCAGAACCAGGCTGAAATTAAGCACTGAAGATTTACTAAAGAGAAAAAAAAATACAAACCAAAAAACCAAAAAAACAAAACAAACAAACAGTCAAATACTTGAAAGGTCACAGCTGAAAAGAAAATCGGGTACTTTTGTTTTAGTAGGTAACAGAAGATTTCAGAGTCAGTTTTCTGAAATGAGCTAGAAGCTAAGTTTTTTAGAAAACGTTCTGAAGGAATGAGGATTTCCTTCATTCAATGAAGTTTCTTTTTCCCAGAAAAATACCCCAAGATCAATTTCTACTTCTCATTTGTGGCAATGGGATGACAAAAAAGAATGACCACACAGTTTTAAAAGAAAGCATCAAAGACAACTTTGTTTCACTGAAGCATTAATCACATAACAATGAATGCTTATTAGTCTGCAATTCCAGAGCCTAAAGTTTATTCCCATTTAAAACAAAATACTCTCCCACAAACTGCATAATAAATGCAACAAAAATTATGGGCTTTGAAACTAGAGTGAAGATTCATTGAAACATGAAATAACTCATCTGCCATGGGAAAAATCTAATTGAGATTAGGGAAAAGACGAGCTTAATAAGAAGTATTGCATTCAGAAAGAAAACAAAAACAAGGAGACAAATCAAGATTGATTAAGGGAAAATAGTCTTAGAATTTATACTATCTCAATTTTTATATCTCTGAGTGTTTTGGTGATCAGATATGCTCCCACCTTTATAAGAAGAAGAATTCCATTTTTACCAGAACTAACAATTACCTTTTATGCCTTTTTGAAATATATGTTTACTGCAAAAAGTACCTACTTAAAAGTACCAACATATTTTCAAAAAACAAAACCAAAGAAACATCGACATGATTGATTTATCTTGGTAGCTAAAACCACGTCTGGAGCTTTTCTTCATGCTTTAACTTGGTAATTTTTCATGTTGCAATGGGAATTTATAAATCTTCAAAATGAGAGAAGGGTGCTGGGTGTTAAAAGAAAGAGTAAGTAGGAGCTTTTAAATTATCAGTCTATGATTTTAATTTTTTTTAACAACATATATACAGGGGAAAAAAAAAAAGAAATCCAACACCACAAAAAGCCCAAAATCAACAAAACCCAAACCTTAAAAAAGTAGAGGAAATAAAGAAATAAAGATAAATAAAGTTCTGACACAACTCTGGGTCTAGTTTTGGTCCAGTCACTTTTGCGGAATATGAGCTCCAGATGATCCCAGGGTCAGAAAAGCAAAGACAATCCCCTTCCTCCCAAGGTGTTTACAGCTGAAAAATCCCCAACCTGACTTTCATAAAGCTATCACAAAACTAATGGCAGGATATATAATTTTAGTCAGATGACAGTTATTACAACAGCATACTGACAAGATTCATGCTGTCTATAAAATGGCAGCCTCCTTGTAACATAAGCCTGAATAATTAAGTTAAAATACAACATACTGAAATACATCTCTATTTTTTACTGTTCAACAAAGGCAATGGATCTAGTGAAAACTGGGGGAAAAAAAAGAGTTTCATGCACATGTTTAAATAAATAATAAAACTTTTAATATTGAGTGTGTAAAATAAAATATGGTCTCTTAAAAGTGGTGGAAGTTTTTTAACATTTTTTCCTCTGGAAATATTTTCCTCTACAACAGTAATTGTTAAATTTTAACATTTTGCTACATTTTAGCTGGAAATATTTTCCTCTACAACTGCAATTGTTTTCTTTAGATGATATAATTACTCTGTCTTTAAGATTTATGATGTAAGTTAATAAATGTTATGCTTTAGTTTTCTCTTTCTCTTTCCTCTTGTATATATTTTTGGAATTCTGTGATTACAGCTTACAGAAGAAAAATCTTCCTAAGAGAACTATCTAGCACATGAATCAGTGTCTTCTTTGCTACATTAGTCTTATGCTAAAATGAAAATTATGTAGTCTCCTCCTCATCCTGCTGGAGAAAGCCCAAACTTGAACGAATTTCAAAATTTAACAAATATAATGTAGACTAGGAAACATATAATGCTTTGTTATTTTTGTAATCATATCCCAGTAGTCACACTCTATATGCAGGGAATATTTATTATTTTAATTTTTCTTAAACGAAGAATCAGAATTTAAATATAAAATTTACTCAACGGTACTCCTAAAAATTTGACTTAGCAACCAAAACCAGATTTTACCCCAGGAGTCTTAAGTGTTCCTTCAAATTACAGTGAAATGCCTTTTATATCTGTTCCCTAACAGATACAGCAATCTCAAAGCTATAAACCTGCTGCAAACATAACCATGACACCAGAAGGCAAACTGATTGCATCTTAGGAGACCCACACTTCCATCTAAATGTGTTTCAGTAGCAAAACTCACTTAGGCAAGTCCTGAGCCTATTTCCCCTGTAATTTCTCAGCAGGAATCAGCATAAGCAATGCTTTGATGATCATATTTCTACAGGATTACCTGCTACAGGCAGTACCTTTCTTTGCCTCTGGACAAAATAAAATAAATTAACACATTTCTCAGAAAGGCAATTCCAAAGGACTGAAGTACGTCCTGTGCCTCTGTGGGGATCTATGCATTCCTAGGTTTTTCACACATTAGGTTGTTGCATTTTTCAAACAAACAAAAACGTAGAAGAGCTCCCCACAGTTTCAGCAACATTTACCCCTTTGGGGTTTTTTTCATGCATCTTTCTTTTACTACCATCCTTTCATGACAAATTCTGCAGTTATTTTCCATTGCCAAAAATAATTTTAAAAGCTCTTCTCATCCCCAAGAAGAAATCCTAAATAGTGGATGGCACACAGAGCCTCCACACAGGAACTCTATAATACCATGCACTGCTCCATCAACAAATTCCTCTAAATCTGGAAAGTCATCCTCTGCCTCATCCCAACCTGACTGGCTCCTTATAGTTCCCCCTGACTCAAATGGTGATTGCATCCTCTCAGCTCAACCTTCAAACCAGGAGCTTACTTTTCTCCCACATTTCCCCCTGCAGGAATAGCTAAAGTTCAATTAGCCCTTGAAGATCAGCAGCACTGAAGTGGTGATGCCCTTATCCAACACAAAGGGAAAATACAGCTCCTGTTCCCTGTTTATGTCACATTTTAATCCTCTTGATTGGCACAATAAGAGAAAAATGAACAGAGCCCATGGGTCATGTGCATGGCAAAAGCGCAGACCCTCCCTCCGCACCGTGCGGGGCGCAGGGACCCTGCTCTGCCAGAGGAGCATCTCCTCAGGCTGCCCTATAGCTTGCACTGAGCCCCCCAGCCTGGCATCCCTGGGACTGACATGGGACTCCTCTGATCTGAGAGTATAAATGCCCTCAGAGAATTAAAAGTGATGGCATTTGACCCCTATATTGGCACAGTACTGAGAATTTCAGATTTTCGGAAAAATCAGACATCACGGAGTTAGAATTCAGTTTGCAGTGTGATATTCACCTTCCTTGAATTATTTAAAAGTATATCTTAGAAATGCCATATTTTTTTTTCCTTTACATGCCCCCATATAAGCTCAGAACAATCTTTTGATTAAATTACTGGGAAAATTTGTTCTGTCATGGCAGGAAGTCTCCAACACTAGACTTGATTTTCCATCTCATCGACTGTATTTAAACAGGCTTTTAAGAAGTTGAGAAAACTCTCAGAGAATACAAATCTTTTTTCTTCCTAGGGTACATGAAGCTACATATGAGTGCTACCAAAATAATTTCACTGGGGTTATTTTGGAGTTTGTACAATTGTTTGTAACTGAAGCTAGACTCCTATCCACAGAGTGGTTTTAAACATGAACAAGATCTGAGGGGGCTTATTTATCTGAGGGGTCCTATTTATCCAAGTCCTACAAAGTGTGAAAATAAATGTTTAGTGAACAAATTCTCAGTACTCATAACTCAAGTTATCAGTACTAATATCTGAGAAATCTCAATGGCATGACATCATTAACATTCAAAAGCATCTGCTTTTCCATCTCACATAATTAGTACTATATTTGGAATTTTTAAAACTTCAATTTCACAAGACAGAGAAACAACAATGTTAAAGAACAAGTCCTATCTAGGAACAAAATTTTAATATAAATTCACGTAATATTTTATGTATCTTTTGCTTTTCCTTGTACAATTAAATGCAAACATTTTTATGTTTTGGTTTTGAACTAGTTAAAACATTATTTAATACAATGCAATTCCAAAATTTTACTGCACAGACTTAACTGTATTTAAAATAGTCTTTGCCACCAAGAAACAAGTTATAGAAGAAATAATGAAATAGACTAACTTGTTATTGAAATTAATTTAAAATATGCTACTCTTCAGCTGTATACCTTTGTATGGATTTGCCAAAAAAGATGTAGCCATCACCAAGGCCACTGCTAAACACAATGAGAATTAACCATACACATGGGTTATTCTGTTAGTCAAATCATTTCCAAGTGACTTAGAAGTGACAGTAGGATTAGTGAGACTCTTTCATTTAAAAAACAAAACAAAAAAACAAAAGCAAAAGCCAACAAGAGAACGAAAAACCAAACTAAACCAGTGGCAACCAAAGCAGGGTATTTGTGCTGTGTTGTCTATGGACTGAATGGATGGATGACTGGCAAAACACAGTAAGAAAACAGATTGTATTACTTTTGGATGCAGCAGTTAAATATGAAAAAGGAATGTTGGTCAAAAATGAGGCTGGTTCCAATACTAAAAAAGTATTCTGAAATCACAAAGATTAAATATTTTCTTAGTATACTAATGCCCTCTACTTTGATTGGAAGCACAATGAAATTTGAAACACAAATCATGTGTTATTTTGATTTTCCCCATGGCTAGCACTGCTCAGCTCCATTTTTTTACTGAGAGTGATACTCTCCAAAAACAAAAGATTCTTAGTAAGGACCCAATTAAAAAAATAGCCCTATTTCTAAGTATATAATTCTAAATTCAGAAGCCCAGGTATGTACATGACTTTTGATACTTGAACCTCTAAAGTAAATACAGTAAGACAGCAAATGCCTATAGCATAATTGAAATACCTAGCGAGAACTTATAGGAACTGTAAGTAAATTTAATGTATTTTTCAGAAAAATTGTTCAGGGATACTGAAAAACAAGTCTCAACTTGACTTTTGACTTTGAAAAGTTTAAAGGTTTCATCTATCAGGAAAATATCAAGACTGAACAGAAACGGTCGTACAAATTAAGAGACAAAGGTATATTCAGAATGATTTTCTCTTAATTTGAAAATTGGAACTGAAAATTGAAATTTGGAATTGTCTCTTAATAAGGAAATTGAAAACACTTCAGAACACTCTGGGTATTGCAAAGTATGACTCTAATATCCAATTCAAAAAATCAAGTTTTCAGAATTTTGGGTTTATTTCCTTCCTTCCAGCCAGGCTGATCTGAAGCAGCTTTTCTTCCATCTTGCTCTAATATGAATGTTTAATTTACATTCCTTTTTAATCTCCCTTTCAGATAATCCCTTGAACATACATCATATGTCTGAAAGTTTTCCCCTCTATTTAGTTATGCTTAAGGTGTTCAAAACCACACAGTTATTTGACTGAGTCTTAAGGAATTTATAGCTACAAAATGATGGAGCCAATTTTTCTGGTCACTTGGCTTAGTTACCACAGCAGCAAAGCATCAAAGACAGACTGAGCCAAAATTCCTTGGAGCCAGCAGAGTTTACTCTCAAAGAATTCACATTTTCAGGGCATTAGGATAGCTGGTCTCAGGTTCCTGTAAGGGTTTTGTGTTGGGGATCTCACTAACAGGTCAGGGTTCCCTGATTTCTCTAAGTGAGCAGGGAATAAGTGGCTCAGAGATGTGTGAGAGATTTAAATCTACTGACTGTCAGGTTAGTGGCAGATTGGACTGACACAGTTCAAAGTTTGTTAGCTTTGTAAGGTTCTTCTCTGCCCAGTTAATGAAGTAATTTCAGAAAATCACAAGTTTACTTCTGCAAAAAGCAGCAAACATCCCTTACTGCTATCTACCATCACTGTACCAATATCCTTTATGTATTTATCTATTTTACATATTATTTTACCCTAATTACAGTTACTATTTCAGCAAAGAAAGAGCCAACTCATGTTCTTCTTTAAGCAACTATCCACACCTGCAAGGATCTTCCCTCCTTCCCATCACAACTTCATTTCCATAACAGCTTTTGATTAAGGGGAACTACCTAATTACTTCTGGAAATCCCAGCAAGCTGTATCAAATGGCAAACCTGATTTGATCCAAGAATGAATTCCCTGTAAAAAGACTCTTCCCTGGAATACTGTATTTAGCTTCTGTGTTCCCTTATTGACTGTTTGCTATGGTTTCTCCACATTTGGCATTTCTGCAAAGATCAAAACAGAAGCACTTGAGACTTCCTATCCCCCTGTTCTGAGGCTAAAATCTATTTGAGTACAACCCAATTCCTAGTCCAGTAAGTTTAATTTTTCCTGATAAGTAGATGCTTATGTATCAACCAAAACCTTATGAAAACCATCACATACAGAAATAAAATCCCCGAAAAAGGCCAGGAACAAATCTTTGTGAGCTGTGTTGCCACCTGTTCTATGAAAACACTGAACTAGAAGTGGGGCAAACTCTGAAATGCTTGCAGCAATTTTGGGATGATCAGGCAACTCACCCAAACCCTGTCGTGTGCCATGCTCCCTTCCAGCATTTGCTTGTTCCATGTAGACTTGTCCTCTTTGGCCTATAAATAGCTTAAAACAGGGGATGCCTTGCAAATAAGCCATGCAGGTATTGTGTGAGCACAATTTTCAGAAATGGACAGTGATTTTGGATGTCCAAGTTCAGTGGCCTCAGAAAGGACTACTTTTGACATGGCAGGTGCTTAACTTCTTAAAGTCCTTAAGCCATTTTAAACTGACTTCTGAGACACTCAAACTTACCATTTACTTTCAAAATGTCAGCCTCTGTACTCAGACAGCTTAATGCCACCAAAAAAGAGCCTTTTTGCTTTCTAAAGCAGCTCAGATTAAAGTTATGTAATATAGCAGATAACCATGAGCACTTTGTGAACCAAAAAGCTTTGTAATATTTCAATATACTCTGAATTTTTTGCCACTGACACAACTCTGCAGCGCCTTTCAGTCTTTTTTATTTTTTGTTTCATGTCTGAATCAATGGTATGACAAATCTCAAATTCTGTTTTAATAGTTTTCTGAAGGCTGAGTTTTTGTCAGTATTGGGCCTGATACAGTAGAAATAATAATCATCTAGATATCAAAACAGTTATTTTGCATTATTATCAATCCAATGAAAATAGTTAATTAAATGAAATCAGATACAAGTTGAGAGAATACAGTATGTATTGTAATGTATGTAATTCATATTACATATGTAATTATTTACCAGTGAATGGCAGGTTGAGAATCAGTCTGAATTTCAGATATTACACAAGAATTGAGATTATTTCTAGTAACAGAAATGAAAAAAAAACAAGTAGAGAAAGTAAAAAAAAAAGATTATTTTTTTATTGTTTAAATTATTAAAAAGTATGGGAAGAATCAGAAAAAATCAAAGTCAAGTCAAAAACTGAACTTATCCAAAAAGCCAAGTAGATACCAGATTTATATAGGAGCTGTTTTTTTTCAGACAAATGACTTTGCTATCCTTAATTCTAATCTTTGAGACAGTCTGCATATCATCTTACACTTGAAATACAGCACTCATGAAGATAACTCTTCCGTGGATGAGATTCCACCAAATGTCATTCCTAAAGATGAAGGAATTAGAGGCAAAGTACCTGGAGAAATTCAACAACTGAAGAGCTCATGGGCCAAGCATGACAGAAAGACCAAGGAGCTGTTTGGATTTAGAGAAAAAAGCACAACAAAACTCTGGCTGCTGGGAAAACATCTAGAGAGAGAAGGAGATATTTTCCATGAGAGCCGGTAAGTCCCACCCTTGCTGGGATGTCATTTCCAGTATTGCATGAGGAGCAAAGGGGGAAAACAGTGCCAAGTCCAGATCCAACCAAACACCACAGACACTTAAATTGAGATTCCCCAGGGTCCATCCAGGCTTACAGGCTGAACAAAAGCACATTCCTGGCAAGCAGCTCTTACCTTGAAACTCTGAAAGCAACACTCCATTGTAATCAAGACACAGCACTCCTTTTAATCCTCCAGTCTATTAAATTCAATTATTGGGGTAGGCTGCACTCTTAAATAAAAAGAATACATACAGTCTGTTTTTATAAGAAATCGTGTTACAGGATATGGTATTTATTATCTGTACCAAAATGAAATAAGAAATGTAATCAAAAGGTTATACACAGATCTGAAAGAGAGCTAATTACAGTAAAAACTTGGTATTTTTGCTCATAGTCACAGTCGGGGAAATGGATATTTATCACAAGTATACTCCCGACAGGTTGTTCAGAGAGAAGACATTCACAAAAGAAACTGTGAAATAATTAATACACAAAGGACCTTTTTGGTGATACATAAATAGACTTTACTTCGATGAGATGTTGCATCCAGATTTAGCAGTGGGATACCAGACCAATTTAACATTATCAGCAAAACCTTAGACCAGATACTAAATTGCTGTTGCTTTTAATGAGAGTAGGCAATACCTATGCATGTACCTTTACTGAACAGGATACACTATTCCAACACAGCAGCTGCAAGTTTTGGGTTTTTTTCTTATGGGCTCACAAATACAATCTAAACTCAATTTCATCTGCGTTATTAGTTAGGAACAGTTTTCAGCAGTTGATACAAATGGCCATCCACATTTAACTTGTGGCTCCAAGCAGTCATTGGCAAATAGCTAAATGGAAGGGTCCATTCTCTCTTTATCATCAATAAAGATATAGAATTCCCTCCAATAAGGGATTCCTGCTATTCTCACCACTTTTCAAGATATACACCTCCAAGAGTTCACACTAATGGTCTCATCAGCACAATTAAACCTTGTATATTGGTTTTGTAATTCTCTCAGGCCTGTTTCTCTCAGGGTTGCATTCATCCTGATCAATACATGGTCCTCTGCTGTAACTCTTGTTTCTCTCTCTGCTTCCAAGGTCTCTGCTATGCCTGTTCAGGCTGTAACACATTCTTACCCTACAGACCAGCAGTGGTCTCCTGCAATCATATGCACAGAAAACATTCAGCACTTTGTCAGCTATTGCTATCAGTATCTAATTACAGAAAAGCTATTAAAAGAAGTTCAAATTTCTCTTTCTAGTTCAAAGTGGAGATATTACTTCTAGAGCATAACAAGCAAGATCAGGGCCACCCATCCCTTCTGCCCTGCTCTATGGGACCACTTAAGGCATTAGAAAAACCTTCTTAAATAGGGCACATGATGATTGCCCAAGTCCATAAGGACAGAAGAGGGCACTTCTATCCCTAATGGCAGCAAAATTCCTGTGCAATAAAAAGAAACATTCAAATAGAGGTCATGCTTCTGTTCTCACTGAGTTGCTATGAGACATGGAAATGAAAAAAAGAGGCAGAAGCAGCTACTTCTGTGCTCTTGAACTGGTGAAAGTAAACCACAAAGTCCAAAACTCTGTTCCTGTCATTTTCTACCTGTGCCATCTCTGCACTCCAACTTTTGCTCCTCCCTAAATCACAGATGTCTCTGGAGCACTGCCAAAGGGGAGCCCTACCAGGGCTGGGACCACAGGCTTAAGGGGCTGCAAATAAATGCTAAGTTAGCAGAAGAGGTTTTGGTCCTCTCAAATTTAACTCCTATCTAAATAATGTGCATCCCCACCATAAAGGTTTGCTTATAATTTTCCTGTTGCACGGTACCACCTTCTGGATCTCTGCTGATATAAGTGGTAGTAGGAAACCAAAACAAACCTTGGGTAGTTCCACTAGTAACTAACAGTGTATTTATCTGATGACTGAATTAAGGAAAAAATGCCAAAATGGAAAAAAAAATATAAATCAGTATTTCCACGTGCCAAACAATTTGCTGCAAAAGGCTTCCAAAAAAGTCATGACAATACTGCTACATGGGTTATATCCTCCCTGATTGAAAAAAATCAAAACCCTAATGTAGGCTTTATGAGTAAAAGCTCACAAAAGTCTTGCTGGAGATGAGTTTTAGTATCAAACCTCAAATGCAGCATATTGTATCTTCAGAGATTTTTCCTTATTCCTCCCCTGAGACCCCAGCACGAGCAGTGCTGTGGCCAAATGAGGGATCCTGTAAGTGGAGATAACACCTCAGCAATGCACCTCAGAGAGCTGCTGAGTGCATGACAACATCAACCAAGCACTTAGAGCCAGGCAGCACAGACATTTGCTGCCTACTATTTCTCCTCCCTCCTAGGTTATTTTCTTCAGAGCCACTCATTTGTCTCTTTTTTTTTTTTTTTCTCCATGAAAAAAACCATACTAAATGAAGGTACATTGTCTGGAAAAAAACATTAAAAACATTAAAGTGACCTGATCATTTTTGTCTGTTGCTTGACAGCCAGAATATTATAACAACTGTTTTGAGACAGTGTCTGATTTCATACTTTGTACATCTTTTGTGCAAAAGAAGAAACAGGTTTATCGAAGCAGTTAAAACTTTATTTTCACTAAGCCAAGTACCTCATTAAAAAAAAATCTAATATCTACAGCAGAATAAAACAAAAAAATGGCCCTATATAAGTAGTTATATCCAGCTCTCAAAATCACAATGGTCTCATGTCAGGTTCTGTCAAGTTCTTCTGATCCACAGCAGACTCTCACATTTTTTACTCTTAAATGGAAACAAATCAAGCAATTACACATAATAAAGCAGTTATAGGTCAGTTTACAGCATAGATGTTTTCTGTAATGTGTATTTTGGTTTTAAATGAGGAATGTAAAAAGGGAAGAGGCTACTTCAGATTTTCCTGATTATCCCATTCATTTTCTTTGTACTTCAGTTCTAAATTAGGCAGCTGTTCAGATCTCTAATCACAACAATAAACCTAATCTCCAAACATAAAGCATTCAAAAAGTATTTCAATATCCTATAAAGAAGCTTTCTTGGACATTTTCTATTTTTTAAATCATGAATTACACATCAAAGTAAAAAGAGTTAATAAAATCAATTTATGCTGTCTTCATCAATTATTAATGCGAACCAAGTCATACCAGAACCTTTTTTTCTTTTTCCTTCTCACTATATGCTTTGATTTCACTTACCACTCATGACACAACTCCTTTTTGGAATGTATTTTGCTTTTTTCTTTTTTTTTTTTTTTTGTTTACACACTTCATAATGACTTCCTGAAATTGCAGCTAAGATAAAATCCTATGCAATCTTTAGTTCTCTTTTTCATCTCTTTTTCCTCTGTTATTCCAACAAATAACAAATTATAGTGACCATGAAATCAAGATGTTAGAAATACTTGGCCTCTCTAGTACTTTTAAGTTAATATATACACACATGCATACAAATTTTAAACACATATCATCTACTTGCAGATAAATCACAGGCTTTCTATACTGTACTCACAGAAAAGATGGTTCAGCAGATAATATTTTTATAGCTGCTCTTGCATAATAATAACTATGACAAATATAACGCTTCACTCAGTAATTATTTGCTGCACAGTCAAACACTGTTGCAGTCAAAAACTATTCTTGAGAAATGACAGAAATACCCATCAAAATTCCATGCTCTGGTGTTTCCCTTGCCCTCCTGGTGGTTTTGTTAATTAATCTTTTTTAGCATGCATCTGCAGGAAAAAACCAGAATAGATACTACCAAAGAAACTATTTGATCTGTATCTAAACCAGACATAATTCAGACCATCAGGCACAGTAAGAATTAATGAGATGTTACATTTTGTTTGCAGAATTAACATGAAATAATTATCTATAATATCCTTGATCTAGACAAATATTCACCACCACTTTTCAGTGCAATAAAATGAAGCAAATCCTGAAAACTAGTTAAAGACATTTGTTCTCATAAATGTCCTTAATTGTCCCTTACAGATTTAGTGTTACTGCCTACTAGCTACCACTTTCTTTTTTTTTTTTTTTCAACTTTTTCCTGTTCTCTTCTGGTTTTTGCTTAATTCAGTTTAGAAGTTATTGTATAGGAATCCACACAGAACCTTTAGCTTGACTCCCATGTGCTCAAACTTTTCCTGCCAACTCCAACAGAGTCAAGGTACCACCTTTACCATCTCCATGTGGTTTCCTAATCACCATCATTTCCCTAAGCAAAGTCAGGCAACTGAGAGACCCTTCACTTTGTTTCTTGGGTAGGTGAATACTGACCTGGCAGTCTGAATAAAGAAAATAAAAAATAACTGAAGTTATTTTAATAGCTGTATATCACTGTGCTTTTCTATCCTTTTAGCTTATAAAAAGAATCAACTCAAGATTTTTATCCTGTAAGATAATTGAGCTCAAGGGCTTTTGTCAGTGGTTTTATTTTTCGCTCAAGTTCCCAGAGCTAAGAGCTGTCCTGATATTTAGTGAGAGAGCATATGGCTCTGAAATAAATAAGCACTTATTTGTAGATCCATTTATATTATTTTGCTACTATGAAATAGTCTTTTTTATTTTTTAAATCCATCAAGATGCCATTTACACAAGAGTTTTTATCATGCTGTCAGTTCAGAAAAAAAAAAACCAAAAACAAATAACCATATCCTTTCATCCCTTCTCTCTTCAACCCAAAAAGCACACAGCATTCTTCTGAAGCAAACTTCATTTATGGATGAGGTGGACCCCATCCTTGTCCAAAGGTAGAGGAATAACCTCATCCCAGGGCTTGGAGCAGAGGTGCTGTTCCCACCATCTGAATGTGGTGTGTACCAAGGAGCACCACAGGGCTCACAAACCTTCTGCCACCCACAAGTAGCAGGGGAAAAAATGTGAAAAAATAAAAAAGTGACAGAATACCCTCCAGAGACCAATTTTACAGCAGAAGGAATCTCTAATTTTATACAACAAAAATCTAATAAATGCTTTGAGGTACTTCCATATTATTCTGTAATTTGTATGTGGTTTGGAGAAGCTTTGTTGGGGTTTTTTTTGCTTGTGTGTTTCATTTGGGGTCTTTTTTCTGAAAAGGAATAAGCTATTAGGTGTGACTGTATCCTGCACAGCCCTGTGTAGAATGATTATGTCAGCCCAATCTCTGTCTCCACCCTACCAATGCCATTACACTTTTTCAGGAAATGTTATCTATTCAACAACTTGCTCCAGTTATCATAATACATTTAGCATTCAATAAAAATGGGACATTATTAGATAATAAGATACATGGTTCATTTCCTAGTGTGCATAAAACAGTACCTTATGTGTATGCAACTCTTGCTAATTAGGGCATTCACCTACCTCCATATTTCAGTTAATAATTGCCACTTTGAATATTCTACATCTTGGCTTGTCCCATACCCATTTCAAATGTCTCTTTAGAGGCTGCCCAAAAGTAGTTTTTGTACTTAATAGCAATTTATGCAGGATATATAGCTGATGTCAGTATATTTGTCTGCCATATACCTTTGGCAGCAGGATACCCTTGCAGCACTCATCCTCCTCGCCCTATGATACTTCTTAGCCCTTCTGACTTCCATCCAAGTTTACAAGTTTCACTCTCAAGGTTAATGACTCACTCCTGTGCAGTCAATTTTACAACAGGCATTTGTTTATATTTCAAAACAGTGGTTCCTGTACACTTACATTACCTAGCATTTTCATGGACATGCTAAATCAACTTTTCTTGACTTTGCCTAGATATAGTTTGGGGACAGGATTCAAATTCACACCAGCTTGTTTCAGCAGCAGCGCCTCTGAATGCAACATTTCCATTCCTTTCTCAAATATATCCTCTAACATCATAAAGCATCAACTCAAATGTGCAAATAAATGCCACTTAAATAATATAAAGAATAATTTGAGAAGTCTCAGCACCAAGCAAAGTAACATATAAAAAAAAAATCACCAACAGCATATTTGGCTATTTCTTGACAATTTTTTTTTTTGCCTAATATAGAAAAATACCTAAAGCAACGTACAATTATGCTTGAAAATAATTCAATTTGAATTTCTAGAACCTGAGATTCCAGCACTTGTATTGTCTGCTGACATCATCACAGAAGAAGAGACCACCTTTTCCCACAACTACTCCTACAAAAGGGATTCCCTTTCCTGGAAATCCAGGTGAACAATTCCAACCAGAATCATATATAGTGCCTTTGTTGGATATGGGGTTTGGTTTTGGTTTTTTGTAGGCAGACCAAAAAATATTGTTTGTTCTCCTTTATTTATTCACAACGTTCATCAGCAAGATTTTCAAATAACAAAACCAAATTACTGGCATATACAGGTCACGTGGTTTATAAAGTAGCATCAATTAAACATGTGAAAATTATATTTTCTCATTTGCAAGAGAAAATGAATCAATATTAGCTGTGCTTTTTGTTTTCTAGGTGAAAACAGTAGGATTTCACCTTGAATAATGCATGACTGCTAGGATTAAAACAAAGGAAAGTACAGACATGCTTTTTTGTGTTCTATTATCCATTTGGTGTTTTGTAAGGAAATCCCATTGCACCTCACCCATCAAAGGCTGAAATTAATCATAAAACCACATATATCTAAAATGCTGCTGCATTTATGCAGCTTTTAAAGAAGACAATATCATGGATCTGTACAGTTAGCTACGGGACTTGTACCATATTTTACTTATTAAGAAATGCTTTTCTAAGAACTTAATCTCTGAATATTGACAATTTTTCTCCTCCCTGCTTCATATACAGTTTGGCTTTCAGAAGAACTTTTTATTCCTTCTGAAGAAGTGGAAATTACCATTTTCTGATACAGAAGTGCATTTTGGGGCATTCACACAAGGTCTGTGGCTCTGATGTATACATCAGCATTGGGAAAGTGGAGAGCTGAAAAAAAAGGTTTTGTGAATCCTCACACGTTAAATATTTTCAGCATGATTGCATTCAGTTGTAGGTCATGGGGCAGACAAAACTATAAGACCCAGGAGTAGAAGGTTCCTATAAGACCCTGAATGATTCCTAAGCCATCTGTATTTTCAAGTACAAGTCTCTTGGAAAAGCATTAATTGACATGAAAAAGCACATAGAAATGATACACACACACAAATACTGCAAATGGTACAATAGTGGATAATTGTAAAAACCTCTTAAATGAAATGTTCTGCACATAAAGAGGCTCTAGGCAGCCTCTGTTCCTCTGTTCTCAGAGTTCTTCACTGTTTATTGCTGAAAGCTTGTGTCATATATAGCAGTTTCATGTTTATGACACCCTAGATAAGCCACTGAATTACAACAGAGATTCTTATATTCAGCAATCTTAAAGAAATGTCATGTCATTCCTTATAAATGAGAGAAATAATATTTTTCACATGTCCATAGGCACTTAGAAATCTGCATTTCTACCTTAAGAAATACTGTGGGAAAAGGTGCCATCAAACATCGACCACCCTAAGGTAAAATTTTGATTTAAAAAATACACTTCAAGTAAAGTGCGCATTCAAAAAAAGGGTCCCAACAATGACAAACTATGCAGTTTATGAATGTAAATATTAAGCATAAGCCTTTTTAATAAAATCCAAATTAAGCATGGCTTGAATTCTTTGTACCATGGATTTCAGCAACCTGCTATAACTCTGAATTCCACTTACATATACAGAAATGACTCCATGGCAGGCAATAAATGTTTTAGTTGTGCTCAAGAGCTTTGGTCCATCCAGCTCCCACTAAATCAAGCCAAGCCCTTTGAAGGACCACAGGCCTTGGGTACCCCCACAGCAACATTCACGACTTGTTCTTCCTGCTGCAGGACAAAAAGGTGACCAAAGCTGCAGCCACTAGAAAAACTAGAAGGGCCACTGAAGCACTCTGGCCTTTTATTGGATATTTATTTCTGTAGATCTGGAAGGAGCCAGGCAAATCCCACCCCACTCTGTTCTATGGCACCTGTGTTTTCTGGGAGGGACAAAGGAGCATCCAGCCACCTCCAGCTGCAGGGTGGCACCACGAGACTCACAGAGGACACCACCAGGGTCAGCCTGGATGACAGTAAATCACAGCAGCAGCAGCATGTCACCACAGCCACCTCCTGGCATGGGCACTCTCTGGCCCAACTGGGATTGAATGGCTGTCTCTGTTCCAGGAAAACCCCACAGAACCCAGCACAGCTGAGACACATTAGGGGACAATATCCTCTATTTCCCTAGGAGATGTAACATTTACTGTGTACCTGTTAACATGTTCCAGATTCCTCTTTCTTTTTGTTTCATTCTGAAGATATTCAAGTTCTTCAAAGCTTCATTTACATTACTGAATTGCAGATTCAAGTTATCTTACAGGATTCAGTGAGTTATCCACAGCCTGATACATGCCTACCTATCCCAAAATGAGATGTGCATTAAATCATGCCCTTTGCAAGACATATTTTATACTTCCATGTAATTTGTACAACTTATTATCAGCCTTACTGTCAGAGACAACACAAAAACTGTTCAACTGAGAAAATAATTCATTTTCCCTTGATTCTGAGAGGGAGGAATAGAAGAAGAATATGAAAAAGGTGATAAGCGTGTGTTACTGATTTTAAATATTCAAGAAATTTATTCAAGGACTTTGAAATGTCATGGACATCAGGCTGTGAAATTATTATTTTGATACTATATACAGTAAAATATAAAGGTGCATTAGTGCTGTGCTGTATGACATTTCCCAAGCAATCGCTTCCCCATTTTCTATGTCAATTGGGTAACTTTTTGTTAAATATCATTTACAGATTTTGTTTCTTTTGTGTATTTTTAAATGAGAAAGCTATGAGCTCTGTTTCTCCAAGTCCATAATTCAAACATAGTAAACATTTTGATTCAATACATGCTTTCCTACATGTAAAGCATTCTTAGAGAACAGCTTTTTAATGTATTTTCTAAATTGTGTCTAAAAGTTTTCAGTCACTAATATAAAGAAGAAAATACAAGTACAAGGTAATTTTTGAACTGGACAATACTGAAAAATACTTCCACTCATTACAGTGATTGTGTTGCAGAATATGTAAAAAAGAATGAACAGGTCGAAAAAAGAACAGAATGTTCAGATTTTGCTTGTAGTGTAGGGTGGAGGAGTGGCACAGGCAGACTCTGAATCAGCCATCTTTTAAATGGACACGGCAGAGCAGAAATACTAACAGTGCTACATCTCCACACTCCAGTGAAGACCACCTAATGTCCATCCCCTCAGCAAAGCACCTCCTGGCCCAGGGGCTGTCCTGGGAGGCTGTGGGGCCCCAGGGGGCAGCACCCACCATGGTACCCAGCCCTGCACTGCCGCTGACATCCTCCACTCAGGGTCCAGCCCACACAGCCCACTGCCCCTTTAGGTGACATTTAGAGGGGACTACAGGTGGATTTGAGCTTCTTGGTCCCTATTACGTCTCTGTTTTTCAATCTGTAGCTTCTGGCTCCCAGGCTGATGTGATTTTTCAGTCCCATGATTTTCACAGAATCGGTCAGGTTAGAAGACATCATGCTGGTCATTTGGTTCAGCCTCCCTGCTCAAGCAAAGTCATCCCAGGGCACAGGATGGTGTCCAGTCAGTTGTGTCCAGTAGCTCCACACCCTCTCTCGACAATCGGTTCAGTGCTCGGTCACTGCACAGTAAAGAATTTCTTCCACATGTTCAGGTGGAACTTCCTGGCCATCAGTTCCTGCCCATTCCTCCTGTCCCACTGCTGGAACCATGGAGCAGAGTCTGATCCATCCCCTGACCCTCCCTGCAGACACTGACAGACAGGGATGAGGGCCCCTCACTGCCCTCTCTTCTCAAGGCTGAGCAGGCCCAGCTCCCTCAGCCTGTCCTCACTGAGATGCTCCAGTCCCTCCATCATCTTTGTCATCCTCCACTGGACCCACTACAGGAGCTCCATGTCCCTCCTATCATGAGGAGCCTTGAACTGGACACAGCATTACAGAGCTGTCCTTAATGGAGGCACAGGAGCACCTCTCTCTGCCTGCTGCCAGTGCCCTTCCTAATGCATCCCAGGACCCCACTGGCCCTCTTGGCCACAAATGGCACTGCTGGGCAGCTTGTTAAACCCCAGACCATCAGGTCCTTCTCCCCAGAGCTACTTTCCAGCAGCCTATTCTGGCTGATTGTTCTTCCCCAGCTGCAGAACCCCACAGCATCTGCCTGTTGCCATGATAGCACAAGAGTTCTCTTGTCATTACATTGCAAAGGCTCCAGATTGCTAGAGTTTCATACCTCCTTGATGTTTCTTGCAGGCAGCTCCTCTAGGCATTGACTCTTCCTTATCCTTGCAGTAGCCAACTGACTCCAGTTCCCAGCAATTCACTCTTTTATAACACTCTTCTTATTGGCTACAGGTGTGACCTGTTAACATCAGGCCTGCTCCTAATCTTTAGTAATTGGTTCAGCTGCAACTCTTTAGGGGATAAGATTACATTCTATACCACCTTCATTTACCCATCCTGTATCCCCCTACATCTGCCTTTGATGAGTTTCAGCCAGCTCTTCTCTGCCCATGTTTCCAACCCACCAAGGTCCTTCTGAAGAGCTGCACAGCTCTGGTGGATCAGCCACTCCTCCTAGCTTTGTGTTCTTTTGTCACGCTTGAGCTCCTGTAAGGCCTTTCCTCAACACCTTGCGCTCCTATTTATGGGTTTAATTAAGTAATAAAGGCAAAAAGAATCTTAGACTATGATAAGATATTTACCAATAGAATATGAGTGCTTTTATTGCGCGGTTATGTAATTTATTATGGAAGTGATTAATATATTCAATATGCATTTCCTCCTAATGAGTGCCTCGTAATTGATTCATAACACTATCACAGTGTTTTCCTGCAAAATGTACGAGAAACAGTGGGGAAATTGACTATTGCAACTGAGCTCTGTAACATGTAATCAGTTAGAACTGCTTTGCCTTCCACTTAGGCAATAAGCAAACACTATATTGTGTAATAAGTCATGCCTGCTGTGTTGCTAGGCACTATACTAATGACTATGCTTAACATACGTGTAAATTATTACACCCTTACTCAGATCCTGCAGTGCCTCATTGCAATTTCTCATTTTTAAGTACAAGTGGAGAAAATGCAAATTAAAGGAATTTTTTTTACACAAAAACATGGTCTTTGGTTAAAAAAACCCCTGAAATAGCCAAAAAACCCCCAAACCTAAAGTGCTACCACTTTTTATAATTTATGTAAAACACATAGAATTCAATAGGATAATAATTTAAGCACCTACTGCCAGGATTTAATGACAGCTGTCAGGTTGGGACTCCACTGTCTTAGACACAACTAATGCATACAAGCCCTTATATATAGTCCCTACCACAATATATTAGGAAAAATTTCTGCATGGAAAGGGCGCTCAGAGGCATTGGAACAGGCGCCCAGGGAAGTGGTGGAATCAGTGTTCAAATGTGGCTTTTGGGTTTATGGTTTACTGGCACACTTGGTGGTGGCTGAGTTATTGGTTGGACTCAATTTTGATTTTATAATTCTATGTTGTCAGTCAAGACACAATCCTAAAACCAAACAAAAATTAACCTCCTGTGATATTCCACCTTCAAGGGAAAGGGAGCACCCAAGATTCATAAAAGCTTGTGGTTCAAAGAATAACAAAAGTCAGAGGATCCACAAAAATGCACCAAGTTTTAGTAGTAAATGACACACTTGGCATGGAAATTGGTATGTTAGCCCCTGACCTACTGTAGAAGGGAATGGCAGCAGGTTTTGGATAAAGGGGTAAGATGAAGAGAGAAGGAAAGGAAAAGAAAAAAAAAAAAAAAGAAAGGAAGAAAGAAAGAAAGAAAGAAAATGACATCACCAGTCCTTGTTCCAACATTGGTACAGCCAATGTCCAGGATCCCAGGGTGCACAGCCAGGCTTGGTAGGGCTCTTTTTATTTAGGCTTCCCTGCCCTGAAGAGAAGTTTCTTGCTTTCTATGCAAATCAGTTGACATGTCCATTCTTCCAGACCTTTCTGGAAATGGGTCAGAGGCTTTGGGTGCCTTGGTTGGTCCTGATCACCCTACAGTCCCTGCCCACTTCTCAACCTCATTCCTTCTCTTGTGCTGTACTGCATTGTGCTCATCTCCAGGAGCTAGAACAAGGATGTTTGTCCCAGAAAAGTGCTACCCTACCTCCACATGACCCCCTTCTCCAGGAGCATCTCACTCTTCCCCGTGCATGGGGCATGTTATTACCAACAATTCTTGTCTGTTGCTCCCAACAGTCCTTGGGTGACTCCATGGCCATCCAGCTATCAGTGTTTGAGACATGCACATTAACTCCTTATCTTTGGGGATTCCACATCCCCACACTTGCAATGAACACAGGAGCAAATATAATGAGGCATATCAGTTGTTCAGCTGGAGCCATTGTTTTTTCACTTGCCCAGATTTTGCGGAAAGAAAATTTAGAGAGGTGGGAAACATCAGTAGAAGTCTGTCCAATGCTTTTTGATGTTAGAAGAGCCTGTTCCACCCCTCAGTATTCATTAATACTGCAGCTTGTCACTGAAAGCATTCCCTCTGTCTTTAACTTTTATCTCCTCCACAGTCTAATTAATAAAGCTCAGGCTGGAGTTTATTACTGTCTATAACTGTCTGGAGCAGTGAGACAGCTGTAGAGAGAGTTACTACAGAGGGAAGAAGCAGGGAAGATTTCACCATATCTTTTGAACAAAACAAACCCAAATCACTCCCCCACTCCTCCCCTGCCACACTCAATCTGTTCAGGCACTCAAAATGAGAACGGTCACATCAAAAAAATCTACCTTGTCACTTCTATTAACTGGAGCTGTGATGCCAACTAAAGCTGTGTTAAGCACAATGAAAATGAGGCCTGAGAGGTTTGGTGCTTGGGAGATCAATCTATGAATGCAAGACAGTCAGAAAAAAATCTGTACTGCAATGAGAGGGAGCATCATGCATAATGCATCTGTTACCCTTCCGTAACAGCAGATGAAAATTGCTTAAAAAATGCAAAGCTTCTTCTTACATAACAGGTAAACAAACCACTGGTTTCCAGGAGCTTTCTTAAACTGATTTATTGACACATACAGGGTGCTATTGATAGATTGCAAAAAACCATTAAGACAATCAATTTTTTTGAATATCAACGTCAAGGTAGAATTCAATTCAGTTAAACACATGTTCATGTATGGCCATTGTCATGCTGCCATATGGAACCCTTTGAGAAACAGGAAAGAATGCAAGAACAATAAAGCAAATTACTCCTACAAAGGAACAACAATAGAACAGTACACCTACTTTTTCAGGAAGCATCAAACAATGCAAGTGTTGTATTCTATGATTTTGACTCTCAAACATGTTATTTATTTCACCTCACCAATGCATGTGTTGCACTATATGAGATAAACCAAAATAGCTAAAAAAAAATCACTAAAATTAAAAAAAAAAATCCAAACTAAAAAATACCCAACCAAACAAAAAACTTGAAATTGTTCTCAAAAAACCTCCAGAAAGTTCAAATAAAGTTATGAAGTAACTTCAACCAAATACTTATCCACAAGAGATAATGAAATATGGACTTGGTCAGTGGATATCAAATACAGTGGATAATGATTATTAAGAAATTTTTGGTCAGAGTTCAATAGCATATTTCTGAATATAGAGAAATGTTTTTTTCTCTGAAAACAGAAAACCACATTTGTCTTTACTGGAAGAGAAAAAGGAATTATCCTTTCGTCAAACATGCAGTAAAACACCAGGAATAGAATATTCTCCAGAACACAGAGCTGCTGCAATAAGAAAAAATTAGACTCTGAGGAAAAGAAAACCACCACAAAAATAAAACTATAAAAGGAAAAAAGAAAAAAAGAGGGGAATACTTATTATGAATCAACACACAGGAGAACAGAAGAGCTATTCTGAAGATGGAAAGCACATGAATATAATCTGGCGATGATCAACAGATTTCCTTTGGTGCAAGACCTCTAGGGAAGAGCAAAAAAGCAGAAATTGGCTGATGAAATAAAGACATCTTCAGCAGGAGGCCTATATAAAACATAAACCAGCTTTCATAATATTGAAAACTAAGTATGACTAATGACAGCCATGAAAGATTTCCTCTGTGTGCCTTCTGATGTTCTGATCATGAAGTTTGTTTCCTACTTTGTAGTAAACAATCTGATTTTGGCAAGAGGGAGATGCTTCTAAATGTAAGTCCTGTGGGCATTTATCAAAACCACCTCTTGAAGCTAAGACGGGCATCGTAAACCACACTGAAGTTCCCAGCTCAGATATGAGCTCAATATCGGTATGTTGAGTCAAACCACTTCCTACTCTCATTAAGTCTTTTTAAGCTACAGGTCTTTATTTCCCATAGTAGAATATATCCTTTATTTTAGGGTACTTCATCAGAGTTAAGGGTTCCCCACAACTTTAAAGATGAAGTGCCCATCGCAGAGGAAGTGCCAAACACATCCTTGCCTGCACAGCTCCGTCGAGTTGCACAGCAGCGCCAAGCAGCTGCACCAACTCCCCCATCTCCTCATGCTTCACACCTTGCAAGAGCCTCACTGCCCACTCTCAAGAGCTCTTCAGCATGTTTTTCTGGGAGTGTTTTTGACAAGCAGCAGGAGAATCGTAATACATACTCAGCCATTAAGGTCTTCTAACACACATGCAACAACAACGAAAAAAAAAAAAGGAAAAATAGTGGGATATTTCTGACTCTTCTCTGCTACAAATTTTTCTTGAAAAATAAATTTGGGTCCTTCTGTTGTGCTTGGTGTTGTCATCCCACCAATCTCTTGCTATTTCTAAAAGTGTAGATATATTTGTCCTATTAGCTATGGAAAAAAGAGTCATTCTGATAAAGACTTTCTACACAGGCAAGCTGTGTTTGTTTTGGGGTGGTTTTTTTTTTTTTTTTTTTGTTTTTGTTTTTTTTTTTAATTTTAATCTTTTGTTTAGACAAAGCACTTTGAAAACATGTCCTTTGCATAGCAGACATTTTTTGTCTCTGGAGCCACAAAATTGGACATCAACTTGTCAAACAGTATAAAATAAACTATTGCAAGTTCACCAGCTCACAGAGTAGGGAACCTGCTACAACATTATTTCCCAAGCATTTTGGAAGAGTTCTACAAAACCAAATATTTCTTGCCACTGAGTTTGCAAAAGGTAGAAGAGAGGTTCTAGTCTTCCAATTGAAAACATTAGGTAGAGAAAGTTAAGTTTTCTTAGGAAGAAATAATAAAATCTACTCAAATATTGTAAGTGCAATATCCTCAGAATATATTTTTAAAACACCTCCAGCACTGTAATTTTAGTTGGCAAGATTAATTAAAGTTAAATAGAAAGCCCACAATAAATGAAATTTTTCCTACCTTGAATTTAAAAAGGTAAAATATTCAATGTGTTTGTCAAAACAATTTAAGACTTTTCTCACTTTTCTGTAGGAGGAAGCAGGATGTCACTCTGCACAGAAAAGAAAATCCTACAAAACCAAAAAAAAACACCTAAAGCATCTGATTCTGGGAAAGTATTGATGGAAATTTATTTTTTGCATCCCACTGAAAATTGGGAGGAAAATTAGAAGAAAGAGAAAAGCATGTAACATCACATAACCAGCATTTTTTTTTTTTGCTGCAACAGAAATTTCTGTTATTTGCATGAACAGAAGCCAGTATCTTCCTGTCTGGTTAGGAGAAAAAAAAAAAAATTAAAAAAATTAATTTTCCCTAACAATTTTGTAGAACCTTTCAGCCAAAACTGGTTACAAATTACAACTCTAAATCAAAAAATCAGGAGACATTAAAGTTCTCTAAGCATATTTTTTGTGGACGATGGAATTTAAAAAAACCCAATACTACAGCTTGAAAAAAAATTACGTTTTTTCTCTGTCCTACCCAATCTTGACAGCTCTAATTCCATGTCTGTAAAGCTTTAGAAGTAGTTCTCTTAAATATTGGGACTTTGTAACAATTCTCTTATTTTAAGTTTACTTGGAAGATTCTTTTATTACCTTTTTATTTACCTTATTACTGAGTAATAATCGTTAATGCAATATCTGAATCTAGCAAGTAGCAAAGGCAAAATATTCTAGAACTTTAAAACTCTCTAAACAAAACAAAAAAATTCATCCCTGGTCATTCTTCAGATCTTTCCAATCCTTTGTCTAATTTACTCCTAAATTTTATGCCAAAAATTTTATCATCTCAAATTCCAACATTATTGCTGAAATCCTTTATTCAGCAAAATTAATTATGTAACACACCAAAAAAGAAAAATAGCAATCAATAGAAATATAAAGATAGGTATTGGAGTATCCGTATTTTTCATCAATGAATGCTAAATTCAAGAGACAAACTAAACAAAAAAAAATTGGCAACAGTTCCAGCCTGGCATTTGACAAATAAACCTCCAGGGGAGTGTGATAACTCCACTGTGGTATAAGAAATATTATTTCCTCAATTGTCTGAAAATAAGCTAAGTCAGAAATAGCAGTTAATGAGTAGAAATTAGATATGAAGACTGAAATAGCAACAGGTGCTGCAAAACAAAACCTTTCATTTTTTCTGGTAACAGACTGTTTCAGACACCAGCCCTTGCCCAAGTGTGGTGGCACTTCCCAGCTTCAAGGCTGGATTTCCAAAGGGAATTGGCTGCCCCAGGACCAACTGGGGGCCACACAAGCCTGCACTTAAACTGCCTTGGGACAAGCATAGACAGAGGCTGGACAAGGGAAATGTGGGACTCCCATTCCTCATACACAGCAATATTTCCTCACACTTGAAAAGGAGAGGTGGTGTTCTCCAGTTTTGATGAGTAAATCATATCAAGGTGCAGGTGGAAGGTTCAGCACCAAGATGTGCAGGAACAAACCCCCAGTGCTTTCCATGAGTTCCAGCAAAAAGATGCTGCCCATCCTAAATAATGTTTATGACTACCTGTAGAGGATACAGGATGCAAATGAAAATCAGAGCAAGATGAAAACATACAAATCATTATTACTCATTATTACTAATGATGATCGTTGGTTCTAAACCCATCTCCAAAATATTTTCTGTAAGAATCATGATAAAGTTTCTTGGGAGAGCCAAAGAGAATGATGGAGTGCTCAGTTATGGTCATGTTTTATGGGTTTTCCCCTTCAGGAGAGGGGTAAATACAGGCTTCTGGCACTTGGCTGTGCCCAGGAAGATGCTGACAGATGCAAATTGGGTGATATAAGGTTCAAGGTAAATCTAAAGAGACCTCCCAGAAAATACATTGCCCAGTTTAGGTCAAGAAGGGAAGTCATTCAGTCATCAGAAACACAGATGCACTCAGTGACAAGATGGAAAGATACCCAATAACACATGAGAAATTGTAAAAATTGGGTTTGTTTGATATTGTTTGGGGAGGGTGCTGGTGGTTATTTTGGTTTTGTTTGCTCACGGGTTTTTTTGTTTAGTTTTGCTTGTTTGCTTTTATGATTTTTTTT
Organism: Agelaius phoeniceus; assembly: GCF_051311805.1. NCBI lineage: Eukaryota > Metazoa > Chordata > Aves > Passeriformes > Icteridae > Agelaius > Agelaius phoeniceus. The sequence goes on along the minus strand of NC_135266.1, from coordinate 10,346,308 downwards.
TGGGTGTGCAATTTTTTTTTCATTAACACATTGCTAAATATTTACTTTGAGATGCCCTTTGATGTAAAGATCAATATGCATGAGAATGTGAGAACACAATCACAGGAAGACAGATAATTAGTAAATAGCAGTAGAGGAAAATTTAAACAAAACCAGTGTAAAATGTAGGTGAGTGAAAAGCAGGTTTAATAAAAGAACAATAGGTTTCACCTTCGCAAAAGCCCTGATCCTAAAAATGTCTTCTCAGGAGTATGTGCTTGCAAATATTCAGAGCTTTCTACTTGGTACGTGTTTTTCCCCAAACTGTAACCAATGAGCTTTAAAAGCAATGGTAATCTTTCTGTGTGTCATCTTATTCCTACTGACAGGTGAGAACAGCAACCTGAAACGTTTCCCAACGTGTCCAATGTTGAGAACAACAGCAAAGTCAGACACTAAATGCCAACTGCAAGAATGAAGAAATAAAAGTCCCTAAGATTTTAGGAGAGACATGAGAATTAAAGGAGTAAAAAGGACCATCCCCATTTCGTAGATCTCTTTCAATTTTTTATGGGTTGTATTAAATCATCACCAGTATTCAAAATATTACAGTTAACAGATTTCTCTGTTCTTCTGCCATATCCAATTACTAAACAAAAAACTACTGCTATAAAATGCAGTCTGTGCTGAAGACTACCACATCCCTATGGCATCAAAAGAAATTTCCCTTCCCTCTCTGACAGCTGCTGCTAAGTTAAATCTGTGCTCCTGTGGATCCTGAGATATATACCATAATATCAAAGTCAACATTTTTCCTTATGAAGTCAGCAGCTGGAAAATCAATTTATCAATCAACTATTAAGCCCCTATTACTTTACATATGTATTTTCAGTAGATATTTAAGAGGTGAGGCAAAAAAAAAAATTCCCCTGGACAGTTTATACTTCAAAGTGCATTTCACATTATAAGGAATACATAATCTGCTTACAGTTTTTAGAGTCAGAAACCTTCAAATCACTTCATGGAGATTTTTCACTCTCCTTTACTCACTTTTTAGGCCATCACAAGTATGATGACGTGAAAGCTACCAAGCACTGCTGTCCTGAGCCAGCTGAATTCCCAATCACCTGCAATGCCAGCAATTAATTCCAGTGACATGAACTAAAGTGATTTTAATTGTCACATTGAAAGTGAATACAGGAGTAAATGCCTGTGAAGCACATAGAACAAGCTGCTGGAGACTTCAATCAATGTTAATATGTTCTGTTAGAATCACAGAGGGAGAGTAATAAAGACAGTGCAGCACACAAAAGGTGCAGAGGACTAAATTAAAAGCACAAACCTGAGCTCAAGACAAATCTGATCAAGGTTACAAACACTGCTTGAGACCTGGAGACCAACAAGTAAGAAGTATGAGAGATGTGACAAACATGAGAAAGGAAAACACCTTTTTAGGTGTAAGATGTAGCCTGCTGAACATCTTATTCTAATATACTTCATCATCTTGTTTCATGAAATTCATGGTGATTTAATGCATTCTCAACAGGGTCCCATTCTGCCTATCTGCTGATTTGCACTACACTTTTTATTACAAATATGAAACCTGTAAAAATTGTGTCCATCCCAATATTATCCAAATGGCTATTCCCTTCACTGTTCTGAGGAACTGCTAAGGAGAAATGCCCAAAGCAATATCACAGATATTTCTAATACATCTGAGAGAGATATATTAGAAAGAACCTTTCTAATACATCTGACACTTTGGTAGTTCAACATGATAATGAACAATAATTACCTCGCAAGCAAATCTCACACTCCTCCCATCTCTCTGGGTGACAGAACAATACTCTCCTGTCAGCAGTGGTTTCTGTCCAAGAACCCCATCCACATTATTTGCCAGATTTCACCTGAGGACATTTTCATGGAGATTAAATTATTTATTTCTTTTTAAAGCAGAATCTTTAGGGACCAGGATCTGTCAACAATATGTGCAACTGCAGAGTAACATTAAGTCTGGAAGGCTTAATGCAATCACAATACATCCTTCAGTAAAAAAGTCAGTCTGGAAATTCAGATGAATTAATGTTGAGGAGGCAGCTAGAAGGTTTAACTGTAAGGAATTCATAGCACTACCTGTGTATTGTTTTAACACAGAAGGTCAGTGTTTCATGGTTTTTAGATTATAGTCAAAAACTCTCCTAGAAAAAAAAAAAAATTCTTCAATTATGAACTGAAACTCCTCAAAAAAACTCCTGTTATTTGGAGATCACTCACCCACATTAATGTATGCAAAGAATCAGACTGTAGCTTCCATTTACATCACAGCCAGTAGTAGAGTCAATATTCAAAATAAGCAAAAAAAATTCAAAACTCCCTGAATTTTGCCATCATCATTCATCAGATCACTGCTCATACTCTAAGAAGTGCTGTAGGCAGGTGGTTACTCCTCAAATGCTTTAACTACAATGAAAACACCCTGGGATTGGCTCAGCTGGTCAGAGTGTGGTGCTAACACTGCCAAGGTTGTGGGTTCAATCCCCATATGGGCCATCTGCTGAAGAGCTGGGCTTGATGATCCTTCTGGGCCCCTTCCAGCTCAGACCATTCTGTGATTCTGTGGGAATAATTGGTTCTTGACAAACTGGCAAAGTGGTGATGTCCCACACAGATGGCAAGGGAATTCTCATAAAAAAATAGAAATAAAACTAAAAACACAGTGGCACAGGTACTGAACTGCATCCATATATTTCACCCAGTTATTACCCACCAGAGAGGGAAAATAAGCTAAGTGACACGAGCACTTACTGCATTCCCAGTCAGCAGTCCCTCTGCTCTGTGATTAATAACTCAGGTATTTATCATGGTTATCCCTTTGTTCTGCCCACCCTTACATTACCAAGTTCATAAAATAGGTCCTAGAATGCTGGCTGGGAGCATTTTAATTTTGCTTACGAGTCCCTTGCAGAAGCAGCCCTGCCCTGCTGCAGCCTGGTCCTGGCAGGAAGCCCCAGGACTGATGAAAGGGCAGCACAGAGCAGCAGGTCCTGCTCCTTAGGCCAATGTCATGGGGGTCCCACCTGGGTTTAATGGAAAAACCCAGGTGTGACTTCTGCCATATGGCATTTCAACTGACTTCAATGAATTTTCAAAAAGGACCAAATCTAGACTCAGTCTGTAGATGCAGCTTAAGACTCCAGTACTAAGATGGAAAAGATTACAAACAACCCTCCTGCCCCACCTGTCGAAATGACACCACAAGCTTGAGGAGATTTTATGGCAGATCAAACCCACAGATCTTCAGTTTATACCCAGCTTGCACAACTGATGTGCACTGAAATATGTATTCCTCAAAATCTCTCAAAAAACAGCCAATCTCAAATCCTAAGGAGGGGAGAGAGCAGCAAGAAGGGGGCAGTTTATAGGCAGAACAGCACAGCCATACTGCATGGATTAAATTCAAGTTTATGGCATTCCCTGAATTATGTGAAGAAGCTGGAAAAAGAAGTGACCTGCAGCACCACCCACTCAAACATCCTCTCCTTGCCTTGGGGGTTTCCATCAGGCTGCACAGCCTACAACATATTCTAAATAAATACTAGGACACTTTGATGAAAGGAAAATAAATCTCTCTGGAGCTTGGTAGAGTTGGAAGCATGGCTACTCACAAGATTTCACATTGGACAAGGTCTTACAAAATAAGTCACAGCTAATAACAAGGGGAAAGAAATAGATGACCTTAAAGGTTAGCTTTACATTTTTTTACTTTCAGTAATTCATCCACTTCTCTTACTACCTCTTTAGTTAAATATAATTTGTTCAGTGCTCTGAAAGTGTTTAACAAAGTTCTTTTGCATCATCATCATCATCATTATTATTATTATTATAAACAGAGGAAAGAAGGAAGGCAAATGACAGGGTAGTCAAGACAGATTACTTGTGTAGATAGACTTGAAATTTAGCAAAAATAAACTTAATAAATTACAAACAGCTCAGAAATAAGCAGAACCAAGCAGCTGGGAAGCTTTGCCCCGTTATTGGAAATCTGTGTGGGCAGGGGTCCAGTTTGGGGACTGCTGGTGGGGCTGTCACAGGTGGCTGCACAGGGGTCACTTCAGCACAGGCCTTGGCCACAAGAGAAGTGCACAACAACAAGGGACACCTTCCCCAAGCCCTACTCCTCTGCTTCTGCCATGAGGGACCAGGGCAGGAGCAGCAAAAGCAATGATTCACTGACACCAGGCACACAAAGCACATCACGTGCTGCTGCATAAGGCAGGGATGTGAGTAGAGATGAGAATGCAGATATTTCAGGCTACCACCCACCTGGATTGTTTTAGAAGCAGCAGCTCAGAGGCTGAAAAAAAATTACAATACAATATAATTTGTGCCTTGTACTTTAAAGGAGAAAAGCTAGAAAAGTACATACAGAGAAAAAATGCAATTAATTAATTATTACAAGTTAAATTACATTAATTTCTATTATGCTCGTCATCCCAATTTTTTTATTATCATCATTTGGGGGGATGTGCGGTGTGATTGGGAGTGTTTTGTTTGTTTCTTCTTCTTCTTTGAAAATTCTTCTCTTTCCATATCCCTACTGAAAAAAAAAGAAATGCTACTACTTTTTACCAATATGCAAAATGCTCTTTTTTTCAAAGACTTGCTGTGCTGTGTTTACAGTTGGGTGTGATGATCTTAACTGTTTTTCTGATTTTTTTTTTACTGAATTATGACCAGAGGAGCCTCAAACAACATTTTTTCTCTTAAAACATGAACCCTCTTTTGCATTAAAAAAAAAAGTCAAGATTTACTTAATGTAAATCAATACACAGATATTAGTAGTACCAATGTTTTTCTCCTGGAATATATTCAATTATTCTTTCTTAATACCCAATGCACCTTTCCCTCCCCAAGTGGATTTATTTAAACACACATGATCACTTCAACTCCTCCATCATCTGAGAGAACACATTCTTAGATAACCCTGATACCTATGACTATGAATGATTCAGAGTTCCCTTTTTCTTTCTGAAAAACATTAATCACCCTCATTTCAGAGGGGCAGGGCGAGAAGTTTTCTTTAAACTTCAAGAAATACTACACTGAAAAAAAATTATCTCTTGTTCTTATCATTAAATAAACAAAATTTATATTTTCATAACATTTCTACACCCAAATAGCCTTATTCACTACCATGCCAAGAGACTGCTTAGATTCCTCACATTTTTAAGTATTTTTGGGGTGGAACCAATTAAAGCCCCCTCCTGCATATCACATATTGCAGAGCGTGCAGCAGGAACCACCAGAGAAGCACACGGTGCCTGCAGAACACATTGCTGCTCCTCAGGAGGTTTCCTTTCCTGCAGAAGGCTGCAGAGGGCAGCCCCTGTGAATCTCTGGGCTCAGGAACATTTGCTGCTCTAGGGTGGCACCTCTGCACCCCTCTGGGGAAGGCACAGAGAAGGGAGCACCCAGCCAAGAGCCAGCAGGGAGATGATGGATGGATGGATGGATGGATGGATGGATGGATGGATGGATGGGTGGATGGGTGGATGGATGGAGAAAGCTGAAGGTCATGGCTTGGTACTGAGGGATGACAGGTGAGGACACAGAAGGCTGGAGACATGGAGTTAGGTTTCTAGAAAATTCAGCAAAAACATTTTCAATTTTGACCCTTTAGTAATTTAGGATACACTCTTTAAGACTTTCTCATCATTAAAAATGGCCCCGCTCCCTTTCAGCAATTTAGGCTGTTAATGAGTGTGAAGCAAGATGATTCAAAGTTCATATGTAATATGTAATATCTGCACCAACAGGCAAAGTGGGAACACTGACATAGTTGTTTTCAATATTTTATTTGTCTTACACATAAAGTTCATATTTTTCCACAAAATAGGTAATGCAGAGTTGTCTTAAACTGGGGACCTTTTAGCGTAATTTTAGACACATATACAGATTAAAGTTATCTTCTCAGAAAATAAGGCCACATAAAAATCCTCTGGTGAATGAAATAAAGTACATCAGTTTAAATGCAAATTTTTGATCTAATCACCTCCACCTAACCTTATACATGTGCTACTATTAAAAGGAAAACCTAGCTGAAAACCAAAATTCAGCCCAGAGAAACTGTATCAGCAGAAACACAATTCTGGAGAACAAAAATTTACAGATAAAGTCAATGACCTTTCTAGAATGTATCAAGAAACCAACATAAAGAAAGCAGCAATAGATTTTCTATTATTCTTGGTAGTTTAAGTCTTCAAATCAATTCTTCACTTAGTCTGGTATTTCTCCTCCAAAACACTACACAAAGAAAATTAACCATTATAAATAATAGACTAATTAATTTACTTTAAAAAAAAAACAAGTCCCTGTAGATTATCTGGCAGATAAGTATCAAGAGAAATACATTATTTAAGACAATTAGTGAAAGGTTCAAAAGTTCATTCCTGCTTTGAAACAGCATTTAGTGCTTTCCAAACCATTTCCATCAAAACTGGATGGTTTATAAATCCATTTCTTAGTGATTTCCCATAAGGACACTAACACTGCACTGTTGTGTTGTTGGTCCCCAGGACCAGGTGAGAGATGAGAATTTGACTCCAAGTTCTCAGAAGGCTGATTTATTGTTATATTATATTATATACTAAAACTATACTAAGAAAGAGAAAAGATACATCAGAAGGCTAGACAAGAATTATAATAAAAACTCATGACTGACCAGAATCCTGCCACAGCTGGACTGGGATTGGTCATTAATTAAAAATAATTCACATGGAACCATTCAAAGATGCACCTGTTGGTAAGCAACCTCCAGACCACATTCCAAACAATCAGATAATTATTGTTTGCATTTCTTTTTTGAGGCTTCTCAGCTTCTCAGGACAAAAATCCTAGCCAAAGGATTTTACAGAAAATATCATGGTGACACCTTAGCTTGGAAGGGGCTAAACTGAGCGTGTTCCACCTCCACCATGGCCCATCTGTGTATTGGGAGGAGGAAAAACACACCCCAAGCACCTCCCAGCTCCTGTCTGTCATAGCCTTGGTGCCCCTAAAGGACACCATGGTGTTTGAAGAACCTCGAGGGTTCTCAGACCAAGAATGGCCCCTGGCACCCATCTGCTGCCCCTCCCCTCTGCTGTCCAGGACATCATAGCTAGAATGAGAAACCATGGTACTCTGAACCTTCATTTCCACAGGATCCAGAAAGAGTTAGGTTAGGAAAATGGGATAGTAAACAGAAAATATGGCAAAAAAATAACCTGACCACGCTACAGGCTGGATGCTGTTTTAGCCAATCCTTTCTGTGCCTGAATGAGAAACCTTTCCCCAGCAATGGATTCCAGCACCTACTAGTTTCAATAATGGTAGTGAAAAAGGATACCATTCTGTTAGAGCAGGAGACCAGATAGATGTCCAGGTTTTGACAGGAATATTCATACATGCACATCTATCATTGCATAGGGTTGCATTCAATAGTCAATTAGAAAGTGCAACAGCAGAATCAAGGGTATGATGATAACTCTGATTTTAAGAGTTCCATGATCACATGAGGTGAAAAGTGTAGAAGAGCGTTATCAAAAAGCTCTGATGCTATATAGAAAACCAGAGACATTCAAGGATATTTAATACTTCAGAGGTCTGACCATAAGCTTCCACTTTAAAGTGAATGCTTTGAGAGTAATCACTCAGTACACATTTGTAAATCCCATTGGGTATCTTCCCAAGTTCCTTGGAAAATTCTGGCCAAGTGTGCTTGTGGATCAGGAACTTTTGATTGAGCACAATATTTCTGGCACCTTAAAGAGGCACTTCACTGCTGAGTGGAATCTACAACAGCATCTAGACTCTACTGCTCATTGATTTCTTTGACTGCTTCTGCATAGCTTTAAAGTCTCTGTGGTATTGTTTTCCTTTTGATGCCCATGGATGTAAAATCAGGATCTTTAGAGATGATCCATCTGGACTAAAGTAACAATTCTGTATTTTATGAATTATATGTATCAAAGTAGGTTGAACATACATAGATATACCATTATGCTGCTTCTCATATTTAGCACTGGTTATTCAAGAAATACACAAGTCACATGAATAAAAGAACAGCAGAAATAACCCTCTGCTGAAGAGCTTACAAGCATGAATTCTGCATAGAAAACAACACACAGAATTTTCAGTGTAAGCCAATCTCACAGTGATGACATTAACATACAAAGTTGCACTCAGACATGACACTGTAGGGGAGTAAAAACATAACAATAAACCTTTGTATGACTTTTGGGGAGAAGAGGCAAGAATGAGAGCATTTGTCAACCACCCCTCTCGATGGCACACAACGGGAGCAAGTTGCTCCCATGTCTGACCTTCCCATGGTTTGGTCCACAAAGCACAGAACACTCGGACAAAGTGAACTTGACTCAACTGGACAAACTTGGATAGAGCATCTTCAAATGCTCTCTGTTCTAATTAGGTGTGTGCAGTGTAGCCTAGAGCCCTTGGCATGGTGTCCCATGGCACAGACAAAAGGGATCTCAGCCCCCAGGGTCTCAACAGATCTGCTCCTGCTGAGCTGCCCTTTGTGCTCAGGTAGGCACTGCCTAACATCCCCTGTCATGGCAAGGGAAGAAGATAGTCTGCACATTTTAATGGGAAATCTATTGTTAAAATCCCTTAAGCCTTATAAGCAATCTGTAAGAAGCTTTTAGAAAGAAAAATAATTGTTTTCTCCATACCTCCCCAAAGAAAGTGTTGGCTTCAGCAGTCCATTAACAGAAGTGACTGCAGGTGCCTTTCCTGCTAAAATTAAAAAGCTTTATGCTTACTCTTAATTCTATTTTTTTTCATCGTAAACATTATCTCTCTAATCCTGAATTGTTCTATCTCTCAGTATCCTAATAGCAGCTCACATTTTCTCTGCTACACATTTTTTCCTCAAGGTCCAGGATTTTCTTATCTGGTGATTAAAACTGTTTAACCAATTTAACTACTTTTCATAGTAGCAGCACATCAATAAATGGGAGAATATTGTTTTTTGGGCTCCTACTGAGAAGATAAAACCCAGCAGTCTCCCAGTACAATAAAGATAAAACGCACGGTATCACTCAGGCCAGAATGCTGCAGAAGAAATTTGTATTTCGTACCTTTCACAAACTCTGAGCAGGTACTGCCCAGGGTCACACACCCAGGAGCAGTCGCTGTTAGCAAGGGCACAGCTGGAAAGACACACATCATCAGGAGGCAGTGACTGCTAGGAAGTCTGCAGTCAGTGTGGAAAACCTTGAGCATCAAGGACTTCCTGCAATCTGCCCGACAGATTATGGCCATGGTCATCCAGATTACAAGCAAATGTGATCAGGGAAATCACAAAGAGGATTAGTACTTTAACCATAGTGGCAAGATGACAGAGCTTGGAATGGAGGTCTAAATATAGGCAGGGAAGAAAAAAAAAATCTACTTAGTTATACAACCCATAGAATCATTTATGAGAAAGAGTGAAGGGCAGAAAAGCAAAGGTCCAGGAAGTTGCTGGGTGGGTAATGTCTATATTCAGCTCCCTTGAGAAGCTCAGGCAATTGTAATAGCAGCCAGGCATTTCAGAAACAGCCATCTGAATCCAAGGAAGCCTATAAACTTACAGTGAATTTACAGCAGACTCCTGGACTAAGATGATTTCTTTTAACCATGTCTATGGAACTCTACTCAGTCAGTTATTTTCAGAGACAGCTGTAAATACATCGCTAAGAGGAACACTGCCATAAATCCTGCCTGGTGCTGTATACCCAGGCATCCACTACCCAACTCTCTGCCAGGTAAATATCAGTCATATCCTACACTTAGAAACAGCAGAAAGATGTGAGAAGAAGCTTTTTTCTGCCAGAACTCGTTCATTAGGAGGTCCACAATTTCAATCAATGAAGCAGCCTCACTGATGGTGAGGTACAAACTGATATTTCCTAGAGGCTACCTTCCTCCACTGTAACCCAGAACTAAGGCTGGCAAAATAAACTCCAGGGTGAGCAAAAGGGAAGAAGATGGATGTGAGACTCACCAAGACAATGGGAAAATCTAAACTCAAAACCAGAAGAAAAACCTATTTTTTCTGTATTTTCTGTAATTTAACAAGAAGTTACAGGGGTTGAAGCCTCACAGAAAAGCATTTATTACATACATACATCTTTAATAATATATAAATATAAATACAATCCTTTTATTTTCTTTATTTCATAGACAGCTCTCAAAATATGGAATGGTTTGGGCTTTTTCTTTTCAAACTTAAATTTACTACCTTTCAGTTGCTATTGGCCATTATATTGAGAACTTCAGAAATCAATACATTTTACCTAATATATCAGAAAGAATGAAAACATTCCATTCAAACAGAAAGAGGATTAAATAAAATAAAGCCTGCCTAATTAATAATAAATTTGTTTCAGGGTTTTATATTTTTTTAATGTGGAAATCAAAGCTGCATAACGGAAATAATTTTCTAACACGCAAAATAATAATGAAAACAGCAAGCGGAGAAAATAAGAAATAATTTACTTAATATTGTTGTTTATCAAGCTAATAACACTTATCTCTCTGGGGCACAATGAATACAAGTTAATATTTATATAACTCACAGAAGCTGAAAGGTGCTATTTGAAGTAACAGGTATTAAAATATAGGTGTAGCTAATTCTTATTTTAATTTTCCATTTACATGGTAATTATTTTTTTATCACTGTTGCATCCAAATACTCTCACAAAAAGCTGAATTTGAAGCAAAAGGAAAATCCTTTTGTTCAAAAAATGACTGTTGGCTATGCTCAGTTTGAATTGCCATACTGCTAAACTGACCTATTCCACAAGAAGATGCCAAATAAGAAGCCAAGACATTTCTTTCCTGCTTGTTTCCATAGACTACAGCCATGCCTTGCAGGTATTCACTCTTCACACTTTGGGTTTTCATTTTTTCTTCTGCATGTACATAAACTCCTGTGGAAGGGCTTGTACCCTTGAGGGGCTAAGAAAAATGGCAGCCTTTTCAAAATAATCTGTGGCAGACTTTGGGGGGGTGAGGGCATGAGGGAAGCCAGCAATTCCAGCTGCAGGGAATGTTTGTCCCAAAAAGCACATGCTCCTTCTGCTTTCTGAGACAGACCAGGGAAGTCTGCAGAAGTCCCTGTCTTCCAAAAACACACATTTATCAAGTCTCACACAGAAGCTCTTCTGTTAGTACATCAGACACGCAGATACGTTTGGACAATGACTGAGTTGGCAATATTTATTATCTTTGCATCTTATTTGTCATTTTTCAAACTACACCATCTTACATGTGCTACTCCAGTGTCAATGTTCTCCTGGTTCTGCTCCCCAAGCTCCCCTGGAAACCAAGTTCTTAAGAATAATCATTTAACTAATTCCTCCTCCCACCAACAGTGCCTCCCTAGTTTTACACACCAGCACACTATGGGAGAATTTACCTCCTAAGAAGAGTTTCTAGACCAAAATATAACAAGCAAACAAATAAAACGCAAGATCTGTTCCTTAACTAGTCCTCCCAAACAGCTTGTCTCTCATCTCAGGCTCCCACCACAATCTGCTGGAAATCCTCAGCTCAAGACATCATGATAGTTTTGATATGAGCTGCCTTTGGAAAACATTTTTACACATCAATTCATTCTCTGTCCATCTGCCTACCTTTCTTTTCTCTTTCCATCAGTGTTTGTTTCGTAATGCTGTTGAGATGACAGCAAAAGCTCAAAGGTCATATCACTTTCCAGCTTTCCATCCTTCCTTTAAGAGAAACCACATCTGCTGGTTCTGGGTGGTATTTCCAGCACCACACTAGCTCTGGTTGTGCCATGTGGAATAGCTCCCATTGTCCAGCTCGCTCAGGGCACTGGAACTCGGGCAGGGTCTCCTGCCACTGCTGCAGAGCTGGCAGGCACCACCTGCCCCTGCCCACCCTGCCACAGCCCGCAGAGGGAGGCTGCTCCATCCTCTGGGCTGCGACTCCTGCAGAAACCACCCCAAAAACATCACCTGCCTTCCCTGACTTGCAAAGGCATGACAATAATGAACACCTAAGACCACCAAAGGAAATTGGGCAGGCTCTGTGAAAGCAGGGCTGGCACAGACATCTGTGTCACCCATGATAAATCAGACAGAAGTATTCAGAAGCAAGTAGTGACTCACATTATTCACCCAAACCAAATAAAATGAAAACTTGCCAAGGAACAGGATAACCTTTAGTTTAAGGACACAACCATAAATCACAAAATGAAGATTTCTTTTTAGAAAAGTATTTCCAAATTTTCTGGCTCACCTTAAGCCTTTTGTATGACAATCACTTGAGGATTGAGAGGAGAGGGTAGAGGATGCATTCCTCCTTATTCTTATAAATACAACCTTCTAATTTTTTGAAAGATTTTGGAGATACCAAGACAGTGAGATATGTTTCATTATTAAAACTGATTTGGCTCACTTGAGTGCTAAGGGGAATTTACACTGCCTTGCAAAATAAACCATCAAACACAGAAGTTACTTTTCTTGTGTTTACAACAGAGAAATACCAAGGCTTTCAAAAAAGTAGACTGTCTACCTATTTTACTTTTCATTATAGTTTCTAAAATTAAGTTTTACAGTCTGAACATAGCAGTCCAGAACTGGGCAAAGGCCGGATATTAAATCTGCCAGGTCAGCCCAGGACTAACAGTAGCTCAGTAGCTCCATTCAGAAAACAAGGATTAGAATATATATCACCACAGGAGAAATCTGAAGAAACTAGAAATCAAGATATTCCCATGGTGCTAGTTTGGGAATATGCGTATGGGTACAGGAAAAATTGCCCACAACCCAGCTAAATTTAATTTTTTTTCCCTTTTCTCAGTAAGTCAATTGACATAATCACAGCACATAATCAACAGGATGTGGATTAAAAACAAAACAAAATAAATGAACAACCAACCAACCACAAACAAAACAAAAGAAAAAAAACACCAAAACCAAAAATAAACAACAAAAAAGTGATTTTGTTTCTGTACAAACTAAGGTCTCCACACAGGCTGAGTAAGCAGCAAAGTAGGTGGATGCCTAACAATGGCAGGTGGGATTTTTATTCTTTTGTTCCCAACACAAGTTAGTCTGGTGAGCTTTCTGCAGCAACAAGCCTGCAGAAATCACAGCAGCCTAGGACAACTCTTGGGTCAAACAGACATTGTTTGCATCCGGAGTAAAATAACTCAAAGTACAATCAAAACTACAAAGAAATCTGCAGAAAGTACAAATATGTCCTGCAGTTTAAAAAATGCCTTTTACCACAGAACCAGAATGGATCAGAGAGAGGATGTGTTATTCCCTCTCCTCTCTCTTTGAGGATATAATAAAAGAGTCAAGTACAAAAAACCCATTGGGAAACTCTGCACATTCAAAATTATTCTACTTCAAGTCACAATGTGTACTACTGAGGTGCTTAGCTTGATAAAGGTGAAATCTTGTCTCTAAAACTCTGCCTGTTCTTCAGACCCAATCTTATTTTAAAGTAATTGACTGAAACTTAATCTCTGGATTCAGTCATGTAGAAAATAAGTTTGGACTACTAAAATTAGCAGCAAGTCTTCCCAGAGCTAAATGTTTTAAAATATTTTAACAAAAGTTTTTGATATTTCATATCAGTAGCATTTCCAATGCTACTTTCTAATAAAAATTAAAATACATTCTTATCCACTGCAGAATAAGTAAAAGGTCCACATATTCAGATTACTTGTGCCAGAAAAAAGACAGAATAATATGTAGCTTTACCTTTCCTTTAGCCATAATACAATAAATGATATTCTAACCAAAATGATATTCGATGGGTAGATTATTGTACCTGAAGGGGCTTATATGACACCAGGAAAAAAACAAATAATGTTATTTAATAGTAATTTCTTTTTCTTCTTACATAATAAAATAAAAATAATTAGAAGTTCTTGTACCTCAGGGCATTTTTTTTTCCCTTAGGAAAGTTATTACCTTCAGCTGTTTATGAGATAGGTTTATGAGTTATGAGATCAGCCTAAAGATAATGTAAAACAACAATGTAAATTAAAAATTCAAGGCATTATAATTGAGTTTGTAAGCTTATCGCTCATCCTTGCTATCAGGAAAAATAACTCAAAAAATGACATGGTGGTTTAGTCCAGAAGGACACCACTTTTCCAGCCTGAACAAGCTAATGAACATTTCCTCTCCCCAAAAAACAGCCCAAAACCACCAAAACAAAACCAGTCAAACAAAACTCCAATCCTCCCAACATATTTTTACCTATCTGATAATTAAGAAGGTAAATCTAAATGTCACAATGAAGGTATTATAATAACCAAAGCAGGAGAAGTGCCGGAGCTCTGGTCGGCGTTGCCTGGGCAAAGGAGCAGGAGCAGAAGGAGCCTGAGCTCGCCGCTGCCCGGGCACGCAGCTGGAGCCCGGCTCTGTGAGACAGACACTGCCCAGCACCCGTGAGAACAGGGCCCGCAATCACATTTCCGAAAGCCATGGGAAATGGAGCCTAAGCAAAAATTACAGCACTAAATCAATTACTTTTCAAGCAACTCCGCATCTTTGCAGAAGACCAGAACACAGCTTTGAGTCAAAAGACTGAAACAAATCAAGTTATTCGGCATAAACCACTGACCTGGAGAAAACCGATTATTTATGCTCTATTATACTCTCCGTGGTATTAAAATTTCTTGCATTATTATTTGTAACACCTGCACCCCCCACGGCAGGAGCTGCTCGCAGTCTTCAGCATCCCCGACAGGTGGCGTCTGGAATCCCACGGCACAATTCCATCGAAAACTTGGGACTAATCAAAAGCTTCTTATGCAAAGAAATTGATTTTAATTATTTTTACTGCTTGCGTGCTGAAACTGTTCTGGCCAAACTGTCTAACCACACAGGGCAGATGGCATAAATGGACACAGAGCAGAAATGTACATCTCAGAGAGCCTCAAAGAGATACAAGTGCATGAATCCGTTACAGAAAAACAAATACACAGAATAATTATAGATTTAAAAAGGGAATTAGAGCTACCAGGCAAGCAATAAGTAGCCAAAAACTGATTAAAGATGTTTGAAAAGCCAGTTTCAGACTGAAAAAAAAATCAGGTAGTAATTTTAATTTGCAATTTCAGACAGTCTCTTTTTTATTCCTGTACTAAATTCAAATACATAATTTAAAAAAAAAAATCATATTAAAAAAATAACCCGAAAAAAAATCTGTTTTTTTAAAACACTTCCACCTTTTGTTTTTCCTCTGGTAAACTAATAAACTTTTTTTTTTGAGCCTGTGCCAGTGGAGTATAGTAAACAAAGGTAACAATATCTATAAGCCTAATTTCATTTCACATTAAATTTTTATTGTGGTTCGGTTTATTACACAATTCTGCAAGCAAGACCTGCTGTGAATGAATGAAAAGAAAAAAGAGAAAGAAGAAAACAGTTCCACGAGTTGATGTACGCAGAGTCCTGTGGACACACGCTACCTGTCAGACCAGCACTCTCCAGGGAGAGGTAACTCAGCGCTATCTCTGCAGCACAGAAAGCAAGCACACATGTCCAGCAGCTTCCCCAAAGGCACACAACAAAGCAGGCAAAGACCACACTAGAAACCACTGTGTTCAACTTCCCAGCATTATACACAAGCATGGAGATCACAGCTTCTCTTCTCTGCATTTTCCCCTAAAGCTTGTTAGAAATTCTGTATGGATTTTTTTCTTACTCTGAGTATAATTTTTGAAAACTGTACTATGAAGACTGAAGCCAGTTATTACCCTTCAGAATTACAGAACCTCATGGATTTCAGTAGCTGTGGATGTTTGAAAGCTTCAAGTTTGTTCATCTACATATAGTTTTAAAAGAGTAGGAAAACCAAAACTGGTTACAACCATTTAGGAGAGCAAGATCATCAAAGGAACAATTTAATTCCAGCTTCAGTGAGAGCAATGCAAATGCTATGCTTTTTACTTTGCTGGGAGAGGTGATGAACAACAGAGGAAAGATTCCTCAGGCCAGCAGGTTTCAGAAGCATGCAGAGATCATGCATTTCCAGTCTCCCACTGTACTCAACTACCTTTGATTTCTAAATTATTTTGGAATTGGTACCACAAAACATACTGTGGGAATGGTAAGGCAAAACAGAAGAAGGAGCCAGCCTAGGAGACAGCCAGCCAGGGTTGATCACATCTTCACAGTTCATGACCATCCCAGAGAAGCCTATTATCAATTCCTTCTGGAGGAATTTCTAGAACCAGCAACATGAAATGTCTCAATACAGTGCTTCAAAACTCTTTATGTGTTTTGAACAGCAACTGTGAAGAGGAAGAAACCACAGTCAGGCTATTTGGAATGCACTGCTCTACCAGCACCTTGCTGTGCCCATTCAGGAGAGACTTGAAATTTCTCAATCAGCATTTAAATCAAGTAATCTCTGCATGTTTTGATAAAATATATGTCATTTTCATTCAGAATAGGACATTATGAAGAGCACAACAGATTTTCCTAGTATGGAGTTCAGCTAGTGATAAGCTAAGTTCTTTTGCTTATATCAAAAAACCAATCTAGAATAAAATAACCCATTAAATAGAAATTAGTGCATACCAGAAAAAAAAAAATCTGGTATTTCCTCAAATACCATAGCCAAAACTCAAGCAATACAATCCAGGAGGAAAGAAAAATTAAAACCTTCTCTGTATATAAGCAAAATTCATGTTTTTTTTCACTCAATCTTTATTTCCAAAGAGTACACTTCATTGAGCTACCCTTCGAACATTATCATGTGTAAATGAAAAAGGGAGCAGCACGGAACAGTAAATATGATCTCACCATAACACAGTCACACTTTTGGAGCATAAGCCTGGGTGCAAAACATTTCATTGTGTGGCTTTAAGGAAAAACAGGCACCAAAGCACCTCAGGATTCCCAGCTGGATTCTGGGAGAGGGGCTCATGTGTCCCATGCATGGAGGACCAGGATGGGTGGTTCTAGGCTGTTTCATAAAGAAAAGCAAAGAAGAAGAGGCGTTGCTGCATCCTGTGCTAAGGAGAACCTTCAGTGTACAAAGGTCAACTATGGCAATTGTGGGAGCCCTTACCAAACACCTCTGGGTCAAGATCAGAGGGGTCATCTCCAAGGAAAACCTCAATATTGCAGATTGCTCAGAACTCCATTGGGAGGGACTCCGTGGGATCTTTCATGGAGGCTAAAGGAGCTGGTGAGTGCTGGGAGTTTTTCAGGAATTCTCCTGTGGAAGCACTAAAACAGCTCAACCCCTTTAAATGTAAGAGAAGTAAGCGGAGCACCCCCTTGGCTTCAGTGTGAGCCTCAGTCTGCTCAAAACCAAAGGAGAATTGTTCCAGACATGGCAAAGCAGACAGATATCCACTGGGAACTACAAAGGTATCCACCAGTGCATGCAGAGATGAGAGGATCTAGGCAATTAGAGGCCCATCAGTCTTCTTTCAGTCCCTAGGAAAGTTATGGAACAAATCCCTCTTGGGGGCTATCACCAGTCAGATGAAACACATGATTGGAAAAGACAACACGGATTCACCAAGGGCAAACTGTGCTTGACAAACCTGGTCACCTCATGCAACAAAGCAACCTGCTCAGTGGATGTGGGATAAGACATGGACATTCACTACCTAGACTTCCCCAAAGCTTTTGATGCTGTTTTCCACAGTCTCTTCCTACAAAAGCTGATGTGTTATGGGTTGGACAAGTTCTCCACGTGGTGGGTGGGAAACTGACTCACTGGTCACACCCAGAGGGTGGTGGCAAACAGCTCCTTTTCCAACTGGTAACCTGTCACATCTGGATGTTGACCCCTCTTGTCTAAACTGTATTTTACTATGAAAATGTGGACCAGATCATCCTTAAGATCCCTTCCAACCTGCTATTCTATAACCAAAGCCACCTCTGTAGATGACCCCAGGTTCTGAGCAGGTGCCTGACAGAGGATAGCAACAAAGAAATGATTCATTAGGCTTGGCATCATCTCTCAACAGCAACATAATGAAAAAAGACTGTGGGTTACTCAATATCAAAACTACATTCCCTACAAATCTCTTTTTTTTTTGTGTACGTTCTTATTAGGGAGCAATCTTCCATTTATTGTAAATTATGAATTATATGATCCATTATATACCCTACAGTTGTCTTTGTCAATAAGACATTTTTGTTGTTAGCTGCTTATGGTGAATCCTATGTATTTGACACAGGCAGTGAGAATCAAGCAAATTCACATCAAGTTTTGTATAAGAAATCCCTCAAACTCTAATTTTTTTTGACAGTCATAACACCATCAAAATTTTAAACACATTTATTTATGCAAATAAAGTGTGTGCTGTTAATCATAAAAATACTTCTTAATAGAATATTAAAATAAGGCATTAATTGAGCAAAATATTTCTAAATTCCTCAAAGAAAATTTTGCTAAATTGTATTCTCTGAGGACATTTCAAATGGAGCCAGACGGGAATTTTAAGTATTTAGAAGTAAGGTGTTTGCCATAATGAATACATTTTCCAGTCACTTCAACATTTCCAGCTTTGTTATGCCTCACTGCCTGCAAAGTCAGTCAGCTTCTAACCCTCAAACATCACTTATTAAAGCTAAAGATTTGTACACTATGAACAAGTTTTTTCTCACTTAATTGGTAAGATCCCATGTGCGTGTCTTTCCAACTCAACCAAAAACCACAGACTTCTACAGAGGAAAAAAAGACTTTAAAAGTGATTTTATTTTTCCCCCTTTCAGTTTCAAGCTGTCTTTAGAATTACATTCATTTTTTCCCAGGGCCTGATCCAAAGCTCAGTGAATTCAACGGAAAGACTGATCATCTTCAATATCATGGGAGCAGGCTCATAACACACCATATGCCAACTATGAAAGTATCCATCTGTCACTGATCCATATCTTGTTATTGTTATGTGCATTACAACAAGGGATTACTTTTCTAAGAGATGAAGCTTGCAAAGGAGTTGCTGGAGGAATTTTTGAACAACAGTCTGTGAACACGTAAGCACCCCGGAGTGCAGGCACACATCCCCCAGCCACCAGCTGTGTCTGACAGCATTTGGTGTTCACCTCCACAGCTGAGCAGAGAAAGAGCACTAAAATCTAAAGGCTCAGGCCTTTTTTGGCTTTTGGGCTGCCAATAAGTTTATAACTGATGGATATTTCACTGCCAGCGAGATGCCAAGCAAAAATCTTTGTGACCTTTGTGCACAGGGACAGAAGGTGCAGCAGAGCAGTGGGACTGCCATCAGCATCCCTTCAGTGGTACCACTGTCAGTCAGCACTGGTGTCATAGGGGCATCAACACCCTATCACATTATATTGAACTATCTGCCCTTATTTTGCCTGAAAAGGCAGGAAACAGTATTTTCCCTAGCCACGCAAATGTGTTAGCACAAGTCATTTTTAAAAACATGGTGATGGAAGTATAAAGGCCCCCTGCAATTAGGGATCTTGCTTGTTTAATTAATTATCCTTTTCAACATTACCCTATATCTTGGCAAACACAGATAGCCCTCAAAAAAAGAGAGCAGAAGGCGGGCACTAATTCTTAGATCACCTCACCACCTCCTTTCTCTCCAAGATGAATCAGTTGCATTTGAAAACATGCTGAAAATTCTTTTTACTAACTCATTCACCTTTGCTCACTAACTGAAATAAGCAGAACCAACTCTGCTCTGGAAGTGCTGGTCATGATGAGTGGGCTCCTAAATTTAGGTGCTCGCCCGAAACACCTAAATATAGGAGCCCACTCATCATGACCATCAAGGTAAGCCCCAAGAAATTACCCTGTGAGCATCTTGCCCCAAAAAACCCACTTCCTCTCACATCCTTCTCTCAGAATAGCCCCCACAGCCAGCTGGCACCAAACTAATCCCTAGAGCCTCCTCCTCCAGGTGCCAGGAGCTGCTAGCCAGCAGCCTGTGTGCACATCTCCATTATTGTCCCCAGCACCTCCTAAAAACCAGCTGTGCCTCACTCCCACCCTCAGTCCTCCGCTCCCCACTGTGCCAGCCCTTCCTCCTCTCTCCTTTCTCCCTGTCTTGCACTCCTGTATACTCCCTGTTGACACCCCAGTGGCACACCCCCACACATCCCCATTCACTGTTTATTCTCTTAGTCACTGTTTATTTAACTGTTTAATCCTACCTAACCTTTGCTAAATCCCAGTTTCTGCTGCATGAACACAACGCACGTGCAAAACTTAAACACCTTTCCTGGCACAGGCAGCCACCATACTCAGGAGAACAGTTAAGAAAGCAGGTCTGATTAAAGCAGCCCTCACAGTAACACAGCTTGCCTGGGGATGCAACTTGTCACCACCTTGAAACTGTTTTTTTGAGCTTGGTTCCAGCTACTTGAAACAGTGTTCTGTGTTTCACCTTTGGCAACATGTCCAACTTACCTGAACCAATGGGCATAGATTAATATTTAGAGTTATGTCTTTTCCAAATCCAGCTAAATAAAATGGAAATGTTCTTTTGATAAAATCTCTTTCATACTGTAGCTCAACAGTCTTCTCAAATGCTATCCTACTTATCTAACACAAGAGGTTAAGAAATCTGAACAGTGACTTCAAGCTGTTAAAGGTTCACAAAATCTTGCTTTGCAATATACCAACACCAAATTTGTTTAGTGCTTGGACAAAAAGCAACAGTTTAGATCTAAGTTGTTAAAGACATTGGGATGTTTATCTCACTAGCATACAACCTTTTAACATGTAATAATTTAATACAGGCAAAAAATATAGAAAAAATATACTTTTCATTTTTTTAAATATGGCAACTAACCAAACAAGACACCCTGGAACATTTTCACCAGTAATGCAGACAGAAAATCTACAGTATTACACACCTGTCCTGGTCATATTACAGATGGCAGGTCAGCAATGAAGATGGTACCTGAATGATTGAAGAGAAATTTATGCACTAAGCAGGTCTCAGCAATGCATGATGAAGAGAGGTGCTAACCTTACAGAGCAGAATAAAAAGTGAAAAGCCTGTTCGAGGATTTCACAATGCTGCCTCACTTAAAAAAAAAAAAAAAACAAAACCAAAAAACCCCCAAACAAACAAAAAAGAAAAAAAAAAAAAACCTCCAAAGAGACATAGGATATTCTCAGTATATTTTCATACTGTGCTGCTCATCCATGTAAAAGAAACCACCTCCAGACATCTCTTTCCCTAAAGAACTGGAAACTACATGTGCTTTTCCACTACATGTTATCCTGTGAGCCTCCTTCATCTACCAGATTAAGGATTTAAACATTACACACAACAGCTCACTCTTCCCCCTATTTCTCAAAACTCAACAAAGATTTTTGTTGTTGTTATGAGGATACAAAATTTTGCTCTGCCAGGCTGACATCTGAGCTCCTTGGAATTACAGTGATTAATTTCATTAGTCATTACAAGAGTGGGGTTCTCCCTCTTTGGTTCTTAGGGGAACCACACGGCTTACAGGAAACCCAAACCAAGTTCAGAATGAATTTCTTGTCCCACAACTGAATTAATTCTTCCCTTGTTTTGTTGGTTTTAACAAGCAAACGGACCATGTGCCACTCATTTAGAATAAATATTACCACCCTTCCTCCTCCTGAAAACTTCTGCCTTCCTTCTTACAGGAACATTCACTTGAAAGGAGCGTTACCTTTCAGGGCAGAAAAGGGCAGTAGAGCTGTCAGTGCACATGTGGGATGTCCTTACTGGAGATTACTTCAAAAGGCTTAGGAAACTGAACACAAAGCTCAGGACTGCTTGAATTCTACAACCTGGCTGGAGGTAAGGAGAACACTCTCTTTAAAAACCCAAAAACTGAACAAGAACTGACAAAGGCAACTTGAAAGCCTTTGTGTCGCAGACATCTTTTCATTAAAAATCCTTTCTTAGGATTTTTCTTCCTGAGAAGCTGAGAGGCTTCAGGAACAAAACGTAAACAATGGTTATCTGCTGCTGTGGAATGCAACAGGTGCATCTGTGATTGGGCCATCTTGGATGTTTATAATTAATGGCCAATCACCGCCCAGTTAGCTTGGACTCTCTGTCCGAGACACAAACCTTTATTATTCATTCCTTTCTATTCTTAGCTTAGCCAGCCTGCTGAGAGCAAACTTTTCCTTCTATTTTTTTTAGTATAGTTTTAATGTATTGTATATCATAAAATAATAAATCAAGGCTTCTGTACATGGAGTCAACATTCTCATCTCTTCCCTCACCTGAAAACCCCTGTGACCACTGTCACATCTTTGTTTTGCTCATGTTTCTATAATTCCTACCCCCACCCCCACAATTCAGAAAATTACTTTGAAGTCTATTGTTACTGAATAACTGATCTTACTGAAATTATGGACCCAATGGGTGACATTATTTCACCACACACATCTGTCACTGGCATCACTGACTGGATCTCTGTTACAAGGTCAGAAACACGATTTTATTACAGAATTGATTGCCAGTATTTAATAATTCTATTTGTATTCTAATGGGCGACCTGTAAGATACAAGGATAGCACTGACTTCATTTTTCAAATGGTCCCATGGACATCCACTCACCAGCATGTGAAAGACAATAAACAATTAGTGTCTGCTTGTGTTTCTCAGCAGGGCTGATGCAGAACAAATCCAAACGTTTCAACTTGTCTATATAACATCATAAAAGTCATTGATATTTTGTTGCATTTAATCTTTTTTTTTTTCTATTTTCAGAGGCATACTTTATCAGAACTGCATTTATTATTCATATTGAAGTCCTGGCTCAAAACTCACTCTGCTAGTCTTCTACAAAACACTGATGAAAGATGGTTCTGGATCGCAGAATTTACTGTCTACAAGACAGATGAAAGATGAATATAAAGAAGCTTTTACTGAGGAACATGACTGCTCAGAGTGCCAGAAACTGTCTCAACACAGTGATTGCTAAAGAGGTTAAACCAGTCCCCATGCTCATTTCACCTCATTTTTAAGTGAGAACCTTGTTGAGTGCCAGATTTTTCATATGGAGAACACGTTCCTTAAAACTGCACCTGGGATACACCCATCTCAACAAAACTCCCCAAAATCAGTGGTTTAAACTGCTAATTAGCCTTCTGAATGAAATTATGGCAGTCACTTCCCAGCTCATTTAGATTCGAATTGGTGATAGAGGAGCAAAGGAAGTGTAAGTGATAAGTGAGTTATACCACTTACATGACAAATTACCTGGAAATGCTGGGTGGGTTTTGGTTTTTTTTTCCCTGAACCCTTCATTTAAAACCTCCCAACAGATCATTCTGTATGAAATTATTCCTGGATGAATGCCTTGATTGTGTTTTTCCTTTTGTTTGCTCTTTGTAGTTCCTGTTAGTTTTATAGACAGAAACCAACACTGCTAATCTATGTCATTGCCTTCTATAATTTCTGGATCCAATAAAAAATATTTGGTTGTTTTGAAGTGGATTTATTTTTCATGCCCCAATGCTTTCTGTAGTGTTAGACAAAATTATGATAAATTTAAGGGTGGTAATTATGTTATTGAAATTATATATTAAGCTTCCAATGGTAGTCACAGAGGACAGCGACAGAACAATAGAGACTCATTATTGTAACCCTTTTCTTTTCCTCCTTTTATTTCAGAAGAAAGCCTCTGCAATAGGTTATTCACCTTACTATTTAATTAAGCTATGAAATCAGTATTTAGCTACAGTTTGCTTTTAGCACTATTCAGCTCTTTATTCCTTCAGCAATTTTAAATCAACATCTGGACAATCAGTCTGAATGGCTGGTACTGTACCAGAGCAATTACTGTTCCAAGGTTTAAAGAAAAAAAAATGTGGGTGTGTGGATATGCACAAACTACCACTGGTCAGCTCCCTCTTGAAAATAAGCAAATTCTGCCAGGAAGTAAATATCTCCCCCATTGACACACCAGTTCCTTCCTCATTTTTCAAGATAATTAAATTTCATAGGCATCTTTATTCCCCAAACACTTCTCCAAGAGAACAGAGGCACTACATAATCTATGGTTTTGTTATGACACACACTGAATATTTAGTTCACTTTCTTGCTTTTCTTCTCTTTCAGCAATACCTTTTACCAATTTCCCTGTCTCCGTATCTCTGACCAATCAAACCCCTAAAATTTATAGAAAAGATTTGCAGAGGAACTAGACATGCAAGGCAGTGAAATTTGGGTATAAATTAGGAGTTACAGGTACAAAAAGACCTCAATGACACAAAATTCCTGATTTACCAGACCATTTCCAAAGCACTTGCCCCCACTTCTTCAAAAAGGAAGGGGGATGTATGCAGAGGGGAGGACAAGGGGAAAAAATTACCATAAAACCAACGAAAAAAAACCCCAAGAAACCCAAACACACAGTCCAAATGAAATTTGGACAAGACACACAAAGAAACACCAAAACTCACTGTCTCAGACCAGTCTACTAAGAGAGGCAGTGTTTTTAAGCTCAGTTTTCCCCTTAAACTTTGTAAGACAACTGAACATGGAAAAAAGAAAGAAAAAGAAAAAAGGAGACATTTTATTGCATCCTAAAGCTTTGCCTGAAGCAAGGTAAAGGGTGATAATGAGAAACATCTTCATGGCTGCATTCTCAGCAAAACCACTCTTGAAAATGGCTTTTGGGAAAAGCAAGGTCTCCACTACTCAATATACTCAACTGCTATACTACTCAAAATATGCTTTCTATAGTACCACTTCCTATGATACTAATATTTATATATAAAATATAAATATTTATATAATTTATATATAATAATATTTATATATTTATATCAAATAAATGCCACTAAAAATCAAACTTTTTGTAAATGATATGATGAAATCTTTCATATATAATTGAAACTGGTTAAAACAGGAGCAACATCCACTTAAACATTTCTGCTTCTCACAGAAAATTGTGGGGAGAATAAAAAGAAAAGCTAAAACAATGACAAACAGTAAGACTATTTAATGTAAAGCATAGCCCCACTACACATACTTTTTAGTAACGTGGTCTGCCTTCACCTCCCTGGTAGTGACAGCCCACAGCACCCAGAACATGTTTGAAGTGATAACTGGAGATTTCTGTTTCCTTTGAAACATAGATGTATAAATTGTGTACGCTGTGAATATGCATAAAGCCACAGCCTAAAAGGTCTCAAAAATTTCTGGGTTCCTTTTTATTAGAAATAGGAAAACACAGTGTTAATCTCAAATGTGGACAATTATTTGAGCTCATATTCTCAGCAGGTTTGCAAAGTAGTTTCTCATTTCTTCTTATTTTCTCTCACACAATGAACTCATTCAGACAAGTATATTTTCCACTGATAATGTCAGGTTTAAAATATGCAAGACACTTTGGGAGAGCAAAACAGTAGCATTCAGGCATACATTGTAAAATGAAATTGCTCCTGTTTGTTTTTTTCTGTATGGAAAAGCATCCACATTTCAGCCTGCTTTTTCCAAGAAGTAAACCTTGGTAAGCTTAGAGAGAGGCTGAAAGAACTTAGCTGTTCTCCCCTTTGCTGAATCTCACTAGTTTGAGATGCTTATGTAAAGATTTCATTTTAACATTTAAAGGCTGCTACCCCACCTTTCAGTGGCAGAATCACGTGTAAAGAACCACTTGGACATGGTTATCCAGACAATTCTAAGAAATCTATTCATACATCTGTGCTTTTCCTGAGGAAGTTTGTGTTTTAATAAACTGAACACACTACAAACCACTGATCACTCCTTTGTGAATCAGATACCTTGTTGCAGGATCAGTTGCTTAGATACAGAGTAATCGGGGTAAGTGAATAAATCAAATTATCAATAACATACACGATTGCAACCAATTATTGAAACTGTAAACTGAAGTAATTTTTAGATTAGTTAGAAAAGAGACATTTGAAATTTACTGGACAATATGAGATGCCAAATAATTAAATGAACACTAGTAGACATTTTAAGATTTGGTCATTGGAGATACATTGGAAGCATCATTGTTCTCTTTACAAAAATAATTGCAGGAACTACTCATGTAAAGTATCTCTCCAGTCATTCTGAAATAAACATTCAACTAAATGTTTCACAAATTGTTATTCTTGATACAAGGGAAACCCTTATGAAATGAACTTCAGATGTAACCATCTGAAACCACTCAGCTTGCATTGATTTTACTGCATTTGACAACAATGCAAGACTGAAAAGATGGGGAAAGTTCAGCTTACAGCAGAGATGATTAATAGGAGACAGAATAAAGGTGCACAAAATAACATATGGAAGAGAAAACACAAATTAGGCACTTCTAATTGCTCTGCCTCCTAATGCAAGAGCAAAGGCCAATCAATGAATCTGAAAAGCAGACATTTTAAATTAATGAAGGAAATCTTTTTACGCAAGCTATAATTAATCTTTGAAAATCACTTCCCCCAAGTAGAAAACCTCACAGCTTATTGAAAAAAGATATAGATAATGAGAACATATATTTGTATTTAATAGCATGATAAATAAAATAAATTGATCATTGATTGGTGGGAGCTATAAGGGGGCCTAAAGGAAACTAGTTTTTAAGAAGAACAACTTATTCTGTCCTAATCAAATAAAAGAATTGTTATGTTCCTCTTGGAGATCTCTTAGAGCTTTCTATTGACAGCTATTAGAGTATATAGGTAATAACTCTAAATTGATACAACACTTTGGAGTTCATAGTCTTCCAGAAAGTATCAATGATATCATTAATCTCATTGATTGACTCTCCCTAGATCTCACTAGATAATTCTAGGGACTTTGTTGCAAGATCTGTAATGGCAATGACATCCACTGTCCTTTTAGAGAGAACTGTGAACTCCAGAAATAAATGAGGACCTGCTTTTTTCCTTTTTTTTTTTTTTCCTTAACTTTCAGGTTCTAGAGTTTCTGAAGCATATTGGTGATAATTTCCTGACATGCTGAGAATGAATCCAACAAGAAGAGACACTCTGCTGGACATGATAATTAAAAGCAAGGAAAAATATGTTGAGAATGTGAAAGCTGGGGCAGCAACCATGACATGGTGAGGTGCCTGTGAGAAATGCAGAAGGCAAATAACCAGACTACAACCCTGGAATTGAGTAAAGCAGACCTTGGCTTGTCCAGGAACCTGCCTGGAAGAATCCCACATGCCTAAAAAGAATAGGGCTTCAGGAAAGCCAGTTGATTTTCAAGGATTACCTTTTCTAGCCTCAAGAGTGATCCATCCTAACAAACAGGAATACAAGCAAAAGGCAGCAATAGATATGGAAAGATTAAAAAAGGACCCCCTGACAAGAGCCAGGCATTAAAGACAAGTATAAAGAAGTGGAAGCAGGGGCAGATGACCCAGGAAAATGCAGATGCTGCCTGAATATGCAGGGACAATGTTAGGGAAACCAGCCCAGAGATGAATCTGGTAAGAGACAAAGGACAAAAGAAAGGCTCTTGTTTGGTACAGCCAGCAGCAAATAGAAGACTGGGGAAAATGCAGGTCTGCTGCTGAATGGAACAGGTGACCCAGTGGCAAAGGACACAGAGAGGACACTGCTCAAGACCTTTCTCACTTCTGTCTTTGCTGGCAGCTGTGGCATTCAGTAATCACAGGTCTCTGAAAAAAGCTGGGAAGTCCAGAATAAGGAAGACTTACTCTTGATGGAAAAGAATCAAGTTAGAAAACCATTTAAACGAGATGGAGAGATACAAGTTCAAAGGACTTGATGGGAGTCACTCATGAGTGCTGAGGAAATAGGCCAATGTCACTGTAAAACCATTCTGCATAGTCTTTGACAGGCCTTGCTGGCCAGGAGAGGTTTCTAAGAAAGAAATCCTATAGTGCTTCTAAACTCCACAGTGGCAGGGAGGATGATAACTGTGAGCTACTCAGTT
Organism: Agelaius phoeniceus; assembly: GCF_051311805.1. Classification (NCBI taxonomy): domain Eukaryota; kingdom Metazoa; phylum Chordata; class Aves; order Passeriformes; family Icteridae; genus Agelaius; species Agelaius phoeniceus. Next base: position 10,318,434 of record NC_135266.1, on the reverse strand, counting down.
TCACCTTGATCCCTGGGACAAAGGGTGACAATCCTGGAAACCGTCACCAAACACATTTGAAAGACAGAGAGAAGAAGGTCATTGGATGCATTATATTCATGAGGAGAACATAATGCTTTAGGAATCTAAAAGCCTTCTGTGGTGAAATGACTGGTTAGCTGGATGAGAGGGAGCAGCAGATATTTTTCTTCATTTTGGCACAGCTTTCAACACTGCTAACACACTTAGAGATGACCTACTGAGGTACAGACCAGATAAATGAAATTAGGTCGACTGAAAACTGAGTTAAATGCCAAGTCAAAGGGCTGTGACCATCAGCACAATGTTCAGCTGAAACCCACCACCAGTGGTGTACCCCAGGGGTTGGTACTGGGGTCAATATTATTTAATACTTTTGTTGGTGACTGGATGAGGGGTGGAGAGCTCCCACATCAAGTCTGTAGGTGACATAAATAGAGTGAAGATAGGAGGCATGTAAATACCTGACAGAGGCAGTAAAGGGGATGGAGACAGACTTCCCAGTGGTGCCTGGAAGCAGGACTGGCAGCAACAAGTGCAAACAGAAACACAGAATGCTCCACTTTATTTTTTATTAATACAGTGAAGATAGTCTACCACTAGATTTAAGACATTCAAAACACAAGTGGACATGGCCCTGACTGCCCTGCTCTTGGCTGACTCTGCTCTTTGCCACGAGTTGGACTGGAAGATCTGCAGAGGTAAACTCCTGCTTCTGCAAGATTGTGCTTTCAAATTAATTGTAACAGAGCATCCAGGACCATTTGCAATATTGGAAGTCACAGTATGCTGAAAATATGGAAAAAAGTGACAACAAGGACTGCTGGTGAAGGCCTAAATCAGAAATGAGTGTAGATGTTTCCCTCAGGAAGGGGAGACACTCTTGAAGGCCCAGGAACCTCCCATGTTTCCATCAGGTTCAAGCTTGTGTGACTTTGCTGAAACTCTAAATAATGGATAATGGCAATCAAATAAAAATTAAATAATTCAGAACATTTGGCCTTTTTTAATCCACCCTGAGATGCACAGATACCAATTACCAAGCTACCACAGGCAAGCTGCACTGTGCTTTCCTTTCAGGTCAGCATACATCAACCAAACCTCTCAAGGGCAAAAGGAAAGATATTTCCATCTCTTGAGCTCTGGCAAAGACTCACTGCTTCACAGTAAAAAACCTCTTACTCTCCTGTATTTTCAGCAGCCTCAGCCTAGGATGGAAGCCAGAGGAAACACTTCTCCCACGTACCAGGGAGCACACAAAGGGGCACTCTCTCCCCCAGGCTCAGCACGGCTCTATCCTGCCCTTGGGTACACCTGTGATAACCAGGCACAGCAGACCACAGAGACAATACAGTAGAAGAAACCTGCTAATATGACATGTCCTCTAAAAACCAGGTCAGAGTGCCTTTAAGCTAAATAAACCATGTTCTGCTGATCTCAGAAAAAAATGGCCTTAGCTTTAGGCACTGAAAGTAATTCCCCTCAAATGACTAAATACTTTTGCTTAAAATACAGGTCTTCTTCAAGTCTTTTCAGGAGTGATAGAAATATTAACAAAACGCAGTCCTACTAGCAATTAAACTCTGGGAGGATTAAAAAGCATGTATTTAATTTTATTTTTTTTTTACTCCACATGCTACAATAGCTACCTTTTGGGCCATGGTCTAATTAGGTATTTTTAAAAGCAATTTCCATTTCATTAGAGATTATAAAGCAAGTAGGTTTTATTCTTTTTACTTTGTTTTGACAGCTTACTCTAATACACTTCTTTACCTTAGTATATTTTATCACAGCTCTATAATTAAGGAATAAAGAAAACACAGTAAGACTACTTCCTCTCCATGTCACCACTAATCAAAATACCTAGGTACACACACTTCATTATTTGCATAAGTTTTGGGGTAAGCATGGTGATTTGGGGAATTCCCAGGGCTTTGAATATTTATTTATCTGGCTTTTCAAGGATATGGTAGGTATCTCCCAAGGGAGGTAGTTGTCTTACTAAACAAAGGAAAAATCATATTTCCAAAATTATCCCTGTTGGATATAAGGGAAGAAATATGTGTAAAAAGCTTTTTCAGCACCTTCAGCCTTCAAAAGGTTTAATACTGGTTTGGCTTAAGGCCAGCATGACAACAGATGTCTTAAAACAATGTTTAATTGATGAGGATACACAGGTGAATAAAAGCAGACAATTGGATCAATTTAAACATCCAGCTGAATTTTTATTACTTTAACAGGCTGAACATTAATGCATCTCCAGAGTGTAGAGGTGAGAGTATGACTGATATATGACTCATAAACACAACAAATCCATTATATACAATTTTCCTTACCAACAGGAAAACCTCCCCTGAGAGAGCAGGAAATTGCTTAACTCAGAGCTACAAAGATTTCAGATGTCCCCTTTACCCCAGGCAGGCTAATCCACCAATAAAATCCCAGTTTTCTGTTTCTGAAAACTATTCTTGAGATCTTTGTATTTAAACTGGTCCTTCAGCTATTGCCTTACCTGCCATCCAGGCAGTTTTGTAGGCAGAGAGAGCTGGGCAAACACAAAAAGGATTTGCAATACCCCACCAATTATTCTGGCACTCAGTTTCCCACCCCTTGTGTAAAACAGGGCAGGCTTGGTATAATGGATTAGCAAGAACTTTTCCAAGTTTTCATGTGGAAGTGATGCCTACATATTCAAGTACATGGGGAACTTGGAAGAACTACAGGAGTGGGTGCTGGGCTGGTGTTTGATTCTAGCCAAATAAGAGAATCCCAACAGGTAATGCATTATAGAACAAAAGGTAGAATGCAGACTGGAAAAGTCTTTTCATGTTTTGTATTTCTTCTCTCTATAGTACTAGTGATGCAAAATTAAATGGCTAAAAACCCCTAAATAAAACGAAGAACAAACTAACAAAATGTACCTGCAAGCATTTCATTAACCATTTCTGCAACCCCCAGAAACAGCTGTCTCATTTAATCACAGACAGCACCTCTATCCACCTCAGCTGAAACAAGGGATTTGACTGCACAGTTCAAATAGGAATAAGACCATGCTGAACGAAGATGAAAACCTTCATTGCTGGTAACACTACTGAACAGCTACAACTGCACCCAAAATTAACATGTATCAATCACTTATAACCTGAAGTAGAAGAACCATTTGATTTTTCCATGTATTACACTTTCCTTTGCTCCTAGGCATGGAAGGAAAACTACTCAAAAATTGTTGACTGACAAGACAAGAAAAAACACGATGTCACCATTCTAATGCACCTCTCCCTTCTTGGACAAAAAAGGGTCATGATAAGAAGATGATGTCAAGCTGTGCGTGTCTCACTGTTATAAGAACTGGATTAAATTCCTCCATTTTACAGGAAATGGCTACACACAACAGCAGCTGCAAGACTGTCAGACAAATAATGTGTTACTATATCAGGCAACTAAAATTAAAGTGAATTTGTCCTTCAACATCAGTGAAGTCAGCTTATAAAATTGTATTCTCTGAAGTAACTTAAGAAATATTAAGAGAGATCTCTTTTGTTTGTTTTTTTTTTTTTCCATGACTTCCATCTAGATGAGATATAGTGTGTTAACATCCTTGGATAATGTCATTATTATCAACTGCTTTCAGAAAGAGACTGATTAAAATAATGAAAATTATCATGTAAGATCCTGAATGAGATAAAACTTTAATATTTTCAAAAAAGCATATTCAGGAGGGTATAGCTATATTTTAGTCTGGCTTTGAAAAACAGAGTTGCTTCAATTAAGAAGATACGGGTATGGTTTTGAGCAATAATTTTTAAGGATTGCTGCTACCCCATCTCCTCAAGATAAACTGTTCAGAGTGAGAAAACTGAAAGGAGTAGATTTAAAATATTATTAAGAAGTTTCATGTTTATAGGATAAAGATCTAAGATAGAGAAACAGCACCGTATTTTTTTAGTGAACCATTCATTATTGAACAATACAGGAAACACAAGAATGATTTAAAGAACATCACAAGTAAGTGCATGAGGTAAAACAATAACATTTCTGTTGCCCTTTTTTCAAAATACAAAATAAACATTGTGTCCCACTCTCAAATCTGAGCTCTTTTTTTAAGGTGTGATGCTAACAGGCTTCATTAGCACCTTATAAATGGATGGGATCATTGTATTTTCAAGCAGATGCAGAGGATGACTTTGTCAGGAGTGGTAGATTTTGACAGGGCAAATGACAAACACTTTCTACTGTTTACAGATACAATTTATTATTTTCAGCTACTTACCAATTTTTATTGATCCCAAATTTATTTTCAAGAAAAAACAGCAATTCAAACTCTAAAATAATCTGACTATAGACATCAGAACAGTATTAATTAACCAGTTTATTTTTTCTACAGAACATTACTCGAATTAAATGCCCATGATTTTTTTTTTTTCCCCTAGGTGAACTTGGTGTTAATACAGAGAAATCCTCTTCTCATATCACACAGTAGGCTCAAGGTGTCCTTAGGACACATTCTCCTGCCAAGCAGCAGCTTTTATCAAATGACTGAAGCCTGATATGAAGAACCATCAGTTATCCTTATGGGACAACTACAAACAGAACAGATAAAGAAACAACATATTTCTTAATTTACAATCTGTTACCATAATATGGATGCATTATGAACAGGCAGTAGCTTTACAAGATGGCATATTACTTATTCATTAGACCATTAGATCTTCATAAAAGCAATGCTCTGAAAGCTGCTGCTCTACTTGCCATGTCATGCTCAATAGAAAGAAACAAATGTTAGTTTATGGGAAAACCAAAGAGTTAAGTTTGGGGGCTTTTCTTAGAAGAGATTTCATTTCTTGTTTGACTACTGATTTTGCCAAAAAGTTCCAAAACAGTCCAAAATTAATTTTTTCCTTCACTTTTACTCAGGCAGAGTGCCTTGTCCTACCAATACATTTAAAATGGATCTCAGAAGTGGAACTTAATCCCTAAACATGCCACAGGAAGAAAAAGACTTGGCACCATCCTTTAGTAAATTATTGTCTAACCTCACAGAGGAACTTGGGCAAAGAAATCTACAGTTACTTTAAGCTTTCATTTGCTTCCAATGAAACAGCCTTTAGATGCTTTTGCTTAAAGAACTGCCTCAAATTGGATAAAACTGGCCAAAGTGGATTATGGTCTTCATTGTCCTTTGCGTGCAGAATATATTTACTCATCAGAAAAATCCCATCATTTCTCTTCAAGACATTTCCTATGGGATTATCCCATTTTGGAACAGCATTTTCTAGCTCCTTGTACTAAATACACCCATGAGATTCCATTTTATTTTCACAAATACACAAAAAAGGGCTATGCTAGAGTAATTTGTGAGTAACAAAAGTACACAGTCCCTACAGAACTTTATTTGGATGTGTTCCAAATATGCAACTCAAAACATACTGGTACAAACAACTATGTCAACTTATGCTTAAAAGGAAACTAAACAACATTATTCCACTTTCAAGTTAAAAACCAACAGTAACCAGGTTTGTTACTATTTTTTTATCTTTATGTCCAGAGAAGCCATTTTCTTTTTATTTATCATAATATTTAGCATAGTGATAAACTGAACAGTTCCCTTCAGAGGCACAGGTTTTATAGGTCTATCACATGCAATCAAAATGTTACATGTACAAGACTATTGGTTTGTTTTACAGAAAAATGTGAAACGTTTGTATATGAACTCCCATCAAAGTTCTTGACTCATTTAAGCATTAGATTTATCTCTATGAAATTTCTTGCAAGAAATTGAATTATTTAAGCAATATTTTGCAATCCTTGTCTGACAATTATGTCTGAAGTAGTGTCCTTAATTAAAAAAAAAAAATCTAAGAAAGCCCCCCCAGCTATCAGAGAGAAACTAAAGGGCAAACAGGTTGAGAAGAAAGAATCAGGATTCCATTTATGCCACTGCAGAAATTACATCATACTTTTATATTCTTGCATTAGTGTAACAGTAAGTGTATTTTAAGTAGCAAAAAGAGGATAAGGTACTCCAGTGTCTAAGTTATATAGTGTTTCCAAGTTTTACACATCACATTTGAAAACCACTGGGTAAGGTCCATTACCAAGAACTCAAGTGCATTGAAACATTTTCTGTAAAATTCACTATACATTAGATGCCTTGAGAAAGAAACCATGGTCTGAGAGCATCACAGAAGAAATCAAGATTCCATTCACTCAAGGTGAAGAGGCCAGACAAGTACTTCTTTCCATCACACTGCTGTTCTCCAGGCTCAGCCTGCTAATTGACTCTGAGCATGCCTAACACCCTGAGGAAACTAGGATCCACTCTCAAAAAAGCCTTGCAGTTCCCTTCTTTTTAAAAGGCTGCTTGATACTGTTAGGAAACCTTCATTAGGGAACCTCAGCTCCCCACAGGGACTCAGCCTCTTCTCCCTCCATCCAGGTCACTGTGGGCACTCATCCCTTCCTCTGTGGCAGCCACCACACCCTCAAAGAAGAGAAATAAGTTTCGTCTGGAGTTAGAGGCAAGATAAATAAAATAAAAGCACAAATCAACAGGCAAAGACAGGAGGACTAATAAAAATACCAAAGCTGCTCTGAGTAAGAACCTCCTCCCTAGGACTGTGTACATTTTGAGTTCATGGGTCATGGGATTAAATTCCCTTCATTGTTCAGATATTCCAGAAGCAAGCCCTATGCAGTCTAGGTAACAAAATATGGCATCACACAAGCACAGGCCACTTCTGCTGCCACAGAAGTGCACACCTGCACAAGGTGTAGCCATCTCCCTCTGTTTGGCTCCACCTTCCCTCAGGCTTTCACAAAGTTTTCACCAAGTGTATGGTTATTTTTTAGAACGGAGTAATTCAAGAGTGATGATTTCAAAAGGCAGTTATGGATTGAGTAAGCAGGCAGTGCCACTAGACACAGTCAAGGAAACTACTCAAAAGAGCACTCCCCAGTCCTTTTTCAGGATCTTAACATTATTCAAGTGATGGTCACATTAAAGACTATAGTAAATCTGCTGTAGAATTTCCTTGGTTTTTAAAACAATGTTTTCTGCTCCTCAGTTTCATCTCATGCTTCTAGTTCCACTTTATTAAAACTCAAAGTATCTATTTAAAAAGTGAAAGTAATCTCACAAATCAAACAATAAAAAAGCTCTTTTTTTTCAGAAAAGGTAAGGAACTACAGGAACAAATATGAAGAATAGAAGTCATAAAACAATCTAAATTAATGAACACAGAAAAGCATATCAGCAGAACAACCCTATGACCATGTCACCCAAAGTCACTGGTGAGGAACAAACCCAGAGCAGAAAAGCTGTCAGTTCATTAAGTCAGTGCTATAAAAACCACAGGTCTCATTAACATTAGTCCTGCCCTTTTACAAGTGTCAGAGACAGATTGGATACAGACAGATTTCACTGCATGTTGCTTTATCAAACCAGTTACATTTCTAGTACCTTTTATTACTGGTACCTCTGAAAACAGATTCTTTTTTCTAGGTTAGACTATAGAAGTAAAAACTGGTCTCCAGACAAATAAAACAAGCTATTTTATGGAAAAATCAATTTGCCCTGATATGAAACAGGGCACGGTGGCATTGGAGGCTTATGCTTGAAGAACCCAGGGATAGTTTTCAAATCCTTTCAGAAGCTACATCTCATTTTCAAATCTATATACACTATATTACTGACAAAATCTCTTACTTTCTATTTTCTTCCATTCATATATTCTCCCAGTCTGAGCTGGTCTGAAATTTTAAGTTGATACAATAAGTCTTATTTCAATCTCCAGAATTTTATAACAAGAAACGCAATATTTTGTCAAAAAGGGGGATTTTACACACAAAGGGAAGGCTTGAAAAGCATTAGGATTTCTGTCCTCACTTCCCAACAGCCAAACAAAACTGACTAATTTTGTTTTAAAAAATCTGGTCTACCAGAAATGAAGTGGCACACTTGTAGTATATAATGAAACAGATTTGTAATACGATTGCTATTTTTGGATACAAAGTCAGATTTAATTAGAGTGCCCTAAATTTAGGGTCTCAAATTACAGACATTTTTATGGTCCTCTTCCCAATAGATTTCTAGCACTTATCTTTTTCAAATACTCCAATGTCCATGCCCTTTAATGTACATGGAAATTTAGCTAGCCTCTTTTTAAATTGTGATGAAATTGCCTCATCAAGATTGAGAGAGCCCTCACCTCTTCTAAAGCAATTTATTCACTAAATGTGGCTTTTGAACCTCAATTCCTCCATTTTAAATTAAATCTTCTAAATTAACAGTGATCATGTCTTTGCAAACACTTTCAGTAATGATAGTGCAGATGAGCTGTGTTGACTTTCAATTCTGATGTTATCTTGAGCAGATTCCCTGGACAAGAGAGTATCCATGGATACAAAGGTCCACCATCTCCCTCCCCACCTAAGTAAACTGTTAAAAGTTACATCTCACTTGCTTAATTAGTACAAAGCCTCATAAAAAGCCATCTTACCACGGAAGAGGGAAAGTGACAACTTGGAGTTGAAAGCTGAGTTAGGGGCACACCAAACTGCAAGGCAGCATTTATTGCTTGTAGCCACCATTAGTTTCTTAAGTGCAGAACAAACTAATTTTGCAGGCAGATAAATAAGGTGGTTTAAAAATATATTTTTGCAAATATAAAATATAATCAGAATTAATGAAGAGAACTGCTGTAATGGAAGAGAAATATAAAAAAAGCAATGGCAATGCAGAGATTAGCAGTGGCTCCAGAATGGTAACAGGTGCATAAACTTAAGAAGAAACAGGCAGGAACATACTATCAATTTAAAAATATCTTTCCATATGAAAAAAGAGTAGAATTTGGCATCTGACACTTTAAAGAACCCCTACGGGGAGGGGCTGTTAATATTTTTAAAGAATTAAGTCTTGACAAATACAAGGGAATGCCCTGGAGAGAACTATTGAAGTGAATTCAATTTAAAAGATTCCAAACATAAATGCCAAAAGTAAAATATCTGGTGGTTAACTGCATGGCGCCACAAATCCAGGTTTGATTCAGCTTTTTTTTTTTCTGCCACAAAATCAACAGGAATTTTTTCTAGCCCTTAAATGACAAATTGTGCAGTTCTATTTTTGTCAACCTCTGCGATTCTACTCAAAGACATTCTCCTAGAAAGAGTTACTGTGTTGAAAGCAATAACACCAGCTTGTAAATACATTGGAGAATTCATTTTCTATAGAAGTCTGTGGAGCAGTATTATGACTGCTCTATAAAGACTGGCTCCGTGCCTGAGCACAGACTGGGTTAAAGATAAGAAACACCTCTGGAGATGGGCTGGATTCACCATCCAGGGGTGCCCTTATCTCTGCTCTCCGCTGAGAAACTCTTCAGCCCATCCAACAACCACACTTCCATTTAGACCTTGGGTACTCTGGTGCACTTCTCATTATGGCCATCTCTTATCAATTTGGTCACAGAAGTCTGAATTTATCTAATATACAACTCCTTAGTTTGTCCCAGTCAAAGTTTCTTTCTCACCTATTTCCACGATACTTGAGACACACACACAGGAAAAACAATTATTGGGAAATTGTGATATTTTAATTGATACCTTGAAATCCAGCTTGGGTTTCCAGCAGCATCATCATCACCCTTTCTTGTAAAAAGTCATGTCATAAGAAAGGTCAAAGCCTTACCAGGTAAAAAGCCACCATACACAGTGTATTCTCTCCTCTGAGAGAAAATAGGGCAATTCCCACCTCTCAACAGCTTTTTGCTTTCATTTTGTCTAAAAAAAATGAAAAATAAAACCCACATTACATAGAACAAACTGTTATCCAGAAGTTATGGGATTTGAGGACTGCACTCTGTAACAAATCACTGATCATAATGAGAGATCCCATGAATATCAGGCAGCAGGTGTATGTATCTCCTCCTGGAGATGGAAAGTGCATGTTAACTGATTCACACATTAATTTTTCAATTGCTACTTATTATCCTCCCTTTGGATTGGCAGCTAAAGAAAATTCTCTAATAGTTGAAGAATTAAATTAATTCGAAATTTCAGGTAGTATTTACATGCTTTCTCAAATGAAGACTCAAAAATATTTTGTTATCTCCAAGTCAGATAGTCTTCTTCAAAATAGCACTTTAAATAAAAGGCAGCTGAGAATTCAGCCCTGAACTAAACCTTTGTTGAACTGAACTTCATCATTTTACCACAGATATTGCACAAGTACATAATAATGAACGGTGACATGCAGAACACAGTTTAAATTCCCACAACAGGCAGACTGAGCTCAGGAGAGGGAACATACAGACATTTGTCACTAAAGATGAATTGCAAAATAAACACGTTCAAATTGGAAGAAACATAAAGCTTATAAGAAGTCATGTAACCAGGTAGCACTTGTTTTTACATGATGTCCTTCTGTGAGATGTTGAGCATTTATTGAAGGGACCAGACAACTTAAACTTCCCTTAACATCAATTGAGAACAAGGATAATGACATCATGCTAGGTCAGGGAGGAATAAAAATTCCTCTCCCAGCAGATCATAAAAAAAGATGATTAACAACTCAATTTTCCTTAACGTTTCTTGGAAATACTGCATTTCCAACTCTGGATGGTTTTGGTTCTTTTTTTTCATTGAAATCCAACATTATATAAAAAAGTAAGTCTCATTTACTTTCCTCAACTCAAAATAAATTATGGTTATTATAATAACCCCAGATTTACAAATATTAACACCTACCAAGACCCAAAGACCACATGGATCACAGATATGTTTCAATGTTTAATGCTGAAGGAAATAAATTGACCTCAATTAAATTCTAAAAGCAGAGAAATCAAAATTGCTGAGTGTTTTCTAATAAATCATAACTTAAACTAAATTGGTTAGTGTTCATATATTTTGTTGTAAGGTTCAGGGATGCTGTAGAACTGACTTCAAAAGAAGATAAAGATTGGAAAAAACCATAAAATTACAGTTTAGAAATTATTCTGAAAGAGGTAATTAAAAGTTTTTTGCCCACATCATTTAACTAGGTTTGTTTTTTTGCTGTGGTAGATCAATGAAGACTGCAAAATACAATTAGGAAAGTAAATGGACTCAAACTCACACAATAATGAAAAAAATAACACACTGTACTTAGTAATGTCACTGCAATTTTTCCACAATATCCTTTCCTATGCAAAAAACACTAAGTTCCATTACAAAATTTGAAAGGACAGATTCTTGTATATTTTTCTATTACAAAAATAACTTGTTAAATAGTTAAAACCTACTGAAAACACACATATTTATGTAACCGGTTCCTTCTAGCCTCCCCACATTTTATACAACTCTGGTATAATTCTTCCTGAGGACTTAGGGCAGTGCTGGAGCCGAAGCAAACAGATCTCTGCTGGAAGAGACAGTGACTGAGGCTGATAAAGCCAAAAGAAACCAGACTCTGCTGGGACTGGGCTTGACTCTTCAAGATTTTCTGGCAAAGGATCACTGACTAAAATTTTCATCTCATCTTTCACCAGCTTAATGAGACTGTCCAGGGTTGTTTTCTGCTGTTTGTTTTTTTTTTTTTGTCTGTTTTTAAATTGACCAAGACTATAAATTAAACATAAGTTAAGTGTGCACCAGCACAGAGAAGACTTGCATTAGGCATACAAGCAATATTACTTAAAGGGTATGCAAACAATCAAGCATAAAAATATGTCTTGCTGTTCTAGAACAAACACATAATTTGACTACAAAATAGGTGGGGGAGTTTTTATATACAATAAAGAAAAACAACTTCAAGGAGCTTAATGCAGCATACTCCTAGTGTCAGCAGTGATTAAAAGAAATACTTGCTTAGCTAAATTGTTCTTAGTTGGACAAGAACATCACACAATTAAGGTCTCCAATCCCTTTGTGCTAAGAACTTCACAAACACTTAGTAAGGAGCATTGTTACAGTTGAATGGGGCAAACTGAAAGACAAAAGAAGTCTAATATGTTCAACAACCAGCAGGGCTTCTTTGGCTTTTTGAGTGATTCTTTGCAGATTGACAAATGCACGTGTACACGGACACACAACTCATGAGATACATTTGGAGTAAAATTATGACAGATATTAACATGACAGAGAAGAACAGAAGCAAGGGCTGAGAAAAAAGTAAATATGCAAGTAGAGCAGCAAGCCAGCAACTCCTCCAAAAGGTAAGGACAACATTCCACTAAAAAATGAACATGCTTGAGTGCAAAACAAAGTAACAAGCACGGAAAGACCACAGGATAATATTGTGTCTCCTCTTACTCCGAGCAGTACTTTGTGGTGATGCAATTCTCTCTTACAGCTTCAGGTGGATCTAAGCATTTAAACCCTACAAACACAAAGGCCCTATAGCCCATAAAGAGCCTCCAATACACCACTGAGGTCCAAGGAGATGAAAAGAATCCCCACATCCCATATACATTTCCAGAGATGCTACGGGGCATGCAGGCTTTGGCTTTTCCTTTGTCAGCCACCGAAGAGCAGCTGCTACTGGCTTTTATTACAGGAAGGAGGCACAAGGTACACATGACAGAGGGGGTTTGCATTTTGCTTTCTTTCTCCCCATCTCTCTATCTCTCAAGGTCAGAGAAGAAATGCCTATTTGATTAAGGGCATGAAATTATAGGAGGCTTTTGATTTCACAGTATTGGGTGATGAACTATATTTTCTTCTGAAGAAATCTACTAAAGAACTACATAAGATCTGCACAGTGGGCATCAGAACCCTAAGACAGCCGATAAAAAGAGTCAGTTCAGCACATAGGTTGCTTTCATGGAAACATTAATCAAAGCACAGAGTTTCAGAGATGAATACTAGGAGTTTGTCGATATTGCCATTTTAAAGTGAAAAATATTTGCTTTTTCTCTTCTCTTCCTTGTCCTTCATGTTTATAAGGGAATTAAAAGTTTAAACAAAGTTTTTTAAACAAACCATATCAAGTTTAGCAAGGGGAAGTGCTGGATTCTGTACCTGGGACAGGGCAACCCGGGATGTACAGACAGACTGTGGAAGGAGATACTGGAATGCATTGCCATGGAAAAGGACTTGAGGATCCTGATCAAGAGCAATTTGGATGTGAGCCAGCAGTGCCCTGGCAGCCAGGAGGGACATCCCTGTCCTGGGGGCATCAGGGACAGCATGGCCAGCCAGGCAGGGAGGGGATTGTCCTGCTCTGCTCTGGGATTTTATCACTCACTCACGTCCAGTGCTGGGGGCAGTTTTGGGTGCCACAACATAAAAACAATCCCTAAGCTATTAGAGAGCATCCAAAGGAGAGCAGTGAGGATGGAGAAGGGCCTTGAGGGGAAGCTGTGGGAGGAGGGGCTGAGGTCTCTTCCTCTGTTCAGCCTGGAGGAGACTGAGGGGAGACCTCACTGCAGTCACAGCTTCCTCCTGAGAGGAAGAGGAGGGGCAGGCACTGATCTCTGCTCTGTGAGGACAGTGACAGGACCCGAGGAATGGCCTGAAGCTGAGTCAGGACAGGTTTAGGTTGGGTATCAGGAAAAAGCTCTTCCCTCTGAGGATGGCTGGGTGGCCCACAGTGATACCAGGGAACACTTTTCTAAGGACATAAAACACCGAGCCAGTCAATAACTACTTCCCATTCCCACTGCATTTCACACTTCCTTACTTATTCCTCAGCACAACTTCATTGCTCTCTAAGCCCAGGACAAGAAGCAGTACAGCAATTTCTTCCCCTTTTCTGCATACAGTCCTGCCCACAAATGCTTCTTATTCCCACTATGTGCAAGAACTGCTGTGGTAAAAAATAAAGAGATGGTCAAACATAAAAATACAAATGCAAGTTTCAGCCAGAGACTGAAGGAATTAAAAAAAGAGAGGATTTAAGATGATAGGAAGGATTTCAGAGAAGGGCACAAAGTGAGAGAAGAGAGGCATAAACTTGACTAGAAATAGGAGAAAGAAAAAGCCTGCCTTGACTGTCACCCAGCTTGATGACTACAGGAATAACTGAAGCATCTCCGCAAGGCACTTCCTTAGAAAATAAATTGGGCTTAAATCCCAGAAATCCCATTGCTAAGATGAACAGAAGGGGTAACTTTTAGGCAACACCTGTAATATACATGTGTTTGTATCCATAAATAAACTGAAACCAAACTAGAGTTAAAGAAAGATGTATTTCAGCACAACACACTGTGGGCAGAGGAAAGCCAAAAAAAACATGAAGATATAAAGCAAGGCAGAAGGAGCAACAGAAAAGAAATTGAAATTGTTCAAAGATAAATTCAGCTATGCTTCTGGCAAGTAGCAATAAAGGCAGTAACACTGAGAAAAGACCAATGTAGGTAAACAGGAAAGTAGAGCAAATAATCAAGATTGGCATAGGCACAGCATAAAAATACTGAATATACAAGAAAAAAACACACAAATATACCCACAAAAAGTGGTGAAACACACATACAAAAGAGGTTGAAAAATGACAGTTGAAAGGACAGATCACAAAAGTACACTTGTCTGACATGTTTTGAAGATAAATATTTTTCAAAGCACTTTAACTACAGCAAGTTGGAAAGAAAGGACATGTGAAAGTAAGGCTTGAAGGTTGGAAAAACTAGCTTTGGCAGAAGAAGTAAAAACAGTTATTTCTCCTCTCAAAAGGATGAAGATACAAGGTGTGGGACTGCAGCATCTACCTGTATCTACCCAGTTAAATTTTATTGGCATATGTAAATTGAGTACTATGAAATATTCCAATACTGCTCATTTTTACTGGCTTCCTTTCCACTTATTATATTGTGATTGCACAAACACACGCACCCCTTATTGAGTGTCACGCTCCAAACATCAAAATATTGAACTGTATTTTTGACATTTACCAGAAGTATTTCTGGACTATTTCTGGAAAGGACAATATAATTAGTTCTGGACTTAATTTAATCCTGCCCAGATAATGATAATGTCATGGTAATGACCTTCAGTCATAGCTGTCAGCTCTCCAGTGATATCAGTACTTTGTTATTTGTCATCAACTCACCTTCCCCCACTTTCACCTTGGGTGAAAGAAGCTTTTCTGATGTGATATATTGGCCTGCAGCAACAGAGCACAGAGTTATCAGATTTTCTTTTTATTGTATTAATTCATTTCTTGTTTGGGATGAAATCTTTTTAACTTTCTAAATAAGCAGTCCCTAGAATATCATCAAGAAAGCCAAAGCAAATTACATCAAGTCCTTAAATGCAGTTTATGGCTATTTTTTATAAACCACTACCAGGTTACAAAAGCAAGGAATGTACTGATTCTCCTCTACTAGGCTGTTGTTTGGTTTGGGTTTTAAAATCCAAAAGTCCTACATATCCCTCATTAAATAAACACTATTTTCTTCAGAGCAAGTTGATGCTCACCAGGGCTATTCTCAAAAGTATCAGAATATTAGCAGTACAGTTGGAATATTCATACCTGGCATACTCTCAGCATTAAAGAAGAACACTTATTTGGTGGCAAAAAAATTGTGAAAATGAAATATTTTAGATCAATTTCTAAGAAGCAAACTGGTTAAATTCTGATTTCCGGCCAATATGAAATATTCATTTCAATATCTCTGCTTCTTGTCCATCTTTGCAGACTTTCTGTTTCAGCTACCTGGGAACCTGGAGTTTATTTCTCTCCGTGTTAAAATGTGCTTATAACAACATCCTTGAAGGATTTACAGTCATAAGTGTTCCATTAACAGAATTTCTTTAGATTGAAAGAACACAAAATTGTATTTGTGAATATTTGAAATTAGATTTCAAGTACTTCTGAAGCATTTACTTTTTGTCCTCAGACAGCTTTGAAACCTATTTGTCAAAGCATCCACTGAAGGTGGGATGCAGAGACAAGCAACAGGCATTTAAATTTAATGTTTGTGAGATTTCTCATCTCTGTAAGAGCTGTCTAGATGCTCTGCCTACCTGCCTGGCTCTATCCTGCTGTCTGTTAATGGGCAGGATCAGATGCATGGCTTCCACTGCTGTCCAAGATAATTAGAGAAGTGCACATCCAATCCTGTCCCAAGTAGTTGACACATTTCCTTTGAGCTGATACCAATCCAGCACTTCTTTAAAAGTTTACTGCTGGATGTCTCTGTGCCAGATGGAAGAGGCAAGGTGCAAGTATTTTTGGACGGTTGTCTACAGATAATAAACATCCTGGGTTTGCTTTTCTTTTTCAGCCGGACATAAAAAAACAAATCACAGAATAAGATGGGTCTTAAGGATCATGGAGTCTCATCTCAGCACTACAAAGAACCATTCCCAAGAGTCACCCCAAGTGCCTAAAAGCATTGTCTGAACACTTCTTGAGCTCTGCCAGGCTGGTGCTGTGACCACTGCCATGGGGAGCCTGTTCCATGCCCAGCCACCCTCTGGGGAAGAACCTTTTCCTAACATCCAACCTAAACCTCCCCTGACACAACTTCAGGCCATTCCCTTGGGTCCTGTCACTGTCACACAGAGCAGAGATCAGTGCCTGCCCCTCCTGTTCCCCTCACAAGGAAGCTGTGACTGCAGTGAGGTCTCCCCTCAGTCTCCTCCAGGCTGAACACACCAAGGGACCTCAGCTGCTCCTCACACGGCTTCCCCTCGAGGCCCTTCTCCATCTTTATTGCATTTGGACATTTTCTAATAGTTTAATATCTTTCTTATATTGTGGTAACCAAAACTGATTCTGGCTGGGATAGAGTTAATTTTTTTCCTAGTTGCTGGTACAGTGCTGTGTTTTGGGGGTTTGGGATAAGAATACCATTGGATAACCCACTGATGTTTTGGCTGTTGCTAAGCAGTGCTTACCCTCTCAGAGGGTTTTTACTCCTCTCTTTTTCCTTGTATTATGACTATTATAATATTTTACATTATTTCAAATGATAAGTATACTATCTCCACCCACATATTATTTTCCTGATTGTTCTCTCCACCCCACCACTGTGGGGGCTGGCACTTTGTTGCCAGCTGGGGCTAAACTCAGACAGAAACAGACAATGTAGCTGCTGAAGAGGTTTCATTCCATTCTGTATCAAGAGTGCCCTTCCCAAATCAAATACAAAATGATGACAGCCAGATTTCTGAAGAAAAAATGTTACTTTAACTTCAAAAAAAAAATTTGTCAAATGTGAAAGACTCACTTATAAGTCTTTTTTTTTTGGCTTTCCAGCAAATTTCTTTACTTCTACTGTTGAATCAACTGAAGGCCAGGCACTTAGTCTTTTTAATTACAATTCCCCACTTGAGGAATCAGAGACTTGTTTAAGCCTTTGTGTCTTTCAGAAGAATTGAGCACATTTTTATTTGAGAAAAAATAAGCACGTAAACAGCATTAAATCATGGGTATCTCAGCAGCTTTTATCTTCAGTGTTTTATTTCTTAGATGTTTTAATGTTTTTAAGTTTGTTGTCACACTGCCTAAGCAGCTCAGACTATAAACTAAACTGAATTATTTACCAATATGATCCCCTCTTGAGCTCACTAAGTTACCTGCCTATGAGAAGCTGATAAAACAAGCTAGAAAGTGAGATTTTGTTCCAATTTTTAAAGGAGAGCTGGTATTTCAAGTGGCAGCTGAGAAAGAAGGCAGAAACACAGTCAAATAAAGCAGACCGATCTGTCTACAGACAACCTTATGTTCACCTGCACAGATATTTGCAGACTCAACTCTCTAATTGGAAAATTGTTTCTTTCAAATCCCACCTGCTCAGCTTAAAACACAGTTTAACACCTTGAATCTGACTTTATTTTAAAACAAAGATATGTTTTTCAACTTAGATGGGAAACATAATGAGCAAACAGATTTTTAAGCAGCTGTTGACAAAAAAAAAGTAAAACCAGCCAGGATCTTTTTTTTTTTTTACTTATTCATCTTTTTCGCGTATTCTACATTCTCTAAGCAGATTACTTGGCTTAGAATCTTTCCAGATCCAGCTACTCATCATCTCTTGACACATTACTATGATAAAAAGTTGAAAAAAAATAATATCAGGTTCTCTGGTATTTCAATTCACACACCTCACAGACTCATTCTAGTCTTCTGAAAAGTTGCTCTTACTGTTCTGGTCATTCTACTATTAAAAAAGAAGAATATTACAGAAACCATGACACTACTGTAGAACACAATCAAGCCAATACAAAGACTGAACAATCAGAGTTACTTAAAGTTGCCAGAAAGAATAGGTCCATTCTCTGAAAGAGCACAAATTGGAAGCAGACTTCACTGAGTTCTGATGGGAATAAAGAGTAAGAGCAGCACTAGGGCAGAAATAGAGGCAAGGATAACCTGAGACACATTGAATTTTAAAGGTTTTTATTTTTCATAGACAAGTTCAGAGAACTACTAGCTGTAAAAATAAAAAGAAACCACACCATGCAAAATCCAAAACACAGACATAAATTCTTAACACTTACCTGGGAATAAACCCTGATTAACATTCAGTCAATGCAGATTAAGCACAGGGGGTAGGGAGATTGTTTTCAAAGGTAGTGGGAAATGAGAAGCTCATTCTTATTTTCCCTAGGATCATCCCAGAGAAAACAGAAATTATTGAGTAAACCACAGGAGTTAATTCTTTATCCCTATGGATGATCCAAGTTCCAACACACACAGAAAACTCCTTCTGTCTCATATCTTTAATTGGGAGAAGCCTAAAACTAAGCTAGGGAAAAAAAACACACTGCCAGGCATGGCAAGCTACAACCATTAGCAACTAAATGTCTGCCCCACCAGCAGAAACACCCTTAGCTCTATTGTGCTTCCCAGCACACTGGAATACAGAAAAATCAGGTTTGCTCCTGGCTGTTACTGCTGAGAAACTGGGAACTGTGCAATAACAGCAGAGAGAGAAGCACCTCTCCCTTCCCTGGTAACAACAGATGCAACACCAACTCTTCTCCCAGCTCCATCCACCTCCCTTTCTTCCTCACTTCTCATCCTAGCCAGAACAGACACTTTTGCCTCAACATCTCTGAAGTTTTGAGACATCTCAAAGCAGTAAGCAGGAGTCCCTACACAGGGATCACAGAGTCAGAGGCTATGAAAGTTACTGCTATTGCCATCTTCCTGCTGCACTGATTCCCCATCTAACGACAGTTTAGCTCTGTAAGGGCACAAAGCTTGGAGAAAGAAGCTGGATAAGATCAGGAACACCTGCCTCAGCCATCAGTGACCTCCAGCTCAGCTCTCACTCAGGTGGAACAGGTACCAGTAGGGTTTGGAGAAGTGGCATGATGGGTTTGAAGGTCTCCTAAAATTCCTATTGAACATTTCAGCTGTAGCTTTTATAAAGGCCATGAACAGCAGCTGGAAGGACAGTGGGAAAGCTGAAATGCAAGATAAAAAGCAATGTAGCTAACAAGTGATTCTTAATCTACAGCACTTCTAAAGTTTCAAACAAGGTGTAGATCCTGCTCTAATAACAAAAGCAAGGCAAGCACCACAGACCTATCTAATTTCACACTGGGTAATGCAACTATGTGATGCACATTAGGTACTGTAAAATACTGCACTCAAGCTGTACAATCCTCACATAATGGGATTAGAGAGTACTTAATGGGAAGACACATCAATAATACATCATTATAGATCTGGTGTTTCTTAGCATGGCTCCTTTTCAGATTGCTGATGTCTCATGTCTGCTGCAAAGGTTTATATGAGAGGAGACCTTTGAAAGTAGCAGAGGGTGAGATCTTTGGTGCTTTAAAAGGAGTTCATGTTTCAGGTGCTGTTCTCTGTAAAATATGTTCCTGCTTTATAATATCTCAGAGCTGTAAATGACCAAGCACTGACCCAATAGGGTAAACATAGTTTTAAGGATGAAAACTTCCACTTTCAAACCAATTATCCTTTCATTTCTTTGCTGTGGTTTGGGTACTCATCCCTGACTGAGAAATACATACAAGGGATACTTTCCCCCTCTCTCTGCCGATGAAAGCTGTTTTCTTCTACATGAACCTGCCAAAACCTAGCAACACAGATATTGCAGATCAGTTCCCACTCTGTGTAGGTGGGATCATACTCACAAACATCTAATTTCTAGGTGCCACAGGGAGACTATTTTGGACCAAATCACTAAAACAAAATGAAAAACATATAGTTACAGAACCAAGCTGGCTTCAGGAGTGGCACAGGACTTACTATTTCTGCCTCAGGCTCATTCAACATCAAGCAAAACTCAGTTGGCAAGCACTCAAATGGCACACTTGAGGCATTAATTTACTAATAGAAAGGAACTCACTGCACAGTGCTTTCTTAAAGTTGCCTCTGTGATAACTGCGCCTGAAAAATGGGTTGCATTTGCATTACTTTTTAATGGTTCCTGTTCTTACATTTCCAATATTTTTTTTTTATCTAAAGCAAAGGTATTATTGCATAGGGAAAAGGACCCACTGATGGATCTGTGCTATATTTCTGCTTCCCTTAGAGATTTTGCATGGCCTTTGGCAAGTCAATTTACCTTCTCATCTATAAGGCAAGGTAGTAATAGCACAGTAGCTCCCAAAGGTGCTCCATGTTGCCCTAACTTCTGAATAGAAAGTGCTTCATAAATACTAACATCACCCTATGAAAATGCATAAAATATCGGAATTTAATGATGCAAGTGCATCTTATGGAGGGCCTGGAAGATGAGCCAGCTTGACTGCTGCAAAAGCCAAGCAGAGTCACCAGGGAGAAGCCAGGGAGCCCAGCCCTCAGGCAGTGGATCTGAGCCCCAAGAGTGGGTGCAATGCCTCTGCTGCCCCCGAGGCACAGGCACTAAGAAGGTGAGTAGGCAATACCCAGCATGAACACGAGTTCTCAAGAGGGCAAGGAGGGCATGAGCATCTTCTAAGAGAGACAGCAGAGCTGGTGTTCTGCTGTCAACTGGACAAAGCCACCCTCTTGCTATGCTGGGCTGAAGAACTGCAGCATTAAGGGGATTAACACAAGGCTGGGGGTATTTGCTGTCCTGCCTGGCTGTTCTCAGATGGGTTTCATGAACTGACCACTGAGTAAAACCCAAAATTTGGCCCCCCAACCTCAGTGGGATAATGTGAATAAACAAAGCTGAGGAATTACTAGTGTTTCAACAGAGATAGAATGCTGGGATACCAAACCCCCACTGGAGATGTGGTGGCTAATGATGGATAATTGCATAGAGCTTTTCACACTTTCCTTGAGACTGACAGCTTGAAGCAAAGGCTCACCACTGTCTCCTCCTCAGTGCTAGCAATCACATATGACAAAAAGAATATATTCCATCTCTAAATCTAGCTGAAACCATCAGAGATATGTGCTGTGTATTGCATTTAAATATTTTGCTGACAATAGATATTTAAACATTTATAAATATTCAGAATTTATCATCTTTTCTGATTTTTCTTTTTGACTTTTTTTTTCTGACTACTACAGTCCAGTAATTGTGTTCAGAGCCAACAAGTAGATATTCAATACAGTCCAAAACAATCAAAGTGATTATTTTACAAGAAGAAAAACATTCAAGGTTTTAAAAATAAGCAGGGGTACTTCTGGCCTCACGCAAAGCATATAGAAGAAACTCAATTTTCTGTCATTCTGCAAGGGTAGTGCATGCTTCCTAACATCATCATATGCCATCTTGATAATGATCCTCATTGTCAGTGCCATAGACTTGAGGGCACAGCCTTTATTTCACACAGCTCAAATTGATAAGCAGCTAGTTGTGAACAGTAAAGCATTTCCCACAAAATCAAATTAAGCAATATTATCTCAATAGGAGCAGCAATACAATGATACACATGCATACAACAGGTCTCAGTTACTGTGCTTTGATCCAGTAGATAATTTTCAAGCTCTTAAAAGCTTGGATTTGTTTGCAATTGTATTGCAATTAGATAACTCCTATAAGACAATGAAATGTAAAGCTGAAGAACAAATACAGCAAATCAACGCTGACTATACCTGCAGCCCTACCAGTGCTGCTGAATCAGTTACAACTGAATGCTTAATTGCAATCCAATTACAATATTCACTATATTGCAAATAATCAGCTTAAATTCATTAAAATGAATCGTACATCAAGTATTATTATATATTAATTGCTCCAATAAACCCCAAACATTCAAAAGTGTTATGAATATATTCAAAATTAAGCTTGCAGCTCTACTGGATTAAAAAGCAGAAAAACACTGAGTTGTTTCCAGTAGTAAAACAAATACTTGAAGCACAGAAGTTAGGAAAAAAAATCTATTTTAAAAAGCTTTTTTCTGTTATCCCAATTTTGACATTAATTCCATTTGCATTTTGCAGAAGGCAACACAGCCATTACAGAGCAGAGAAGCCAACAGGGAAAGGGATCATAAATAGGTGTGAAATCAAAATTAAGGGAAGATAAAAAACAAATCACAAGACTAAGAAGGGTAATGTTTTCTTAGAGGCAGTGCAATTTGGGCAAGGGGCAGGGCTGGGAGGAGAGCAAGCAAGGAGCTTACAACACTCACTGCAGTCTCCTCTGTCACAGGGCTGCTGTGCTACAATACCACCAGGGTTAGCTATTTGTTTCCTCATGACATTTCCCTTTATGTCAACAAGTAGGCCAGCTATACAGTTAGTGGATATAAAAGCATTAACTCCAGTAGAGAACTTTATTTCACCCTTCTTTCAGTCATTTTCTCCGTGGCTGAAATTAGACTCCAGAGGAGCAGTAATGAGCAATAGGGAGGGAGGGAGTACAAAACAGCTTTCACAGGAAGAATTCCATGGATAAGCCATTGCAAATTTCAGCTGGTTGTACACAGGATCACAATTTACTGCTCCACATAAATTTTGCTCCTGATTATAACTGACTCAAAGGGAGTACAGGCTAGAGTGATATAAAGCCCTTTCTGAAAGAAAAGTCAACTGCAACACAGCTCATGGAATTTGGAACAGAACACGAGCTTTTAAAGGGACAGATCCAGCTGGGATCACACTCTAGAGGGAAAACCCGATTTCATAGACCAGAAAGGGCTTTTGCAAACTCTTTCAAAGAGAAGTTGTACAGAGGCTTAGGACAAAAGCAGTCTTTGGAGCTTTCACAGTTTACCAACTCCCTCTAAGAGTATTTTAAACTCTCCTCTCGCCATCCAGCGCTGCCCATGCGAAAACCAGGAGCAGAGAGGCAGAACTCTGTAACTGTGGGCAGGAGTCTCATGGATGCCTGAGACCACATGCTGCAAACCAGAAATACATCACCTAGCAATGAAATTCAAGTGAAAAGCAGCCATGGGCAGCCACACTGAGAGCAGGGGCTGTCACCCAGGGCAAGCAGCAGCGTGGCAACAAGCTACCACATATCAAAGTGCACCATAGGTAGCAACAAAGAAGAGGGGAAGCAAGCAGGGTTTTGCAAGGAGAATTTACAGCTCAGATTATGAATCAAAAGGAATGCCCCCATTAGTCTCCTGTAAGTCAGAGCAGTTCAGGGAGAGGAGAATTTGAGAAAGCAGGTTTACACAAAGGCACAGAGGACATGAACCTTGAAAAAGCAGCTTCTTACCGAAATTTATAGCCTAGAGAATTTCAGTAAGTTGTAAATTACATTCCTCATGAGAGACTCAATTGTGCACATATGTATGCAAGATTGAGAGTCACAATGCAAATACACTCCTGTGTATGTACACTAACTTATATGTGCCCCATTGAGTTTGAAGATTTAAAATACTCTTCTGCAAAGCTTATGAGGTCTACAATGCCATCAGTGCTCAGAAAGAACATGCAAGCTAGAAAATTACATATCTATTATTCAATCATTTTATAGACTAAATTTTCTCTTCCTTAGATAAGTACCTTTCAGTCCTCCTGCCACGTTAGAAAATATATACATCTGCTTTGAATAGATATTTAATGAAGTTATTCCTTGTAAAAGAGGATCTGTTTATGTTTACATTGCATTAAATAATTAAACAGCTTGTTATGGAAGAGCACTTAAAAAAAAATCTTTCTAAAGATGAATAGATTTTTCCATATCTTTTCTTCTTAACCTCCTCCAGCAAAGCTATTAAATGTGAACTGCTTGCACTGCTGTGCTGGTGTCCATATCTTGTAAGGGAATGCAGATAGGTCAATAATGTTGCTGAAAACCACAGAACTGTAAAACAGACCAAGGAGTGGGAAATTCTCCCTTCCCTATACCAATAATCTTTATGCCTACACCACCTCCAGAAAACAGGCAACAGCTGGCCTTCAATCAAAACCTGAACTGCACTAACAGGCTTGTAGGGAGGAAGGAGCTCCATCTCAGGACTGCCTGAAGTCAGACTACCTGGGATTAGTGTGCAGCTAACTGGGGTTTAAATTAAACTACAACATGACATTAATCTCAAGTTGAAAATAAAATAGACAACAAAAATCTGACATGCTATAAGAGGAATCCTGGGATCCTTATCAACGTGGAGCTGCACTGCACTTCCAGTCAATCCTTATGCATGCAGAAGCAGAATTTCACTTGAATTATTTGGATCTGCCTTTATTATCTTCCATTAGAGAACAGAGAAGTACACAGGAAGCTTGAGGTCATCACTTTGAACATTGCTGAATTAAAGGGGGCTTTTGGCTGGGTTTAAAAAGGGAGTTTGATCAGGTTAACTACCTCACTGTAGCACTGAGCATTAAAACTGACTAGCAATTGCTCAAGTGTGATGGTAAATTAATGGAACATATTCACAAGCTCCAGTACATTCCCCAAGATGTCCACTAAAGCTTTAAACACATAAGCCCTCTGACAGTCCAGAGTCTGAGATGGTGTGCTTTAAAGGAATGGGCTCCAAAACCTTCACTCACAGAGTGCTCATATTATAATATTTACCCCACAGATCTTGACAAGAGAATACAACAGTAAACATGAGTCTTAAAAAGCTTTATCTTCTAACCATATTCTGAGATTCAATTAAGATAAATACAATGCTATCAAAGCAGCATTCATGAAGTATCAGCCATTTATGATCTCAAAAACGCCAGGTACTCCTCAGGAGGCCAGCCACAAGTGACCTGCATTGTTTATCTCTAAACTGAAGCAGCTCAGTTCACTATTCTCCATAGAGTATTTTCACTCTGCAAAACTTACATTTCCATTTTTTATATCCCTGGAAAATTGTTAACAGAGGTGTGTTAGTCCCTTCTGGTGAGACTGATCCTAGGAAGCAAGGGAGATCCTATTTTCAATGCTATGCAATTATTTACATGATTTTCACCTGTATTAAACTTCTCTCACTACTAGACAAGAGTTTCTTACCCTCAAACTAGCTGTAGCAATTAATCACTGTGTCTTGTCAAGTAGCTGGCCACATTCTGGAACAGGAATTATAGGACTAAGAATTGGTTTTAAGTTTTCTTCATCATATGTAGCTATATTTAGAAAACAGACAATGCATTTAGCAACAGAGAGGAGACATCATACTTCAGAATTACTGACACAAACACAGGAAAATGACCAAAATTCTAATCCAAAACATTTCCCATGCAATCTTCTCCGCAAACAATGCATTACTTGAATGCTAAACTTTTCCAAGGCTACACTGAGTTCATCACACCTACCACTAATTGGTTATATAACCATTTAAGTAGGATTAGTATCATAATCTGCTGTCAAACCTGACAGCTGGAGATGTGGTTCTGCAAATAAAATACTCATTTACAAAGACTTCTTTAAACCAAGGTGGTTTATGTTCTTCAAGTTTTTGTACAATTAAATTACAGCTCCATACTCCTCTTTTGAATATTGAGCCAGTTTAGCTGACATCCACTGATGCGGTACCATCTGCACAATTTCCCCCTTACTTTTCTGAAAGGTCACATTGAGGATCCTAGAAGTTGGTGTATTCTGTGTATGTTCCAGAGAAATCCATGATACTGCAATACCCTATCTTGCAAATGTACTTCAGCAAACTTTCCACCATGTTTTTCTAGCTTTTTTTGGTCACTTGAATAAAATCCACCTCCATTCTTGGAAAGCGCTCACTTTTTTGCTCCTGTGAACTACAGATTCCACAACCCCTACTCTAATTTTTCATGTAGCATGGTTAAAATTATTAATATGTTGTCTGATGAAGTCCAGGACACTTCTGTGTAGCACTGGACAGGACACAGCCTTCTCCTGAACCATTCCTGGTATTCTTCAACCAAGATTGCTCATTTCAGCCCAATTCCCCTTGCCCCAAAAGGGATTGTCACTACTAACATTTGCTTGAGTATTAAAAATATGTCACATTCAGAAGCCAAAATGTCCCTTTACCCCTAAAAGCATCAAAAAATTGTACAAGGACTTAAAAAGTTGGTACCTCTGCTGCCAATCCTAATCACTGAAGACAAGTCCCTGAGTGGAGAACTTCATGGACAGGATGCAAAGAAACAAACACTGATTGACCTTTATTTTTCAGCTCTTAGTGTATAATGAATGTGAGATTCTTTGAGATTCAAAAAAAACCCCAAGGATTCAGTATAGCCAAATTTTAATTGGCAGGGCTTCAAAGAGGAAAAAAAAAAAAAAAAAAAAAACAGAAAAAACCAGACCACAAAATCTCACCAGGATAATGGCTTACCTTGCTGAAGGAACAGAGTCTATTTCCCATTATACTTTTTCCAGGTTTCAAGACATTTTGTCTCCTCTACCATTTTCTAGCCAGCTAGATAATAACATTGTACCAGAAAACCCAACAGAACTGTTGATGCATCTCTGATGATGGGTACTGGTGGAGAAAAGAGCCACCCAAACACACACACACATTCCCAGAACACTGTCCCAAGTGCTGTATTTTCTGTGCCATAGAGAGAGAGAACAGACCACAGGACTCAGCCAGTGCACCCCAGCAGATGAGAGACAACCTGGCAAGCAAAGCACAGAACCCCACACTCCTCTGACTGATGGTACCATCACAGTTTGTCTGTGACACTCTCAGTACAGAAACTCACAGCAAGAGGGAAATGCTGAGAAAAAGTGGCAACATCCAGAAACAAAATTGCACAAAAAAAAAGCTTTGGATCTTTTATGCTATGCCTTGGTCTCCATTGCAGTATGGTGCACATCAGGCTGTATGTAAGATTTTTCCTTGTCTTGATTGTTGTACCAACTGGAATACAGAATCCAGAGGGTGGGATGAATGTTTAAGCACACACACCTCCAAGGGGTGCATTCCTAGGCTACAGCTTTCAAGCCTGCATGTCTTTTTTATAAACACATGCACATTGGTTTTTTGCAAATAAAGTATGATCAAGCTCAGGAAGCAGCTTTAATGCAGTTCACCCACTCCAAGCAGAAATACAACTTTAAATATAAATCAGTTTTTCCATGGTTAACAAAGTGGTTATGATTTTATGGCAAAATTGGAACAAGCTTCCTCATGAACAGAAATATACATTTCTCACATTCTTGTCAACAAACATGGTGTTGACATGGGGCAATTTGCATCTTGTTTAAGCACTTCTTCCTTCCCCTCCACTGGTATTTGGTTTGTTAAGCTTGGACAAAGGAAAAAAAAGTCAAGCTTAACTGGTACTCCTGCCACCTGTGTCATGATTGCAAATTTTGTTTTGAACAACAATTTCATTACAGCTGTATCATATTTCTGGCAAAAGCATTTATCAAGATAATGATATTATAAAGCTATATCTCAGAATTACCTGTTAAGCAAAGAAGCATGGCCCAGTTGTTCTACCAGGGAATTGATGCTCTATAAATCAAAGTGTCCTAATATACCTTGGAAGACAGGTAAGCCTGACTGACTAACAGAAGGTAAAGTCTATTCTGTACTGGTTTATGTTGTTGTGGTTTGGGAGGATTTTTTAATTATTGAAACATGTCGCTTAATTAGAATTGGCATTTTTGCACTTTGAAGAGTAAATAGATCATACAGTAATAATTAAGAAACATTCTTATGAATGGATATTAAATATTTCAAGACACTAATTTTACCCAAAAAGAAATTTAAGCTCTTTTAAGACCCTACTTCAATTATTGCTTTGAAACATACACCTGAATATATCAGGATTGCACTAAACCCCAAATCGCTGGATTGTATTCTTTCAGGAAAAAAAAAAAAAAAAAAAGATATGCTGATTAGTGAAGCCAGTAAAAATATATTCACTTCACAGAAAACTGAAGTCTGGAACCCAATTCCTAGCATCCCAGGCAACACCATGTGTAGGATCTACTATGTGCTATAAAACCTCAAAGTTAACTCCAGCATTACTTGAGTAGTGGTGATATGTCTTAGAAGAAAGTGATCCTATGCCATTGCCAGAAAATTTTCCAGAACTGAGACAGAAAATCAGCATTCAAGTAAGGCAAATACAGATATCAAATGCAAAACTCCTCACTATATGAACCTCAGCTGGTCAATTGTAAAACACCAGACACGTATGTAATAGGATACATTTCACACACCTGCATTTTCTACCAACTCTGATAATTGACCCAGAAGTCTCTTGGTTTGTTCTTGAATAGAATATCTTTGAACAAATATATGCATTGAAGAAACAGTTGAATTTAGCATTCTTAAGCTCTTATGAACAGCAGTAAGTGGATAAACTTCCCACCAGGACAGGGAAAGAAACAGATCAAATCCCAGACATAATTAGATCAAGAAAACTCAGCTTCCATTCCCTTTTAGTGTATTCAGGCTTATGTACTTTGCTCATCACTTCATTAAATAAGCTGCATATGCACTGAAGGTAAGCCAGTACAATTTCTGGTTCACAACAACCCTCCAAAGGGATCTCTTCATTCCAGTCACACTCGTGGCTGTATGAAAAGCCTACAAAATCAGTTTCTACACAGGTAAACTCTTGTTTAAAATTAAAAATAATAAAAAAACCCCAGGTTTAATTCCAGTGCCAGGGTTTCTTTAGTTCTTTAAGCTCTGAAAACAAGAAATATGCCAGGTTGCTCTTTACTTTGACAAGCACTTTGTAAACTGCTGCAAGCAGCATTCTAATTTAACTACAAGAAAATACTTAATAAGGAATCTGACGTGAAATTAAAGTTTTCATTTCTTTCCCAATTAGAATAGATATATATCATAGACAAATGAGAAACAGAAGAGAACTAACTATTCCCTCCCATACAGTCACTGTCAATTAATTTACATTTTAAGAAACTATATCTTTTTCTTTACAAGCTTTCTACCTGTCTAGGTAGGAGTACATAGAATAACTCAGTCTAGTAATGTTACAGTTATGCCTTCAGAACTTATTTTACACTAATGCAGCACTCCAACAGTAGCACTATCACACATTCATGGTGCTATTTACAGGGAATACATTTGTCTATTTTGAGCCCTCATCTCTCCTTTGTTAACACTGCTCTGGCAGTACAGCCAGAACACTTGTAACAAGCAAGCCAGCCTCTGCCTTTTCTACAAGGATGCCACTGAGGAGAAAACCCCACCACCCACTACTCTCAGTCACTTGAGGACTGCCACATCCCCTGCTCTCTTTTATGATACAGGATTGCTCACGTGGTACTCCACTTCCAGGAGTGCCAACAGCTACCACCAGATTATTTTGGGATCACTGTCTAGCAATTAGGACTAACATGTCAGGTTAGCCCAGCCCACAGTTCAGGCTGCTGATAGCTGCACGTGTCTCAGCCTCTGATAAAGAGAACCTGTGCTTGTGCTTAGGCAGTAACTTCTCTTACAGGCATTAGCAACCTCAGCAAGCTGTAAAAAGTTCTACCAGGACCCTCTACTCCATGTGATGGAGCTGCAAAAGCCAAGCTCTTGGGGAGCCAGCAGTGGTACCTGCACCCTGGGGAAGGTGCCCCTGCTGAGGCACCCTCTGAAGTCTGGTGTAAGCCTGCTCAGGAGATGAGGCTCAGTCAGGGTGTGCCCGGGAGGTGAACTTGGATTTGATCAGAAAATGACCATCCACATCTGAAATAAAAAGCAGATTCATCCTCCTCCTTTACATGCAGATTAAGTAGTTAATCAACACTGCAAAGTCAGAGCTGCAACATATCACACTTCTACAGGCAGGAAACTCATTTAGCTTTTCTCTCACAGTCTGGGAAGCAGAGGCTGTGTGGAAGTGGTTGTTTGGTTTTGGTTTGTTTTTTTGTTTTTTGTTTTTTGTATTCTGGTGGTTTGGGTTTTTTTTTTGGTTTGTTACTTTTGGTTTGTGTGGGTGGGTTCCTTGAGGTTGTTTTCAGTTTGGTATTTGTTCATTTTTTGTTTGTTTGGTTTGGTGTTTGGGGTCTTTTTAACACTTAAAATCACAGATTCTCTGCAGACCTTTACTAAGTAGGAGGTTCCCTTAAGTCCCTATCATGACATTTACTGGCAAGGGATCCCAAGCTTAGCTAAATGTGGGCTTCTTGTGCCAGGACTGCAATTCTTGGTGAGCTTTACTTTTCTTACTTAAAGAACTTTTGCTCTTAGAGAAAAGAGTTATTTCAATTTCAGATGGAATGAAGAATCCTTCTTTCTGCTATGTGTAAAAGAGTACTCATGAAAGACAAAGCACAAGTTTTAAATATTATATCTCTGCAGCTTGATTGATATTGCCGTAACTGTTTAGGATTCTAGATTGTACAATATTTTGTAACAAAAAGAATTAAAGTTATCTTTCATAACAAAGTTAGGATTTCACAGTGTTTATTCAGATAGATACTTAAACATCCCCTTTTATTATAACCTATGTAATGAAAAATTTGCAAAATAATTCCAGGAAATTAATAGCTTAAAACTTGGAATTATTATTCAAACTGCAGCAGCTACAAGAGATGAAAAGTACTGTTAATATTAATTAAGCAGAAATAATTGTTTTAAAGAGCCTAGCCACAAAAATTCAGTACTTAAAACATAATCTCTGGATCTTTTAAAACTATTCCAGATTTGCAGAAGATTTAAACTCTTCCAGGTGAGTGCTTATGTTTTGAATATGAATTAGCTGTTTGACTGCAGTAGTCATGTGTGAGTGTACCACACCTTCTCTTCTTTCCCACAACAGAAGATTGAAATCCTGACACACCACATCACTAAGAACTTTCTAGCAGATTATTTTGCATAAGTCTAAATGAGTCATTCAGGGGACTCTTTTTTAAAGACAATTTCTAAGGAGGGGAAAAAAATCTACTGTAGCTGATTTTTTCCCCAAAGTATCCTGAGGGAGTTTATATTAAGAGTTTAAAGAATGAAACTGACTTTGGTGTTCCATTCCCAGTTGCTAATTTATTATGTGGAGGAAGTCACATGAGCCTTGAAAGAAATCTTGATGAAAAGAGATCTGTCTCAGCTGCATGGGGTTTAATTGACTTAGTCTTGCAGGAAGAATGCATTAGTATTATCTATGCCTCTGTTTAACTATCAGCCAAATGGCAATCATCATGATGAATTAATTTTCTACTCTGCCATGCAAATCACTCCATTTGTGGACTCACTTCTGTGTTTAGCAGGACACCTGGTTGAAATTCATAGACCCACAGTTCTAGACAAGGTCATTGGAATAATTCAGCAGAAAGGAAAAAGACTGCCTAAGGACCACCACTTTTACCATTCTGGTTACATTCAAACAAATATTTTGTTGGGATTTTTTCCCTAGAGGGGGAGGGCAAATTTAGCAATTTTTACTGTGGGCCATTATATCTAATTAGTACTCAGTATTTCTTTTATTTATCTCTAGTGAACCAAATTCTCCCTTGACTGCTTTCAGAATCTGGACCTGCAGGAATTTACCTCAACAGAAGCAGCTCAGGTTACATCCAGCCTGCACAGCTCTGATCCAGCCAGCATGCAGATGCTGAAAAGATAGCAAATTTCAGTGCAGCATCACCAGGCCTCAATCTGTAGCTCTTTCCTGCACTACTGATTATTTCATAGCTATGAAAAAAGAGCCTAGAAAACAGCCACCATCCCACAGGACAGGGCATCTTCCAGCACTACTGTCATTATTGCTGTTGCCAGCCAGAAGCACCACAAAGAGAAAGGAAAAAGCATTAACAAATTTAACAAGTCCAATATGGACTGGGAAGCAGACTAGAGAGTTTCTTCACACAGTAGAAGTTTCCTTCACCCATCTGTTGGGTGCAGGAACCCATGGGGAAAGAGTCCCCAACAAGCAGCAAGTCCTCTGCAGTTTCACACCACACCAACAGCACAGTGACATTTCCAGCAAATTAGGGACCAGTGACACTTCTGCAGAGTCTCCAGATAATTAAATGATAATTGTTTAAATCCACAACAACCAGAAATCCTTCTGAGAAGGCAGCCAGCATTCAGCTGAATAATATTTTGCAAGTGCACATTGCCAATCCTTAGTTATTTCCCTCTAGTGTTCAGCAAAACATTACACTTGAGATAAAAGGGGAAAGATCACACAAAGCCTAATTGAATTAGCTTAATTATTGTGTGTGGGAAAAAAACAACACAGCAACAAAAGTGCTGTAGAGAAGATTTTGTTTTCCCAGCTGCTAGGTTTTTTCAGGAACATATGTGATTATTGTGATGCTGGATAACCTAAAGATGGGATGCTCCTGCAGTTCAAAGGCACACTTGGGACTAAAGAAATAGGTTTAGGTCATAGGTGTGGAAGATTATACTTCATACATTAAAGGCCATCTGCAAGGCTTAGACCAGTTCCTGAAGATGGTTCATGGCAGATGTGGGCCATCAAGAACAGAAATACTATTGCATATAAATTCATTACACAACCTTTATTATGCTAGTCTACTTCTACTGACAAAATGGAAATGTCATATCAATCTATTTGTAAACAGTCTGATAAATTCCAAACACCAAACCAGCAAGTTCTCATTTTCTCTAATGTCAAGGAAAACAGCAGACTCCATCATCAAGCAAAAGTTAACATCATGAAATCATAGTTAAATAATAGTTTTGCTTCAATGATTACTTGTTAATACATTACTAGACAATCTGTGCAGGAAGCTTATTTGGGACCATTGTGACCTAGTGAACACTTCCAGATGAACTTTCTTAACAAGTCCTCCTCCCCTATATGATTATCTCAAACTTAGGTAGAACACAGTGTTTGGACAGAGGCTGATATATATTGCACTTGTAAAATTTTTTTCTCCTTATACAACAAGGTGAAAACGAAAATTTCTAAGCAGGGCAAACACCCTAAATAATTTGATTAGTGCACTTCCTCTTTGTTAAGGACTTCATACACTGGCTGAACAAAAGGTAAAAGCAGCTTTTGAAAGCTACAAATGACGAACTTGCTAGAGTTAATTTCTTTAAAATCCAACCATTCTTCTAAACAATAAATTAGTTATATACTGTATTATCTCTCTAATAAACAGGTTGATATTTCAAAATTAGGATCCAATCTATGGCTTCAATTGCCAAGCCAAAGTGCTCTCTAAAAGCAGTCCAGCAACCACTTCCAAGACTCTCTGTAGATAACACTATTTATGGTATCTGATTGCATCCTGCAGCATAATTCAATCACATTGTGTTCTTGATACCAATCACACAGTATAAGGACAGCAAAAAACTAACCTTGATATTCAGTTCAGTATTTGCCAGGTAACAAAAAGCAACACATCCATTGCTCATAGAGCTCCAGATATATGAGGTGGGAATTTATTCAAAGTAATTGCAGAAATTCAACAATGGATGGGGCACCACAGAGAGACACTGGTACCAGGGTAGGAGAAATTTTAGCTTCTTCAGCTTCTTCAAGGAAGACACTTGTACTTTGAAATTACCTGCCAAAGTAGTGGTTTCTCCCCCCCACTGCTGATAACCACAAACAAGTCACATTTCAACTCAGTGAATTATTCTTAACTTAAAAAGACTGAAAGAAAAAGTGTTGAATTAAATTCTGCCAATTAGAGATTCATATTGCAAGAGATCACTTTAATCAAAATAAATCCATTACCTTTAATGTCTAATGGGTATACAGTTAATGACAAGATGTGAGCACTTATCCACACAACAGAATCAGCTACAGTGCACAACCAACACACTTGCACTCAACCAGCTAAAACAGTAATTGCTTACAGATGCTGCAGGTCTAAGGCTAGTTTAAAGACACATACAGTATTTCTTTAGATCTACATTTAAAATATCAGAACTCCTCAGCATACCAAAATACTGTTGTCAAGGCAACAGTATACAGAAGGCAGGCAATTAAAAACAGATACTCATAGAGCAAGCCATTAAATTTAGTATCTTAAATAAATTGCTGGTTGGATAACCTTTTGCCATGGAAATGAAAAGGAAATGCTTTCTTTTGATCAGAGACTACTACTTAACAGGATTTAAGTTTTGAGACATTTTGGTAACACCTTTCATAGTGATTTTCACCCCTCCAGTTCTGTTCAGACTGAAATGACTAAGTAACAAAAGCTGCAAGTCATCAGCACTTCTGAACATTCCAGATCCCATGCTTTTTAAATTCTTAAATAGATGTGGTAAAAATCCACCTAACTACTCAAAGGTCAATTTTTTGTCCTACAGTTAGGCATCTGCTACACCACAATGAGCAGATTATGTAGTGGTTAGTTAGGTCCTCATTGTGATAAAAAGAAATGCAGCTTGTCAAGTATAATAGAAATAATGGAAATACCTCAAAATAAAAGAAAACAAAAACAAAATTAAAATTTAATTTCAGCAAGAGACACATACATAATCTAATTTTATCTGGAAAATACCCAAAAGATTGATTTCAGTACAATAGACTAAAGCACATAATGAAGCCCTGAACTCAAGAAAAATTTTAGTTCAGTGATTAAATTTTACCCATCTAAACCACATATTTAAAAATCACCTTCTACATAGACATCTTTGCATGCTATGATTGTAAACAGTACAAAAAATTTCTAGTTTGTTCTGCTTATTATATCCAGTCAATCTATGTCCTAAAGTGGGATGAAGTACAGGAGGATATTACTACCACATCACTAACATCTTTTGTCCAACAATTGCTTTGCAAGCTACAAGTGTCCCACAAAACCACAGATGAACTGGCAAGGCCATGAATTAGTCTGAGCAGTTTATTTTTCCTTTAAGTTTCCTTCAGGCATTTTTTTTCCCTTTAAGCACTATGAAAGCATATCCATCCAAACCCAAATTTTGTAGGTAAAATATTTATCTACGAATAAGACATTTATTTTGACACATGCATCAGCTTTATGACCATGACCCTGTACTTCCCCCTTTATGCAGTTGCTTCACTCAGCCCCTAAACCCTTTTTGAACCAGAGCCACAACTCCTCCCACGTGCTGCACTTCGGCCATAGAGACACCACGTACGAGCCTGCAAGCTCCAGTCGGGATTCATCAGATGATCCAGCAGCCCTGAAGATTATTCGAGGCATTCCTTTCATTTCTAGAGGGCACCGGAGGCTTTGTGCGGGGGCAGCAGCGCCACACCATCGCTCCGCCGGGGCTGGGATGCGCTCAGCAGCAGAGCCATCCTTACCTGCTCGCCCAGCAGCGCTCCGGGAACGCCGCGTCCCCCCGGGCAGGCGCCGCTGTCCCCGGGCACGGGGAGCGCTCCGCGCCGGCCCCGGGCATGCGAGCATCCCCCGGCATGCGAGCACTGCAGCGCCCCGCAGAGCGCTCCTCTCTCCGCAGTCACGGTGGTACTGACTTTGCTATGCAGATCCAGCTGGCATTTGGTTTTCTCAGGCGCGTCCCCTGCTAACATCCCCCTGCCATCGCTGCGGGGAGGGCAGCCTCAGCCAAACGGAGCGAGCACGACCCTGTGCACCGAGTGTGAAAAACGCCAGTCACTTGTTTTTAAAATATTGAAAGTTTAAGAGCAAGAAAATGGTTATAAAAATAGTAATTAGAGTAATAATAATTTGGACAATTTGGATTGGGACAATATGAGACAATAGAGACAAGGAGTTATGGACGTCCAGGCACCTTTTTCTGAGCAACATAAGCCCGAAAAAGGACCCACGTTAACAGAGGATTAACCCTTAAAAACAATAACCTGTTGCATATTCATACACCTCATACATGATGCATAAATTCCATTCAAACACAGGATTCTGTCTGGTCATCGTCAACTTCTTCCTCTTAATCCTAATGGCATCTTCATGCTGAGCGAGGCAGGAAGAAGTTAATTTCTTCTGATAAGAGAGAAATAAATTCTTTCTCTCTGAAAGATTTAGGTGTCCTGTGGCTGCTATCTTGATGCGAATCCTTTCCTTAAAAAAAGGATCTTATATAGCATAGTTGCTATTTTAACATTTTGTTATAACCTAAAACTGTATTTAAGACACTACTTAAGAAAATTAATGCAGCATAACTTTCTAACATAACACATGTAATATTCATTTTAATATTTGCAAAAAGCCAATCATAAAATATGCATTTTTCACACTGAGCAACCCAGGGAGCTCTCTCAGGTGTTGGATGCTTGAGAACCACCCACTCAAATCATCCAGGTCGGGATATGCACTCACAGTTCTGGTCAGCTACAGTTTGCACATCAATGAAGCTCGGGGAGGGCAGAGGGAGCAAAGCAGAGAAAACAAGGAGAATCACCATTATAAGTCTATTTAACTGCTTTTAGCACCACTGCACGTTGTAGCTTTACCTTTTAATGGCAATTAAGTTCAAAAGAAAAGCAAGCATATATCCTGGAAACTCTGTTAACGCTGCTCAGTGCCAACTTCTAACAATTGCTTTGTTATGCTGTATATAAAGAACAAAAGAGGTGTCTTCTAGGCAGAACTTCAAATCATGCAACTTAACAGAAGGAAATGTGGGTGAGATAAAGTCCTCACTCAAACCTAAGCCACACCAAATCATTTTTCTAAGCAGTCATCAAGTTAAAACAGCAGCTTACTCCAGATCTGCATAATTTTGTACTGTAAGTTAAGAACAAATGAGGTCTTAAGCACTTTTCTGAAGGCTGCATACGAACTGAAGAAATTAGAGGGCTTTGTGTTGCTAATCATGACTACAGTTACTAAGTTCTGAAACAGTAATAAAAATCTAAATCTTCATTAAATTTATGAGAGAGTATTTATGGCATGCAGATTTCTTTTTACTGCATAAAACCACTCACACTCAGCTTTGGGTTGCATTTACTTTTTTTTTTTTTAAGTGTTTTTCAACATAGCAAGCATGCAAATGCATTTGAGGCTGGATGGTGCTATTTAACTGTACAGCCAGGAAAGGCATTTTGAGAAATGGAAACCACATGTTCTTCAGAGAAATTAAATCACAAAGATAAGTTTTATTAAGCTCTGCAACATCCATTTCCCAAGGCATGGTCTCCATGCATTCAACAAACATGACATCAAGTACAATACATTAGAGATCCACACTTCCCAGACTGGCATGCTTATTAGTGTTTTGGAAAGTGACAGCAGCTTGTAAAATCCACATTTGCAGCTGTTTTACACTGCCTCTTTGCTAATACTAGCTCAACAGCTCTCTGGAGCAATCTTAGCTCAAGACCTGGATGGATTCTGGTCTAACACTGGTATTTTAAGAATTGCCAGTGCCTCTGCACAGGGCAAAAGGAGCATGCTCAGTCTTGCACCAGAAGGAAACAGGGCAGAAAATGCATCAGGTCTAGGGAAAACCCAATTTGGATGGCAAGCATTAAATTGAAGACCCAGGCAGACTCAAATGAATACCACTGTGACCAGAAGGGACCATAAGATAAATGACTGGACTGATGTTTTACAACAGGTTCTTACATGCTGAATCCAGTAACCTGCATTTGAATAAAGCTTACCTCACAAAAAAAGTACTAAATGCTGGACCAAACACCTCTAGATATGGAGGACCTATCCCAGAGGTTACCCATCTTCTCTGTGCAAGATATCACATGTTTTAAATAAATTTACTAGCTTTGATTTTTGGTTCCTTATTGCTCCCTCCCCAAGTAGGCATTCAGCATCCAGGATTTTCTGGCCATGAATATACTCATAGTAACAAAGTTACTTCTGCAACATCTCATAAAAGGCTTAAAACACATTATTGGCTAAGCTCTGTAGACATTCACCTTGGATTTCAGGTTTTGTGCTTATTTTCAAACACA
Organism: Agelaius phoeniceus; assembly: GCF_051311805.1. Classification (NCBI taxonomy): domain Eukaryota; kingdom Metazoa; phylum Chordata; class Aves; order Passeriformes; family Icteridae; genus Agelaius; species Agelaius phoeniceus. The sequence goes on along the minus strand of NC_135266.1, from coordinate 10,280,447 downwards.
TTTCTCACAGTAGAATCAGCCATGCCATATACAAGAGTCAACATATACAAGAGTCAAAAATAAACTTTCCTACACCCATTTCCCTATGTCATCACAAGACAAGGACATGCTGAACAGAGCCCCTGCAGTGGCCACTAAATTCTTCCCTCCCTCTGGCAGCACAACTCACATTCCTCACTCCTAAGCTCTGCATATTCTGCATATGTGTGAATCTTCTTCAAAGCTCAGGCAACCCATTCTGTATCAGTAAGAAATTATGAATTAGCATCAGAGCTTGAAATTATCCCCACGGAGACACAACAAGGAAAAGCCAATTTTGTTACAATTGCCTGATGGTAACTTCTGCAATACAACTGCTTTGTGTGTTTTAAACAATTAAGTAGGTGTTTTACTGCTAGTGCTATTTTTGTGTGTGTGTTGTAACATACTGCAAGAAATCACTTGATCAGTAAAATTTGTACATAAAGAATATTTGACAGAGCCTGCTTTCCTAAATGTGCTAACAAACTTGAAAAAACTTGTAAAATGTGCTAACAAACTTGAAAATTTTGTCCTTACATAAAGTTAACCCTCATTGCTTTTTGCAATCATTTAACTTAGAAATGACAGCAGGATGCCCAAATTAATGCTATCTGCATCAGCCATTCATCTTAACTAAATATTGGAGCTATGAGCTTGTGAACATGACCTTGAATCTGCAAGTATATTTTGATATGACAAATACAGCAACATATTCTACACTATCTTTTCTCTGGTTTCATGGGAAGATGTGATCTGCACCTGCCAAAGGCCAAACTTTCTATCCAGGAGCTGTCAGAAAGCACCAGACCCCTGAAGCATAAAATTAATATAGACACAATAAAAAGCAAGTGGGCTACAATCTCTTTTAAAGCCCATCCAGTACCTGGTGCCCTAATTTTCCATTAGATTGCTACAATATCTCCATGTTCAGTCACCAAGACCCTTACTGTTTCCTACAAACCTAGAAGGTGCCATCTGAAATCAATTCTACAGACTTAAGGTGTGTTAATGATTATGCTTGAGAACCCCTCCTAAAAATTCCGACCCAAATTTGTTCAAGAATGCATGTCCAAACAATTTCAGAATCCCAACTCCAGAAATGCCTTACCTAGGTCATAGGTTACAGAAAAACCCAACCCAAAATGAGCCCATCATGAGGCTTGTAAACAAGATCCCACCAATATCTCCTCATGTTTGCTTGTGCCAACAGCTGTGTTAATTTGTTGTTCATTGCTACTTCCCAAATCCACAGTCAGATTTTAAGCAATGCATTTCAAAGTTAGATAATAACAACAAAAGATAAGCAGAGTAAGAGATCACTGTGAGGTATACCACAAAACAAGAAGTATACCTGTGATGAATATTACCATGGAAATTGAATTTCCTTATCTCTCCAGGCTCATAAACATCTGGGGCAATTCTATGATTCTTAAACTGATTGTGTTTCTTATTCATCATAGATAATACACCAGGGAATTGTGCCCAATTAAGAAGCACAAGTGTTTGCTCCATGCCTACTGCTAATATCTAAATCCTAATACTACTTTATAGCAGGAAATTTAAAAAGCATTTTAGAGCCATTTGAGGTCTTACACTTATTATGATGCAACTAACATATTGCCATTGAAGTTGATCTGGAAACAGACTTTCCAAGTGAAGCAAAGTATAAGGGATAATTAGGAAATGCATAGGTAACATTTCCTGTCTAGCTTTTCAGAGAGTGTCTGTTCTCAGTTATGAATTTTTAAAGTGGGGAATCAAACTGAACATTAAAAGTAATTACTAGCTATAGGAAAAAAACGTAGGAAGAAAACAGTTCAGATTTGTAAGCATCTAGCAGCAAAGTTGCTGCCTTCAACTTCACTTTCTGAAAGTTACATGGACCTGAAGCATTTTTTTTTATTTATTCTTCAAGTTCTCCCACCTCCAATCAGCAACTGCCCAAATACTTCATTATACACTAACAGGAGAAGCCTTTAAATGAAGGGGGCTTTTCTCTGTGCTGCACTCAGACTGCATTTCATATCCCCTACACGGTAAGTGAGCTAAGTATGGAACAGGGAACATGTGCTGCTATAAGAGGTAACACAACCAGCCAAACCAGGAATGACTGTGGAGACAGCTCACCCATTTCACATGCTCATGGTGCAGAAACCCAGTTAAAAGACATGGCACAGAAGCCAGAAGTAGCTCTTTGGGGAAAAAAAAATAATTAAACAAACAGCCACTTAACTCTTCACCACTTCCTACACCCCATGGACAATACCCATCCTTTTAAATGCCTTTTAAACTGAAGAAGTAGTTATTATGAGAAGAAACAGTAGGGTGATAACATTATAAAAAGCCAGGTGATCCTCATGAACTGCATCACGGAGACTTTTGGTGAGAAAGCACCAAACTACCAGAGTAAAAGCAACATTCACAAAACTTATCACAGAAATTTTAAGTTCTACTTACTACCACCCAAACACTTCAAGATTGAAATTTCCATAGCAGCCCTAATTATTGCATACCGCATGACAAATGTTTTGTTGCTGTTTTTTACAGATACAAGAGCAATCATCTTTAAAAGTCATTTAACTATCTAAGGACATCACTATATTAAGGCTTGCTCACTGGGCAAGCACTCATAGCCTCGAGAAGAGTTAATTCAACTCGTAGCTCCACATGCACTTGCACTGCAAATGAGTAAACGCTGAATGATCTATAAATACCTTTACTACCACGGATTTGGTTTCTTTCCAGGCCCCAAAAAAAAAAAAAAAAAAAGGGCTCAGGCACACAGGCACATGAAACTTTATCCTCTGGGGGAGCGTTACAGCTGTTCCCGTTTACAGCTCTAACAACCTGCCCGCCAACAACACGAGCTCAGCCCAAGGCAGGGGACACCGGGGGGACCCGCACGGCGACACTCATTTGTTAAACACGGACACACCGTGCCCGTCACGCCCAGCGAGCCGCTGGGAGAGTCCCTCCAGCGCCGCACAACGAGAGGAAAAGTTCAGCCAGTACAAAAAGTAATTTCGCAAAGCGCTGACAGATCAAACTCCCGAGCGCTGGATCGCGCTCCCCGCCTGGGGCTGCGCAGGGACCCCGGCCCGCCCGGGCGGAGGATGGAGCGCGGCGCGGAGCGGTGCCTACCCGAGCGGCTGCGGATGACATCGCGGAACTCATCGGCGGCCCCTTCGCCGCCGGCAGCGGGGCTGAGGCGTCCCGGCTCGGCCATGCCCGAGGAGCTGCCGAGGGAGGCGGGGGAGCGAGGCTGGCGGGGCCGGGCCGGGCCAGGTGTGGAGCGGCGCCGCCCGCCCTGAAATAGCGCCGGGGCGGCGGCTGCGGCCCCCCGCCCCCAGGGCGATGGAGCGGCGCAATTCGCGATGGAGAGAGCGGAGCCCCCCCGGGGCACCGCCTGCGGCGGCGAGGGGCGGCACGGAGCCACCCTGTCCCTGCCGCCGGCGGGGTTCCAACTTTTCTGGGCGCTGTCCGCTCAGCCGCCCGCCGCTGCGGCCCCGAGCAGCCCTCGGTGCCCCGGCTGTGCCGCCGGAGCTGCCCCGCAGCCCTCGGGCAGTGCCCGTGCCTGCCCCGGCGGTGGGAGCCCTGCCGCAGGGATCAAACGATGAACGCTCTGGAGTTTGTCTTCTGTCCCCTCCTTCGTAGCTCATCCTCAGAGGGACGGAGGTCCTGAATACCTGGTCCAGCGGCACTGATCCAAAGCCAACCCAGTGGTAGCCTATTGGCACCTGCTGGTCAAATCCCTTATCCGTTTTTAGGGAAGCGGGACACAGAAAAACATTTCCTATTGTGTTTAATACGGGAAAGGGGCATCTTTGTCCCCTCTCACTGCAGTCAAGGGACAAAACACTTCCCACTGTCACCGCTTCCTTGCAACCTTCCATTAAGTGTCAATTTGGATGGCTGCCTCCAGCCCACCATTATTCCTTTTCCTTCAATTTTCTCTCCAAACCAAGTTTCAGGACTTGCCTTTTATGCTATTTCCCTCATCTCTCCAGGCCCCCAAGCAGATTGCATCACCTCATGGGGAAAGTAACCAGGCACAGGAAATGTTCTTGTACGTATTTAAACACCCGCTTTCCTTACAAAAGAAATCCAAGCTCTTAAAAATTTCACCTTAAAATACAGACAAGCAGAGAATCACTTGGTCTTGCTAGTTTATAGGACAACAATGTAGTGTGTTTAATAAAAGTGTAGCCCAGCTGCTTCTCAGCTTTAATACGAATTCATAGATAATTCATAAACATATATAGAGGGACAGGAAATTAAGGATAGGCTGTAGGAAGGATGTATGCCTTCACTTGTATTTGTGTAGATAAAGGACTTGTATCTCTTCATGTATTCCAGAGTATATCAGAAGAAATGTACTTTTTGTAGATAACAGAATTAAACAGAATAGAACTAGGTAAGAAAACCAGGTCAGAAACAATGAACAATTAGAGGAAAACTATTTACAGGCAGCAGGGCATGTGGTGGTAGATTCTGAGGAAAGGGGCTTGTACCCCTGTGAAGCAGCAGGACACACCCTCCACACAGAGAGGGTCTCGTGGCTGAGTTCTGCCCTCCTGTTGTTCATAGTTTTAAGAGATTAAGTAGATGAGGAATTTTTTCATAATCTGATAATTCCAAAAGTATTTTTAAGGTTTGTTTGTGATGATCAGTGTTTACTACTTCAACAAAGTGAGTGGGAAAAGAATTAAGTATTCCCAGCCTTAAATACCAAAAAACATTACTCAAAAAATGCATGAAATTGTCCTTGGATTATTCAGGAGAGAGATATCATATTTCTTTGTCCATATTCCCATTTTCAGTTCCCTCTGCCTGCCCATGGTGTGTGCCAACTCTCACAAACTTCCAGTGATGCAATTTTGGCTCCCACTACAGGGATTCTTGCTAGAAAACCTGTCTGAGATCAAATTGCAGGCTGGGTTACACCAGCTAGTGAGGAGAGCCTGTAGTTTCTCCTCCAATATTACCATTCTGTTTAGTACCTTGTTATCACCCACTGCCAAGTTTTTCCCAAGCTATCAGCTGGATTCTCCCAGCCCCACAGCAATCCAGACATTTGGTAATTTCTGTCTGTCTCCCCATGTCTTGGTTTCTCGGCTTCTGCCTCTCCTTTTTAAGCTGATTTGTTTTTTGCACTCTGGTGCGTTGGGGAAGGTGGCAGCTCTGGCATGCCTTCCCCTCCCCCATGCCATGTACAGCATTACAGGGTTTGGAATGGGATTCGTGCACTTCTCAACAGCTGATCCAGAGCCGCCCATACGTTCCGTTCTGTCTTTAAAACCCATGTGGGGAGATGGTTTAACTGCTTCCCTCTTCTTCCTCCAGCTCGTCTTCTGTCTGTTTCTGAGGCCAAAATGGAGGGAAGATACTTTAACCTCAGTTTGGCCAGGTTGTGATCACTGTTTTTCCATAACAGCAATGTAGAAGGAATGCAATCAGGATGGAGACAAAAATTTCATGACTGACACTTTTCACTCCAGACTGCCTGTATCAGTAGCCAAAATCTCATTACTGTGATTTGACAACAGGAAGAACACGATCTTACATGAATATATGCTTATATTCAGCATTTAAGAACACATTCTTAAATGCTGAATCTGTTCTGCTTAGAGACCCAGCAAGGCTGTATGCAGAACTTCAATGCTAGAAGTCTTAACAGATTTGATTGACTTTATGAGCAGGCATATTCCCCTTAGTGTTCAGTGCCTCACATTTTGGGAAAAAAATAAAAGTTAAAAAGTAAAACTTCTGCATCCCAGTTCTGCAAATACTACCTACATATTTATCTGCACACACATATGTATGTTTGCAGCTCCACTGTTGGTTTAGTTCAGAGAGTCTCCAGCAAGAATTCCCTGCTTTTCCTGCATTACAATTATTATTATTATTCTCCTTAAGGGTCTTGCTTCCCCACCAACAGGACTCTTGTTTGAGACAGATCTGGTCTCCAGGAAGCTAATCTAATCACAAAACTTTCTGAAGTATTTTATCTCCTGGAATCCAAATCAAGGTAAGACACTAGAGCAACATATATTACATTCTTTTGATAAAGTTATTCCATCATGTTAATCAGGGGGGAAAAGGTGTTATATACCTCTTTCCCAGAACAAATATTCTCTTCATGAAGAGGGTTTTCTATCAAGGCCCCAAAAAATCACAGTAAATGTCTTCATCAGGCAACAACTAAATAGTGACAAGATTGGTTTGGAACTGTCTAATCACGTAGAATCCCTGCATCTAAAATTCTCCCTGATTTCAGCAACAGAACATGTGTCTTTTAAGCTCAGATGCAGAGGAGAACTCTTAGATCACACTGGTGCCTGTAGCACTGCAAAACCTGCATTCAACACACTCTGTGAATTTTGAAATATGTCACTTCTTTAAACCTCAGTGGAATCTACCATTCCCAAAATTTAGTAACATATTGTGTGCTTAAAAGAAGAAAAAAAAACCACAGAACAAGCAACAAGAATAATTGGCTGGTTTTCAACATTTGACATATAACTTTTAAAGTCTTCTCTGAGATGCATACATATGTATGCATGCACTTATGTGTGTGTGTATATATGTTCATGTAGAATGTACATTGTTTGTACATTCTAAAGATGTCTTCATTCTTAAGGATGAAGACAGTATGGTCAGGATCAAGGATGCTAAAACAAGAACTGGCAGCTCTTGCTAGTCAGTTCTTGTCCCAGAAAACAAGTTTCACTCAGTTTGTAGTCAGCATGGAAAATCTTATACTGTGTTTTTAATGTATGTTATTGGAATTATTTGGTTAGATTTTTATCAAAAGCTGAGGCTGGTTAATTAAAACACTAGGGAGGCCTTCAGTTAGAAATCACATTTTAGGATGAACAATATATTTTAATGGGTAAGTGGCAATTATTAAAGGGCCATTTCAGCAAATTATTGACTTAATAATAGACTCTCAAACATGATCAGAGTCTGAGGTTAGATGTTCTGTGTGATAGATTATCTGTCCTTAAAGGCATCTGTATGCTTTGATTCCACTTAAATATACTGATCTTTTTTTAGATGCATGTTTAAAGGCAGACTTGTTGCTAGTCATGTTGAGGCAGCTGCTTATTGTCAACTACAAGCTGAAACAAGCATTTGCTTGTTCAAAATTAGACTTTATCCACAATTTTCGTTAATGTAAATAATCTAATAAATATTAAAACAGGCCAAAAAGATTATGTAGGAAGATGTCCCAACTTTCAGGTCGGTAATCATATTCCTTGGCAAGAAAGGCCTAAAACTTTAGGAGAAAATTTAACATTGTGGATTAAAATCTTTTTTAAATCATACAAAACCATGCATGCCTTTTCCAGGAGGTCATGTTACATTCTAGCTCGGCCAGGCCATTTGTGATGCATCAGAAATATTTCTACAACTTGTTTAATCTAGGTAAGGGAGCTGTTTGTAAAAGTGTACCAGAACACCATCTTCCTTGAAAAAAATAAGTTATTTATCCTAACCACAGTGAATGACCTATCCTATATTAAAACCAATTTTCTTGGCTATGTAGGATTTTGGTTCTCATATTATCTTTTAATTATTCTATAAATCAAAATGAATAAACATTCAGAAAAGTACATAAAAGCTTTTCTTCTGATAATTTATGGTTTAAAATGATGGCTTTGAAGCAAAAAGGAAGTATGGCTGTGCTAGAGACTTCATCTGCCCTAACTAATTTATGGCAACTCCCTCAGCTAACAAGAATCACATGGTGTAAATGGAAAATGAGCCTCTGCTGGTATTGAAAATAAAGAGGTAATTTATTTCCATCTTTCAGAAGTGCTATTCAAAACTGCATATAGACTTTTGTCACAGCTGATTAAAAAGCTTGGGTTTCATCTTAGAATTAGTTTTATAATCTGTTCAAGTAAAACTGAAAGTCAGCACTCTAAATACACTGAAAAACCTGAAAGCTTATTTGCTGATAAGTACTTACTAAATTGGTGACCTGCTTACCTCCTGGGAACACAAATACTGGTGAAAGGCACAAAATCTTGTCAGGGGCTTCCTCATGTGTTTGTGATGGATCATGTTGTGCCTTTTTTCTGCCATTTATTTGCTGCTATGATGCTTGTAAAATTGAAGATTTATTAGAAAGCTTTACATATAAACCAGCACTGTGAAATGTTTACTTGAGATTTCATTTTTGGTGTACTTAATTCCGGAGAAAAATTTATGTTGAATCTTTAATAAAAAGGCCTTTAAGTAACTGAAACTAAATAAAAATAAATGCCAAAAGGAATTATTTATTGCATGATGATGTATCCTGTATTAAAGCCCTTCTATTAAAAAGTTACAAAATAACCTCTCAGTTGCAGCACTCATAACCATATTTACAAAGGCAATCAGCAGTGCCTCATGCATACACTTAAGCACTCTGTGAAGTAATGCCTAATTACATTTTCATAGCTATCATTAGGCATCTTTTGACTTATACTGTCATGTGCAGTAAATGCTTAAATGTTTTGGTCCCTATCCTCAAAGATATTTCGATGCCTAGTTCTCATTTGTAATTTATAAAAATTAGGAACCATTAGGGACCTTTTCCCAAAGCCAAAGTATTTGAAATTTTGTCTCTTGGAAGAGTATTTGAAATTTTGTCTGTGTTGGAAACTTGTGAACAAAACTAGATTGTCACTATAATCTGGATCAAACACTGCTGTGCCTGCAACTTCAATTAAAAAGTCCATTTAATTTTTTTTTAAAGTGTTCTTCACCAAATCTTTATGCTATTTCTATTAGTATCATAGTCCATTACAAATAATCTATTATATCTACACTTGGACAAAACTGCCCATCACATCCAGGGAACATTCAATCCATGAATGGAGTGGTTTAGTTTCCGAGAGACCTCATCATTACCCAAAATAAAATATCTCCAAACTCAAGGAAAATTTTCTTCTCCCATATTGAATTTTTCTCAATATCATTGTAGTAGTTATTTAAAACAGCAAACTGTGCTTTTATTTTTTTTTCTTATTTTATTTTCTCCTTGTGTGTGTGTCTTGTATAGAAGGTTTGCACTTCCTGTAATAAATATTCCTGATTCCCCTAAAAGTTTCTGAAGAAAGTCTTACATGTTAGTGTGAGCTTTATTTGATCTAACTTTAAACATGATACTTTAAACTTCATGAGTGTATGGGTACCTCTGCTGGGGCTACCATTCACAGAGGAAGAGTTAAAGAATAGATCACTAGGTGTGTGGCATATGCATGATTGTATGCATAGGTTGTGGTTTGTTCTTTATGCCTAGAAGAATGCTTTTTCTTCAGTCAAAAAAAAAACCTGAGAGCAGCTTCACTCTCCATTTTCCTAGTCTTCCATAGGTGTAAAACTCACTTGTTTAATTTAAGGAACGTGAATAGAGATAGAAAAAATATGCAGATAATAGTCCTGTAATTGGCCTAATAATAAAGTTAGACAACAAATATTTGAACACAAATAAAATTGCAAAGTCTTGCTCTGAGTATCATACACCTGAAGCAGAAAATTCAAAGGCACTCATCAAAATGACCCAGCATTGTGTTAAGTAGAGAACCAGTGACTAAATAAATTGGTAAAGGGTGCAAAAAGAACAAGCCAGTGATCAAGTTCTTCTGCTTCACCTTGCTGGTAAAATAGCACTTAGTTTACTTGTATAAGCACTACTGTCTAAGAAAGAAAATGTCATTCTAAAGAGCAAATGTTAAGGAACTTAAACATTTGGGATTTAGGAAACTGTTGTTAAAGCAAAAAAGCTTGGAGTGGTGTAAAGATTTTTGGGTAACCTGGATGTGCTGCAGCTTGAGAATGAGACAAAACACAAGTATTTTCTGAAATGATTAAACCCCTGAAAAGCAGAAAGAGTAGAGAAGCTTTACTATTCTAATTGTTAAAACTGCAATTGCCAGCTCAGTTTTGCATGAATTTACAGAGGTCTTTTTAACATGAGGTTAATTAGCAAGGCTTTTCAAAGTCTTTTCACATTCTTGTACAAGTCTAGCCCAGCCCAGGAGCAGCTGATATTTTTACCAATACATTGTTGTTCACCTGTCTGTGTGACATCAGTGGGGGACAATTCAGTTCCAGCCAGTGGTGCTTGCCCTTACCAAGCCATGCTGCAATTGGAGCTATGGACTCTCACATTGCCTCTCCCAGTAAATCCAGCAGCACCAGGCACCTCTGGAGCCTAAATACCTCCCTCTTCTAAGTCTAGTCTTGGAGCAAGGCTGCACTGGGGTTTTTTGCCATCAAGTTCCTTTCTGTGGAGAAAGTCAGATTTCGTATTCCTGGACTGGCTGTCAGGGATTATCAGCAAGTGTTAAATTCACATTCAAAATATTTGCAACAAACCCCTGTTTTTGAATGACATTTTGTCAAGGGTTTTTTAATTCTTGTCATCTTCAAGTGTATCTACAGATTGACCTGTCAGCTGTGAGGCAACTGCTCAAATGAATCATTGTGATTGTAGAGGAATTTCCACCAAAATGTTTTAAATAATTGCAGTTAGATTGAAGGGTGAATGACTAAAAATGATTGGAGAAGTTAGAAAGAAGCATTTGAATCTTTCCTCTCAATAGAAACAAAGGAAAAACACAGTAAGAGGTCATTCTTCTTTTGTGAAATGCTTCAGTTGCCTGCAGAGTTAAAAGGAAGCTTTTAGTCAGATCTGTTCATGATTAAAATATATTAGCAAGTCTGAACCACTTATGTATTAATTCAACAATTGTTTTTTTCTGCTCTGAATGGTATTTTACTCTTTCAAATATTTGTAAACAAGACATGTGCCCAGCACATTGAATCCAAATTCTTATGGTTGAAATATTGAAGGAAACCCAGTTAGAGACGTATCTCTGCAGAGCACTGAGGTGTCTGCCAGCAAACCTAATGTGCAGAGTCAGAAATCACTTCATGTAAGAATCACACAGCATGTCCATGGCTCTTTAACACTTCAGGACTAATTTCATACATTTGGTTGGCTATTCTTACACATCTCAGGGTGCAGGGAGAGCAGGGCAGCTCCCCTGGGGTCAGGAACCAGGGGACTCTCCATGGCAGTGGCAGTGATGCCTTGTGATGCCTGTATCAGCAGGGCAGGGACCAGGACCAACCACTGTCCCAGCCCAGAGTGCTGGGGACACCAGGGAGGCCATTCCTGGGCCCTGGGCACCTGCCTGGCTTGGTGGGTGTCTGCAGCTGGGATGGGAGCCCCCACGTGTGCCCAGCTCTGTGGCAGCCCTGGCTGGGAAGGGCAGGCCTGTGGGGAGTTGGCTGCTGGTCCTTCTGCTGGGGTGCTGGTGGCCCCAGGGGGGTGACAGGGGGTCCCCAATTGTCAGCAGGTGGAGGGGGGCTGGGAAGGGGCAGACAGGGCTGGGGGTGTCACACAACGGGGCTGGGTGACAGCACCTGAATGTCAGACTGTGTTAAAGGGGTTTTGTGTTATGACACACGTGGTATTTCACAGGTACAGAAAAAGCTGGAGGGAAAATCTGCAGTGGTCATCTCCCAGGAGAGACCAAAGGACAGCAATCAGCAGCACACAACCAGGACTGGCCTGTACCCAGCCTTCCCCTGCCCTCTTCAAGCTGCTGCAGTTGCAGAGTGCCTGTGCCCTGTCCAGGGAGCAGCTTGTCTATTGTATTTGCAGCATCCCCAGATGTAGGAAGGAATGATAAACCTGACTCCATGTTCTCAGAAGGCTAATTTCTTAATTTATGATACTATATTATATTAAAGAATGTTATATTAAACTATACTAAAGAATACAGAAAAGATACTTACAGAAGGCTAAAAGATAATAATGAAAACTCGTGACTCTCTCCAGAGTCTCGACACAGCTTGACCCTGATTGGCCAATGAGTCAAAACAACTCACAGCAGAATCCAATGAAACAACCAACTGTTGATAAACAATCTCCGAACACATTCCAAAGGAGCAAAACACAGGAGAAGCAAATCAGATAATTATTGTTTTCCTTTTCTCCGAGGCTTATCAGCTTCCCAGGAGACAAAGCCTGGGTGAAGGTATTTTTTCCAGAAAATGAGAATGCCACACTTGTCCAACATGATCTTGGAGCTGGCACCACAAACAAGGATCCCTGTTCCACCAGAAGGCTTCAAGCTAAAGTCTTGTAAGGCTGAGCTGCTGCCAGATGCATAATACACACACAAGCAAATATTCAAACAAAGAGCAATGAGCAACTTGAGGAATGTATAACCAATCTTCCCTCAGACATACATCAGTTTGCCTTTCAAACAGAAAGTAAAATAAAATAGCTTATTTCCATCTCTTAATTGTCCCGCTGCAATGAGGTAAACACAGAACATGTGTGTGTTCAGGAGGAGTAAGATGACCTCACAATATACATCCTCATATTCTTCATTCTTGCTATTAGTTTTTGTTAGAAATCTGGAAGTGTTCACAGAGCTGGAAATTAATATGACTCTGAATGTCTAGCTGTTTTATACAGAAAAGACTGATACTAAACCACCACTGTGCCATGTTAGATCCTTGCAGGGTCTATGAAGAGCTAGGAAACAACAGTGCAAACAAGAGTCCCAGGCAAGTATTTTGTAGTGCAGGACTGTTCCATAATATACTGATGTTTTTTCCTGTTTACTCATTAATAAAATGAGTAAAAACAGAGGCATGGCTGCTGCATGTATACCTAAGGAGTAGTGGCAGGCAAACATCACTTGGGCAGCATCCAGCAGTTTTACTTCCCTCCCAGGATGCTAATGTGGGTATGTAGGACATATTTATCTTTTATGTGTTCTCTAGTCCAGCCTGTCAGCTGCAACTCATGTTTTTCATCATTATGGCTGCAAAAACAATACTCACCATAGGAATGGTTGATGAAAATAAAGTTATTAATACAAATACATCACTCTTTCCAGTTAATTTACACCATTTAAATACAGCTGGGCCAAGGAGAACAAAAATCCAGCAGTCAATGTAACTTTTAGAACAACTGCAAGAGTTCTCATCTCCACTTGAAGGTACCATTCATTCAGTTCTGCAATGTTTTGTTCTCATCTGATACCCCTTTTCCTTTCACCTGTTATATTACCAAGGTTTTATGTATTTCTGGTGAGGAAAACAGCAGCTACACTGCTGTTTCTCATTCTACAAATGTTTTCATGGATGGAGTTGACATTAGCAAACACAGAATCCAACTGTATTTCTGGGACTAATTAAAAGAGTAGAGTGCTAATAGGAAGACTGGCTGGAAAAGAATGTGGGCCACACTGAGCAGGACTCACAGTAACTCCATATTTATGAGGTGACTATCTCCCTACTACATCTCTGCTCACTGCCACCCAGGCTCTGACTGGCCCTGAAATCAGCACTGATATCAGATAATTGTGTAATTTGATTTGTTTTAGCTTTTTGAGAACTGTGTTCTCAAACGGTTCCATGCTGAAAACCCCACAGTTCATACCTACTGCTAATCCCATCCTACACATACACTTAATTTATATTTATTAGTTGCTTTTTAAATTAATGGAAGTTCCTAAAACAAGTATATGAAAAAACTCAGTCTTTGTAGGATTATATATCCCCCTGCAATGACAAAACAAAAAGGAGACAAAGAAACAGAGAAACAAAAAAAAAAAAAACACTACCATGAATCTGCTCATATATTCCTTTGTTGTTTTATTGACATTACAGTTTAGAATACTTATTAGATTTCATTAGATTCTAAAATTTTACCCTGAACTGTGCTAAAAGTGCAATTCTCTTATTTCATGTAATGGAAGATTTAAAATATGTTGGTATGAAAGAACTGTAGTGGCATTACCAGGGTGTTTTTCTTAGGTACCATTCAGATATATGTCATAGTTACAAAACATTGCAATAAAATATACCAAAATAAACTCTTTAGCAATACCATAATGAAATATTTTGACATTATTGGGATGAAAAGAGAAACTTTCAAACACAAAAGTAAAAATAAATTGTTCTGAAACTCATAAGATACTAAAATCTCCTCCGACAAAGCATTTTCATTCACAAAAACCAGTTTTTGTCATAAAATTGTTCTGTTGCTTTTTTTCCCTTACTTTTTTATATGTTTTTTTTTTCAATAAGCCCTTGGGATTAATCACTTTGTAAAAAAAAAAAATAAAGAAAATCCTACATGTGGGCCCAAAAGTAATCCAGCTTTGTAGTTAATGTCTCTTTCCAAGGAATATAACTAAAAACATACAAATCCCTCTCTGTCTCTTTGTGCTCTGTGCTTTCACAGGTTCACCCTTTGCTAATTTTCTGAGCCAAGTTTATTCATAACCAAACAAATGGCAGTGACAGATGACATCCCAGAGACCACTTGATTTGCTAGGTCAGGATGGGCACCAGGCACCTTCCCCTCCCTGGCTCTCTCCAATTGTTGAATGTGTGTCCAAGCCCATGAAATGAGAAGTATTATAATGAAAAGTAGATATTTCATAGGTCAATTGTAGAGAGATAGAATGTAAGAGAATAGAGATACTGCAGAAAGCAATCTCATCCCTGAGGAGTTGCAGCTGTACTCATTACCAACGATTAAGAACAAACCTACCCTTAATAAACCACAGCTATTTCCAATAAAGATAAATGTTATAAAAGAGTAAATAGTCAACGAGAGAACAAGAGCTTGTTAGCTGTACTGTGAAGAAGAAAGAGTCAGTATTATGAAGAGCTACCCATAAAAAATCACCAAAAAAGTATAGTACTTTTACAATAAAATATTAACATCAAGTTAGTTTGGTGTAGTTGTTCAAAGTTGTAGCAATAGGGAATCTGCCCAAACAGAAGGAAACTAAACAGGTTCTAAAATCTTTCCACTGTTGCTATGCCCTTCCCTTTTTCCTAATGAAAGGAAGAATGAAAGCTATCTCCATACTGGAAACAAAACCTGTCAGAACTGATGTCTAGTTCTAATCACAGCTGTGCTGCACACTCACTGCTGTTCCTCTGGACAGTCTTCATACAATTTGCAACACTGGGTTGAATGCAGCTCCTGCTAGGATGGGGGTGAGTGGTGCTGATGGCTTTGCAGAGGCTGTGATGCAAAACTGGAGCAGGATGGAACCCTCAGCTCTCGACTCATCTCTCAGTGCCCACGTTGGCCTGGGCACACGGGAGAGGCTGCTCCGGTGGGAAGTGCTTTGCACAGAGAGTCTGTGTCTGACTGATGTCCATGCTTTGCCACTGAAGCCTAGAAAAATTGTCCTAATGTGCTCTAATGTTTTATTTCAGCTTTGTAACACAAAATATTTTTTTTGCTCTTCCATCATAATTCAATTAAAGGCAATAATACTAATTTTTGAGAAATGAAGTGCATTGGTGATGTTTTTTAACTTACCAACTCACATTTTTCTTGATTCTAAAGCATTTTGCTCAATAGTTGAAATAATTAAGAAAAGACTTATTGCTTCCTGTCCTCCATGGCAGAATGAGAATTGTTGCTGCAAGGTATCTTTTTTCATTATCAAAATAAGAGCAACGCAAACGACATTTGTATAAAATGACAGTACTTCAATAATAAGTTTGCCATTTTAAACATAAATTCATCCAGAAGGCAGATATTCTATAAGAGGAAAGTCAATATTTCTCCATATGTAGATCTGCCTTAAAACTACCCATACTTTTCCCAGGCCTGGAACAGTGCCTCATTTTGTAAGCAGATCCCTTAAAGCTGGTGCAGTCCCACAGCACATTGCCCCTTCCCAACTCTCACAGTGAATTGACTGGAAAGCTCACCAGGCAGAAAAGTTCACGTTCTTCTCTGACTTATTTTGTGTTTGTCACAGCCATGTAAGGTTTCCAGCTGTATCAGGGGTACTGGAGTACGTGTAAAAAATGCAGGAACATCATTTTTATGATACAACTCTTAATTCATACAGTGTGATTTTTGTTTCAGTCCTGTGGTGAATGTTGAGCAGGTGGAGCCAGCTGGCCAGGTGTAATCAATAGGGATGGAAAGGAAGACAGAGCTGCACCAAAATGCAGCTTTTTAGGTCCTTTGCTATTTTTGGTTGACCTCATTAGAATTTCTGCCTTACTCATTAAGGCTATGCTTCAGCAAAGCATGTAAGGCTATAGTTACAACAAACACTCATCTGAATGAATAAATTATATTATAGTTTAATACATGCTTTACTGTTTTCCTGAATGGATGTTTTAGCACTTTATTTTTATAATTAAAAGAAAAAAATGTCACAGAGGCAAACACAGTTATGTAATATCCCATTATTTTGCACAACTCAGACAATAAACTTAATCTTATCTACTATGCTAAATAACTTGGAGAAGTTCTTAGTCATCTAGTCAACACACCTTGAAATTTGAGGGTAATGCTTATTACAGATGCATAAAGCTCATTACTAATGAATAAATATTCATTTTACCTCACTTACTTTAAATTCATGTAATTCTTTATCCATTGTGCCTATTCATGTAAGGAATTTAAAATTTAGCTGATTTAGAATTATCCATTAGAAACAGAAAGGAGGCAAGAGAAGGGGGAGTACACATTTTTTGTACTGAGTTGGTTCAAATACAACTTGAAGGACTTAATTTCCAGTTTAGAAGAATAGCATTTGTTCTGGAATAAACTATGACATGTTTAGCACTGTAGTGGGTTTTAAAAACAAACCTATAAGGAAGCAATTAAGGTCTTTTCTGATGAGATTTATTCTGTAGAAGTAACGAAGAGCATAATTACTGGGGACAAACAGGAAAATTTTTACACTTCTTTAAGGCTCAGAACTCATCCACATCAGACAACTACAGTGTGGTATTGCTAACCTGGAAAAAAAGAAAGGGCAGAGAGCTTGGCTTCATCTTGTCACAAGTGAAAAATTAATAGTGATGCTAAGAATGTAGGGATGCTCTTAGTAGCTCAGAGCTCGATCTGGCTTTGCAGAATCCTCCAGCAGTGTGTCTCCAGCAATCACCAATAATCAATTTCTGGATGGGAGTCTTAAGAAACAGCAAACACAGCAATCTTCAAACACAGCAATCTTACTCCTTTCACCAGTCCAACAATGCTTGCCTTGTGAACGTGCAAAGCTAGGGTTTAGAAATTGGTTTAAATATTTTTAAGTCTTTATCTTTCAGCAGTCTGGTCTCACTTTGAAGCTGTCAGCGGGGGTCTTCACAGCTCCCCGTGACAATGAACTCTTCTGTATATCCTCATTAGTTTGTTTGGCCTGCAACTTCACATCAGAGTTCCCATAGTTCTTGAATTATGAGGAACAATCACCAGTTGCCTCTCTACCTTCTCAGTTTCACTTATGATTTTATGGTTCTGTCAAAAGCTCCCTACAGTGTCTCTTCTCTGAGCTGAGGAGTTCTTGTCTGTCTAATCCTTCCTCTGGGGGTTGCTCTGTAAATGTATTCATCATTATTGCTCTTCTCTGTACTTCTGTTATGTCCTTGCAGTGGCAGGGAGACAGAATTTCCCAGCAATAGCCAGGATTCATGTACATGAAGTGCCATTGCATTTTTCAGTTTCGTTCTTTATTTATTTGCAATAACTTATAAATATTCAATTTTTTTTCCTGTTGACTGTTGTTGACTCCTGAAATAACATTTTCACAAGCCCTGTTACTAGACCTCTGAAATCTCTTTCCTCAGATACAATGGATAGTTTAAAACATCTCACTTTAGAGGCAAAATTATGTTTTACATGGCTATCATCCTTTTTTACTTTTTCCACATTTAGTCATTTATCCTACTAAGATTTAATATGCCTGGTAGCTCAGTATTGGGAGTTTATTGGCAGAGTTATTAACAACTTTTTCAGCTCTAAAAGTCCTCTGCCCCATCAACAAATTTTGCTGTTTCACTTTTTAGTCTTTCTCCAGATAATTTTTGTATACATGTAGCAATAGTGGGCACAGTGTGAAACTATGAGACTTCTAGAGTGGTTTTTCCTGTATTGACAATACTGACTATTTATTCCTATCTTTTCTTTCCAATTTTTAAGTATTTATTTGTTCATGAGAGAATCTTGGAAAGAAACAATAATTTGATATCTTTGATGGGCTGTTGAAAGGTTTTTGAAGCACAAGTGTATGATAGCAAATGATTATTGATTCTTTAAAGGATCAGCAAGACCAAACTTCTTTCTATAAAATTCGCATTGATTTTTCTCAGGGATACCACATTTATCTATGTACTTTCTGTCTTCTACACTATATACTCTACTCATTTGTCTGATCACTAGTCCCCAAATCTCCATGGGAACCTTTTCCAAATTTTAATGTAGTGTAGTTTTGATTTTTCTTTTGCTACTCAGGCCATTTAAAGAGGAAGGTGAGAAACCACTTTTAGTTGAATGCTGTTTTTAAAATGTTCGAGACCCCTTAGAACTCTGACAACTCATTATTATGATGTCAGCTTTTCCTGCTTTTATCCTCTGAGATGGATCCTCCAAATGGCTTCCCCTAAAGATTCTATCATGTTCTCTTCAGGTATCAAATGTGCAAAGAACTGATCTTACTTCACCCAGCTTCTGCCATCAGGAACACTCAAGATACTTCTCAAGAGATAAGTACAATCCCTATTATAGCAAAGGAAAGCAAACTGAGAGGTGAAGGGCTGGCTTTAACAAAGGACTGACATCAGGACTGTGTGCATAAATATCTTGTCACCTCTTCAGTGATTTAACAGTAGCAAATTTGATATGAATGTCCCTTAACAGTTGAGCATGTCTTGAGCCTGGATGGATGCACACCCCCTCAATGGAGATGGAAACTGTTTCCTGACTCTCATTTTGATGTCATGATCATTAGGCTGTACTGCCTGGTTTCTGAGCCTACTTTAAAGGGTCTTTTTACAGTAATTAAAAAAACAAAGTCAGGATTTATTTGGGGTTTCCCCAGATTAAAAAGAATATATGAAAAAGTCCAAGATAGGAGCAATCCTATTGTTTCAGAAATAATTACAATCCCAAATCAGTCTCTGCATAAATGAGATTTAAATCACAGATTCAAAGAATATCCTCAGTTGGAAGGGACCCACAAGGATCCCCCAAGTCCAGCTCCTGACCCTGCACAGGGCAGGGCAGCCCAGGAATCACATCATCTGCCATAGTGCATTGTCCAAATGCTTCTTGGGCTGCCAGGCTGGTGCTGTGACCACTGCCCTGGGGAGCCTGTTCCAGGCCCAGCCACCCTCTGGGTGAGGAACCTTTCCCTGATACCCAACCTAAACTTCCCCTGACACAACTTCAGGCCATTCCCTCGGGTCCTGTCACTGTCACACAGAGCAGAGATCAGTGCCTGCCCCTCCTGCTCCCCTCACAAGGAAGCTGTGACTGCAGTGAGGTCTCCCCTTGGTCTCCTCCAGGCTGAACAGACCAAGGGCCCTCAACCCCTCCTCATATGGACTCTACTCCATCCTTGCTTCCCTCCTTTGGACATTTTTTAGGAGATAAATATCTTTCTCATATTGTGGCACCCAAACTTGCACACAGCACTGAAGGTAAGCCTGCACACTTGTCATGGTTTAACACTGGCACAATGGCAGTGCCCCCATGAGGATACCCTCTCCCTTGTTTCTGCTGTGAGATGTGACCAGGAATAAGCAAAGCAGGCTCCTACTTAGGAAAAAAATTTATTAACTAAACTACAAGGAAAAGGGAGAAACAAAAGAAACACACAAGGAAAATGAAAACTTCACAAATACATCTCCTCCTCCTCCCCACCAAATTCCCAATACAATACATCCCCCAAATCATCGACTCTCAGCCCGGCACCACCCTTCAGAATATTCAATCCTCAGTTCATCAAGGAGTCCTTCTTGTGCCAATGGTGACCTCTTCCTTTCATGTCCAGCACTCTCACCACTGGACACGGACCAGAGCTGCTTCTAGGGTCAGCTTTTAAGGAAACTTCATCCCACTCCAAAAAGGCACAGTCTCAACTTTGGGACATCTGTCCCCCCCATATTTTTCACCCCCTGGGGCCGAGGGGTACCTGCACCAAACCCTCTTGGTCCTGAGGCATTGCCTCCCCCTAGATGCAGTCCCTGTGTCACAAGGAACATGGTTCTGTCCATGGCTGTACAAAAAGAGTCCAGCAAAAGCCACTCCATCATCTCTTCCCACTAGGATTCTTCTCTATTCTTCCAACATCGCTCACTTGCCCAGACCTCTCTCACACTTGCACATTTCCTTCCTCATCTTCCACTCTATCTCTCTTCTAGGAAAGGTCAATGTTCTGTCCCCGCCTCATGGCTTTTCCCCTCCCACCACCCAGCCAGCAGCTGGGCCGGGGCAGAGACCCGAACTCTTTCCCACAGGAAACCCAAAAGGACCCTCCCAGGGGAGAGCTCTGCTTTTAACCCCGTGTTCTCAGAGGCGTGTCCATGTCCCAATGGCCACATTAGGTGCCAATATTAAAATCTGAGCACTAATTGGCCCGAGCACAGCATCCCAGAAAACATATTTCCTGTCAAACCACCACACACACTTCCTAACTCACATTGTAAATGAACACAGAGATGAGGGCAGTTTCAGTCAATCTTTTGTTATAAATTCCTGCTGTCTATGCCTTGTGCCTCAGCACTGTTCTTGTTTGCATACTAACTAATGAACACACCCCTCCTTTAAATTAGTGCTCCCTTGTCTGGTATAAACAGGCTGCAGCAATTCTGTACCTGGCAAGCAAGGAAAAGAGGAGAGGCTAAACAGGATTAGCAGAATATCAAAGCATCCTCTTTAATTACCTGCTACAATATGTTCATTTATTTTTGTCTCCAAGTAACTTTTTTAGCCATTCATACCTGATTGATCACATAAGAACAGGGCTGGGAGAGTCTATTCATTATCTTAAAGGTTGTTATAGTGACTGATATCATTAATCAGATTTTTAAGAGGAAAGGTATGAGGTTTTCCACCACCATTCAGAAAACTAATGCTCAAAGGCAAGTGCCACTCACACCAGCAGGCCAGCTAATCTAATTGATAATTGTCCTATTAATTTGGAATTGAATATTAACAGCCTGCAGCACTGGATCATCTTCATACCAGCCTCATTATATCAAGTCCTCATTCATTTGGAAGTATAACAAGTGCATAGTATTAATAACAAAATTAAATGGAAGGATGTAAATTGGAAAGAGATATTTATTATTAAGTGTTTACAGGAAAGAAATAAGCATTTTAGTTCCACTATCATTTAACTAAGGCTGCATAGGAGCACCTGAAGAAGTTACATGAATGCAAGATGATGATTTAGGAGTTGAAATTAAGGATTATTATTTACTTCAAAAGTAGGGAAGTAGAAATATGAATTGCGGTTCTTTTGTCAGCTGCAAAGGAGTCCCTGGGAGTGTTTCTAAATTACCACAGATGCATAGTGCTTTTCTGAATAGTGTCTGGGTCATTGTGAGCATCCTGCTTAGACTGTGGCATGGACAGCAGGATACAAGCAATTTTCGGGGATGCCAAGTTATTAGTTTCTACAGGCTTAGGCAAGGGAGAGTTTCTAGGACATTTTGCACAACTAACCTCTCTAGAGGTGCTCAGAGCAGAACTTCAGGCACTTAATAAATTTTACAGCTGAAAATTGAAGAGCTCTTGACCCTCTGCTACCCAAGCATTTCTTGCAGATTGCTGTCATGGACCTTGGTGTATAAATTCTTCCTGTGTTGCAGTTCAAGCATGGATTTGTAAGATTTTTTCTTTGAAGTCATGAGTGATTCTCTACTATAGTTTATGTTTCATATAGCATGTTAAAAATGTTAAACAAGCCAGTTGTAATGCAATATATAAAGAGAGAAAGCAAATATGTACCAATGCTCTTCTGTGTTGTTTCATAGACGTGAAATCAGTTATGGGTGTGGTCCATAATATTTTTTCTTTCAGTATGAGAAAACTTTTCTCCAAGGCAGCTCAGGTCTATTTATTTCTTTATTTATTTACTTGCTATTTGGCATCATGCTTCTGGTATGTTGTGTCCAGAGTAGTTTTTGTCCCACATTTTCAAAACAGATGGGTATGATTTGGCACAGCTGGGTTTATCCTACCAGTTACACAGTTTGGAATAATCTTGTCTGGGCTAGGGTAAAATGACTCATAGCTTCCCAAAATCATTTTTCACTGCTGTAAAATTAAAGACAATTGGTCCTGATTGGTAGTTTCTGCTCAAAAAAAAAAGCTTGATTTGAAGGAGCAAAACTGCTGCAGATAAAAACATGAGGGCCCATCTCAGAACTGCTTTATTTGAAAAACTTAGGTCTACATTTTGGTATATGGTAATTTTTTCTGTACTCACACAAAATGTACAAGCTCTCTACAGTGATGCTGTAGGATATACTGTGTAACTGGCTCAGTGCTAGAGAATAAATATTGAAAAAGAAATAATATAATGGTTTTAGAGTAAAACCAGGATCTGGACAAAATACTCTCTCCATCTTCATAAACAAAAGAGTGCAGTAACAAAAATTTGTTGAAGAAAATAAAGAAAACACCCTGTGAATTTCTAGACTTACACATATAGTAAGTCTATGAGCTAATATATGAGTTCTTGTGCAAGACTTTCTTAATTCCTCCCTGCTGCTGCTGCTGGGCTCTGGTGTCAGATTGGTAACTTTGGAGGGACAGGTTACCAAGTTCTGCAGAGACCAAGTCCAGGTGAAGCAGCCAGAGAGAGCCAGCCTGTGCTTAGGGATCATCAGAGCAGAGAGATATCCATGAACTAAATTCCACTCCCTGCTATTTCTTCAGAGGGGGAAGCAGGTTCCCAGCTGACACCAAGCAGAAAGGAAAAAGCTCCTACATGGTTTGCTGACAAGCTCCTGCTATGGAGGAGACACCACTTGTAATCAAATCCCTGCTTCTCAGTCCAGAATTAATTTTGCTGCACTTTCTTCAATGGAATTTGTTCAATCTTCCTCCAAAATAGAGACAGAATTCTGTCCTTCCTTTATGAATTAAGACAATAATTTCACCAGAAAAAAACAAAAAAAAAAAAAAAAAAAACCACCATTAAAAAAACCCCAAAACCCACCATGTTTTGGTAATGATACTACGATTCTATGATTTGTCACCAACTTTGCAACCAAATTACAAGTAACACCTTCTAAGGTCCCTGTCATCTACTCCAAAGAGTTTACCCATGTCTTTTCCATGTTTGACCCTAAGAAAGCACAATGTGACTGTCATTCATATAATTCTGAAATTTTATTGTGTTAATACAACACTGATTTCAAGACAGCTTCTATTTTGCCCTGCACTGCAGAAATCTGAGGAAGAGTAGCACTGCTGTGCATTGCTGTTTTTATACACCAGTAAATTCTTCTTCAGATCATCATGTTTAGTTGCTTTAAAATAGAAACAAACAATGCCACTTAGCATGAGTTGAGTTAGGTAATAAATGAGCTGAGTGCTGAAATGAAGGTTCCTTATTTGATTAAGGAACCTAAAGAAACCGGAATTCCATATTCATGAATCCATAATTTTTTTCCATCTATATCGAGTCAGCAGCTGCACATCAAAAGCTGAATCATGTTTACCAAAGGGAAGGAAAGAATCTACTGATATGTTGATACAACAAATCCACATCTTTCCTTTGCTATCTTGATTAAAAGGGGACCAGAATTTAAACCTTTATCTTAAGGTTTCTGGTAAATAATACTGGTTTAGATCATTCCCCTGTGTAAAGTGTGATCAACACTGTACAAAAACAAAAGACAAATTCTGTGATTTTTTGAAAGTGGAGGGATTGGAGTTCCCCCCCCCTGCACGCACACATTAAACTGGTGTTTCTCACCCTGGACTCCAGGATCAGCATTCTTACATGACCTCATGTCTATGTGAGGCTTGAGGCACTCTTAAATGAATCTTGGCAGTGGGACAGGGACCTCCCCCAGCAAGCCCCCTGGGCATCACAAACCTAGCATTCATTCCCTAGCCAGTTCTATCTGGAGCTGTATTTTTAATGCCATTTAAACCTCTAGTTATTTATATTGTGGGACTTATTAAAAAAAATAATCCAGGCCTTCCTTAACCACATGACTTTTTCCCAGAAAATATTGCAATAATTTACAGTGGAGAAGAAAGAAATCTGGTATTCTGAAATCTCATCAAGTCACACACCCTTGCTTTCACACAAATCTCCATTTTTATACATTACCAGATGTGTAAAAGAAAACTCTCAGAAATTTCCTTATGTATACAACTCTTGGGGCTGATATGGGCTGTTATTATGATTTATTTGCTATTTGCTGTGCACTGGCAGATGTTTGAGTATTTGCAAACAAGATGGATGGTGTTACCATTGTGTGACCTTGCAGCCTACTTACTAATGAGGTAACACAGGCAAGCAGGGACCCCAGAATAATGATGTGCTTGCAGACTTGGGCTACTACTGAGTTATTTGTATTATTGCTTGAAGAGGCATAGGTGTTAATTATCCAATTAGTACCAATTAGTAACTCAGCTGAATTGGAGGTGGTGCTGTAAAATTGTCAAAATTACTTCCTGGGGCAAGCTTCCACCTGAGAAGAAATTAGATTTTTCAATGCTTTTCTAGCAGGAAGTCAAGAAACAACTGCTAAGCTAAGTGACATGTTAATACAAGTACAGTGTATTTTAACCTATCTTCATTTTTATCTTTGTCTTTGATTTAGTGGATTTACTTTTTAGGTAGGTTGCAAATACAGCTCATCAGAGCACAGCCCATATCAGCCCCAAGAGCTAGAAAGAAAGTAATCACTTCTCCTGAACAGTTCAGTAATGCTTGAGTAAACCAGACTTGAAATTAGTAGGGGTATGAAAGAAGTTTTAGTTGTGCTGGATGATGGGACAAGATAAAGATGTAATATTTTTATATGCTTTGTTATTAATTGATCCACATCTTAGATTACAGTAGTCTCATGACTGTTTGTAAGGTCTCAGGTATGAGCCTAATGCAAAATATCAGAAAGCTACCCAGCAAATCTAAGATGTATAAAAGAAATATTAAAAAGTTTAAAATAACTCTTTAAAGTGTGATTAGCTACTGAAACAATGGTCACTCTGTTTCAAACCTGTTACTTCTCTTTCAGTATGTTAAAAAATTAGGTAAATTCAGATCTTTCTACAGCAATAGTTACCGTTACCTGCCATTATTCACAGAGTAATGCAAGGTACAGTTCAACCTTTATTTGCCAACAGGAATTAGTGATAGTGCCAGTGAGCAATTGAAGTCAAAATGTGATCAATAGATAACAAAACTCCCCACCTTGTTGAACTATAAGTATATTTTTGAAGCAGTTTTTTTTCTTTTTAAAGTTGACCATATTTTCTTACATTGCGTATGAGCTGCAGGGATGGGAACAAAACCAGTTTTGATTTGGTAATTGAGATTTTTTTTCCTAGTCTTGATATAACTGTGTATAAAGTCTTCATAACACATTCCTTAAATTGTTTCTTTCTCCAATAAACTGGTCCTTCAGGTTACCATTTTGATGAAAGAGTAGGGAGCCAGGGCACCAA
Organism: Agelaius phoeniceus; assembly: GCF_051311805.1. Lineage (NCBI taxonomy): Eukaryota > Metazoa > Chordata > Aves > Passeriformes > Icteridae > Agelaius > Agelaius phoeniceus. The sequence goes on along the minus strand of NC_135266.1, from coordinate 10,254,937 downwards.
GTTCTATGGATGAAGGGCCAAGACTTTCCCTCTGGAAGCTCGAGAATCCATTGCTTGTTTATGCAGTAATTGCCTCAATATAAAATTCATCTCTCAGCATCCTGTGCTGTCAAGATCAAATAGATATTTATAGATTCAGGGTTTTTTAGTAGTTTAATCAAATTAAAAAGTAAAAGGTGCTGTTAGATGAAGGCAATGGCATGCATAGTGAAGCACCTTACTATGTATAAACTTGTGCATTTCTAGCTAATCAATTACATGGTGCTTTTGCCTTTTATCTCTGACTGTTAATGACTGCCATATTAAATAAAGTCTTAAATAGCCTGCTAGGATGCTCCCTGGTCTCTAGAAGGCAGACTGAGTGTCTGCCAGCTCCTTTGCTATAACATCTTAAGGTCTTTAACTGTCTGAACAGCTGGATGATTGCATATAGCACTGGCAGGCAGCCACTCCCCCCTCCAAACCCCAATTAAAGCCGCCGTCGCAGAGCTAAGAAAGCACAAGCTGCACTTTTATTTTATGCAACAATCGATGGCAGTCGTTTTTTAAAATGATATAGCACTCTAGTTTTGCATATGGCTCAACAAACACCCTTCTGTTTGCAACTGGCTAATGATCTGCCAACAAGCCTCCCCAATGCTTTTGCCATTTGAAATTATTCGCCAGGCAGTTGACACAAAAACTCTTCAGTCTGGAGGCTCTGTGCAGAAATTTCTTCCAGCAACCCATGTTTGAAATTTCAGCCACATTTATTGGTTAGAATTGAAAGCAGAGGCCACATGGTTATTTTTTTGTTTCTTAGTAGGAAAAGTACAGCTCTTGGAGGGAGAGGCATCTTTGGGGGATGATTCAACCAACCCTGTATTAGTTTGGGATGAATCACCCTCTGCCTATTGACTACAGAAGGAGCCTCAATGATTGACTAACCTAGGCACTTAAATTTCAAACTAAAGTAAGGTGGTTCCCACTCTCAATATATACTTTTGGCAGACAGTGATATACAACTTGTTATGGTAGAGCTGTTAATGGACATACTGTTATATAGAATACCACTTTAGTAAGTCTGAATATCACTGAGCTAATCCAAAATTTGACTAAAAACCGCAAACCAACAGTGGTCTTAAGTTCTGTCTCAATCAATAATAACATTTAAACTACATCTGAATATGATGAACAGTTAATATTTATATATTCCTTTGCTTTACCTTTATTTTTATAAGCTCTGCTTTCTTATCTGTTCTTGACACTGCATGAGTCATATTCTAACCCAAGTTAACAAAGTTTTATTTAGCAGAAAAATTTCTACAGCCTGCAATGCTATTCTCTTTATATATATATGTATATATATATGACTGCGCATGTCTCTATGCCCAAATCGCTTCCTTCACCACCTTGTGTTGGCAAAATTTAATATTAAAGGACCTTCATATTGGTAAATCTGAAGTGTCTTTCTTTTGCCTAAGTAATTAAGCTGGCATCCTTCTAAAGAACCCTATTCAAATAAATCAGAGATTACTTGTTAGAGGATACATTCTCTTTTTTGAACAGGTAGAAATGACTATTTAGTAATGAAATTTAAAATGCTTCCCACTGCCTTTTGTTGGAGCAGGTACATTCCTCTGTGACACATTGCTTATCATCACTGCTTCAACTTCACTGCTTTCTAGTAGGGCATGAAAAACTGCTGCAGTGTATGGAACTTCTGCATTGTGCTGATGTAATGGGCTGCTCTAACCCAGCATAGCCAGGATCAAGCAAGAGGGAGTGGAAGTTCTGCTCTCTAAAATCACCGTGTGCCATCTCAGCTGATTGTGTGATGATGGCTGTCCTGGCCTGAGGCAAGAGACAGTAGTAGCCATTTTGTGGGAATTCCAGTATCCCAGGATAACCTAGAATTACCTCCATAAAGTTTTTAAGGGCATAAGATATTTAAATACATATATCTTATGAAAGAAAAAAATACATTTTTTTTATTATGACTCGTATTACTTTTTTTTTTTTTTTTCTTACAAAGCATTGAGGTAAGCAATAAAACATTTCTGCAAAGCAACCCATCTGTGCCTTGTACTTTATGGGCTAAGAATATGGACATTGTTTCTGCTTTGTAATAATTAGTAAGTCTGATTCATTGAATTCTGCTTTTTGACACCCTGGAGAGACCTCACTTTGATGGTTTGCTGTACTTGTTCAGGAAAAGTTTCTCTAATGGTTTATAGTGCCAAACTGACCTATATATTGTGTTTATTTTCCTATCTGTCTGGTATGGTACTAACTCACATCATTTATACCCTTTATAGCTCTCTCTGTCTTTGGAGAAAGATACAGTTGCTTGCCTTTGACTTTTTTTCCCCCATTCTTTTATTGAAAAACATTCTCTATGAATAAAGTAATGATTCAGTCTTTCAAGATTAGTTGTAAATCCATCCTATAACAACACATCTTCCTATAATTAACTCTGTGGCTAAACCTCCCCCTAAAAATATTTCAAAGGAATTTTCCATGCCTTATGTGTGATGAGTGACCAACCCTTTGGAAGTGAAAAGTTTAACCAAGTTTATGTCATCTGTTTTTGAATATTGATATATTATAAGACACTTAAATAATGACAGTGATTAGCAGAAAATGAACATGGAAACGAAAGTTTTTCATGTAAAGAGACTTCAGTGAAACATCTTTTACATTCAAAAAACAATTTAAGTTACCAGTGAGGAAGAGGAAAACTCAGATTTTTCATTCCATAAGGGAGTTTTATCCTTCAAAAAGTCCTTAAATGCTAAAAAAAATGAAAAATCCAACAAAAAAACCTGAAAAAACCCCAGTGTTAGAAGATTCCTATGGTAACAAGTGTAAATAAATATTTTTATAACATTAAAAATTTTAATTTAACTACTTTTACATTTATTTAGTTATATAATTCTATTTTATTCCGTATTATTATTATGACTAGAAGTATATTATATCAACTGACAAATAAAGGGTCTAATTTATTCCATTAGATGATGACACTAGCAGATTCAGAGGGACATCAATTTCCATGCCAAAACACATTTACTTTGTGTCTGTTTAGCATTCATTCTGCTTCTGTTCAGAACAGCATTTCCCAAACTATTATCCTATTGGATCAAAATGTGCAAGGAAATTCCACAAGAGCAACGTTTAGGATGGATTCATTCTCTCTGAGACAACTATCATGAGATACAGAAGGGGTAGTTCAGACCTCCATCACCAGGTGAAAATGAGGACTTGAGAGAAGGAAAGACAATATGAAAATATTATAGATGTTCTTCCAAACCTCAGGAGAGGGACACATTTTGGACAAATGTTTGAAGAGTGGGTGTGGGATGCTGAGCTGGAATGCTTTCTGTTAACCATCTCTAATTTCATTTCCTACCTCGCATTGTGATCCAGGAAGTCTGTTCTCCAGCATGAGTCATTTTGTCACATTCCAGATCTGAAATGAATAAAGCTATTAACATTTATAGTTGCTGTAGTTTTGCCATATTTTGCAAATGTCTATTCTTTTTTCATCTGTTGTCATTGTGAGGAATAACAGCTGACAGTGTAAGTATATATGCACATTGCCAGTGTACAGAAAAATAAAAGTGACCTTTAGTCATTTCATAATAAGAGCTCATTCCAGTTTAAGATTTGTTAAAATGTGATTTAATCAGAGCAGAGGCTCAGAAAGAGTGCTTCATTATGACTGCTGCAGTGAAGATGAGTTGCCTAAGTTAAGAGAGCCATTCCATAAAGGCTTATGAATGATATTGACTTTATGGAATTTTGGCTGGATCTGAGCATCAGAAGCTTAAGTGTTTGTTTGATCCAAATCATGGGAAAGCTGCTCCAGGAAGGCATTGTGGCTGGTGCAAGAAAAATAGGAACTAAGCTGGCCTAACCAGCCAGCTTCAGAAGAAGTTATCTAAGAAAGATTCATTCTTAGAAGTGGGAAACTGCATGAAAAGCCAAGACCAATGTCACTCATTTATGATTAACCTTCCCAACTATACAAATATATAAATACATGTATATTCAATTAGGTAAGTAACTGTAGTAATTAACTTTTAACAATATTATCATGATACTATGAATAATATTAGAAAGCTTGGTGCTTTGGAGATATCAGCTGAAGCACACTCCTATATCTGCATGACACCTCCTGCCATAAGCCTCCTGCTGCTGCACTAATAAAACCTCAAAAGCAACCAACCAACCAACAAACCCCAGAGAAAAATAAAAAGAAAAATTGATAATTGAACAAAGTACAAATACTTGTTTGTATCAACAGTTTTTGTTTATAAAAACCTTATATTTTAGCATTGGAGGCATGCATATGGCTGCTGGAAAAAATTATTTAGGTTGGCATGTTCATACCTATCAACTGTTTCTAATTCATTTTTGAACCTACAGAAAGGTAGGCAATTACATAGCAGTGAATAGTGAATATTCCTTAACTGGATCCAAATGTCTTTATGCCTTCCAGACAAAAGGGATCATGGACACTACTTCTGTTTCCATAACAAAAGATAAACTTGCACAAATGCATTTTCCAACCAGTCAGAATACTTCCTTATAGCAAGCATTAATTTCAAAAATTGGGCTGACTCAATACATACATCTTGTTTTAAAAATCACATCACAAAAAGGGGAGTTGCTTTATGTGGTCAAATGCTAGTCAGGCCTCTGTTTTTATTCCTGTATTGCCTAAACTCTCTGGAACCTGCTTTAGGGTCTCATTTCCATATCTTTGGCCATAAGAATACCATTTTTTCCAGGAGAGTGTCTGTGCCAAGAGGGACTAATGTACTTCCAGATGACAAGGGTAAAATGTACCTGCTCTACACAAACATTGCACCTATATCATGGAGATAAAAATGGTCCCAGCAAGGGCAAGGTAGCAGCACAGCATCTGGGGTGCCCCATTATAAATGAATGCTTCTTAGGACCTGAAAAAGTTAGAACAAGAAAGAAGGAATGTTTATTGTTTAATGAGTGATTTTATTTACAGGGTGAAAATATCCTTTATTTATGTCAGTATTTTGATATTCTGCTAAAATCAGTACAAAACATTTCTATTCCTGCCATATTTTAGGCAGGTCTTAGGTAGTGTCTTAGATACTAGAATCAGTAAATGAATTTTGTATAGCAAGATGAATTATGTATAGCAAGATGCTCTGCCTGGAATGGGGTAAAATAACTCAAACAAAGCTGAATTGCAAAGCTACCAGTGGTGGGTGGAGAAGGGGGCATCATGCTGCTTTTGGTGTTGAATAATGCTGAAGACAGCCTGACTCATCAATCCCAAAATTAAACATCCTCATAGTGAGGTGGAGATGTAATTGACTTGGTAATGTATCCAACAAAGCAGCAAACAAGTGACACTACCAATAATTTATCTAAAGCTGCCGAGCTGACACAGCTGGTCTGGAGACATCTGACAGTCAAACACTTTATGCCATAAAAGCTCAGCAACATTTTTTAATGGCAGGGTCTTCTAACACACTCTTTTGTGGACTGCTATGGAAATTCCTGCTTGGAGTGAGGATGCCCCTCAAGGTTACTCCTCAAGACTGAGTGGAAGAGACTTGCCTAGTGTTGATGGTATGTAGGAAACATCAATCTCTACTTCATATTTTTTTTTTCTAGCTTTGATTTAATTGTCTTAATATAATTTCTTCAATACTGGTTCCTAATGCACTGCCAGCAGTTATATACTGTGTAGTAAGGAGTTCTGATTAAGGTCTGTTAGTCTAATTTTTATAATAATAAATCATTTATATTTGTATAAATATAGTTAGTTTGTCATCCATAATCGAGAGACAAAGTTGTATAGAGGCTCAATTACACATTTATAATCCTTTGGACTCCAAGAGTTGACAAAGTCTGGAGCTGAGACTGGATCCATCTTCACCTAGACTCTCAAAGCAAGATCTTTTCTGCCCTTCCTAACACAGTGGGAGGACTTCCTAAAAATCTTTGAAGCTCCCATTGAGCCTATGAGAATATGTTAACTAAATTCCTTCCTACAGCTGTGAGTGGGTATTAACTGCACACCCTCCCTCAGTGAACTTTTGTGGAGCCACTTACAGTCAGTGAGTTCAGCTGACAGAGGTAATTGGTGCTGGTATTCTGCCACTCCATATTATGCCTTTAGTCAATCACAGTGTCCTGAATGCTGCAAATAAAGCCACAAGTCACAGCAGCTGCTGTGACAATGAGGGGATGTGCCTGCTCTCCCTCCTATGGACGTCATGCTGAATAACCTCATCATCCAGACTAACAGGGTGGGGTCTTTCCATCACTGCCAGCTTCTCTTAGCAGCTCTGTCTGTTCCCAGAAGTGTATCATAACCAGGGTGTTATTAAGATAGATTAATCTTTCACCATCTTTACATTACTGCTATCAAACTGTAAGTAGTCCTAACCACTTTATTTCCTAGGCAGTCCTCTGAAGTCTGCTAGACAGAAAACTTCACAAAATACAAAGCTAATAAAATGGATTGAGTCCCTCCTGGGGGTTTTTGTGATCTGTCAAAATTCAGTAAATGCAGATGATGGATGATGAATCCAAAGCTAGAAAAGGTTTGCAGAAGGAAAAAGTGGTATATTTATTTAGCAAAGATAGAAATGTTAATGAATTTTGCTGCATGGAAGCACTATCTACCATGGGTGGTTAGGGCTCAGGCTTGCACAACTAAAAGTGATAAATGAGACCCAGCTACAAAATAATTGTTGGGTTATGAGTGTCCCTAGAATCCTTGTATGGGTTTGACAATTTTAAATCTATCTCAATTTCTTATTAAATAATGTATATACTTGAGAAGGGAGAGAGTAAACCCACACAAAAGTCTTTGAATAGGGCTATTCTTACTTGTTATATGTGAGAATGAACTCACTGCTTTCATAGAAGCTGTAACAAATTCAACCATGACTGTTCCATTTATACACAACTTTCCTTGATCAGTCTAAACCTCAGATTTTCTGTACATGTAGGGTACAGAAACCTTAATGATCTTTCAGTGGAAGTATCAAAGAACTGATTCCTTTGTAAGGCCACAAGTGGATTTTTATTGCTATCACTCCCATATCTACTGCTACCAATCAGTGAGTGGCTTAACCAAATACAAACAAATACCTGCTGGGGTTGACTAGAGAGAATAGGAAAGTTGTAGAGATGTGGCAAGGCTGTGTTAGCTGCTTTATGCCAATTAGTACTGTAATCATTGAATATTCATTGTATAGGTCTGCACAATATTTCTAGACTTTTGAAATCTGATTTTTCTTTAAATGATCCATATATGCTATTGGAAGAATGCTAGCTACTGGAAGAATTGCTATTGGAAGAATCCTAGCTTTAATTTAAAAAAAACTCTGAAACAATTATCACCTTTCCTAACACTTTCTGCCATTTCTGAGGCAGTAGTGTTTTGGCTTTCATGTGATTTTGAAAAACAAAGTTAAACTGCATCTTTCATCTCATGAGAGAATCTGGTTGTTGATGACGGTATTATTTGTCTATTTCAAATATAAAGTTTTGGGGTTTTTTCCAGTGAAGCCTGGTCTAGTTTTAAAATGGTGTACCTTTTGATGTGCTCTCCTAAAAGTGCTTTTGAGTACTGCTAGAGCTGGAGAACCCCTCATCCCTGGGGTATTGATCTGGCAGGAAGCATAATGCCTTCTAATGCCACTTGTGAGACTATGGTTTGTAATTTTTATATCTGTTTGACTTAACATGTTAGAGCAGGAGAAGGATCCAAGTCAAGCTAAAAGACTGCATTACTGGTAAATATGAGCTGCAGAGCCAATACAGCCTGGATCTCTTCACAAACATTATGCTGTTTCCTGGCTTTGAGATCCGATGGGAAATTCAGAGACATGGCATGAGCAGAAAGCTTTCTAAGATTTAAATGTATGTGTCTTATCCTGCAGAGAGTGAACTCATTTGCAGTAAATGAAAGCCCACTGGCAGAGAAATGACATTACAGTCTGTTTGCTATGGTGTGCCACCTTGGCAAATAAAACCCCTCCACAGGACAGTCTCCTCCTAAGCCAACCCCATCACAGAATTCAGGCACTTACTCACTTATCTCTCCCAATTATTAATTTTTAAAATTAAGACTTGCATTTTTAGTGACAGCATGTATCCCTTATATGAAGCTTTTTTTGTACTGACATCTCTAGCCTCAATCCATAATGTGAATAGAGTCAAATTTATTAATTCTTTGTTATTTAACAGCTGTGCTATGGTTCTCAAGCTCCTTCAAGTGAAGCCACATTCATTTGTCAAAACTGGGACTGAGTAAATTAAAATAGAAAATAGTTAACAGCTGAGACCAGAAAAAACCTCAGTCTTTCCTGTGCCCTTCTCATGATGTGTACCATAGTCATGTTTTGTTAAACTAAAAAACTGCTTCAACTTCACCTTTCTGTCTCCACGACCTAGAGACAATGAGAGTCAGCATCTTGACATTTCCATATTTAAAATTCTTAGCACATACTGGAAAGAAACGTTTTTCCTCTCTGGTTAATGAACAATGGGACAGAAAATTAGAGAGACTGTAAGCATTATGACTAACAGAAATAAGAGAAATGTATTTTTAAAAACACTAGGAAAACAGAATGAATTTTCTGTACATTTTGTGGTTGAATTTTGATCCAGTTTATCCAATCCTCTAAATAAATACATTGCTTTGGATCATTATCCACTTGGGAGAATGCCATAAAAATGTAGCACTAGTTGACTTACAGAAAGGAAAATATTACAAATTATAAATTGAGCACAGCTGGGCAATATCCTAGTGGGAGCAATTATTTTGGCATTATAAAATGCAGGAGATTACAAACCCTGAAATGAAGAAAAACAATGACCTTTCTTCACCAGAAAAGTCTTGCTCAGTAAGTCTTGCTGAGAGATGGGTGGTAACACAAATTGATATATCACATTGCAAAACACCATCATTAATGTGAATGACACTTTAGACTTCAGGGAATCAGGTAGTGGTAAAGGTGTTTTGTCCTGTAGAAGATGGTAATTGAGACTGGAGCTTTGAATGAATATTTTGCTCCAGGCATCACCTTTATAAGTACAATTTCCTCATCATACAACCTCTCACACACCTCTTTCATGCTTTCAATCACAGCCATCAGAGACTAGCAATGGTGTCAAGGGGGATACATAATGAGCTTATAATCTGATATCTACCAATATGCATTTAAATAGTTTCCTATCTTTAGCAAATATATATATATATATATATATTTCAATTGTTAATCTTTTTTCTTCTTTATTTTGTAAATTATTAAGTAGGATGAAAAATAGTGTAATAAGTGCTGGTTATGGTGATTTAATGTCACTATTCTAGTTAAACTAGTGTTACTAAAAACCCACCATATCAAAGGCCAAGCATGACTGCATACAGCACTGTCATTTCCTGTCTGTAGTGTGTGCTTCCATTTATTCATAGAGTATCTCAGATTGCCTCCATAGATGTATTCCAGCAAAATACAGTAGAGATGTGAGTACTTAGGCTATTTGTGTTGCTTCTCATTTTTTCAATAATCTCTACTTTGACATAGCTTGGATAAGAACTAATTCACTTCTAAGTGTATTACTTAAAAATGAACAGAGATTGATGGAAACTCTCACAAAAATTCTAGTTTAATACTGGAGATGAAAACCTTAATCAAGAGGAAATATTACTCTATGGTTCATAGACATGGAAAAAAATCTCAAATATCTTGAATCTTAAGCAATATTTGGTACACAACATGCAATCCTCCTAAGACCTGACAGATAATGAATTTCAGCCCTGGGTAATAGGCCAATCTACCTGCTTTTTGTCATTGCCTGGAAGGCTAAATGCCAAAATACAGTATGTCTGAATGCTCTTTGGATAGCAATCCTTATCAAGTATCACACGTTTGGATACAGGAAATTATTCCAGGCTAGAAATGCACTATAAACCAGACATAGATAAAATATTTCTACACCCTCACAGGGGCTTGAAGAGTAAGTCATGATGGGAATGACACTTCTTAGGTGGGGAGTGTGTGTATGTATGTGTAATAATCTAGTGAAATTGGCAAGTAATTAATTGAAAGAGTTGTTTTATATCCCTTTTCAAACCAAGTTGTTTTGTAGCAAATGTTCCCATGGCTCAGGAAGAGGTACCAGAGATCACCTCTAAGGTAGATCTTCCTGGCAATGTTCTACAAACTCCATGGTCTGCAGAGTCCAGTAATGAGTCCTGAGATGAAACATGGAGTATGCAGTAAGTATGTAGAGTCTGTGGCTGGAACTGCTGTAAGATTTTAATATTTTAAAATATAAATTCGGTGATACTGTATGCCACCTTTCAGAGTTTTTTGAATGCTGCTGCCACTAAAGTAGATGTTTTAGTAGACACTTTTGGCATTTCTATGCCTTTAATTTTCATTCTCATTTCCAACCTTTCCTTGTAATGTCCTGCTCAGAGCCAGCTCCCAGGCAGTAGATTGAAGCTTCCAATAGAAGCTGCAAGCAGAGGAACTAGGGACAAAAAGGATTTCCTGTATTTCATTCTCAAATAACTATTAAACATTAATATAAGAAATAAAGGAAGAAAAAAATCACTGAATTCTTTAATGCAGGGCAGAGTTTCTGATGCTGAAGGGTGGGAAATCCATTACATAGCATGTCTAGACACTTTCAGGCAGTGAGTTTCTCTGTGCAGGATAGACTGAATTCTATATCCAGAGTCAGATGCTTTCACATTTTGGGTCTTACTTCTTTGCCTTTTGTCCCATTAAACCTGTCATAAAAGTGTGTCATGGTTTAACATCACAATGAACTTCTCTTGCTGAGAGCCTGGCTAGCAACAAGGGTTTTTTGCTATAGTGCTTCCTAAAACATTCAACTCAAATTTACATACAACAATTTAAAGGTATTTCCATTTCCTTCACCCCTGGTAGCTTTGGATCAGGCTGTCACAATTAATTGCTAAACAGCAAGAACAGTTATAAATTTGACCTAATGCATTCAAATCAAATCTGCTGTTATCTCAAACCCCTCTGGCCCCGTGTTGGGCACCCAAAAGGTTTAAAGCAGCTTGTAACACAGCCCCACACAGCCATTTGCTCACTCTCCTCTGGCTGGAAGGGGGAGAGAATTAGTGTAAAAGTGAGGAAACTCATGGGAGACTCACAGGCAAAAGCCACACATGCAAGCAAAGAAAAGAAGGAAATTCATTCCCACTTCCCATGGGCAGGCAGGGCTCAGCCATCCCTAGGACAGCCTGGCTCCATTAGGTGTAGGAAGACAAAATCTATCACTCCAAATGCTTTCCCCTTCCTCCTTCTTCCCCCAGCTCCATAAAGGCCTGGACTCCGTGCTGGAACTGTAACTAAAACATCCCTGTAAATATCAAAACTGTTTTCAGCACAATCCAAAACAACCCCATAAAAGCTACTGTGAAGAAAATTAACTCTCTCACTTCCAAAACCACCTCAAAGCCACAGCCTGAATATTCCCATGAAATGTATCCTCCTGTCTCTTCCTTCAGTAAACTTCAGTCAATTCATGTGGATGTTTGTGGACCAAGTGCAGTGTAGGGCAGAAGGGACTTTAGAATAGGAAACTGCTCCTACAAACCTTCAAAAAGGACTGCCCCATATCCTTTGGTTGCTTTTCCTTGGAACAGACACAAGTGGGCTTGTGTTTCCCAGTGTTAGCACACAGGCTGACAAGGTTAGCATGTACTGCTGAGCCTTTCCTCTTGCCCAGGGAGTTGAACTTATTCTGCTTCTGATGCCAAATACAGCACTTATAAGGCTGGAGCTGGAGAAGGAAGACTGCTGGAGGAATGGGAACAGGGACAGAAAAGGGCACAGAAGTTTGGACTCATCTTTCCACATGTCTCCTGTTCAGAGGGGTTGTGGTAAAATAACACCTTTGGAGGGGAATAAAAACAACAAAAAAAAGGAAGCTGATTCCTCTGTGTTATGTTTGCTTTTTTTTTAATTTATTCATTCTCACTTTTTCTCCCTCCCTCCCCACAGGAAGGATGAAAGGAGAAAACAGCTGGACCATGCAATTACTTGTGTCCTGTCTTTTGGCATGGCAGGACCTCTCCCTTGCTCTCAAAGTAGATTTTGGATTTTATGAGAGCCTTTGGCAATCACCAGCTCTGTCCCTGAGGCCCAGAGCAAAATCTGCAAATGACTTTCAACTTTGGCTCCTGCAAAATTTTGAAGGTGCCTTTAGTGATTTGTCCTACACTTTTTCACAGGAATGGGGTAATATTGTAGAAGGATGAAAGAAGCAAATTATTTAATAGAAAAGGGTGAAAAAAGGTCCAAAATAAGTTCAACCCAGTTCAGGGGCAAGACAAGGATTTCTAACTTAAGTGTACTGAATCTCTTTGAGCTACTCAGAGAATTTGTTTGGCTGTGCTGACAGTCTTTAGAAAGATTGGATTATACTCCATGTTTCCTAACAGTATGATGCCTAACATATTTCACTAAGCACACTCAATGCAACTAATTTTAATAATAGCTTTTATGAACACCACGGTTCTTATTCATGTTTACATCAATGAACTGATAGAAATCATGACAACAGTGACTACAGTTAAACTAGCTTGTGTGCTTCAGATGACTGGAGGCCCTGGAAGTGGCTTAAATTTCTCCCTAATACTGTGGAAAAAAGAAACTTTTGTTATCTGCCAAAAGATACGACACTGGTTGTTTGTCTGACTGATCAAATGCATTGCAATCTTGATTCTTTTTAGTATCTTTCTTTTCCTTCCTTCCTTCCTTCCTTCCTTCCTTCCTTCCTTCCTTCCTTCCTTCCTTCCTTCCTTCCTTCCTTCCTTCCTTCCTTCCTTCCTTCCTTCCTTCCTTCCTTCCTTCCTTCCTTCCTTCTCTCTTTCTCTCTTTCTCTCTTCCTTCCTCCCTTCCCCAGTGTAAAGTCTGTAAAGAAGAAAGTGGGAATAGAAGAATACTTTTTTGGAAAAATAATTATGAACATTATTTTGCTTATTTTTATAATTCCTGGTTTTACTGCATAGAAGATAGTGCATACATAGACATACTTTTCTGGGTAACTGCTTCTCTTAGCAAACTCTTCATTGCTGATTAGTCCATTCTATTTTCTGTTCTGTGAACTGAAGGTGAATGTGTGGAAGAGATAGAATATGCCTTTTCTTTTTCTGGGTGTGGAGACCAGCTGCAATGCTGCTTCCTAATAACACACAGAGAGTCCTCTAAATCACCTACAGTAACCCAGCAAGTATCAAAAGCAGTGAATTTCCCACTCATATAACATTGTGCTGTTTCCAGAAATTCTTTATACTGGAAAGCTGAGACCAGATGGGATCTAATGGCACAACTGTAGAGCAGGGAAGAACTGAAATCCCAGCTCTGTCTGGGTGACATTGGTTACCATGATCTGTTCATGCAGGCAGGGCTGACACAAGGCAGTGCTAGAGGAAGATGTGAGCTGAGGGCAGGGAACCTCTGGAGCTCTGTGTGCATCCCAGTGAGCAGCTGTGTGACTTGAGGTGTGTCTGCTGGGCAGGTAAGTACCAGAGGCAATATTATCCCAGGGCAGGTTTCATTGCTTTCTGAGAGGCTTTTGCTGGCTAACACAGTGATGTGTCTGCTTGGATCTGAGCCACAGTGAGGGGACATGGAATTCCTTAAGCCATCATGGGGAGGGTATTGTAGGTGCAGTGGTAGCGTGTGCACACTTCAGTGGGTTAAGTACCAATTTACAACAATATTAGCTGGGATCTTTTTCCATTTTTCAACCCAGGCAACTGAATGGAGACCAGGAACCAAATAGAAGGAGCAGTTTAGGAAAGGAAAATACAAAAAAAAACCCAACCCAAACAAACAAACAAAAAAGACAAAAAACACAAAAAAAACCCACAAAAAACCAAAAAAAAAAAAAAAAACAAAAAAAAGGAGAGGGAGAAAGACATTTGGTTGATAATGATTGTGTAAATGAACCTGAATAGGAGGATCCTCAAGTAGTTTATTTTCAATGCTGTCAATGGCTATGAAGAAAAGAGCAGAAATGCCAGCAAGGCAAATGAGCTAATGCAAGAAAGAGCTAAAAAGGGAGAGAGGATGAAAGAGCATTTACAAAAAGAGTTTCATTGGTTGGTAAATTCATTATCTACTGGGCATGGGTGAGTATTACTAATGAAATTGATGAGTTGGCTTTTTTTAAATACTGAGTTGAATTGCAATCACCAAGACCTTATTACTTTACCTAATGTAAATTAACCATATTCCTTTCCCTTTAATTCCACAGAATCAGCAAGCATCTAAATCAAATAATAAAGATTGGGATTAAGGGTTTTCACTTAAAGTGCTGTTCACATGTTAGTGCCATTTTGATTAGGGTTTTTTAATAAGTTACACTAGGAAAGAGAACCTAGTCTAGACATCACAAGTTTTCTTATGCTCATACTAATTGGACTACAATTCAAACTGGAGAGACTTGATCACAAAACTCACTGAATATATGCACTTTTCTGCATGTATGTAAGCTCTGCCTTAGAAAAATCAAGTAGTTTTGCAGAAGACCTGAAAGATTTATGCAAAAATATTCTACATATTTGGATTTTTTAAAAATAAAAACTGCTGAGGGTATGTAGCAAAGGACAATGGACTAAAAACTAGAAAAAAATAAAAAAAAAGATTGCCAGCAAAAGCCAAGCCAATAACAGGAGAGAGAGGGAAAGAAAATATATGTATTTTCTTGCAGTCTTGAATTAGTCATGTTAAAGTTGCCATTACATGAAATCACTCTAATGGAACCTGCTTAAACATCCTCCTGGTTAACCTCATTTCTGTCTCTAGCTGTAAACTCTCTGGGACTTGTTCTGTGTTTGCATTTTGTGTTTGTCCAGAGCTCACAAATTGGAGAAATTCTGAGTGGGGACTTCTAGTCGATAAACAGAATGAAAATTATTGGCGATGATGCTGAACAATAAGTAATGATTAATAATAATAATAACCTTAAGAACACTTAGTGAAATATCCTGGTTGCATTTAAAAAGTACAGCAGACTCATTTCTTTTGGACATGATTTTCCAGAAGACCATCATCCCTAAAGAACAGTAGAGAAGATGAGGTT
The DNA here is from genome assembly GCF_051311805.1 of Agelaius phoeniceus. NCBI lineage: Eukaryota > Metazoa > Chordata > Aves > Passeriformes > Icteridae > Agelaius > Agelaius phoeniceus. The sequence continues at coordinate 10,239,814 of NC_135266.1, read as the reverse complement.
AGACTGTATTATATGAGCAACTCTCCCCATTTGCCATCCTAGAAACTTCCAAGTGAAAAAAAATCCACCAACCAAAACAGAACTTACCAACACAGTTGAAACATCCCTCACATAAGCATGGTACATGTAAACATATACAAATTATTTCTACACCATGTCTATACCATTTTATGCGATCAGTTTTGTGACCAGCTTTCAAGATGTCCTGAGGGTGCTTTACTAAATTGAAACTAATGAACATGTGGACAGGGGTGCCTTAATTAGCAAAACCTGGAACAGCTAAACTTATTAAAACAGTGCAATGTGATGAGAAAGACCTCACTTTTAAACTGTGCAGAAAGGTTACAATCCAGTAACTGCAGAACAGGTAATTTTATGAGTAAAAAGCCCTGTGAAATCCAATATCTGAGACTGTTAAAATGTTATCTACTGAGAGACAATGAAGCTATAATCAGGTGACAATATCTAAGGAATTAGGGTCTCCAGATCTTTATGGAGTAAATACAGACACAATCAGCCCTTGGTTGTTTCAGGGACTAAAAAAAAAATCAATTTTTCAAGTAAAAGCTATTGTTTATTTTCTGTGTGTCAGGCTTCTGATCACTGTAAGTAGATAAATCCTTTGGTCAGCAGCACTGGCCTGTGCATCACAGGAACACATTAACAGTAAATAGGACCTTCCAACTCTTCAATCTGGGCAGCAGGGAAGACTGAGATATATAGTACATAAAGACAGACAAAAAATTAAAGAAAGAGAGATGGCTGAGCCTTCTTATGACTAATGCTTTATAGCTCCTATTTCATTTTTCTACTTGACCCGTGATCTCTCTTTTAAAGTTTCTATCTCTAGACCAAATAAAACCATAATTCAGAAGTTGTATGAATGATGATAACTTCAGTTACATAAAAGCTCACTTATGTGTCTAAAATCAGTTAAAAATAATTTTAAAATTCTATTTAATTTACTGAAGTCCTAGAGCCTTTTTAAATCCATTTAACTGTCTCAACAGATTCATATGCACCGTGTATTTACAGTATGCAAATGATCCAGTGAAATCTTCTTATAAAGACTCACTTTTCTTGCTTTTTAAATAATTTTTGTTACTGGAACTTTCTTTTTATTCACCATGATGCATGAATATCCTAATTGCTCTTAAGTTTGAAAAATGACCATGCAGTTTCATCTTTTTTTTTCCCCCCCTTGGTGAGGTTGTTGTCTGTTTTCCTGTTCTTTCTTTACTTTCTTCTGAGGACCAGAAAACTAGTCAGACTTCAAAACATGTTGTGAAAATTGGCAGGAAAATAGGAAATTCCAGATCAAAGACTAGCACGCTCATGACTAAGTATAGTTCCAAGCAGAGCAGAAGGCAGTAAGTACCAGCATCTCTGCTGATATGGTCACTGCAGTGGAACTGGCCCTTCCCAATCATGTAAAGACTCATATTTGATTTTCAAATAAATTTCAGGGTTTTAATTACTGCAGATATTCCTGGCATCTTCTAACATTATCATTAGGGCATGAATACTTATATTTCATGCTGTAATCTGGCATAACTCTGTATTAGACTGAGCCATGAGCTACACATTTCACTTACTCTCCTGTCTTTGTTGTAATCATGCAGGCTTGAGCAGGGGCAGACTATCAAAATATTAACTGTTTCTACTCTCCTCTTATTTTTAAATGCAGAAGATTCAGAATTTCTTCCGATTTCTCCTATTTGCAACCCCTTGTTTGTGTCCTTTTGAGCAGCTCCTTCAATGAAAAGAGCAGTTCTGTGAGCATCACATTTTTGTGTGCCTGATTTCCCAAGGCATTCTGTGTTTAAAACCTGCTTGGTAGCCCATACTGCTGTTTTTTCATTTGTCACTATTGACACTAAGTGTGCTCTCCTCTACCTGAGCACATATTCTCACAAAGCTTCTAAATCTTAATATAGCAGAGACTCACATCTGGTAGGAACTGACTGATGCATCCAGCTCTAAAGCTAACAGACAGATAGTTTAAATGTCTTTCCTTGGGAAATACATTAGAAAATACAAATGTACATTGTCCTCAGGTCTAGGTTGCTCTCATTTTTCATGTACCAAAGGTAAAAATAGCCAGAATGTACACATACACAGAAAATATTATGCATACTGCCTTGCCTTACTTGTGCAGACCAACCCTGTTTCATTTTTTACCTCATCACATGGATCCTCCAGGTCTTTCCACCAGTCAAAGGACCACCATGAGGAAGCAGCAGGGATTCACAGCTCAGATACTGTGCCCACTTCGTGTTAACAGCCAGCCAGCCAGCCTGGTTGCTGAGAGATTGATCTCTCTTTGGAAAGGCAGTGGGTAATCTTAGATTTGAGCCATTGTGTTATTCTTAGAGTGGTTTCCTAAAAGAAGCAGAGACCACAGATGCCTTTCCATTCCCTGGCAGTGGCCTGCCAAGTCCATCTCCAGAGCAGTGGTGCAGGACTCCAGCTCCCTCATAGATTGTATTAGTCAACTGCTATGAACTTAAAGCTGCATTTCACTCCCATGCTTGTAAGGTTTCCCCCTGCTGTGCTCTGATTGCTTCAGCTTTTTGGCATAACTCAGCTCGACCTGCCAGATGGCTCAATCACAAAGGGAATTCTCTTTCAGATAGCTTCTGGAATTTTCCCAATGACAACCTCTTTTTGCTCTGGATATTTCTGGGCCATCCATGTCACCTCTTTTAAACGCAAAAAAACCCCACTGCTAATGCACATCTCTTCTTCATTTATCCTCTCCCCACCAAAAATCCAAAAATGCAACGTTTTACAGCATTCAGGTTATATAAGTAAATAGCACAATTGTCTCTTACAGTCAGTCACTAGGAGTTTCTTTTGAAGGGATTACCCACAATCTCAAAGCATTTCCAAAAAATAAATTCAGGTAATTTGCACTGAATTCCATGTAGAGTTATGTACATTAATGTAGAGTTATCTATGTTAGCAACTGGAGGTTGAGAAAATATTCTTTATCCCTAAATCTGATTCTTCAGAGATAATAAATCCATTTTTTTCTAGCAAACTTTAATAAATACTTTGACTTCTACACAATGTGGGCCTGCTTTTCCTTAGAAATCATCTCTCTCTCAAGACTCTTTTACATTTACTTCTCTTTGAAAAATCGCAGTGTTCTTCATGTTTTGTGGATGTTCTTTGATGATTGAAAAGGGACATCTCAGTTTCTTGTGAACAGTGGTTTGGGCCACAGGGAATATTAACTTTGCACACTGCCATCTCTTTGGAAAGCACTTCTCTTACAGTCATGCAATTTAGGTTTCAATCTCAACATAAGGATTTTAGAATTTTCTTATATTTTTTTCTTCTTTCTTATGTAATTGTTTAGGGCAGTTTCTGTGTGCAGATATAAACCACAAATTTTTTGTTTATTTTGGAAGCCTTCTGTCTGAAAATTATTTCTCCATTATTCCCAGACTTTTCTGTTGCTTGGGTTTTCATTCAAAGTTACACTCCTTTTTTATATTATAGAAACTAAATCAGGCGGATCATAAATTTTGGAAAAAACCCAAAACAGTTTCTTCTCCTGGCTCTTCTGGCTCATCAGATGAAGTAAAAGAAATGTCCTTTTCTGCTGGAAGACAAAGAATGCTGGATTTAGTTTGTGGTTATGAGAATAAGTCATGAATGTTGTAGTCTGATGTTGTGACCACACTGAGCACCATCATAACTAGGAAAGATTAAGAGGGAATAGTACCTCAAAAAATGTCTAAAAAACAAACTTGGAGTCCATTTCTTCTTTGATTATCCTGTAAATGTGATGAACCCAAATAAATTCTTTTAAAAATTCTAATTTTTCAAAGGATATCTTCCATTTTCTCTTTCATATTGCTCCTCTGCAATACATCTCATTGATCTTTCATAAAAATCACATTTGATTTTGTTAGGTACTTATTCTTTGTAGGAGAGATACATCATTAAATGATTGGTAGATGAGAAAGATTAAAAAGTTAATTAACACTTAGATTAAAGTTCTGCAGATCAACAGCATTGTCTGAATTGTCTCAGTTTTAAGAAATAATAATTTCTCTCTAACCACATATCTAGCAACAAAGAATTGAAGTGGAAATTACTCTTCCAAGAAAAGCAGTAATAATAATGTCTGCCAGTCATAAAGGAGGTTTAAGCTCACAAAAGTCAGAGTGAGTTCTTAATCTTTAACTGTTACAAGGCTACTATGAGATTTCCTATAACATTTTTAATATATATTAACTATTTTCTCTTTCGCATTATCAAATCATCACTCTACCTAATGGAGCTCACTTTTCCAAATCAAACACTTATTTCTTATTCCCCTTACTAAAAGGAAAATGAACACCAATCCCCAAACTAAAAGTAGACTTCAGGGACTGCAAATGATGTGTTTGGCTATTCCATTTGAAAATGGTTGCTTCTTTGTCACTATTTTCATTTGCTGCCAAGGGCACCAGCAGATGTCATAGCAAAGACTTTTGAATATAGACTGGTTTTGCCTGCATGATGCACAGTCTGCTGCACCCCTGTTCCCACTGTTGGGAACTTCAACTTCCATCCATTGGGCCTTGTTTCAAAACCATGGCTGGAGCACTCTGGAACACTCCACAAGTCCTGTGGGGCTTTCTTTGCTTCAGGGAGTCCAATGGGAACACAAACCTCTTGCTCAAGGAGCCAGGAAGGGTGTCAGTGGAGCAAAAAATAATATTTTCTCTTTATTGTCTTACAGATACAGTACAACTTGAAAAGGTCTGATTAATCTCTGGAATAGCACAGAATCACAGAATCAGAGAATGGTTTGGGTTGGAAGGAGCTTGAAAGACCTGCTAGTTCCAACCCTTCTGCCATGGTCAAGGACAGCTTTCACTAGATCAGATTGCTCAAAACCCCAGCCAAGCTGTCCTGAATCCCTCCAGGGGTCCCACCCATCACTTTTTTGGGCAACCAGTTCCAGTATTTCACCACCCTCACAGTCAAGAATTTCTTCCTAAAATTCAATTTAAACTATTCTCTTCTGGTTTAAAGTTGTTCCCCCTTGTCCTATCACCACCATCCTTTTTAAAATGTCCCTCTCTGTCTCTCTTGCAGCCCTCTTGAGGTGCTGGAATGGACTCTAAACTCCCCCCAGAGCCTTCTTTTCTCCTGAGCAACCCCAGGTCTCTAGGCTGTCTCCATAGGACCTATGGAGATATTCATTCATTCCAGCCCTATGATCATTTTTGTACTCCCCCACCCAGACCCACTCCAATAAGTCACCCAGGCCTTATTGCAATTTTCAGGCTGTATATCAGACTTCAACAGGAAAACGGGCAAATTTTTGATTTAAGCATCTAAGCAACCATAAGACAGAAAAAAAAGAAAAAAAAGGAAACAAAACCTCTCCACTCAATTCAGAATGTGTTTTTCTTGCTCTAGACTCTTCAATTCAGAAATCCTTTTTTTTTTATTACCCAGAATAAGTTAGAACAGTAAATATACACAGAAGAAAACACAATTAGGAAAATACTGGGGAGACAGAGTAGCAGGTTCTTTGTACCTAAAATGTACATTGTGAAGACACATTCACTTGCCCATACATACAACTATTCTTACTGACGTGCAGGCTATGTAAGCAAATACCCAAATATATATGTACCCAAAAGTAATTTCAATTAGCAGTATTGATGAAAGGAATTTTTATACTTCTGTCCAGTTTTAAAAATTTTATTTTTCATCTGTACAGCCTTGTGCCTTTAATATAGGAAGAATAGATAAGATTTGAGGTAGGGGAGGATTTGAATTAAAAAGTGGCACACAAAAATAATTCTGTCTGTATAAGCCTGGAAAATACATTCACTCCTGATCTAAAGAGACACCAGAGATTAAAATGTGATCTATCACAGAAGCACAGAAATAAATTATACATATGGCTGCTCTCAGTGTGAATATCCATATTTACATGCACAAAAGAACAGTCATCTGCTAATAAGAGTACTTGTCACATGTCATTAATCTATCCTAAAATCTTTTACACTGTGAGGAGTGAAGCTTATCTTGTAAATTTGGGGACTAAGAGTACATGAGCAGGTTCAGCTCAGATCCAGACATGAACCTGTTCTGCCTGAGCTCCAAGCCAAGCAGAAGCCGGGGGAGCCACTTTCCTGCAGCCCCAAGTTTGGAGCAAGATGTTCTGATTCTCAGACTTCACAAGCTACAAAAGTTAGCCTTGACTCCAGGCTGGTTTGAAGGATGTGCAAGGTGACCTCCTGTCCTCAAGAAAGAGGCTTAGGAAGTTCTGTCAGGTTTCCCAGTCTAGACATGATGCCAACACCTCCTCTTTGGATCTGTCTCCCTGAATCTGATTTGACACAGGAGACCTTTTTTGAGTTTAGCATGCCAAAGAAAGTACATTAAATGATGGCATCAGCTTTGCCATATGTCTTTGATAAGTACTTAGATTATGTTTGTTCTCCTAAATGGCAGCATGACAGCTCTCAATGGGCATGCTGAGCTAATTTATCAATTGTATCCTCCAGTTAAGTCATAGCCAACTAGAAAACTAAAAAAGCATGTCTGCTCATTAATAATCCAGTGCCCAACCTTGATTTTATGCTGTTATTCTAGTGTGCTAGATATTCCAGACAATTTAATTTCATTTTCTAGCCCTCCTCTACACTGACATTGCTTCCTCATTTTGCATCACTAGAATGTTTTTTTTTTTTCATAAACAGTGATTTTTTTCCTTTATCAATCAAAATATTAACTATGGTCAGACCAATAGCTGCTGCTTAAAGAATTTCATTAGTGATCAGGTTCCAAACAAAATAGTTCTTTTTAGTACAACTTTCAGTGCACTCTAAGTGTCATTAACTCTGCATCAAATACTTTTCTCTCCACAAATTATTGATAACCTTCCCTTGTAACTAATAATGAAGATTTTCTCCATTATTTGGATATTTCCAAGAGCATTTTTCTCCATTATAGATGCTTCTGTCTCTGGATAAATCTGTCCCAAGTTTAGAAAATATATTTACATGCTCAGTAATAGGAGAGGGCAGTGATCGTGATGTTGGTGTTAGTGTTTGGATTAAACATAAACAACACCAGGAAAAAGTTCAAAATAATTCCACTCCATATTAGACTGTGAGAAGTAGAACTCATACCAAAGAGCACTCTAAAAATTGCACTATTCCAATTCAATTTTTTACAATATCTCATACATTTTTTACCTGTACAGTCACTAGTTAGAAAAGATGAAGAAAGTTTTTTGAAAAAAATTAAGAAATCAGTATTTTTCTATGTACTTTATCCAGATAGAACATAGCATAGCCTGACTCCTTGCAAAAATTAAAAAAATTGTTATTATTGTCCTTACAATATATACAAAACTGTCACTGAGAAAATGAGAGGCTTAGTTACAGCAGGAGGAAGGACTAATAAAGTTTCACCTTGTAGATCTGATATTGTACTTTACCTTCCTATTTGAGCCTTTCTAATGTTTTTTTCTTGTGCTTTAATGAAAATCTGGAGTTCAGTCTTTAAGGAAAAAGTAATATATTAATCTATTCTGCTAGCAAGCCTTACTAAAATCTAAATGTCTGTCTCTGTTGAATAGCTGATCTATGAACACAATATTTTACCAGTTCAGGAGAGAAAAATATTGACTGATCCCCCTGGCCATTGAACTATGCAGCATGTAAATAAAAATATTTTGTTTAGGTGAAATCCATCTTAGACCAGATCCTGGCTTTCCTTTTTTCAATAAATGTAAGCTCCTTTCTCTTCCTATTTAATCTTTTCTTCAGCTCACTTAACTGACCTTTTCTATAAATTGGTCATCTTTCACAGTACTTCAGCATTAATTATTATACCTCTTTCTTCCCACCATATATCCAGAAAAGAAAACACCATAGAAGAACTCACTATACCTTTCTAATTAATACTGAATCAAGGCTTTAGCTTCATTGTTATGTATGAAAAGACAGCAGAGCGCAGAATAAATTTTCTGATCATTTGTATGTAAATCCGCTAATTAGTTTATGAGGACAAACAATTAAAAATAGTGCCTTTGAGAAATTTAACGCCTGCTGTACCTCCCTGCCCCACAGCTTTGCCCAGCACCAAGCCCCTGCCTATTGAATCCTTGTGTCAAGGCCGGTCCCAAGCAGGGGCTGCTGAGCCCAGCACACCCCAGCCCTGGCAGGATTTCCTCCTGCCTCTTCAAAAGAGAGTGAAGGTTTTGTCAGTACATGCTTGGTTTTGATCACCATTTTCTTCAGCCCCTGTGGATGGGTGGGAGCTGCACAAACCCAGCTAATCAATAGTTTTCCGGGTGAGGAAAAACAAATAACCGAGGAAAGTTTTGAAAAAGTGTCTCAAGGTATTTACTGCTACACGATATTGACAAAGACCCACTGGGAAGCTAAATCTGCCAATCAAACTAATTGGATTTAGCAGGAAATGATGGATTGAAGATGTATGAAAATAACCACCAGTGTGACTGAAAAAATGAAATGCCAAATAAATTTACAATAGGTGCAGTATCTAGTATATCAGCCTCCTGTCTGCCTAACCTGTGGCAGAGAGAATAAATCATAAATTTTGGGCTCTCCTGCCAAGATAGAAACATTAATCACATAGAGTCTGCAGGTCCTGCCTGAATAAATGTAACTTCTGACATAATTTTTGGCAAAACCTGCAAAATTGTGCATGCCAGAATTAGGTTTGTGACCAATATTCATTCTTGTCATAGAAAGCATATCACATAAAATTATGTTAAAGTGCTCTGTCAATCAAATAACCTCCTTTTGTAATATCTTAGATTTTTTTTGTTGCTGCTTCTTTACCATGCTGTTACATATTTTAATGTGTTCAGAGCAAAGGAATATCTTAGTATAATTATGAAGCTAATTTTATTATAAAATTTTAATTATAAATTTTAATGTGGCAACCATCACATATTTTCATGTTGAGTTCCTTGCAGAGATTCATTAGAGCAGCCCTAATTATTATGCATTCTTTTCATTTTCATTAGAAATCTGAAATGAGAGACATAATTGTTTCTTTCTGAGAAAATCTGTTGTTCAACAGGGTTTGAAGACTTAGTCTAAGAAACAGTGCTTTTGGTTCATTCTCTTTGTATCCAGGCCAGTAGGCCCTGATTCCATAGCAGCAGTTTGTGATCTGTATTGATATCACAATTCATTTTTTCTGAGTTTAGAGCACAGCACACTTTCAGCTTTAAGACTGATCTAGCTTTTGGTTCCTGGTTTTTGTTTTGTTTTGTTGTTTCTTTTATGTTTTTCCCATCTGCATTCTTTGATTTCCCAGCACTCTTTGATTTCCATACAGGACAAGAAAATTTTTAGTGTTTGACTTCATTAAGCCAGTGCAAGTAAATAGATCAAGCGAGAATTGAAAATGCATATTTGCTAGCTTTGGAAGTCCCAATTTCCATTAAGTTAATATTTCTTTTACTTTTCAAGACCTTCTGTATTCCACTGCAAGAGAAACTTCCCAAATGGCTGGCAGAACACTAAGCTGTTCACTGAACTGTCATACCACAAAATGTTTCTGGATAAAAGTGTTCCCTCTTACCACAGCAACCTTAAAACTGACTTTCATAGATCTGCTGAGAACTTATGATGATTTTCAGAAAAAAAAAAATTATGTTTTTAAACTGTAACATATTCGTTGGCAACTCAAGGCTGCCTAACATTTCTATTAAGTTTTTGAAAAATATTGTCCTTGGTAATAGAGTCAGGTAGCTATTGTGCATATATTGCATGTAAATCATATTGTCTCACAGAAAACCAATTAAGAATCTGGTGTACTATCATGTAGTGAAGGTTAGTACTACAGGGATGGGAACCAGCAGATGTGTCTATAACAATTGTATGTATAGGTGCATAATGCACATATTGTGCTATGTGCAGCATACATCCATAATACAATATCCATGTAGTCTGTATCTTTAAATAGAGTGTATGCTGTGTATGGAGTGAATAACCATTACATGCACAGTATCCATACATTAGTGAGTTATTTATAATCTATACATTAGTGAGCTATTTCAGGCATTGGAATAGGCTGCCCAGAGGAGTGGTGGAATGCCCATCCCTGGGAGTGTGGATGTGACTTTGGGGATATGGTTTAGTGGTGAACAGGCTGGTGCTGGCTTAATGGTTGGACTTGATGATCTTAGAGTTCTCTTAAAACTTGAATGATTCTATGCTTTAATATCTACACATGATATTTAGCAATGCACAACCCATATACTGTAAGCACTTACACAGATTCCACTCAAATAACCCTTTCTGTTTCCTTCTTTTCCTGAAAGTAGGAACAGATGGAAACAAACAAATGGAATCAAAGCAAACCAAAAACAAACACACCAGCATTAAACCCATACCCACTGTCAGGAACAATAAGTAACTCCAGTGTGGATTTTTGTGCTTATATATTCAGACCTACAAAGCAGCAACTCTAAATGATGGCACTGTGAATATTATCTTTAGTGAAACACACAGGTTATAATGTGTTTATAGTATTTGAATGTTTAGATTTGTATAGTATAGTATTGATCGTCTCACCAAAAATATAATAAATTAAATGTTAGAGAAGGGGAAAACATTCACAACATTTCTCTTGAATTCAGTTCTGTACTGTATCAATCCTCTGGCACTCTGGTGGCATCAGAATGGTCAGCTGTGGTTGCCTGTGTAAGACCTACAGTTCTCTTAATGGATATAAAAGCAACAATAACAGTAATAAATGCTTCAAGAAAATAATTCAAATCCATAGGCAAGGTTGTCACCCAAATTACTGTCAGGTCAGCTGCTGCTCTGTAAGGTGGCAGGATAGTCAAACATCAGTGACAGCCAAAAAGGATCAGCTATTCTGGCACTTGTCTCTGCTCTTCTTCTCCACATGCTTGAAAGAATTTAAGAACATGTTCTACTCCTCTTGAAATGGGTGCATCTAAATTTTCCCTGTCATGCATCAGAATTTTTTTCTTCTACTTGAATGGTCAGATTTTGGAACTGCAATAAGATCAGAGAGAGAGTAAACCACAAGCAAATGTGCTTTATATTTAGTGGGACAGATGGTCTCAATTACCATATCTTGTTTCTTGTGCCCTATATTTTCCACTTACCCTGTTAGACCTTTCATATATTTCTAATGAGAAAATTGGGTAGATTTAAAATTTTATTTTAAGGATTTTTTTAAAGCCTTGGTTTAATAGATGAATTTAAATTATTTTTCTAGGAAGAAAGCCAATATGAGACAAAGCCATTTTCCCAGAAGAGAAATGGAAAATACTGCTGTGTAACAACTCAGTATGTTACTGTGTTGTGGTTTAACCTCAGCTGGCAACTAAGTCATGTAGTCACTCACTCATCCTCCCCCAGTGAGATGGGAGGGAGAATTTGAAGAGTAAAAGGAGATGCATGGGTTGAAATAAAGACAGATTAGTAGGCAAAAAAATAAAAATAAAAAATAAAAAATAAAAACAAAACAACAACAAAAAGTCATACATGCCAACAAAACAAAACCAAGAATTCATGCCCCACTTCCCTTGGGCAGGCAAGTGTTCAGCCACCTCCAGGACTACAGGGCTCTGTTATGCACACTGGTGACTTGGGAAGACAAATGCCATAACTCTGAATATTGCCCCTTTCCTTTTTCTCCCCCCAGCTTTATAATCTAGTCATGGCCCCATGTACTCTGGGATATCCAGGAGTGACTGAGGGAGCTGGGGCTGTTTAGCCTGGAGAAAAGGAGACTCAGGGGTGACCTTATCACCCTCTACAACTCCCTGAAAGGTGCCTGTGCTCAGGTGAGGTTGGTCTCTTTCTCCAGTCAACAACTGACAGAACCAGAGGACACAGTCTTAAGCCAAGGGAAATATAGGTTGGATGTTAGGAAGAAATTTTTCACAGAAAGAGTGATAAAATATTTGAATTGGCCTGCCTGGGGAGGTGGTGGAGTCACCATTCCTGGCTGTGTTTAAAAGAAGACTGAATGTTGCACTTGGTGCCATGGTTTAGTTGAGGTGTTAAGGCATGGGCTGGACTTGATGATCTTGAAAGGCTCTTCCAGCCTAGTGATTCTGTGATTCTGTGATTCTGTGATTCTGTGATTCTGTGATCCCTGTGGCCAGCTGGGAGCAGCTCTCCCAACTGGGAACTCTCCCAGCTTCCCAAGCCTGCTCTCTGCTGAGGTGGGGGAGAAGCAGATAAAGGCTTTGTCTCTCTGCAAGTCAATTACTGAAATAGCAATAACAAATATATCTCTATTATCAACACCATTTTCAGACCATAACAAGTGCACAGCCCCATGAAAGCAGTTGTGAAGAAAATAACTCTCTCCCAACCAAAACCTGTACATGCTGTTACTGAAGGAAGTTTAAACCAGATTTTCACTATATAGTCAAATATCTTAAGATTTTGAATGGAGCACAGTCAGTTCCAGGTAAGAAAATGAATCTTCTCTCTAGACACTTTAAAGTTCCATAGCAATTGAGAAGCTCTAATTGATTACAGAACAATAACTTCACTAATGGCTACAGAAAGGGTATTTCCAAGCTTTATGTGTGTGTGTGTGTTTGTATTCTGTACAGCACTGTTTTTCCAAAAGCATTTTCACTGAGTCTAGCCCACAAAGAATTACATTAGCATTGCACTTATTAGTATTAGATGGCATGCCATTATTATAAGAGGTCAGAATAATAACACCAGAGCCTGGAAATGATGCTGGTCTACCCGGGTGGAAATTGAAGCCAGTTGAGATTTGCAAGGGACTCTGTGATATCACAGTTCTTCATGTTCTAAATCATTTAACATTGGCTCACTTAGGAAAACAAAACATCCTGTACACTCATTTAAATATTGTGATAAATATAGGATTATAATTTTCAAATAACAACAAATGTAAAAGGTGATGTAGTTATGTGAGTCTACTATTGGAAAACTTTATGAGAAGTTATTAAATAACTGTTTAAAAAAAATCATAGATCAACTTGAAAAAACAAATATATTCCTGACTGTGAAATCTTTTTTAGCCTCATTTAGTTTATTTGTTAAAAACTAATGTAATTTCTTGGCTACTACAATTCTTTATTTTAAACACAAAATATGTAAAATAACATAAAACCTTGTGGGTTTTTTTTTTAATTGTGGTAAATTTTGTGGCTTATCACCACTTTTGTGTTTTGGTTTTCAATCATGAGCAATGATACATCTAGCTTCATCAAAGGGAGCAGATAGTTCTACTTGTTAATTTATCAACAGGAAAAGCATACTCATGGCATGAAAGGGATTGCTTACTGAATAAGGAAGTGTTTCAGAAATCTTTAATTACAGGAACTCACACCAAATATTCATAAAAATATTTACAAACTTCTGTTGTTAATAATCACATCTCTTGGGTGGTTGGTTGTTTTTTGGGTTTTTTAAGTCTCTTCAGATATTCCCTATATTTTTTTCTTATTTATATCATTAGGGTTGAATGCTGCTGTATTTCCCAGTGTGCCAGATGGTTGGAGAAATGAAGATACAATCACCTCTCCTGAAATTTACATAAAAATGAATGTACTGACATCAAATTAAAATCAAAGGGGAAAAAACTCACAATGACCTTGATAAATGTGAAAAAAGGAGAGAGATGAGGAAAAAATCCCAGCAACTGATGTAAGAGGAACTGTAAAAAGTCTCCTACTGTTTTAAGTATGTCAATTTAAGACTTTTTCTGTTTTTATTTTCAGCTCTTTGTTGCTTGAGGAGGTATAGAACAGAGCCTGAAATCCAGCTATGCCTTTATTCTGCAGCTTTAACCTTCAGTTAAAATATTAAGGAAATAGGTAGTCTCTTTCTTTTCCTTCAATTTGTTATTAAGCTGTGGTTATGACCTTCCCCAAATTTATTGTAATACAGGTTTCACAGAACTTGTCTTCATTTTGAATTAATTGAGTTAGAATGTTTTTAAAGGATGCAAGGCACCTACCCAGAGATGTGCTGTATTATAGCTTAGTAGCATTCAATATTTAATAGCTTCTGCTTTTCACAAGTTTTCTTCAGAGGATAAAGATGAGAGTTCAGGGAATGAAACAGAATATAGAAACTCCCAGTTTCAAGCCACACAGTCAGAAAAATCTGCTAACTATAATTACCAGTAGTCATTATTGCTGAGACTTTGAGGACTCTTCATGAAATGATCCAAATAGTAACTAAAGGCCAATTCTGAAGGAATACTTGTTATTACTGCTGTTATTATATAATTAAACATAAAAGTATGGCCCATTGTGTACAACTCAAAGACAATTTTTGAGTCTAGAAAAATACTTTGAAGCCAAGTATTTTTTTTTTCCAATTCTTTGCATTTTATTGATGGTCAAACAGTATAACTAGTCATGTCTCCACATTGGTTGTCTGAATTGAGAGGCCTAGAACTCCTTATGGATCTGATGGATATCTGCTTGCAGCATCTAAAATCTGAATCTAAAGCAGATCTTGGCTTAACCAACATTTTCCTAAGGAAAAAAATCCCTTCTGTCTTTTACTTCACTATTAGAGGAGCTGCAGAGATATAAACTAAAGGTGCTTTGCTAAAGGTTATGTTTCTTTGCTGTGCTGTTTTTTGCACATGAATAAAATGAGAAGGCTGCAGTTTCCAGTCAATCAATGTTTGATGAAATAGCAACACTTTAAAAAGTTCAGCTTAACAGTTGCAAGCTTTCACTTGAAATATGGCATTTTTGTGCCACCTCGTTGAAAGTTCATAGCAACTTTTGAAGACAGTAAGAAAATTACTGGTAATTTTAAATCCTCAGCTTCATTTGACAGCTCCATGCTTTAGGATTCAACTTTTTTTTTTTTTTTTCCCTCTGTAGACAGTACATTCTCTGTGAATTCACTAGCTCTAGACCTGACACTTATTCATGGCATTGCTCTCCTTCAATTATGTACTTGGCAATTGCTCATACTCAGCCTTGGAAATAGGAGACATTGTGTGAGTGCAAATAAATGTAAGCTGGGAAATTAAGGTTATCTTTTATGGCTTTTAAAGTACATGTAATAGATTCGTTATCTTCCCACTGGACAGTCAACATCTCATTTGGAGCAAAAAACTCCCCAAAATGCTACATTTCCCATTTGAAGCATCATTGAAGGGAAGCAGAGATGGGACATAACAGTTACCTCATCAGTGGCTCATCAGCTTTAAATTTGGCTCTCAGAGAGGCCACTATATATATTTCAGAATAATGCCAAATGCCAAGATTGCCAAAGGGAACTATTTTTAATGTACCCATAGTTCTTTTGCCTTCTGTGAGCCTGGTTTATGCCCACAAACATGATACATTTTGATTTTGTTTTGGATTGGGTTTTTTTTTTTTTTCAGATGTAAGGTTGTTAACTACTAAAAATGATTATGTGCTTGTAAAATAAATGCCCAATAAACATTTTTTCATATGGAAAAAAACCACATCATCTATAATATTTTGTGAGAGTTAATAGACATAATATACTAGAGGATTACTTTTTATTATTTCTATTAATATTGTCTTCAGTCTCACTAAATCTTCCTTACTCTTTTCCTCAGAAAGCAAAAAGTAAGTACAATAAAATGCACATTAAGAAGCTTCAATGCTAATGGCCATAATATATTCTAATCAACATCTTCAGGAACACATCTGTCCAAGTTTGAGATGCTGAACAAAGTTGTTTATGGAGACTTTTTAGGCTGAATGGGAAAAACATTAGAATTTAAGGAGAAGTCTGTCATGAGGATTACCAACCTGATAACTGATATGAAAAGTACATATCACTGAAAAATAAGCAATATACCTGCAAAATAAGAAAGGAAAGTTTCCAAGGCATAATTATGTAGAGTCTTCATTTCACCCTGCTTACCTGGTAAAATTAGCTCATGGTTTTCTCATCAGTAATTTCTGGCTGAAACATGAAAGAGCCGTAACTCATTCAACAACTCAGACAATTTGTGGTTTTAATCAAAAAGGCTTTATTTCCTCTACCTGGTAACAGTTTTCCAGTCCAGCTTGGGACCCAGGTGCTATGATGAATTGGGGTTTTTTCCAGGAACCAGGGCAAATAAGATGATAAGCATCCCTTACCAGTCTGCTTGGGAGGCGGGAAGCTTCCATGGAAAAAAAGATATCTGGGAAAGGCAGCATTTTCCCAACAGTCCCTGGAGGATAAATGTTAGACAGCAGTGGCAGCTGCATGGGTCAGAGCTGTAACTTCTGATAAGAAGAGTCTTTTTCTCTGCCTAAAGCACCATCAGCTTTCTTTCATCACCAGTAGCTTAGGAACAGAAGGGTAGGGCTGGATTTGTAGATGTTGCCTGAGAGCACCTTGTGAAGTCATATGAAGCTAAAGGAATGGTTTTCGCTCCTTTGTATGGGATTTTCTTGGCAGATAAAAGTAGCCCTTGGGTTCAGTGATGTTAACAGCCACTGGGGATAAAGGTGATTTAATCAATGGGCATCTGTTAGGGATGGATGAATCCCAAATATATCACTGGCGTCACAACTGGAGATCCTCTCGTGAGCTATCATTAGAGCCATAGTGCATCTGATAACATTCTGGGAAGGAAAACTGAGACTTTTAGGTACTCCAACTATGATTTAGGCTATCAAACTTTTTTTTTTCCAGATGAGTATTAGAACATTAACTTTTTCTTTTTTTTCAACTAATTTTCTTTCTTTAATTTACTTTTCCAGACTTTTTCCTTTGAAGACAATTTTTTCTCAAGACTTCATTCAGACAGCAATTTGTTTTGCTAGCTTCAGTTAATCAAAAATTAGTAAATGGACATTTCAGAATGAGTAAATAGACTTCTTACAAGGAGTCCCACAGGTAAGGCAAGGAGTACAAGTTAATCCTGGGGAGGTTCAGATTAGACACAAGAGAACAGTTTTTCACAATGAGAACAATCTACCATTGGAATAGTCTGCCTAGAGAAGTGGCAGATTCCCCAGTGTTGAACAGTTTTAAGACTCAGCTGTACAAATTGCTGCATCATCTTGTCCAGACAATGCTTTTGTCAGGAAAGGTTGGACTAGATGATCCCTGATGTACCTTCCAAGCTGATCTTCTATGGCATTTCACCCAGAACTTTCACAGTTCCTTTTCCTCTGATTTTCTTCACAGGTTAGAGTCAGTTTGCCAGTCTGTTGCTATTTTTCCAGCTAAGCTGCTTGAATACGATTTTACTGAATTATTGAAGGTCAATTTCATTGTTGCCAAATTTATCTTTAAAACAAAAAGTGGTTTTGAAAGCACTTGATTTATTTAATTGACTGTGAGTTCTTGACTTCTTTTCCTGCCCAAAGTATTTGCCATGTGAAACATTTTCTTCTGGGAGTTATTTCACAGTGTGTAAGAAGAAAAAAGTTAAGCAGACAAACTCTATTTGACATATGAGCTGAAATGCTAAATCCTCTGCTATCAGCTGTAAGCAGTTAGGCTCACAAGTGAGTCAGGAGCAGAGTTAAATGGGATTCCAGCCAAAAAAATGGAATTACTTATGGAAGTAGTTACTCAGATAGGGGGTCAAATGCTGGGCCATAATGAAGAGTATAAGTATAAGCTACTGACTGGATGAAAAGTTTTCAGAAGGGATTTATGCTTTGTCAAAGGACTTTTGTACATTTTCCTGCCTGGAATGATGTGTATGAGGCATCTTTCATAAAAGTAGAAGTGGAAGGATGTGGTCTCAGTTTCTTTTGATCATTCTTTAAAGAATACTGAAATACACAGATAAATGAGACAGTTTATTACTCTTCAAACTATATGATGCTTATCTGTGTGCTTAAAAAAATAAAGAAAACTGTGTATTACACTTGCAGGTACAATCAAGAACAGTGTGAAAACCATGCTGAAAAACATCAATTGTCATCCATCACTGAGCTTTCCTGACAAAACTGTATCCCTGACAAAACTTAGGACAGCCACACATAAAAAAGAAAATCCAGATTAACAGCTGGAACATCATTTTTCAGGTCTTCTATCACCCTTTTATTTTCAGATGTACATTTATTTTGAGACATTCCCAAAGAAATAGTCCTTTTACTTTGAGTTGGTCCTGTGATCCTGCCTACTTCTGTTTTTTCCCCTCTCTGGTTCAAACTATGACCCTGTTTTCACTCTGATTTGAAATTTTCCCTGATAATTAGTCTGCTCTTTCTCTGCCTCTTACTATAACACTGTTTTATGTATTAAATTATTTTATGTATTAATTAATGTATTTTGCAATTAACTGCTTCTTCTGGCTCTTCATCCCCTTTTCCATTATTAAATGTGTTGAACACCTTGCCAGTTTTTTTTCTGAACCTGCTGTTCTGGATGCTTTGCAAGTCTGCTTGTCACAAACTTTGCCTTCCTGCTCCCAATAACATTACTCTCATAATAGCCATTAATTATCTTTACTGTGTTTGATGTCCTTGAATATTCTTTTGGCATGTCCAAATCACCTCTAATTTTTTGTTGACATGGAAAATATGATCATACACTCATTTGCTGTTCTTTGGTAGCTGCAATTGTAATTTAATGATATCATTTGTTAGCAGTTCCTCAGAATTTATCATCTCTCTGGTATGCCATGATGCTATCCATGGTAACCCAAATGTGATCTCTTGTCTTCAAGGCAAAAAAAAAAATTATGTACAAGGCGCCATTGTGGGGGGGAAACCCATCTACTTTATTTTGATTTCCTTGAAAGACTTAGTCCTTTGAAGGCATATATTTAGAAAGATTCTTCTGAATTCTGTAAAACAATAGAACCACCTTTAGACAGAGGCTGATTGACAGAGAATCTTGAGTAGTATTACTTTATTTAGTCTGGCTGGCATGGAGCTAATTTTCTTCAGAGCACCCTGCATGATGCAATATTTTAAATTTGTGACCAAAGCGGTGCTGGTGACAGAGGGATGTTTCAGCTCATGGTGAACAACTCTGGAGTAGTGCCAGGGTCTTTTCTATTTCTCACACTGCCCTGCACGAGAGTAAACCTGGGCCACACAAGGAGCTGGAGGGGGCACAGCTGGGAAAGCTGATCCCAGCTGACCAAAGGGATGTCCCAGACTATGGGATCCCATGTCATCACTGGGTGGAGGGAAGTGGAGTTTTCCCAAGTGTAGTTTTCCCAGGAGACAGGCACTGGTCTGTGGGTGGGAGGTGGTGAGCTATTGCCTTTGTGTCACTTGGGCTTTTGGGTTCAGTTGTTTGTTCATTTGGTTGGTAGGTTTGCTTTGGGGTTTTTTGGTTTTTGGGTTTCTTTTTCATGTGTAAAATAATAAAACAACTCAAAAATTTGTACTGCTAAAGAGGACAGCATTTTAAAACATATTAAGGAGTTAAAAAAAGAGGTTAGGAATGAATATTGAAAAGCATTTCAAAACATATTTTCTACTATATCTCAAATCAGCCTTCCTCTTACCTAGTAGACCTTATAAATCTGGATTTTCTTGTGGATGTAGTCCCTGAAAAAAAAATCCAACTAAACAGACTTGGTCATTGATCTGGGGGAGGTTTGGTGGGGTGTTACAATATTCAGCATATGTGATACATATTTCCACAGAGATGTCCGTCCAAATGACTTAAATTGAAACTCATCAGATGCAAAGTCTTAGGAAAATGTTTTTTTGAACAGCAAGACTGTATTTCTCAACACATTTAATTTTAAGACATGGGATTTTCTTTGAGAAGATATTACTAATGGAAAATTCTAAGCAAACTTTTATTCACATCCTTGACTGTGATGACATAGCCAACTTCAAATTTTGATGGAATTAAAATGTTCATTTTTAAGATAAGAAAATAACAGGCTTACTTTAAAATTTAAATTGAGTTCTATTTTTATGATTTTCAATTAAGCTTTACACCCCTATATATTTTTTCCTGTGTACATAATATTTTTAGATTATAATTAAGTTCAGGAATAGTCATGTTCACTAATTAAAACCTCTTCATGTTAGGTGACATCGCTTATATTACAGAATTTTATGTTAAATGGAAAATGTTAGCAATTGCTTCATTACAGAATGCACACCTCTGCTCTTGGGGTCAAACAACCAGATTCTGATGAGTTTTGAGTTTTTATGGACAGAATGCAGCAGCTTTTGTTATCTTTTTGTATCACTTTCTGCCATTTCTCGAGTACACTAAAAGCTAACATAAAATAAAAGAGTGTTTCATTCTTGTTCTTATTTTGCCTCCACTCTGTATTTGAATTCATTGGGGTACTCTTTGATCAG
Source organism: Agelaius phoeniceus (assembly GCF_051311805.1). Lineage (NCBI taxonomy): Eukaryota > Metazoa > Chordata > Aves > Passeriformes > Icteridae > Agelaius > Agelaius phoeniceus. The sequence continues at coordinate 10,219,551 of NC_135266.1, read as the reverse complement.
TTGCTGTGCATTTTACAATAGCAACATCTGGGATTCTTTGATCTTGCCAAATTGTTTGTATTCTTTATAGCACTTGTAAAAGAAGTAATTAAAAAAACAGAAGCAGGCCTTAAAACCCTCAAAAAAAGTTACCCTTGAACAACAATAGAAGGAATTGTGCCTAACATTCTACCCTGATAAGGCTTTAAACAAGATTTGTCACCTCTTTTTATGAAAAAAGGTGGCTCTGCTTTCCTTATTTTATTAATGATGTCATAGCCATGTCCAAAAGGCCCACGGTTTCTCCCAGCTTAGAGTTTGGAGTAACTGTGTTTTGAACAGGATTGTTCTCATTCCCATGAGCTAGGAGCCTCAATTCAGAATAATTGTTCTCTGTTTGGAAGTCCTCTCACTATAGGACATGAAACAACACAACGTGGGCTCGCTGCTCTTTCCAACGTAAAAAAGGGACTTTTTGATTTCTGACGCCAACATTTATGGATTTCCAAAAGTGACAGAGGATTGGAGGGTGACAGTGCCACCTCTCCAATGACACTGGACAAACCAACAGTCCATCAAATTTCTCCTCCTCCATAAAAGAATGCAAAGCAATAAGTTATTTACAGAAAGTGTGTGAGAAAGTTCTTTACGAGAATGTAAACATCAGAAGGCTTAGAAAATCTTAAAAAATCAGGGTGGCAAGGTCCTGTTTCACCTGGAAAGGCCAGTCCTAGAAGCATGGCAGAAGCATCATGCCTTGTGAGCAGCAGAGCAGTAGCTGCTGCAGTTTTAAGGTGCTGATGGGTTCTGAGTGCGCCTTGAGCTGCAATGTCAGCAGATTTTTCCCTTGTTAGTGCTGCTCATTCCCTGAATTCCTAAGGCACAGAGGAGAGCTCTTCCCATGTTGATACCAGGGACATAATCTGTAGTCAAGGAGAACATGTTGAATTAGAGACAATATCTCAAATTTTAGAGACAAGACAGACTTCAAAATACACTCCATGTAAAGGGAAGGTATTTATCTATATAACTTACATGTTCTGAAAATTCAGAGAAGTAATTTCTGCCATCATACTTTGACAATTCCCCATCTACTCATTACATATGCATAACTACCATCCCACTTGTATTTTCATTTGCTCTGGCAAACACTGTCTGTTACAGTTTTATTCCTCTTTTCAGCAATGATGGACTTTACAGCTAAGAGCTCTATAGAAGCTCTATAGAAGCCATTTTTATTTCTTAACTTAGCAGCAGAAAAAATTTGTTTTTCAATCTCAATTTCATTATTCTGATAGCAGTTTGAAATTCTTATTCCTCTTAAACAGTTTAATCTGAGCTTGCTCAACATTCTATGCACAAAAAAAAAAACAACAAAAAAACCCCAATAAAAAGGTAGGTTTTGACTAAACTTCCTAAGACTTGGAATAAAAACAAAATGCAAAACAGTCTATAAAACTACATTATAGTCTAAAATTTAAGTTATAGTGCTATTGGAACTGAGAGAAATATTCAAAGATCTTTCTTTAAAATAATAAAAAAGGGATGATACTCATTAGCAGGCAAATTTAGGTATTTTTTTAAAAAAAAGATAACTTTCAAAGCTTGCATGACTGCAATTTTTAATTATAATAAAACATGTGGTACTTTTATCTGATTTTAAATGAGTCTACTGAAACAAAAGTTGCTTCAAATTTAATACAGTATCAAGGCATGCCTGAGCAATTCCAGTAACATATTTGGGAAAGAAATATGAGAATGATAAAGAAAATCATGGTTACTGTGCATCACCAACATTTAGGTGGTGGTCTGTGACACTAAAAGCTGTCTGAGCATCTAGGAGGCTGCAAAATAAAAAACTATTAATGACTGCAGAGGGCAAAGGAAGCAATGTCTGAAATCTGTGAAGAAGCTTGCTGCTATAAAGCAGAATGTACTAGACTCTGCTGATGATTATTCTACCTCATTATTTCTAGAGGGCCACTTCTAAGATTGTTCCTGTATTGCAGCAGGCTTTATGCAAACAGGAAAACAGAACAGCTTAAATAGCTTCTCATTTGAACAGATAGCAAAGGAACTAATGTGATAATCTTGCCAAGTTAACAAAGCAGGCTAGGGCAGTGAGCAGATCCTCTCTTCTTTGCTTTACAGCTGCCTCATTCTCTCTAGGCACAACATATCATTATTTTAAGCATATTTTTTTCATTGGGGCAGGATTTTTGTCTTTTTTTTCCTTCTTACTCATTTGTACACCTATGTCATTACCAGCAATTTTCTTGGAAGAAACATTGTCATTTCCTGATCATTTGAGTCATAGTAAAAGTTGGCTTGTGAGAAGCAATCTCATCTCCACTGACTTTATTCTTCCTTGCTATAAAATGGGTGAAATGAAGAAACATCAGAAACCAGGACAACATCACAAAATATCCTGGGGAGCTTTCCATTAAGAAGAAAACTTCTGTTCTAACAGATCTCCAGCAAACATAGGCAGATCTTCCTTCAGCCATAGAGTTAATCTAAGCCAGAGGTTTCCCATCCACAGTGTTTTGAATATTCATGGCACCCTTGAAGATAGCACAGATGCAGTCCTGGCAGAACTGGTAGAAACTTCATCCACCTCTGGGATTTCCACCTGTTGCCTTTTGCATCTGTGTCATGGAGTAACTCTGTGTTTGGAATTAACTGTCCTTCTGCAATATCTGCTTTTTATTCTGCATGAAGAAAACCTGTGTAGATGAATGCTACAGCAGCAGGACCTGCATTTCCAGCTGGCTAAAGGCTCAACTACCTTGAGATTGGGGTGCTGTAAAGTAGCCTTTAGTGAGTGAGGCAGAGGTATTCCACATACTTTTCTGAGATCTCAGAAGAGAAGAGTTTAGACATGGATGGTCAGAGATAACAGGCCTGACCCGGGGAAATGCAGGGCAGGAACCAGCAGTGACCAGGGCATGCATCCATCCTTGCCCAAAGCCAACCCTCAAACCCTGCAATCCCTCCTCTCCTATAGCACATCACTGACAAAAGCACAAGCACTGTCATTTCTCCACTTGTGCTCCACACAGGGAATGAAAAGTTCTGAGAGGCATTTTCTGTTTAGCTTGGGTAGTATGGGCTTCACATTTACAGATGACCCATATGAATGACATGAAGAGGCCATAATGGAGTTTTGGTTTGTTCTTTTTCACCAGATGTAATAAATACTTCATGTACATACACACACAATTTCTCTCATTCATTCAAGTGAGTCCTTTTAAATACATAAACACGAACTGGCATTAGTAGTCCTCATCATTTATGTTTGGTAATATAGCAAATATGAGCAAAGCAACTGCAACATCAAGTTGTTTTAAGAAAACTGTTTGTAAAAGATTATTTATATTGAAAAAATAATTCAATTTTTTAATTTTCCAACAACACAATTTTTCAGTTCTTGCCAGTTGTGATTTAATTTGGCAGGTTATTTTTTTTTTGAGTGGTTGTTTTGGAGCTTTTTTTGTATTTTGTAATCATCAAGATATAAAGAGTGGTTCTAACAGCATATCTTTTTGGACTGAGCTGTGCCACCCAGAGAAAATTACAAACCACTTTCATGTTGCAGCGTATTTTGGTTGTGACAGTGTCAAAAATGTCAGCACATTCTGCTGATGATAATAATAAGCAAGTGTAATAAAGTTAATGTCTAGGCATGTCCATTGTCCAGAGCCTCATTAGAAGCCCTACATTTCTGAAACCTGTAATTCCTGAGCTGCCATGTGCTGAAAAAATATTTTTTTTGTAAAGTAGCTAGCCTGTCTTTCACCATACATGCTGTACTTGAAATTTAATCTACCTTTTCATAGTTTTCCCTCATTCACCATTTCTTCCTCTCCTGCTGGTAACATTTAGGCCTTCTTGCACCTCTGTTGATCCACCCTAACCTTTTCTAAAATGCTGGAATGGCATCTCAGTAGCCTGCTGTTTTCCTGTTCTTTGAAATCAGCAGTGACAAAAATAAAACTTGCTTCAAAAGTGGCAAGAACTGAAAAGTAATTACTTGTGTACAAAATTAAATTAAATATTATTTTTCATTTCAGAAGTTTAATTTCATGCTGTTTGCTGCCATTTTTTTCCCCACTGATGAATGACTACAGATGATTTTTTTTTCACTAGTCAGCTACCTTTAATTTTAGATAGATGTTGATTGCTTAAAAGGGGAGTTCATGAAAAACTTTAGGAATAAAACTGAAGCATGACATAATAGTTGATAACACTAACTGAAAGTCTCTTCATAGCCAATGCAGCTCATGTGTGCAACCAGACTGCAGCAGTCCATAGTAACTCCGTTTGTCTTTCACAAGACCCAAACAATATATGATGGCAAAGCACATTCATTATCAATCAAGGGTGAAGAAATAAAGGCTGAGGCACAGGAAGCCAGGTTTCTGAGTCATGTCAGAGAGACAATTTAATTAAGAATGGAGCATAAATTAAGACCAAGACACCTAAAAGATGAAAATTCAGCTCAGGCTAAGAGCAGCAGAGTGATGTTTCCTGCTATACTTTAATACCCTATTCTCCCTTGGTGGCTGCTCTCATTATTGGAGTGCAGATGGTGAAAACACATACTGTTCAAATTTACTACGCTCATTCGCAAGGATGTTAGTTAAGAAAATAGTGTTACTCTAAACATTATAGCTCCATTTATGCTCTTTTTATTTTTTTTTCACTTTTCAGCACTAAAATAAATAAACCTGCATATGCAGTTACCAAAATGTTCCGTGTGCTTTCTAGTGATGGAAAGTACACGATGGCTGGTTTGCAGACGCTGCAGTCCATTACAGAACAAGATAATTAAAATTAGAAACTTTAAAAACACATGTAATTTCCTCAATGATTCTTAATGTCCTCTCTTGAGTCATTACAGTAATTGTGTAAATATGTTATTCTAGAGTTATGAGATGTGATCTTTACTCCATCATCTCAAATTACTCTTCACTAAGTCAAGTTTGCTGTCACAAGGTTTGCTCACTGGAAATGCTTGGTCACTCACTGATTTCACAGATTACAAAAGCTACAAGACATTTGTGGTCCAAGTGAACAGTAAAAGTGCAATATCTTTTTATTAATCATTTAGGAGATGGAAAGTGCTATATTAATAAATATTGCAGATACTGTTAAACCTTAGACCTAAAAAGGCAACCTGAAGTAGTAAAATACAGCTATATCTTACTTTTATACATGAAACCAGAAAAGCAATTGGACACAAGGTAAAATTACAGCCCATAATAATAATGACCAAAGGAGCTGAAACCAGGGTTTTCAGTTTGCTCTTAGCATACCATGCTAAGTGTGCTTGTCATCACCAGAAAGCACTATTTGTATTTAGATATAAATGACAAAATAACTGAAGGCACGTGAATTTAAAATCCTCATTATAATATTTTCTGAGTCTCTATTTTACTGGGTAGCAGACAGGCTTTCAACCCACATTACCTTATGCTGAACTTTTTGCTTCATTTCCTCCCATTTAACCAGGGGTTGTCTGTGTGCATGCACATTCATCTGTCCTAGTCCCTTTCTTCTTCTGCCTCTGCTTCAATTCCATTTTCTGTAAACTGATAAGCTATTAATTGGAAAGTGTTAACTTAATTTTTATTTCAATTATAGTCTTTCTGTTGCTACACTAAATCTTGGCAGGTGTTTGGCACTCAACTTTTTCCTTTCCCTTCAGAATTTTCACCATTTTTCCTCCTAAAATGGAATAAGGTGATGAGACTTTTTTCTCAGAAATCACCTACTCTTCTTTTTATTTGTTCTTATCATGCAGTGTCTGATTTACATATCTGCTCTCTTATTTTTTTGCAGTGTTTTTCAATTTATGAAGGCTTTGTAGGGGTTTGCTGATTGAAATGATAAATGTTCAAAAGACACAGGTAATAGGGCCTGATTTCTCATTCAACCCTATCAGTCAACCCTTGCTATCAGTGTAAGAACACTGAAACCCCGTCCTGGGCACAAAGCTAACGGGTTTGTGCAGAGACCAAATGTTTCACATCTCATTCTGAAGGAGGATCAGTTTAGCTATTCCATTCTTTGTGCAGAAAAACCACCCTCTAAACTCAAGGGTGGCTGGTCCATCCAGTCCACTACTGTGCCCCAACAGTGGGAAGTAAGAGCAGCTGGTCTAGGGGGGCACAGACCAGAGTAAACCTGTGCCACACTTTTATAGTGAACTCTTCCAGCCTGCAGCTCAGAGACAAGCCAGCTGAGGTTCTTTGTGCTGATGAACCCCTCACTTCTGAGAATTTTTTCAAAGGTGCCTTTAGTATGCAAATCTTTCTCACAAGCAAAATATCCTGCAAAAGTTGTTCCACAGTTTACTTACGCATAGCCTGGCAACTTCTTTCGTCCTTAGTTGGCCTCCAATGTAATTCAGTTTGATTTTCCCACTTCAGCAGTATAAAACCAGTTTGCAACACACAACAATGGCATGGCTTCCTTTCTCCTAGTCAGCCATGTTTCATGAGTCTCCTTCATACCCCCTAAAAATAATAATTTGCCAAATTACAATAGAATTCTGATTCACCTGGGCTACATGGCAAACTAGGTCAGTATTGGCAAATGTATGCAAATCAATCAATTTCAGCAGAAGTGCTGACTCACAGACATTACACAGCATATTATGCCACCAGTTTCAGCACCATATTTTTCATTGCTTCCTGTATCCTCCTGTAATGGGCACTCTCTTCACTTGGAAAAGCAAGAAAGATGAGCTGCCAAATTATATTTGCAACTCTTACCACAGTTTATGGAAAACTTCACAGATTCACTTTCAGATCACCATGCTTTGTAGGCAGACTTCAGCTTTATCACCCAAGTAACCCTGAAGACTGATGGTTTTGATAAATTGAAGATTTGCTCTATATTATCTGTGACTTGTGTCCTTCCTTTCTCAGTCTCATGTGCAGCAGCTGAGAGAAAAGCGATCACTGAAGCCCTTTAATTACAGAGCCGGAACTGCACTGCTTTCATGCTCCCAAAATAGCAAAGCTTACATAAAAACACTAGCAGCATGAAAATGCAGAATATTCGGAACAGCTAGCACGACAAAGATTCAGTAAAGGTAAACAAAAACTACATTTAGACAACTTTTGATGCAGACAACTCTGTAGTTAACAAGAGAAACAATCCCTCTCCTCATGGTAATGTTTCCCCCAAATCAAGCCTTTGGGAGCAAGCCATCTTCTTTAAAACCATGGATTATTGTTCCTTGCATTGTACTAGTGCTGCTCATTGTGCCAAAATAAAACATAGCTCCCATGGAAACCCAGAGCATCACAAGTCTTTGCTAAGTCACACCTCAGCAATGACAGACTTAAAAGAACCCAAGCAACAACAGCAACTGCAAAGCCTTAAGCAAAGTATCTTCTTTTATTTTTCTGCTCAGGTCAAAGTAACTTAAATCCTCACATGATTCAGTGTAGTACAAGATGACATCAAACTAATGGAAATCAGGTAGTTTCTGAATGGAATGTTACTGAACAGAAGTTGAAATAAATAAAAGTTGGTTATATTTTTTTATAAAATGAATATGTACCGGATGACTTTTTCCTTCTAATCTGTGCTAAACTAACAAAATTTAACTTTGGCATATTTGAAGAGTAGATCAAAACAGAGAACTTAGGAGTAGGGGCACTTTACCCCAATGATTAACTTCTGAGCATCTGCCTTGGCATAGTGCTGGTAGGGACTACTCTGCTGTAGTCATTACCATTGTAAAAGAACAAGTGGAGCTCCTGGACACTGTGGTAATTAGAAATCCTATGCACTTATTAAAAGTATAAGAGCATTAACATCAGAGCTCTATTCAAATTCCCATTTTGGTGGTTACCGTTAGCTCAGTTTTGACCTTTTCCTGTTTCAGCTGGCTGTCAAGTTTCCCGTTTAACCTCCTAAAGACTAGCAAGTTCATTGCTGCTGCCATCCTGTCACTGGTCAGGTGCTGCATGCAAAAACATGCACAAAATGCTGCATTTTTTAGCAGAAAGGTTGGGTCAGCATTTTCAGTCTTCGCCTTTTGGCAGCTTGCTTTGGGATTCTCATCTGAGAAGGCACTGATTGAACACTGAAAACCTGGCTGCAGGTCCCTAAACCCAGCAGCACTGCTGCCTGTCCCTGCAGCAGAGCAGGGCAGCTGCACAGGGGGCAGGCAGTGCTCAGCCATTCCCAGTGCCCAGAGCTGTGACTCAGAGCTGCCATCTGAGCTCAGACACATCCATGGCAGCTGACTCCAGCTGCACCCCTGGCTGTGCTGTCCCCATCAGTTATCTGGCATCTCCCTGACCCTGCCACAGCACTGAATCCACCATGGGTGTGTTTAGTGGTATCAGTTACGTCTTACAGGCGCAGAGAAAACATCCCAGACATCCCAGCAGATTAGAAGAGCCCTTCACCAGCTGACTGAAGATAAAGCCCAGCCCTTTGCTGGGCATTGAGGGCAGCTGGCAGTGACTGTCAGTCTCTGGTCAGAGGATGAGGAGTCTGGTCCTGGAACTGACTTGTACAAGTAACCATGAGCTGCTAAAGGTGGGAGCAGCAATTACAATTCAAAGGAGTCATTTCACAATGAAAATTTACTGCTCATGTTTTACATGCAGAAACACAAAACCCATAATACACAGTCTCAAAGAGATCATCATTCTCAATATTAAAAATGCACCTAGCTGCATTTTCAGGTTTGGGGTATTGCAGACTTTTGTCATCATCTCAAGGAGAGTTTCTGTATTGTGTTGAAATGGAAGAACCTGAAGGCAGCTTCCTTCATCTAGAGAACTGCAATATTCAGTGTACTGCTAGGGGTGAGCCTTCAAGTTGCTGCATCTCCGCTTCAAGCTGAGAGAGCCAAACTACATCTGACTCATTGCAGATGATGAGGGAAAAACTTTTGTGCTGTATCTCAGTTTCTTCACAGAGAGGCATCTGCTTCAGAGAATCAGTTAAAAATTGAGGCTTATACAGTGAGAAAACAATTCTGTTCTCCCCCCAAGGGAGCAAGAAGCTCATCTGTCTTTTCTTTCAAGATGCTGCTGTTTTTTCAAGGAGCCTCCTTCATTCTCCAGCATCTGCTCTGTTCCTGGCTGTGGAAGAGATTTCCTGGGATTTACGTGGAAGCAGGGAGCTCTGTATTGTTAAGTCCAAACACATATGATATTCCATCCACATTTCCTCACAAGCTGCATCTCTGGTTATAATTCTCAGATTATTAAATATTATTCCAGACCAAACAAGAAAATATCAAAGGTGTGAAGGACACATCAGCTAATTAAAGAGATAAAATAACATTAGCTTGATTCTGTATGGGTTATCTTTGAGACCATCATCCAATATGATCCTTCTACCCTCTTGTGAAGGTTTAGGAATAATTCTAGGTGTCTTAGTGTGGTTTTTATATATACTTTTTTTTTTCTGTAAGAAATGCTTTATCAAACATGAGTAATTAGGTTTCATGGAGGAAAAAAAAGTGGATGAACTGTAATACCGAGGAGAAAAGTTCTTATATCTCACATGCACCCTATGCCTCAGGCAAACTGTGAGCACCCTCTGTTCAGCTTACCTGGAAGGTACAACTTCACTTCTGAGCAGACCTCACACCTACAAGTACCTGGCCACAGGCAGGGAACCATTCAAGTGTATTCTTGTGACAGAAATATGGTCCCCTTTAAGGAGCATTAGGAACATGTGGCCTCCCTGAATGGCAACTGGGGAAGGTGCACACAGAACTTATCTGTCTGATCAGAGCCTAAGCCTGGATGATGTTTTTAAGGTACCAGCAGGACACATGAGAGGGCTGCCTGGGTCAGGGCAGGAGCCAGCTTCATAGAATAGAATCATTCAGGTTGGAAAACATCCTCCATTTCAAACATTAGGCATGTCCCTCTGTGCCACATCTACAGGTCTCTTAAATACCTCCAGGGATGGTGATTCCACCATTTCCCTGGGCAGGTTGTTCCAATGTTTGACAACCCTTTCAGTGAAGAAATTTCTCCAATCATCCAATCTAACCCTCCCTTGGCACAACTTGAGGCTATGTCCTATTTTCTTATCACTTCTTACCACAGAGAAGAGACCAACCCCCACCTTGCCACAGCCTCTTTACAAGCAGCAGTGGAGAGCTGCAAGGTCCCCTCTGAGCCTCTTTTTCCCTGGAGGCCAAGAACCCCCAGCTCCCTCGGCTGCTCCTCATCAGAGCTGTGCTCCAGACCCCTCCCCAGCTCTGCTGCCCTTCTCTGGAGACACTCAAGCTTCTCAAAGTCCTTCTTGTAGTGAGAGGCCCAAAACTGGACACAGGACTCGAGGTGTGGCCTCACCAATACTGGGGTGATGATCACTGCCCTGGTCCTGCTGCCCACACTGCTGCTGATAAGGCCAGGATGCCCCAGGCCTTGGCCACCTGGCTCCTGTTCAGCTGTCAGATGGCCAACACCTGTCAAAGAGATTATGTGGTGTTGTGAGGTCCCCAAGACAAGGTGAGAGATGAGAATTTGACTCTGTGTTCTCAGAAAGCTGATTATTATATTATATTATATTATATTATATTATATTATATTATATTATATTATATTATATTATATTATATTATATTATATTATATTATATTATATTATATTATATTATAAATGCTATATTAAACTATAGTAAAGAAAGAGAAAGGATACATCAGAAGGCTTCACAAGAATGATAATCAACACTTGTGACCAACTCAGAGAGTTTGACACAGCTGGCTGTGATTGGTCATTCAGTTAAAACAATTCACATGGAACCAATCAAACATGAACCTGTAGGTGAACAATGTCCAGACCACATTCCAAAGCAATCAGATAATTATTGTTTTCATTCTTTTCTGAGGCTTCTCAGCTTCCCAGGAGAAGAAATCCTGGCAAAGGGATTTTTCAGAAGATATCATGGTGGCAAGCCTAGATATTAGAGAATATTTAAAGTTCATTTAGATGACCCAGAGATATAAGACCTGTGCTCCTCTCATCATTTGGAGACTATTTTAACTTGAGTATTGCAGGATAAAGGGGAGGGCAATGCTACTGATCAGTTTAGAAGTAGCACGGCTTGAACCCTGCATGATATAAACAAAAAATATTTTTCAGCAAATGCAGAATGACTTTTAAACCTCAGTGGGTGTCCTGTGTCACACAGCACAATACCAGCCCACTATGGAGCAGTGCACCACCAAGGGAAGGAGGAAGGAGTTTATCCTTTTATTGTCTGGATGTTATTTGGTTTTAAGCAGTTACACTGTGCACAGCTCTGGCTGTATTTTGTACCCCACAGCACTGGGTGATGAATATCAAGGATATATGAGCTACATGCTATCCTTTAATTTCTTTAACTGAAAAATAATGAGACTAACTTGTTTTGGGAACAGCAATTCAGCTGAGTTATATATATTTATAGAATTAGTTGTTATATTATTTAAACACAGACACCTGTAGATGCATTAGTGAGTGAAGATTAAGTATATAAAGGAATAATCTATTTTACAACACTGCACCTCTCTGCAGTATACTTTTGGATACTGCCTTAGTAATTAAAAACTTTATGAGCAGTTCATTGTAGGATAGTAAAAATGTGTTAAAATCCATTAGCACAGATTGAATATATTCACGAAATGCTTCTTTGGTACAATAATGAAATTCAATTTATTTTTCCCCCTCCTTTTAGTAAGAAATTATCCCATTGGAAAGACAGAATAGATAGAGCAAGTTGTGAATAAAATGTAGTATAAATAAAAACAGTTATTTTAGACCAAGTCATGCAAGCTTTTTATTTATGCAGCAACTTCTATCTAATAAAAAAGTCTGTGCCATTCTTAACTCTTAGGAAAAAATCCCAGCAACATAGCAGATGAGAGCATGATAAACTTGCACTCCCACAGAAGTTACTGGGAAGCAGCTATTGTGAATCCTGCTACTACTAAAAAATTGTCATATTGGGAAATAAGGAATCCACACCATAGAATTCGATGACTTCTTTTTATGTTGTTCATTTCTTTCATTGCTGATTTCATGTGCATTTTATAAGTCTGCTGCTTTTTCTCTTGCTTGTGAACAGGCCAGAACAGAAAGATAAAAAAGTGCTCCTGGGGGAGCAATTCTAAAAGTAAAATATGGTGGTTCCTAGCAGCAACACAGAAATACACACTTGGAAAGGAGAGAAGGCCACTGTAATGCAGACATTGTTATTTGCACTCTGGAAAATTTCCTCAGATTTTAATAAGTTGCCACAATCCTTTTAGAATCAGTGTGGATTGCTGCATACACCAGAACCAAAAGACAGACAAAAATTAAGCGATGAAAACCAATTGCAAAATCCTAAATGTCAATTTCTTTGATCACATGTGTAGAATTTATGCTAAAAGATCCCTTTGTAAATCTTTCCCAGTAACCTGTAATGTCATATTTTTTTTTCATTATATGTTACATAGCCATGAATATGAAAATTAGAAGCTCAAAGGTCAACTAATATATCATGGCCATTTGGTATGAGATATTTGACACCAAATGAGCACATACCACACTACTATAAATATGATGGTATTATTAAGGTCAAGTATAATTGATATGAAATCCAGGTGTAAAAAGAAATAGTTGCCTTTCCTTCTACTGAGGGCATAGCTAGCTTTTCCTTTTAAATAAGCATTAATAAACAATGTAATTTTGTTTTTCTTCCTAGACTCCTCTCTGTCTGCAAATCAGTTTTGAGGGATTCCACAGCTTTACAATGATTTGTGTAGTAATACATTGGTGTGTGGCCTTACTTCCCAGTGTTTCTGAAGGGTTTCTTCTCTCCCAAGCATGATGTCCCTTCTCTCCCAAGCATGATGTCTTTCCTAGCAGATCTTCTCTGTCTGGATTAACTTTGTGCTGCCTGGCAGAGCTGCTGGATCAGTCCCTCTGCAGACAATACACAAAGTTACAGCTGTAAAATGTGGCTGAACCTGTGTGGGGATTTGCTACCTCAGGTCTAGCTGTCCTATGTCTTTCTTTCAGTGATGCCAAATGTATAATTTATTGTCTGGCAACATTCAGCATTCACAGCTCTTATTTACTCATGGATTGTACCTTATTCCTGGGGAAGGTATCCCATATGCTTATTATAGAGGAAAAAACTTTAAAACAGGATTGGAAGTGGAGAATAAAGTATTATTGTATCTAGAATTGACCCCTCTTGTGGAAAAGGTTAATTTTTTGTGTATGGACACTGTTTTCCAGTACCAGCTCTTGGAAGGTGAGAGCCACCTCCAGTTTTGGGAGCTGAGAAGGGATGATCCCAGAGGGGTTCAGCCCTCAAGCCCCACAGCACTGCCATATGAGCAACCTCTTCTTTCTTCAAGTGACAGGAGCTGTGCCCCAGTCCCTTATCCTGCCCCTTGCACTGGCCAGGAGCAAGCAGGTCCTTGTTTGAGCATGAGCAGACGTGTCCTCACAGCACCAACAGCCCAGGTCCTTTTCCATATTCTCCAGAAGAGAGTTTGCCATCTCCTTGGAGCAAAAGACAGACTGAAGCAACCTAAAATTCCAGCACACTATAGGAGTCTCTGAAAGAGTGCAGACATTAAAGAGAAAGAAGATTTAAAGCCAGGGGCTCCCAGGTGCTCACTGCTGTTTGGTAGATATCTGCAGATTAACATGGGTAAGAATTGTTAACAAGATGAACACTTTGGAGAAATTCCCACAAGTGATAGAGCTGCATTAATAATCATAAGGAAACAGTTGTGCACAGGAACATAGAATTAATTTTCATTTTAGGCTCCAGAACAGAGTGTAGCTATGTACTACATAGCTATTTCTGTACATTGCTGTTCTGTTTCTGCTTAGCAGCTTGGAGAATAACCCAGGAGACAGAACATACAGTTTTTCACATTTCATCACAACTCAGAAAACTTCCTTCTGTCAGTTTCTACAATGTATTCTCCACATAATAAAATGCCATATATTAAGCAAATGCTAATTTGAAGAAGAAAAAGAACTGCTCAATTCTTCCCTGTATTACATCGTCATCAGTCAAGCAGTTGCATAGAAAAAAAATAGGGCTGAACATCACTTGAGCTGCTTACAGGCACATATTCTGTGTCAAAAGCAAATATTAAATTAAATTAATTTTCTTTTCTAAAAGAAATAAACAGTAGATGTTATATTTCCTAGTCTAATATATATGAAGCCAAAAGTAAGATGCCCCTGGGATTTGTTTCAAGAGACTCAAAAAACTTTATTTGTTGCCCAAAACAGAAGAAGTAGGTAAATTACTTTTTACTTTGGATAAAATCATACCTACTGCCAATTTAAAAGGCAGAATTAGCCCACTGAATTCTGAATTCTCAATAGGAATACTGAGATAGAACAGATAAAATTAAATTTGCTGTAAGAGAGCTGTCAAAAGTGAACAGTGCTGTGCAGCACTGCGACTTAACTTTTCATTATTAAAAATATGCATTAGAGATCTCCCTTTTTTTGGATAGCAGAGTAGCAGACTATCCATGAATCAATATTTATTATTCATGAGAATTTGCTGAATACACAGGCCAAACAGTTCATTAGTTCCTTAAATTCATTGTGTAAATTCTTTCCTATTAGCATTTTTTTGGTTGCCCAAAAGTTTTTTTTTCTTTATTTATTTTTCTTTCTTTTTCATTCTTTTTTTGTAGATGATATATTTGTCAAAGAGAGAACTCATGCAGTCCTAGTAAGAGCCTCTGGTGGCTAAACATCAGACTAAAATTGAATTTAGAAAGATTATGTCTTGGTTTTTAGCCTGCTGACAGAGAACATTGGGGATGTGTAGAATAGTTTTAAAGGTTTTGAAAGGTAACCAAGGAGAAAACAAATCTATTTTTTTTTGTAATTTTAAAATTACCATTATAAACTTCTTATGAATTCAAGCATTTTGTTTCTTTTCCTAGGGAAGAAAGCCTATGGTCAAACATATTGCAACGTAATATATAATCAACAAAATTTTAATGTTACTTAATTCACAAAAATATTGAAAACATGGTTATATATTTCATTCATTTTGTTAGTTTAATTTTGCCTCACTAATAGCTACATCATATTTTAATTTATTTAGCATTTATTAGAAATTACTTCTTTCCTGCCTATTATGCTTACAATACATTTTCAAGATATTCTAATTTTTTCAAACGAAAATTACTTCTTTTATAAGGCCTTTCCATTCGCATTGTGTCTGACCCTGATGCTTACCACAATTTCCCAGCATAAGTTGATAACTTTCATTTGTTCCTTTACAAAAGCAGTCAGTCATGTGGATAATGGCAATGAAAGGTATTGTAGCAAGTAACTGTCATTAAAAGGTTTTCATTAAAAATATGTTTATTGTATTGCTTGAACAAAAGAAAAGCATGCAAAGATCAGTAAAACACTAGAGTCAATTTAACAATGGAAAATTATGATATGGAAGAGTGAGTTTCACAGTGGTAACCTAACTCTTACCCCACACTTTCTTCCAAGGTTTCAAAAATAATTAAAGAAAGATGCCTAAAGAAATTAACATTGTTAGGAATGAATGGAAATTCTACAAATTACCAGTCAGTGGATTTCTACACTTAGGCATTTTTCCTGGTAGGACCATTGTCAGCTGGCTCAGAAATTGTTAATTTAGTAACATTTTTATGTGGAAGAAACACTATCCCTTCTTTTGAAAACATCCATAAGTTATAAGAATATAGCCTTTAATACCTAAGGAAAACATACAATGCCACAGATGTAAAGCACTGCTCAGTATGTTTTCCTGTCATATAATCCACAAAGTTGTACCCTAACCAAGGAGAAAAGGAAAAAGACAGGATGAATAGAAGGGAAGGTGTGGAGAGCATTGTAGGAAATACATCCTGGCTCTGTAACACATCTTCTACACACAGAACTCAATTAAATAGGACCTTCAAGAAAACTCTTACTGGTCTCGACAAACAAACTGCATGGGGCAATCTGCAAGCAAAATTTTAGAAATGGAAATAAAGTGTTGAACAGTTGATAAAGCTGTTCAGCAGCTGAGACCAGAAGCCTCTGATTATGCAAGAGAAAACTCCCATAACTCCCATATCTCTGTAAGTGGCTTAATCTCCTGTACAAGGCTTGAAAAGTCATGAAACTTTAGATGGTACAAACAGGTTTGTTTTTCTTCTTTTTTAAAATTTTTTTAAAAAGAATTTTCTCTAACTTTATATCTATTAACTCATAAAATTTAAATGCTGTTTGTGAAGACCTACATCTTTGGGCAGACAAAAGATTGATTCCTGCTGTTTTATTTGGGAAAGGAACTCCACCATCTTCCCATCCATCAAAGCTGAGGCTCAGTCAAACATTAAAAAGAAAAACATTTAAACAAAGCTCATATTTAGCATCTTTTAAAAAAATCTGATATTGCCATATCTCTTTTTTTTTTTCTGAAATGGATTTTCAAGGGTGTTAGACACCTAAGCACAGTAATATTTTTGAGTCTGTTGCAAAGCCCAGTGACCTTTCCCAGCATACCACACAGATACTTGGTGAGATGCATGGGAGAGTTCCTTTTTTCTCCCTCCTGCTTCTTTTTGTGTTTCTAAAGCAACTCTTCCATGAGGTTATTTGTGAATATTTAAGTGTATGAAGTGTCATAGTCACACCTCCTATGAAATGGGAACAAGTGTGGTCTGTAGTTATTACACTGCCAAATCAGTTCTGCCATGCACAGCATAAGGGACAAGTGTGAGCTCCATGCTCTGCAGTAAAAAGTGCTGGAGCAGACTAAGCTCACCTAAATAAAAATAACATTTAAGGATGTAGAACCAGCTGTTGTTTTAGGAATTATCAAAACAGCACAGTGGCAAAAATGGTCTGTTAATGTCCAACTCCAAACTCAGCAGAAACTTTTAAAATAGATCTTTTACAGGAGGCATGGCTATTCTGCTGAGTAGCTCCCCAAGTCATGGCACTGCTTTCTACTGACAGAATCAATGTGCCACAGCAAAGGTACGAAATGTTTCCTAGAAGCTAAAAGGATGCATTTTGCAAAAAGTGGCAGAGATTTCATTTTTAATTGCTGTTATCAAATGCATCATTGGGGCAGGACAAATACAAGTATAGTTGGTTTTTGCAATGGGCCAAACTTTATCTGCTTGCCACAGGTGGGTTTTCCTTTTCTTTACAGAATACACTTCTTTAATGCCAGGCTGGCTTTCTTGCAGCAACCATTTTCCCTAAAGGAAGTTCTGTCTAACTGAACCTGGTGTGGTTAAAATGTGCCTGCTGCCAGCACAGGAAAAAGCCAAATTGCTGAGGTTCACTTCAGCTGAGTCCCCTCTTATCTGTCCAAGCCATGTTGAGTGGTGTTCCTTAAGCTCAGAAATCCTTGCTTTAAAAGGTATAAAAAATCTTTTTGTTTTCATACTTTTGCTGATCTTGTGTGTTTTGGATATCTGATTTTGACTGTTGTTTCATTTCAGCCCTTCAGCCCCTATACATTCAGATTTGTCCTGGCATCTTCTGTCCCTGTATTTTGTTCCAGACCATTGTATTTCCACAGCCTTGTGATTCCTCAGTCCTTTCAGCTGTGGGAGTCTGTATCTCCTTCCTTTTGGTGCTGAGTTGAGTTGTGTCACCTCTCCTCATAATTTCTTGAGGTAATGCCAGGACACCAATAGCATTGTAGTAGTAGCAAACAATTTTTTCCTCGTGAAAAGATACAGAGAAATAGAGAGGAGGGCAAAAAGACAGAAAATAGAGAAATTATTGTTGAAAATTCAGGTTTGGATCTGAGATGAAATGAATAATTAAGTTGAATATTTCAAAATCTCCTTAAACTGTTCATAACTGTGTCAAATTGTTCATGACCAATTTGGAAAAAAGCTTATGATCTCACTGACCTTATGCTACTGGTGAAATTTGTTTTAAGCATGATTTGGATCCCTGAAAATACCCTACAAAAATCCCTGAACTATCAGGAAACAAACCTGTCCCACAATGTTTAAATTTTATAGCTTCTTCATATCAAACCTTGAGTAAATAGAACTAAATAAAAACAACAAAGTCAAATCTCATTATTGCAGCAAGTAAATTTCACTACGTATCTTCTGCACAATATGGTGAAACTTTATCCTTTCATCTTGCAGAAATTACTTGCTAGAACACACTCTTTGATGAGAGCAGAGGATCATTTGGGAAATAAAAACCCTCTGCCTTTCATAAATTTTGCAAATTGCGTTCAAAAAGAAAAAAAATCAAATTATTAAATCACAGACTTTGAAAACTAATGGAATACGAGTCACATTTGCAGGTTCCTTTTTAAAGCAAACATTGATTTTCTCATTACAAGCAGTAAATCATGCAAAACTGCCTACATATCACAGTAAGTTACCTAAGATACAAATCCTTTTAGGTTTTCTGTACTATAACATAGTAGACTTGAGATAATGCTATCAAAGCCTATACCACTCTAATAAAAGAAACTGAACAGTGGACTAGGATATCCTTGCAGGGTAAAATATTCTTGAAATAAGGAACATTCCTTTTAAGGATGAATTATTCCCTCCTCCAAGCATCCAGTTAAGCAGCTGCGTGCAAACCTTGAATCAATTTTTATAACAAAGGCGAGGACGCAGAAAAAGGAATTTGAAGTAAGTAGTCAATAAGAGGTAAGAAACAACCTTGAAGTGACATGAAAAGCCAAAAGGATGTTAGAACTTCAAAACAAAACCAGATGTCCTCTTCAATGTGTAAGTGAAAAGGATATTTGATCCTTTGTGCATCCTTGAAGTGCCGTGGCTGAAAGTAAAGCTTTGCACTGTAATGCTTCATTAGTTCAAAGTGCTGTGTAAACATTAGGTAATGAAATTTCACAGTATCTCTGCATTATCTATATTTTCTTTTGTCCAAGGACACACTCTGAGACATATATGGCACTGGAACCCTTATTTTCTAGCCCATGACCATTTCTTTCACCTCACAGTGGTTTTTAACCTACCTCAAGTAAATCTCAAGAATGCCTGAGCTGTCAATAAACCAGAGGTGGCAGAAATACATGTTTTTTTCGAAAATATTATACAATATTTAAAACTATTTTTGCAATAATATGGGAGGGTTTGATCCACCAAAAGAAAAGTATTATTTTCTTTCTTTATTTTCTTTCACACCAACACATGCAAAATCAGAAATGCAAGGTGATAAAACAGATACATTGTTTTTGTGTTGTTATTGATGTGCAGATAATCTGCACGGCTCTACAGTGCAATGTGCTTCACTCTAGTTCACAGAGAAAACTTCACGCAGGTAAAGTCTAAATATATCAGCCTGAGTTGATGTGATCACACAGAGTATGAACTCAGGTGTGAAGCTGAATAGGCAAATGCTGAAAATCAAAGTTCCAAACCCTGCAAGGAAGCAGCTCAGAATACAGCCCAGTTCTGCAAAGTTTCTGTGTATAGTTCGGTGAACTTGTTTTTTCTAGCAAACTTAAAGCCAGGGAAGTGGGCCTGAGATAAGTTTGCTGTGCAGAACTTGGGTAGCTCAGTGTGCTAATGCATGGCTAATCCTGAGAGAGACTACAAAAATTATTTCTCTCTTTCTTAATCCCTATTATATTAATATTTCTGATGTTCAAATATTACTATATTGAAAAGAACTGCCGTGTTTGCTGTATTTGTCATATAATGATATCTTTTGACTCAGGTGCACGTAGCCTCAGGCTTTATGAGGCAGATATTTAGGTATTTGTGGCTGTGAGAGTGTAGGTTAGCTCCTCTTGTTCAAGCATTGCAGCATCAGCTTTGTCCCATCTCATCTGAGCATCTTTCATGGAGAAGGTTTTCTGTAATGATAATCCTCATGATTACCTGTGATGAACCACCAGGTATCACCATTCTTGGGGCCATTTGCTGGAGGCAAAAGGCCACTTCTTCACTGTGGAGAAACCCTCACACTGCCTTGTACCCTCACAGTGTCATTCCAGGGCAGAAACAGAGTAAATCCCAGCTCTGTGTGTGAGGCTGTGCGTGCAAGTGCACAAAAAGAGACATATATACTGATATACACATATATATATATATACACACATACACACTCTCTTAAAAATAATAATTCATTGTTAAGAGTCTGCAATTGAGTGAAGTACTCTGCAGCATGCTAGATTCAAAAATCTGGCTTTTAAAAACTAGGAGAGAGAGACTCTTGGGGGATTTTCTGAGAGAAACATCATTAAAGGCTAATAAGAAGTTAGACCTGAAGACCTCGAAGAGAAAAGAAATTGGAATTTCAGCATTGAGAATAGTCAAGAGAGAAGAAAGTAGATTAAAAAAAATAGAAGAAATATAAAACATTCAGCCTTTTCTCAGCACTCATCTAAGGTACTGCATACAAAGCACGTGGAATGTAGGTCAGAATTCCTCAACATGTAGAATTGCTATATTCTTCTTCTTAGTACTTTTTTGTTACTTTCTTTATTTCATTTCCCTTGCATTTCATCTGAATTTTTTTTTTCCAAATAGGACTTTTAGGAGATATCATTGCATATTGTGGTGGGTTGACCAAAACTACTCTCTCACTCCTTTCTGCAGCTGGACAGGGGAGAGAAAATATGCTGAAGGACTTGTGGCTTGAGACAAGGACAAGGAGACATCACTCTCCAGTTACCATCACAGGCAAAACAGGTTTGACTCAGGGAAATTCAATGAATGTAATTTATTACCAATCAAATCAAAGCAGACTTATAAGAATAAAATAAAATCTTACAAACATCTTCTCCACGCTATTCTCTTCTCCCTGGACTCAACTTCACTCCTCAATTATTGAGCTCTTCCCCTCAGCAGTGCAAGCAAAGGGAAATGGGAGCTGTGGTCAGTTCATCACACGTGGGCTCTGGTGCTCCTTGCTCCTCTCAGGGAGGACTCCTCACACTCTTCCTCTGCTCCAGCATGGGGTTCCCCCCAGAGGAGAGAGTCCTCAACCAGCCTGTCCAACATGAGTCCTTCCCATGGGCTGCAGGTCTCATAAACTGTTCCAGCAGGGTCCCTCCCGTAGGGTGCAGCACTTCAAGAATAAATCACTCCTGAGTGTAGCCATGATATTTTCTGAAAAATCCTTTCCTTAGGATTTTTTCTCCTGAGAAGCTAAGAGGCCTGAGGAACAAAATGTAAACAATGGTTATCTGCTGCTGTGGAATGCAACAGGTGCATCTGGGATTGGTCTCATGTGGTTGTTTCTAATTAATGGCCAATCACAGTCAGCTGGCTCAGACTCTGAGTCACAAGCCTTTGTTATTCATTCTTTTTTTTCTATTCTTAGCTAGCCTCCTGATGAAATCCTTTCTTCTATTCTTTTATTATAGTTTTAATATAATATATATAATAAAATAATAAAAAAAGCCTTCTGAAACATGGAGTCAGATCCTCATCTCTTCCCTCATCCTTAGTCCCCTGTGAACACGGTCACACCAGAGTGGGTCCCCTGCAGGGTCACAAGTCCTGCCAGCAAACTTGCTCCAGCATGGACTTCCCATGAGATCACAGCATCCTTCAGGCTCCCCCCTGCTCCTGGTGGGTCTCTGCTCCTCCATGGGCAGCAGGCACAGCTGCCTCACCAAGGTCTGCACCAAAGGCTGCAGGGGAACCTCAGCTCTGGTGCCTGAGCACCTCCTGCTCCTCCTTCTGCGCTGGCCTGGGGGGGCTCAGAGCTGTTCTCACATATTCTCCTCTCTCCTGCTGCAGCTGAGCAAGTTTTTTTTTCACCTTTTTAAAATACATTACCCCAGAGTTGCTCCCACCATCACTGATGGGCTTGGCCAGTGTCAGCTCTGTCCTGGAGCTGGCAGGCAGTGGCTTTGCTGGACACAGGGGAAGCTTCTGGCAACTTCTTAGAGAATCCACTTCAGTAGCACTCCTGCTATGAAAACTTTATAGTGCAAACCCAACACACATATAGATAAAAGTTAGCAGTGGCATTTCCTATGAAAACAGATATTTTCTAAAGAAATATATTCATAAGTAAATAACATTTATAGTATATACTGACATACAATTGAACTTCTATAAGTATATCATAATTACTCCTTAGATATTTAAAGTACATATCATATTTGTAGCAAAACATAATTTTACATCATATAGATAAAAATATTTATAAATCTTGAAAATCCATAACAGAGGGAAGGATATTTTGGCAGGAGGAAAACAAACAGGCAATAGTGAAAGAAAACATTAATTAAACTTTTTAATGCAGTAAAATGAGGACCAAATGTAAAGTTGAAGCAAATCTGCATCTCCACTTTGAGAAGAATTTACTTCCTGATAACATTTGAGGGTCTGCATCAAGAACTGTGCGTTAGACCACCACAAACCTTCAGAGTTTTGCCCCTTACTGAATGTTCAAACTATCCTTAAAATAAGAATTTGTTTTGGCAAGGTTTATATATTAATAGGACTTCTGCTAGCTTACTGAGGGTAACCTTTTAGGGTTTTTGCAAAGCTGGCCATATTTACCATGTCCTTTGGACCATGCACCCCTCTGAACTGCTGCACACATGCATCTCCCTGATGCTTCTGCAGAATGCAAATGACTTCTGCTAGTTACCATGGGGACATGAGCAAGGACCATGAGATGCATAGCAACAATGCTCCTATTTTTGCCATTTTTGCTTCATGATAAGGAAAGAGGAACTACAACATATCCCAGAGTTTTTCCTTTATGTTTATTTTTTTTTTTCCTTCACATGCACACATACACAAAACACTTGCTCCATTTTAGGTGACATATAATAGATAAAGGTTGGACCTTTAAAGATAAGCATGAAGTCAGATTAGTTGATTTCCAGATCCCTAAAGGAATAACAGGAAATTATTACAAGAACTATTATATTTTCAAAGTACAAACTTCAACAATCTTGAAGGAGTAAAAGATAGCTGAATTATGATGTCTTTTTACAAAAGAAACCCCCGAAATTTTGGATGAATCAAATATGCATACACACATGCAAATCTTGAGAGAGAAATCTAGTCTTTAAAAGAACAAGAACTAGTCTATGATAGAGTTGTATAAATTGGATGAACACCAATGAACGGATCATGGGTTGTGGTTTTGATTTGGGGGTCTTTTTAGAAAAGATACGACTGAAAAAAAAAAAAGAAAAAGAAAAAAGGTAGCTGTTAGCTTAATACTTTCAGAGAGAACTTTCCAGCTGTGCTCCCCAGATTCTGTTTCTCACTCTTGTCCTCCCCCCTTTATTAAACTTACTCTTGTCCCTGTGAGGTCCTTTCTGTATCAGTAGAAATGCATTTAAGCATTGTTCAAATGACAGTTTTCTGGGTGGATAAGTAATTGAGTAACAAGACAGAAATCAATGTTCCTTAGTCATATGCTATTTCTTAATTCTTTTATATAATTAGTATGGAAAATTTGATTTTGTTAGATATCATTTTAATAGGTAGATCTAATTATGTTCTCAAAGGATAAAAATGATGAAGACTTAAGCTCTGCTGGCATGACAATTCAAGCTGTCAGGCTGCCATGCTTGCTCTGCTCGTGGTTCCTCCTCCGCTGAGTCCTCAGATGAACAAATGCTCTGTCATTGCTCTATTTTGGTGCCACTATTCAGCTGGGAACATTTTATAAAATCATTTCATTCTCCAAGGTCTACATTGTTCTAGAAGTCTTGCAGACACAAAAGCCATAAATAACTAATTAGGTCAACAAGAAGACATGGCAACTTGTAAGAGCCTACACGATGACATGGATGTAGAAATACCCTGACCTGTTATTTCTAGGGCAGCAGGAGATGGTTTAGCTAAAATGACAATCCTCTCACTGTGCTTGGAGTATTGAACAGAAGATAGAGCAGGCACCTGAGGCACAGACTAACAATTTCCTGTGAAGGAGTGCATTGGTCCTGGATATTATCCCCACATTCAGCCCCTTGGGCACCATCCTCTCTCATGTGTGATGGGGAAGGGCTCCCGTCCCACCAGACAAGTACCTCAAGGCAAGAGACCCAGGCTTGCAAAGATGTGATGTGTACAAGGGGCTAAATCATGTAGGTAAATTTTGCCATAGTGAATCTGAATTTTTTCTTCTCCCGATGTGTGATTAATACCCAGCACGAGGAAGACACTGTAGCAGTCCTGCTGCAGAAGCTGTTTCTGGATATTTATTATGGCCCATCTAGAGCTGTGGGCATTGAGTAGGCCCAGAAGTAATCACAGCTTTGTAGCTGTCTGTGCCAAATTTTAGGATTAAATCAATCTTCCACTACAATCTTGCACCACTCATCCCTGTCCCTCCCTTCCCATCTTCAGCAGCCATTCAGGAGGTCCCTTGCCAGCCAGGAGCTGATGGAAATTTCCAAGGCCACCCAAAGAAGTCATCAGCTGTGCAGCTCCCAGGAAACCAGCAGCTTTCAGCACCTCAATTACGCTTTTCCAATTAAAATGCTTTCCTTCCCTGTGCTCTTGGTCTTTATCTCACTGTCCTTCTAAGTGGGAGATTAAGCTCTGGAAATGGAATCCAGATGAAAATCTGCAATTATCAAGGGGGATAGGGTCAAACAGCAAATGGAACAATGGAAATTAATCTGACACTCTTGGACAATGCAGTTTGATTGCAATTACATGAATGCCAGTAAACTATGCACACATGGCAGATTTTCCACCTATTTATTTAAATAAGAGCTACATTTATGATAGCCCATAGAGGATCATAAATATTCAAGGATCTAAATTTTTATTAGTACTCTAGCAAGTAAATTTTCAAAGTGATGCATAGGGATTTAACTGCATGAGTCCCATTAATGTCACTACTTTGAAAATTTACTTCCCATGAACTTCTAGAGGATGGGGAAAAAAATGAAAAAAGACTCTCATAATTTTAAGAAGCAGACAGGAAAAATCTTGTCATCACTTTGGCACTCTGGTACTTTAATTGGTAAAGAATAATTTAAATCATATCTTCAAAAGTAAGCTCCATTTTAGGCACAGACACAGATGGTGACATTCCATCAAGAGTTTCTGCTGCACATTATTAGACAATGTACTAACAGGCCTTTTACTTTGCTGTAAACATTAAGAGTAGACCAAGTCTTCGTGACTTCTGGGAGAAGTTTAATAGGAAGTCTTGGTCATGAAATTAGCAATCAGATTCTGTATTTGGGATCTGAAGATTATAACTCTGAAGTGGGATTTTTTTTTAATCTTTTGAGAGCTGTGTTCCCCTTGGGCAAGTTATTAAGTTACATTAATGTAACTAGAAAATTCTGTTTTTCTCACATGAAAAAAGAATTATTATTTTATGGGTGGCAGAATTTTAATTCAATAAAGAGTAACATTTTTTGTCATGCATAGAATTACCAATCTTCTTTCTCTTTTTTCTGTTTTTTTTTCTCTTTCTCTGATATATAATTAAAACAAACTTTATGCTGCATTTCTCTATTATGTCTATAATAGAACATATGACTGCAATCAGAGTATGGCTAAATATGTAAAGTTTTCCTCAAAGACTGCATCAGAGATTGCAGAAATTCATGCATCATGGTTAATTTTGTATTTCAGCTGGAAGGAACAAGGAAAACCATGGGAGAAGCTCTTATTTTGAAGTTACAAACATTCAGATCCAAGAGGTTAAGAGGGGAATGTGCTCACCAACCTACACCTTGTGTGGGCAGCACTAGAGAAAAGGCCTGAGGTGAATGGACATTCTAGGTCTGATTTCAATGCCTGGACATGTGTGAAACTTCAAATTCACATCTGCTGGTTGGGTTGGGCATGGGTCCTTCTGATAGAAAAAGTAAATAAAGAGGATGCAGATACCTCCCAGAGGAGTTTCTTTGCACCAGTCTCTGCTGCAAAGAATGAGTGGATTTCACAGCTTGCTTCGCTTGTCAATGGGGATGATGAGCTGTGATGATTGAGCTGCCATAAGGAAAGATGCTGAAAGAAACTGATAATTCAAAAGCTTCAAGTCAACACACCTAAAGGATAGAGATCAGAGAATTCTAAATCTTGACAGGGCAGAGCAGCTAACAAACTGCACAGGCTTTAATTAAAAATGCCTACAATATCAGTAACTTAGAGGGTGGCAAATTCTATATCTCTAATTAAAAACGCTTCGTAAGTGATCCAGAAAGTTACAGATGAATAAACATTACATCTATATCAGGAAAGTAAAACAGTAAACACCTGAAAGACCAGGATGTGATAAAGCCTAGACTGCTGAGTTTTCTGAAGGGTCTTACTGATATGCCGAAATTCAGTGAGTGTCTCCAAAGCAATAGACAGCAGGCAGTTTATTCAGTCCTCTGACAAGGTCCTGCACAGGAAATTAGCAGGGAAAACAAGTATTTGGGAACAAAAGTATTACTGTGGATGAAAATTCTCTAAGAGACAGAAAAGAAAGACTAGAATTAAACTGTCAGGTTTTTCTGAGGAAAAACACAGAGTGCCTCAAAATCACACCTGAGACCAAGGTTTTCTTCTTTTGAGTAGCAAAGTAAGCAGATTGCACAAGTTATTTAGGTTGTGGAAGTGCAGAGTGGACTGCAAGGAACTTCAGGGAGACCAGACACTGAGCTCACAGAAGCTGTCATTAGGTACAATACATTGATGCACAGAAAGTATTCACCTGGGGAAAAACAAAATAATCTTCCTATAGTTCAAACAGTATTAAATAATTTTCCTACTGCTTCAGGGAGGAAGAATGCAAATGCAAGGAAAATGAGAGATGGTATATTATAAATGGATAAGTGGAAATATCTGTTCAGAGCGTTTTCAGTAGACTGTGGAACTCATTGCTGCTGCAAGTCATCAAGGCTGAGAATTTAAAGAGAATCTGACTTGCATTTTATGAAAACAAGAAACTAATGCTCGTACAGAGGTATATTGACTAATTCTAGGAAAAGGGAAGCAAAGGGATGAAAGGGATTTAACATTGTGTTGGCTTGCACTTGTCTTTAAACTAGTAAATCTACCAGTGGCTGGGTTTTACATTCTTAAATGTGGCTACTAGTTCTGCAAACAGACTGTTTTTTCTTGATCTAAAAATACTTTCTGCCATCTACATTTTTTTCAGCTTCTCTTCTGGTTCCTCAGATTCATATGTTTAAATTGTAGAACAGTGAGGGGCAAAGTCAAAACAGTTCAGAGAGTTAAGAGAGTGGTTAATTTTTTTTTGCTTTTTTCACTGTCTAACTGAAGAACATTCAGCACTTCCCATCACCAATGCAACCACAACTGGGAAACAGCAAGTGGGGAGTGGAAGGAAGATTAATTTTAAATTTGATTGCTGAAGTGATAGAAATATCACCAAAGGACAATCAAAAAATATTGTAAGGCAGGAACCAGTGCACAGTGAAAGCAGAGATGTTTAAACATGGGACTATGAAAGGGCAAATTATGACAGGGAAGGACCCAAGACTTGGAATGATGTATAATTAAAATGTCCCCATCACTGTCATATTTTCTAGAAAACCACTTTGCCCAGGATTCTACTCCTGGGAAGTTGAGAAGCCTCAGAGAAAAAGGAAAACAATATCATCTCATTCGCTTCTGCTGTGTTTTGCTGCTTTGGAATGTGGTTGGAGATTGTTTATCCAAGAGGCGGTGGTTTGATTGGTTTCATGTGAATTGTTTTAACTTAATGACCAATCATGATCAGGCTGTGTCAGACACTGGAGAGAGTCATGAGTGTTATTATTATCTTTTAGCCTTCTGTCTGTATCTTTTCTCTATTCTTTAGTATAGTTTAGCATTCTTTAATATAATATAGATCATAAAATAACAAATTAGCCTTCTAAGAACATGGAGTCAGATTCATCAATCCTTCCCTCGTCTGGGGACCCCAAGAATACCGCATGTCCCCAAGATAATGATAAGCAGTTGTATAGTTAGGGAGAAGACGTTGAGTCTGGGGATGGATAGAAATACAGCCACGAGAAACCAAGTCTTTAATAGTTTGTTCTCAGATGTGTCTTTGGAAGCTTCCTTTTCATGTGCCTGCTTGACAGACTAAGTCTCCTTTTCCTGCCTGTTCCTTCTATCTGGAGGTTGTGGCAAGGGTGGAACATGCTTCAGTTAGAGAAAAAAACGAGCTACAAACCTGTGCCTGTTTTCCTACCTCACAGATTGACTAGCACATTTCAGGAACCCAAACCTGGGGAAGATAGGAAAAATCAAAAGAAGTTTTAAATGTATGCAGAGAGAATCAGAACTGCCTGAGACAAGCAAAGGAAAATTTCCTAACATTAATCTACACAGCAAAGATTATTTTTCCAGTTTAGTTTTAAGTGCAAAATCTTTCATACACCTCCAGAGAGGCTCTTTACTGGCAGAACAGTAACATAAAGATTCTAATGTTTCAAATCAAAATGTCCCTCTCCTCCCCCTTATACAGATTCATCCCTCCCTCTCTTTGTCTGCGTCCCTCTGCATGCTCCAAGTTTAATCTGCAGTTTGACTTCAAATGCAATAATTCACTAGCTCTAGGCATGTGCTTAAAGGACTATGTATAATTGCAATTCTGAAGAGATTAATACCTTATATTGATCCTCTATTTCTTCATCTATCTTGACAGCATGTAGTAATTTTTAAGAAAAGGAAGAGTGATTTGTTTTCAAAAGGGTCCTGGTTTATTGCCTATTCATACACTTGTTAGAACTCCTGTATTCTCCTAAAATCAGCGTGGTAGAGCATGCAGAGTAAATATGTGTTTAGATTTATTGGTTACAGTTGAGAGCATATGGGAAAAGCTATAGCCTGGAATGAAAGCCTGCAGAAGTGTCTGCTGATTGGAAAGGACGAGTTTTCTCTATTAGAAACAGTCCTTGCTGGACACATGCATTTTTTGTCCCAGTTCAATGGCTCCATTTTACAGGCAATGTGGATGTTTTCTATGCCCTAAACTGACATGGATTAAATGACAATTAATTAATTATAATTTGATTTAATTAACAATTCAAATTAATTGTTTTGAATGTACTGCATGTCCTAACAAAAGTGAAAAACATTTTTAGCAAATAGTTTTTATCTTGGAGGTAATTTATCTGTCCATCTGGCCATTAGCTTATCATAGTTTTTTTTTTTTAATTTTAATTGGAAATGCAATGCTAATATGACAAACAGGCTTCATTATATACTTCAGACTGTAAAGAAAGAGATTAACTAAGAAATAAGGGACACTTGAAGAATCTTACATGTGTTTGGTTGAAATATGCCCAGAAAGTAGATTCCATAGTGTGAAACTAGGAATGCTACAAGCTACTAAGGGAAGCACTCTCCAACAGAATTGCCTCGATTCTGTGAAATGCCAACTACTTGCAGCCCCTGTTTATTTAAATGACAACTAATGTGGCTCCTTGCAGTGTATCTAAGTTTTTATCACATTAAAATAAAAAGGCTCTTTTGTTACATATCATATAACTGCACTGTTTTCGTAAAATTAGGTATCTCAGACTTCAATGAAGAAAGACACTTCTAAAAGTACAAACATGCACAATATTGTAAGTTTGATATGGATGATTCAAGAGTTGGAGAGTTTAGGAATATATTGGTAGATCTAGGCATACAAATAAAAGTGGTCATCACTTAAAATAGTCTGCTAAATCTTTATAGAGATGCAAGAGAATATCCATAATTTGAAGAAAAAAAAAAAGTAAATACAATAAGGAAAATATTCAGATTGCTATAATATCAAGAAGCAAATAACTTTCATGAAAGTGAAAATATACAATCTTGCACTGCATTCAGAATTCTCTCAGCCACTCCATAAATAGCTTTCTCTATGTGCATTTAAAGTGAAATTTTGGAGCTCTATTGCACTGATTGTTAATACCAACCCCTTGACTATGTGTTTTGTACTAAATGAATCCACCCTTTAGTTATGATATGGAGGCAATATGATTTTGGTCTACAATTTGTGCATAGAATATCTATGCATAATACTGCTAGCTCAAGTTGTATTCAGAAAATAACATAATTTGAAATATCTTTGGTTTTGTAAATTCAAATTAGAAACTTGTGAAGTTATCCAGTCAACATGATATTTGCAGAAAGATAGGAAAAAAGTACACATATTGTTGGCTGGCACAGCTCTGTCTGCATTAGCATTTTGGACCATTTTGCAGAGCAATTCAGGCACAAGAGAACTCAATTTCTTTCAGATGAAATTGGGCAGGAAACCCTGATTCAGGTGCAGGTTTAATGCACTACAAACCCTAATGGGCCTTAACCAGTGATGTGGGCTCAGGACATTTCCAAACCACATGGCTGGGGCACACA
Source organism: Agelaius phoeniceus (assembly GCF_051311805.1). NCBI lineage: Eukaryota > Metazoa > Chordata > Aves > Passeriformes > Icteridae > Agelaius > Agelaius phoeniceus. The sequence goes on along the minus strand of NC_135266.1, from coordinate 10,189,283 downwards.
ATTCTGCAGGCCAGGCTGAATGAAACCCCAAGTAAAAGGTGCAAATTGCATTTAATGTTGGGGCTCCTGCAGCAACTGCTTTGATCTAGTGCTGTGCTCCTGCTGAGCTACCCACTTGCTAATGCAGGCACAGCCTTATGTGTGCTTTCAGATCACCAGTGGTGTCCCCATTAAGGCCAGAAGCATAGATCAGATGAAAATAACAGACTGAGAATTAATCAAAACCCTTCATAGTTTTAGTCACCTTTTTCTTTTCATTACAACTTCATGGTAGCAAGGCCAGGTATAATTAATAGAGAAGCCTTTTTTCAACCAGGATTATTCTGAGGTACAAGCCTGATTAGTTCCCACTCATTCTTTGACTTATTTCATGTTCATTATATAGAGTTAACATAAAAAAATTAACTGTTATTCCTTTCCATTGAAAAACTGAACTCCTGAGATGAGAAAGCATAGATTATTCAGACCAGAAAATCTACATTCAATGAAGTATTTTATTACCAAAAGAAGAGGGAATGTGTTTTTAAGAATAATATGAATTTTGCTATTGTTCCCATATTGCAAGTTTAAATGAGAATGACAAAATTTGGCACAGAAACTTTTCAATGCAACAGTGAACCAAAAACCTTTTCCACACAAGCCAATGGGTACTATAAAAATTGGAGAAAAATAAAGATATCTTGAGGCAGTAAATTAGATTTTTTTGCACGTTCCTTTTATTTTCAGAACATTTCCAGTCTGTACATGAGTCTTTTAAATGTTAAAGTACTGCAAACCCCATTACAAGCATTATTGTGTATGTTTTCAAAAGACAAATGCCTGGATGATGATAGCCTGACTTTTTGTTTCTAATTTCACTTTGTGTGTGACTTGGTGAGATGATATAAACTGGGGAAGTAAATTTCCTAATAGTGACTAGCTCAGGTGTAAGAATACATTACTTGCCTCTGTTCACAAATAATTTATACAGGCTGTGATCTAGCATGACACTCCTGCTTAGCTGATGACCGTGCTATTAATCAAAAGCAAGAGTTGATAATTTTTCAGTCTTTAATGAATAAAAGTTTTGTCATCCCATTGAAACCAGTGATGCAGCAGTGAGACTTTAAAAGACATCTTCAATTATTGTTTTCTGTAAATCTTGGCCACATAAACACAATCTCTATTTTCCTTTGTTAGCTTCTACTCTCCATCTACAGTTTCATTCTCACCCTTTTCCAGGTCTGTGTGTAGAACACCACAAACACTTTTGCAGCACAAATATGTGTTTTACTTCCTAGTCCTTTCCATCTTAGATGTGCCCACCTCAGATGTGTCCACCTCAGCCTCTGGCATCCAGAATGAAAGTTTCTCAGCTGGCCCTCTGTCTCTGTGGCTTAGTCTGCCTTCCTGTGAATTTATAGCTGCACATTGCATTCCTCCATTGATTTATATCCACCTTCAGTATTTCTGCAGGAGCCATCATGTCAACTCTCCCTTCCTGTCTCAGGCACTGTACCACATCTGTCTTTCATTTCAGAAGTTTCACACTGCTGAGAAAGCACTTATGGCAACTTCTGGCCAGCTGCCCACTATGTTTTTAGGGGACTTGTTTGTTTTGTAAAAGAAAAAAATTATCCCAAGTATTAAAATCATACAGAAGTAACAGAAATTGCAGAAATAGCAAATACTGTTTCACTTGTTATTGTACAGAAAACAAATTGCAAGACCCAAGGCCTGTGTTTATATCTCAGAGTTCCAAGAATTTGAAAGGAACTTTGGAATGTTTTACAAACTGCTGAAACCTACAAGGTAGCAGAGGGAGGAGACTGCACAGTTACATTGAAAAGTTTAGAGCTGAATTAAGGTGCATTGCAATAAAAGGTAGATAAAAAAAATTTCCTCCCTTGGCCATAATCAGATCTGGGTTAGTTGGATTAATGTCTGTGCTTCTTTTCAAGACTGTCTGGAAAAAAAAAAAACCAAAAAGTAGATGAAAGTTTTATGAGTTTTCTCTAAATGTAATATGAAATGTTAGTTACTTTATCAGCTCTCAACTTTGTACAATGAATGCTAAGGTGACAGGCCATCCAGAAGCTGTGGGATTTAGTGTAAACAGTATGAAAATGAGTAATAAAACTTTAATTATCCTCCTAGTTTTGCTCAGAAGTTTTGGCTAGCTTGTTTCTTTCCTTCTCCTTGTTTTGAGCATTATGTAAGTGCTGGTTAATACAAGTAATAGGCAAGAAGGGTAGCAAGATTCCTGAAATACAGTGGGAGGAAAAAATGTTTTACTTTCCTCAATACAGGTGGAGAAAATAATCTCATTGAACTTCAAGATCCCCAAGAGAAAGAGCTGGAAAAATATTCCTACAAACCTTTGAAACAAATACTATAAAAATGCACAGTACATGTTTAAGCCATATTTAAGAACATTGGATGTATATTTTTAGATGTACTTTTGCATAAAAAAAATGTTATTTATTTTTTAAATTACAGTAACCTAATCACATAATTATGTGCAAAGAAATGTGCCAAAGTTATTGACTACAAAGCCACAGCTGCATAAGAACCACTCCAGGTTAAAGTTGTCCTTTTCACCAGACTTTTCAAGACTCTGCTTTTCTCTTGCATCTTTGCCTCTGCAGGCCACAGGCTGCAGGGGTAATTATTCAAAGTGTAATGTGCCTCCCTTATTTAGAAATCATTCATGTTCTAAACCTTTAGGGAGATGCACTGAAGCTTAACATATATCACAGCAGCCAAACAAACATATTGTCAGATCTGTTGTCAGGACCACCTGCAAGCAAATTGATAGCTCATTTTCTAGACCAGGCTTCCAAGGTGAGCCTCAGGTTTTCTAGGGTCGTTTTAAAATCCTTTTAATAACCTAATTTTCTCTTCTTTTCTTAAATGACATGGCAGAGGCACAATGCACAGGTTAAAATTTATGTGTCTGGTTTGAATTTATGCTTTATAGTAAACTCTGATGTTTTGACAGCTAGTATATGTGATATCCATTATGTGATATTATCAGAGTGACTGGAAAACTGTGTAGGAACACACACACTTCAGCAAAGACCAACTGAACCAAAGACTTGCACTTGTGGCTGGGGATACTCAGTGCCTCTTTAAGTAGTTGCAGGGATCTCTGGAATTCCCTAAGTCCTGCATGTGAGGGAAAGTCACAACCAAAGCAGATGGTTTGTGCATGAAACTGAAAGACATAGAATATTTTATTTATCACTCAATCAAATTATGAAAATGGAAAAAAAAAAGGGGGGGGGAAAAAGTGTTTCTCACCTTGCTGGAACAGAATGGATTTGTAAGTTCTCAATCAAGCATCAAACAGAAGAAATGGAAAGGTTTTCTGCATTTTCTACCAATTCTCACTGTAATTAAGATACTCTAGGTCACTCTTCTATTAGGGAAGCCATTTTTTTACTTATTCTTATATGTGAAGAAAGAACATATGACATTGGTGGTGATAAGCTGAATTTTTTCATCTTCAGACCAGGTGAAGCTGCACATCAATTGAAAAGGGAAGAGGCCAACCAACAAGAGATAGCTGAGAACACACCTCTAAAGCAGGAGCTGTCAGGCCATGACCTCAGCAGGCAAGCACAAATCCATGGGAGTGTGAACACAAAGTGCTGTGACCTGCAGGTCCAGAACATAAATCACAGCCATACTAGACCTTGCTTGAAGCCAGTGAGCTGTGGTCAGTGGAGTCAAATTGTTTTCTTTCCTCTGTAAGGGTTAGCAATGGAGCAAAACTAAAGGAGGATGAAACCATAAGAGTTGGACTTTTTGAAATTAAATTTCAGAGGCTGTTTATTTATTCACAGGCATTTATCAGAGTGGCTGATTGCTTTTCTCGTGTTTTAAAGTGAGCAGTATTCATCTCCTATGTCAAGGTGAGAAAATGGCCTTGCCATCTTACAGGCCTGTGGGACTGACACTTAGAAAAGCTCTCTAATTGTTAGGAAGAATTTTCTCTTCCTTTTTTTTTACTTAAAGACAGAAAATCCCTCGGATATTTTGGAAGCTGCAAAGTTTTCACAATTGTTTGGAAAGAAGGAAGAACAGAGTAAAGCAGAATAAAGAAGTTTTCTTATATATTAGTCAGCAAAGAAAAGTTGTCTCTGGAGCTCCCAGTTTTCTTGTACTGCAACAATTTTATAACCCCAGTGAGACAGCAAATATGACAACATGGTAAAAATGGCTTTGTTGGAGCAGTCTGTGCATGAGAGAGATTCTCTGCCTGCATTCAGGAGACCCAGGAGATGCTCCCAGCTGCGTGCAGTACGCTCACCTGGAGGTTTCCTCTCAGCTTTCATCTCTAAATCATGGGGATTGCTGCTGCACTTTTGTCAACCCTGGTGTCCCTGCAGGGCTTGCCTGCTGCCTTCAGGCAGTCTGGCTCACTGCTGAGTTTGCTGATGGCATCTAAGGGAAATCCTGAAAGTGCTGGCTGAGTGATATTGCAGCCAGTGGGGAAAGGGCTGAACGCGCAGGTACCTGCGTGGAGGTTTTGCATGGAGTCAAACAGGAACAAAAGAGACACTGCTCATTTCCACAGCATGAGGAAACAAAGTGCAAAGCAGATGAGATTCCTTCTGAGTTTTCTATAGGCAGGGCAGACGAAAGGTCTTGAAGAGCATCATGGGGCACAGGACCACAGGTCAGGACAGACCGGTGGTTCTGCACAGGGACCCCACTGCAAGGCTCAACCCTGGATTGCTGCAGCCCACGAAGCTGGCCAAGCCACACTGTCTGAATGCCAAGCCATGATCTGTTCTTCTTCCTGCCTGTCAGCTGAGGGATCCTCCAACCATCTGGCTTCACTCAGTCTGTGGTGACTGCCTGTCCTAAAGGCATTACGGAAATGGCAACTAATTTATGCATATATGATTTTGCTTTAAACAATCTAATACTGACACTGATAGCAGAGGAGAAGTGACTGCAGTGGAGGCATTTAAATTAGATTTCCTCTAACAGACACAATTTGCTGCCATATGTCTGTCAGACCCCCAGCTGAAGGCTCATTGGACACAGACATTTTACTGCCCACTGCTTTCCAAAAACAAGTCTTTGGAATTTTTATAAGCATTTTATCTTCTTGGAAAGCATGACAACAAAATAAGAATAATAATTTTAAATATATGTAGGAAATGTAATAAGGAAATGTAAGCACTACTTTAATCTAGTTGTTGTTTAATCATTCTGCCATATATACTTCTGAGGAATAAGACTATAATCCCACCAGGTGAGTCACTGAAACCTCAGTGCCATGGAAAATTACTTTGGAAGACGATGTCTGAAGAAAGCTTAGCATTCCCTGAATTCTGAAATGTATATGCCAGCCATCACTTAAATAGCATCTGGGATTTATTTTGAATAGAAGCAGCCAGAGGCTTATATTGGCAAGAACAGCTGAAGAAACATTTTAGACCTTGACCTTCAACATTGATAAGGAGACAAAGCTGTTTTCTATAGTATTTACTCTGAATGCTGTTTGTCTTTCTGCTTAGCTGCTACCTCCAGCTTTTCCTTCTGTTTTCTCATGTCAACCCTAACACATTATCTCCATTAATCTCTTCATATTCTTTTCTCCTGTATCACCTCTCTTTCCTTCTTTGTTTTGTTTTGTCTGTTTTTACAGCTAAATCACTGTTTTTTCCTTCTTCCCATCTGAGTTTAAGGTGAGTATTCACCTTGGCAGTTGCACAGTAACACCCTGCATGCACATTACAGTTCATACTATCTTAGAGCATAAGCTTTTGGGAATTTCAGCTATCTTCCTGTATTTCTCTGTATTATACAGGACTGGGATCAGAGCTTACTGTATCAGGGATAATAATACCATAATAACAGCGTTTTCAGACACCAATAAGATAAAACTAATTTTCAGAAGCTCTAATTCATTTAACTAGATATTACCTTTGCCTACACACAACTAAGAAGTAGAATAACAGAGATTAAATGGCAGCTTTAAATAAGGTCTTTTTATATTTATCTATGGCAAAGGGACATTTTATCCTGTGTATTTATATATGAAATCATCATGTACTTTAAAATAATTTGCCATTTCAGTAATATTCTTTCTTTCTTCACCTTAACTCATCTGCCTAGCTGACCTACTGGCTAATGACACATCAGTCTTCAGTGTAGATATGGGGATTTTCATAGTTCTTATTGCTTTACCATAGTTTTTTACAATCTTCTAGATATTTAGTACTCTATTTTTTTTTTCTTTTCTATGGGTCAAATTGTAGTTTTCCTGAAGACAGCAACAAAGCACACTGATTTGTGACAGTGATTGCTGTGGCACAGGTGCTTCTCAGACTCTTCAGAAATGGTGTCTAAGCCTCTGCTCTGTTACCTAACATCTCTGCTGGGGGTTGACACTAACCCAAGCAGCAACTGGAGCTTCAACTAACACAGGTGTTTGTTTGTGCTCCACCATCTCCATGTCCATCAGCTTGGGGCTCCCTGCATGGGGAGCATGGACAAGCTGCAGGAGCAAAGATGAAGGCTTAAAGTGAGAACAGGAGCTCTCTTCAGGGACTATACAAGTAAAGCTTTGTTAAAGCAGACCTTTCTCCCTAACAGAATTTAAAAATGTGCTACACTTGTCCATCCTGCCCACTCGTGGTGAAAGCACTCGGCTCTGCCAGCACCAGGCTGAAGGACCCAGAGCTTGGCTCTATGGCCACTGTAGCACAATGGGACCTCCTGGTCCCCATCCCACAGGGACTGTAGCTGTGGGTAGTTGGATATTTGCCACAGCCAAGATATGTTGGAGGTGTCAGGAGTCTGGGCTGGCCCTGGGGGCTGGCAGGAAGCCCTGGGGCAGAGCCCAGTGCTGGAGGAGGTGTCCCTGTGCTGGCTCCAAGGCACAGACACACACAGCCTGGCACCCCAGCTGTGAGCTGCAGGCTCACCTGCACTCCTGTGCCAGGGACAGCTGCCAGGTCTGACCTCCAAAGTGTCACCAGGAGACTCTGCAGTGACAAACAATGACAAAAAGCCTTTGTCCTGTATAAATTAGAGAATCGCCTGAGAATGTGGTTTTGAAACCATTGTATCCACTAAAAAAAAGGAATAGCACTGGGGCGCTTTTACTGAAGCACAAAATATTTGAATGTACATTTTCACAGTCTCTGAATAATTTAGGAATGCAAACTTGACAGAACTTGCCTTATTATTCCAGTACTTTGTCAAGGTTATCTTCATTACACAGTGGTTTACCACATATAGAAAAGCTGTAGGTTTGATTGAAAAAAGCTATTATAGCAGCCAGAAGCCCCTTGAATTATATGTGCCCATAAAAACCATTTGCAGTAGCTTTTACTGCATTTTTCTTGCATTTAAACTCTCTGTCAGTTTTGGATATCTCAGAAGTCAAATACTGTTTTAAGATGTCCTGAGCACGGAAAGCAAAAAGTTAGCATTGTGCTATTGAAAAAAGTTTTTAAATTTGAAGAAATTATGATCTAGAAAACTACTCTCAGTACCAAACACCTGACAAGGATACTCTCAATACCAGTGTGTGGACATATAGCTCAGCAGCATGAAGTTTTAAGGCCTGGCACACCACATAACTTAAAAACTGTTTCTCTATTGACCCTTCAGTATGCAAGAAAATGCCCTTCAGTGCAGTCCCTGAAAACTGCTAGGAGATTGTACCTTCTTTAATGCTGAAGAGGCTATTGACTAATATGTGATTCATAAATAATTTCTGGCGCTACTCGCGGAGGGGAATGTGGACTGATCGTGGCCTTGCATATATTTTCCAGTTGAAGAACTATCAGCTCACCCACGTCACCATCCAGCTCAACAAACACCATCAGGAGCAGAACATGTCACCCTCTGAGGCTTCTCCTTCTGGAAAGACAGCCTGGAAGAGAAAATAGCTCCCACTGTACACAGAAGGAACTAAAGAGAGTGATCTAGGGAAGGAGGAGGAAAAGGAGCAAGGAAGGAGCCATGAGGTGTATGTTCAAAGTGTGTGTGGAGGGGAGGTACAGGAGTGAGAGGCTTAAAAATTGCTGAGATTGTTATTGCCAATAGTTGAAAAAATCCATTATTTCTTTGAGTCAATTTTCTTGATTCACAGCAACAAGGGAGAAACACAAAATTTTCACGAGTTCTGACAATCCCATTTTATAAACAGGGAAGCCTTGTACTGTGACAGTACAAGCTGCATGTATTTCAAATCTCATGTTCGATTTTCTCGAAACAAAAAAGGTTTCTTTTGCTTTTCCCCATAATAGCAGATAAAGCTGCATGTATGTGTACCTGTACAGGTAGACACAAAGTACTTTTTAAAGTTTTCTGCACACTCAACACGAATGTTACAGGCAAGAAAAGTTGGCTTGAAGGAACTGGCATTGCTTACTAAGGAAGGAAGAAAAAGAAGGAAGAAAAGAAGGAAGAAAAGACTCTGACTTACATGCCTATAGAGCAATTACAGGAAAATGCTTGTACTTTAGCTACCAGCCTTCCCAGGCCTTACTCCCTAACAGCAATTTAGAAATTTATGATGTTATTATTAAAACGGTTGTTCATCCTGCATACTTCAGTAACCTACAGTGCATTATTATGGGTCTCCATAAATAAAATTCTGTCTTTTATGTATGCAACATCTCTCCCTCCATTGCATTGCAAATTCCATTTCAAATTGTGCAAATTCAGAGGTGCTTAAACTTCAGCAAAACATAGGAGTTTAGCAGATTTACAGTGCAGTAAAAAAATAAAAGTCAACAGCATACCACCAATCTGTTCAAAACCAGACAGCCAAGAAAACATGTATAGTTCCCAGGCTATTGCATATGCACAGCACTTTTGCCTAGCACTGCCTTCCTAGCTTCAGACCTATCTTTCCTTTTCATGCCATCCAAAATCATATTTGAAAATGGAAATACAAATAATGCTTTATGAAAATACATCACCTTGTAAATGGTTACAGTTTGGGAACCTACCTACTTTTCTTCCCAAACATCAACAGGTTGCAGTCCCATTTTGCAGGTAGGGGAACCCAAGCAATCAGACCAGAGAAGAACAGAAAACACCAAATATTTGCACAGCAAGAAATGACTACACCATCGTCCCTGGTGTGAAACCCACCAAAGAAACTCTCTGCCTGACACCCTAAGACAGCTCCTGTTCATTGGTGAGATGCAAGGCAAAGAAAATTGTGGGCTGGAGCAGATGAGACATTTAGTATCATGCAATATCTATGGGATGCTTAAGGGAGAGAAGGTAGGATGATAAAGGGAGAGATCAGATCAGGAAGGAACAAGTATAGGAAAAGTATGAGGGAGGAAGATCAAAGGGTGCATTCCCATGTAAGCAGGCAGCTGAGCAGTTTATTTGGCAGAACATTACATTTGATGGCTAAAGTCTGATCTATTTTCTTATTAAATCCTACTTCTAACTCAGTATTGGATGAGCATGCCCCCACTCAGGGCAGGGGCAGGTGCAGGCTGCCAGGGACCCTGACATGGGGCAGGACATGAGCACCTTGGGGTGGGGGCACAGGTGAGGGCTGCTGCAGCCACCCACAGGGCCTGCATGTGTATGTGTGAGCAGCTGGAGAGCTTCAGGCCAGAGCAGCAGGCAAGTGGGAAACTGAAGGGCTGTGAAAGGGGTTTTTCCTTCCCTGAGGATGGGGGTCAGATTCAGGAGTGGCTGGAGCTGGGATCTGGGATGAAAAGAGCAACCTCAGCTTTGCTTCAGGGAGGGGAGGTCTCCTGGGTCCCACAGTCCAGCAGGTTCAGCTCCCTCAGACAGAGTTGAGTGTTTGATCAGGCATCACAGCCCTGTTAGGGACACAGGGTTGTATCAAATGTAACTGCTCAGCTGGGCTGGCTGCAGTGGCTGGACATTGTCACTTTGCTCCCACTTTCTTGTAACGCATCAATGGCTTAGGAAGAATGTCCAGACTGCCCTGCCAGCAGTGCTGTGTATCTTGCCCTCAGTCCTGTGGCAAGTCTTTCAGCCCCATAACACAGATTCACAGAATTCACAGAATGATTAGGTTGGAAGAGACCTTCAAGATCATGGAGTCCAACCCAGATGTTGAAGAGAGAATCTGAAGCACAGAACAAGCAAGGAACTATGTGATGACTGTGATGGAATTAGCTGCAAGTCATTACTCCAATGCCCAGGAAGAGCAGACCTGCTGGTGAGAGGAAGCAATCAAAACAGGAATGCAAGTCTAATTTTTTCTGTCTTTTCATAACTGGCTTCAAGGTCTAATAAACCTCTTCAGCTTTTCTTCTATGAAAAAGAATATTTTTGAAGTAGCCATATGATTTCAGCTTCAGAAGTACAGTTTATCCAGAGATTAATCTTTTTCATTCAAAGTGAGTTAAAGATACATCTAACAGAAGAACCCCAAGATGTAAAATCAAGGGATATATTTTTATAAAATCTACAGAAGACAAAATACACACACACATGCATTACATAGATAGATAAGGATATATATGTATCTGAGATGTTAAATCTTCTTAGTACACTAACCATAAGGCTTTCACACCAATCAGTTCATCACTTCAGTTGCCAATAACACAGCTTGGGACAACAAATGAAATTTGCTGAGCAACCAGAGGCCAGCGATTTTTGACAGTGATAGTCCAAAGGGAAGGAAGCAAGTTTTAGAGATGATCTTACATCCTTGAAAAAGTATTTTCAAATTTGATTAGGCAGCAATTAGGGTGAGTGCCTCTGTCGATTTCAATCATTATGGTGAACTGCAGAAATACCACTGAACTTGGAAGAATCCAGGATTCAAAGCAATTTATAAATCTCTGGAGAACCATCTGGATAAACTATATAACAATCCCATTTCTATCAAGTATTAATGGGTCTGATCAGTCACATCTAATAAAGGAAAAGCTGATTATTGTCTTTCATTACATGATACTCCTAGAGTACACTGTAAGAGAAGAGTTAACATCCTAGCAACTCCTCTGCCTTCACTTAAATTCATGTAGAATGGACGCCGAGCTGAGGAAAGGATTTCTCTAACAGCAAAACTCTGACAGACTGGTAAATGGGACTGACAGGAAGCACTGCTTCTGGGCCTATCTGCAAAGCAAAACCCTCCTTTGGAGGGACATCCAAAGCTAAGCAAGTGTAAGACTGAAGGTGAGACTGGAAACTTGTATTCCAAAACAGGGAGGAAAGGTAGATTGTCATGCCAGGAGGAAGCAGAAAGGATTGATTAGATACTCCTAGAGACTCATAGAATAATGTGCTTCTCATGCAATCCTTATGCAACCTCTCCCTGTCCATAATACATCATTTATGAGCTGAAAACCCTACTCTGCCTGCTGCTGCTGCTCTGTGAGAGGGCAAGAGGGAGGCTGAAGGCTTTGTGCAGAATGAGAGGCCATCCACAGCAGGTACCATGTGAACACTCATATCTCTTTTTCTGCCCAAGAAGACAAAAGAAAGCAGCTATATGCACAAATCTACTCTCTGCATTCAGGGGTGAGTAGTGGTTTCACTCATCTGTGTTTTTAAGCACCTAACAGAGCTTTCCATAGATCAGGACCTCATTGCAGTAAACTATTCCAGTCATAGAACAGAGAGACAATCTCCTTCCCCAAGAGATTGCAGGAGATAGATAGATAGATAGATAGATAGATAGATAGATAGATAGATAGATAGATAGATAAGGCAGAGGTATTCTACAAGTCCCACTGGCAAGACTAGTTGGATAGTATTAGTTAAAATAAGAAACTGTGGTCTTAGAAATATCACAGAGTTCTGATGATCCTGGACTAGAAATTCCTTCTCCTTCCACATTATAACTATCAACCTCCAAGCTGGCCTATCAGCACTTTGAATGCACCACTGATCATCAAGGACTGATGCCAACATTACCATCCTTCACTATAATAATTTTCCTCTATTATTAAGAAAGATCATCTGAGCAAAATTGGACAAGTATTGAATGAATATATTCATACAATTTATTAATCAATGTTATGAGTTTACAACCTAATCTATTCCAAATATAATCATACCAAAATCAATATAATTAAAACCACCCAAGCTGACATATGTCAGGACAAAGTATGTATTAGTAGATAACTACTGCTGATTGTGAATCATATAACAAGAACGGAAATGAAACTTTTCGTTAACTTTAAGAGGTGTCATGCCTATTTCTGATTCTAATCTAGATTATATTAATCTTGCATTTTAATGAACTGAGCCAACAAACAAGCACACTAATAGGCAGCTGTTCATAGAAGCAATGCAGTTTAATTTTGTTGTTTGTTTTCCATACCTTGCTGTACATTTGTGAAAGAAAAAAAAAAGAAAAAAAAGTCAATTCTATATACCACATGGCTACTTAAGCACTTCTTATTATGCCCTTCAGGCAGACCTGTCTTTCCTTTCCACCCAAAGCCTGATCTTGCTGATTATGTTTCTGAAAGAAGCCAGGAGGGATAACCCAGCACTAGACTGAGAGGTAAGTATCCAACATGCAAATTCTTTTTCTCTCTCCCTGCTAAAGGGAAATCCACATTTCATTTGCTAAGAAAACAGTCTCCTTGAAAGTAAATGAAATGTCAACTTTTCAATTAATATGAAGCAAGAAAGCACACTTTTAATTTTTTCCCTTCCGCAGCAATGGTCCCCACCCAGCTGACACCTGAGTGTCATTGGAAGTGACACTTGGTGAGCCAGCCAGCTCCAGTTTAGAGCTTCTGAAAGCCAGCACAAGGCTGGAAAGAGTGACATGGCCTATGGCCAAGCATATCTGGCCCCCACCTCCATTTGTCCCCTTGGCAGCTTCTCTCTTCCTTGAACATTCTGAGCAAGCCCAAACTACTGAAGCCTGGGAGGCGCTGCGGGTGTCAGAGCTGAGCCTGCACTGTGTGGTGCCCTCTGTGAGACAGGGCTGCCAGTGAGAGCACAGCTTACAGCAAAGGTCAAACTGGCTCAGCCTCTGGGACCTGCTGAGCCTGGCACAGACAGCTCAGTCTGTGCTGCTTCTGGGAGAAAGCTGGGACCCAAAGCTCCTGCTGCTCCAGCAGAAAACTGAGAGTGTCAGAACATCCCTGGCGGAACCCAGGATATTCCTCTGACTGCCCTGGAGGACTTGACACCCTGGCAAGAGATTCAGAGACCTTGGCACAGAGTCAAAGACACCTGTGCCTTTGATTTTAACCCATGGAAACAATTACCAACTTTGTGTGAGGAGTTACAAGCCACAAGAGTTTGAATAGAACGATAGTGAATTTATCACAGGGTGAAAATGTAGAATTTTGAGGTTTTAGAATGGGGGTTCAGGAGGCAAGATGGAGGAATCTGGGCATGTTCTGTCTTTTTTCTTCTTCCTCTTCTTCTTCTTCTTCTTCTTCTTCTTCTTCTTCTTCTTCTTCTTTCTTCTTCTTCTTCTTCTTTCTTCTTCTTCTTCTTTCTTCTTCTTCTTCTTCTTCTTCTTCTTCTTCTTCTTCTTCTTCTTCTTCTTCCTGTCCTCCATCTTCTGCTGTGATGGTGGCACTTTTGGATTGGTTTAGAGTAGAGACAGACTGTCTAACATAGGTGATAGGTATTAGAAAATTATTGTAAAAAAATTACACATAGTTTTTAATATAAAAAGATAACCCCACCCTGAGGGCGGTCAGTGTGCCTCAACCCAACCTGCTGAGCAGATCTCAGCAGGTCAGAGAAACAATATAGATAAGAAATATCTATAGATAAGAAATAATAAACAACAAGTTATAGATAAGAAATAATAAACAACCTTGAGAACCAGAGCCAAGGAATTCTGTCTTCTTCTTTGGTCTCGGGGCTGGGAAAAAGAGACTTTCCAACACCTTGGGGCCATCCCAACCACAGAGACTGCATCACATCTCCTGTACTTTCACCAGGTACTGCTGAAGCTGCGCTCTGCCATCCTCAGGAAGGAGCACAGAGCTGCTCAGTGGTACCAATAATTCAGCACTGCTCTCCCTCTGACAGCTTCTCCACATTCTCACATCAAACAGACAACTAAGCCTCACTTCACACCCAGAGGATCATTTTTCAGCTCATTCCCCAAGACTCTAAAAAAGCTGCACAGTGAACTCATAATGAAATAATATCTTTTATATTGATATGACTAAAACACTATTAGGGTACTACTGAGAATGTCGTACATGGAAACTCCTGTATTTGTTTTTCTTCAGAGACTACAATGTCAGAAGCCATCAGCTAACACTAGGTAGCAGGAAGGGACTGAATATTGAGCTCAAAACAATTTTTGATACACAAATACAATGCTTGATGATACTGTTGATATTTAGCAATGCTGTGAGAAGTCATTTGAATATGGAGATTTGGTAATTGAAGATGCACCTTACAGACATTTGTAAAATAACAATTCACTATGTATATCACTTGGTTCATACACTGTGTTTGCCTTTAGAAAGTTTAATAAAACTTATTTTAAGATTTTTTCATTTCTGACCCAGCTGTGACTCTGACTTGTCACTTTGCTCAGATTCTGGACACACGTTTGTTTTGCATCATTCCCACTTCCAAAGCTTGTGCTTTTGTGAAAATAGAAGTCCTATTCTTGTCTTTTATTCTCACTTGTATAAAGAAGAGTGGACATAAATATTTAATAATTCTTATAGACCACTGAGACTTTATCAAAAAACTCTGAATCTTATTTTTTCTTTCTATGTACTTTTCTTCCTATGTATTTATTATTTCCTGTTAACCCCTAGCAAAGTTAGGAATCATTTGCTTATGTCCTAGTAGTGTCCACATCAAGCACTTCTTAACATCTAAAATTGCTTGTTTTGACAACCTCAATTTTATTATTAGGTTTGCCTTGCCAGCAAGGCACTGCTAACCTAGAGAAGCTTTGCTTCCCATCTTCTACTTTAAGCCAGTCAAAAAAGAAGCTATTTTCAAGTTGTGAAAGCACATTGCCATGCTCTTCTCTGCTTCCCAATTTATCATAAAGATACACTAAATGTTATGATTCATATGGTGAAATGCAATGTATTTAAGTTTAAATGAAAACTGCAGCAGTGAATAGCTACCAGCAGAAATAAGAGAGAATTTGAGTTTCTTTTTTCTGTAGTTCTTTCCTTGATCAAGTCTAACCACATTTTTCTTGCACCTACAAGCCTCTCAGATAGATAGATGATACTTAATGGCCTGCCTTCAGACATGATTTTTAATCCTCGGAGGGAGAGACCAGAAAATCCTCAAATAAAAAAACTCAAAGTTGATTTATAGATTATACCTCTCTTCATAACCCTGATAGAGGAGGAAATACATTTTTTGGATTGTAAAGAATTTAAATGAGCATAACTTTGTGATGGATTCTAAACTACACATGAATGAGTGAGATGAAAATGCATTTAGAAAACCAGTGCATTCTTATTTTCACCTGGACTGGCAGATCAAAGGAAGCAGCTTTAGTTATTCTAATCCAAGGCTGTAACATCTGCAAAATGCTGCAGTGTAACCACAGACAATAAATTAAAAAAAATTAAAGAACAATTACATTGTAATTCCTGCCTAGAAGGTCAAGTGAGTAACTTCAGTTTTAAGTCAAACATGTTAGAAATGACTTTTTAACAAGTCATCTAACTTGACTTGTTAAAAAAACAAAAAGTTAAGCAAATAAGGAAGTGGAACTACCTTGTAAATAGTTTAAAAGATAATTCAACACTATTATTTAAAGATAATTCACACTTTTTTTCTTTTCTTTTTTTTTTCAAATTAAGAAGAATGTGTAAAATCTTAGAAAAATATCTGCTCATTGAAGCATTTCAGTGATCTACAAAATAAAGGGAACATTTTTGGGGCATTTTATAACATTGCAGTTAACTGTTAAAAGGTAAACAGAATATGCTAAAAACTGTTCTTACAAAAGGCTGGAATAAAGCATTTCAGCATTTCTAAAATGAGCCATTAGATGGATGCTCACCTTTGAACAGCCCAACCAACAATCCTACCAACAGCTTCTCCTCATTACCCACGCGACTCTTCTTGGTTTTTGATATCATATGGAAAAAATGCAGAGAAAACACCAGGGAAGAGAGTAAAAATGAGCTAGAAGGAGGTAGAAATGCACCTCTACACACCCATGGCATGGTCTGTACCAAAGAGCAGGCACATGCCTAATCCAGAGCCGCACATAAATAGCTCATCTGCCCTCCTGGAGCTCAGGTACCAAAACCTTCTGTCCACGTCAAAAGGAAGAGATTAAATCATATATCTCTCTCTTCTGGATTGGCAAAGAGACCCATGAGCCCTGCAAATTCACAGAGAGAAAGTTGTACCCACAGTTTCCTCAGCTGTGGAGCAATACTCATTCTGCTTACCCGAGTTCTGCCAGTTCTAGGCAACAACTTCATCCAGCTACAATTTTTAGGTAAAATAGCACCAATGAACATATTCATAAAGCCAATTAAAGCTCATCTTATTCTTCTAGGTTGAGAACAATTTGCATTCAGTCTTAGCTTTGGAAAATAAAAATAATGATGTAGATAATTTCTTCCTATTCATTAAGGACAGTGGATATTTTTATCCTGTTGGACATTTCTGCAGCATTTAGAAACACTATTTCAGGATGACCTAGTGTTATCTGACACAGAGAAAAAAAATCCATGCATAATGTATCAGAATGTTTTTTCAGGAACATACAAAAGAAGCAGTGACAGCCAGCTGTACCTCCAGTGCTATAGCCTTACTGCATGGGGTATAAAACCAGATCCTGTGGAGAGGGGAAGAACTGGTGACATTGTGTGAGCCTAGTCAGATAAAAAGCATTAAAGTAAACATCTGCTGGGTATTATACAGCCCTGCCAATGCCCCTCTGTGTAAAATCATCCCACTGTTACTGGGACCCGTTTCTTTGTATGGTGAGTTCATAAATGAAAACCAGGTTGCTGAGGTTGGACACAAGGATAAAGGCTATAGCTCAAGGGAAACTTTAAAGAAACCATAGTCTTTCTTGTTTGAAAATACATGTCACTTGTAGTCAAGGGTTTTTGCTGTTCTAAAAACTCTGTAAGGGTCACAAAGTACCATGCTACCTAACAAACATATCTGGCTTTATTCATCGTTTCAGTGTCACTTTTCAATGATAAACTTGCCTATGAGTTCATTAGGAAATTGCATGAACAGGAATATACAAACCTGACCTAATTATCTTCTCATTAAGTAACATTTGCCAGCCTTTAAATATAAAGGAGTCTAGCACATAACCTGAAGGTCCAAGTTGAAGAATGTCTTTAATAACCTTACACTGGCACAGCTGAACTTTTTATTACTAAATAATATGCCAGAGTTTATCTTAAGTTAGTGGAGTCTGAGACTGCCAATCAATTCCTACAGGAGCTTTAAAATAAAAGTAGTGAGTAAAGATTTGTGATACTGCTCAACACATGTATTGAGAGCAGCTAGTAGACTGAAAACAGCACGTTCTTTGCATACTCTGAGGGGACAAGAGAAATAGAATGATGAAAATACAAGCAGCATGTGGGAAACCTGTAAACACATTACTTAATGCACCACTGGCAAGCACAGTGTAAGAGAGACCATTGTGTCTATGAGCAGAACAAGAATTTAGGTAAGTATTTGCAGCGGGAAAGTAAAAAATTTTGGCTGAATACAGATTTCTTGCTAATATTGTATTTTATTAGCCACAAGATTTGTTGCTAATATAGCCAGGATTGTCATACAGGGTTATTGCTAATAGAATCACAAAATCACAGCATCAGTTAGGTCAGAAAAGACCTCTGAGATCAGAGTCCAACCTTTGATTGAGCCCCATGCTGTCAACCAGACCATGGAGTGCTACATCTGCTACATCCAGCCTTTCCTGAAACACCTCTAGGGATGGTGATTCCACCACCTCCCTGGGAAGCCCACTCCAATATCTAAGCAGCATATATATATAAAAAAATATAAACATTTTACTAATTAGACACACACACATATACACACACATCTTGACAACATCAAATTCCCCAATAAATTTGCAATTACAGAAATTGGTTTCTGATACCTATGCAGATATAAAGGCAGGTGTATTTGATAATAAATTCTTTAGTGTGGTACCTTTAAAAACATTTTGAAATGAAGTCTGATTAGAATCCTAAATGAAAATTTTAAGACAGCTTCTTCTTAGGCAAAATAACATATGATTCTAGTGAATATTGTAGGCATTTTACATCAAATGGTATGGGTTACAGTTTTATCCACAAGATTCTGGGCATGAAAATTGGAAAGATATTTGTTTTTTTCCACTAACTGCTGTTCAACAAAATGATGTTTTATCTGTGGTAGGAATCAAGGCAATATATAATAAGAGAAGTATCATGCCTGGTTTAAAGCACCAGGACTTTGACGAGTTAGGGGAATTTTGTAATTCTGACAGCTAACTGATAATATTGACTCAGATTATGGCCTGTCATTATAGTGATGGGAGATTGGCCTTTTCAAACTAAGTAGATTGGTCCCTTCAAATGAGCACCTTGGGACAGTTTAGGTGATTTTCCCAACTCTGTCCCCCAGTCTGTAGTGTGTGCTTAGACACTCTTCTTTAGACTTATTTCAGGGCCAATCACCAGATTTCTTCAAGCTTTTCTCAGCCTCAGGCACCTCATACTCCTCAGCCCACAGCAATATTATATAAAGACCCTCTGCCAAGACCTTCTAATTTCCTGAGAAATTTGGTTTTGAAAGAAAACATTTCCTTTAATTGCTCTTACTTTACTCCCTGGCTTCAGATTAATCTGGAGATAGGGACAAGAAGCAGCTTTTAGTGTTCCTCTCCAGGCAGATCTAGGATAGGCTTGAAATCTGGAAAGAAATATGGCCTCAGAGTTATCCTTTGGGTTTCCCCAAAAGTTCCTGCAGGAAGATTGACAGTGGTATTAATCCCATTAATATCATTATACTCTGCAGGTATATTTTATACTTTCTGTTAAATAATTATTTCAGAATGCAACAGCATGGCATGGAACATATGTGCAGCAAAAAAGAATCTCCACAGAAAACATAAGAGATTTGTTTTCATTAGTGCAGTCATGCTATGCTCACTCAGCAAAGGCATCATAACTTGGCCCAACTGCTTTTTGCCTGAAAGACCCAAAAGTACTCATTTAAAAATGGCATGAGTAAAATTTATTTTGCACACACTAGAAGAAAAACAGCAAGTGTTTGTGTTTCACTGTGTTTCTGTGCATCACTGTCCTGGGCTCCTCAGGGGCAGCAAGGAGCAACCAGCAGGCACTGTGCACAACCCAGCCTTTGCACCACAAAAAAAAGGCAGCTTTGCTGTGGTCCTGTTCACTGCTGGCATCTGCAGGGCCTCTTTTGGATCAGGAGAGCAGTGTTAAAGTGCTTTATCCCCACCTGCTGCAGGAGGGCTCTCAGTGGGAAGGGGGATCTGCTCCTTTTGAATGAGCCTAAACCAGAAACTGTGTCCTGAAAGTTTACCTGATCTGGTGCAACTGATAACAGGGTTTCAGTCCACAGGAGGATACCAGAGTGACTCTGAATTAAACCTCTCCCTTTGGGGGTAAACCCACCACAGCCTCAGTGCTGTTTGGCCTGATAAATCCAGTCTTACTGGGTTGCACAGTTTGGAGACACAGTAAAAGGAATGTGGAAATACCATGGCAAGACAGACCCTGGTCTCCCAAGAAGGGATTGACAATTAATGTTTGGGTTTTGTGGGGTTTTAAACAAACAAATACAAATACAAATACAAATAAACAAACAAAACCTAAACCAACCAAAACAAAACAAACAAACAAACAAAAACAAAAACAAAACAAAACAAAACAAGACCCCCCAAAAAACCAAAAAACAAACAGAACTGGAAGTGTTGCCAGGCTGGGCAGCCTAATCTAATTCCTGTCCATGGCAGGGGGCTTGGACTACCTAAGCTTTAAGGTCCCTTTCAACCCAAGCTATTCTATGATTCTTTGAAACACAATATGTGTTTTATTTTTCTGCAGATGGCAGTAGATGAGACCTTTCAAAGATCTATAAAATACCAGATTCTTACATTCCCTTGGGATCCTGTGTTTAATCTCTACAGCCTCTAAAAGATTTGACCTACAACTAAAAATATTATTTCTTACCTGTGTCTATCTGCAGACAAGCTCCATATAAACCTCATTTTATACCTCCTGGGTAGCTCAGGAACACTAATCTTCAAAGCACAGTTATGGAGTGGTCTGGTAACAACAGGAATGTACTAAATTGTGCCACTCTGGGAATGTTCAAGGTGTTTGCTAGATGTTTCTTTTCAAGTAATACAAATATCAGTCTCACTCACCTCATGAGGTCAGAGGGAATCACAACACAGAATGACTCAGCTGATGGTGTGGTGAACAAGTGTTGGTTATTTGTCTGGCACTATTATGCTGGCTCTCCAAGCTCCTGGGAGAAAGTAAATGTCAAAGGCACCTTTAACCCAGGAGCTGAGCTTTTTCAAGAGCTGCTGTTTAATATATTCATGCCAGGCTAAATAGGAAGGGTGACACAGGTAATCTGACTTCATCTGCTGCACCGAAGCACCATCTGTCAGTGTAATGAAGAAGGGCACGTTGAAACCAGATTACATTCAACTGAAAAAAAAAAAAAAGCTGAATTTTAGACAGGGCATTCAAAGGCCAATCCTTTCCTGTTGACTTCAGGCCAGAATGAGATTATGAGCTGTCTTAATTTATCTCACTTCCAATTCTTGTAAGCAGGGAGATAGCAACCTAAATAAAGTGAGCAGTAAATACTTTCTGTGGTGTGTAGGGAAACAGAGCTCCTCTCAGCCCTCTCAAATATCTTTTGAAACAGAATTTACTTGGCTGCTGTGTTTCTGTGCATCTCCAGAATAAGACACCACATGCTGGTGGGGTCATCCCGCTGAAGAGAGAAGGGACTGCCAGGGAGCTGCAGGTTAGGGAGAGAAAGTGGAGAAGCTCTATTGATGTGAGAACCCCTGGGGACCACTGCAGTGCCCCTCACTGGGGGAGTCACCCTCCTGAGAGGCACAAAGGGAGGGAGGAAATGCCCTGATTCCCTGGAAGGCAGGTCCTCAGTGGTCCCCTTGGTTTTACTGCCTGCAGGGAAAAGTTCAGCTCCTTTCTGCCGTGTCCCCTGCAATCGTATTTGGTTGAAGGTTGGACTTGATGATCTTGGAGGTCTTTTTCAACATTTATGATTTTATGATTCTGTCATCTATTAAGTCTTGCTCAACTTGTGGGTGTTTCCCATGTAGGAAATTAGCTGTGAGCTGTTCAAGCTGCTGTGAGTCTTGAATAAAATTATCAGGGTCAAGTAGCACTGGTAACAGAACCACCATTTGGAAAGTCCATGACTCTACCCTTTTTCTTATTTCTGAAAGCTGTACTTTCAGTGCATCATTTTTAAATGGTATAACCTGATCTATGGTGTTTGAAACATATTTTGTCCAATACATTCATTCCCAGAGGCATTTGAGAGGAGCGGGGAGGTAACAATGGACAACTGAAGGTGAAAATAATGAGGAAGGTTTGGAGGACACCTTTTCTCCTCACAGAGCTCATAGATAGTTGTTCCCTGTTTGTTTGGGGTTTTTTGCCATAGACTCTCGGGAGGAGAGTTTTTGCCCCCTAATTTTTAGGATTTTTACAAGTCTTGATGTCCCACAAAAGGAAAATCTTCATTCTCAAGACTAAGGAAAACTGACAAAAACCCTACTTCTCCCAACATGTTTCAAGATTTAAAAAAACCCCTTGTCTAAGTGTGGAGACTGACCGGGATAAAACTTTCAGAAATCAGAAATAGAACTGATTCAGTATCATTACCTCTCCCAATACTCCTTTGCCTGAAGGGATTTCTAAAAGCTGAACTCCTCTCCAGCTGGTTTTGTGGTAATCCAAATGTACAAAAATTGACTATTTTTGCTTTGGCTTTTTTTCCCCTTCAGGCATGTATAATCATACATGATTATATGCTATTATATTCTTATAATTTGTAGCAAATATAAAATAATTCACTATTAAATTGCATAATATGTATTCTATACCTGCTACAGAATGATGTAATAATACTTTTTCTTCACATATGGAAATAAATTCGCTGTAACTATTGCTTTAGTTGTGTCTACCCTGGATTTTACCTTAAATCAAGTATGTACAGATTTTGAATACTCTCCCACCCACAGGGTGTGATGACTTTTGTCCTGAGGATCTCTTGATTCTCAGCTGTCATACTGAAGACTGAGGTCATACATTTCCCTCTAAAGTGTTTTTGTCCTTCCCTTTCTTTCAAACCCTTTCAAGAGGTGCTAAATGACAATTCCCAGTGCCAGGACAATGGGCAGTGGCTGGAAGAGCAGCCAGCCCCATGCTGGGTGCTGTAACCATTGTCTCCTCAGTCTTGAACCTCTTGATTTGGGGCCAGGGTACAGCTCTGCCACTGACAGGGCTTGACCACTCAGCTCTCAACTCCTACTGCTTTTCAAGCACATCTCAAAATATTTCATTTTACAATGAAGCTTTTTCATGAAAATAAGGAACAAGAAACACTCTGCAATTTGCTCTGAAGACAGAGTGCTGTCTGGAAACTCTCTGCAGCCTTGGTTAGGTGTATACTGAATACAGCTGAGACTGCAGTGCTCCTGAAGAACTCTGGATGTAAAAATAAACTTTAGAGAGCAAAGGAATTCAGTGTTCAAAGATGCATTTCACAAATAAGATATTAACTTCTAATCAAGAAGAGAGACACGACAATCTTAAACCTATCCAAGTACAGAAAATGCCCTATTTGGGGAAAGGAAAGTCAGAATTTCATTACATAAATAGTCATTAAACTAAAACAGAGAGCTTGTAATGCAACATAAAATACAGGTTGTAAACACATACTCCACAATGCATTTCATTTTTATTTCATTTTCCAGATTCACGTCCAAAACCTAAATGTAGTTACTGTTGTGTGAACTTAGCAAAGAGAAGCATTAAAATCTTTTGTTGCTCTTTCAAAAGACAAATTGAAAGACAAAGTAGACAAGTTAAAATCTAGGAAGATCTTGTACATTTGGATATGCTGTCACTTGTGGATGAACACAAAAATGCCCTCTTTCAAAATATGTTACAGCCTGTGCATATGTGTGAAGGAAATAATGTACACTTGCACAGAAATATAATTTCCTAATTAGTAATTTTCAAAATCAAAAATTATTTATTTTCCCTTAATTGTGATTTGGAATACATAAAATTCCAGAAAAGTGTAATTATAAATTATTTTTAAACTAGAAAACATTGCACCTACCAGTATGTGGCTATGGCATAGGACAAATAAGAAATGTATCTCAGTGAAATCACCTCGCTGTTCTGCATCGATGAAGAAAATGGATAAAAATGCATGATGAAAGGCTACAGAACAAATTTCATATTATAATTCATTGGAGTAGACTATATCTCCCCTTTACCAATCTCTCCTTGTTTTTCATGCATAGACATGATAATTTATTTTTCTGTAGAAGTACACTGGGTGCTGTATTTTTGTCTTTGAGAATTTTAGCGTGTCACCAAAAACACGCTCTAGAATGTCTTGTGTCTGATCTTTATTTTAATTGAAACAGGCTGGTAAAGTAATGCTCATACAAGCTGCTAATGTGTGTGTAGTTTATCTTCATTTAATGAAATGTCAGGTTTAGGACAGGAGAATCGTGGAGTTTCCTAAGCTGTGAGGAGTTTCAGAGTAATGAGATTGTGTTTCCAACATTGCCAGAACTGTTTGAACTTTCTGAAGCAGTCAGAAGGGCTGTACATGAGGTGAAACACTTTGCCTCCTTATAATTTGTTCCCCTTTAATTCTAAAAGGCAATTCTGGAAGGTGTGCTGCCACTGATCAGCATGTACAATTCACAATTCACTGGGGGCTGGTACACAAATCAGCATCAGTGGATGTTCCCAAATACACCTTGCATTCAAAAGCATTGGAAAACGTTGTTTTAATGTATAGTTCTTCATGACAAAAATAATAAAGAAAAAACCCTGTCCAAGATGATTCTATTTCTTTTTTTCTCCTTAGAAAACGCCAGAAATGTCAGTGCATGACCTTGCATGGGGAAGAGCATGCTGCTGAATGAAAGGCTTAAAATTCAGCTTGCTGTGCTGCTACCTAATTCCTACAAAAGAAGGAGAAAAATTAAAAGACAGACAGGTGATAATTTCTGATTAAATGGAGAGGAAAATTTTCTTTTTGATGTTCTTTTCTATCATAGAATCATAGAATATCCTGAGTTGGAAGGGACCCACAAGGGTCATCAAAGTCCAACTCCTGGCCCGACATAGAACAACCCCAAGAATCCCACAATGAGCCTGAGAGCATTGTTCAAATGCTTCATGAGCTTCATGGTCAGGCTGGTGCTGTGACCACTGCCCTGGGCAGCCTGTTCCAGTGCCCAGCCACCCTCTGGGGAAGAGCCCTTTCCTGATACCCAACCTAAAATATCCAATAGGCCAGTTCTCCTGTTGGATTATTGGTAAAATTATTTCAGCCTTATCTGCATGGATTATTCCTGAACAGGGGTACATGGAGATGGTTGAATTATGACATGAACTGAAAATTAGGCAAACATATAAAACAAAGGCATGCTGCATTTCAGCAATATCACTGTATTCAACTACAGCAGTTCCAAGGACTGCCTTAGAGACTGATTAAAGAAAATTACATTTCCCCTCCAAGCCCTATATAGGTTATTTTGCTGAAACTGCTGAAAAGCAGAGCACTCTTGATAACAGGTGAAAGTTAAGTCTCCTGGGAGGCAATGAGACTCTTCTTGTGATCTTCATGGTTGTTTACATTCCATTTTCTTACCTTCGTTTCTTGAAGGCATCTATATATTTACCAATTTTGAACAAAAACATGAAAACATGCATGGTAAACTGAAGCTTTCAATATAGCTCCAGAAAAAATTTCCCTTCCTAAGGCAGAATGGAGTTTCAGGACTTTTGACCTCAGTATTGTGAAGTGCTGTAAATGTATCCACTTACAGCATTTTCTCATCTATGAAAGGAAGAAAAAAAAAAAAAGCAAAACTGAATTTGAAATAAGCTAGAGGCATGAAATAAAATGCTATAAATACAGTATATCTTTTATATCACAAACTTGGTATGATTCAAAAGAAGAGCTGTGGGGAAAAGGCTATTGAACTTTCCTTGGAAGGTGACAGAAATAAATCTCCTACTCTAATTTATCAGCCAGTATGGGACTAGAGTCTCTCCAATCAGAAGACATTGAGATCTATATATGAAGTGCAGGAAAAAGAAAGGGAAAAAGTAACATCCCAGAAGTTCTAACCTTAACAAACTCAGACTCACAGACTTTAAACAGGCAGAACAAAAGATTTAATAGGCACTGTAATAGAAGAACAGTATTCTTTAGGCAGAAAAAGTCTCTGATACATGCTGATGGGTGTATATTCATCCTTTAAACCAAAGAGATACAGTGCATTTATTCTAATGTCATATTTTGAAAGTGGGAGGAGTTTAAACAGTGGTATGATGATGTGGATGTTGAGGACTCAACACACTGGGTTTTTATACTCTTCTCACCATTTGGGATTTTCCCTTTTATGCCCCATTGCCACAGCTAGGAGGAGCACTTCAGCTGAAAGGACTTCTAAGATTTGAGAAATCAAATTGTTTTGTAAAAAAGCTTGCAGGAATCCAAAGTGTAGCCCTGTTGCTGACATTTGGGGCTGGGTGGGATGCATGAGGACAGGTGTCCCCACTAGGACACTCTGTCATCTCTGGTGCTGTCACCCCAAAGAGCAGCTGGGGATGTGTCACCCACACTTTTCCCCTGCAGGAAGGATCTATCAGTACATGGTGGGCCTTGGCCAATGCTCAGCACCCAAAATGTGGCAAAACAGGATAACTGCTAAGTTTTGAGCTACTGATTAACAGCTTACAATGGCTAAATAATGTTAATGATGCTATCAACCTGTAATTAATGTCATGAGGTTTGTGTGATGTCTCTTATTCTTCTAATATTCATGCAAATGAGCTCCATGAAGCATTTGTAGTCAACTTGTTAATTTCTTAATCAAAACATTGAAAACAGGCTGTCAAATTTTTACCTTTAATTCTACTTGGTTAGTTTCATGCATTAAACATCTTGCAGGGATGTTTGTTTTGCCTTGAGCACTGTGCAGTGCCACAAGTTGAATGTCCCCTGAGCTCCTTGTGCATTTTTTAAAGATCTCAGTGTTTTGGGTAATTGGACTGGGAACTGTTTCCTGTGCACTGGTTGCAGATTAAGGAAATTAAGGGCGCAACAGTTAGAAAGGTGCATTTCTGATTTAATTTGCTCTCTGGAATGACAGAGCTATTCAATCAATTTCAGAGCATTGCTATTATTCTGGAAGACTGCCAGCCAGGGAAGTATAACTAAATTTTTAGCTGGATTTGAAACAAACAAAATAGAACAGGAAGCAATTGGCACTGTTGTAATATAAAAGAACTGAAGGTTTGCAGAACAACCTGACTTCAATGGGTGTTGACTTTTAATTAAAAGAGGAAGTAATTATTTTAAAAATCTGTTCTTTGCAAGGCATCTGAAGATGTGGAAGAGGATGGAAGATGACATGCCTTTTTTTTTCTTTTTCAAATAACAGGAATATGAATAATGCCATATAATAAAGAAAACAAAAGAATTTTTACAAGTGGAGGGTAGATAAATAGGTATAAGGAAGTTAAAAATTATTGTTATTGCACACTTGGCAGATTAAATAGTGGAATAGATTTTTGATAATGAGGATAAAGCTACTTTCTTCATTCCTTAACCTCTGTAAATGTAGTCTGTGCATCTTCTGGAAAGGAGTTTGAATATGTATTAGACATTTGGTTGCTGTAGTTTGATTATTTTCCCTTTTCCTTTATACTGAAGAGTAATAACAATGAAACTGGAGAACTGTATTAGTGGATCACTGACTGTCTCAGAAGCAGGAATGCTGTAGCATGCCTTGCCAATGCTGTCCTGCCTTGAACTAGGATGAGGTTTGAACAACATGCAACCAACAGAATTTTTTATCTAATGATTATAAAATCAGCTGTTGTCTGAAGTAAAAAACTGTCAGTTTGTGCCAAAATTCTCATTAAAATAATAAAAATATTATTTTCCTATAAACTCATAAATACTGAGGAGACTCAAAAACTTACAGAAGGCATTTTAAGTTTTGATAGATGCATTATGGCTTGGCTCAGTGTGAAATATAAAGGAAGATACATTTGGTACTCTGAAACAGTTAAATTGTATTAAGTAAGAAATGTATGTAAGTATCTGGAGGTGTTAAGAGGCTGGAGCCAGGTTTTTTCCAGTCTGCTGAGCAATAGGACAAACTGACAAACCGGTACATAAGAAGGAAAACTGAAGTCTTCATGAATTTTGAGCTCTCCGAGATTTAAGGCTATAAAGAATCTGTTTGTCAAGAAAGGAGAAAAAAAAAAGGGATGAGAAGAGAACACTCAGCCAGTCACTCCAATAAAGATACCAGGAATAAACTTTATGTTTATGAACAGGAAAAGAACAATTAGCCAGCTATATCTTAGCCATCGAGTAATGTAGGGCTTAGGCAAGAATTGCCAGAAGTCAAGCTGAGAGCTGAGACCCTGCAAAGAAATAAAAGAAACAGTTAAAAAAACAAAATAGATGATAAAAAGTGGGGTTCCAAAGTGTAGAACCAGCAAGGATAATCTAAGCAAGTCTCCAAAGTCACAGAATCCCAAAATCACTAGGTTGGAGGAGTCCTTCAAGATCATCAAGTCCAACCTGTGCCCTAACACCTCAACTAAAGCATGGCACCAAGTGCCACATCCAATCTTTATTTAAACACATCCAGGGATGGTGACTCCACCACCTCCCTGGGAAGCCATTCCAGTACTTTATCACCCTTTCTGTAAAAAACTTCTTCCTAATAACCAACCTATATTTCCCTTGGCACAGCTTGAGACTGTGCCCTCTGGTTCTGTCAGTGCTGCCTGGAGAAAGAGACCAACCCCACCTGAGCACAGCCACCTTTCAGGGAGTTGTAGAGAGGGGTAAGGTCAGTTAATATTCTCAGTTTTCATTGTGAAAGCTTCAAAGATATAAAGGTGAGATGCAAGAATGAAAACAGAGGTGCTTGAAATGACCATGTTAGAACTGAAAGGAAAACTCCAGGAACTCTACAGAAACCTGAAAGGTGCAGGAAAACAAATGTAAATTCTGGTAACAAAAATGTCAACTAACTCAAATTTGGGATTGGTGAGTATAAAAGGAGAAAGCATTTAAAGCAATAAAAAAAGGATGAAGAGATTGAAAAATCTGGGAACATGATGTCCAAAGTATGCATATTTTTGGAATAAATTTTGAAGGAAATATTGCAAATGGAGATGTAAAGGGGAAATGAGGGTGGAATGTAACACAGTTCACCTAAATGTAACATAGTTTACCTAGAGGTAATTTGATTCCACCTCTGAAATTCTTCCATCTCTGTATTTCTGCATATTTGATCTAGTGAAAATTGGTCAAATATTGGTCCATCTGAGGAAGATGCAAGCAATTGACTAAAAGCAGACAAAGAAGTTGTAAAGCAAAGGCCTATAACATGTAACTGCTGGGACTGAAGGGGAGATATTAGACTTGAGCTATTAACAATGATTAGATTTTGTTTAATATTTTTGCATTTAGTCTATCCAAAGAAAAAATATATAACAGAAAAACATATTTATAAGATGTACTTAAAAAGTAATATTTAAGAAGATGTATTTGAAAAGTAATTATTTTAATATTCAAAAGATACATAAAATGTTTTTAAGAGCAATTACTGAAATTAAAAGGCCTCTAATTCTCAGAATTTTGGATATTTGGGATGTAGAAAGAACAACTTTCCAGCAGCCAACATTGAAGATTTTAAAAAAGCCAAAGCAGTCCCTAATTATCTATAATAATGTCCTCTGTAAGATTATGAAAGTCACTGTATTGTGCATTATTTGTGGAGGCAGGGGGTTGGTTTTGCTCACTTCAGAGGTCCTGTACACGCCAAAGCACCTCAGTGCAATGACCTAACAATTTTAAAGCTCTGAAAGGAAAAATGTCTTATGGATTTATACCAGCTCTAACTCTGCCTTTCCAGCGTGGGACTGCTGAGTCTAAATGCACTTTTCTTGTGTGTGCCATAGGACAACACAGCTTTCATCTATACCTGAGCTGCCTTTCACCTCAGAGTGCTGGGACTACCAGTTTGTGACACAACACAAGCTCTCCTATAGCTCACAAACTTCAGTTAGAGAAACAAAAGTTGGGGTTTTCTTTACATTTTCCAGCAGATACAGTTTTTTTGAATATGAATTATTAATAACATTGACAAGTAAGTACAACATTTGATTGGACAACAGCAGGTGTAAATCAGAAAAAAACAAGGTCTGAAATGCAAATCAAAGCCACAAGACTCATGTGAAAAAAAACCTGGAAATAAGTATAAAAATCTGCCAGAGAACAATCAAGCTTTTCAGTTAAAATTCCCTAAGCACAAGCCAAGATCAGAAGTGATTAAAGTCATATGTTCTTGAAGTGATATTTTCCAAACTATTAGCATCTTAAATTTCATCTCCCAGGTAGGGTGAGAAATGAGCCAAGTCTTTTAAACCATACTCCTTTAATGTGTTTAGATATGGCACAAAAGAAATTAATTTCTTTCTTCATATGATTGGCAGCACCAATAAAAGATGTACTCTGACTTTTAAGAGAAATGTTTCTTACAGTTGTAAAATTGCCTTTCTCAGTATCTGCATGCAGTTTTTTAAAGAGGCCTCTAATCTTAACAACAGTTCCATCAAGTAGGAAATGTTACCTGATTAAACAAGCTGTTTTCAGGCCTTGAGAACTGATTGTTGAAAATGCTTTGCCCCAGCTCTACAGCATACTTGTACAGGTATAATTTTTTAATTTGTTTCCCCCAGCGTTTCTCAGTAAGCAAAGCAGGCTTTGATCCTGAAGCCAAGTGATGTTTTCTAGTGTTGAGTCACTGATGTCAAATAAAGCAAATACTGGCACTTCTGTCTTTCCCTCTTTGAGGGCCCATAAAGTGATCCCTTCATTGTCTTTGGCCAACAGTTTCATTTAGATTTTCAAAACTGAATGGCTTTGAGATCTCACGTCTCAGTAAGATCAGGAATGTTATTTACAGGAAGGTAAAGATAGAAAAAGAGAAATGTAAAGAAGAGAAATTTTACATTAAGACAGGAGATGTGGTGGTGCATCCCTCCACAACAATCCCTCCACGATCCCTGGGCCTGTCCAGGGTCTCAGAAGTTCCTGATGAGCCTTAATCAGACCAGTGGGGGGCTGAAGCATCTCTGGCTGTACCAGGTGCTCTTCCATGGCACAGGCAGGAACAACACTGAGTGTAACAGGAACATCAGCTGCCCACCCATGGTGGGGAACAGAGGGGAACCAGTCATCCCTAATGGCCTGTTGTTATCATGAATCCATAATCAGTCATTGTTATAATTGTAGTAAATCCTATTGAATCACGTTATGGTTATTAAATTAGTGAATGATTAAATGCTGCTAAATCCTTTTGCACCCTTGTCTTTTGTGTTTGCAACCTTATGCTTTTTTCTTTACCAGGTAAATAATTTTAAATTGACTCTCATATGATTTTCCTTTGTATGCTTCATCCGTGCATTAAGTAATAAAGTGAACTTCACCACTAAACTCTGTTAAAGTTGCATTTTCACAAATTCATATGAAAACGTGCTTTTTGCCAATATCTTTGGTGGTGATTCTTTAAGTGGCTGAAACCACTCATTAATGACACAAGGCCATAAGAACACACTTAAAGAAGTTCAAATTTGCAATGAGCCTTAAAATCTGAATTGCCCCACACTATGGTGTTTTCTCCATATAAAAGGAGAAGAAAGGGACCTGCTTATTATTTTTCTCTTTGTGGTGTAGTTTTTAGTGTGTTGTACAGATATTTTCAAAATTGCTAGATGTTATTTTGTCTCTCCTTGTGCTATGAGTATGTATTCTTGTGAAATACGAGTGGGAGATATTAAGGAAATGTCACTTGAGGGAAAAATATGGAGAAAAAGCATTGCTGACAAGTATTAAAAAATTGTGTAGGAGCTCAAGACCACCTCTGCATGAAATTTGACATACCTTACATCTGCTAGACACCACAATGGTTAAGAATAGAAAGCAACAGTTATCTAAGGACTAAAAGTTTTCTTTAAGGCCACAATTTGAAAAACAGAGGAGACATAGTGTTATTTTCTTCCTTCTTTCAGAGCTTTGAGAAGACGTTCAATGATGCTATTCAGGTCATGAAAGCAAGGTGCTGCAGGGAAACAGGCAGGAGCAAGTCCTCCTCCAGCCTGTGCTTCTTCTAGTCTGTGAAGTTCTAAGCACCCTTTTCCTTTCATAATGAAAAGATTTTTTTTCTTGGAATCTGATGCAATGCATAGCAGAGGAAGAACTAGGAAAGATGGGAGAAAGGAAAAACCACCAACAGCAAAACTGAAATGAAGACAATTCACTTTTAGTGTAGCATGTGTGTGGTAAGAAAGTATTTTTGTGTTTGCAGGTGTGAATCTAAAGACTGATGTAAATGCCCTTTCATGCACTTCTAATCTGGAATATATTGATCACTTCAGGAACCAAAAGGCCTAATTGTGAATCACCCTTTTAAACAGAGATTCTCAGTAGCTCAATGTGGCAGCACATGTGTAGTACAAGAGGATCTCATGCATGTTCTCCTGCCTAAGCAATAAAAATCTTAATAAAAATATCTTCATCTTCTTGCATTTTTTTCTTATTTTTAAAGACAAATAAGAATAAAATTCCAAATGTCCCATTTTCAGTGTTGCAATTGAACCAATAAAGCAGCAAAAGTTCCACTGTCAGGATCTCTGAAAGTCAGGGCTGCTTCAGAAATGGAAATGAAGGATATTTTCTTGGATTTCAGGTTTCTTTTGACAAATTCCTCATTGCTTGTGCCTGCTTTGAAAGGTCTCCTAATGAATGTGGAAAACAGAGGGCAGAGTTATGCCACAGGCTGTTCTCATGCAAACAGCAACTGTGGGATTCCTCTCTAACTGAGCACAAGCTAACTCATGATCAGTCTCCTCAAAATTCCTATCAGGAGTATGCACAAGAAATGTGCTTAAGGAAACAAAATTAGAAATGAGGCCTATACCATTATCATTTTTCATGCCTTTAAAAAGATATTACAAACACTACTATACAGAGTAATTTGGATGCATTTTTTATTATGCCTGGCATTCTCCAAGTCTGTAAAATCTCTTTTTCATGAGTAACTATAGACATGGATTTCACAGAAACAAATTTAAAAGAAAAAGATAGAAACCCCTGCTGTTTCAGATCACAAAAGTATATTTTGAAGATACTTGGAAGTAATGGAGATAAGAGAACATTCTTGGAAAGCCTAATACTTAGCCATCACTCTTAACAAAAAAACAAATACTACCTGATCTAGTAAATTTGCAGTGCAGCAGTTATGGAAATGGGGCAGGCTTATTTTCATTCAATAGTTTAAAATGTTTTCTTAGTCATATTTATTCAAAATCTTCATGCTTCTCTGCCTCTAGCTGTGAAAAGCAGAGGACAGAGAAGTGTTAAGGAAAAAAAGCCATTTGTCTCTGACTTGTCACAAAGACAAAATTTTGACCATTTGTTCTTTACTTCAAATATTTAAGCCTGAAATTCTTTCCTGTCCATTCTATGTTCTATTCAAACTTTTATCATACAGGGACTCTTAAACTTTGCTGAAAGGCTTGATTGGCAATGGACCAGGTCCCCAGGTCTGGAGCCAAGTTAAATAAAATAAAGCAGATTGCTCTAATACAGGAAGACTGTGTGACTCAGATTTATAATACATCAAGCTGCCTACTGAAATTCTTCTAGGAGATGCATAAACACATGCTTTAATTTCTGTCTGCAGCTTAATCACGGTTTTCCCTTTGCCTTTAGTGGAATTAAATCACCTGCTCATTGCCTGTGATTAAAGCACTTTCCTGCCTTTTGCTGCTTGCTTCTACCAATGCCAAAGGGCTACACCCACAATTGCACCCACAATCACCAGGTGTGAAATAAACACGGGCAGGAGACCTTTCTCCTTTTTAATGCCTTTATTAATAGCAATCAGCTCGGGTGAGGAGAACCAACGGGTGCGCGCTCCCACGGCTGCTGCTCCCAGGAGTGACTCAGAGGAGGAGGAAGAGAGCAGCTTTGTCCACTGGGCTGTGGGCAGAGCTGGGGGAATTGTCTTCACAAGAGCACCAGGAAACCCTTTTAATTTCCACTTTAATATTTGAGGTCCTCTGTCTAGCTGAAATTCTTAGGTTAGGGTGAGGGGTAAAAAAGATCTTAGAAGATACTAGATTCTGTTCCTCATGTCTACCATCACCTTGATTTGTCCATTTTGTGTTGGCTCACTGTTTTTAGGGGGGGGTTTTATCTAGGTTTGGTGAGGGGTTTCTCCCATTGCATGCTGGATCTGATGTCATTTGCATGCCAACTCAATGTCCTCTCCTCTTCACCGTCCCACGTGCCTCCCTCCAGGAAGCAGCAGGGTGATCCCGGCTAAGGGGGAATTCTTGACCATCAACGAGAGGTAGTCAATGAAAATGACAGGTGATGACAATAATAAACAGTTAGAACTCCACCCTGGCAGCAACCAGCCCAACCTGTGAACTCTGCAACCTTTTAAAAAGCATGGGAAGCTTTTCTACTCATAACAAGGTGCACAAGCCCCCCAATGAACAGCAGCACCTGAGACCTGCAGAGCACCAGCTGAAGATAAATTCACCTGTGGCAGGAGTGGAGGCTGTCCTTTGCACCCCTGTGCTCTGAAATCAGGGAGCCTTTATTAGTGTGCACCACAACTCCTTCTCTGCCCTAAATTTTCCTAAATAAAACCTAGGTATGGAGAGAGATACCAAAATCATCCCAAAATGGAGCCACACAGAAACAAGGTGCACAGATGCCAGTAAGATTTGCTTTTGCATTCTTCTTAGGTGTTCAGGTTTTTCCCTCTTTAGTTTTCTGACCTCTACTTCATTTTCATTTCCCACCAATATTATCCTGTATCCACATGGCTGCAACATTTCTGCACACACATTTAGAATCAATAGACAAAAATCCCAGAAATGCTTCAAAACAGAAAACTTTTGAAAATTATACGTTGAATTCAATTAACTGAAAAAAAAGAGTCCTTGAAAAGCTATTCCAAAGGGATATATTTTTGAAGACCAACACAAAGATTACGAAAATTGATTCTCCAAAGGTCACTTTCATCTTATTTTCCCAGTAGTTGCAGAAAACAGAACACTTTACATCTCTAAAATAATTACAGAGAAAAATAAAAGTATTCCTAAGTTCTTGCACATACTGAGACTAAAATTGTCTTTAGAGACACACATAATTGCAATTCATGGAAAACCACTTAAATGAGCACTAGGTAATTCTTTGAAAGAGTTCTCAACCTTCCTGTGCTACTTCAAAACTTGGTTTGGGTGTTTTAGAGACCTGAACTCACTCTATTGGTTTTCTGGCTAACTTATAACCAAATTTTGAAAGCTACTTCTTCAATTTCCAGATGCAGAACTCCTTGTAATAATTTTTTCTTTCTTTGCCTTCTGGTTTGCTTGTATCAAAGACCAGCTTTTAAAGCAGTTATTTATTTGTGTGTATAGCACAGATTTCCAGAATGCTCCATGTACTTTCACTAAATTTAAGATCTATAATCTCAAGCTGAATCCCTGTCCTCATCCTTGCTCATGCAGGGACGCATTTGTAGGTGATAAATGCAGAGAGAGTTGGGGGATAAAAAGAGTTTTGGCTCTTCAGGAGGAGCTTCCAAGACAAACTGGAGTGGCTCCCCAGGGAGTGTCCCCTGCCAGCCCTGGCATTCTGCAGGGAGCTCTGTCCCTGCCTGAGCTCCTCTGCTTCCTGCAGAGTCTCCATGTTCCCACCGGGAGAGTTAAAGAAAGCTTTCTGCAGAATCAGGGCAAGGTCTGGGATTGAGTGTTGTGGCCTTCCCCAAATTTCTGACAGTGAAAACTGAGTGCTTCCAATAATCACTCTCACACCAGCTCCAGCCAGTCCACTGGATAAAGAAACAAGTTGGTGAGGCAAAAGTCTGTGACACTGAGTCCCCAGTCTGCCAGAATCCTTACATGACCTTGGGTAAGTCACTTAAATATTTATCCAAAATTTTATCTTCCTCTTTGTGCAATGGAGCAGTTCCTTGCTTCCTTATATGAGTAAATATTAAGAATTTCAGTGCACTCAGTGATAATGGAAGCCATTAAGTACCTAAATCAGCAACTCTGCATTGATCTATGATCCATCTATCAAAAAGAATACCTTACAAACATAATCAGCAAAATATCTTTTGCCCTATTTTGGGAATACTTTTGCAACTATGAGGCTGAAACTAATAAAATTTACTTATGTTTCTAAGGGAGATTTGTATTTTACTCTTTTCAGATATAGACTAGCTATTCCCAGAAATGTAACTGGGCTTTATTCCTTTCAAAATAAAGTGTTATTAATACTAGTATAATTGTTTATATTATCCACAGAGCAATCCAACCCATGTCACGACTCACATGGAACTTATTCAGAGCATTCACATATCTTCACATGGCTTCCTATTGTCCCTTTTTATTCACTCTATTATCTAAATTATGCAGGTTTTTTAAGTGATGTGATGTGATTTTTTTCCTGCCTTGAATAATTGGTTGTTCCTTTCTGATGATTTGCTTGCTGAGCTGAAGTGGCCAGAGCTGGACACAATCGATGAATATATTATTATTTTTTCCCTTCTGCAGGAACAAAAGCATCTTACTATGTAACTTGTTTTCTGATGGCTTCAGACCTACATAAGCACAAAGACTAAATTCAGCTTTTGAAGTTGTTACACAAGCAAAAAGTCATATTAAAGTCACATTAAAAATTGCACTCCTGATAAGCCTTTTTAAACATATCCTAATTTAAGGAAAAACAAATTGTTCCTTGTTACACTCGTTCTTAGAAAGTGCTTCTCAAACAGATGAAAGAATGAAATGTAAATAAATTGTGTCTGAATACTTAATATGTCATTAACATATTTCACTGTGTTTTAACATCCCCCCAACTATTCACAGGGCCTTCGAGATAGTTCCCTCCTATGTCTTTGTCACCACAAAATAATTCTTGCACACGGTGCACATTAAGCTTCTGAAAGCCCAAAGGACAAAGGAACAAAACAGTTTCTGTTTCTCCTTATTCTGATTTTCTCCAAGGGCAATGGCATAAATTAGCACAGCCACGCAAGCGTCCACAATCACCAAAGCAATACAAATTGCTCAATTGCCCTTCCCAGACCAGCTCACCAGAGCTGTGCCCCAGCAGGTGCTCTGTGACAGGATTTATAACAGGGGAGCTGCAGCAAGGCTGGTGAGACAGGTTTAGTTAATTAACTAAGTATAGCACCAATTCCAGAGAGCACTGCCTCAAATTTCCCTGTCAGGGAATTCTTCAGATCTTGGAGTATCAGCTTTCTCTACTTGCTACTAGGTTTTCTTTTCTTAGTACATCAGAGCTTTGCACACCATCTGCAGCCCCACTGGAAAGCAATTTTTCTGCCCTGGTTTGCAGTGCAAATCAGCACTACACAGGTCATCCTTTCTCAGCTTAGTCTTGTGCTGCTTCCACACATTCATCCTCTAATTATGGCCATTCCCACAGTCTTCTCTCTATCTGATTGTGGATTTTAGCAGTGTGGAGTTTAAGTCTTGCTTATGATTTTAGAGACACCAGAATTTATAGAGCTATTTTCTTTTTCCCCTTTTTGGCTTTCAACCTAAAATTTAGGTTTTCCCAGGACTTTTCAGGAATTAATTTATTAGCAGTTAAGACAATATTTCATGTTTCTGTCAGGAGATAAACTTCTGCCTCATGGTTAGGGCCATGTTCACCTCTGCAAGAAGACATTCCATATTCTGAAAGCAAATATTCCATATTCTGAAAGCAACCCTTTCATTGCCAGGACAGTTGCCCTCTTGCCAGACAGAGTGAAGCTCAGTTAGAAAAGGGCATTTCCACCTAAATTATTTATATCTCTCATAAAAGAATTTTATTGAATAGAATTTTAGAGAAGTTTAAAGATTGCTTTCAGAAACCACTTAGGTTAGGAAATCATTAAGTGTTTAAAGAGTCTGGCTTTGCTGCAGTGCACTTGGAGGCAGAGGGGCAGACTGAATGACTTTTATTGGTTTTCAACCAAGCCTTTGCTATATTATCATGGCATCTGCTACATTGTGACATGAAATTAATTTGCTTAAAATACAGAAGTCAACCAAGGTATCCATAATTTTGAATTTTTAAAAGCCAGCCTAGTCATTAGAGTTAGAATGTTAGAGTGTGTATGTAAAGTCAGTGCTCTACATTGACAGCAGCTACCAGAAAGAAGCAAGTTCTGAAATCATCTAAGAACTTTTCTAGATTCATGTTCAAACCCTACAGAGTTTTTCCAGAAGAAGAAAAACTCACATGATTTGGAATATTGTCACAAGAGCTCTTGGGAAACCAAGATGGTTAGACTTTTTTATGTGTTTTTGTAGTGAAACAGGTTAGGAACATTTACATAAACTGCCAGGTTAGTATTACAGTAAAGATCATAATTTCTTAAACTGTTAGAATGTTTCTGGGGCAATAATGTGACCTGGCTTATTTTCTTAGAGGAAAATATGACTCCCTTCAACATCAGTCAGAAGTTTCCCAGAGTAAGTAAATATACTTGTATGTGTGCATACAAAGATATTCTGTAAAATTCATATTTCAAATACTTGGTGCAATAAAAAGGTGGAAGAAATTGTCTAAGAAGTTCTGCAAGATCAACCCTTTATTGTCTGTTTCTAAAACTAAAATATTTCCAGCATTATCATGGCATGGGAATGGAGTACACTTTAGTATGAATCAGTGTAATTTTTCATTGTCACATGCAATGGGCCATATTATTTACATTCACTCAACTAACAAGACCAGTCTGCAACAGTATCATTTTCCAATTCAGTAATTTTCTTTTTTAACAACTCTTAACATTAATAAAGCTGTACCAACAAAAGCATTATTAGATGCATTGGACATAAAATAAACTACATTTTAACAACCTCAGCAGACGTTGCCAAGTCCTGAAGTCAGCCAGGACCATGTGCTGCACAGTCTCAGTGCAGAAAATAGCATTAGAGGGAGCAAGAAATATTTTGTCATTAATGCTGAGATTATTTTACTCGAGGTGCTTTGGTGGAGCTGCACTTCAGCTCTCCACGTGTCCCTAAGCTCCTTGGGTGAGACACAGGCTCAGTCACACTTTCCCTGCTCTCAGAAGAGCTCCTCAGTGGGTCTACAGCTGCTTCTCACTGTCATGTGAGCAATTAATTTATGGCATATGGGGTCAATAAATGTACACACTACGGATAACTGCAACAATTGCCATCCCAAAAGTCTTAAGCAATGTTCTTTTTCCTAGGCTGTGAAAGCAAGGCCAGCTTCCCTGTAACACACCCAGGCCAGCTCCCAGGGAGGCTGCCTCCTTTGCCAAAAGGAAATCCCAGTGTATTTTCAACTGGCTGTGTTACCTCCCTGGGGTTCCAGCAGGCACACAAAGAGCAATTTCCCAAATATTGTGATAAAAACCACAAGCAAACAGAGAGTCAGGCAAATAGAAGGTTGTGAGCTTCCAGTGAGCCCCAGATACCTTTTCCTATGGGCATGTCCACGGGGCAAAGCACACTGCTCTGCTGTTCCCTGCATCCAGGGACAGTGTCAGCCCTGATGAAGATTCCCACTGCTGTGAGTTCTTTCCCTCACACAGTGCTCACAGTTTGGTTTTGGTTCTGTCCCATGAGATGTTCAGTGTCAAACAGAAATTTGATTTATGCTGTGAGTGAGCTCCCGCTGTGCCTTGACACTGAACAGCCCCTGCCTCTTGTGAGACACTTTTTCCCCACACAAAGAAGAGAAGAGGTAACTATTTAAGTCCTTTGTGCCACTGATTTCTCATCCTTTGAAATGAAATAATAGCAAAACAAACAAATAAACAAATATGGTAGAAGGGACTTCTCCTTGCAAGAACCTGGGAATTACAGGAGTTTTTCCCACGTACAATGAGATAAATGGGATGAATTAGTTGAGGCTTTTTGGATTAGATTTCTGAACAAAATAGGGCAGGCTGTGGAATTTACAGGGATTATATGCCTATCTATGTTGGCTAATATGTGCACGTATTTTTATAATTAAGGATGATAAAATAATTTTCAAAGAGAAATTTACAGCAGTTCTGACCCACAGGATCAAAAAGGACAAAAGAAGAAAAGGAATGCATTTTCCCTGAATTATGTTTAGCTCGAATCTATCTGTATTTCTAAGAAAAAAGGAATAATTTCAGCTTCCTGGCAATAGAATTCAGTCTTTTTATAAGAAGCTGAAAGTGCAAATTACAGTAGATGAAAACTCTTTACAAAATAATAACTTTTTCTTTTTGAAGCCTAAGACATGAGTAACAGATGTCAGCATCTTACACTGAAAGAAGAGAAACTAGGAAAAAAATATAGAAATCTACCTTTTAAGAAAGAAATTCTTGAATAAAAACCATTTGCAAACAACTGATTCCCCCTGCTCAATTTCAGCCTTACTTCTATTGAAAAGTAAGTGAGGAAAAGAACAAAACCAGAGAAGCTGTGTTTAAGAATCTTGGGAGTTCAATTAATTTTCATGGCATGGCTGACAGGCCCCCAGTAAGAGAGGAAAGCAGTTAAATCCTCTGTGCAGGTGAACTGAAACTCGAATTCTTTGGCCATGTGAGTTCGCAGTGCTAGATAATATCCAGTGAAATGACTTTGTCTCTGTCTACCTGATTTAGCTGGGTGATATTTGGGCTGGCTTTGTACTTCCATGACATGTTTGTATTTCAATAAAGCTTTATGAATGGAGGCTCAGCCAAGATTCTCCAGTCTCTTTTATGCATTCTTCTGCTCATCAGCATTTTCTCTGCTGAACAATAAAACAGCAGAACAACAAAGTCACAATTTTCTGGTTTATTGCCATGTCATTAGATTTGTCACACTAAAGGCCACTTTAAAGGGTGGGCATTTTAATTCTTTTGAAGCACATTTAAAGTAATTGATCAAAGTGTTACATGAATTTCAGGTGCCTTTAAAACACGACAGAGGACGTTTTCTTCCTCAGTCCCAGAGACTTTATTTATTCTCCTGCATCACTTCAGCAGCCCCTCAGCACACATATGCACAGAATAAAGCAGACAACCCATAAAGCAGCTGTTAATCACCTTCAATAGCCCAGCTGCCAGAGAGTTTGTTAATTCAGGGCACACTATTCCAAATGCAGTTGTGGCTTCAGGACCTGGCCAGCACCATGACACTGCCATATTTCTAAATTACTTTCCCTTTTGCTTTATAGAAGTCCATTCCTGATATAACTCCTCAGAGCCTGAGAAACTCCTGCCAAGGGCTAAAGGTTGGTTTTAAATAAACTGACAACACACCTACTACCTTGGTCCAGATGCAGTTTATTTTACTTCTTACTACACAGAAATCAGGTTATGTCCTGTGAGGAGTTTGTCAGTGCAAATGGAAGCTGCAGTAAGGTCAGACCTGGTATTTCCTGAAAACTGCTGGGACATAAAACAGCCCTGACCAGGCAAGCCAGAGATGTGTGACATTAAAGACTGCTGGGACTGGATGCACTCTTTCTTATAACTTGAAAATTCCTTTCTTTCAAATGTTCAGTCCTGCCACATTCTGCTTGGTGACAGAAGCAGAAAAATCTATGCACAAAGAGAGAAATCACTGTCTGTGTTGAACCTCATTTATTGTAAATAAAAGAATTTGATCTTACTGTCTGGCTCAGGAGAGGGAGAAAAGCAATGTTCATGTCCTACACTTTGAGCTTGATCTTTCTCTTCTACCTGAGCAATAAACTTTTAGCTAAGCTCTGCACAGGGAATCAGTCAGGACAATGCTTTAGCATGTCTCTATATCTATTTTACAGTAATGGAGCTTTGAAAGTCAGCAGTGTGATATGTTTTGACCTGCTTGCAAAATGTATTTTTAATAGACATACTCTGCATTTGCTTATAGTATTTTCTATGGAATGCAAGCAGTTTTGACTATGTGGTTCAGAGAGTTTATTGGAGTCAGGAAATTACCTCTGTTCTAAGATACTGTAATGCTTCTTTTCTGTGTTTGTGCACATATAATCATAATTATACATATTTTTCTCAATTAATGCTCAGCAAAGGGAAGTTGTGGTAGAGAACAGGAATTCCTTTACCTATAACAATACATGGCTTTTACTATAGTGTTTTGGAAATGAGGTTGTGTGTGACTTGACTGAAGAGTAATTTTTACTGTATATCCACAGAAATCATTCCTTCTCAGTTGCAAAATAGATTTTTCAGCACTGTGCTTTGACACCTTGCTCAGAATTTCTATTCAGTACAGTGACAGCTCAAATACTATGTTCATTGGGAGGTGGAGATGCACCATTCTGAGATTGACATATAGAAAGAAGTAGCAGTGATTATGTATGCTTATATGATTTTTTTTCTAACTCACTCCACTACCTATTGTATTTTTTAATGATCAACAAGCTATTGAGTATTTTCTTTTTTTTTTTTCTCTTGGCACCCACATTTAGCAATCCTAAATGCCTAGAATTTAACAATTGCAAAGAAAACTCCTCCTGATCTTGACGGTTATGAGTCTCTCAGGACTTCCTTTTCTTACATGGGTTTGTTTCAAACAAACACAGTGGTTTCTTCTGGTGAAGGATGTGGAAGTATTCATTACCCTGAGAAGCAGAGAGGTTTTCCTTTCAAGCAGCCATCTACATGTGGGAGCAAAGAGCTCTGTGGGCTTTGCAGGAGAGCTGCCTCTTAGGGAAAACACAGTGGCATTCACCTGACCTTTCCCTTCATAAAAATTCATCTCTTCTTGAAACCAGAGTCAGACTTGATGCGGCAATTCTGTGTAAATTTGGGGCCCACTGCTGAAGAAAAGGAAAAAATACTAAGACAGGGAAATGTGCACAGTCTGCTCCATCTCCTCTACCTGCAACAGGTCAGCCCAGTAGTTGAGATACTTGTATTAACTTTGGAGAGCAAATATAGACAAGTCATCAGGCAGTAAAGGAATTTAAGACTTTATAGAAGCTCTGCTCCTTTTCCACTGCAAGACAATCACATTATGTATTGTTTTTGTAAAAGAACTGTGAGTCACTCTAAATAAAGTTTATTCACTATTAGCACAGAGAAAGTAAAACGTTCTTTCCCCTCAGATGACAGAACACATTCCCAGCCTGAGTTCATTGCCAGTTTTGGGCCCATTGCTCTTTGTACAGCTCTTCCCTCCAGCTGAACTGCATCTCCTTCTTCTGGTGATTCTCAACACTCCCCTTTGAATTGCTCTGACTTGTAAAATGAACTCAAATTTTTTTGCTCTAATCCCATGAGACAAGAATTCAGTTATTGTGGTCATAGTTGTAGTCTTTCTCTGAACCTGTTCCTGCTGAGATTTATATACAATTTAAAAAAATCAAAGAGAATTTTCAGAAGGTTATAGACCAGGACTTAGCATACTTCCCTCTGTGTCCCTACCTGAAATAAAAACATTTCCCTTTTGGTTGCATTAGTCATTTTTATTGTACAGAAAATCCTCATGTCCATCCCAGGATGAACTATTTTTAGTTCCAAAAGATGAGTTCTGGGAAAAAAAAAATTTGCTCCCAAGAAGAAATTTGGCTACTTTTATCCACATACTTATCCTTGAATTTTGTGCTTCTGATTCTGAAGCACTTCCATGAGATGGTCAGGGATGGGAGGAGGGCTGCTCACAGGAGCCCACAGAGCTTCACTGGTAGGAGGGAAGGCAAGGTGGTTCTGCTTGATGGTGGCAGATGCTCTGTCTTCAGAGACATGGACAGAGTCTGTATTTAGTAGTAGTATTAAGTAGTGTATTTAACTCTGTTAAATACACTACTGCCTCTGTAAAGGAAAACCTGCTCAGACCAATGGCAAAGAACATCCTCAAGGTTTTGCTCCCCTATGAACTGTAGGGGTGGGCCCCCTGTTGACAGAGTGACCAAATTATCCTTTGTCTCCCTAAAAAGGAAAAAAGCCCAGAAGTTTCTCTCTTCAATCTTCAGGTGGGTAAAAAGACACCTTATAGGACCTTGGGGACTTCACCCCAAACTTAAGGATAGCAAACTGGACAGAAGCTAAAAAGTCCTGCCTAAGCAATTTACTAGAAAAAGAAGAGAACAAAGGAACTAATCATTTTTGTGGGGTATTTCACCAGGAGCAAGAGCCTCTTGCCCTGGCTTGGGTTTTCTCTGTAAAGATCTTTGTTATTTTGCCTTTTATTAAAACTTTTCTGTTTCCAGCACTACCACAGAAGCCATCCTGCTGATTTTATGCCATCTGAGGTAGCTGAGCTATCTCAGGTGTGATATATTTCTCCAGGAGATCATAAGACCTGGCTAGAGGACACCATTATATCAGTGAAGCTCCTGTAAACCTTCTTTTTCATGAGAACACTGGTGCCTTTCCCACACACCTGCCAGCCACCCCAGTGCATGGCAAAAGTTACAATGGCAGAAGTAAATAAACATAGACACTTATTTCCAGCTTGATACTTGACTTTTCATTACTCTAACTGCACTGGAAGGTGAATTTAAATTGTCTGAGGCCTAGAACAGAATGGGAAGATGTGTTTTATCTTGTTGCAGATATGCTATCAAGAAAGACGCCACTGGCTAGACATGCTGCTTGAATTTAAGAGAAAATAGCCATCTGCCTTTTAGCATAATTCAGTACCAAACAGAATAATTGGTTCTTTGGAACAGAAATTAGTTCTTCATTCACAGTTCCTGGAAGGAAGCTCAAATTGGAAAAGCTGTCTAAAATAGATGAGTTTGGAGATAGCATTTTGTACAATGGAATTGACCTATTTAATTAAAAACTTGGTTGTCAGTTGCTGTTCTCTTTCAAACTAAGGTAACTCTGAGATTGAAGTGACACACATCACTAAAGATAGAGCAGTGCAAATAATGGGTTTGGTTCCAGCTGCAAAACGAAGAAAGGTATCTTGAAATGGATAGAGGGGTGGTTTTTGTTTGTTTTTCTCTTTTTTCTTTTCTTTTTTTCCAGGTAGAATGAGATTCAGATCCTTGA
Source organism: Agelaius phoeniceus (assembly GCF_051311805.1). NCBI lineage: Eukaryota > Metazoa > Chordata > Aves > Passeriformes > Icteridae > Agelaius > Agelaius phoeniceus. Next base: position 10,145,023 of record NC_135266.1, on the reverse strand, counting down.
ATTGTAGGGCACAACACAAGCTGAAAAGTTTACCAGAACTCCTTATTAGCAATTCAGCTTAAAGCCAGTGAGTCCCTCAGAAGGGGTTAGAGGAGCACCAGAAATATTAAACAGATGAAGGTCCTTGTTTGTGTGATCTTTCTCTGCTTGTGGCTTCTCTGACTGAGTTCTGTTAGAAAGATTTCTCTTTACAGGCTCAGTGGTCACAAGAAGCACAGACAGAGGGGACCTTTGGGGTCACAGCAGAGCCAACACATCCTGCATCCCCCACACATTCTGCTTTTCACCTCCTACCACTCCCCTGCAGCTGCACCTGACAGACCCCAGAGCTACAGTCCTATGTGGCTTTTCCTTGAGTTTGACACAGATGTACCCAGAATAACTGGTGGCCAACTTGTGGATTTATGTCTCCTCAGGCTTCTTTCTGTGCAAGTAATACCCTTAAATTCTTTTGTAAAGTCACTAAATATAGATGACTTTCTTTTTAGTTTCTGCAGATTATCAACCTGAACTCTGAAAACTGTGCTTAATTCCAAACCCTTTGCTTTAAAGGTTTCAACTCTCATTCTTAAATCTTTATCCTCTTCTGCTGATTAGTATAAGCAGACTTGGGAAAAAAACCTCTCATCTTAAACTGAAAAACTAAAATAATCAAGTAAAATATATTTTAGAAATTTTAAGATATTTATTCAAAAGCAAAATATTAAGTAATAAAATTATTAAAGCTTGTATTTTACAGCCAGAGAAAGAGTATGGATTTCATTAGGGACTTATTTGTGCAATTAAATCTATAGGTCTTCCAATACACCACATAAAAACTCAAACAACAGAAAACACTGTAATTCAATTTGTTCTCTTTAACTTAATTATCCACTTCATTTCTTAGAGCCATATAAAAATGCTAATTTTTTTTCTTGTTAAAGCTCATTGTGAGTTTTTAAACAGAATTTATATGACTGTGTTACCGTATGTATCTCAGTTATGTCATGCCTGAATTCTGGAAACTAGACTATCCTCACAGAGGATTGAAAGCAAGGATTTGTTTTACTTAATTTTAAAATGCTTTGTTAACTGCTTGGGTGCTGCCAAATGAAGCTGCTAAATCCTCACAAGAAGCATTCAATCCTGTAATACCATCAACATTCAAAGGAAAGCTGACAAATATGACTTCCTCCACAGACCAGCAGTATTAGAGCAGGCACTGCAGGCTCGAGCAGGAAAGATGAAGCAGTTTTTGGCCTGGCTCTTCTCCATGTTTACTCTGAGGTGACTCCTTCACTGGAATAGCTCAAATAACTCACCCTCAATGTGGTATTCCCATCCTTTATCACTTGCTGAAATAACCTGGCAGATGTAGAGCCTTGGCCGGGTGAGTTTCAGTGTCGTGGAGCTCTGGTCAGCAGCAGCCAGGGAGGCACCCGGCCGCTGTGCCAGCGCTGTGGGAGCCGGGGCAGCTCCAGCTTCCTGGGGCTGCTGAAAGGCTGCTGTGTGCTCGTGTCCAGTTCACTTCTTGAGGCAGTATTGTTTTGTTGTTTTATAAATTACAACAGTTCTATTAGCATTATGGTTCAGGGATTCCATAGCCTCAGAGTCTCGTACCTCCTCAAAGTTTCTTGCGGGCATCTCCTCTAAGCACTGACTGTTCCCAATCCTTGCAGCAGCCATCTGACTCCTCTAACTTCTCTTCCCACCAATCCACTTCTTTTATACCACTAGTTCTTATTGGGTACAGGTGTGGCCTGTAACATTAGGCCTGCTCCTAATCTTTAGTAGCTGCAACTCATTGGGGGATAAGATTACATTCTACATTACCTTCATTTACCCATACTGTGTCCCCCTACATTGTTTCACAAGGTTTCTGTTCTTCCTGTGCTTGTTTAGAAAGAGAATTTGCTGTCTGATGCCATGAAGCAAAGGTGGGAGAGAGAGAGAGAATATCCTGAAGTGCAGGAAAGGGCTCTTCACTGTCAGCAAAGCTTTCACCCAGGGAAGCTGTTATGGAAAGGAAGATAGCCTAGAATTAATACTATATTGACTGCCTTAAGATAAAATTGGGTGGAGTCATTATCTGCTAAAAATTATATCTAGATTTTATGCAAAACCACAAAGACCAAAATCCTGTTTCAGACTCCAATTCATTAAAACCAAAGCATGTGGCAATGGAAACCACTACTTGAGTGCTTGGAAAATAATACTTGAGTGAAGTATTTCTCTTTCTGTTCAGGTTGCATTTGAGAAACACATTGCTCTCTGTACTGAAGCAAAATCTTCTGACACAATCTAACCACAATATTACTGTTGTTGTTGTTGTTGTTATAGAAGGAACTAAAACTAAGACAAAAAGCTCCATGCATTCTTCTCACTCTCGGAGCCAAAAATATACTTTGAACATTTGGAGAGAGAAAATAGTCAACTGCACAGAGATATACAACCCAGATTCTCAGGCTGTTTAATTTTTCAACATATTTTACATTTTATTCTTCTTGTGCTGGATTTTCTACTGTGGCCAGCACCGAGGTGAAAAGGGGTTAGCTGGTTAGAAGATTACATTTATACTGTTTGTTCTAGGTGGCCTTCTGATTACTCTTGGGATCATGTTTGACTGTCATCTTTATCCCCAGGCTGCAAGTATATATTTCAAAGTCACTAACAACATGCACTCCACAAACTCCACATGGTATACTATTTGCTAGGCAACCACATACATGACAGACATTGTTTCAATTGTTTCATTTCAAATTAGTTGAGTGTCTTACATCTTCAGAACAAAGATGCCTTAGTAATTAATCCTCAAACAAAGAAAAAAAAAGTAAAAAGTTACTTCCTTGTCACAGAAATGGAGAGCTAAGGCACAATATTAAGTGATAAATAAATAAATTATGTCTATAGGCAGAAAGGTAGGAGATTGCTATATAAACTGCATTTAAACACTAGATAGGGAACATTAAAATGTGGACCAGTGTGGTATCCAAGGGGATGGACTGTCTGTGCAGAACTTATGTTTCTAAGTAGATTGCTATTACTATTTAGAGGTCTCAAAAGAATCCTGAAAATTGACAACAACACACTTTCAAGAAGATAGAAGTCGGTAAAAGAACAAGAGTTCAGAATTCCCTAATCCCAAAGTGCTTGTGACACTGCTTGCATTCCTAATTGTTTGTTCACATTCGTGTACTGAATCTGCATAGCAAGAGCAAAAAAAATTGTATTTGAAACACAAATTTCAGGCATATGTCAACATGTCACACTAGAACTGCCTTGGCAGTGCTGTCCTGGTGAGACTTTGGTTTGACTTTAATGTCAAGGGGAGTAATTCAATTTGCAGTCAGAAAGACCTGGAACTCTATTCTGCTCACTGGCCTGCAGCCAGGTCACATTGGGTTGTGATCTCATAAACTTAAAAGAGTCAGCATGGATCAGAACTCGAGGAAATGAGCATTCAGTGATTTAGAAGTGATGCTTCTCATCTCAAATCAGCAATGCCCCAAGATGTCATTGAGGGCTCAGTTCCCCAACAAAGCCATCATTTAAACTAAACATAAACCTGATGCTTTGACAGTTTGTGTTTATTAAAGATCCAGGCTACTTTTCAGTGTCCTGAGCTTACACTCCTACTCAGCTCTCCAAGCTGACCTCTGCATGTTCCTGGTGCACCGACCAGTGACCTCTGAAATTGTGCCATCCCATTCCATACCCAATGTGTTTTCTGCACAGCCTTCACTGATGCACAAAATGTATCACACAGGGGAAGGTGCAGCCATCTCTGCTTCTTTACAGCTGGACAAATGTCCAGGCACACAAAAGTTTTGGGTACTTGTGTAGTCAGGAAAAACTTTGGCAGTTACCAGAAAACAGCCCCCTAAATATAGATAAAATATATACATATATAACAATATATAACAACATAAAACAATATAGCATATATAACATAATATATAACAATATAACACATATAAAATATATATACATTTTCTCTAGTCAGAGGTAGTGATCATCACTACATAGTTTGCAACACGTAACATTTATATTTCTCAGTACCTTTCAGAATGAGTGGCGTAACTGTGGCACGAAAATGGATATCTGGAAAACATATTAGCTATGTCCACCAAGAAATTGAGAATAATGAAAAAGAAGATACACAATTATAAATAGAACAATGATAAAGAAGATATGCAACTGACTGTTTTCTGACATCAACAGGTTTTTGAGAAACAAAAGCAAAGGACAAATGATAGAAAAAAGAGATGGAAGGTAACATGGTAAAGGAATACAGTTGTTGAAATGTCAAAAGAAAATTGAGGTAAAAGTATCTGTATCCACTTAAGGCCTTTTTTTAATGTCAGATTTTGAGTGAACAATGTCATTTAAACAAAGAGTAGAAATTTTTAGCCAATTGCTTGGCAGAGCATTGCAGGCCAGAGTTCCAAGAAACACTGGTCAGTAGAAACATTTATCTAATGAGGCCTTTGTGCACCACCACTAGAGAACCAAAGGACTGCTTTCACAAAGCTGTAGCCTGGCAATTACTGAGATTTGTGAACCCCAGATTGGGTGTTGCACCAGCTTCAGCAGGGATGCTGTGACAATTTACGTTGGTTCTTCAAGAAGAGGGAAATAATATACCTCATAAATCCATATATACCTCATGTACAATGAATTCTAAGCCTTTAAAAGTTAAAATAGAGAAACTGCTTCACTTGGGGTAATTCTTTTACCTGTGCAATCTGTTTCATCAATCACTAAATTTTAATGTCATGATTTACATTTGATGTGAAGTGTTGAAGTTGTAAATACCAGAACATGGATAATCAAGTTTATGTTGCACCTGGCCTGAGATGTCAAGGGAGAAAGAGCAACCAACTCTTCATCTCAGTTTCCCTGACGCCAGGTTCTCCAAGGTGAGCAGAACAATTTGCAAGCAATCTGGCTCAGAAGGGTCAGCACTATCCAGAAGCAGCACCAAAATATTGATTTCTGTTCTCTTTGGCCTTTCTTATAGCTGAGCTGGATGTGTTTCTCCTACTGAAAGATAAACTTTCTGAGCAAGGATGGTTGCTGTACCTGTATCTTTACAGTCATCTCACTCCTGGAGTAATTCTGTGAAATAATTGAAGAGCTTGAACTGAGTTAAGACATAGAATAAGGGCATCCTAATCTGTATATCTCTTGATATTTTGGTTTTCATTAGTTCAGATGATCAATATTACAGAGATGCAGCTCAGAGTTCATATTGCATGTGTTCTGGTGCCTTGGACCCACATGAAAAAGAAGGGGTATTTTTAACTCCTAAATCCAGCATTAAAATTCAAGTCACATATTCTATCTTATGATTTTATGAAATAGAATTATTGCCTGCGGATGTTAATTTCCAAAGAGAACAGTTCTCTGTTCAGAACAGGTTATTATAGATAGTTGTGTAGCTAAACTATACTCACTGTCACTCAAGAAGAGAAAAAGCCTCAAACCAATAGGAAGTATGACAAGGGAAATGCTAGGAAAGCAGTTTAATTTTGAATATATAGTAATCTTCAGCTCTTGGGAAAAAAAGGCTAAAATAATAAGAGCTAAAATATGAAAAAAGTGAGACTAAAATAATAATAAGCCATCACTAAAAAATAAATATTTTCAAGGCCTGGATCCACTGAGGATGCACAAGAAGCCTGTTAACTTTGGGGGCATTTAAAATTAAGAGGTGGAAAAAAGATTGGCATTCTCACGTAAGTGTCAGATGTATCCTAGGAAAAAGAAGCATAAGATGACAACATCAGTCTTTTTCATTTGAAATTATTGTGTATAAATGCAGCTCAGTTATTGATAAAAAGATAAATAGGTGCATATCATATACACTAAAAGTACCAGTGAAGTGAATAGAAATTTCAAAGAAGTTGTGTGGGCATACTCTGTGCACAGTAAAAAATAGTGTGCTTCTCTAGGAAAACGTCCTGGGAGATCACTAAATTTTCTAGTTCATCTTTTCTTAAATCATCTATTTACCTCTTTTTGTTTCTTTAGCCAGAAATCCTCACTTATACATTCAAAAAGTGCAAGACAGAAATTGCTCACCAGAGAATTTTTCCCCATGTCAGATCTTGTATTGTTTTCTTTAGAACATAAACTGGAGATAATCAGATGTGTTTTCCAATTTTCCCCCCTTTTTTTTTTATTCCCACCATGTCTAGAATAGGTTTCCTTAAATATTGTGCAAACATCCAAGCAAGCCTGACGTTTGTTCCCATTTTTCCCTCATTTTCACACCTTGCCCTGTAAGTCCCTTCAGCCCATGACCCCTAAAATGCAGCTGCATCCCCTTCCCAGTCAAGCACTGCATTTGTTCCTAAGGGAATTGATCAAAAGCTGCTCTCAGTCAGCAGGCACCCTCCATGCCCAAAGAATGTTCATCTGCTCAGAAATATTAAGAATGCCCCAGGAAGGAGGATTAAAGAACCAGCCAGCTGTAACGTGAGTAGCAGGAGCCATCATGACTGAAACCTGACCAGTGAAATGACTTCGCAGCTGAAAACGGCGCCTGCAGAGGGATCTCAGCTTACAGCAGAGAGCAGACACACAGCAGAGAGCAGAAACACAGCCCCCAAGGGAAGCTGAACCCCACTTGGTGTTAACGGCACCTGGGTGCTGCAGGGTGCTGGCTTGCACACCAGCCAGGAGCTGCTTGAGCAGGCAGAATTGCACTACAGGGGCACAGCTCTCAGTGAATCACTTCCAGACAAAATCCTGAGAGAAAAGCAAGTCAGGCTAATCTTACCAGGCAATCCCTGAGAAAGATAAAGGTGTTTTGTTGTTTTGGGTTTTTTTTTTTTCAAGAAGGTTATGTAAATATGTTGAGCTGGTACTCCCTGTTGAGCTGTTACTCACTGTACAATTGGCTTAAAGCAATTACAATCCAACACAAAAGCTAATCTGCATGTAGACTCAATTCAACAATCCAGAATCATGTTCAACAGCATTTGTAACTCCATACAGTCCCTCTGAAAATCACAGGGAAATTACTGTACAACTTTCACTGTACCTTTGTGTCATAAAAATGTTCAAGGAAGCACTCTAAGCCCAAAATAACTTACAATAAGCCATTTGAAGTCTTTAGAATTAATTTTCTTTAGGGGAGAGTTCTGAGAAAAACATAATTTAAAAAAGATTCCCTCAGTGGCTGTGTGTCTCACCTTTACAGAAAGACATCCACAATATAGTGGAAAAACTGTTGGACTATTCACCAGTAGAAGGCCATAAACTTTTATTTTCTTTCAGCTCCAGTGGTATTTACTATGTCACAAACATTGTTGGTGTCTGTACTAAAAGGTCAAGAATTAAGATTAATGCACTTGGAAAGATCCTTAAATAGTGTTGTAGCCTCATGAAATGTCACCTTTTTATAGCCAGCTTTTATTTTCAATTCTTGGATTTAATGTGATTTTTGATAATTGAGCTTTAAGAAAAAATAATTTGCTGTTTTAATTTTCATCATCAGTAAGTGATATTAAAGCACTAGAAATAACTTGGAGAAAAAAAAAATGATGTAATGAAAGTTCAGCTTGTTCTCACGATACAAAAAGTGCAACACACAGCTTCAGTTTCAGCAGTCCCTCTGTAGCAAACTCAGAAATCCTGGTTATCATTGAAATATCTGTTCAGCTTCTGCTGTCTCTCTGAAACAACACAAACTAAAGAGCCTGGACCATTTAAGAAAAAAATGACTGCTTTAAACTTTCAAATGGAATACATTAGTTGAACAATTTATTTCTTGCATTCTTACGCAGTTTAGACACATTGCAAAGGAACTTCCATCAAGGTCTGCTTAAGATTTAAACCAAGTAATTGTGCAAAAGCCTCAAAGATCAGAGTGGGAGGAAAAAGGAGTCAGTATGATTGATCACTCAAAGTCAGCAGTGTTCATATCCTGAGAGAGGCACATGCCTGCTGCTCAATGGAAGGGAAAGAAAGCCAATGGGATGAAGGAAGCAGGGAGTTTATTTTTGCTTTCTTTTTATATCACTCATAATTTTGAAGACATCTATCATGCTTCTCTTATCCATCTCTTTTGTAAACTACATGCCTTCAGTCTCTTCAGTGTTCCTCACTGTGAAAATCTGCAATTATTTGCTTTCCATCCTATTTTTTGCTATATACTTTTCTGGTAAGTTAACAGGAACAATTATAAAGAGCTATGTAAGAACATCAAAATTGTGTTAGAGAAGTAATCATTATCAGTATTTATAAATTATTTAGTATGCATGTGTACATGTGTGGGAATATATCCCTAATACTATATATTCTGGTTTAATTTACATTGATGCCTTGATTACATCTTATTATGAGAGAAGAGGCAGTTGGACCCAGGAGAGGTTGCAGACCACAGTCCTTTATGCCATTGTGAAAAACAGGAGATAAAGGCAGCAACATAACTTGGTGCTTTGTATTTGTCAGCAGGAGCTGTGCAGGAGCCATTTTGACACTGGAATAAATGGCTGTGAAATACCAAGTATATCACTGATTGTCTGCAACTGTGCTACTACAGAATGAGAGCTGAATCCTTGAGCTTCATTTGCCTTTTCCTGCCCAGAATGGCATAAAAGACTTTGGGCTGGAAGCTCCTGGCAGGGTCCCCTGTGCATCTTACATGAAATAAAATCCCATGACCTCTGATAGGATCTGTACCTGTCACCCCCTCTTCCAACAGCATATGCCTCTGAAATTTTCTTATTTCATTTGTCCCTATTCAGCTTTTTAGGCAGACTGCCATCTGGGAGTTTTTGGTGATGCATGTAAAAAGCTTCAACACTGATCCTTTTGCCCAAGCAATACCTCACTGTCTGTCAGCATTTTCTAACACATAGAGAAATAAAAAAAAGGGATTCCCTGTCTGAATATATCCTTAGGTGATAGAACTACTGAAACTGAAGAAATTCCCCACATTTGCTTCACATATCAAAACAGGACAAAGGGTTAGGAAAACTAATATTTAAAATCAGATGTAAGGAATCTATATTGTCCAGTCCTACTTTCAATTTCCAAGATTTTGTCCCCTAGTTCAGGTGTCTGTGAGGTTATTTCCCTGTCTGTGATTACTCCCATGGTATGAACAGAGTGTGCACATGACCTCAGGCTGAGTGAAATAGAGAAATGGCAATGTTTACAAGTGGAACAGCCACATTTCATGTCATCCTACAGCAATAAAGTTCACAAAATATCATAGTGGGATATACAGCTGTAGAAACCAGTCAGGCCAGACTGCAAAGCTATGGTAAACTCAACAAACAGATCACTCAGGGACAGAGAATATGCCAGATGTCATTACAGGAACTGTCAGAATGTCCATCTCTAAATACAAACAAACTACTAATAATATTAATTCATAAACTAATTACAATAATAATTATAAGCAGTTAGATTAAATAAGAGATGAGCTAGCAGGAAGATTGGCAAACCAGTTTCCTTTGGAAGCAGCAAATGAACTGAGACAGATATTCATTTTACTGTCAAAGCACACTGTGATAAAGACAATACACATCAGCCTTTCACAAGATTCCTCATGAGAATCCCTAAGAATATGTTCTTTAAAAGAATTTATACAGCCTTCTGGCACAGACACCATATTCCACATGTGAAGAACAAAACCTAATTTTCTCTTGGACTAATATTGATAAAAGTTACTGCTATTTGAAAGAATCCTGCTGCTGAAAAGAATTTGAACAAGGCAATTTTTGCTATTATGGGCAAAGCACGATTCTTTTCTGTTTGGCTTTTGATTCACTTGGCAAAGCTCAAAAATGATGTGTTTGTTGGATATATATCTAAATGTTAATCCTGTGAAAGAGATCCAGAAAGAAACTTCGATTTTTATACTTCTCCTTCAGAAGTAAATTGCCTTCTGACCCAGTATTTCTCATAATCCAAAGCTGTAAAGGGAGATTAAAGTCTCTTCCTGCCTGTTTGTGCCCATGCATAGCTATCAATAATTACACCCTTGCCCCCATTCGTCCATCTAAATTTGCTTTTACCTACCTGAATATATTTAGATTTTTTAAAAACTCCTGTTGTCCACCCCTGCATCATACATCCTTTAGGACATTCACACACATACCTACTTTCATGGGAGTCTAACTATAAAAATACAATAAGCTGCCTTAGATTTCACTCAGAAGTATTGCAAAAAAATGCTCATAAGTGTCCCAGGCTATTCACACAACTATTTAAGGTTAGGTCTTACTCATAGCAGAGTTACTGGGAGATATTTGCTCAGTGTCTGGTTGGGTTTCAGACATCTCCAGTGGTGGATATCTCACAGTATCTCAGGATATTCAGAGCTTGAGTGTTCTCTTAGGAAAAAGGTTTTCATATTCAGACTTCCAGTGTTTCATTTTGTGCCCTTTGCCCCTCATGCTCTTGCTGAGATGCATTAAGAGTCTGACTCTGTGACATCCCCTCATCAACCTATGTATTGGTAAGATCCCAAAGCTTTCCCTTCTCCATGCTGAGCAGTCCCAGTTCTCTTCATCTCCCCTCACATGAAAGTACTCCAGCTCCTCAGTGGTCTGTGGGCACCCTTCTGGCTCACTCCAGTATGCCCATGACCCCCTGGTGCTGGTTGAGTAGAGAGGAAGGATCATTTCTCTTGCCCTGCAGGTGCTGCTCCACGCCATGAAGCCCGAGGTGCTGTTGGGCTTTGCTGCCAGATCACATTGCTCCTTTGTGTCCAGCTGGGTGTCCTCTGGGACATTTTCTCACAGTTGTTCCCAGGCTGCTCAGTCCTCCACCTGTGCTGGTGCCTGGTGTTGTACTGGTGCTTGGTGTTATTCCACCCCGGGAGCAGCACTTGGCACTTCCCTTTGTTTGTCCTCATAAGGATCCTGTAGGGTCACTTCAGCCTGCCAAGGTCCCCCTGAACAGCAGCACACCCATCCCTGCATCAACCACTCCTCCCAGCTTTGCATCACCTGCAGACTTGCTGAGGGTACACTCAGCCTTTTTTAGGTCACTGCTGCAGAGGTTGTTTTAGCTTGAGCTTGGCCTGTTAAGTTTGGTGATCTGGTCAGTGTTAATTTTATGAACCACATCCGCAGGTTACAAATCCTGGCTATAAATATAATCATGCACTATCTCTGCACCCCTGAGAAAATCTTTCTTGTGTGAAGTACAAAAATTCCCCAACTACTCTGTTCCCCAAATGCCCCAAATTCTCTGTGTTTGATGAGAATATGAAACCAAGATTTGGCAACTGTGTTTTTGTAGCATGGTTCCATATAATTCACTGATTTCCCACAAATTTATAGACTGGACTGGAGGAAAAAGTCAACATTTTCAAATCTGAGGTCCTGGTGATGAGTATTTAGCATGGTGTTAAAGCCTTTGATGAAGCTAATGGAGTCTTAGATGTTTTGAGCATTTCCTGTCCCCTGTGAAGGCTGCAAAGATTAAGACCAGGCTACTTATTAAGATACAGAAATATGAAGATAACTGTCAGTCTCAGTAATTTTTGTATATTTAAATAGAGCCATGATTAATATTAAAAGGATGTGCTGTTCCCATGTTTAGCCCGTTTTAGCTGAAGGCTGCCAAAAACAGCACTGAAAAGGGGATGAACTTTCTACACTGCACATCTCAATGGGACATGAGCTTCAAAGGCTGTGCAGGCATCTGAAAATATAATGCAATTAGTTAATCAGTTTATTGTTCCTTTGCTTGTAGGCAAGAATATATTATTTTCTTTTCCTCCTTTATTAATTCTACATTTAGAGTTCTATATTTGAAGCACACAAAAAGGGGTAATTAATATCTGCAGCTCACCTACGTCACAAATATTGCATGTTTTGCAAAGCATTTTTAATATGACATTTCCTTCAGTGCAATGAAAGGTGCTTCTGTGGCATACTTAATTTCTTATTTTCTGCCTGTCACATCTTTGTCATTAATATAGCTTGCTGAGTATTTAACTAAATGGTAATGAAAAGTAAAATGGCTGATTTCCTTCATGGTGTTTCTGGGAACATGGCACTGTTCTTTACCCTACCTGAGCATTTGCCTATAGTCCTAATGGAGAACCCATTTCAGAGTGGACTTTCCATAGTTCTTGTATTCCTGAGATAGTTTCTTAGAACCACTAAGCCACCTGAAATCTTTATTCAATTTTACTATAAATAGTTATTACTGTTATCACTATTATTTACATGTAAAGGAAATATTGAACGTCTACTTTTGCAGACAGTGGTGAAAAACAATAGTAAAAGAAAAGCCTTCAAAGAGAACCAATTACCATCTGATAATTATTGTTACTCTCCCCTCATACCACACATTCTCATAAGGATTTATTTTTTATTAGAGTTTTCAAATTGAAACAAAAATGTGCTTCCACTTCTGTACTCAACCCTGCTCCATGTTCTGCAGGTGAATGTGTGAAGTTTTCTGTACTAACCGAAGGAAAATCTGTCATTAGTTTCACATCACATCATTAGAATCATGAATCATAAAATATTTAAGACTCACTTTTGTTCAATTCTGTTGGAAAAACAAAATACATCTACAAAAATGCATGGAACTGTATGCTAATCACTAGATAGGGTGGAAAAAACCAGATAAATTCTTTCAAAGCCAGCATGTTGACTGGCAACTTCCAATATTTCTGTGAAGAATTTGTAGTCAATGTGATGTCAACTCAAAAGAGCATGGGACATGTTAGAAAAAGTGCATTTAAAAATTCATATTTCCTGCAATTTATATGGCTATCAAATCTAGAATCTTTTGGTCTTCAAAATTAATTACCACATGAATAAGTCATTATAATGATGAATAAGCTTGTAACCAATCACAGAAATGTCTTGCTAGTGAAATTCAATTTTGAGGACCTCTTCACACATTGTCAGTGTTTTCATTTATGCAAGCTTGATCACAAGAAATGATGAAAGAACAGTTTTTATAATTTCCAGGTGACTGCCAAAACTTCAAATCCAAATCCAAGTCTGTCAGAGTGAACAAAACTCTTCAGAAGCTGATGGAACTGAACCCAATTATGTCAGGCTGAATTTGGTCCAGAGACCAAATTGTTAACTCTAAGTAGAAGCAACTTTCTCTTCAGGTTAGGGAGAGCTGTACAAAACATTTATGACCATAAGGGAAAGCAACAATCATGTCTAGAAGATTTAATCCTATTTTGGTCTCCTTTTAACAATTTTCTTCAAGCACTATAATAGCGCACATGTGAATTCTTACTCTGTCTTCCCATCTTCCCACACATACCCCCAAGCCAAAGTCTTGAAATATTTTCTAAGCCATTGCAGTAATAACATTGCTAGATCATTTACAGATTATTTCTTTCAAGAAGAACAGCAATTTTTATTGAAGTATGTGTCATGTCCTGTGTTCTGCTATTGGTTAGGAAAATACTACCATCATCTTTGCAATGCTGATTAACTTTCATGGGATTATTTTCATGGCATTTTTCCTACTGACAATTTACTAAAAAAACAGAACCACATAAATTAATAAAATCCAGGACCACAAAGTGCACTTTAATTTGCAGTATTGACATAATTGTAGATCAATTAGTTTCTGGTAATGATGAGTGAAGCTCCTTAAGAATACTGTAACAAAGACTAGCCAGAACTGGTTTTGTTCTTTGCTGCAAGACCTTCAAAGTTCAGATTTTTCAGAATGAAGAAACAGAAAAAGAAGCTACAAAGGATATGAAATCTTGCTATCAGCAGAAGAAGACATAAATTTTGTAGAAACTCCTTTTACATTATTTTATGGCATTTCTAAGGGATCTTGATTTTGCTTTGTTCTGTTGCTTCACTCCTCTATTTGCAAGCTGTTATAAATGATCAAATTGGTAGCCAAATTTATTAAAAAAAAATTAACAAAGATTTATTAGATCGATAACAAAAAATAGAGTTTCGAAAGACCACCACAGCCAAGGCAGCGTCAGCCCCAGCTGCAGGTATTGGGTGAACCAGGGTCCAACTGACAGAGTGACGGCGTTTCCCCAGAGGGTCACCCCGAATGCTGCAAGCAGCCAGCTTATATACAGTTTATTCTGCCTGAGGCAGGGACGACCAAACGTTTCTTTGTGTCTCTTCACATGTAGAACTGGATCCATACGTGTGCAGGAACAGACAAAGGCAAGTCCAGAGGTCCAGAGGAATGTCTGAGCATCTAGGAAGAGTCTGCATTCATATGTAGTAGAGTGATGCCAGTTCCTGAGCATGGCAGATGTAATCATCTCAGGTGCAGGTCTGGTGAGTAGCTGAGACATTCCAGTAATCATGGACCCAGAAGGTTTAGATGCAATCTTTCCAGGTGCAGATGCCAGGGAAGTCGGCAATCATGGCCCAGGATGGTCCCATTCATAGGTTAACAGACCTGATATTACCTTAACGTTTTCCAGGAACTAGTTGAATAGAAATGAGACTCTGCTCCCAGCCAGAGTGGTCAAAAGACATAACTTTGGACTTTTACAATATTTTATACATATGTAGCATGAATTAATTCTACCAATATACTACACAAGCATTCAATCCAATTAAGGACATAAATTAATGGATAATTCATATTAATAATGGATAATTCATTATTAATTCATAAATTAATGGATAATTCCATAATTCATGGATTAATATTCCTCAATTTTCTACCAAAGGTATATTAACATCTTAGTCACTTTCTTAGAGCAGAACCACCCAGTTCACGACTCCATTAAAATATGGACTAAGAAAACATCCTCCTTTGCCGTGAGAATAGTTTAGTTCAGGTACTTATCATAAATAGTATCAGCTTTTTTTTCTAATGAAAAAGGTGCTCACTTTGTCTCTCATATGTCCTTCTATTAAATCAACATATATTTTACAATATTTGAATAAACAGTGAAGATAATTTATTCTTAACAGCAGTGCTGGTGACCTTTCTCTTCTACCATGCAAAACCAAACAATAGAACAAGAGCAAATCCAAAGGGAAGCCAACAGAAAAAGTGTGCCTAGCTCTTTTTCTGTTAACAATCTGTCCTAGGCTTCAGCCTTCCTGTCCACAGAACAATTGTGACTAACTTAGTCTCCTCCCACAATGGTGTTACATGGTGGCAGCCTGGCAACAGCAGCAATTAATGTTAATTCCAATCATTGCATTTCTGGGAAATTGCATTTCTAGGAAATCAGTTGTGTGTCAGAGCGAGGACACACTTTGGCACAGGGAATGGTAGAACCCAAAAGTACACACACATATAGTTATCCTGGCAATGGACGGCCCAGCTACATTTGTACCAGGATATTTCCCTGGCAGCAACCCAGATCTGATTATCTGAACTAATCATTGCACTATTTTTATTAGAGATGCCAAATTTGCCATGTTTAGTTTCCAGATGAAGAGATTGTAGAGATTCTTAACAGAATCTTGTAAAGATTCTAAAGAAATTTTCCTTTTCCCACCTCTCCCAAACAGCTTTTGGGCTTCATACTTCAAGTCAGCTCATCTGATGCCTTCCTGAGCATGAACACAGACAAACTATGCAACTGGCTGAGGTTTTAAAATCCCATATCCTCTCTTCAAGGATGTCTCACTAAATTATTGACTAAGGCTGTTGGAGAAAGGCCAGTGTTTCACTTCAGAGAAGCTGTACCTTCAGTTCACTGGGGCAAGCAGAACCATGTGGGCACTGAGTACCTCAGACCTGCCTTGAGGCTTTCCAGCAGCTTGGACTGTGCCCTTGCAGAGCAGACACAAAGGTAGAAGCAAAGGCTCTTCACCTCATTACAGAAAAAAAAGAACTAAAACTCATGAAAGGTGATGCTCTTTCCTCTGGTTGATAGTGGGAGGGGTGGGATATGCCACCATTCATTTGGGGGCATTGATATCCACCCATCCCTGCTCCAGTGTTACCCTGGTGCCTTTGTCTGTGGCACTGAGACCACTGAACTGGACCTCTCAGTACTCTCTTGAAAGCCCAGTGCAGAGAAGGGTCATTAATCACTTTGCTCCCCAAGATACTTTGCCTCTGTCAAGAGCAGCTCCTCATTACTTGAAGGATGCTCATGGAATTAAGTGAAATTACCCAAGTCAAAATGAACAATTTTATTATATTATAATGAATAATATCATCATATAGGACAAGGGCTAATGGTTTTAAACTGAAGGAGAGCATGTTTAGATTAAATATTAAGAAGAAATTCTCCACTGTGAGGGTGGTGAGGCACAGGAACAGAGAAGCTGTGGCTGCCCCACCCCTGGAAGTGTTCAAGGTCAGGTTGGATGGGGATTTGAGTAACCTGGTGTAGTGGAAGATACCCCTGCTCACAGCACTGGGGTTAGAATGAGATGGTCTTTAAGGCAGCTTCCAACCCAAGTGATTCTATGATAAACTGGTTGGAAATATTAGTTTCCTCCGTGCATTCCTATTAATCTCTGTATTTGAAAACATTTTGTATTTTTGAAAAGCATTGTAGTCTGATAATATAAAAGGAGTGAGCAGGCTTTCAGTCCCCCTCTACAAAAACCACACAATAAAGTGATACATTCAACACACTTATTCACATTAACAGGCACACTTGAAAGCATCATTTGCCAATAAACTACCTATGAACAGCTAAATCCATAATGGCCAGTCTGAGGAAAAGCTGTGTTTGGGCCTGCATGTAAGCACCTGTAAGTAATTTGCATTATTTTTCAAATTAATAAAATATATACTGATGAATTAATGGGATTTTATGTTTCATATGTCTAATTTATAGATTAATATTAAGTATTGATATAGGAAATTATATTAATATATTTTAATGAAAATTGAAAAAAACTCAATTATTATTTGAGTGGTTTTAAGTGCTGTTGAGTCATATGTGATTCAGTTATTTGCCCCACTGCTAAAGCAATGGGATTTTCAGCATGACACTAAGGGTTTCTTACTGACAGCCCACAGCACTTTGCACCCACTCACTACCTCCTTTTATCTTCATCAGCCAAGACTAAAAATTTCACATGCATTAAATCTGAAGGCAGCTTAATAGGTTTAATTCATTGATCACTACAAAATTTAATTTGCTGTTTTTTTAAGAAAAAAAAAGACTCAAAGCCTACACAAGTCTAATAGCTATCTCCAACATTTTGTAATACTTTCTGATCTCTCTACAGATTTTAGACTTAGCTTGTCAAACTGTGAGGTTATCAGCTGAAATTTAAGAGTGGAAATTTCTAGGTCTTCAAGTCAAATAAGAATGAGTATTCGTAATGCTCATAAACTATGAGTCAAGTAGAAAAATAATATCATTAAGTCATTGTCATAATTTCTTTAAATTAGCTTTAAAAGAAAAAAAAACCTCTGGAGGTTGGCCAGGCTGCCTTTGTGTGTTTATAACTGTGTTATCAGGCCTCTCAAGCTAAATTGTGTCCATCAATGAATGGACTTGGAAAGATCACCTCTCCTCTCTACACTGCTCCGGATAATAATGGTATTTATCTCTCCCACAGAAGTATTTGAGGATCTGGTTAAGTATCCATCATCTGGCATCCAAAGGCAGGGTGGACCTGTAAAACATTAATAGAAGCAAGCAATACTTACCACTTAACTATTTAAGGCAAAGATTTACTTCTCAAGGTGTGAAATTTAGACGCTGTTATTTGAAAACCCTGTATGTTTGCCAGCACAACCAGAAACTGAACATAATTACAAGAGGCTTGGGTGACTCACTAATAGTGCTTCACATTAAGTAAAGACAACAGCTGGCATTATCAGGGCTGCATTTCCATGTTCATTGTGTTTTGAGAGAAAATGGCCACAGCCATGGAGAGCATGCCATCATCACCCTAGCTAAGTAATTAATTTCTCATTTAATATTACCACTGTTGTGAAAGCCCAGCACGTGCTTGGATGGCCACAGAAGAGAGCAACAGCAGCATTTAAAATGATGTGGGTTTTTTTTTTTTTTTTGTTTGGGTTTTCCTTGCAAATCATTCAATTTGTAGATTAAAAGACTGGGCATGCAGTTAAATGACCAGTTTTCTGATTTACCTACCAGCAACAGAAACGTTCTATTCTGTTAAGAGAATTAATTTAGATGCTATAGCATTTTCATTCATTTTTTCTTCTTAATGTAGCATTCTGTCGGGGAACCTGAAAATCTAGAGAAAAGCTTAATATCTCTAAACAATTCATCCTGGAATTTTAAAAGTAAACGTAATCTCCTTTCAGACTAACGGAAAATAAAGCCATGCAATAACTGGTTTAAAAACACAGTATAAAGTTTAGCTAGCTTCTAACCAATGCTCAGAATCACAAAAGGAATTCAGCTTCCACACAGGCACTCAACACCTAAATCCTCAAGTGCTCTCCACAGAAATCTCCACTTAAACATTGGGCCTCCTTGGATGGTGAGAAATAAAAAGCATGTCTGCATATCCTCTGTGGGTGTTGCAGCTTCCAGCTCTGCTTCCCTCCAGCCAGGGCCTGGCAGGTCTGGGGGTGCAGGCAGGGGTCTCACAGGGCTTTGGTGTTGGTCTAGCAGGTGGGAGCTCACAGAGCTTCAGTAGCTGCAGTGAGAAAACTGCCTGGAAACTGTTCAGAGAGGGGCCTGACACTTCACATCCTTCCTGCTTTGTTTTCCAGGGATGACACATTTCTGGGGCTACAACACCACAATCAGTGGTTTATCCATAAGCAAAGAAATTTTGTTTATGATAGTTCCTTCATTTTCATCATGGGAGGGAGGAAGTAAAAGGAAGAAACAATTGCAAAACACTTTGCTTTTGCTGTAATAGATGGCACACCCCCTTTGACTGAAAAAGAAGTGAAATGAGATTAAGAAAGCTGAAGTGAAGTGCAACCAGAAAAGAAAGACAGGTGAAAATATGATCCCAGACACAGATGCCAGTTCAAGCTTTTTCCCTGGCATCACTTTTCTGTAAGAATGTATGGGGACATTGTACAAGATTAGTAGCTCCTGGCAGTTATTCAAAGTACTCACCAAGGACCAGATTTCTGATCTCTGTTAGCATGAAAATGATACTCATTGTTTTTTAATATGCACTGAATAGTATTTTAATGTGTTTCAAGCTATAGTTTATTGTTACAAGACCCTTTCATTCTGTATGAAGGTAAAAAATCAAAGTTGGAGAGGAAGAAGATGGTATGTCTATATATATTTTGAAGAACAAAAGAGGAAAATGGAAATGGATGTTAGAGTGAGATGGGAGAATAAAAGTGAAAATTTAATCAGTGCAGCTACATGACTCTTTATGGGATTCCTTTCTCATTTGCCACCTAACTTTAATGTTAACATTATGATATAACTGTTGCATGTAGTAATTAGACACATTTTTAAAATTTTGGGCAATACCTACAGCTTCCTTCCTCCTCCTTTGAAATTTAGTTGTTGGCATATTTTAAGAGTTGCAACTCCTACAAGAACATCACTTGCCTGTCTTAGATCCTGGGTTTCCTAGCACTCAAAAATTCAGAAATTGCTCAAACTGAACTATTAATTTAGGTTCTAAGGGACATGAGGAACAAGAAGGTTGTTTGTCAGAGACATGGAGATACCTGAAGATGTAGTTCTCATTACACTGTTTTATCCAAGCAACAGTAAGATGATGTTCAACAGAGATACAAGCAAAGGAGATAACAAAGAGGAAAAGGAAATTTAAAACATCACAGTGGAAGTAAAACTAGGGAAGTCTTTCAAATCTACAATAGCATTCTACCCATCCAATTTGACATGTCAGTTTCAATTTTTAAATACTTGGGACAAAAGTTTTTAGATATTTTTTATTTCAGTTCTTTTTTTTTCTTTTGAAATGCACACAGGAAATTTTCAGCCCATCTCTGTCATCAGCCAAGTAAAACAGTCCCAGCTAAGGCCATCTGAACAAGAAAAGTAATCAGAGCTGGAGCTCCAAAATGTCTCTGCTAAAAGCAGCATTTTAAAAGAGTAAGTGAAGCTCAAGGAATTTGAAGCTGCCCAAGGCAGATAATTTATTTTTTTTTAATGTACTGCTATTCATCTCCACACATGAAAACAGTCATTACTGATGATATCATGTACTGAGTTCTCTAAATGCACTATGCACAACAAACTGGTTTGGTTCTGATCATATAAAGTCTACTTTAGTACTTTTTTGTTCATTTTAGTTATTTTAGCTCATATTAGGGCACCAGACCCGTGTAAAACATTATCATAACCAGCATATGGTTTCTCTAACCTAGATTTCAGTTGTTTTTATCTCTTCCCCTTTTAAAATGGTATTTACATAGCATTTAAATTAACCTCTGAACACTACAGGTTGACCTCTTCTATGATGGATAATTTGTTATGATCAAAAAAGAAATTGCCATTTCAATTTTGGTGAAATAGTGGTGTCGTTTGCATCCATGTTAGTGTTAGTCTAACTGGAAGGTTTCACCACAAAAGTGGCTGCTGTCATTACATTTGATCAGCTGTAAAAGGGATTTCCCAGAAAAAGGAATGGAAATGCTTTTATGGCCTTTTAGGTAATGTCAGAATTTTGTTTTGTTTAGTTTTGTTAATATGAGCTTTTGCCAATCTCTAACAGCATGATCCAAATCCCATTTGAAGGCAATGGAAAGTCTCCCATTGAGTTTGATGGCCTTTGGATCAGTCCCTAAGTGCATCTAGACTTAATGAGATGTTAATGTGAATTTTATGCTGCTGCATATAGGAATAGATTTCCCAACCTTTCTTTTCCCCACTAATGCAAAATGAGCGATCTGCCTTTTTAAATTTTTAAATTTTATTTTCCTGCTGTAATCGGTATGCTCGCAGAAGGAGGATTTATGCAGCTCATTGTGTTCCCTGCCTTCTCGCCCTCCCACCACCCTCTATCGCTGACACAAACTGCAGAGAGCATCACCCGCTCTCGGGGGCGTCTAAAGGAGAAGGAAATCCCAGTCCTTCCTTTCGCCTCAGCATTGCCTTGAAACCCCGGGTTGAGAAAAAGGCAAAATTAAGGGCGGCGGAGCGGGGCGGGGGGTAGGGTGTGGGGACGGACGACGACGACACCATCAATATAATAAAAGAAAATCCAAAAGGAGCAACCAAAAATTACGGGAAATCGGGAAAGTCTAATGCTGGTTTCTTGCTCCACCTGGCGGGAGATGCCAGCGTGTCCCTCCCGCACCTGGAGCGACATCCCCGGCGGGGAGGCGGCAGGGACCCGCTCCCTTCTCCTGTAGGTTTGGGAGTTTTATGGAACCCCAGGGATGGACCCGCTCCCTTCTCCTGCGGCTTTGGGAGTTTTATGGAACCCCAGGGAGGGACCCGCTCCCTTCTCCTGCGGCTTTGGGAGTTTTATAGAACCCCGGGGAGGGACCCGCTCCCTTCTCCTGCGGCTTTGGGAGTTTTATAGAACCCCAGGGATGGACCCGTTCCCTTCTCCTGTGAGTTTGGGAGTTTTATGGAACCCCAGGGATGGACCCGCTCCCTTCTCCTGTGAGTTTGGGAGTTTTATGGAACCCCAGGGATGGACCCGCTCCCTTCTCCTGGGGCTCTGGGTGTTTTACGGAACCCCAGGGAGGCACCTGGGGTCACAGAGTGGGTCTCAGCTCACGCACAGGTTTCTCCCTTAGGGCGAGGTTCCTTTTTTTTGGGTGCCAAAAGGGAATGATGCTCATTCTGCAGCTCCTCAGCCTTGTCATGGGAGTTTGACTTCCCTAGGGACCTTCCTTGTGTGACTCACAGCAGTGTAAAGGTTAACCCGTTCCTTTCAGTGGCCTGATGCACGATCCGATGGCTGTGCACGGCTGTTATCTGTTGGACAAGTGTTTCACACATAAATGCACAGAAATTCTCGGAAGAGAGAAAATGTATCCTGTGGGAATGTCTCAGTCATTCTAAGAAGAATAAAAAATCATCTGCTTCGGGTCAGTGACGTTGCTGACCTAGACAGGAACACTCACTGAGTGTGGGAAGTTGGAGAAGCACAACGTGTACCGTAGAAAGTGGTTTTGATCAGTGTGAGCAATTCCAATACTTCTCAGAAGCTGTTAGCACATCTTAAATCTACTCTTTTATAAATATTTGGAACGCAGACAGGCGTTAATGGCAACGTTTTCATGCCCTTAGGTACAAAGTGAGCTTTCTCCGGAACACACCGCTCTGCATCTTTGAACGCCTCAGCAGAGGATTCACCCCAAGCTGAAGCACAAGGGGAGCCACAGCTCCACTCCAAGGCAGGCTGCAGGAGCAGCAGCTGAAATCCCATCCTCCCGAGGCCAGCTGTCCCAGCAGGAGGGGGGAAGCAGACTCCAGACTAATACTGAGTTTTTCTGGTTGCTCACAGCCTAATGACCTGGTGGCTTTGTTGGGCTGCCTTGAACGTGGCACTGTGAGGAGGTCCAGGGTCTGAGAGTCCTTGCCAGACAGAAGGCAGTTTGTCTGTCAGTGCTAGCAGGTGATGCTGACCTGTCAGGAAAGCCAGGGATTGCACTGTGAGCTGAGGAGCAAGGAGAGAGAGAGAGATCTGCACTTGGCTGTGTGAGGGAGGATATCCAGCTATGGACAGCCCAAGTGCCTGCAGCCAGGGCTGCACAACAACAACTCTGGACATGGATTCATAGCCTGACTCTGGCAGGAGAGGTGGCAAGCCCTGATCTTGGCATTTGACACCACTAGGATGGAAGTAGCTGCAAAGTTTCACTGTTTATTTGTTTACCCAGGAGACCATGAAAGGGGAAAAAAAAAATAAGTGTTACCAGTAGAGAATATTTATAACAGCCATTAGTTATTTTCTCTCCATTCCTTCAATAACTGCTTCTGCAGTAAAGTCCAGCTATTTGACAGGCTGCAGAACATAGATTCTCATTGTGTTGATTGATAATTGAGGTATTTGTAAGCCAGTCTCGATTATGTAAAAATTCTTGGCATGCCTGACTTTTAAATAGAAACTTTCCTCAAACAAGCATCTTGGGAGACCATTACAAACCCTCTTTTTCCAAAAAGCCTGAAAAGAGATACAGCATCTCCATCTTCCTTTAAGTGTCCTCAAAGCAAGCCTATTTATTACACATTTCAGATTCAACTTAACAGTTTCAGCATGATGTATTTTAGGAGAGTGGTAATCTCTTAGATTGCTTGAAAACATGCTGTTCTTCAGTGAAAAGAAAGAAAGATACATACTGCATTAAAAACCAAACCAGAAAAACTTGCATTTACCAGAGAATTATTGTATTATGTCCTCTGGCCAAGAATTTTCTGATATAGCTGAAGGCTGAGTAGCTCTCAAGATTAACCATTTGCAAAGCATAATAGAATATGGGCATGGGTATCCATAGCAAATTTTAGATCTGAAATCACATCATCAAATAGATAATTTCTGCAATTGGCTGGTTGCAATAGCTCTATCAATTCAAACATTTATCCCACCTGGACTGTATGGATATGTCCAATACTTGGTTCATGAATCCTGCCAGCAGTGCAGGAACAGCAATTGAGCATCAGGTGAGCTGTAGCAGATGACATCTTTTATCTGGATTCACAAATTGATCACCCCAGCTGTTTGGTACAGTTTGTTTACTCCCTGAATTCCCCCTCCTGCCTCCCTTCTTTGCCGTCATCTGCATTGAGCAAAACAAGTATATAAATGAAAAGGAACTCAGGCTGACAAACCACATGTTCACTGCCAAAGGAAGATTAGACATGTATAACAAGAAGACATTACATATTTTGTCATAGCTGTACTCAGTGTGCAGAGATTATTTACCAGCTCCAGGGTTTAAGTGTGGCAGATGGATGCAGGCTAGCAGCTCCCACGAACAAAGATGCTGTTTCAGAAAAAAAAGGTGTGTTCAGCTTCTGGAAAAGAAATTTACCTCTCAGCAGGCACTGGCAACTCTAATCTTATTTGCATTTCTCAAAGCAGCAGCACGCATCTCCCTTTCTCAGCCCTAACTCTCCCTGCCAGCCAAAGCTGTGCTATACAGATAGGTACTAAATAATGTAGGATTGTGCAGGTTGTCATGAGGCCTTTTCCTTCTCCTGTGCTGCAAGGGACTTTTCAGAAGCAATAGTTAAGTTGTCAGCAGAGTGGGATTACAAATCTGATACTGAGCACAGTTTTGGACAGTTTGAGCTTTCAGGCATTTTCCATGAATGGACACCAATCATTTCACTGCCACGCTGCTGAGGTGCTCTGTTGGGTCAGGAGGTTTTTAGATGGGGATCAGAGAAACAAGCACAGGAGGGTGAAAACAGATAGAATTTTGTAGATTCATGTGGTACCAAACAGATAGAATTTTGTAGATTCATGCGAGGTACCAAAAAATCTAAGGCTGGCAGATAATGGCATTTTACTCCTAAACTTTGAATGGAAGTGTCTTTCAACTTTGTTTGAGGCATTTGCATTGTCAAAGCAAAATCCTGAACATAAACACTTGTTGCTATAAATATTTAAAATTCTCCTCTGTGAAAATACAAATGAGACATATTAGCAAACACAGCATTGTGTCTCATTATGACTTCTATGCATAATGAAAATGTTAAAAGCAATATGGTTTCTTTTAAAATAATACTAGCACTTAGAGTATAATGGTACACCCTTGAAGATGCTGTTATTTCACAAATATTCAGCGTGCATACTAATGCTTGTTGTAATACAGCAGAAACCTGTAGTGCTATAAATTCTCACTAGTGCAAATTACTTGGTGGAAAAACCTGCCTTTATGTTATGTTGTTAATTTTCATGTCAATGCCATTCTTCATTCCTCTATTCATATAGCTCTATTATTAAAGATATTTCTCTGTTAGGTGGAGATGAGCAAACAGCCCAAATTAAAAACACTTTAGGCTCAGGCAACTGCACAAACAACCTGTGCTTCTGGGCAGCCACCTCTGCTTGAGAGACTTCAGCTCATGCCCTGCAGGCATGAATAAGGTGGGAATCTCAGGCACTGTAATGAGGGAGGAGTTCCCAGGTTTTGAAGAGCCTTAGGCTCTGTTCTTCCTCTCAACAGCTGCTCCTGGAGCAGTTCCAGCATTGCCCTGTGGTGGAAAAGGACTAACCCTGTTCCTTAGGTCAGAGGCTGGAATTTCTGGGGCTCAGGTGCCTCGCAGGGCAACACTTCTCCTGCCAGCAGCCTGCACAGAGCCACCAGCCACCCCTGACACATCAAAAGCATCCTGGCCCACAGAGCTCCCTCTCCATCCTGTGGTGCTTTGAAGTAGAAACAAGAGATGCCACAGGGCTCATGACAAAAACCTGAACTTTGACAACAAAATGCCTCCTTTTGGTTTTGATCAACAGCACAAACAGCAGGTACGAGCACAGAAGGTGGAAATCTGGCTTGTACTAAGAGGTCACACAGTTTTCCTTAGCTCCAAATAAAAAGGCTACAAAGATGGAGATGAAAAAGAGAAAAATAAAGCAAAACACAGACACGCATTAAATAAGTAAACAAACAAAAACCAACAAAAAGATGAACCATGAAAGTTTGAATTTAGGTATAATTAGAATTTGTGGGGTTTTCCCCCATCATAATGCAATCAGATCCACTTACCATCTACCCTGTTACCTTATATCCTGAATAGTTCAGGATAATATTTACAGAGAAAAAAGCTGAGGGATGTGCTGTGTCATATTCCAACAGTCTAATCAATTTTTGTTCTGGTTTTGCTGAACTAGAAAGTGTGCATTTGATTTTGTTAAATATTGCCATTAAATGAGTTTTCTAAAATAATGCAGATAATTTCCTGGGAAAGACATCAAAAATTCCATAGTTTCTATACTGAAAATGCCCCAAAGAGAGCAGCCTGTCTCTCCATTATGTTTTTCAAAAGAAAAGCTTCCCTAAGGCTCTGTGCAGAAGATGACAGTGAAGAGTATGTATCTTCTAATGTTTGATTGGTTACCACAGAGAAAATGTGAATTCCAGTGAAAGTGCATCAAAGGTACAGTTAAAGGACAACTTGTTTCTGTTTCTTTGTCCTTAGTGCCATATATGAGATTGTAACACTAAGGTTGAAACGTGGAATGTTCCAATAATTTTAACCAAATACTTTGTTCTCCACAGCAATCACATTCTCTTTTGCTAGTGAACTACTACTCATTTTTCTGCACCTTTTCTTCACACCCATGCACTATGGTAGAGTTCTCAAAACATTGCCTCTTGTCTTTAATTATCTAGAAGAAGGGTTTTTCACAGAAATGTTCTGAGTTGGAAGGGGACCCACAAGGATCAATTACAGAATGCTATGTTTTTTGAATTACATGGGAAAAACTTTTTCCTCAGTGTCTCTGTGCATGTATTTTTACAAATAATGAATTACATCTGTACTCAGTTTTCACTTAGGCAACTCCTGATAGTAATGGTATTTCCATTATGTCCAGGTCATGATGGGATTCCATACACTCCATCATTCCTTGAAGCTACCAGCCATACCACACAATCAAAGCCATACAAAACCAAAGCCTTTCTACTTATTTGTGGTTTTGTTATATGTGGGTGTCATTCTAACTGCAGGTGTTCCCTTGGAATCTCTTGGAAAAAAAAAAATAAAATGCAATCACATAACCCTGGAGCTTGTTCAGAAAGCACTTTAGTCTTTGAGAAGTTTGAGCCTTGTCCATATTCAAGATTTAAAAAATAAAAACATTATTACTAGACTCTTCCCTTTTCATATTATAAACCTTTTACTACAAAATTAGTGCTGAAACTGATGAAAATGCTACAGCATGGAGAACTTTTCACATATGCACAGCTGGGGAAAAAAGGAAACCTTTGAGCAAAGGAGCTACTGACTGGCAGTACAGAGCAGAAGTATGAGAGAAGTTGGTGAATACCAAATAGCACAAGCATGAGTTTTTACTACCTGAGAGTTCTAGATTTTTTTCTTCTTCTTTTTACCATGTATCTTCTCATTTTTTAATCACCCATGATCTCTTGACTGACAGAAGAAATCAATCTCTGTGCCACTATTATGGGTTATTTTATTATAGGGAATTATTTAATAACAGGGTATGTATTATCTCTGCCTATGTCTAGGTGAGCTCAGGGAGAAGCTTACAAAACTCAAAGCAGCTTGGAGAAAATGCATAGGTAAGTGTCAAGGGAGAATGAAGTTGAACAAATGCTCCTTGGAGGAATGTGAGTGTATTAATACCTTCCTTGTAAACACAAAAATGAGACATGACCATGATGTCAGAATTAGTGGATGCACACAATGTTTCAGGAGTGAGTGGTAGAAACAAGACTGCATCTTGTTTTCCTATAATAGAAAGAAAAATAGAAAAGGTAAGAATGGTGTTCTAAAATCTGTTCTCTATAGACTGATGAAAACTGCAAAAGAAAAAAAAAACCACATTATTGAGCTGATTTATATTTCCATGACATGTTTGAGGAGTGAATGAAGAATTTTTGCAGTTAAGTTCCTAAATTCACTCTCACTGCAAGCATATGTTTGCCAACATGTCAGTGCTGCCTCAGCTCTCTGTGTCAGCCACTTTTCTTCCAGGGCTGTCTCTGATATTCTTCCTTTCCATTACCATTTGTCACCTGGCAGATAAAACTCTTGATTTTTAAACTTGATAGGCTAAATTCAGTGCCAAATATCCTGCTGATCAGAGCAGTGAACTATGGCAGGCTGAACAGCAACATTATATTAGTTAAGGAGCCTGGGTTTTTCCCTAAGTCAAAGATAATCACTGTAAATCTAATGTAATTCAAATATTTCTGGCCTGTAAGTGTGATAAAATGGAGATTTTTTTGACTGGTTTTTTCCCAGGTTATTATTCATATTAATCATATTAGTCATATTAATCTCCACCATATTTTTTCATCTTGGAAAGTTCAGTAACTTAAAGCTTATATTTCTGTGAACTTGAAAAGAACTTATTCCATGTTTTCAAATGTAGAAAACACATTGATTTGACTTATATATACTAAATATGCCAGAGTTTTATAACCCAAATAATCAATTTCTCTGTTCTCTGCTGCATTCCCTTCCTCTGTCTAACCACTGTGGTGGCAGTAGGACTGACTGCTTTCTTATGACATAATGGGTTTGGGTTTCTTTAGTTTCCTGTTTGGAGAAATAAAACCCAGAAAGAAAAGCTGGCTACTGGAATGACTTTAGTAGGACTGCCTAGTAGTTACTTCTATGGATTTGTTTGTTTTTATGTCAAGAATTTGTGAAAATATTAAGAATGAGAAGTTGCCTCATGTATCATGACTCTGTGAAGGGCCTTAATTCAGCTTCTCTGAGATTGATTCCCTGTTCCCTGTGATCCTGCTGGGCAGTGTGTGTTTCCATTTGCAGCTCTGCAAGGGTCACACACTGCAAAACCATCACACAGGTAACAGAATATCACTCTTAAATACAAATACCCATAATCCTATCTATTAATTTCATCAGACATTTCATTCTGCTGCTGATGTTTCAAAAGATTTAACTAGAAACAATGGTACGCAAAAACATAGTGGGTTTAGTCACATTTTTGAAGCCAAATAATACAAGGTTAAATTAAAAAGATGGAGTTTCAGCACAAGAGAATTGTGCCTAGTGGAAAAATAAGAGAAATTTCCCCTTGGTAAAGTGTTGTGACTGTACAGCTGCCATGTGTCTGTGCACACACTTCCTAAAAGTGTTGAGGCCTTGATTCTTTTTCTCTCAAGCAGCAGAACTCTTGGGAAACTGCAGCTAATAGGGGATTCAGCCACACGTCTCCTTGGCAGCACCGCTACTGGGAGCACATTAAGCTCATCCTTTGCTCTTTACAATTGCTTCCCATAGAATATCAAATAAAATTCAAGGTCTTGGCACTTATCTGCAGTGCTTAGATACCCAAGGCTGTAACCAGAGTGGTGAGCACAAAGCACACAGGAGCTTTCATGTCCTGAAAAGACCCTGTCTCCCCACTTGGGTAAGATCAGGGCATGCAGAAAATCCCACTCACTATTTTGTCTAGGTTTCCATAGGAAACAAACCTGAGCTTGTGGGGGAGTAGAAAGCAAATGCTTTGAATGAGACACAAAGCAAGACAAGGGGTGTAACTATGTACAGACACAGGACTGAAATTCTGGATATCTTATTCTGGAGCTAAATAAGATACCTGACAGATACTTTATATTGATCCTGGCCTGGATCAGCAATAGCGTGGCCGCAGGACCAGGGCAGGGATTGTCCCCTGTGCTCAGCGCTGGTGAGGCCACAGCTCAAATCCTGTGTCCAGTTTTGGGCCTCTCACTACAGGAAAGGCACTGAGGGGCTGGAGTGAGTGCAGAGAAGGCTGGAGGAGGGTGTGGAGCACAGGTCCTTGAGGAATAGCTGAGGGAGCTGGGGGTGCTCAGCCTGGGGAAAAGGAGGCTCAGGGGAGCTTTATCCCCTCTGCCCAACTCCCTGCAAGGAGATAAAGAGAGGTGGGGGTCGGGCTCTGCTCCCAGGCAACCTGGCAGGATGACAGGAAAGGGACTCAAACTGCCCCAGGAAGGCTCAGGCTGGGCATCAGGAAGGATTTCTCCACTGAAAAGGGAGTTAAGCATTGGAACAGGCTGGCCAGGGAAATGGTGGAGCCACCACCCCTGCAAGTGTTCAAGAAACTACTGGAGGTGGCACTTAGTGCTGTGGTTTTCTGGACATGGTGGTGTTTGGCCACAAGTTGGACTCAATAATCTTGAAGGTCTTTTCCAACTTATTATTTTGAAGACCACATAAATAATGCCCTCATGAACTAAGGAGCATCACAAAAATTTCAGCCCAATACAAAAGACATAACTCCATGCCATCTTTAACACAATTGCTGACACAGATAAATGCTTATAAAAGAAATAAAAGAAAAAAATAAAAGGAAATATACTACAACAAAAGGTCCTTTTGGAAAGACTAAGTGATTGAACACTGCTGCCTTGCTCTTCAGTGTGCAGAGCTCATTATATATTTCACACCATTTCAAACTACTTTTTCATTACAGACAACATAACAGATATGTGTTATAAGTGCAGACTAATTATTCCTGATGTCCTAGATACTATTTGATTTGAATTAAAAATGTTTAAAATTGTTTCATAATAAAAAGTAACAGGGCCATGTACTTTTCTGATCTTAATTGTTAACACATTTTTAACTCCAAGAAGTAACATTATAATACAATTTAAAATGCCTCTTAGAAAACTAAAATACAGTTTGGAAAATTTTTCAGATTCCTAACCCACAATTTAAATGAGCTTTCATCATTGTGACCTGTAATATCCAAGTCATGAGATTCTTAATTCTATGAGCAGTTCCACTAAACTTAGTCAAAGCTACTTGTGTGAATAGAAAAAACAGAGAGCTGGTCTCTTAAACCTGTTTGCAATTTTTGTTCTGGCAGAATTTGAAATAGCTCTGGTTTAAAGGATGAGCATTTTTTCTGCTGAATTGAATATAAAAGTTTAATTTAGGTCATTAAACCCAGACATATAGAAATGAAAATGTGAATTTTAAACAAAAAGTTACAATCAGAACGAAGATTTGGGTTTTGAAGAGTTGTGTTTAACTATATAATATTAGTTAGTGCAGATAATAATTCCTGGAACCAGAATTGGGAGTTCTTCAGTTGATTGCAAAATTGAGCAAGAAATGTCTCGGGTAGACTTGGGCAGCTGGGAGTAGGGTAAGTACCAAATCTTTGTGATTCTTTGATTTTCCCTTTGCAATAATGAATGAATGGAGTTCTTGAGTAGTTTCTAAGTCTCTTTATGTAGATGTTAAAGTGAAACATTAATTTTGCAAAAGATCACTCGGTTAGGTAACAAGAAAGCAGTGATTTGAATGAATTACTTTTTCAATGCCACTTTTAGCTTGATCAGGTCAATATGTGGAAAATTACAAATGAAGAAAATAATATAATTCAAACTAAGGACAAACTTTTTTCTTTCTCTTTCCAAAAGAAATGTTGCAAGAACAGGTACAGAGCTGCAGCCAGAAAATAATTATATGCACTGTCATTTTTGGACCACTCAAAATTATATCACAGCCTGAATACCTTTCACAGATGCATCCTTGTTTTGACTGCCTTTAAAGCCATAGATCCATTAGCAAACTTTTGTCACTTGTGATGCCATGGGAAGTGAAAGGTGTTTTCTCCCACTTGGGTCTGACTGGGGCAGTGTCAGAGCCAGTGCAGCCCCTGCTCCCTTCCCACAGAGGCCACCCCTGCAGCTCCCCCTCTGCCCTCACCTTGCCACCTACACCTCACACACTCTTTCATTTTGGCTTCCTAAAACAACAAAACCTTTTCAAAAAAACTGAAGAGACATTCTCAGCTCTGGCATCACAGTATTATGTGATCAGGCAACGCAAATTGCAGAAAGATTAAAAGATTCTGGGAAACTAAAAATAAGTAATTCAATTATGTCCTTTCATCCTTTTTTATGCTTAGATTGTTTGGTTTTTTTTGGTTTGGTTTCCTTTCTATAAACTTGTCATACGAAAAATTAAATGTATAAAGCAATTCAATCTTTTATGATTCATGCCTCAAGCAAGAAGAGATGTCCATCAGCAGCCATCCTATTTCAAGCCTATTTGTACATATGAACAGGTTTCATATTTAATTTCAATGTAAACTATTGAGCAAACACTTCTCCATGCATTTTCTCTTGTTTTCCTTCAACAGTCTGCCTGCAAAGTTTCTCTTGTTTTTTTTTTTTCCATTGCTAAAGGCTCTAAAACAAATCGAGTTCTTCCCTGAATCCTGATTCTAAACATGATAAACACCTCTCACCCCCTGCCAGTTCTCTACCCTTTGTAAACAAGCCACAATTTCTGCTTTATCTTTATGTAGGATGTTAATTTTGTTAAGAAAGCCTCTGGACAGTGGCTGCACATAAGGTTGCATTGCCCTCTCTCTGGGGAAATGCAGTTCCTACTGAACACACCTGTGAGACCCAGTAGGGGCTGCAGCACAGTCACAGTGAGTCTCTGTTCTCTGGATTAACACTGCTTTAGAGGTGGGGGATTTGGGGAACTCCTTATTTAAATTCTGAGGGCTCACAACCAGCCCAATAATTGGTTGTATATATCCCTCAGTCAGCTAGCTTTCCAAAATGCTTAAAAACCCCAAATTAAAACCATATAGGAGGGGAACTGTGGCAGAGAGAGAAGATAGGTGACTGGTCTGCTGCCAGTTGCCTCTGGCAACAGTGTTCAGTGATAATACTGAAGTGCACAAAAGCTAGAAGTGAGCTAATGTAAAATTAACATAACTTCTGACATCAGTAAATGCTATCAAAAGCCTGCAGGATTTGTATTTTCACTCTCACCTATCTCTTTATAAATAAAAATGCAACTATATCATGTTCCCTACCAGCAGCTTTAAAAGTGCTGCTTACAGCCCACAGAATTTTTAAATCTTTACTTTCCTTAAAATGCATTTTCCCCTACTTGCAGACACACCTACTTTTAAAAAACCCCAACACGTTCAAACATTCAAATCTTATTAAACCCATCCTGTCTTTTTGCTAAGCCTGAGATCACTATCATCAGGTAAGTCAGGTCATGTTTAAATACAAGGATAAAAAGTTAAAACAGCAGAAGCCAAATATAATACCAGAAGCCTGACATTTTCTCATTTCTTGGATTAGTACATGTTTTTGCACAGGAATATACCCTTGCATTATTTCATTTACAAATTCTGTTTGTAGACAAGAATGTAAAACAGTACTGAGGACAAAAATACTGGTGATAGCCAGCAATTGCTTTCCATAACAATTTACTCAGTGAAAAACATTTCCTAGGAAGATGTTGCATAATTAGATTGAATTACAAAAATAGGCAGATATTTTAATGCATATGCCATAAGGGAATGGATAATGGAGTGGATAACACTATACAACAAAGTTTTGGCTATTATCTTGTCTTTGCTAGATTTTTATTTTGACACATTTTAAAAAGGACTACAACCTAGAGCTTTTTTTTTTTTTCTATTAAAATAAAGCTTTCTAAAAATATTAGGTAAAATACTTTTTGTTTTCCAAAGACAGGATTGAAAATCTTAGGATTTGTCATGAAATTGAAATGCCTACAATATTTTTGAAAACCTAACATATTGCCCAGGAAAGTAAGCAGTCTGTAAGAGTGCTTTAAACAGTTAGAGTGTTTTACATTATTATAAATAGTTCTGCCTAAACTGTGCAGAAATTCTATAATTCCAGGGTAGGGAAGATAAAAAAACTTTTTATGGAAAATATAT
Organism: Agelaius phoeniceus; assembly: GCF_051311805.1. Taxonomy (NCBI): domain Eukaryota; kingdom Metazoa; phylum Chordata; class Aves; order Passeriformes; family Icteridae; genus Agelaius; species Agelaius phoeniceus. The sequence continues at coordinate 10,111,862 of NC_135266.1, read as the reverse complement.
GTTGGCTAAGCAGAGAAGGATCAGCTAAATAAGAAAATCCAGAAAAAGGAGGATTAACCACCTGCATCAAAAAGAAAAAAAAAAATCCATATGCCCTGCTAATCCCTGGATTATGAGCTCCTTGTTTGTAAAATACATTAAATTATAATGGCAGCATCAGAATCCATCAGTGCTGAATATATCAGTGTTTATCCAGGCAAGTGTACACAAGGCAGATGTTGGACTGACCCTTGCTCAGTGAAATCTGTCTGATGGTTTAATTGTTCTTCTCTACTTATTTGAAATGTCCATGATGGAGAAAAGTGTCAGTGGTGCACCTTTAAATTTCAGGCAAAGAGCTTCTCACACACTCCTTGGGAGAACACCAGATCCAGTCTGAGACAATGCCATGGCAGCGTTAGTTTAGAGCATGTCTCAGACTTCTGCAAAGAGTGAAGATAAAAGAAAAAGAATTGGAGGAAAGTGGGGTTATAACATAGTTTTCTAAATAGCTAGGGCTTGCTGTTTCATGCAGGTTTCAGGAAGAGAGAATGGGAGATCATGTTATCCTGCAGATTTCCTCCTCAAACTGAAATCAGTGATGGCTAGATGAACAGGGTTAGTGAAGGAGGAAAGGAGAGTAAGGAAACAAAACTAAAAAAAGTCTCAAAATCTCTACTGCTGAAAAAACAACACGTACTCCCAAAGCACCACTGCTCCATGTACTTCAGGTATTACTGGTGAGAAAACAATGCTGGAGAATGACAGGCCAGCTATGGGAAGGGAGAAAGTGTGTCCAGAAAGCAATCCAAAGACTAAAAAATCACCAGAAAGTGTTAGAAAGGACAAGGAGAGGAGAAGGGTGGGTGAGCTTGGCCTCCTGAGATTGATGTATCCAAGTGAAAAGCACTGTGTGTGTTTGGAGCAGTGCACATTGCAGGCCTTGGGGCTTTTCTAGCCTACCCATAGTTTGCCACAGCAATTAAATGTGGCATTCAAGAACAATCCTTGAGGCAAAAGCATCACTATATGCCAGTTAAATTATCATGGGTCAGTGAGCAACAGACAACTGCCTACCAGTTTTCTATTCTTAACATGAAGGAAGCATTTAATTCTCTGGCAACTCTTATTTGCCTTATGTATAAGAAATGTATCTTGTAATTGCCATTTATTAAACTTTGCCTCTGTAAGCATACACAACTAAGCAAGGTCCATAAATAAAAGTAGTCTGCCATACCTTCCATTTTGCCTGAGATATTACCTTTCTCCAGAAGACAGGGAAAACATGCACCCAAAAAAATGGCAGAAATAGGCTATCTTCCTCTCTGGTGAGTTGCAACACTGTGAGGGGAAATCCAGAAATATAGATTCTTTTTTTTTTATTTAATTGATAAGAAAGAGGCAGTGGGAGAATGACTGTGAGATCTCTGGAGCAGCCAATGGTTGCATGCAATTATTATGGAAACAATTTTAAGGGGAAGCTGAAAGCATCAGAGAAACTGAAGACAAGCACAACTACAGAATATGGTTTTTGTTTTCCAGATACAGTTTTATTTCACTGCTCCATTTATGCTCTTAGCAGATGGTGTTTTCTTCTCAAAGCTCCAGAGAGCCAAAAGTAAAAATAATATCATACAGGAGTAGTGCTTCAAGGGAATTTTTAGAAGGTTGTCTTTTTCTTCACCTGTATATTTCCTCATTTGTCTGAATTCATTGTCAGCTTTCAGCTCTTACCAACACATTCCCAAAATAACCCTAATGTTCATATGGTCACTTCTGACATGTTCACTGGCAGGTCTGGAGTGGGTTTTCAGAAGTTTAGGAAAAAACCTGACTTGAAACCTTAGAGAGCAATTTAATTTTTGCTACCTTCCTAACTTTCCCACTTCCTCACTGCAAAGCAATAGTTCCTTCCCATTTTTCCTTTTCATTTTGAAGTAAAATTGTTTATAAAATGTTTTATTGACTACATATCTTGCAAACAGATAGATGAGAGTGTGAGTTATATGAGTACCACTGACTGGTGGCAGTTGAAACAAAAAAAATACAGAAATAATAGAGGAAGTAAAACAAACATGGTACAAATACAGTTTATTTTCTTATATCTTTACACTAAAAAACCTATGTCTTCCCCCTCTATTTTAACATTGTCTATAATAAAATATTGTCTTCACTATGAATTAATACACACTGGAATGGTTATCCATTAAACACTAATTAAATAATTTCATTGTATTATGCTTGTATTACTGCACCAGCACTATCATAGCAAAGACTGTGTAAGTTTCCAATAATAACAACTTACTGAATTTGGGAAATGGATCTCAGCAGAAAAAGACTAGCCAGTGGGAGTCAGAGGAATGGTTCACAGGGGCATGAAGGGGCTTTTGAAGGCAATATTTTCAGCCAGAAGCATCCAAATAGCTGTCAGTCTCAGGTTTCCGCTTCACTTTCTTCACTCTGCTCCTGAACAGGCACTAAAGAATTTAGTGGCACAGGAAAGAGCTCTTTTACAGTCACAGAAATGTGATCCTTGGTTGAATACAACACTCTGCTTGTTGCAGAAGTGGGATACAGCATTCTTTTTAGAGCTTGTTGTGTCATTTCCCATTGTCTTTTCCAAGGACAGCACAGTTTCTTATTGACAAAGTAGAATGTAAGAGACCATAAGCAAAGCTATGCAAAATGGGGCTCTGTTAACTTTCCAAAATGCTCTCTTTGAACACCCTGCCCTTCATGGTGCTGCAGTTTTTATGAGAACAACACACATCTCCTCTTTCTTGCAGGAGCTCTGGAGGTCTCTGAAATCTTGATGTGCTTGGGGCTGCCTGTTCAGCAGCTGGGTCAGTAAAACTGTGCTCATTCCTCCAGTATATGGGAATGTTACCTCTGTGAATCTCACTGATTTCCAGACTTTTTCACTGTGGTTTTGTCTGGAGATGAATCTACATCTCTACACAAGGTCTGAGACAACCTGGAGCTGGAGGGAGTGGTCAGAACTGTCCTGTAAAGCCAGGGCCCTTTTCTATCCCTTTTCTTCTTAAACTGATGAGTCCCCTGAAAAATTAAGATAAATTTTCACCGCAGCGCTGTTTCCAAAGTTACATCTCCAGAAATTTCAAATAGGACAAGCCTTAGAGGAAACAAAAACCCATTCTTTAACCTGAAGTTTCTGTTAATGATGGAACTTAATTGCTTCTCTAGTTTTTCATACATACACAGACACATGCATGGATTTGATAAATAAAAACTACTGCTAGATTTTTAGGAAATAAACAGTGAAATTCACAGTGAAATTCATAATGGAACATGGGCTAAATTCTGTCTCCAGGTGATAGGCTTTGAGAGAGCTGTGCTGTCAGGAGGATGCTGGATTCTGGGATAATTCCAGGATATGCTAGGATAGAGGAGGGCTGCTCTACCATCTAACTATAATTCGTTTATTCCTTTAAATTAAGTGGTTCTATGGAACTTTCCAACATCACAGAGCAAGAAAAATTTGAAGGTAATAATGCTAGAAAAATATTTTGATTTTTGCACAGAATTTGCTGGTTTCATACTTAATTTTTTTTTCTCCTCACACCTTTCTGCTTTTTGACCATGCCAACATAGACTTGTTTTAGTAATATTACAAAAATAGTCCAAAAATTTATGTAGTAGCCAATAGTCCAACAAATTAAACAATAAACATCCTAACTCACTAATGCATATTCATTATTTTAACCACTAAGACTTAATGCTTATTCATTAAATATTCATTAAAATATTCATTATTTTAACCACATTGAACAATTACTTGTGTCTTAAAGAATACCGATATTATGATCATTTTCATACCTCTCCACTTGCCCAATACTCCCCTTGAAAAGTTAAGTCTTTTGAACCTGAAAGAGTTCAGGATCTAAGTGAGAGAAAAAAAATCCTCACATATAATATTTCCAGACTTTTAAGTTCTACTTTCTGCTAAGGTCTTAAGAAGATTTATAAAAACCTACAAGTTGTTCCCAGTTCAGGTCCTTGGCAGCATGCTTTAATTTTAAATCTGCTCATTATTTTTTGGGGGTTTATCAGCTGGGCTGGGAAGTGGGAAATGGTGACACACTTCTTAAACTCTTGCTTCTGCCCTTCCCTGTCAGAATTATATGTAGCTCTGCAGTCTTCCTGAGAGTCATCTGCTTCGTTACTTGACAAACGTTATCCTTGCATTCTCTCTGGCTAATCCCCTGTCTTTCTTCTTTCATGTATCCCTAATGCTCTTAGGAACCCTTCTCAACCTTACAAATCTCACTAAGAGGCAGGAGTAGCCAATAGTGAGGACCCTGTTTTCATATTCATCCTTACTGCCAAGGGTGCCAGACTCTGGAATTAATTTTGCACTGACAGGGCTATTAAGAGTCTTTGAGTGGAATTTGCAAAGGGTTTGTTTAAAAAAATTAATAAAAATATGAGTGAGAACATTTTGAAACACAAATTAGGAGAAGCAGCCATAAAAGGGTACTGTTTTATTCCACTGCTTTTCACTTTTCAATGCCTCCAACATAGGATTTCAATAGTTTATTCCAAATTGTTCCATATTGGAAAGATTATTGCTTATTTGGGGGTTGTTTCTTTGATGTTTCTTGGGGGTTTTCTTACATATTTCCTTTTTTTCACCTGCTCATCTTTTTTGTCCTTCTAATTTTACAAATTGCCAGCACATCAAACTTCCAGCTGGACATCATGTGCATCTAATGGGAGACTTAAGGTGACCTTACATGGAAAGGAATGCTGCACACGAGTCTTCCTGTTGATGCTGCATGGTATTCCAGGTTTTGGGCATTACCACCATCATCTCTGGATGCAAGAGACACTTTCTGGATGCAAAAAGCACTTCAACATGTTGATGTTAAAGGAGTCACCAGAGGGTGCTTTTCCCTCTAGTTTTACAGGATATATCTTTTCCATATCTCTTGGAACAAAAAAACTTCTGTGTTGGTACTATTTTTCAGCTGGACTTCCATGCAAGGCAGATTTGAAAAATAAACTTTTTTTTTTTTTCTAATTGTTATTTTAATCCTGGACCTTTTCTCTGACTCATTTTCCAGTATGGCCCAAGAGAGACTGGCAATGCCTCATTCAGGGATGCAAGACTCTTCATATTGACTTGGTTTGATAGAGAACTTTTTTCTAAATGCTTTCATAAAGGCTGGAAACTGAACTGGTCCTGTACCCAGGACAGATAATTGAAAACTGTATAATAAAATATTGCTTACAAATATAAGTCATTACCAATAACTACTTTTATAAAGATAGTCTATCATGCCAGAAGCCAAGAGCTTTTTGCTCTACTGGTCAATCACAGAATGATTTTGTGGGTTTTAGCATTCAGTCTCATCAGTCAATAAATTGAGATGCAAAGATAATGCTTTCATTTTTAAGCTAATTATTGCCATACCCCCCCCCCCCCGCCCAAACTTTCAGAAGATCCAGCTAAGCCTGGTTTCCAATCAGAACCCAAAATATTCAATATTCTGAATTGAGATGGGTGTCCTGAATATGTGATGCATTCCTTGAGCATCATGTTTACCTCTTGTATCCAGAGTTGGGAGTTATGATCCAGAAAGGTTCTTTTTTCCCCTGATATATAGTCTCCTGCAGTCTGTCAGACTCTGTTCCTTTACAGCCCCTTTTTAAGGCATAATCTTCAGGTTACTGCTATTTTTTTCTTGCAGAACATCATGCAGTTCAGTAGCTTGTCATTCCTTGAAAAATAATTGTTCAATTGCCTGTAAACTGAGAGGGATTTTCTACCTGTCAACATACTAGACTTACTGAGATAGTGTGTTGACAATGTGCTTTTGAAGTAATGCATGCTCCCAGCTTTTTTGGCATTTGCTTTTTCTCACCAGGCTGACTTTGTACTTGTTTGCATCTGATTCTCCCTAGAAGTTCTTTTCAAAGAAAAGTGATATCTTACACAGCATTTTCATGTCTAAAGAGGTCATGGAGCTGAGATAAGGGCAGATGTGACAGCCACCATATTGCCAGATCCTGGGAACAGAGCCAGGGCACTGGCAGGCTAAAAAGCAACAATTTCTACAGCATTTACTGAAGTGCAAAGTTGAATAGGCAGGACTGTTGCAGAATTTCATCCCTGATGAAACGGGCACAGAGGTGAGTACATAACACTGTCATTTCAAGAGATGAAAAATCTCACACCACATGTTTATTCTAATCATAGAATCACAGAATGGTTTGTGTTGGAAATGACCTTAAAGATCATCTCATTCCTATCATGGACAGGGACACCTTCAACCTCATCAGGTGTCTCAGAGCTGCATCCAACCTGATCTTAAACACACCCATGGATGAGGCATCCACATCTTCTCTGGGCAACCTGTTCCATAATTCATTGCTAGCTCAGGATGCTTAATGAGGGTGCCAAAATTATTATGCAGCCTGTTGGGCAGCGTGAGCAGGCTACAAGAAACTCTAAACTTTTCCTCCAAGTACCCAAGCAATTTAGAAAAACTTCATGTTTTTTGCTTTAAACAATTGCAAAAAATGTAAAAAAATAAATGCATACCTGGGCATACATATCTATTTTTCCCTTTACACATAAAAACAAATTGGCCAATCTATTTCAAGGAACACTAGTATGTTTCTTTCTCCTGATGCAAAAAACTTGCTTCTCTCTTCCTCAATGCTGCTTTCCTGGGGTTTTATGATGTGCATTTCTTTAAAAGAGTCTTATGATTTTCCTGTACCATGTAATGTTCCTCACCACTCCCCTTAAAGCCAGCAGGTTGTACACCAACATCCTTATTAATATTTAAAAAAAAAAATCCCAACAGTATTAGAAAGAACTTTTCTCTGGTCATTTGAACACAAACATTGATACCCAGATATTGCTGGCTGCCTGAAAGCCATATGATAAAACCTATACCACTGAAAAGAAAAAAAAAATTCTAAAGTGACAGCAGAATATTGTCAATTAAATACAGTTTTAGTAGCTTGGGAACTTCAAAAAGGAAACAAAAAAATGTTCTATTGAGTTTTGAAAGTAAAAATGAAAGATACTGCATCAACTCCACACCTGACTGAGCAGAAATATATATATATATATATATATATATATATATATATATATATATATATATGAGCAGCTTTGATTTACATAGAGGGAAATTAAGTTCATTAGATGAGTTGAGATGCAGTTTACAAGTTTCAAGTTTTACATGCTAAAAAGGAAATAGACCATGCTTTGTTATATACGGTGCTCTATTATGTGTATGGCTATATTTATAACACTATAAATTATTTTTTATGCTAAAAAATGTAAGTTTTTATATCAAACTTTCAGTTTGATTCCACTTTAAATGTATGTAGACATTTAGCATACACAGAGCTCACAAACCCAAGTACACAACCTGTGGCATTTAGGAAAAGAGACCCACCCATGTGATGGCAGCATGGGAGAGGTGAATTACAGAAACTGGCTGTTGCAGTTTCTGAAGTTTCTACTTGGTCAGCATCAATGCAGCAGATGAGCCATAACAACCAGTCTTTCATCAACAGCAACACCCTCCACCTTTTCCTGCTGAAGAGCTGCTTAGCATTACAAAATCCATGGAGAAAGGCTGCTTGTATCACTTTTTATGAGACATCTGCCACATGCCCTGTCCATGTCAGATACCCTGGAGAAAGGATTATGTCTTCCCTGATGTTTTGTTCTGCAGCAAAGTGGTAGTGGATGGAAAATAAAAATAATGACTAAATTAGATGCAACCTTAAAGTACCTTCTTTGGTGTGGAAAGGATTTTGGGATCTGCTATCAGAAGGTATAAAATAATTATTTTAATTTGGATAGGTACATTCTTGCCAAATTTGAACTTCTAATAGGGATTACTTGGGGGGAGGAGGGAAGGGGTGGAAAGTGGGGGGAAAACATTATTTTCCACACAGCGCTAACAAGAATCTACTTTCCAGGCACTCCAGACAGAAAAGTTGGCTTGTTCAGTGGCAGTAGCTGCCCCAAACATAGCTGAGAAATAAGGGTGCAGAAGGGAGCTGCTCTGTCTCTGCAGCAGCAGTCAGAGCTGGGCTATCACTGCCTGCTCAACTCAGGGAAGCACAGAACAGCATTACCCAGACTTCCTCTGACTGGGGAACTATAAATCTGTCACAGCAGGATACCTCCTTAAACTCCCTGTGGTATGGTGAGACTCCACTCACATTCCTGCTCCCTGGGTCTTACAAATAAAAGAATCCAGTCCTGGTAACAATTCATCCTCAGCTGCTGGGTATTTTCTTTAACTGCTTCCATGTTCTTTTCAGTGTTAGCAATGGTAGTCAGTCCTCAGTACCACTTTACAGACACAAAAGTTTTCCATCTTCCTTCAGCTGCCTCTAAGGAATCAGTGCTGTATCACCAATGAGTTATATTCAAAGTCTACTCTGAGCAAATTTCCTGGTAAGGAATTTTGTCCAGCTGTACCTTGGTATAGTGTTGGTACAGATAACCTATGCAATGCTGCCATCTGAACATCTGTCTTTTCCTGGGGAGGACAGGGAATATCTGTTTTGAACTGGGAGCATTTCCACAGCCTGTGAAAGCTTTGTCCCTTTGTCTTCACCCTGATGCAGGGCTGAGTGAGCTCTGGTGATGAGTGCATTGCCCTCCATCATGTTTTGGGAGAGGATCATCACTCAGGTGCACTCACTAATGTCTCTCTGGAGCTGATGACAAGCCCTGTGTGGTCAGACTTAATGAGTCAATTAGAGTATTTGAACAGGCAGCACAGTTCTGAGATGCAGGGACTTGGACCCGTCTCATTACAAGTTGGTTGAAAATAGCCTCTGATGCAAAGTCATTAATTTTCTGACTCATGTAGGTGGACTACCTGACAGCTTCCTCCTGTTAGCTCCTGAAATGGCTGGACTAAGAGGGAGAAATGTCACTTGATAAAGTGGTGAACTGTTGCTTTTTGGTAGCAGTTTCTACAGAAATGTTACCTCCTTCCTCTGATTTTCTTCACTGCTTTGGTTAAAGGAGGGTTGAGCAAAGGTCTGGCACAGCAATCATTTGTCATGCAGACAGACCTGATAACTCAGTCCAAAGTGTTGGAGGCAATCAAACTGTGGTTAGATAACAGAATTCTGAGAATATGAGATTAATCACTACATCTTTATTGACAGAATAAGTCTTTGACTTGCTCTGGTTTCTTCAGTTCTTGTGCTCATCTCTAATGTGAACTACTCAAATTCATGTTTTTATTTTTTAAAGAAAATCTTATTAATTGGAAAAAAAAAAACCCAGTCCACATTGAAGTCATAAACTATCAGTAGTGATTTAGCTCCTTATCTAACCTTCTTCATTTTAAAAGAGAATTCTCTCTTTCATCTTTGGAGGTAAAAATTAAAGTTAAATTACTACTTGAAAAAATTTTGGAATTTTAATCTTTACTGACACCTCAAATCATGATGTATGAAAGATTTCTTGGCAAACTGAACTAGCCTTTCATCAAAAGAAAATCCTGTCTACAGAGCTGCACTTAAAGCATAGGATTGGTTATATGCTTTTTGTCTGCAGAGCAATACAGTCTTTATAAGCCAACTACCATTTTTATAATGTCCTGCAGCTGACAGGCTAATGAACAAAACCACAAACCTTGCTACTTGACTGAATTTGTTGGTCACAGATTTAAGTCACATCTACCTAAATAAATAAACAGTTCAATGCCCTCTTCATTGCCATTTTGATTACAATTAGATCAACAGAAAGGCACTGTTTAAATGGACTTCTTGAGGCTATTCTTTGTCTTTGGAATTTAAGGGATTTCTCAGGAGAAAGAGAGAGGAGAGCAGAGCTTTGACTTCATCAAAGCAAGGCATAACTACTCAGTAAACAGGACTAGAAACAGCAGTGAGAGAACACAGGAACAACAGAATAAGACAGAATAAGCTGAGTTGGAAGGGACCCCCAGGGATCATGGAGTCCAGATCCTGTCCCTGCACAGGACAGCCCAAGAGTCACACCAGGTGCCTGAGAGCATTGTCCAAGAGTTTCATGAACTCTCTTGGGCTGGTGTGGTGACCACTGCCCTGGGGAGCCTGTTCCATGCCCAACCACCCTCTGGGGGAAGAACCTTTTTCTAATATTCAAACTAAACCTCCCCTGACACAGCTTCAGGCCATTCCCTTGGTCCTGTCACTGTCACACAGAGCAGAGATCAGTGCCTGCCCCTCCTGTTCCCCTCACAAGGAAGCTGTGACTGCAGTGAGGTCTCCCCTCAGTCTCCTCCAGGCTGAACAGACCAAGGGACCTCAGCCTCTCCTCACACAGCTTCCCCTCCAGACCCTTCTCCACCCTCATTGCCCTCCTTTGGATGTTCTTTAATAGCTTAATGTCTTTTTTTATCATATCACCCAAAACTGCCCCCAGCACTCGAGGTAAGGCCTCCCAGAGCAGAGCAGGACAATCCCCTCCCTTGCCCAGCTGGCCATGCTGTCCCTGATGCCCCCAGGACAGGGATGTCCCTCCTGGCTGCCAGGGCCCTGCTGGCTCACATCCAACTTTCCATCAGCCAGGAACTCCAGGTCCCTTTCCCTGGTGCTCCCTTCCAGCCTCTCATTCCCCAGTCTGTCTGTACAGCCAGGTTGCCCCATCCCAGGTGCAGAATCCAGGATTTTCCCTTGTTGAATTTCACACGGTTGGTGACTGCCCTGGCCTCTCATCTGTCAAGGTCTCTCTGCAGGGCCTCCCTGCCTTTGAGGGAGTCAGCAGCTCCTCCCAGTTCTGTATCACCTGCAAACTTGCTCAGTGTCCCTTCCAGTCTGGTGTTCAAGTCCTTCATGAAGATGGAAGAGCACAGGGCCGAGGATGGAGCCCTGTGGAGCTCCCCACTCTGATGTCCCCCCATTCACTGTCACCCTTTGTGCCCCATCTGTGAGTCAGCTGCTCACCCATCACATGGTGTGTTTTTCCAGCAGGGGGCTGGACATTTGGTCCAGGATACTGAGAGAGACACTAACAAAAGCTTTATTGAAATCCAAAAATATTACATCAACTGGCTTTGCTTGGTCAGTTAGGTGGGTAACCTTGTCATAAAAGAAAATCAGGTTTGATAAGTAGGACTTTCCCCTCATGAAGCTGTGCTGACTGTGATGAACGACAGCATTGTCTTTGCTGTGTTTTTAATACATCCCAGAACAATCGTCTCCATAACTTTACCAGACACTGAAGTGAGACTGACAGGCCGTACTTTCCAGGGTCCTCCTTTCTGCCCTTCTTGAAAATCATGAACACATTCATCAGTGTCCAGTCAGCTGAGACCTCTATGGATTCCCAAGACCTCTCAAAGATCATGAAGAGAGGTTTAGCAATGGAAATAGCCAGAAAAACTTGTTCAGTCTGAGAAAAAAGAATTCAGAAATATTTTTGATTAAAATGAAGACCACCTTGTACAGAGAAAAAAACATTTCTGGTGTTGCTTCTTCTTCCTTCTGTTTTTCTAACTTCTTCAGTGAGGCAGTGATAAGTGGTTGTACCTATGTTACCTGCCTCAGAGAGGACGACTGCACCATCAATTTAATTTCCTAATGGATACTGCACAAGAAGTGAATTTTAGTTAATGGTTTGTGTCAGAAGAGGTGGAGCTGGATGCATTCACAGCCTGCATATGTGCTGTGACTCAGAGACAGATGGCTCCAAGGTACTGTCCAGGGTAAGGAAATGCTGTTCCCCTCCTCCTAATAAATTGAGAGGGGAAAGGTTTGCATTCAGCATCACATTCCTTCCACATCTCTCTGTTGTTTTTTGGGGAGACAAATTTTGCAGCTCCCATGAATAGGAAAGTCCAAAGGCCAGTGTTTAACAACCACAAAATGTATTTTTCAGCAATACTGAGCCAATCGTTTCAGGCATCAATGCTTTCGGTGCTTTGATGCCTCCAGCTTTCTTTGAACTTTAATGAATGGACACAGAGCAGAGAGTCTGAGAAATAACTAATTTGGAGAACCTCTGAGTGTCAGACCCAGGCCAGAGAAAAAATAAAGGAGATTTGCAAGAATCTGTGTGGAAATTCAGAATATTTAAGTGACAGCTGAACTTGAAAGGTGGCTGGGGACCATCACAGCCTCCCACACGGATCACGGGTGGGACTGGAGGGTACTTGTTCCATTTATGAAGAGCCATGAGACAAAATCTGCCCAAAGGAAGCTTTGTTAAGGCAAAGGACAGTTTCACACCTGATTCAGGGTGTATTCACCTTCTTTTGTCCCAGTTCTGCTCAGATTTCCATTTGGAAATCCGAAGGCCAAATGAATATCATGTTTATCTAGCATTAAAATGCTAATTGAAGTGGGCCCAGGGTGTCTTTTAACATTTGTCCACCAAATGCTCACTGAAATATTTCTAAGCAATGAGCAATTCTTCCCCAGATCAAGTGATTTTTATTGTTGAACAAACACATATTGTGTTCCCCACCTTACATTTCAAATTTGGTCACATATGGGTTTAAGATTCCAGCCCTGAGTAATTGCCAATACATGAAAATGTATTTAATTTCATTGCCTTTGCTTATTTCTTTATGAAATGACATTTGAATGTCTTTATCTCTTTTCTATTCCTTTCTGAATGACATGTGTATTTGATGGGAGGCCAGTGTATTGGTACAAAACCAATCCCAACAAATATGACTGTTAACTGCAGTTGATGTACCTATTTCTTAACCAGTACATGTTGGGCCACCTATTTTTTAGCTTTTTAAAATATTCTCCACTTTTCACTCTGCCTGCATCACCTTTCTGGGTGGAACACACCCTTTTGTCATTGTTTTTTATTTTATTTTTCCAATAAGTTACACTTTTTCTTTCCTGAAAACATAGTAGGTTCTCCTTTACTTAAAAGTGATAGCATAAATTTTGAAAAATGCAGAAAAATACACTCAGTGAGGTGATTATATTACCAGAACACTAAGGCTTTTTAGGCAGTGCAGGTTACATATGACCATATATACAGAATTCTTCAAGCAAGTCAACTCTGTTTCTGTACTCTTTTATTTTTTGCTTGTTTGAAAATCATAGTGATTGCCCATAAAATTTTTGTCAAGGAATATATCTGATAATTTCATACATCTTTGTTCTGTAAATGTTTGTTTTTTTTAGAGAAAGCCCATTCTTTTGCATTAATAAAGGTTCTGTTCCAGTTCTGCTTTGCCACAGGGCACAGGCAGCAGAGAACCAGCCCCTGACATGTGCCAGTCTGCTCCTTCATTAATCACAGGTTGTGTCCCATGAATGTCATCTCTGAGGTTGCAAAGGAAACTAAATGAAAACTTCATTCCTCTCCCTGTGGCAGCAAAGAGGGGTGGGGAGGGGAGGATTTGTGGAAAGAGCCTGACAGTCATTCCATGAGAAATTTTGCTTTAAATAAACATCCCTCCACTTCATAAATGCGCATCATCTCTACTTAACAGATGTGAGATGATCAAGAGGACTGTCATCATTTAAAGCCTTTCCAGGTGTTTCAAAGGCAGATGGCCACCACTGCTGCTGTGTCTTGCATTCTTTTCTGCTGTCAGCAGGATACCAACTTGCAGGGCTGAGCAATCTTCTGCTCCATAGGTAGGGTGTTTGTAACTTTTAGGAGTTTGGGGGTTGGTGGGGGTTTTTGTGTTTGTTTATTTTTGGGTTTGTTTTTTTTTAAGTTGTGTTTGTTCGTTTTGTACTTTGATTTTGATTATTGTTTGGGTTTTTTTAAGAGGGATGGGAGCATAAAAACTGGCAAAATAATTTCCCTTTTAAAAATCGCAGGAACCTGCCTTATACAAAATGCAGTGTTAAATAGTAGTACTAATTCCAAAGTATTTTAAGTTTTTCACATTGTTTTTGGTCTACTACCAGGAAATACACCCCCTTCACCCTCAAATTTGAAATTAACTGAAGAACGTACCCACAGCTTTTAAAAAGCCAAAATAAAATCATTTTATGTACATCAAACCATTTAATTTCCAAAAAAAAACAAAATGTGCATTGAGTTTTAACTGGTATACTGCAAACCAAGTTGAAAGGAAATTTCAGTTTGATCAAAATACTTTTTTTGTTATTGCATTTAAAAGCAAGCCAACACACAGAATTTCAACACTGAGAAAAATATAGAAGTAGTCATAGAGGAATGCATTCACTGTATTCTATTAATAAGTTTGTCAGCTAAAGAAGCACTTCACTAGAACATCACTAAGAAGTAAAATGTATATTACAAATTGGTCATAAGTGTGTACTCTTGTACTAAATCATTTTATATTTATTTCCAGAAGAGAGTGCTCTGAATTACTCTTTAGATGCTACCAGATACATAACTGCAGCCTGAACACATTTTAATGTCTATTTTAAGAGGGATGGATTGGGATGATGATCTCCAGACTAGATCTTCATTTTTCTTTCATTTATTGTCAAATCCTGCTCATCTGATAGAAGAGCACTATCAAAAAATCAATCCTTACAACTTTAAAATACCCTCTTCACTGGTGAACTTATATTTGCATCTCAGAGATAGTAACACATATTACAGGATGCTTTTCAGACCCAGAATATTTGCTTGAATGCATAAATCACTGGCCTTCAATCAGTACAGTTAATGATAGATCCTTATTGACATTAGGTAACAAATTACCCATAAATGGCTTTTAAACAGGTTTTTACATACATTTAATGACAGGAATGTGACAAATTTCTTTTTCTCTTATGTCTTTATCAGAGTTTCTAGTGGTATTGCACCCAGGCTCATTTTTAAAAGTTGCCATTTAGTTTTAGCATGCCAACCTAATGGAGTTCACAGAACATCTCTCAGGGCTGCTGAACCAGCAGAGGCAGCACTCGATATGATATGTATGCTTAAGCTTTAGGGTGCATAATAAACAGGAGAGCTTCATGCCCTGAAAAATAATCACTGGCAACACAGTGCATAAACTGCAAGCTAGAAACTGCAAGCTAGAGGCGTGTTTTCTTTTGGGTTATTTCCCAAATGAGGCATCAAACAATAATACAGAATATAGTGTACCTAAGTGCTTATTACTTGAGCTTTAGATTTACTTTTAAGAATAAAATATTTACACTCAGTTTCAGAGTATTTTTTTTCTTTTCCTTCTCCCATCCACGTGATTTAATGTAGCAGGCTTGATTACAGTGGAAAAAAATCCCCACTGCATTTTTCTCTTTGACAGGAATATCATTCTCTTTCTAGTGACGATTCTTTTCCTTACAGCACTTTCAGATAGATTATGCACATGGGACACAAAAAGTAGCAATGAAGTCCTTTAAAAAGGTGACCAGAAAATTGTGCAAGGTCAGCTGGCAGGACACCAGTAATTCCCAGCCCTTGCCCTGGCCTTCCTGAAGTGTGAATTTCCTCCCTCAGGATGCTGCAGAGGAGCTGTATGCATGTGCCCAGGCTGCAGACACGCAGAGCCCTCTCTGGGACTGATGGCTCTGCCTGAGCTACCTGCATGGTCATGAATCAGAGAGTGTCTGACAGAAACAAGGCAATTTAACCAGCACCCATTCCTCACACCAAGCCACTAACATCTGAATAGTGGCTATCTTCTCACTTTATTTCCTTATTCTCCTTACCAGTCTCACTTCCCCAATGTTTTTGTAGTTCCTGTACCAGAAGCTCCATCACCCAGCCTGCACACCTCTGTCGCCCTGTTCTTCTAAGTTCTTCTAGGCCTTCTGATGTTTACATTTTTGTAATGGAGTTTCTCACGCACTTTTATGTAAATAATGTTTGCTTTGCATTCCTTTCTGGAGGAGGAGAAATTTGATGGACTGTTAGTTTGACCAGTGTGGCTAGAGAAGTGGCAATTTTATCCTCCAATCCATAGTCACTTTTGAAAGTCTATGAATACTGGAGTCAGAAATAAACTACACTTTTTTACCTTGGATGTCTCAGTATGCGTGTGTTGTTCATTTCGTGTTCTACTGCAACACAACTCCACATTCCCTGTCTGGTAATTCCCCATTCCCCTCCAATAAAAGTTACCTTGTGCTTGCCTTTTCTTTGTTGTCCCTTGGTTTTTAAGAGCTTGTATTTGGGGACAAGCACCCCTTGATTACCATTCACTTACATCTACATTCAAAACCTAAATGCAGATATATTCCTTTCTAAAACTTATCTTTAACAACAATTTCTTACTCTGTTGCTCTTACCAAAAAGTATTTTATCTAAAGAGTGTTGAGAAAAAGATTTTAAAAATTATCAGTTTAACAACTCTAGAGTTGACTGGTAGGAAATAAAAGCAGCAAACAAGTATTAGAGACATTGCTAGAGAGGAAAAAAGAGACCACAGAAAATTTGAATAAGCTCCTGTACTATTTCTTTTGTGTTCACCAGACCATACTGATGCCTAGAGAGGTCACCTGGAAAAGAAGCTAGGCAGTGTTTAAGGAATAAAGTAGGTATTTATTAAAAGGCCTTCAAAGGATACACCTTGGGCAGTACAGAAGCCCACCCATGGTTCCACCCAAGATGGACTCAAGATGGACTCCAGGTCATGAGTTTTCACACTTTTATAAGTTTTGGTCCACTTACATACTGGGGTTAATTGCCCAATTACAGCTTCAGGTTATGAAGTCCCATCCTCACAGATTGCTCTCCTCAGTTCTCCGTTGTTTACACTTTTTGGGCCAGAAGCTAAAATGGTATCCTTGTTTCTCAGGCTGGAAAAGGATTGTTTTGTCTGACTAAACTGTGAAGAGAACTTGCTAACACTTCATATGAAGTTCAGAGTCACACACTAAGGCAGTGCAGAATCTGAAAAATGTTAAACTAAACTAAAACTTAAGGCATCATTACCAACAAATCCTGTTCATTGACAAAGGGTGAATTCATTTCCTGGGCAAACTCTTGCCACCAGGATGAGCACAAACACAGATTGCCTGACAACTGCAAGAGCTCTCCTAACAGACGAAGCACAGAGAGGACAAAATCTCTTTTGCAAATAAATAAAAAACAAAACAAACTGAATAACAACTAGTAAGATAATTGTGCTGTTCACACTCATATCAAAGCCCACAGCAGAGTATAAATGTGTATACTGGACAATGCCAGTCCTGTCCTCTACAGGCTTGTTTCACACAGCACAACATCATCTCTTCCCTAATGCAGCCGTGCTGCGTCTAATATGTGGGGAAACACAACCTCCCTTCCCATTCCTCAATTTGCCTGATTCATCAGATACCCCTGGCAGAGGGTGCCTGTCATGCATGTCAAGGAAAAAAGAGTAGTCACACATTTGTCTTCAAAGCAGAAACTGATCACTGTGCCTAGGCTTTTAAAATAAAACAGGGCAGTGTTGGACCATTTTCCTTGTAATCCACTCACTTTTGCCTCACTCAGCTTCACAAACTATTGCTTGGTTATTTGACTTAACTTGAATCCCCAAAATGTACTGTTTTACTTGTGTGTGAAGCTTTATGTACTGCCATAATTATTATGGTCTCAGTATAACTGTGTGTCCAATTAGTCATTGAAAATCTATCTACATAAATATTTGAGGAGGTGCTTCTAGTGAGCTTGAAGGGAAAGAGCCAGCCAGCTTCTCTCAGTCTGAAGTTCCTCAGAGAGGCTAATTACCAACATGTCTTACCTCAAAAAAGCTGGTAATGAGCTCTCCCATTTATATGTTTGTACAAGATTCAGGGTTTCACCCTTGGTATTAAACCTGAGACCCTTCAGTTAAAAATGGAGGGAGGAGGAGAAATCATTATCATTTCTCACTGCAACAGGGGGTCAAACACAGGAGAAACACAGCTGAAATTTTAACAGAGTAATGCTGATATTAGCAAGTGAAAAGAACAGTTTGTTTGGGGTCTTTTAATTGATAAATACAATAACTTTATCTCCTCCTTGAGAAAAATAAATCCATTTAAAGGTGAAAAACTAAATCCACCTATAAAAGCTTAGTCCTGAAGACATTGTATAATAGGTGCCAAAATATATGGCCCCTTGTGTGACAAAAAAGTTAAGTAAAAAGGAGAGAGACATTTCTAATTATTTTAATTCTCAATAACAGTCAATTACGCATCATCACCTTTCATAAACATTTGTAACTGTTATCCATTTTGGATGTTGCAAACAAATAATGCCACTTGCATATTACCTCAGTCTGGTTGATGTAAGAGAAATTTTAATGTGACTGGGCAGCAACAAGTTACCTGCTATCCAAGACATCCATAAAACAACAACTGGGAGGCCTTAAGTTGTGATGGTGTTCACAGGGGTCTTAGGATGAGGGAAGACACAAGGATCTGACTCCATGTTTCAGAAGGCTGATTTATTATTTTATGATATATATTATATTAAAACCATACTAAAAGAATAGAAGAAAGGATTTCATCAGAAGGCTGGCTAAGAATAGAAAAAGAAAGAATGATAACAAAGGCTTGTGTCTCGGACAGAGAGTCTGAGCCAGTGTGACTGTGATTGGCCATTAATTAGAAACAACCACATGAGCCCAATCACAGATGCACCTGTTGCATTCCACAGCAGCAGATAATTATTGTTTAAATTTTGTTCCTCAGGCCTCTCAGCTTCTCAGGAGAAAAAAATCCTAAGGAAAGGATTTTTCAGAAAATATCATGGCTACATTAAGTGTTCTGGTTCCTCACCCTATTCTCCAGAGTATTCCAATGTGGGACAATCAATTCCTTTAGAAGTGGCATGACAGGAGGAGAGATAATTTTATAATGGTCAGGAAGGGAAGAAGGAGGAGAGTGACTTTCCTGCTGCAGATGATAACCAAGAAGTCCTTCAGGCATGCAGTGAGGAGCTGGGGAGCATCCTGGAAACAACCTGTGCCAAGGAGTATGGCCAGCCCATCTCTCCAGCCTTTTCTGTTCATCTTCATGCCAAGAACAGCACACAAGCTGAAAAGGAGAAGCCATGATGTCATTTGATGGCTACTTACTAAAAAAACATAACATAAAGAATGGCTGTCAAAACATGGAAAATTGCATGTGTGCAACACCAAAGTATTTGTGAGATTCTTGTTGCACAGGGGATTGTAAGAGGTGTAACCAAGGAACAAGAGCAAAAAATGCTGCTTGATGTTACCAGTGAAAATGGTTATTGGCTCAGGACTGTAAAGTGAGCTACTCTTTATACCTGTAGCTATATCCTGATATAGTTCAGATGAGCCTTGTGGTCTGATTGGCAGGACAAAAGGGAGCTCTGCATTTTCAAATCACAGCCTCTGACAGACTGGAAACAGAAGCTGGAAAAGCAGAACAGCTGCAGCCTGCAATGTTTGGGTGGTTAAACACTTCCACAGAGCTGAGAGGAAAACTGCTGAATTCTCACACTTTCTTTTTATTCTGACCTTTTTGAAACAGCCACACTGTGATCAAAGGCAGCCTCCTATCTTCTCAGACCAACAGTCAGAGCAGCTTTATTTGCTCAAGAGAATATATTTACATGCCAGTATAGAGCATTTGACAACAGCTGAACTAACACATCCAGCAAAGTTTGGCAGCTGAAGGGCAAATAACTGATTGGCAAAGATGAATGGAAAAATTTTATTATTTGTGGTTGTTTTTGTTGTTACCAAACAATGCCAGCTGCTCATGACAATACTGTTTATGAAACTGGAGATTTTTCTCTACAATTCAAATTTTTTGTGTGTATTTTTTTAATGGGAAAGTTGGATGGTATGCAATCAAAATAACCTTTTGCTATAAAAAGGAGAAAATTAGGCTTCAAATAATTTCCAGTTTCAGCTCACAAAAAAATATGATATTTTGGTTTTGTCATTATATTAAAAAAGAAAAAAAGGTATAAATAAAACAAAATTCACTCAAGCTTAGGAAGTATAGACAAATATTTTTCTTCTGTGATTTCCTGCATTATCAAAAGTAAATAGTATAATTAATCTATCATGCTAGAAGTGCATGGAATAAAGCTTTTTTAAAGCCTAGAAAGGTGTTTTATAGCTTGTGTGTTTCCATGGTAAAACAAAAATGCTATCAGACAGATATCCAAGGGTCTCTCAGAAACACTTTTAGCAGGACTTTAAACTTCTAGAAGGAGTAAAATATAGATTATAACACTGTCAGAAAGTTCCCATCTCTGCTCTGTGAGATCACTTGTATCAGCCTTTAGTACAGGCAGCATGTGAAGGGGAAGGGGCTGGTTTTTAAGGGTAGCACTGGCCCAGCACTCAAACCAGCAAGGGACACTGAAGCAGGCTTAAGGTACAGAATCTTCTGGAAAATTAAGGGTACTTTCTTTCACTTGGAAAAAAATTAGTTCAGTGCAGAAACAAATATTTATCAGAGCCATAAAACCACTCAAACTTACATCCTATTATTATTATTTGCAGCTATAGCTGGAAATACCCCCAATAGAAAGTTTTATTCCAAGCTATTCAGAACACATTTTGAAACATCTTGAAAATTTTAATAAACTAAGTCCCTGGCCATGCAAGGAAAATAAATTGATTTGAGTTGTACCTTAGATGCAATGCTACAGGCAGCAGAGCTTGTTAAAACATAAAAGTTTTTGCTTGAAAGGGAGATCTGACGAAATATCCTTTTATCTTCAAATCAAAAGTAAGTAAGTAAAAAAGAAAAAAAAAAAGAGAGAAGTCATAGCTTTCCAAGAATAGAGTCATTACAAGTGCGGAGTTCAGGTAAATTAAGGTACTTATTAGGACAACAGCATTAAGAAATCCAAGTTCTCTAGGCAGGTTTGATAATTAACTCTTTTGACAATATTCTAAAAATAGCCTTCTCTTCTCATGTAGCAGTAGATTTTGTTGAGCTGACATTTTCTAGTGAAATACCTTTCTTTCAGAGCTTTCAATTGCTGCTCTGAAATAGCTCTGTCAGACCCTGTACATGTTGGCTTAAAAAGCAAAGCCCACAGTGCTGAGCTATTGTTGAACTCTCTCTCCTGTGAAGCAGCTGCTGAATTTTCCCTCTTATTAACACTGCTGTCAGTGCAGGGGGAGGTGAGGATTTTGCAGTGCCTCCTTTGACATAACTCATCCACCATTCCTATTTTGGGGCTGGGGTGTCCTTTATCAAAAGGCAGTAATGTCCATGTGAGACAAAGAGAGACACTGAAATTTCCTGAGGCACTCACAGCACCTCAGGTGCTGACTGTACCTGGGTGCTCCAGGCACCAGTGACAGGGGAGGGGACCTTCCAGAGGGTGCTCAGAGCCAGACCCTTCTGCAAACACCCTTGGTTGTTCTCCACTCACTGCAGTGGGAATCAAGGGGAACAAGGCAAACCACATTATCTGGCTCTTTAGGTACTGCAATTTGGGTAGTGTGGATGTTAAAGCTGTAAAAAGGGGCAATTACACAATCCAAATGACCCTGGAGCTCCATACTAAGACTTTAGGACTATCTTGTGGAAATCCAGGCTTGATTCAGGATAATTTTTAGGGACGTAAGAGAGACAAAACAAGTTTTTGCTGTGTTTCTTCTTTATATAAACAAGCTTTTTTCTTTTCCCCTTTGTTAAGAACAGACCAATATTTTCATCCTTCAAAAAAACTCCTCTATTTCTTCCTTCCCTGTCCTGATGGCCAATTCCTGCAGGTAAGAAACTCTTCTCCCTTGTCTCATAGTGTCAGAACCACTCCTGGGCACTAAGCAAAATTTCATCCTTGGCACCTTTAGGGTCCAAGTTTGAGGCAGAATGCTTGGCACAGTAAAGCATGCCAGCACTTAGACAGGAATAAGAAGCCTGATTGGTTTTGGGGTAGCTTTTGGGACACTAGTCAGACTGAAATAAAAGGGTAAGACAAAACCAGCTTCAGGCTTCCTCTTGGCCTCTTTTTACTTTGCATCAGTTTCTCAATTTTGTTCAAACACCACATTTTCAAGGCAAGTTAAACAAGAAGCCTTTTCATACTGTCTCTACAATCATCTCACAAATTATGGCCTTAGATTTCTAGTTCCTTGAATAGAATTATAACTTAGGTGAAAATTGCTCTTATGCTCATTTTAATAAGGCTTCTATTGAATGTTAATTCATCTGGAGGCATGATGAGGCATAAAACCATTTCAAGCAGAGGAGTGGCTCATGTCTCAGATCAGAGGCTCAGAGTGTTCTCAACATAACAAACCAAGCACAGTGCCAGAAATATCTTGGGAATGGTCTTTCCTGCTTGCTGGGCTCATCCCTTTGCACCCACTGGCAGTGAGCCATGTTTTCCTTCAGTGAGTGCTCCAGCAGCACTCCTTTAACCAGCAGCAAAGCCAGCTCACATGTTCCTGCCTTCCCCATTCACCTCTGCTGCAGCTGCTCCTTTTTACCTGTACCCCAGAGCTTCCCTCTGCTGGGATTGCACAACAGTGTTCTGCTGCTGGGAAGAAGAAAGCTACACTCCCATCACCACTGCAAAAAGCACAGTGCCAGCCACTGTGTTTGGTCTGGCAGTATGCAAAGTTTACCTTCACCAAGAATTCTTCTTCCAGCTATCTATGAGAAAGGACAGATTTCTGAAGCTTTAGGTTAAACCTTGCTATGCATTAGGTAACACAGTGAAAATTAATTTTATGTGACACAAACAAGAAAAACAATCAAAGCTGGTCACTAGCTCGGTTTAGAAGCTATTTTTACATGCCAAAAAATTTGGAGATGAAAAGTCTGGAGGATGACACTCCCAAGCCTGCTTGCTGAAACTGGGGGAAGGTGTTTCAGATTGCTAATGAACTTGCAATTCTTAGTAGATGCCATAGCATTTGAGAATTTAATTATTATAAAGGATTGGGCTGACACATTCAAAGCCACATTTGAGAATCAAATGTTCAGTTCTCACCACGATGAAAGAGTGAAATAGTAACACTTTGCATAAATACTGCAGCATAAGCAAAGAGGCCTGTGAATGGGGTGAGCAGGGCAGGGGAGAGCAGCAGAACATGCCTGACAATACAACAGTGACAATAATAATACTGGTATGGTTTGACAGAGATAATTGGCTAGAAAGTGTCCACATTTGACCCAACAAACACAGCAGAAGCAAGGATTCCTTATGAAAAGATTGCACAACCATTCTTAATTGGATTCACCACTGGCTTAATTGTTAAGAGCAGAATTTGCTTGCTAATCATTTCAGTTTGGAACACAGCTATATGTCACAGTACTTAAACATTTATGACACACTTCAGGTGCTTGGGCCTGAAATAGACTTGCAGGAGGCCTGAATTATTAAATACTGAAGTAATGTTCCTGTATGATAAATAAGTGTTTTCATAAAGTGACAGGTGTTTTAATCATGCTTAATCATGAGAAATATTATGGAATCGTGGAATTGTTTGGTTTGGAGGGTAAATCCAAAGGTAATCTAGTTCCAGTCCCCTACAGGGACACCTACCATTAGACCAGGTTGCTCAAAATTCCATCCGTGCTTTTTGTTTCCTGATTTATACAGAGAGCAGGGCTCAATGTAAGTCAAGTTTTTTTTCTAATTTTTTTTTTTTTCTTTTGCTGTAAGCAAGAGTCGGTCCAAGTCCTTCCTCGGGGATTGCTCTCTGGTGAGCCGGCAGAGCCGCCACCCCGCGCTGCCGCTGCCGCATCCTCCCGCTATCCCCGGAGAAACGCTCCGTGCCTTTTCCCTTTTCCCACAAACCACACGCAGATCCTGGCTGCAAAAGCTCTACTTGGCCGCGGGATGGGGCTCTCCGCACACAAGTGACATCCCCTCCGCACACAAGTGACATCCCCTCCAAACACAAGCGACATCCCCTCCGCACACAAGCCACATCCCCTCCGCACACAAGTGACATCCCCACCGCACACAAGCGACATCCCCTCCGCACACAAGCCACATCCCGAGGTCGCCGCGCCCACGGAGCGCTCCGCACGCAGGGGCGGACCCGGAGCGCCTCGGGGACAGCGGGGAGGGGACAGGGAGCGATCCAGGTCTGCAAGAGGCAAAACCAGCGCGGAGAGAGCTGCTCGCATTTAATCCTTCAAAATAGGGCTCATCTACTAGAGTTTGTGTCAGCCACAGGGAAATGAAGGAGCGGTGACACTGAAAGTATTTACTATGCGTGTTGGTGGCCCAAAGCAACACCTTTGCATTTAATCCTTCAAAATAGGGCTCATCTTTTAGAGTTTGTGTCAGCCACAGGGAAATGAAGGGGTGGTGACACTGAAAGTATGGACTTTGTGTGTTCACGGCCCAAAGCAACACCTCCCGCCTACTAACATCTAGGAACTCACCAAAAGGACTCAAAAGCAGAAGAAGCATTAAATAGCTCAGAAGTAAGGGATGTTGTAATTCTGCTCCTTCACCTGTTTTTGGTCAGGTGGGTTTTTTGTTTTGTTTAGGTTTTTTTTTTTTCTTTTTTTTTAAATCTGTGTCACAGAATCACAGAATATGATGAGTTGAAAAGAACCCCTAAGGATCAAGTTCATCAAGTTCAACTCCCAGCCCTGCACAGAGCAGCCCCTGAGAGCCTGAGAGCTTTGTCCCAACACTTCTCGAGCTCTGTCAGGCTTGGTGCTGTGACCACTGCCTTGGGGAGCCTGTTCCAGTGCCCAACCACCCACTGGGGAAAGAACCTTTTCCTGATATCCAGCCTAAACCTCCCCTGACACAACTTCAGGCCATTCCCTCAGATCCTATCAATTTTTATAGTTCATAAAACCATAAAAATCAAGACCCATATGGCTTTTATTTTACCTCTGGAAATAGGGAACTACACTTATGCCCATTTTACATTTGCTGAACAGAAAAACAAAGGAAGGCTTTTGGTAAAGGTCACAGAGGAAGTTCATAATAAAAAAGCAAACAGTGTGAGCCTGCCAGGCATCGACCCCGTGTTTGCACCACTGAAACACCCTCATTCCTAATGGTCTTCTCATTATTCATCTCTGCTGTAAAGAGAAGTCCTTTTTGCCCCTGCTGTTCAATACCACTCATATTCACTGTTTATTAAAAATAAATGAGTTGCAATTCCAGTTTGACCATCTAATGCTGTATGTGGGATAATTCAAGGCTGCAAATGTTCTGAGCAGGCTGAGCTTGTGAGAGAGGAATAAACACATGGGGGAGCTGCATGGCCTGTGATGGTTTCTAACCTAAATAAAAGCAAACACAAAAGCAGCAGAAAAAATTGCCTGATACACATTTTACCTATGGCTTCTATTTCTTCTACTTTTGCTGTGAACTAATATGGAGGAGTTTATTTTAGGGTTTTTTTCCTGATGAAGGTTAGGTTTCTCATCCTCTCCAACCCAATCAATTACTTTTTTTATATGGTTGTTCTTCAGCCTTGGTCTCCACTCATTTTTCCTTGTACAACCTTGTCCAGTTTCTGATACAACAAGTTTAACTCTATTAGATAGGATGCCACACACTCATTCCTTTTTATATTGCTAAAATGTCACTTCTATGTGTTGTCCTCTCTGAATCTTATTCCCTTCTCAAGTCTGCCATAAACTCTTGCCATTCTGGGAAAAAGGGAAGGGAAGGGAAGGGAAGGGAAGGGAAGGGAAGGGAAGGGAAGGGAAGGGAAGGGAAGGGAAGGGAAGGGAAGGGAAGGGAAGGGGAGGGGAGGGGAGGGGAGGGGAGGGGAGGGGAGGGGAGGGGAGGGGAGGGGAGGGGAGGGGAGGGGAGGGGAGGGGAGGGGAGGGGAGGGGAGGGGGAAGGGGAAGGGGAAGGGGAAGGGGAAGGGGAAGGGGAAGGGGAAGGGGAGGGAAGGGAAGGGAAGGGAAGGGAAGGGAAGGGAAGGGAAGGGAAGGGAAGGGAAGGGAAGGGAAGGGAAGGGAAGGGAAGGGAAGGGAAGGGAAGGGAAGGGAAGGGAAGGGAAGGGAAGGAAAGGAAAGGAAAGGAAAGGAAAGGAAAGGAAAGGAAAGGAAAGGAAAGGAAAGGAAAGGAAAGGAAAGGAAAGGAAAGGAAAGGAAAGGAAAGGAAAGGAAAGGAAAGGAAAGGAAAGGAAAGGAAAGGAAAGGAAAGGAAAGGAAAGGAAAGGAAAGGAAAGGAAAGGAAAGGAAAGGAAAGGAAAGGAAAGGAAAGGGAAAGGAAATCTGTCATATTTTAACCCCAGTCAACAACCAAACACTGTGAAGATACTCACTCACCATCCCCCAGCTCCAGCAGCGGGATGGGGAGGAGAATCAAAAAAGAAAAACAAAACAAGAAAAACAAAACAACATGGATGGAGATAAGAATAGTTTAAGACTTGAAGCAAAGTAAATATAATAATTCTAACAATACAGTGGCAGTAATAATAATTACTCCAATGGAAGAAAAGAGAAATAAACAAAACCCAAGAGAAAGAAGTGATGCCCAGTACAATTGCTCGGCACACACTGACCAGTGCCCAGCCTTTCCCCAAGCAGTCAGTCCCTGATGTCCATGTCCTCCCAGTTCATGTACTGGGCATGATGTTCTGTGGTGTGGAGCACAGTTCAGGTCACCTGTCCTGCCTTTGCTCCATTGTGCTCCCTGGCAGAGCATGAGACACTGAGCTGTCCTTGACTCGGGGTAAGCCCTGCTCAGCAACAACTGGAACATCACTGGGCTATCAACATTGCTCTCACACTGAATGCAAAACACAGCACAATATCACACACCACGAAGACAACTAGCTCTATTCCAGCCAAGACCAGCACAAAATCTCATTTCACTGATTCTAGAAATTAAATTTAGTTCCTGAAAACCTAGCTAATTAAAAAACTGGAGGCAAATGCAAGACAGCTGCATATAAGCTTTTTTCCAGCTTTCTCAGTGTTCATTTTACCTTGTGACTGCTCAGTAGACTTCTGTTTTCCCATTCTGCACCCTCAAAATGCACAATTCCCCTCACCAGCAGTGTAGTCTTCCCTGCTAAACTGTCCTTTCCATACAGAGACTTCCTGTGACACACCTATGTACCTGTATAAGAAACTTGTATACTTTGGGGCTGGAAATGTAAAATCCCAGAAATCACATATTCATGGTAATTAGGAGCTTAAGGTGAATCTGTCAGGACAGAAATATTTCCTGAGAGAAAAACATAAGAGTCAAGGGTAATGACTGATCTTGGAGAGCCAAGACACACTGTCACACTTGGGAATCATAGAATGGTTTGGATTGGAAGGGATTTTAAAGGTCATCTAGTCCCAGTTTTCTCCTGCCATCAGCAAAGACACCAGGTATTTCTTTAAAAAAAATAATAAAAAAAAAAGAAACTACAAAAAGTTGCAGCTTTCAAAATTGTTTTAAGTTTACTTACACCTTCAGTAATTCAGCTTCAACGACCAAAACATACTTGGGAAAATACCACCATTGGAAATGGACTGCCTTAGACCCAAGGGCAGCCTGGGGCATCTACAGCCCCACCATGGCTGAGCTGCCAGAACTCCAAGTTGCCTGTGGGCAAATACAAGGACTGGATCTTCTGGGAAACCTGGGAAAATGTTTCATAGGTGATCTGCTGGGAGCCAACAGTGCTAAGGAGCAGCATCTCTTTACCAAGTGAACTCCTGAAATACTGTTGGCATTCCCCTCCCAGTTCCTGAGCATTGTGAAAATTACTTTTGTGGTCAGAGACCCGTTGCTTTAGGCAGTGGTTAGTATGATTCCTTAAAATATAATCCCTTCCACAAACTCTCTTAACTCTATAGAGAAACCTAGGTTTTTTTCCGGTTTCTAGAGAAACCTAGTTTTTTTAAATTCTTCTTGGAAGCCTCATACAGAATCTTGCTGTGTCTTGAAACTTATTTCTGATGTTCAAACTGACCTTATGAATGGTCACTGTATAGGCAGTGTCTTGTACCATCCTTTCCTCAGCAAGCACACCTGGAAGTAATTTACCATTAGTCAAACTGTTGCCATTTAGACTAAACTTACTGCTTTTGTGCCTAGCATAAGTTAATTACTCACTAATTTCTCTTTTAATCCCCAGCAGGTCTAAACTTGTTAAAATTTTCAGAATTACAGAAGTCTTCTATACAGTGCAAAATGTTTGAAACTGCTGGATCACAGGCAACATGAAATAAGTTGCACAAACTGGTCAATGCAGTATTCTAATTAACCCATTTCCAAGGAGTTCTTTTTTAAGGTCTTGTTTGGTTTTTTTTCCTCTCAGTGCTGCATACTACTGATACCATAATAAGTCTGGTTTTTGGCCAGATTTATTTCCCCTTTCTTAAAAGTATCTAGCACATTTTTTGTTTTTCAGCAGTACAGTACCACTCTGATTTGGATTTGCTAAAAGCTCTCTTGCCAGCTTTGTGTGCCAGCTCTTCCAGCTTTCTGTGGTAGAGGTTCCCTGATATATCCTTACTAAATGCAATGCATGGACCATGGAATTTTGCTTCTTTTCAAGCTGATCATTTTTGTTTCCACATCCTCCTTTTAGCTAGCTGTCCTGCCTTATCAAAACATCCTTTGAAAACCAAGGCAGTATTTGTGCTTGTTTATAGGAAATAGTAACTGGGCTCAATTAGAGACTGCCTTTACTGAATTTGTTTCCCCCCTTCACTATTAAAAAGTTACAGCATTCCAGGCCTGTTATGAATTCTTTTCTTTACATTGGCAAGAGAAAGGTGAAAAGTTCCTTGTAAAAGGGTATATTGGATTTCTGAAGCTTTTGGTTAGTTTTGCCTAGCTATAAATAAAAATAAATCCTCACACAATATCCATGGAAAAGCAGCTGGATCAAATGTCTTGTTCAGCCACATCAGAACCCTGCCATGACTTGTGCCAGCAGATCACGTACACTGCTCAATAGAGAAGGATCTGACATCTGAAAGGTGCATTTTTAGTGCAGAGTGTTTGGAATAGTTCAATTACAAACAGTACTTTTCAAGGATACAGCCACTCAGTGTAATGATTTCATCTGTTTCCTTGGGGGAATTATGTGCTGAATCCACACGGAGAGTCTGATTGCATTTACCACCTGCAGGTGTTTTTAAAGTCTTTTCCTGGGTTTAGGAACTTTAGAGCTTCACACATCCAATGGGTCTGATTATGGGTTTTAGAGTGGGTAGCAAATTATTTCTCATGTATGGGCATTATTTCACCAAAGTCTCTCCATGTATATCAGATGGCATATCAATTTTGTACATAGTTTACTACAAAGCCCTACCAATAGAGAAATATTTGTACAGTGGGTCCATTATTATAACAGAACGCTGAATTTCTCAGTGAGCCCAAATCTACTTTTTAAACAGAGTCTGTGGAACCAGCTGTATGGTAATAAACCTCTCAGCAGAATATTTTGGGCTCTCTAAGAATTCCGTAACACATTTTGGAAGAGGTTTATTTGCACTTCTGCATCATGTCTGCTCACATTTAAGCAAAGGAAGCTCTTTCCTTGGTACTACAAGATACATTCCCATCTGTTACTGTACTCTCAAACCATTATATGTTATGCAGTTGAGAAGCAGAGCTCCATTCTAACATTTTACACTTCTGCATTAGGCTATGGTCTTTGAGCACAAATATTGCCTCAGTATTGAGACCTGTGACTTAACTTGTTTACTTAGATCTCTGATTAAAGAACAAATATTATGAGCACAACAAACTCTTGGAGACCTATTTTAATAATCATTAGGATGTCTTGTGTGCCTACAAAAAGTATGCAAATAAATACTTTAAGCTGATTAAATCCCTGCAGGTGTTGTATTTGAAATTTACTTGTGGACTTCTGCAGAGCCTGTAAAAGCAGCTGAGCTTCACAAGAAAAAACTCCACTTTTGAACACTATTCTTCCTTTGTTTTGACTCCTTACAGACAGTATTCTTATGATTGGGCAGATTGCAAATGTGCCACCACACAGAAGCACAGAAACGTCTAGAAACTCTGAACACTACAGAACCTTTCTAGATCATGAGGCTGTCAATATATTTTAGACCCCTTTTGGGAACTTTAAGTACTATAATCCTCCAAAGACTGAACAGGTCTCTTGTAAGGATGACATTTAAGTCAGAGCTCTTTTAGCAGAAATGCTTATAAATTTGAGCATTATGAAATACCACAGGAAAAGAATTGTGATGAACAGTCTATATCCCCATTAAGCCCTTCATTGTAAAAGGCACTAAAATAGCTCTGACTGTGGGTCACTGCTACTAAGCAAAGAATTTAATTCTTGATTTGCTAGATTCTGCAAATATGAATTCTCAAATTACAAAATCAGCTTTATTCCACTTTTCTAACAAGAGGAATTTTAACAGAACACTTCTGCCCATCAGACTTTGAAAATGTCTCTCATGCACAGCAGTGTACTGAGTACTTCACAAAACTTAAAATTATTAAAGTCTCTTTTAATTCTGCTTTTATAATGGATTACCTCATATAGCATATTTTATTACCAACTGCATTACATTTGAAGATGTTCATGTATTTCAGTTAATTTTTTCTTCCCATTCAGGAACCTGAATTCAGGGAATTTAGGGAAAAATGTGGAAGTGAGAAAAGTGGGCTTATGTGTCTCCACTCTGTAACAGACAGAACCACAGGAAATCTGCACTTTGGTGTCCTTGATATCCACCTACTCATACAAACAACCAGTCAACCAGTCTGGATTCAGTAAATCCCTATGCAAGTGTGCAACCAGCTGTTCTGATAATGGGGGAAAAAAACCCTTTCTGAAATATGAGTGGGAATGAGAGTGGGTTTCTGCATATTCTGCCTGGGATTTTCCACATACTATAAGTCACCTTTTCCCTCCCATGTCTGTGATCTCTCTCTCAGCTCTGTATCACCTATAAGGCTTTGCTTCTTAGATGGGACTATTAAAAAAATCAGGGAAATTGGTTCCAACCCCCTCTGCAAGTTCCTCTCTAATTCCTGTTAATTGTAATAATGTGTAACCTGGATGTGGTTTGTTTTACTGAAAGCAAAGTTGAGCAGATTCTGCATGGATATATGATATCTGCTACATCCACAAGCAGACTGCTTCAACTACTTCATGGCTACATTCATTTTTCATTTCCATAACTTTAGGATACAGCTCAGAGGGTGAGCCACTACAGGAGCTGGAGTTCAGCTTGGCTCCAGCTCCTTTTCTGTGTGGCCTGTGAGGCTGCAGTGGCACCTCTAAGCACAAAGGAGCAGGTCAGGTGCTTGTGGAATGGAAGTGTCCCTGTGGAGGCACCAGCTGTGGGTTTCTCTGGGTCTGGATTGAAGGCAGTGAGATGGTAGTTCATGTTTGGACTCAAGTGTTTATTATTTCTTATCAGTAACACAGTCTCACTACTGTGAGTTTGGCACCTTTTCATTAGAAGGCACAAATTGGCCAACAATATCTTGTTGCAAGGTCTTTTAAGACTGAACTATCCAATGAAGAACTGACACCTGGATTATTTTCCCTTTTAACCCAATAACTGATCCCAAAGAGCTGCAATGGGGACTTTTCTGCCCAATTACAAAATGCCACCCAAACCCATGGAGAAGAAGGAAGAAGAAGCATGAAGAAGAAACCCAGGACCACACCCTGTGCCCTCCATCTTGCTGCCATCCACAACATACTAAAAATCCCAAACCCTAAATTTCTCACCAAGTGATACACCTACACTGCTCTCTATAATTTATTTCACACTTTTGTGGATTCTAGTTTTTCTTGAAGTCTAGGAAGCTTTCTCCAGGAGTGAGGGTCAAAGTCAGTGCCCTCCTGGGGGTCAGGGCACCCCAGAGTAGACACAGAAATATTCCCAGTGCCCTGGGTTTCCACATGTCCCCAGCCCCATGAACCCAGCCATGGGCACAGCTTCAACCTGCACCTTTTGGCTGTCTTCTCCAAAGCAGAATTTACAATCTGGTTTTGACAGCCTGAGACAGCTTTTGGGAGAGACTGAGAATGAGAGAATATAGATAGCTGTGCCTGACTTTAACCTCAAAAAGCAGTCTGGAATCACAATGGAGGGAAAGATGACCCTTCAGGTTATGATATGTGTTATCTAAAAGATGTGGGAGTTGCTGAAAAAATAGTGAAAAAATAGTGACTGAAAAAACAGTTAAGAATGAGCTGTGCTGAGATGCAGACAAAGCACTGTAATTCTCTAAAGTTACTGAAGATGACTTCCCCTTCATTTCTTGTATTTTTTTTGAAAACCAGGGGCCAGAGGAGACACACCCAAGCTGGCTTCCCCACAGGCAGAAAAAGTAGGAGCAGGAGGTCAGCAGTCCCTGAGTGATGGCTGAAAGCCTGAGTTGTGGCCAGGGTTCACCACTACTTGTGGCACAGAGTTTGAGTGTACATTTACAGGGACTGGCCCCAGTCTCAGCAGGTAAACTTACTTATTTTATTTTTTTTAAGTCATATTTGGAATATAATACACTAATTATACATCTTCTCTTGAAATTAATTTCAGTAGCACTCAGACCTTTAATCATGATCTGTAAGATTTACTGGACCATGAAATTCTTTCTACTTACTGAGCTGTGTCAGGCTGTGTTTATTTTATATTTCCCAAGAGAGGCTATAGTGGGATATATCTCCTTCTGTAGGAGCAGACAATTTGTCCACTGCTAATTCCAGTTTCTACAGTCCAACAGCTATGACCACATAAGTCAAATAGCTTCAAAAAGAAATTAACTATTAAAATACAGTTTGTGTTGTGTCATAAAGATGTTATACAGATTATGGGTTAGGATCTTGGTTCTTTTTTCCACATAATATGTTTCATATTTCTATAATTCTTATTCTTGCCATGACCTAGCTTCGTGCATGAACCAGTCTATATATGAGTAATAAAACATATCAATGTGTCTATAAAATAAGCAAAATATCCTTAAAATATTTTATTCCTCTCTAAGCAAAATCACATGTATCTAAATAAATATCCTCCATGTAATAGAGATTGAATCAGAAAATTTAATAGCAATATATTTGGACACCATACTGCTATTAAATGTATACAGCCAGGTTATTCAAAGTTCTTACCAACCCACTTTGTATTCAAAATTCATCATTCTTCATGCAACTTTATATTTTATGAGTAACAATTTTAAGTCCCAAATTTCCTCCAAAACTGAAGTTATCTTAGATATTCACTCCAAGTTCTTGTTTTATCTACTCACATTCGTGTGTCTTCCTCTAAAGTGAGTTGGAATAAACAGATTTTTTCAAACAGAAAGATGAAGTTGATGCAAGACATTCGACTGGTTCCTAGAATTTGCAGAGCCCAACTTTTTCAAGAACCCAGCAAGGCTTAAGAGTAAAGAAACAATGCTGTGTGTTCAACAAAACTTAAAGTCAAACATTTAACTATGGATTAGTGAAAAAAGTTTACAAGCAAAGAAAGGTACCTATAAAGGAACTTTCACCTCAATTTCGCAGTACATTTTTTGTACTCTTGCCTGTGAGAAGCCATCAGAGAAAGAAAGACTCAGGTTACACAGTGTGACCTCTTTCTAGGTTATATTCTCAGCTTTAAAACTCTTTCCATTACCCTGAATTATTCAAATATCTTTGAGTTCAAAAACTAAATCACAAATGTAAAGGACTCTGCAGTTGCCCAACTGTTTTACAGCCTAATCTGCAGTTCCTGTCCTCCCTATTCTACTTATTCTGCTGGATAAATATAATATTCAAGCTATTGCCAGCATTATGAATTGTTTGGGTGTCTCCAGAGTTTAAGCCCAAACTTTTTCCTCTCTGCACATTCTCTTCCTGTAGTTATCACCATATCCTTCAGAACATGAAATATGATTCCAGTCACATGCACACATGGTGGAGTTCAGCATCTTCAGTGCATTATCAGTTTCCTGCAATAGCTTCACATGACAATACATGATGCATTTTCTTCAGTCCAATTTCCAAATATGCACTGAAATTTTTAGGGGTCTGTTGTCAGACTCAGTGAAGTGAATTAGCTGAGCTATTTGTTCTGAGCTATTTGTTACTCAAACACTTAAGTTGTTTTTCCCCAACTGTTTGTTGCAAAGACTTTTTCAGAGTCCTCCTGAATTGTTTGACTGAAATGAAATTATTTTTCCTCTAGATCACACGAAATAGATAGAAGATGTGATACATTACAACACCTTGGAAAATAAATTGAATTTCATTTCTTTCACCCCCTATTTGTCCTTGTAATCTCATCACAGCCAACCATAATAGTAAAATTTTATTTCATGGGAAATTAAACATGATCTGTTTTACGCAAAGAACAATCTGGGCAGGAGAACTTGCAGGCATTACCTGAATTCTGGAGTGGCTGAGTTTCTCTGATGATTCAAGTAGAAGTATGGAACTAATATTTTGAATGTCCAATGGATTAAAGTGCTTGTTTCACTGACATCTAAAACTGTGAAAGTCAGATCAGATGCTTTAAAGTGATCCCCAAAATCTGTTGTAAAATTAGAAAGAATAAGCAAACAGTGAAGGAAAGACCTAAATAAAGCCATCACAGACATTTAAAAAATAAACTATGAGGGTTTTTTTTCCTTAGGTTTATAGAATTTCTGAAATTATCTTGCTAATATTCACCATTTTGTGTCTTAATATCTGATATACACTGAATGACAGTTGGCAGTAATTGTATAGTACATCACAACAACTCATTTAATCACTAAGGGGAAAGTGCCAATAAACACAAGTGAGAAATCTGCTAGCAACACATTATTGTAATTCATGTGTTTATAACCTTGTGCAGCCTAAGAAATCAGTTCATGCCTTCTATCATGAATATTATCTTCTAATATTGTTGCATAAGACAGATCATATATGATGGTGAATCCACACTTCAGAATGAAAACAATAACTACCACTTCTCCCTCAGACTCTTGCTTCAGAGCTTGTAGGGCATCCTAAAAAGATTTCCAAAAATTTTTAAAAATTTGTCAAAAAGTAGGGGAATATAACAGCACTATTTGTGTATTTAAAATTTAACAATGTCATCAAGATCAGGCTGCAGTCTACTGAAAACATGAACCATCAGATGCTCAGCAACTCACCTTCTAATTGGTTTACATTCAGCTGGTCAATTCCTGTTATTTTAACCAACTACAAAAGGTGCTGTCCAGAAAAATGTCAACCTGTTACAAAACCCCAAAATTCTATTGTATGCCAATTTCAGTAACAGCACAGTTCCAACACCTCTAATTAGAATTTGGTCTGACAGGTTTCTAAAATTCAGCAGTACCAAAGGTAAGGCAGAGAGTTAGGAAAAGATAAGGAGAAGAGTTGAGTGAGTTGCAGGCACATACTCTACATCTCCATCTCATAATTCTGCTTCTATTTTGTCATCATTAGAGAGCATTGACCTACATGATTCACTGAATAAAAATAAAAATCCTCTGATTGTGGCTACTTCCCTGTCTTAGTGAGGTGAGCTCCTGAGCAGTCACTTTCTTAAGAAAAGATGGCAATGATGGCTGTCTTGTGCCCTCTCTCCTTTTTAACTACACCCTCATAATATCTATAAAAATGTGGCACCTCTGGAACCTGTGCTGTCAGGTTAAACATATGACAAATTTGTCAATGGTTGCAAACTGGGGAGGAGAAGGAAGAAAAGAGGTACTGGAGGTCAGCAGTGTAAATTTCCATCTCTGTTTTTCTTTAGGAGATGAACTAAGTGTATCAGGAGAGGAGTAACAAACAGATGTAGCCAAAGATGAACCAATTTATACAATAGTCCTTAATATTGGTAAAAAAGAATGTTTTATGACTGCTGAAAGATTTTCATCTGTACTGAACCTACTTTGGAAATAGAAAGGCTTTCTGTGTCTTTTCACTGTGACAGATAATAGTATCTCGAAAAAAAAATTAAATGGAGAGGAGATTTTCTATTTATTTCTGTTCTCCAGAGAGTTCAGGTAACCCTTAAAACAAAAGCCTCCACTTCCCCCCATCAAAGAAAAAAAAAGATCACCAGGCCAAAGGAAGCACATGACCCGAAACACAGAACTGCAGCTTCCATAATAGGTGAGCTTTCCCATGCTCATAATCCTGATATAAGGTGGAATTTCTCCTCCTGTATATTCTGGCTGCATTTTTGCTTTTCTTTTTAAGAGATATTTAGATGGAAAACTCCTTTGAAATTACACTCATTTCTATGCTTTGACAACTGAAAGAAGTAGCTGAAATCCAAGAATACAAGACAATCTCCAACTCAGCTTTCCAAAGAATGTTGTTAATAACCTACCCCTTATTTCACTGAAATAAAATAGGCACATATACTAAATAGCAAGCCTGAGGCCAGATTTTGCGCATCTTGGTTTAAATTCTTTTCACAACCTTATTCTGGGTTGTGGGGGAAAAAAGGAATTTTTGTTTTCCTTAAATGAGCTCATTGCAGCAACAAAACTTATAAACATTACCAACCCAATAATCCACATTAAATTCACGGTGCTATGTTCACCATCCAAAAGTTTCCACATGCCTAATAGTCAATCACTGTAATCTGAATTTTAACCCATGGCACCATTACAATAAAAAGAAGGGCTGCAAGGCCAGTAATCCTATAAGATCACTAAGATTTGAAAAGACCTCTAAGTCCAACCCTTAGCCTAACACTGCCAAATCCACCACTAAACCATACCCTAAGCACCACATCTACGTATTTCCTAAATACATTTAGGGATGATGACTCCACCACTTCCCTGGGCAGCCTGTTCCAATACCTGGAAACCCTTTCTGTGAATGAATTTTTCCTAATAATCAAACTAAAAGAAACAGAAAAAATAATTAAAATTGATTATTAAGTAATTTCAATGTGAAGAAAATATTTGGTATACATATCACAGAAAGGATATAAGTACTCATATATTATGTTCCTTCAGAAAATGAATCAACAATCACCATTTTTTCCCCTATCATTTCTTTTCTACATTAGAAAAAAAAATGATGTTTCATACATAGCAGGGGACCATTTCTATGCCTCAGGAAACATGAAAATAGGCTCACCGGTTACATCTTTGAACTCAGCATTTAAGGTAAAAAAATCACACAAAAAAAAATCTTGAACTTGGACATATATTTAAGAGGATTATTCCATAATAGAAGGAGACAGAGAATGAGGTTTACTTTTTAAGAGGTTAAAGAGAAAAGATGAAAGAGATTTACTCAGATATTCTAGACCTACATGAAATAACAAAAGGAGAGCCTGAACAATAGCACACACTAGAAAAAAACAGATTATGGTATCAGCACTGGCAACCATATTCCAAGGGCCTAAATTCCTCCCTGGTCTTTCTGGGAGTCAGCATTTTCAGTGTTTAGTACTGCTTAGCTGGCTGCAGATCTTCACACAGACCTGGCCAACAGCTGGTACCATGCCAAAATAACTCAACAACCTCAAGATGTCAAAAGGTATCATCAAAGTTTGCATGCTGTGAAGCTGCTTTTAAAATAAATAAATGAACAAACAAACAGATAATTATGCCGTGGTCTATGTTTTAATTGTATCTGTAGTTCTCTACTTTTCAGGGATATCAAGGAATGCTTGACAGCATAATGAGACAAATCCCTGTTGTCCTCCAGAGCTGGCAGAAAGACTGAGGCAATACCTCAGATAAGCTGTGACACACCCCAACACACTTTACTCTAAAATAATCTGCTTCCCCAAGAAGAATACTTTGCCAGGGATTGTAAACAAAATTTATTCAATTCTGAGTCCCAAGATCAGGGGAAAAAACTTGGTCTCATAGTTGTGCCTGTAATAATAGAAACAAAATTAGACTCTATTTGAGCTAGTGAAGATGGGGGAAAGACCAGAGGGCACAGAAAAGGCTGCAGATGGCTCTACTGCCACAAATGAGAAGCTCAGATGGCTTACCAGAAAATTAAAGTGCTACTCTAACGAGGATAGAAGAGGCAGGTTTATAATGAACTTCCTGAGTTACCTTGGAATAGGCCTTTTGAAGGAGCAGGGAACAGAGTTAATCACTTGCCTTCTTCTTGGTCTCTTTTTTTCCCCTATGCAAACTTCATATGCAAAATGCACCTGTGAAATAACAAGCCTCCTGTTAAGTAGAGTTGTGGCATATGTGCTCACAGCCCATCAGTATGCTTTTAGTGTG
Source organism: Agelaius phoeniceus (assembly GCF_051311805.1). NCBI lineage: Eukaryota > Metazoa > Chordata > Aves > Passeriformes > Icteridae > Agelaius > Agelaius phoeniceus. Next base: position 10,073,935 of record NC_135266.1, on the reverse strand, counting down.
CAAACTAATTCCAAACAGCTTTAGGCTTAAACAGGCCTCCTCTCAACTCAGGAGCAGACGAGAAATCCCTTCCCAGTCTCATTTTGCAGACTGCTAAGTAAGGTGAGCAGAACCAAACTTTCACATCTCCCTTCTTTATACACAAGGGACCACAAATCAACAATTCTTGGGGTTGCAAGCTGGGCCCCAACAGAATCATAAACACTATAGGAACAACCAAACACAGCTTTGGAGGGGGAGGAAGGGGGAGCAGGACAAATGTGACCTTCAGAAAGGTCCATCTGGGCTGAGCTGCTCCTGGTACCTCCTCCTGGCTGCTGAGATCCCCAGCCAGTGCAGCAGCAGGGCAGGCAAACTCCAGTGGACATTTCTTTATATGGTCTTTACAACACATTCCTGTCTGAAGCAAGAGGACCTATTTTATTTCATTCTCTGGGCCTCTTTTCAGCAGAGACTGCTGCTTTTGCCAAACTGATGAACTATGAAATGATTCTGCAATACCCACCAATAGGATGGAATGAGGTGCTCCAGCTTTATTTTCACATGATGGGGCTTAAATACTGAGCATAACTACTTAGAAATCAAAGGCTGATACTAACTCTCTTTACTACAATTTACCCTGCCATATGTGGAATTCCTGTATTGACATTGCCTTTTCAGGACCGAATTAGGAATTTAAATTGGATGCACTTCAAAACAGGTGAAAATTGTGTTTGTAAAGAGACAATCGTAACATAATTAGGTTGTCTGTTGAGATCCAAGTTTATTTTCCTTTTTTGTTCTAGCACTGACAAGAGAAGTAAATTACACAAAAATTTATTTTCTCTGTCTTGGAAAGGAACAAACATTAACTGGCCATAAAGTAAACTGTGTACATTACTTTACAAACATATTTAATCTTGTTAAAATAAATATGTGTTCTACTTGCAAGGCTACTTATCCTTTCAAATAATGTTCTATTTTAGAGTTAAAAATATTATGCAAGCTCTTCCTTGTCTATGTTCTTCTCATATTTTTTCAATTTTCATGTCATTAAAGATCACTACCTAAAAAAAAAATAAAAAAAACCAAAAGCACCTATGCATTTCAGTCCAAAAAACCCCAAAAACTTTGGATGAGTTTGTATGTGCTACAGATTTTCCATTCAGACGGAATGATAAAGCATTTTTCTGTTGAATAAACAGGATGCTACTGTTTTATGAGAACATAATTTAACTCTTAATGTTTTCCAGCTAATAATTGAACGAGAACATGACCCAGAGACCAGCAGTTTGTGTTGACAGAAGCAATCATGGGATAGTACCCACGTATTCTGTCAAGAGTCCCTTACAAATTATATAAGAAGGAAAAAAGAGAGAAGTCACCAAGATGTGCCTCAGGCATTTTTGCTTTGTTTCACTCTTTTAAAACTGTTGTGGTTTCATAGGTTATCTTTCACTGCTTTGAAAAGCAAGATTAGTAAAACAGCTCTTGGTAGTTTGCCCAAGCATTAGAACTGTTTCTTTGTTTTTCATGGAATTGGAAAGTCAGATGTATTGCACTTGAAGACTGAATGAAAGAAGAATACTGGAGGAGTTGGAAAAAGAAAAGGCTTCTTTAGCTGTAAAAGATACTGAGGAAAGGTCAGGAATGTATCAACCCCTGCTTCATTACTCTGTTAGCTGGCATTGTTGATGACATCAGTGGAACAGTCTCTCTTTTAATGTGAAGATGGGAAAATTTTGGTAAAACTGTCTCAAGAAATTTTAATTCTATTCAAAGGAAAGGCTGCATTAATACATTCATCTCAAAAAAAGAACTCTCATTGCTAAGGTTACTGTTGTGTGTTAGAGGGAAAAAGCTGGAAGTGAGATCTGGAAGCTCAGACTTTGCCTTATTAAGCATTTGGAAACAGCTGTAGACTGTGGTGCCATGTCTGTGCAGGCAAATTTGGTATGAAATTTGGGTTGTACCCATAGCTGAAAAGACTGGCAGGTAAGAATTCATCTCACAGTTGGTTCAGTTCTGTCAGTTTGGTTGTACTATCAACCTACTTGCAGAAATTTTGCATTGGATTTTCTAGAAGAGCAAAATTATCCAAATTATGAAATACACCAAACAACACCACACAATGTGTGGTACAGACACAAACATTCAATTCCACTGTTTATATTGTACTTGATTACTCCAATTCTATTTCTTTTGTAACACTACTACATGGTTACTCTGGTTAGACTTTAGTTCAGGATTCAGTAGAGCTGGCCCTAGTCTGTCTCTCTGAAAGAACATCCAGCAGCCCCATTTCTGGAGACTTTTCCACTGAAGCATGAAGGATACCTATTTTAGGACTATTTAGGTGAAAGCATTTCCACATAAAAGTGGGGTTTTTGAGGGGTGGGTGGGTAAAGCTTTGCAAAAGCAGAACACATTTTTATTAGGAACTCACATTCTAGCATTATTCATTACTATCACTTCAAATACCAGCAAAACAATCAGACAGCTATGATGTGATTGTATAATATTGATAAATCCTGATATTTTTTCTCCTTTTCCCCCACTCATCCTTCTTCCCCCAGAAAATTACCATAGGTCAGGATAACAGTTGCTTAGTACAGGCATACATTGTACTACAGTTCTCATTATTTGCAACTACAATACTTGATTTGAAGATCATTAAAACAGTTCTTGTCCTGTGAGCACACACACAAAACCACAAAGTCGGCAATTACGTTTTACATCATATATCTGAAAATACACTTTAAATAAAAATATATTTAACCTGGCAAATACTGTGGTCAAGGAGGGGTTGTCATGGAGTGCAACTGCACAACAGTTTCAGGCAACTGGAAACTACTTGGCAGTAGCCTCACACGTATACAATAAACATATAAGGGTAAATTTAGTGGAACAGTACAGCTTCAGCAGCATCTCAAGAATTCCAGTGAAAAGCACAGTTTGGAAATCCCTTGAGCTGCTTGGATAAAGTGAAAGAGTTGCAGTGCAGTGTTTCTGGCACCATTCTGCATGAACTCACGCATTCACAGTGCTCTGTGAACAGGATCAGCATCACACACAATGGGTGTCTCACAAAAGATGCAGTGCCAGTGTCCTTAAGCCTTTGGGTCTCTGCCTTGTGCTCCTTCCCTGATGCCCTTTGCATTTAAGGCAGAAGTGAAAGGTTAAAGCCATGGAAACAGGAGGTGATGCATTTGTAGAGCCTTCACAGCAAGAGCTGAGCAGCTAATCCAGGTAATCCACCAATGGGAGTCCTTAGGTGCATTTGCAGCTCTGTATTTAATACTATAATCAAGTCACCAAGTTGTTGTAACAGAATTATAAGCTGGTGTAATAAAAAATATCACTTGAGTTCTGTGGAGCATATTCAGTTAAGGTGATCCTACGTCTGTTTTACTTGGTTTATAAATGAGTCTATTCATAACCTATATGAATAGCAAGAAGCAATTGTTAATAATGTAGGTTAATTGGATCCTACTTTTAGCCAAATAGCCTTTTCAAAAATTGCAGTTAACCCTCTGTCTCCAAAAAGTGTGACATGTCAGCACTATTCAGTTAGTTCAGAGAAATAAGTAATCAAGTTACTGAATTTCTTCAAAGGATCTAAAATGTTCGTAATTTAAATTAAGGTTGATGAATAAAATTGGAAATGTTGAGAAAATTAATTTCTTACACAAAGAATAAATGACAGTGAGCCAGAATAATCTGCTGGATTTCTGCATAGATTTAAATGAAAATATATTTAAATGAAAATTTCAATGAAATTTCTGTGAAAAATTAGATGAGATTAAAATTACATGCAATGTGAATACAAACAGATTGAAGGGCAAACTCAGAACAATTTACTTGCAATGGTAATCTCTCATAACATTTTACATTCTCACATTTGCCAACCTTCAACTTTCATGTCTTTTGCGATGAACTTTGCAGAATATAGCAGCTGTGTGCTCATAAATAATTACTAGGGAGAAAAGAGCAAAGTAATCTGAGTCTTTATGCAGTTCATCTATTTCTTCTTTAGGCATTAGTTCACCATGGAGAAGTGGAAAATAAAAACCTGTTTAAAAAATGATAAATCAATATTATGTACACCTTGACTTCTTGAGGAAATGCAGCATGCAGCTGACTTGACTCAAGATGAAGGGATGATATTAAAAATCTTCAGTAGCCATGGGTCCAGTAAAAGCTGATCAACCCACAGAGTGACCCAGGGATAGGCAGCACCAGTGCAAAATCAAGCTATAAATTGTTTCTTAAAATGTAACTATGTTCAGTGCTGTCCTCTCCAGCTAGGAAAAGAAAAAAAGAGAAAAAAAGGAGCAAATGTGCCAATGGTTCAGTTGTGGTTTTATATAATTCCAGACAGATTCTTACTGGCAGGATTTTATTCTAAGGTGTAACCAACTGGGAGAGCTGCAGGATGCCCCAAAACACAGCCAAAATGATATTTACTGATGTAAAAAAAAATAAAAAATTAAAATCTGTCCCTCCTGTGCAATTGAAGATATGTCCTAGAATCTTTACTAATTATAAAGACTGACTTTGACACAGGAATTGGTTCAGAAGGACATAGGAAATTCTAGCAAAACATCTGCATTTAACCTTACATCTAAAATAACAGAGTGTGTGAAACGTAAATGTGAACTTCAAATTTGACTCTCAGTGTGGTGGCTCCCAAAAAATACATCATCACAAGCAACCAGGCTTTTATCCTCATACCAACATGGAAACAAATTCAGTACCAAGATTAGGACTCAGCAGGTTCCAAAGAGGTTTTTTTGGCTGAAATTTTCAGATATATTTCTTTCTCTTACAATAAAGGGAAGCTAAAGATAATTTTATTTTTCTCTAATTTATATATACATTGATTAGTGAAACAAAAACACAGCAACACAAATGATATCCACATGATTAGCTGAATGAGATTGTTCATTTGATGAGCACAAATCAATATAGGGGGCAGGGAGCAAATGTTAATTCTGCTTTTTCTATGCTTGTCTGAACCTGCTCCACATTGTTATAATAGAGTGTTAAAACATTCTGAGAGTTAAGGCTATACATTTCCCTTAAGGCAGTTTGAAGCTGACCCACTTCTGGGATAAGGAAATTCAGGTCTATTTTGTTGCAAGATTTTCTTAATCCATATCTACATCTTGAGACATAATGCCCAGTGCTCCATCCCCTCCTTTATCTGCTTTTGGTGTTTAGACCAAATTCCACGGTGCAAAGCTAGGACTTTCTCCCAGTTTTCTTTCTGGAAATGCCAATTCTTTTGGCTTCACAGAAGCATTCATTGAATGGCCGTTTTTGATACGTCTTTTAGACTTATTTATAAAAAATCTGGGCTACCATACCATCTTTATTCCCCATGGACTGTTTTTAGCTCCTTTGCTGCAGTTCTTGTGTCCAGGGTAACAACTGCCCAGGCAAAAACTGGTGAAGGTCAACAGTTGAGGCAGTAAGTGTTAAAAACCCCCCAAAAAATGGAAAAATACCAAAAACCCCCACAAGACCACCATACCCACATACAAACAGAACCAGTATTAGGCTCTCTCAAAAGAAGCAAGAGCAATTATCTGTCCTGACTAATTAGTAAGTTCATTGTGTAATGCTCAGGAAAAGAGGAATGCAGTTGTTTCCCAGAAGGAGGATCTCTCTGAAGCCCTATTCCTTGACCATTTAAATAGCACATTAGAGAGAGAAACAGAATTTCCTTATCTTGCAATTTAATTAGGTGAATGTTTAAGAAAAACTAGTTATTTGGCAGACCCTCGATTTGCAGTCCTCTGATATAAGTGCATAACTGCCAGACAGCTTCCTAATTACATCCTATCTACTCTTCAATCTATTTCATGTCCAAAAGAGAGAGGTGAATATGTAATTCCTTCAGAGCTGTTATCCTCCATTCTTTCTATTTCTTCTGTAAGCTTGCTGGAGTAGAAATGCTAAATAAAGCAGTTCAGCACAGCAAACCAGAGTAGACTATTCTGCTTCCATCCTTTAAATTTTTTGTTCTTTTCTAGGCACCTTATGTCACTTTTGACAGTGGTTCTTACTATTGTGCTTGAACAACCAAGGAGGACTCCTGCTCTGCTGCAAAAAAGAAGTGTTAATAAGTCTACCTCTGTAATATTTTTAGTGTTGGTCACTGGAAACCTGACAGAGTAATTGGAGCTGGGAGTGACATTTTTACAATGAAAAAAGTCAAATGCTACAAACACTAAGTGATTTCTTCCAGGCTTTGGTTTTACTCTGAAATATGCAAGATAATTTTTTCCTAACTATAGTATTTTAAAGCCAGAAATGAATCATAATATCCATAATGTGCAGACACACACTGTAATTTAACTGGTCTTTAGTACAATGAATCTCTAGTGTGAAATTTTCCTTGCTAATGATCAGCATAAGATATGGCTCTTAATGTAATTATGAATCCAAGCCTTGCCATCTATAGGCAACTGAGTAACAAGACTCATTATACAGATATCATTAGAGTTCTCATTTCATTCACTCAGACCTATGGGGAAAAAGCAACCATTATTATAAGCGATTCACTTTTTCTACCACCAAAAGGGACCCCAGCACACATTGAATCACATATTATAGGCTCTACATTCTCCTGGGGAAGTAAATAAACTGTTCCAGCATTGGCAGTTTCTCTTTTAAATGGGTTTTCATTTTGAATAACATTAAAGAAAAACAAGGCAGTCTAGATAAGGAAAGAACCTTTCCTGATGCCAGAAGCAAGCAAGCCTTTCAGTCCCTTTGGGGAGATTCCTCCCTTTGAGGTGCCAGGCTATCTCCCCATCAGTTACCTCAGGACTTCACAAACAGGACCCTTTCCCAGCCCTGGGATGTTTCACCATGGCCTGGGAGCTGGCTCCATCCCACACAGTTTTACAAAGAAAACTTGAGTAGCTGCTTTCCAGAGCCTCCAAGGTCCCCTGAGATGCTGTGGGATGATTCCCCACCTCACCTGACCTAGTAGCCTGCTGGGAAAGGCGTTAAATCCTTCCCATCAGCAGGAACGCAGCCCTTCCTTGGGGTGAGCCCTGGGCTGATAAAAGTCTGTGAAGGCCTAGAACGGAAGCATCAGCTACTGATTGTCACATAATCCCATTTTCAGCAGTAGAAAGTCTGTCCAAAAAGTGGGCCTTCTCTAAAAGATTTCAGAAATTCACTCTACAGAAAGCACCCCTTCCATGCTGAGTGGAAAGCAGGTGTTTTTCCCATTGGAAGGAGCTTGGAAGGGGTGATGTGTTTCCTGTCCACACCCTCTTCCCAGAGAGCCACTGCCAGTCCCAGAGCAGGAGTTTCTGCACAGGTCAGACAGGTTTAAGAGTCAGCAGCTCTACAAGATGGGCAGTGTGGGCGTATGTGGAAATCAAAGGGAGTGTACTGGGAAAATAAACACTGTCTTGTCTGCTCAACCTTGCTCTATACCATGTGTCAAGACTACAGTTTAAAAAACCAAAAACCTAAAATATGTGTATATAATACAGAAACACCAGAAATATTTTGCCTATCCCAAGAGACTGAAGCGTGTTTGTTAGTAGTTCTGCCTGAAAATCCCTGTGTGACAGAGGCCAGTCTTATGATAGCATTTCATCACCCCTATGATGACATTTCATTACACCAAACAGCACTTCTAGAAAAGAAAAAAAAGAAGTTATTTCCTTACTTTTTTTTTTAACCTTCTTAACCATACTTTTACACCTCCTAAGAGGACAACTGACCTGCTTAGCAGCTAATACCTCATACTGGGGACCTTCCCTACAACACTTTTAATAAGATTCACCTGAAAGTGAGAGTAGCTTCCTCTAACAGAGAGGGTATTAGAAAACTCTGCTTGAGAGACTGTGCAGAGGGAGTTTTGGATTAAGGCTTCTTTAACATGTAACAACTAAAAGAAGAATGTTATTAAAAAGGAGCCAGAAGCTGGATGGATAGGTTCTTACCTATTAACATTCTTATCCCAAAGTAAAATTGATCTTAAAGATTAACTCCAAAGATCTGGTGGTTGCTTTTTTGGGGGGGAGTTGTTTTTTGTTGATTTTGGGGGTGGGCGTTTTCCCCATCAGAACACTGAGATTGGTATTTTGCATATTATTTTTCTTAAGAACAGCTGGACTGAGAAAGTCACTCACTGCTGACTCAATAGAGCAGTCCTCATTGCCCTACTGTTCAGATGGAAAATCTGTGTTGCCTGTTTTTGGGGGTTTTTTTCAGTTTTCACAGCAGATAAAATTTGAAATCCAACATTTCTCAATCAGAAGCTGAGTAAATACAGAAGGTTCTTCAGATGACTTTTAGCCAACTAAATGTCAGATAACTCTGGTGGATGATTGCTTAATCTTTTCTGTAAAATCTCAAGTGATGTAGACTCTGTCACCTTGTCACCTGTTTATCCTCACCCTTATAGTCAGCATATTTTTTTCTTTTGTCACCTAATCTACATCTTCTTTGCTAGAAATTAATCTTGTTAGTTCCTGTCCTATCCTTTGGAAGAGTCTATTGCCTTTGAACTCGTAACAACCATGGCTTTATATAATTGAAGATTATTATTACAGTTTTCTTTGTGCATTGTCCTCTAAATTAACAACTCCAGGTCTTTCTATCTTTCTTTAAACTTTTTTCCAGGACCTCTGATCCATTTTTTTGTCTGTTCAAAATTCTTTAAAAGGTCACAAATAACTCAAACATAATACTTCAGCTGCAGCCTTATTAAAATGGAAATACTTTGCACTTTACACACTCTACAGACAGTAAGGTTTGGGTTTTTGCAAGCAACATGACTTTGTTGATTACTACTCAGTCTGTGATTCACCTTATTCATTCCATCTCTTCTTGTATTTAAAGATCTTTCACTTTGTACATGTTCTTAATTAAATGTTTTTGTATTGTTTACAGACAGTTTATGCAGTTCATGACTATACCTCATGTATAGAAAAATTGCCTGGAAAGTGAACATTCCACCCTGTGGCTGGAAAGGAGAGTGCTTGCCAAGTGACCTGTCTAAAACCTCACAAACTCAAGCTGCTGGGGATAGGATATTTAATTTAATAGAATATTGTTATCTCTGGGTGACTTCTACATTGAGTCAAGTTTGCAAAACAGAAGGAACCATTGGTGCACTGAAGTGACCAAAATTGATACAGTACTCTGTTAAACTAAGGGAAGAATGCTGTAAGCATTAACACCACCAACATATGAGTCTTCATATTCAAAACATTCATCTGGCCTCCCATATATAAATTTACTAAGGATAAAGGGATTTTACCCCAGTACCATGAGGCTAAGTAAAGAAATAAACAGACAAAGAAATAAAATTTATCATTTTATTTTATTTCAGCAGCTAGCTGCATATAATCTGCTTCCTTTCCACCAGTACTTGAAAGAGTAAATGTAGATCTTTTAAAAAGTGGTGAATTTAAAATAAATTGCATGCTTCCATAAAGAATGCTCTGGCACTATGCTTTACAGTAAATGAGATGAGGTGACTGAAAGCTAGTATCACAGACAGAAGGCAGCATCTTGCAATGTGTTAAATAAAAATATTCTGGGTCTACTGACTCAGGCATACTGAGTTCCTGCAGAAGATGCCTCATGCTATAGTGAAGCACCCAGGATTTGCAAGACAGTGTTGGGATTTGAACACATCTGAAAGCAAAGGGCACAGTCGGTGTTACAGAGCTGATAAATAATGATGGTCTGTGGTGTGTACACCCCAAACTTGAGCCTGCCTCTGGGGTTTTGGCATGTGAAATGAATGGTTTCAATGAACACTTCCATCAGTAGGAAACGAGGATACAAGATATCCAACAGAATTAGAATCATGTCATCACAAGGGTAATTTTCCGAGGGCTGAGAAAATATTCTAGGAATATTTCTATTGAAACTTATATCAATTTATCAAAATAAACAAAAAGTAAGCACTGTTATTTATTTTAAAGTGTTTTCTCAAAGAACCTTCAACCAGGGCCTTATTTGGTTTGCTTCCAGGTATGGCCCATCCACAGCTTCTCTGGGCAAACTGTCCAGTGCCTCACCGCCCTCACAGTGAAGAACTTCTTCCTAATATGTAATCTGAAATGAAACTGCTAATAATTCCTTGCTGGTGACACATTTTTCATGTTAAATTCATCATTTAGCAACACTATGGCTGTGTAAGCTGTAGTGAAACTGTTAATAATCTGCCTACTTAAAGAGTAAGCACCACACCCCTTTAATACATTTTAAGAAATGTAAAGACTACAAAATATCTTGAGAGAAAGCTCTGAAATTGCTAATAAGTCTTTCGAGCAGTGAAGTGACCTCCTAAATTCAGAAGTTTTCCAAGACAATCTGGATTAAACAATTATAGATTGACTTTGTCAGTTGGATGTCTGCCTTGAATATATACAACCAAAATTAGCCATTTTGTTAGTCGTGTTTGAACTGTTTTAGGAGTAGCCAGGAGAATCCCTGAGACAGAAAATAATTAATGTAAATAATGCATGGGAAACATTTACACCGATGCCTTCCATTGAAGATATGTGATTAGCATTTCACTCCTCAGTTGGCAGTTTTAGGTCACTGGCCTAGTCTAGCATGAATAAAATCAGCAAATGAAAAATGACAATCATGAAGCAAAATTTAAAGAAAGATGATTTGGAAAAGGAACTTTTGCTACATCAAGTAAAGAAGATTAAATTTAATACCTCATTTAATGTCACCATTAATCTGTCATTGCACTGGGTCAATATATACAGAGGCAAATGGAGACAAAGACGACACCAAGGGCAATAGGACTTATGTGCATTCCCTTCATTTAGAAAGTTTGACTTGGTAAAGATTAAACAGACAAAAAAAGATTATTCCTGCCCTTTGTGGTGCCCTTGAGCTCTGGAGTCCTCCCAAAATAACTGAGTAATCACAGGTTATGACATCAGGCTCAGAAGCAAAACTCTTGGAGAAGCATCACCTTAGCACAGAGAAACCCTCTTGCCAGTGGTTTCCAGGTTCTGTCAGAACTGAGGAAATGGAGCAGCCCTCCAGGTGATATATTAAGCCAAAAACCAGAAATGGCTTCTCATTATCAATGACTTGACATGCTCTTAGTTTGTACTGTGACTTAACTCCCTGTAAGTCCAGGTGTTCCATCTATAGATAGATATAAACACACACATACATTTGTGTATACACACAAATATCCCCACTTATGAATAAAATTTAACAAGCACATCTGCCCACTCAGATTCAGGCACATCTTTAGATCACAATGTCCTAAGTGTGTGCATAAAAACGATTTCTAGAACAGGTCCATGCTGTGCCATCCAACCCAAACGATTCAGTGATTCTGATTCTATGCTACCTTAGCCTGTAGGTGTTGCTTAGTAGCTTCCAGTGTTAATAATAGTAGAAATTATTATTAATAATAATAATTTATTATTAATAGTATGTAGTAATTATTATTAATAATAATTGTAGTAATTATTTATAGTAAACACAAATCTTTTCCTATATCTTAGAATAGTGTACATTAATATCATTAGTTCCTGAAAATGCAAACTTGGGTCTTATTTTCCATTACTTTTCATAGGGAATAGCTATTTGAAGTTATATTTAGATGTTTGATCACAAGTATAAATGACTACTCTAGCAGCACAAAAGGTCACCATAAATACACATTTAAATGGGGTTTTTTAGGATGTGATGGTGATAATGATAAATTCTGTTTTACATAGAACTGCAAATACAGAAAGAAAAAGATTTCCTGGAATTAACTCCAATAAATGGGAAGTAATTTTGGGGAAATAATGGTAGCAAACAGTTTGTGAGAAGGAGACCTCTGTAATTTTTAATGGCTTATCACTTGAATTTTTGAGGATTTTTAAATATTGTTACATGTATTTGGTCTTGGACATCCTGACCTCTTGGACTTTGCAGAGTTAGAACAAAGTTCTCCAAAGAAACAAAAGATGCTACTTCTAAACCTTTATTGATTCATTTACCATTAAGGGTTGCTACACTGTTCTAGTATGAAAGGGTTAGGGGAATAATAAGACCCACATTCAACAGATAAAAAAATTGAAGACAAAGCTTGCCCAATGGCTCCCCATTGAAATCACAGGGCCCTGCAGAGCCAGTTGTTCAGGTTGTTCAGCATCTACACTGATGGATTTTGAACATCTCTTTGGTCTCTACAACCTCTCTGAGCAACCTGTTCCTGTTGCTGGTCACCTTCCCAGTGCTTTTCCTCCTGTTCAGAGGGAACATCCTCTGTTTCAGTTTGTACCCGCTGTGTCTTGCTCTGTTTCTTGGGCACCAGCGCACCAACTGCAGAGAGCAGAATCTTTTTTTTTTGCTACAGCAAAGAAGAACACTCAGCCTGGGTCAGGAAAAATAGACTGTGTCAGACACTGCAGTCACCTGCATCAGTGTGGCCAGAGAGCACCAGGTTCACTGTAACTGAGTTGGGACACTCTTTTCTTCTGCAATACTCTTTAAGCCAATTTTAAATGAGAATGATAAATGGCTCTTTTGAGACAGAAAAGCTACTTTTTAAGGGAAATAATACTGGATCTTTGCCATTTCTGAATATTTAAGTGGTTAGAAGGTCAACCAGATAGTCTTGAATTTTAAAACCAATCCTTAAAATTAAGTGAGAAGTTCAACAACAACAAAAAATCTATTAAAATTAACTTTTGTGTATGATATATAGTAAGCCAGAAATGTAAACAGTCATATCTTCTTAATTCAACCTTTTAAGTAAATACTTGCATTTTAGCAGATCCCATTTTATTGGCCAGAACTGAAGCCATGGGGTTGTTGGGACCTTGGGACCCTCACTGTTGATAAGCCAGGGTGAAGGGCCAATGGGATGCTGCTGGATCCACAGGTGGTGACTATCTTCTGCTTGTTATCTCTCTCTCCCACTTTCCTCTTTTTATCTCTCTACCTCATATTTTGTTGTTAAATAAAATCTGTATTTTTTACTTTGTCATGTGCCCTTGTTTGCCTTAATTTGGGCAGAGGCTGTAAGAGGCAGTCTGAAATTTCCCTCATTCGCCTCACGACCGTCTCAAAGACAGAGACCAAGACCCTGACTGGGGTTCTGGCCTGGCTGAGGTGGATTCTCACCAAGTGATTGCTTGCAGCTGTGCTTGCAGCTGTGTTTGCAGCTGTGCTTGCAGCTGTGTTTGCAGTGCTGCCATGGTACACTGCTCGAGCAGGGCCTGACAAGGAGCAGCTTGCTCTGTACACTTACACCTGCTTCACAATATCACAATAGCTCAGGAATTTTCCCACCTCTTGGCCAAACAAACTTTCTGGGATAATGTGGAAACCCGGAGCACTGGGAATATTTCTCTGTCTGTTCTCGGGTGCCCTGACCCCCAGGGGAGCACTGACTTTGACCCTCACTCATGGAGAAAGTTTCCTAGACTTCAAGATAGACTAGAATGCACAAAAGTGTGAAATAGATTATAGAGAGTAGTGTAGGTGCATCACTTGGTGAGAAATTTAGGTTTTGGGATTTTTAGTATGTTGTGGATGGAAGCAAGATGGAGGGCACAGGGTGTCATCCTGGGTTTCTTCTTCATGCTTCTCCTTCCTTCTTCTCCATGGGTTTGGGTGGCATTTTGTAATTGGGCAGAAAAGTCCACATTGCAGCTCTGTGGGATCAGTTATTGAGTTAAAAGGGAAAATAAACTAGGTGTCAGTTCTTCCTTGGATAGTTTAATCTTGAAAGACCTTGGAACAAGAGAATGTTGGCCATTTTGTGCCTTCTAATGAAAAGTTGCCGAACTCACAGTAGTGAGTCCGTGTTACTGATAAGAAATAATAAACACCTGAGTCTGAACATGAACTACTGTCTCAAGAGCCTTCAGTCCAGACCCAGAGAAACTGATGAATGGCATCCCAGAAACTGAGACCCCCACAGAAAATCCTTCATCTGCCTCAGGACCACTGCCACAGATGGAGAATTGAAGGCCCCTCCCAAGGAGTGAGACTGAGACCCCTATAACTCTGACACAGGGGCACTGGCCTGACTGAAGAGAGATGTTTGCCAAGTGCTGCCTGCAGGTGTGTTTGCTGGACCAAGACTGGTTTCCCATGGAAACCAGTCCTGAAACAATGGGTCCCGCTCACTGCTGAGACTGACTTACCCTGCTTTAGAACATGGACTGTCTGTACCTGTTTTCAATAGACTTCTTCTCCATTGCCTTTTACCTGTTCCCCCCTTGGTGGAGGACTGCAATAGACCCCTGAGTTAACCAAGACTTTGAGACTCTCCCCGACGTGACAAGACGGATTCTATTGGCTGGACCATGAGGATTTCATCCCTACATTGGTAGCTATACCCTTTTCCCCTCTTTCTCTCTCTCTCTCTCTCTGTCCTTTATCTCCTTTTCTAATCCCTCTATCGCATTTGCTGTGGACACTCAATAAAAGGTGCATTTGTTTTGATTAACACTGAAATCCCCTCTGTGTTGCTTTTTGCACTCTGAGATCAGTTAAGGAACCATCACAACCCCCATTTGTGCGAGCAGATCATGACAGAGGCCTCTCTCACTAAGGGGGTCTTAGCAGGGGTGTGAAGAACCCACATTGCAGTGCTTTTACCAACCTGCTCAGGGAACAGGCCACCCACCACGGGGGTCGGTGTTCATGGTACACCCAAGTCTGTCTCAGGCTGTGAAACAATGAAAGCTGCATCTGCAATTAAATTTTGGGACCCTGCTGAAATACATACCTTGGCTCAACTAATTCCTCCTGTGCTTAGCTGTGCCACAGTGAAAGGCTTCAGGCTCCCAGAAGGAGCCAAGCAATCCTCCTCATAAATCTTTCATCATTTTGGCCCCCAGTAGCTGAAGTTAATAATATGAGTACTAAGGGTTTTGAATTCAAGTGCTTTAACTAAAAACTCAAACAGATGCCTGTTGGCTGTCTGCATCTGAGGAGACTGGAGACTGTAACCCAGTGTTACCCAAGCAGCTGGGACACAGTCCTAGGGGCTGCAGCTATGACAAAAAAGTACCAGAGAATACATCCAGATTTGGGTTGAATCTGACAACAAGGAAACCATAGTAGAAGCTTCCTGTGGATTTAACAGCATCTTTATTCAAAGAAAATGTCTTTCCTGAAAGAAAGGTGAAATAAATTAAACACAGGATAATTTGAAGTATAATCAGCTAAATGTCAGTAGGCAACAGGTATTTAACAAGCACTGTGTGACTCTCAAGTAGCTGATTCTTTGTTCTGAAAATGGACAGAAGAGAATGAATAATCCCAGGTAAATCTGTTAAGAAGCCCAAAGAAATCTCTTGGGGAAAAAGGAAATGTAGCAACAAATTAGAAAAAAAGAGCAAAGAAGGGAACAGTCAGATGTGCTCAGTTGCTGTGAGCTGGAGTTTCTCATTCATCCCCTGTGAATTATGAAATAAGGGGAATTTTTGATAGAGGAAGTGAAAACTGTCGAACATAAATGTTGGAAGCTAGGTCCTAAATGTATTTACAGTATACTTAAAGTATTTACACAATATGTGAGGCTAATAAAGGCTATAAAGTCTTAATTTTTAGGCCTGTTTAAAACATGTAGATCTCCAACTTGCACTTGCTATGCAAGTTTATATTATTGTCAAAAAAGCAGAAATATTTCCAGTTTAATTGCCATTATTGCAAGAACTCAGTTCTCTAATTCAAATATTAAAAGTGAAGAAAAACCCCATAGCAAATGTATTATGTTTTACCTGGTGTAAAAAAAAGCCTCTAGGAGTTTAAGTCTCATTGTTGACATCTGGGCTCCAAAATGACCTGTGCCTTTGTGTGTTAGCAAATACCATCTTCTACAAAGCATGCTGCCAAAATAAGTAAGAAATGCCAGATCCTTTTAATAGTTCAGGTAAAAAAAATCTTAACTCCAAGTACCTTAATGTCCAGGAGAACCTGGACATAAGCCTTTCAATGTGACTTTCTATTGGAAATAGTAATATATTTCAAAGTTTTTCCAGCAACAGTCTACCTTTCTCCAAATCAAGACCGTGTTGTGTAAGAGAGGTTCTCTCTTAATTTTTCCATATTGAGCAGAGATTATGAAGGTGTACTCTATGCTTTGCAAAGTTCTCATTGGCCCATGTTACTTTCGCCATATTCAAAATCATAATTATTTTTCAACAACTATCTTGTGTAAAAGAAAGAAAATACAATATTAAGGATTCTCTGTGAAGTTCATAGTGGGATTTATGCATTTATAATAAGAGGCTCTGGGTCTGTCTGCACAGGCCTTTGCTGACCTACCCAAGAACCTTGTGCACTGCCCAGTGCAGCAAATCCTCTGAGAGCAGGTGCTGGGTGGAAATTTATTCTACATGCTAGAAATGGTGCAGTCTTGCCTCAGAGAAAAGATTTGAGGAAAGGTCAAGTAAACACAGTAAGGTACTTTGTAAATAGGGTTTTTCATTGTCTTTGTAAATTTTGGAGCAAAACAATGAGAATATGGCTTTGTGGTTAAGACCCCAACCAACTGCATTCTTCAAAATTCCCATTTTTAAGTATCAACAGTCTCATGTTTGACAAGATGCTGTCCAACTTACATCTCCTTTTATGTGGGGAAAGTAAATTTTTGTGGTCTTGTTCTTGGTTCAAAAGGAAAGCAAATGTAAGATTCATAATGGAACTGTCTTCGTCTCAGATGTGTCTTTTATTGAGTGGCTCTGAAAAGGGACTTGAGTGAGAGGATGGAAGGATCAGCTCATGCATGTGACCTCCTGTCTCCCACTTACATCCTGTCTGCATGACCACTAAAGTTAAAAATGCTTTATCTTCTAAACCCAAGAGGAGCTTCACAATTAAAAGCTTTTCTCTCAAGTTTTGCATTACTTTTTAATTGGATACTTTCCCTTCACCTTGTCCATCAAAGTTCTCTCTGTTTCATATTTCATCAGTCATTTGTCCATGCATTGATATCTTCATTGCTATGTTATTAACCATTAAAGAAACACAGTAACTTAGCTAAACTCCTTAGGTGAACTCCATAGGGCTGCTGTGATATAAAAATTCAGAGAAATCACAATTCTTGCATATTCTGCCTTTTAGACAACACCAGATTTACACTGCTGATCAAATGATATACTATATTCAGCAAAATTAGTATCAAAAGAGACAGAAGCAACTTTACTTGTTCTGCTGGCCAAATAAAGCAGACAAATTTCGGTGTCAGTTTTAAACTCTCTTCTTCATGCCTGCCTGTCAGCTTGTCTCTAGCATTTTCTTCATTCTGTGAATAAAACCTCTAATTTACTCTAATATTATACTCAATAAACATCAAAGTTGCTGAGATCCAGTGCCTAAATGCATAAAGATCATTAGCATCACTCAATAAGCCTCTCTTGCTCCAGCCATGGCGTCTTGTTGGACAAAATAAATCATAGTTCAGGCACTGCGAGAGTTATGTCAGCTCATTTTTCCAGCAGAGGCCATTATTGCCCATTTACCCATATCTGTGATGTCTTTTTTGAACAGGAGTTATGTCCTCTTTTGCAGTCTTAAGGAACCACCATAAAGCCATCTGGCCTTGGACCAGCTCTTGGGCTCTGAACAGCTTTTCCTACTTCAGTGCACACGAGCAATTCCTCTCGGGCCTCAGCCTCACTCATGACATGTTTGGGAAATGTTAACTGTGTCTTGCAATTTTGTAGTAATGTTTTTTTCAATCTCTTTATTGAGATAAATACAAGTTAGGACAGAATGCTTGGGGTGTTTTTTTTGGATCTCTCGGGTCCCTATCTGCTGTTCCTGCTCATCTTTGTGCTGACAGATGGCTGCTTCTCAGCTCCTTTTCAAAGCTTCCATGTCAATATTATAGGAGCTGTATACCCTTCCTTCTCCCTCCTTCCCAGAATTCATTTTTGGGAGTTTCATCTATAACCTGTTTTCCTCTGTTAAGCCTAAGCAATTTTAATTTCTGCATTAATTAATCCTATACATATGTAATATTCCCTGGGTATTTGTGGATACTGTTTATCATAATGATTTTTGACTGTAAGTGTATCTGAACAGAGGCATCATCCTGACCTGCAAATACCACCCACATCAGTGGCCTGTGGAGTTTGCTTTTACTAAGAAAGGAGTGAATCTGAAAATTATAGTCTGTCTTCAGTCTTGACTGTTTCTGGCATTCCTTCTTTGCTCTTCAGCCTATCCTCCTGTTTTTCATAACAAACTTCCGACTTCTTTTTGCCTGTAAGAACCAGCATGTATATTTCAAAAAAAATCCATGTACATTTTTTGTTATCGTCTGACTTATCAAGGAAATAGATTCAATCCCATATTTTTCCACTCATGCCACAGGTCCTTTGAACATGCTGTTTCTTTGTTTCTGTCAAAGGCAGTGCTTTCCACTTCTGCTGAAATCCTTGCTGGATTCAAATTGCAACCATTTACCACTTATTTATGCAAAACTGATTGACATAGCAATAATTTCAATTATGTTATTCATCTCAGACTTGCTTTGTACACAGCATTTGCAATGCACTTGCAAAATATAGTTGGATTTTCTATGAGAACAATATTAGATTGCAGTGTAAAATTCCCTATCTTAAATCCTCTTTTAATGTGATTCCTGGTAATACTATTATTTCAAGGCATATATTTTAAAGTTTTGAGTCACTGTTCTTTGATTTTTTTCTTTTATCAGCATGAAATAGATAAACTGAAAACAGCAGAATTACTCAGTAACAACATAAATTCAGGAGAAGTAATAATTAGTCTTTGACTAATGGTGAGAAATAAAAAGATATCATTGAACTGTGTTCATTCTACATTCATGAAGTAACAATATTATTAGGCACAAAAATCAGCACTGTGTCTTGCAAACGTATTTTTCCCTGCACTGTGCTATTTTCTGTGTCCCTCTGTGCTATTTTCTGTGTCCATCCTTGTTCTGTGTTGTCTGGTCTAGCATTACCTCTGCATGTTCACCTCTACCCCCTCCTCACCTCACTTCCATGGAGATGTTAAGGGTTTGGATGAATTCTGAACTTTAAATCT
The DNA here is from genome assembly GCF_051311805.1 of Agelaius phoeniceus. Classification (NCBI taxonomy): domain Eukaryota; kingdom Metazoa; phylum Chordata; class Aves; order Passeriformes; family Icteridae; genus Agelaius; species Agelaius phoeniceus. The sequence continues at coordinate 10,054,909 of NC_135266.1, read as the reverse complement.
CCCAACAGATCAGACTGGATGAATCATGAAGGTACAAAGACACACACACTGAAAAATATCCTGAGAAATGCTTAGGAAAACAAACATCATAAATCAATATTAAACACAGACATATTTGACAAACTGTAAATATAGGAAATATTTGTGCTTCATTTCTAGAGCACTGGTTCCATTAACATAGATATTGAACTTAAAAAAAACAGATTCTGAAAACAACCTGCAGCAATGCTACCAAAAATCAAGTAGTACAGTTACATGTGCACACTGAGATAACAGTTTAAAAAAACCCCAAAACCTTAATAATTTTTTTCTTATGGAAGAGATTGTCATTGTTTATTTTCTTTTCAAAATTGACTCCTACATGAGAGACATGATTTTAAATGCTTTTATCAGGCCTTCTGAATTAATAGAAATGTGTACTACCTAACATAATTAGTATTTTTCTCTTATCTGCTTTGCCATTAATTTTTTATTATGGTGGCAAACTAAGGATTTACTGGCTGCACTGAAATTTTAGAGCATCATTAAATCATAGTGTATGTTACACAAGTTGTTTGAAACATCCAGTACAAAAAAAAAAAAAGGTTTCCTAAATCTTGAAAAAGATGGCATGTAAATTAATGTTTTGCTCCCTTTGAAGGCATAGGGTAAATATTCCTGCAAGCATAATATTGAAATGTTAGAACTCAATGCTAGCATGTGTCAAAGAACTGTACCCTGCACACTTTTCACTTTCCTTCTCATCCTGTCCAACTGCTTCTTTTCTTCCCTATGTGTTTCTTTATGATTTTCTCAAATCCAGGATTCACTTCCAATCCAAAAAAAAACCTAACCCAATAAACCCACCATATTTAAAATCAAATATGGAAGCCAAATTCAAGTTAATCCTTCTCTTTTCCAGGAGTAATTGGCTAGAAGCACCTTATGTCAGCAGGAGCACTTTTGACATTCTCCCCTATTAATTTCCAATCTCCCTGATGTAGGTCAATCATATCAGTGCTGCCCTTTAGCCAATATTAGCAGAAATGGTCTTTACTTGTGTTTCACATTTGCTGCTTTGTTGTTTGCTAATCATTTCTTCTCTCCCTGTTGTGCAGAAGTCTATTTTTTCTACCTTCATATAGATTTTTAGTCAAGGACTATGTAAGGAATGGACAGGACATAGGTTCTGAACATGGTTTAGGATTTGAAGAGTGCAAATGAAATGGATTAAGTCCGTTAGTGCTGGGCTAAATGTTAATACAAAGCACACATTTTGCACAAGTCTGGTATCATTACTGATAACATTAAGCTCTCCTTAGGGGAAAAAAGAAAGTATTCAGGGTGATGCCATGTCTCTGCAACAATCTGTTTAGGCCAACAGAAGTGAAATACTGCTGGACTTGTATTAGAGAACAAGTCCAAGCTCTCAAGGGATGGATAATTTTCACTGAGTTATAGGGAATGAAGCTTCATTCCAGAATGTGTTGTAGGAGACCTACAAAATATAGGAGACCCCATACAGTGAGCTTGCACTGTGATGAAGAAACACCATCATGCTGATAGTGATAGAAAGAAAGCAAGAGAAGTAAAAAAATAGCCAGTAATTTCTATAGGGATGGTAAGGCTAAAGAACTTTAAAAAAGTGATAGGTTTTTTCTATAAAGAAAAATCCAGAAATAAATTCTGAGTTACCAAAATTCACTGCATGGAATCTTCATCCTGAAATTTTACTAAAGGAGAATTGGAAGAAGAATTGTCTCTGAAATTTAAAAAGGGTGGGAGGCAGGAAGGGAGACAGAAAAAGACAGTCATGGAGATAGGAAGTGTGAAAGAGGAAGGGAAAAATATACAAAGAAAATTATGAAATAAAAAATTAAAAAGAACTTTAAAAAAATCTTTTAACCTCTCTGGACATTTTGGAGAGTGAGACTGCATAGCTTTTGAATATAAAATTCTGATTCATTTTTGCAGTTCTCCAGGGAAACTGTTCTGATGCTGTGGTCTTCTTACATTCAAAGGACAACTATCAAGAGAAGCTCTTTACTTTTAGTATGAGCAGACATATATTGTGTAGATCTGAGAAGTTAATTTTATATAAAACCAGCATCTGATTGTACTGCAGGAGCAATAGGTCTTTTCATGGCATTGCATTATTAACAACATAACCCATTTCCTATAACAGTAGTGACATTTTTTTTAATCTTCTAGCTAGCTAGAAAATTTTTTCAGCTATCTAGTCATCCATTTTGAGTCCCATAGATTCCATATTGGCAGTGATGAAGATTTGTCCACTGATGATTTTTTTGTTACTTAGTAGATCCCTTTTCTTCACAGATGTTTCGATTGTCTTTATTATGGGTGGTCTGACTGGGAGCTGTGTGGCCCAAGAGCTGCTGCTGCTGCTCAGCACTGCCTTCATGCTCATTTTAGTAATATTACTTCTTTACTTTTCAGCTTAGAAAGCATCCCTATTCAACTAAAGACTACAATGCCCTTGCCTTAGGAATTATGATTTCTATGGAAGGATTTAGGGTAGACATCTCTGCATTAGAGAGCCCTGAGCTGTTGTGCTGAGATGCTGATCCCTGAGAGCAGCCAGCTGCACAACTCCTGCCTCCCAGGAACTGCACTGGCTGCTCAGCAGCACTGCCTGCCTCACACACTTCATGCTACTGAACTGGTAAGGGGTGAGTAAAAGTATTGGATGAGCAAAAGTTGTGTTAGTGAAATGAGAATGGCCTGTTTTTTTTTTTTTTTCATTACTCTGAACTGACAAGTGAGGTGTTTACTGTGGCCCAGCAGTACCACTTGGCCACCCAGAATTCAATTGTCTTCCCCACAGAATCCCTGCAAAGACTGAAGTTGAAAAATAGGAAAACCAAAGACAAGAAAAATGCATTTTGCAATTAATGCTATAAGGCAATGTTAGAAATATTTCTGTGCTTGATGCAATGAAATGCTTGACCAGAATTTGCTATTGTAACCAGTCACAAGCCAAGCCAAGACTCTTGTCAGAAGCTCAAATCCATCCCTTGAAGATGTAAGAATGAAAAAAATGGTGCCATATTCCCTAAACTTCTAAGCTCTCTAGAATCCATCTGGGGTTTCTGGTAGATATGCACATTTATTTCCCTACACATCCTTCCCAAACAGGACCAAGAATGTTATGAAATTGTTCTTAACAGCATTCTTCCTGAGACCAGAGCTAAGCACTAGAAATCTCCTGTGAAAAATCTGTCTCTGAAAGCTTTCCAGCTCATTCCTCCAGATTCAAATGACTTGGATGGTCTTCACATAGTCATCTAAGCTTTCAGCTGTTTATCCAAAGCAAACAGAAATTAGGAAAATTCTGAAGTTGTCCAATGCTACTTGCATGATACAAGCACATGTGGCTAATCCTTGCCATATTTAGCAGTGCTCTGGTCAATTCCCACAAGAAATTTCATTCTTGACATGGTTTAGGAGCATTTAATCTGATCTGACAATGTTCAGTCCTCTTCCCAAGTCCTTGAATGATTTATTTTGATTTGCCTTAGTAATGTGTCCACTGGTTTTTGATTAAGACATCAGTATAGTATGTGACCTACATACTTCCTCTTCCTTTTGAATTTCAGGATCTAGTTTTCCACAGACCACTGAGAGTCCTATCTATCTTAAACAGATCAAATACTATAGTAGTAGTTCCTGGCAGTTGCTGTTAGAAGAAACATTTGGGATTTAGTGCACTGTAATGACTGGTTTTTTCAAATTACTTCAGTGACTTATACACTAAAAAATTAGATATAATCTAGCATACTAATCATCTTCAATAATACTTTCATTTGGATTTTAGCAGACTAAAGAGTTTTAAGCAAAAATAGGTATAGAATTAAAAACTGTTGATGGGTAAGATCTATGAACTAAGGATTGTTTTCATAGTCAATTTTCTGCTTTGAAATCTTTAAAGCTCATCATGTACAGTTCATGGGAAGCCTGAACCTGACCCCTGGTTCCACCCAAGTTAGCAATATTACCAATCTTGCAGTACAAGCATCCCTTTCTGATGCTAATCTCAGTAGACATAAATCCTTAATGGCAAAAGCCCAGTTGTTGAAATATGATGTATATCCTTTAATCTTTGCAGTAGAGATATAACTGAAACATCACAATCTCATGATACATTTGTAATGGAACAGAGTTCGTAATTTAATGACTACAGAATTTAACATCTTTTTAAACGATGTTTTGCAATGTGAGAGCTTGTGTTCACACTGAAATCTGCTCTTCAGTGCATGGGCAAACAGCAATTATAGTACACCAGGAATAAACATGTTGTTGTCCAACCTAATTAGAACTAAAGATGGGCAACAACTCTGTTGGCACACAAAGAATAAAAATTAACATTACCACACCTTCCAAGCCCTTTGTGGCCTTCTGTGCACTCCATAATTTAAACACACACTCATACACAGCTTTTTTGCCCTGGTGGGTATGGTGCTGATTAAAAGAGGTAAACTCAAGCCAAACACATTGAGTTTGGCTTTAACTTTCTAATGTGTTGCAGAAGGCCATAGATAATTTCTACTGAACAGGATTAAAGAGGTTAATCTGTGCCAGCAGTCAATGACAGGCTTGTAAGGAGAAAAATCCAATGATGCTAAGCCTTCAAAAAGCTCCTTATTAACTGCATTGATGACTGACTTCTCATTAAAGATTACTAATTCTGTCATTCTTGCATTTCCCCTTTGACCTGAGTAGTTAGTGAGTTTTTAGAACTTCCATGGTTTTTCCCACAAAGAGAAGAAAGCTCTCTGCAAGGCAGGCAACATCCAAGATGGTTTTCAGCTGGAGACTTGAAGAGAAGTCCTCCAAATTAACAGCACCTTCAGAACAATACCCTTGGCTCTAAACAAACCAAAGTCCCACAGAATAATTGTTTCCATGTTGGGGTTGGCAACTCAAAAAAAATAAGATATCTAAAACAACCTTAATGAAGCTGCCCAGAAGGTGAATACTCCCACATTAATTATGATCCCCTCACTGTGCCCTTAGTGACAGCTGCTACTTCTCTGTGCCAGCTTCTCTTTGTCACTGGCTGGATGTCTCAGGCCAGTTCCTCTGCTGAGGGCTGCACTGGAGGGGCAGCAAAGCCTCCTCCTCACAGGAGTCTTTGCACATATAGACAAATATCCCCATAACCTTCTGTGGCCAAGCTTACAACTCACACATTTTGCCAATTTTCATTCTCCAAAAGTATGTATTACTGAGACATGAATGGAGACACACTAGAGGAAACATGGGAATTCATGGCAGGGGGGACAAGTTCAGAATGATTTTGCATCTAAAAGAGGACTTCAATAATTCTTTTAAATGATAGAAGTGATAGAAAATGACAGAACAGACTAGCAGAGAGCAATGGGTCCCTGCAGTGGTGAGGGCTGGCCAGGCTGCTCTGCTGCAGAAACACTTCACTGACAGCTCAGCCTGGGAAGGACAGAAAAGTGGCAGTGAATGCCCTTGTTAATAGCATGTTTTGTCAGGACTGTTTTCTGAAGGCAATTATCTGAAGGCTGATCTGCATTGGCATTAGTGAATGGAAAGAAAAATATTTTCAGCTGAGACTAGAGCCAAATCTACCCTCTTCTGCCACTGCTTTGAGAGACAGCTGCCAGCCTGAGTAGCAAGAAGTGAAATATGCACCAAAAGCCAGGACAGCCTCATGCTGGAGGTCAGAGCAGCAGCACAATCAGGAATTTGTGAAGTGATGCATGGTTTTGCAAAACATTCACAAAGAGGAAAATAAATCTGATCTGCTAAATAAACTGCAGTTCTAAAATATTTTCTCAGCCCTAAAATTTACTCTGTCTGAAACAGTGCCTACAGAGAATTCACTCAAGTAGCACAAATGTGCTGGACACACCATGGGCTTGTGGAATATTTTTCAGTGTTTATGTTGGTTCAATACAAAAGTGCATAGCCTTAGAAATAGTTGATTGAACTGCATTGCCAGTGCACTTTCTAGAGACCCTTTTCCCCCATTTTATTCCAATTCTGTGCTCATTGCTATGGTATCCTAGTACCTGTGAGAATAATTATAACACTGTTCCATTGAGCACAATGTTCAGAAGTATTTCACTGAGACTTTTATTTGGTGTTTCCAGCCTCTAGCTTTCTCCACTCACTCCTTACATCAGGAGAAATTTATATCAATCTGCTATGAGCCAGCTTAGCATTTGTTCTTTCTGGATAGTATTATTTGATCTTCTCTATTTACGTTAATGAGGTTTATGCATTATTTTAGCTTAGCAGATCATGAAGAGTAAGTGGAAATGGAGGGGTTCTCTCCACTGTTTTCTTTTTAAATGTTTAGCACTTCTAAAATTAATTGATAGTCTGCACAGAATGAAATATATTCTTTAATATCTGCTCTTTTAGGTGGATCCAAACACATTGTATCTTCAACATCCTCCATATATATCCAAAAACTGCTAACAGAAAGTCTTTCTTAAGGAGCCCAGCCCATTTTTCTTGAGATAATGAAGGCATCTAATTGAATAATTACAAATCACATCGGAATAAATGGTGCAGCTCACTGAAGTATCTACTAAATTCCCTTCTGTCTGCTTTTATCAATTTCATTAAACAAAATCTCCATATGTTTATCTTGAAATATATCTTTTAATACCTAAAACAGAAACAGTGAAAGATTTTTCCAATTTCCCCACCCTAATTTTCATTAAGCACTACTTAGAGAGATGAGATTGATCAATTCTGTGATAGCAGCTTTCTTTAGAGTGATTTTGATCCAGCTGAAGGGTAACTGCCTTTCCCTTGTTTGATGATACTAAAGAACATATTATTTTCACTAAGCCTTCCCAACCTATTGTTTACCACCATACCTCCTTCTGCCCCTCTGGTTTTGAAAGCAAAAGTCCCTTTTAGAAAGTAAATTTTTAATGGTGGGGTTTTTTTGGTTGTTTTGGGGGGGGTTGTTTATTTTTTTTTTCTGGTACATTTTCTTATTTAGAGGGAACTTTAAAATGAGAAAAAATGGATCTGAGATTTCCACAGACCTTCTAAGATAATATTAATGGATACTTACTCAGTCACCATCAATGCCAGCATGTTCAGAAAAAAGGTTAAAGTAGGTGAGAAAAAAACCAATTAGTCTCTCTGCTGTAGGATGATGAAAACCCCCATGAAATAGATGAGATTATGGAAGCAGAATGAAAGTGAATCAATTAACATGTGGTAACAACACACAGGTTATTTTAAAGAGCATTTTTGAAAGATGCCAACATCACCAGTTTTCTGAAGCTGTCCACAGCACTTGGCTTACTTATATATAGCAATAGACAATGCTTTATTCCTCACTGTTAGATTTCAACTCTCCAAGGCTTCGTACTGTTTTCAAACATGCCATGATGCATCTGCTCCATGTCTCTTGCAGAGAAGCTCTGCTCCATGACAAGCAGTTAAAACAGACTTTTTTTTTAGCTGATATTTCACAGTCAACTGTATGGCCAAAGGGCAGTTCTGATCTTATCTGAACTCTTAAGCAGGCAAAAAAATGCCATTTTTTTCTTCTCACCAGAACTGTGTGGCATTCTTCCCTCTCAGCTTGCTTAAGCTCCACTCAGAGAATCACAAATTACCAAGCTCCACTGCTGCTTTCCAGTTTGAGGCACACGTTCTGTAGTTTGCCCTTCCTCTTAATGTGAGAGGTCTATCCCTGCACTCATGATGAGAAAAAAGACAATGAAACCTTGCAGTTGAATACTCAGAGCTGGGAAAATTGGAGAAAACTGGTGTTAAATTTGAAATTTGAAAACAGTCCAGTAGGTAAAATGTAAGGTTGAACCAAATAGCATCTTATAAATATTTATGGCCCTGCACAGAATGAAAAGAAAATTAAAAGGTTAACATGAAGATATTACCTCAATAAAAGCAACATGTGTCATGGAGGCCCATTTTGTTAAATTGTTTTCACGGAGTCTAAGTTCTCTTTTCTGACCCTATAATAAATATCTTTTCCTATAATTAAAAATGACCACAGGAAACAAAATACATGGAAGCAGAGAGCTCTTGTTCCCAGCAAAAGGAAACTTCTGAAGGAAAATAAATGACTTGCACAACAGGAACTTGTGGGCTTGCTAGAGACCATCATACTGACCTTAAGTTGCCTCTCTTTTCTCTCTGGCCTATGATTGCCATTCTTGTGTAATTATCAGAGATATTTTAAGTTATGGTAGACTTCTTTAAAGTTATTGCATTGATAACAGCAAAAGTGTTTTTCTGCAAGCTTTGCAAATGAATCCGGGGATAATAGCACAAAGAACTTTTCACCACAAACTCATCATTCACTTGATCTGGTCAAAAACATAATGACAGAAAAATGTTGACATCCAATTAACAATGCATCATGGCACATATATTATGAGTATCTGCTTTTAGCCCAGATCCTTTTCACAAGATGAGAAACAATCAATTTAATTGGACACCCGGCTTGCCAGCCTTGATAATCTTTAGCACATAATCTTTTATTTTGATTGCAAGCTCTTTAGGGGAGACACTGTTTGTTACTGTGCTGGAAAAATTCTGCACCATCATCCTGGTGAGTGCTGTGTCTCTCACAGAATTGAAACAACTTAACTGTGCTATACTTATAATTGGAGACAAACAAAAGAGCTGGTTTTAACAACTATCAAACTACTGCCTTTGAAGAAGCATGTGATGTGTATCTGTTATACCTAAATTATTAAATACTCATACCAAGTGCAGAGGTTCATCTTTTGATTCACACAGATTCTGAGTTTGTCCAAAACAGTTTGCTTGTCTGCTGTTATCATGTTATCCAAAGTTTTTTGGAAGCAAACAAGTCTGTCTCTAACAGAGTATGAAGAAAGAAGTAAAATTGCCAATTTCTAAGCCTTGGAGGTCTACCAGTATGTTTGTACTAATGGGAGATAATACAAAACTTTGAGCAGATTCTTACAACATTCCAGTCTGAGGGGCAGAAAATTGGTGGCTCACTGTGACTAATCCCATAAGCACTAACCAAACTGCATACATGACCAAATGCTTAATTCAACATGATTTAAATTAGTAAGTAGCAGAAATTAGAGAAACTGAAAGAAATTATCTACTGCATGCATGGGAATTTTCTCAGATAACGTTTGTTTTCCTCTCCACAGCACCATACCTTATTAACTCACCATCTGTGGTACTCTCAGGTTTGCTGGGCACAAGAGGGCCAATCAGACTAAATGGTCTAAGACTTGTTTGACCTATGCAAAGAAATTTTTCTCTAATCAGAAGATCTGATAAAGTAAAACCACATCTGATAAACATCAGATAAAGATGGCTTTGGTTTTATGGTTCTCACAATGAGCTAGAGAATGAGGGGACTGATCAGAGTTTGGGCACTGCATGAATTTGACAGTGACCAAGAGAAAAACAGAGGGGGATTAAAAAAGTGGTGACCAAATAACATTGAGCCAGGGGAAAGGAGCAACCATTTCAACATAAATTTGTGACTGCAGGAGCCTTTAATTTTGGAAAGTGAGTAACAGCTGGGTGAAGGAGGGAAGTCAAAGCAGCAGTGAGATGAGAGGGGCAGGGATACCTACTGCAAACAGAGAGGGAACATGGTTGGAGGGAGGAGAGGTTAGCTGTGCTGAAGGCACCAGAGCTGGGACTGCACAATACTTCAAAATATTTTTCTTTTTGAAATCAATCTTTTGATGATACTACCAGTAATTAAGGTCACCATACTAGGGCATTTAGTGTTTGCTGTGAGGAAAATCATCCTGAATTTGACAAATAGTATTTGTGTTTGTCTTAACTCCTCATCAAACAAGACCTAGAATTTTTACTCAGCTACAGGAATAGTTTTTCTTGCCTCTCTGAAAAATCTGGAGTGGATGCTCTCACAAGAATTCCAACATATATATGCCTTCAGAAATATCAGCAGAGACTATTTTGAAGACTCCATTTCAGTACTGGAGGTTTAACCTCAGAAAGTATAAATATGAGATAGAGGATATGATTACCAAAAAAACAAGCTCTCTATAGGTTTGCTAATTTAAATACAGTGCCACAATACATGGTTGGAACAGAGTTTTCACCACCCAGCCTAAAACATGAGTAAAGAAACCTTGTACCTGTTACAAAATACTTATTAGGTATACCTTAAATGCCATCTGTATACAGAATGCTTTTTCTAATGTAACTTTTTGTTTACTAGATTACTGTTCTGACTGGGAAGAGACAGGAGAGGAAAATGGCACCGGGGAATAAATGAAGCGTTATTCATGGAAAATAACATACAACTCAGTTTCTCTTAAGATAAGATGGAAAATTATTGAGCTGAGTGGGTGGAGGGCCTTCAACCACTGACATTTTGTGAGGGTGATTCCCTCATTTCTTTCTAACCATCTCTTCTTCTCCCAGCACCTCCATTGGCAGCAGAGTGGGCTCACAGCTCAGCAGCTCCATGGAAAGCACATAAAGCAGCTCCTCAGGAGCCCACTGGAAACAGGGGTCAGCCTGGGTTCTTCAGAGAAATATCTCTTGAAAATAAAGTGGTACCAAATGATTTGTTGGCAGTATTCATGTTAAAAGCCAACAGAATAAAAAAATTGCTTTTAAATAAAGAACAGGCTCCACACTACAGATTCAACTAGATCCTTATTCACAGCTTCAGCTTCAGTGTGTGATTTTGCACAGCACACAGAGGATCTCCAAGAGATATCTCTAGGTAGGACATGCAGGGTACATTTTTAAAGCTGGTTCTACAAAGGGAAGCACAGCTCCTGGAAGGGAACAGATTTTGCAACCACAGAAGTACTTTCTCCATCTTTAATGAAAAAGAAGACAAGAATGTAGGACAGTAGCTTTGCATTAAATACAGCTTTTAAAAATATTTCTTTCTCTGAGCAGCAATAGCAATTAAACATTACTATGGCCTCAGCTGAACTCACTGTTCATATATTCTACTTTTCAATGCATTAGGAGATTTTTTCCCCTCACTGTCTTGTCAACACAGAGCCTAATGAAGTTTTAGTCCATGACCTAGGCCCCTGGGTACAACCTGCTGATGACAGATATCATCAGCTGGGTGTGTATTTCTATCCAGCAGAGTATTTTAATAAACACAGTGTTCCAGTTTAAGAATAGTGGCAGAAAAACTGAAACTTATCCTTTGAAACACTTCATAAGCAAGATAGTTGTGAGGATGAAGAGGTGAAAAGTTGTATATTTGTATTTGTTACTAAAGAGGAATCTTCAATAGATGGTTTTACTCACTAGATTAAAATTGTGATATGAGGACATGACAAAGGAGGAGCAAAAGGATTTTTATTCACATATTAAGAACCAACTGAAAATTATTATATCCTTTGAATAGGATCAGAAGGAGTCCACAGATTCTTGGGCTGACTAAACAGTGCTGTCTAAACATCTCTGTCAGTTACCATTCCTGCAAGAATTTTCCCATTTTCCAAATAAATCCATCCCAAATATTTCAGATCTCTTTTCTAACTGTGAACTGTTGCTCTTTGATTGGGTAAAGCTTTGCTGAAGCCCTGACCTTGTCCTGCTGTGCCCTGCCCAGTGCTGGTTTTCACCCCATTCACTTACCTGGAGATCCTCTGCTTTCTCCAGCTCTCCCAGGAAATAAGTTGTAGACACCTACTCAGCACTACTTTTTATCCTATGCTTTCTGCCACCTTCTTATTATCCAATCTTTCTTCCCTCCCTCCTCTCACTCTTTTGTCTGGGATTTTTTGAACATAAAGAAAAACTTGTTGCTGCAACAAAATACTGGATGTACACAGAACAGCCGAAATGTTGGAGAGTCAATATAGCAGAATTTTGGCCAATCCAAAATCATTGCTGCAATTTTGAACTACCTGTACTGGCTTCATTGCTGTTTAGAGTCTGTGGGAGGTATTTAACAAGCAAGGGTGCTCAGACAGCTATTCCCTCCTCTTTTTCCTGTTCCTCTGAAAGTGGCTTAAATAGATTTCTCAAAACAGCACTGGTGTCAGGCACCCACTCACCATTTATCTTCCCAATTAATCACAATCATGTGCAGTTTAAAGCAGTTCCTGGTCTTTTTCCCTGAAATGAAAGAGTCATTCTTTTCATGAATATTATTGGTCATGAATCACAGTGATTTTCAGCCATGCCATCAATTACAAACACAGCTGATTGAAGTGCTGATAGAGCTGCCTCTCTTCAGTGAGACTCCTGCCATGAATTTCACTGGCCATCAATCACTGTATCATCAGAGAAGAGACTCCCCCTCACTCCCCTCCAAGGCACCAGTATTGGCTTCCTGAAGTTTCCAAGCTATTGATGTCATAAATACACATCTAATCAGTTAACCAAGTCAAATGCTGCCTCTCCCTGAGCCTACACTGCTTTCAAATCTCAGATCAGGTTGTCAGATCTTTGCATTAAAGTGGCATCATCAGGGAAATCAGCAGAGTTTCCTCTCCAGCCTTAAGATCTCATGCCAAGTCAATATGCCCCATACTTTTCATGGGGGACAGACATGGATTCACCTGTCCAAAAATGTGATTCTGTTTTCTCTCCTCAGACACAAGAAAAGTGCTGCCTCCAAGCTGTTAGTGAGTGCTTTTGGGATATACACTGCTGCACAAATGATAAGTAGTAGCCAAGATCTATCACTTTTGTTTCTCAGTGATAGCATTCATGGGAAATGAATCTTGTGCTGGACTGTGTGCAAGGAAGAGGAAGACTTGGAATTTGAATTGTTCCTAGCAAAAGAGCAAGAAAATGGATTGCCTCTGCTGCCTGTAACTTTAAACACAAAGCAGTGTGAGAGCACAGAATTCAGTAATTCTTCTGGATGTTGTGTAAGGGAAAACACAGTATAAAAAAAAAAAAAAAAGAAGAGGCTAAATTTGTTTCCTCTTTAGATGATTAAGTATCAATCTACAAGTGATGAAGGAAATCTGCACTAATGTGAACAAATTCATCAACTCTTACAGCACCCACTTGTCACCCACACAAACACATTAATCACAATGCAACAAATTTTACTTTCATAAATTGCATTGATACAGGATCAGCCTGTCACTTTCAGAACCAAGGCTACCCAACAATGTCACTGCCTACCCAGTTCATTGCTTCTGGTACCTACAGTCACTTCCATCACTTTCAGCTGTGATCTTCAGCCAGATGGGAATGATCCCTTCCCCTATTTCAGGTGCCATTGATTTTTCCAGACAGAATCAGCTATCACCATCTCTATTAAGCACCAAAGCATGACCTCTACTCTTCACCTCTGGTTTTCACTTACCAAGAATTCTTCCTTGTGACTTCCTGACATTACCATTGATTCCTTCAACTACACCAGTTCTCTAAATCATTCTTTCAATAGCTGGAAATCTGAGGCTCAGCCCTCATCCATCTAGGGTATCTAATCCTTACAGGTACCAACAGAGCTGCAAGAGACACGTGGTGCATCTTTAATGCCAGGTCTGCATGATGAGACATGGCATGAGTGGTCTGGCAAAGCCAGGCACCCTGGAGTCTGAAGGATGCTTAGAGATACACCTGCTCAAAAGCCATGCCACCAGGGCCTCCCCTTGAGGTAGACAACAATAATTACATATTTTAACAAAGCTGGAGTAGCTGGTTTATACAGGCAGCTGCAGAGCTGTCTACAGCCTGCTGTATCATCCTGCTTTTAGGGGCCTCCCTGTCAATCCCTCCTTCCCCTTGCAAAGCTCATCCAAACATGTCCACTTCTGGTTCTTAGTGTTCTACTGCTTAAACTCATCTGGTGCACAACCCCCCATACCAGCCCAATGTCTCACAAACCATATTCTAACTGCTGACCCTATCAGCCAGCAGAGCAAGTGGTCTCAGCTGAGTTAACCACGACAGTCAGCAGCTAACAAAATTCTCTCTCTCCCTGCTGCAGTAGACCCCCCAGAGCAGCAGGAGAGAGCACTGCCCTCTGTGCTAGCAGTACCTCATCCTTTTTGGTGTTAGCTGGAGAAGGGGACTGGGAAGAGATTTGACAAAAATATTTTTTGGAGCCATTTTCTTCGGCAAATGGGAGTAATCTTATGTGAACTCAAAAGATGATCAGGCAAGAAGTACAAGTCAACTGCACATGCATGTGAGAAACACTCTGTACTGACAGGACCAAAAGTGCCAATATTTCCAGTAAGCTGAGCAGAGTGAGTTATGACTGTCCATTATGAACAAAAGAACTCTGGTCAGCTAAAACATTTTCCAGTATCTAATTTAACAATTTTCCATACCTTCCAAAGTGACTGAGACAATAAATTGTTCACTTCCCCCAGAGAAGTTCATGGGAGGTACTGTAACTATATCAGAATACAGATTCAGAAATGACAATTCATATGACCTTTTCCTCCATTTGCCTTGTGAATAAAGGTCCATTAGTTTAGCAATAATGCAGATGATCACAGGCTATTGCCTTTTTTCAATTCCCCTGAAGCATTAAGCTTACTGAAAAAATATTCTGAACATTTTAATATAAGAGATATGAAAAAAAGAAATCATTATTAGTCTAGGGATAACCTAAGTCCCATACCTGAAATATTTTGCATTTTGCAAAAAAAAAAAAAAAAAGAACTCTTGACTCAGTCTCAACAGAGGGTGAATGACCTTATACTTAATTTCAAATAGATAAGGTCTGTCAAGATTAGAATAAGATTATTGAATGCCTCCTTTCTTTTTCCTTGAATTGATATAGTACATCCCACGACACAAAATCAATAGTGTCTAAAAAATGTAGACTGAACAGTCTCCAAGAAAATAAGAGCACGAGGAATTATGAATGCACCACACAGAACTCCCAGTACACGCAATTCAGAAGTGAAAGACAACGTGCTTTGGTGCAGAGGTCATCACCAGGCAGAACCCAGTGGATTTCCTTCCTCTGCTGGGGAAAGCTGCAAAATATTGGACTATGACAAGTCCAGTGAGAGCCTGGGAAGGAGAAGCACTGAGACCTCTCTTCCCACTGTTACTGCTATCACACATAGTGCCTGTTCCCTTGAGTCTCATCTGCAGTAATCCCAAAAACCAAAACTATCTCTCCACTATCCACCTGCTGCAAGGCTTTAACACGTGAAAATTAACAATAAATGGTAGACAATGGCCACTCATTTAGAAGTAAAGAACACCTTGTCCAATCTGCTTGCGTCTACACAGGAAATTTTCAATGATTACTTATAATTTATACATTTATATAAATTATGACCATACCCAGATAATCTCCTCTGTTGAAGTGCACTGGAAGGATGCACAGCTTTGAGTGTGACAGACTAAAATCCTATGTCCTGTACTTATTTTTGGTATTACCAAGTTAAATATTCCATCAGGTTCTTTCTGAAGGATGCAGATAACTGTTTTCCATGTTTGGGAACTAAAAGCTGAAATTGCTCTTCTGTTACTTTCTATTTCTTTCTTCTTTGTACAGATGTGCACTTTATTTCCTTTGCTCATCAAATGATTTTAGAAGACTATGCAATCAGAGCTGATTTAAGGTGGAGAAGGGTGATTTAAAACTTAAAAAAATGGCTGTATAATATTCAGTCTGATCACTGTTCAGAAGGTGTGCCATAACAAAATGTCCACAGTCATAAAGAAATCCTCTATCTCCAGCTAGGTCATGGGTTTTTTGGCTTTCTGATGATGCCAGACTGTGATGAAGCCCTTGCTTATTATTTATTTTTCATTTGTTATTTCTCTCCCCTATTCCCTTTGGCTTAGTTCACCTACCCAGGAAACGCTGAACCTCCAAAGACATTTCCTTGCTTCCCACTAACCAGGCTGGTCCCATGACCTGGCTTTCAGCTTTTCCAAGGTCAGAGCTTTTGGTTACACGTTTGAATCAGGAGAGGCCCTTTTGTAGGTAAGGCAGCCTGCACAACAGGCTGTGATCCTGGCCTGCAGCTCCTCACAGCACTGTCAAGTGGACAAATAATGGTGATGCCAGTCACAGCACAAAAGAGATACCCTCAAACAAAGACAAAATGCACAGAAGACTGCATTCCTTGCTGATGATTTGAATGATTTAGCAGCTGGTTTTCCTTACAGCATGAAATGGCATATAACAGATAAGAAGCTGTAGAAAAAAAAACTTCACTTATTATATGCACCACTGGGCCTTGTTGCAGGTGTACATTTTTAGGAAATTATGTCCTTAGCATTCCTATTTTTGCTAGTGTTTGTATAAAGGAGTATTGTGTTCTAATTTATTTTTAATGCACAACTTACCCCTCACTGCCAGCCATTCTCTGAATGAAATGTTGCTTCTCCATGAGTATTTCTGCATAAATATTTCATAACTGAACTAAATAAAAAATCACCTTATAACTACTTGAGGTTAAACTGCTGAAAAACTGCAAAAATTCCATTCCATTTTCCCATTTATTCACATTTAACATAACATTATATGTTATTTATTAAGGAAATCTCTTTGAGGCAAACACATAGTTTTGCTCCAGTTTCCACTAAATGACAAGAAAATAAGTTCATTTTCAACATGAATTGGAATGAAACAAATCCGTAACTGATACAGGGCACCTGTGCTATAATTTAAATTATGGAGTAATGGCTGCAGACCTATTTAAACCTGGTATTAATAAAAAGCAAACAGCTTTCTACACTGTACAGACTCTAGTCCCTGAGTTCCTTTGAAATCAGGGTGTGATAGGAAACCAAACACATACAGAATATTTTTATTTTTAATGCAAGAGAAATTACCAGCATGGAAAATTATCAAGAACACATTTTTATGATCAAATTGCATGCTGCTTCAACACTCTGGGAAAAAAAAACAACTTTGTGTATCTGTATTGGGTTTTAAACAGATATTTGAAAAGTGGGCCACTCACCATCTGAAATCTTGTTTTATCAACACAAAGGAAGAAAAAGAAAATTATGAATATGCAGAGGTGTTTAGGGAATACACCTGTGAGGACCTTATTCCTCATTTATCTTTATGATTGAGAAAGTCCAAATAAAATTATTTCCATTAAATTAATAAGAGAATAGACACTTATAAAAATGTTTCATTACAGATTGTAAACAAACTCTGGAAGCACAAGCATACAAAGTGTCATCAGTATAAAAGCACAAAAGAAACAAGAGAATTCCTGCAAATCACAACTGATGTTGAGGAAGTCTGTTGCCACTGCTGAACAAGAGCCCTTTTCTTCACCTATCATCAGAATCAAAATCTCTTAACTAATGTCTTTAATCAGTTTTGCCACAAAGAGTAAACACCCTGACAGTCTACACAGCAAAACTCCTTTTCACAAGGAATATTTACTAAAAGTCTGACTAAATCAAACTGAAATATATTTGTTTTGCTCTAAACTACAGGACGAGAGCACCACCATCTTCAGAAGCCAGGAGAATCTGGGGCCTCAGCCCTGTAGACAAGGTTAACCACTATTCATGACAAATAATTATAACAAACTAAGGGTACTTGGGCAAATTTGCAAAAGCAAAGCTTGCCAAAATTAATCCCTGCTGAAGGCCAAAACAGAAAAGAAGGACTTACGAACACTCTGGAATGGAGAGACTATCAGAGAAAATGAAATTAAAAGGAAAAAAAAATTAGGAAATTTAGTGACTACAAGAAAATGGAGCAGGATTACATCTGGTGCAGTGCAAAGGTTCAAAACAGGCCAAAACTAAGCTCCCAGATGTTGCAAAAGCAGGGGGAAAAATAAAGGAGGAAGACAAAACTTGGGGGGGAAGATATCAGGCACATGGCATGGATACTTAAAAAAAAATTGCCAAAGTCAGAAGCCATGAAAAGGCATGTGTGCCAACAAGTGCAGGGACATGGACCAAAGACTGCCAAAATTGCCCCTGCTGAAGGCCAAAACAGAAAAGAAGGACTGGGTTCAGTGAGTCTTCCCTGAAATGCTAAAGCATCTGTCAAGGGAAATAGAAAATCATGTCCTGTGTTGAGAAGGAGCTGAACTGAGTAGGTGGGCAATGAATTGCATTGCATCCTTCCAGCTAATGAGGAACACAAGCTTAAGCAGGCAGGAGAGGAGCTTTGCTCCTCAAAGAGAGAAATATCCCCCACAGGAAAACCAGTGTCGTCCCCTCAGACTGAATGGATATGAATTAATCCCTTCTCCTCATTACAGGGAGGTATATTTGCTGTGTTCCAGCCCAAGCACATTTCACCCTGAAGCTGTATTGCCTATCTACCAGTGCTAGCTTGGGCTCTGGGCAGGGAGGCCTCACTGGATTTAAACTGGACTTGACCACACTCAAAATGAAAGTGTTTACTCTACTTACTCCTTCTGATAACTGCTTTCCTTGCCAGGTGTCCTCATTCCAATTCCTGCTGCTGGTTCCTCATCTGAGGCCCTTTCCACAAGTTATTTCTGCCTCTTTATCCATCCCTGCTGCCCACTTGCTGCTTGTGCTGCTGTGCTGTGATACTGATTTTTTAAGGCACATGCAGCAATCCACAGATGCTTTTGGCATGTGAAGTCTCCTTCTTTGTCATCTTCACAAGGATGCCCAGGCCCTCCAGAAATAGTTGGATTTAATCAGTGTCCTGCCACAGCAAAAATAGGTAAAAATTTGGATGAACTTTCTCTAAAGGCACAATAGTTCTGTGTGAAATGCAAAATGGAATTTCTTTAGGTTAGTTGTCGCCATGATATTTTCTGAAAAATCCCTTTACCAGGATTTTCCTCCTGAGAAGCTGAGAAGCCTCAGAGGAAAAGAAAAAAAATGATTATCTGCTGCTGTGGAATGCAACAGGTGCACCTTTGATTGGTCCATGTTGGTTGTTTCTAATCAATGGCCAATCACAGCCAGCTGGCTCAGACTCTCTGAGAGTCACAAGCTTTTGTTATCATTCCTTTCTATTCCTTCTAGCTTTCGAATGAAATCCTTTCTTTTAGTATAGTTTTACTATATAATTTTAATATAATATATATATCATAAAATAATAAATCAGCCTTCTGAAACATGGAGTCAGGATTCTCATCTCTTCCCTTGTCCTGAGACCCCTGAGAACACCACCACAGTTAGTTAATTATTATTCATTTTCTTCACACTTCTTTACCCCAACCACATATCCCTAGCATGTGGACTGCCTCCCTGTGGGATTTTTCTGGGGTTCTTTTTAATCCTAACACATAAAAACATACATATACATTTGCAATAATTAATGTTAAAATGCAGTCTTATGCTTGCAGCGTTAGCACAACAAAACACAGGGCAACCTGGGGTGAAGGAGTTGCAGTGTGTGGCCAGTGAGGAAAACAATGAGACCATCACAAAACAGCTTTCCCAAAGAAAAAAATTGCTTGAAGCTACACTGTCTCCACATTCTGTACTGAGTGTTTCAGAAATTGCCCTGGACTCATGGCACCACTGAGCAATCACAGCCATAAAGCTTCCAGACTCGTGTCAGACCTGAACATGCTTTGAATTTATCTCCAGACCTTCACACCTACTTTGGAAACATTCTGGAGAAGAGGTGTACAGCAGTGAGTCTTTTCCATAAATAATCTCCTGGACCCTATGGATACACAGAATTGTAACACTCACTGAATTACTTTCATGTGGTGCTGCAAGGATTTAGGGGCAGACACTGTCAGAAGCACCACTGGCACAGGGAAAGCTGTCTGGCCTTCAGAGTAGCTGGAAACTCCAGAACCCACTGAGCAGGACTGGCACAAATCTAGATGTTAGCAGACTTGAAAGACAAGGCCCATTTGCTGTCCCTTCAGGCTCCCAGAGCTTCTCGTTGGTGAGGAGGAGCTTGTGAAATGAGGCTTGCACTTCTGAGGAAAATATATCCATAGGCTGCTGCACCGAGGAAAGCAGAAATTAACTCAACAGCTGTAGAGCTGTTTAGAACTGTAGGTGCTGGAGCAGTTTATGATACTGCTGGCACTGGAATAGAGGAGTTCACACAGCAGTTTCAAAGCACCTGCCCTGTTCTGTGTGCATGAGCTCCTGCTCTGAATGGCCCAGTGTCCCTCCAGTCACTGCAGAGACTGTCTGGGTACTGCACTGTTACAGCAAGGAACTCTCAGGTTCAGGTCTAGGTCTTCAGTCCTGATCAACCACATCACTGCACAGTCTGGCTTCATTCTGGCACTTCAGCTGCCCTCTGGGTGGAGGAACAGGTCATGGGTATTTGAATCCACGTCCAGTTGCAGAGTGGATGCACCAGTGTCCACCTGGCTGCCCCAAGGTACCTGAGTACATCACTGAGCTGAACAAACCTGTCACACCTACCCTCAGAACCAAGGTGTTCAGCTCTGTGCCACCCTTGCCATTCTCCTGTTGTCATCTTATTGCAAAAGTTCCATACCTTCTTAGTGATTTCTCATGGGCATCTCCTTGCAGCACAGCCAACAAACTCCAACCCTCTCCTCAAGTACCAAACCCACACTTTTGTAGCACTCTCCTTCTTATTGGACACAGCTGTGGCCTATTAAGGGCAGGCCTGTTCCCAACCTTTGGTGATTAGTGCAGCTGCAACTCCTCGGGTGTGAGCCTGCCTTCTGCACTGTCTATTTTCTTACATTCTATCCCCCACATCCTAGCACAAGCCAGACCTGACAAGCTGAAAGCAGCTCTTTCATGTCATAAACTACTCACAGTATCACATGTATGGAGCACAGTTCATGAATCACGTGTGAGGCAAACACTGCTGTGCAGTGCACATACCTGGAAAACTCTGCAGACTGCTCTTTTGTATGGCCACATCCCTTCCCAGCCCCACCAGTAACACATTGTCTCTTACACAGCAAAAAAGACCATCTTCTCCTCACTAAATTGAAATGACAAAAGGTTTCTACTCCTCTCTATTAGTCTAATCAGTGAGCTGATCATTTGGGTATATTTCAGAGCAATTTCTTTCAGAGTCCTGAAATGCTGATTTGTCATCTGTTTACAAACAGATGTTTTGGGAACTTATTTTACAAAGTATGGTTTCAGTCCATTTTTTATTATAGCCTAGTTAAGCCATGATTTGAAACAGATCTAATAAAGGTAATGCTTGATTAATATTTTTGGGGGCACTGAGTTTTTTTCTTCTCTCTTTTCCAGAAGTTCTCAATGCTTCAGTTTGCTTTGGATCAATTGTTGTTCCCAACTGCATTTCTTTTTCATTCAGGCTTTGTAATAAATAGAAAGGTGGTGCAGTCATCTCAAGGAAAATCACCAAACAGCATAAGAAAGGCTTTGAGACATATTTTGTCAGAGGCATACCTAATGCAGAGGACCAGTAGGAGCCTCTTAGTAAGTGTTTGTGCTCCCAGGATTTAAGAGGTCTGTTCTCTGACTTGAAATCAACTCATATGCTGTGGAGAAATTTGAAAGAAAGGAGATGAAGGGACTTAACCAGGGCACTGTGGGTAATCTCCTTCATTCTGGTGCTTTACAAGTCTTTGGTCATCTTGAATGTGATCTGTCTATTGGCTGCCTGTGCCCCTTGTCAAAAATCTGTTAGCTGGGAGTGAGCCATGGTCATGAGCTTACTACCCTGAGACTCCTGCCCGAATGAGACATAGACTATTTTAGTTGGAAAAGACCTCTGATATCATCAAGTCCAACCATTAACCCAGCACCAGTGTTCACCACTAGACCACAGCCCCACATGCCAGATCCACGTGCCTTCCAAACCCCTGCAGGACTGGTGACTCCACCTCTTCCTGTTCCAAAGCCTGACCACCCTTTCCGTGAAGATGTTTTTCCTGATGTCCAATCTAAACCTCACCTGGCACAACTTGAGGCTATTTCCTCTTGTTCTACCTCTTGTCACCTGGGAGGAAAGACTGACCTCCTTTGCTACAGCCTCCTTTCAGGGAGCTGTGGAGAGCATTAAGGACCTTCCTGAGCCTCCTCTTGTCCAGGCTGAGCACTCCCAGCTCCTTCAGCTGCTCCTCATCAGGACTGTGCTTGAGACCCTTCCCAGTGTCTCTGGACACACTCCAGCCCCCGATGTTTTTCTTGTAGGGACAGGCCCAAAACTGAGCCCAGGATTTGAGGTGTGGCCTCAGCAGTGCCCAGCACTGAGGGACAATCCCTGCCCTGGCTGTGCTGCCTGAGTGACCAACTCCACATTCAGCTTGGTGCCAAGAGCAGTAGTGACTTGCCTTATATTCATGCACATTGCCAATGTAAAGGAGTGTTAAAGGCTATTTAAATACAGAATATTTAATCACTGAATAAGTGAAAGTTATCTGAAGTTTAATGTGAATCACAAAATCTTTTTCCTACTTATTTTATACTTTCTCAAACTTCAATATTTTGTCAAACCAGGAAGTATGCTTTGAGTGCTGGAAGTTGGCGCAGAAAAGTGGTGCAGGTAGTTTTGCTGTAAGGCAGATCTGAAATGTAGTGCAGTAAATTTAAAGGAAAAAAAATATCCTCACCAGAGACTGTCTTCCCCTCCTTTTCAATTGTAGCCATGCCATTGAGCAGAGAAAGAATAAAATTCATTCTATTACTATCTCGAGGAGCTCCAATACTCAAGGGACACACACACAAAAAAAAAAACCAAAACACAAAAACAAAAACAAAAAAACCCCAAAACCAAAACAAACACCCCCCCCCCCACAATAATATTTTCCTTTTTTCCTTGCCATTGGCACCCATGCTTATCTCCAGCTAACTGGTGCTTTTCTTTCTCCCTGCATAGTTGCATAAATATATATATTAGCATTATATATATATATGTATATATATAAGCATAAATATTTTTCCATTAGGCAACTTTGTTTAAACCAGAGTTTTCTCCCAGATTTTGAAGGAAAGAGAGCATCATCCATCATCCAGAACTCTTCAGTACCTCCCCAGCACTCCTAGCACTGCAGCTTGCTCTACTTTGCAGAGATTTGCTTGGTCACAGCCCAAATTGTTGCTGAAGTTCTCCTTCTTAAAGTAAACAACTTGGTGCCTGGATTGACACTGAATTTATCTAAGGATGGAAAAGCAAACCACAACCTATCCTTCTCCCCCTCAAGGAGCATTCCCTACTTCACTCCTGCTCCTTTGGGCAGCAGGAGCCCCGTGCCTGCTGCCTGATCCCACAGGCAGAGTTTTCCTGGCACTGCTTGTTCATCAATTCCCCAGATAGGGATGTATTTTTTAGTGAGCAACCAGCATATTCCAAAGAAATACATTAGTTTCTTTTTGCTAGTTTAATCTCCCTATCTGAAATAATTTCTTAATCCTGGAATAAAGTGTGATTTATGTGACAGTGCAGTTTTAGAAGTTTTGCTTCAAATTAGCCCAGGAAACCTCTATATACCAGTGATAATTATGTATTAGCTGCTGTTTACACTGGTACAAGCTAAACCCAAATAAATTCTATCAAAGTTATTTCAGAAGTTTCCAAATGAGAGTATACATCAGTTTAGTTTATTTAAACAAGTGAAAAAATATATACCATTTAAACTGGTGGCATTCTTGTTTACACAAAGAAGGTAGACATGTAAAGCAGATATCTGTAGTCTTTTATCAACAAAAACAAATAAAACACAAAAAAACTTCCTCTTTGAAACAGATTCTCTTTTACTCAGGTTTTACCATGGCACCAGAACATTGTCCACTAAGAGATGAGGAAGACAACAGTTGGAAAAAAAAATAAGAAGGATGCAAGGTGATTCCAGAATTCCTGGAATATGCTAGAAGCCATCTTTTCTCTTGAACTGGACTGAAAATTATTTTTGATAAGTATTTCAGGGCATGTTTCACAAAATACATATAAAAGATCCTGGAAGAAACTTAAGAAAGCCAGTTTTGATTCCCTTAAACAATTCAAAAAGCAGGTAACATTTTTTATAGGATACAATATATAATGACGACATTCACAATAAATTATCCATTGAACCTTCCTTACAGAACAAAAAGAAACTACTTAATGTGGTATGAGGTTAACTTTTACCTTCAAGAATGTCAAAAATGTCAAAAGTAGTGAAAGCAAATGAGCCCAGTTATAAAGAGGATTATTTATGCCATGAGCCCAGTACTAACAATTAACAGCTACAACTATGGCAACAACAGTTCTTTTAGAGCATCAGTCCTTGACTTTTGCTGTGCCATAACTCGACCCTGTGGAGAAGAGAGGAGAGCCAGCTCCATACAGGACTGAATCTGATGCTATGACCAGATAAAAGCAGAGCTCTGGGTATTGACACAGCATTCTAAAGGTTAATTCACAGCATAATTTACCATCAGAGGAATAAATACATAGGCCAGCCCTGTAACCAGAAAGACAACTTTCAGACTAAACCAACCTCAAATAAAAAATTAAGAATTGGAAATATGAATCTTATTTGCAGCAAAGATGCTTTTCATTTGAGTGACAGTGCAAAAGCATTCAAGTGGGTATGAATTACATTCCCTAAATTTTGCAAGCTTTTCATCTTGTCAAAATGGTATTAAGAAATTTTCCATATAAGTATGGATCCAATAACTTAACCAAGCACCCTGCCTAACTGGGTCATCTGATTTTTTTCCTAATCAAATCATACAAGAATGAGAAGGTACAAATGGCTGCCTTTTTTTCCCTCTAAAATTAATATTGTCAAATGTTTTCCTTTCTTTTTTATCCATCCTTCTATCACCTGTGAGAGGGGGAAGAGGGAAGGAGAGGACCATGTTCTCGTGCATTAAATAGAGTAATAACTCTGCATACAAGGTTTGCTGCTGCAGCCACTGCACTTATTCTCCTTTCTCTCTTAACAAAGAGTCAAACTGCATTTTTATTTTCTTCATAATCAAACAAGTTAAACTGCTTTAAAAAACATTTAGGAAGCAAATGGTTTCAATGAAACCTTAAGAGGTGTGGGGACTGTCTGACCTCAGGCTGTCTGGCCCAATAGGACAGAAAGGAGAGAAATCCTTTGAAGACCTTGTCTTTGGTTTTTCTCAGGCAAGAGGCAAAAGTGGCTGTTTGGAAGGACCTGATTTCCAAGGACTGCTAAAGTGAAACTGTCAGGCTGCGTCTCCACTTTGGTACTGTCACTTTCTAAAGGTACAATATTGTCATGCACATTTGGCTGGCTGACCTTTATAAAAGGGGCTATTTACCTTAAAAAGAACTAGAGCTTATGTCTACAAAGATTGAATCTTTGCAAATACTTACATACATGCATATTTAAAATTGTGTTTGAAGTCGATTGCACTGCTTTTATGCATACTGCTGAGTGTGTATCCATGCACTTGCAGTTATACAAGCATTTATTGGTAGAGAGCAAGACATACATTTGAGCATATTTCTCATGAATCATATAGATCTGCTTTAGCTATTTCTTGGGAAAGGCAGTATACTGCTTATTTTAAGATATTCTTTCTCCTAATTACAGTTCCAGGCATACTGCCCTTATCAGAAAAGCAGCAAGTGGAAGCACTATCAGGACACATAATTTTTAGAAGGTCACTTAAGTAACAAGAAGGCAAAACAGTCCTCTACAGTTTCAGTAACTTATTATTCAGTTATCTCTTAAGGGAAGAAAAAGAGCACACTTTATCCTTTCATATCCCCAAATATGTAAGATTCATAATTTTCCTAAGGTTCAAAGACTTATTAATTATTTGTATTTCTAGTTCACTAAATATTTTTGCCCTGAGACACTTTCATCACCAGAATGACAGTCAATCCCAAGAGTGCTGCAGGGCAGTCATTCTGTTTTGTCTGCTAACCAGACTGATTGGCATTAAAGCAGTGCCCCAGCACCAGAGTATTAGGATAGAAGCACAGAATTATAGAATATCCTGAGTTGGAAGGGACTCCAAAGATCGGGGTCCAGCCTGGCCCTGCACAGGACAATCCCATGTGCATGAAAGGATGTGTGAGAACTCAAATGCACAAAGGATGGAGGGACAAAATACCCTGCCAGGGGTGCTGAGTTAGGGGTGAGCTACTTGTTTTACACCATGGCCCCTCTTCAACAGCATTGCCCACACCCTTCCAGGCTGAGAGCAGCAACTGCAGACCTCGATGGAGAGAGGAAGCAAAGTGTGCTGGCTCCACCTGTCCTCTCACAGGAACGGCAGCTATTCCTGCTTTCTATTCCTCTTGCACATTTAGCCAGATGTCTTAGCTGGCCATCAGCACAACATCTCAGAAAATGTCCTAATGCACCGCTCTTGCATGGTGCAAAAACCAGAATGTAGTGTTTTTACAACACCTGGAAGATGTAGACAAAGTATGAAACGGTGGTAAGGCTCAATATTTCTTGGAAGAGATTCAGACAATTTGAAGTTTAGATTTCCCCACACCTTCAGAAACTGAAGATCACACATACCTTTTGTGCATTTGAGCATCACTCCCCTCTTGCAGAAAACTCACATTTCAAATGACCGAATGAATAATAGCTGCAAAAAAATAAAGCAGAATATGGACATAAAATTCTTGCAAGTTTTGCAAAATGCTGTCATGAGTTTTAAAGTTTAACTTAAAGTTTGGCATTAAGTCTAGCATTACATAAAGTTTAGTATTTTTGCCTACTTTTTGTCTGCAGTTGCACTTGTCATAGGCTCCCGCCACCATTTCGGATTAAGTCAAAATGCTGACTGTAGAACAGTATTTGTTCTTTTCAGGAGGAAAATGAAGGAGTTAGCAATATTCTGAGAAGCTTGTCACTGCTGATGACACACTACATAAGCTTACACAAAACAAAACCAGGATTGGAGATAACAAGACTCCTTCCAAATAATCACTAGCTGGCCATTGCCATCCTGCAAGAGTGATGCATTGCTTCACTATGAAATAAATAGGATTTAACATTGTCAAAAGAACAGAATCTATCTTCTGAGATAAGGTAATGTATCTGCTGAGATAATGTCACTTGAGTGAAATTAAATATCCCACATAATTTCCTGCGTTTCTTATCACATGGCTACTCTTGAAATGTTAATTTCCATTTAACCACTTGCTTTTACCTCAGTGAAGCAAATCACAAGTAAATCTGTAGCATGCTGGAGAGTCTAAATTCCTTTAGAAAGTGTAGTGAACAGTGTCTTATTGCTTGCAGAGATATCACAAAAAGATTTTAATTTCCTCAGAACTTGTTTATCATTTGAAATTACTCAGCAGTTTAGAAAATATTTGTATGAGTTTGCCAAAAGAATAGTGCTGAAATTTTTGATACTCCAAGGAGAAAATGAGGATCTAAGACTGAAAAAATGTTTTGATTTATCCAACTAGAAAAGAAGGTAAGCTATTGGAGAGAAATTTTCTTTTAAACAATTGAAAAGGGCAAATTAGGGGTTTTTTCCAAAAATGGTCAATTTTCATTCATGGGTTTTGAAGGAAAAAATTGAACTTGTTTCTTTTGGAAGCCTAATATGCCATGTTGTTCCCCCAAAAAGTTAAATGAAACTATGCCTAAGAGCCAGTAGTGTCTGGAAAATTTGTAAACAAGTGATATGGAGAACCAAAGAGCTTCCATGCATGGGCTATTCACAGTTTCCAAAACAATTTAAGGAAAAGTTACGATGTGAAATCAGCACATTAGTCCAAAAGTTTATATTCTGGGATTTTCAAAGCTTCAACAAACTAGAAGGAGTGAAGCAGAGGATTTTTTTTTTCCAGTTTCACTAACCCAAGCCAAGAATTTGGCTTTTACTGGACGTGTTGCTCCTAAGATCAGTGGCTGAAGTTCTCTGCTGAGATTCATCTCCTAAGGAGCTTTTATTATTGGCCCTGTGGCTACACTAAATGGATATCTCTTTAGCTGGAATTCATGTTAAATACATCTTGCCAAGGTTGCTATGAAAAAAAATTATCTTCACTGTAAAATGTTGTTTATTTAGTTGCACTCTAAAAGTTAAAACAAACCCCCAAAGATTTGGTGCTAATGATGTAGTGGAAAAGTTCTGTAGATTTTAAATCAGAGCAAAATATTTGAGGAATAATGAGACTGAATGGTTTTGTTGAGTTTTGCTGTTGTTGTTGTTTTTAATCTATTCACCGGTCATCTTAGCATTTCAAATTTGCATTTGTTTGATCTTATGTACAGTATTTCAGTAGAAATTAACATAGCACTATTACTGTCACAATTTCTTTTGCCTTTTGAGTTTTGTTCCTTCTTTTTACTTTTGAACCAGTGAGCATAAAAGAATAATTTTCTGTGTACCCAGAGAAAGTGGAAAAAGGGAATGAGTAAAGCTATTTTTGTAAAGCTTAACTTCTTTCCTAAGAACACAGTAAATAATTTAAAAAATCTTACATGAACGCTGTATTCACAACTTCTGCCAAAAAAAGGGACTTTTATTCCTTTCTGCAATCAGTGTTCTGTTATTTTTTATATTATTTACATTATTTTACATACACACACATTATGTGTGTAGCGAAACTGATAAAACAGTTTATAATCTACCCTAGACTTATTTAAACTTCAACAATGGTATGAAAGAGAGCAGAGAGGTATATATGACTTAGTGTTTTCCATCTGGACATTTTTCTGGATTCACTCTTCTCTTGTAGACTGCCTGTGGGGGAAAAAACTGGAACAACAAACTTGTTCCAGTTCTATTGGCTTTATGTGAAAAACCCTTCCTGGTAAAAAATAGTGCCATTTTCCTGATTAAATATATGTAAATTTACCTTTTTTTTTTTTTTTCCTTTAGCAAATGTCAGTATCTTCTTTTGAGCTTTCTTACATTTCTTCAACACTAAACTGTCTGCATAACATGAAATGCAGCATTAGATTTCTACACACTCATTCTTGAAAGGACTATTACAAACATTTTAATCATTCTTAAAAATCAGTGTATAAAACACCAAATGGTGAGCATGACCAGTTGGGGAAAGCTACTGTGAAGCTTATCCATGTGTGAATTTATATATATTCATTTCCTCCTTACTCTTAGTAGGAAAGTGGAGTCTTAGGAAGCATGTCATACCTGAAAGCTGATTAATATTTTCCAGTCATTGCTGAATATCTGTCAGAAGACAGAAAAAGGGAAAGGAGACTGAGGAATTATAATCAGATTTTTTTTTTCTTCCAGAAGAGGTTCAGTTCAGTAGTTTTTGCAATGAAAGCATTTGATGTTGCTTTATGAACATGAGCATTTAAATTTGAGGTCTGCCCATCTGTCTTGTGCTTCTTTTGTTGTCAAGGTTAGAACTGGATGCTTTTCTTTTTCATAATATTTCTACATGAATATTATATAACAAAAAGCAGAGGTCTATGACCAGCTCTCATTTTCTTCCATGCAAACCAGTTGCCAAGTGTTGTGAAGGACCCAGTTGTGCCATAGGAGGAAAGGTGAGCTATTTTCATTGCAAGAAAAACTGTGGGTAGACACTCCTGGTACTTCCTCCTGCTCCTAATTAAAAAAAGGGATGCCAAAGGGATATTATTTGCATACTAAAGCATGACTGATTTAAATTATGACAATGTGTTCATGCTACCTGTATTATCATGCTTTTGTAAGACTTCAAAGCTATGAGTAAATCCTTGCATACTCAGAAATATGAAGGATACTGAGGGGTAAAGAACCTGTGTATGCCTCTCCTCTCAGCTCTGTCCTTGGGTATGATTTGAACAAGCTTTAACAAGAGCTTCAGAAGTAGATTCCTATGGCTTATTCTTTTTTCTTTTTGTCAGGAAACAAGTGATGGATTTTTCACAGTGAGCCAAAGCAAATAACAGAGACTTCTCTTACACTTGTAAGTGCATTTTTGACATTTATTAATTTTCTGAATAAAGTTGAGGGAAGCAAGGAAAAAAACAGTTATGAAACTGAGTCCTGCTTCACAGTAAGTTCAAAATAGGTGATGCCTTCCTGAAACTCTTTATACATGGATGTATTTTTTAAATTTATGATTATATAAAATTGTATACTGTTTTATATTACAATCATACATGTGTATTAATATTCCTACCAGAATTCAATAGGATACATGTGTATTAATATTCCTACCAGAATTCAACCAGCATACACTGATTGTCTACCTTCTCTTTTTAAAGAGGGGCAGGCAGTATTTAGGGCACTAGATAAGCAAATAGGCTCCAGGTAGGGCAGGATTCTTCTTTCAGCAGCAGAAATGATATTTATCATTGCAGGCAATATTAAGGGTAATTTCACTTACCTCTCAGTCCAGGCTACAAAGAGAAATCTGTTTATTCCCTGATCCTCCCAAATGTCCCAACAGAAAAATTCTTAAAACTATGGCAGACATGATTTTGAAATCAAATTACACAAACATTATCTTGACACACAGTACATGTTAATGTTACTAAAGACAGAGTGGAGTTTCAGTTTAAGTAACCATTAACATCTTACATTTTAGGAAATTGGGTGTAATTAAATGCATATAAGAGATGAAGGTATACTACAGACAAGTATTTTTATTAAGATCAATATAAAAGCTTCTTCATCAATCAAAATGAACCAAGATATTGGATGTGAAATTTGGAATCCCATTCATAAAGGACAGAGTACTTGGGTTTGGAAAATTTCATTGCAGATAGATTTTACAGGCAGCATTAAGTATTTGGCTCTTTTTTAAGCCAAACAAGCAATGTGGTCTTATTAAACAAATTTTAAAGCTACTGTAAGCTATTTGGACAAACTTTTACATAATTTAGGTGTGTTAGGTCATAGGTTGGACTCGATGGTCTCAAACATCTTTTCCAACCTAATTTTCTAATTCTGATTCTGAGTAAGAAAATTTCCACATAAGCAGTTAGAGAGACAGGCTAATATTGCTGAGATTTGGAAGGAGGCATAGGAGCACAAAGGAAGAGCAATTCCAGTCCAGTCAGAGACACCTCTGCAAAGCTGGGAGGGAACTGGAGACGTTGGAATGGCAGAAGTCACTTCAGCAGAGGTTGGGATGTACCCATTGATGGGATGGGCAGAGTCACCCAGCACTAGTGGGAACCCCAAAATGGCACAAAAAAGGTGTGTAATGGTTGTGTGGGCTACAGACTGACCAGAAAAAGCCCCACTGTCCAGCTCAGCCTGCAGTTAGAGTGATTTCAGTGCAAAGTGGAACTGAAATCTTTTATAGCTGTCATTACCACCCTGTCTCTAACTTTCAGTTGCTTGAAGTGTTAATTTTCTCAGTGTTCCCATGAGATGAAGAAGGGTCAGTTCTGTTTTATGAGAGGAGAATTGGGGCACAAAGCATTTTCCCTGACTCTCAGCTCCTAAGAGTCCAATAAAGTACACTGCAGCCAAAAAGGAGGCTACTGGTAAAGCAATATCTGCCAGCACTCCTATTGCAAAAGCAGCCTTTAAAAAAAGCATCTTTTACTGACACAGGGCATCACAATTCCCCAACTAAATAATACATAGCAGTAGAATTTTCCACTTTTTGGTATCACTGTGTTGATATAAAAATAATAATTGAAAAAACACACTAAACATAAGAAACACAAATGTGTGGTTTTACAGTCACCTGGTGCCGATTCAGCCTCTGCCTATCTTGTGAATCAAACCCTCCCTTTCCTGTATTCTTTGTGTACATATTCCCACCACCTGCTGTGTGTCACACCATGTCACCCCAGGCCCTGAGGGCCCTAGCTCATGTCACAGATCTGGCCTGGAAGGACTCATTTTGCTGGTCCTCAGGGCCAGCTTTTCCCTGTCTCCCATCGTGGCAGCAGGAAGAGAGCCATGGGGTGAAGGGGCAGGGATGATATGAGGGAAGGGTGGCTTTCTAAAAAGCAGTACAAGCTTATTTCTTAACCTGTCATATAACAGCACCACTGCCTTTACAGCACAAGGTGTTTCATTAGCCATCCCTCATCCTTCTGAATACAGCAGCTGGCAGGTCTACTGGACACACTTTTCTCCAGAGAAATAAAACACCTTTAAACCTAAAACACAGGTCCCATAGGATGCCTGTGGGCCACTTTAATGGTTGAGATGTGCTCTGCAGAGGGCTTAAACTTCTTATGCTGTATGTGAAACGTTTATCGCCCTCTACTGCAATGTGTGGAACATTTTGGTAGGGTTTTTTTTAGAATATTTGTGAACAGATCTATTTGTAGTAAATAATACAGTTGGGGAACTCCAATGGCACATCTCCATCACTGAAATACTCTGGTGATAATTTTTGGGTTTATTGGCACTCTGACCTAATTTTGATGCCTAATAATTTTTTGAATTATATATTTTTTTAATTGTTAGATGGTTGAATGGCAAACAGGAAGCTCATTCAGCTACTGTGTAATGTAGGATGCATTTCCCCCCTGTGGTGGTGAATCACCTGGGGGAAGAACAGCTGCATGTGACTCCTCTAACATAATAAACAAAGGGTTCATCAATTCCAGGTGCAACAACTTACAGTGTTAATATGTGATATAACAGAGAGCTGAGTTTGATTATCAAGGACTCCCTGAATTGCCTAGGAGGAGAATAAGTGGCAACAGAATTGAGAATTTATTTTTGAAACCAGCTGACCAAGGAAGTCCAGATTGCTCTGTAAATTACATGGCTTCTCAGACAGCAAAGGAGTGCTCCATGTGTAATCACCTCTACTAAAAATGCACCATGGCCTTTCTTTTAATCTTGTGCTCAGTGAGTATGGAGCTAAAATGTTTTCCATCTGCTCCTATTTTCCTCAGATAATGTCAATGAAGTTTCACAGATGGAGGTACAGGCATCAGGCAAAATTTATTTGGGGAAAGTAATAAAACCAACTCATTACCAACAAGTTTGAGAAGAACACAATGGTAGAACAATGAATATTTATTTATGACTTAGTTCAGATGCTAACAGTCACTGTAAGGTATCATAGGATAATTAAGGTTGGAAAAGAGCTCTAGGAAGATCAAGTCTAACCATTAACCCAGCCATGTTCTCCAGATATCATTAGTTTTCCAGCAATAATGATTTTTTTTCTCCTTAGATTTTGCTTTTCTTGAAAGTAATTTCTAGGACTTACAATATACAGAAAACACACTCTGGTAGAAGGCAGTGAGCTTGAGAAGATGTGCAACATCTGTGTTTATACAAATTACCTTCAATATACTTAAAATGTGAAAAATCACAAGAAGAAAACAATTAATCACCATTTAAGAGCAAATACTGCCAGCAGTAATTGCTGAATGAACTGCAGTTGAGACAACTGGTGTCCAAGTCTCTTAAGGGCAACTGAAGCTGGATTTTAAAATAAAAGAGCACTCAAAAGATGCTTTGAGTTAGAGGGATGGCAATGGTTTTGGACACTCACATAATTCCACTAACCAGATATCAACCTTCTCTCTTATTATGGCTTGACAGCCCAGAGAAGACGGGGCTGTGCAGTCAGAAATTGGCACATTGGGCTGATGAGGGGGAAATGTGGGTTCAGATTTCCTCAGAAACAGCTCCTGCCAAGTGCAAACCACACTGCTAGGGCTTGGGGCAAGGAGAGGACCATCAGCTCTTCCTTTTCTGGTGTGTGCCACAAAAGAAGATTTTTCTAAACTTTCAGAGCTCAGCAGAACAGAAAGCTTTTTTTCTTGTCGCTGCTGCTATTCTTGGCTCCTACGGATGCAGAGAAGAGCTTTGGGTATCTTTCAGATTAAGACTTAAGACTTCAGTTTCTGGGACAAAAATAGATAAGGTATTTTAACACTGTAATTTCATGTAGCAAATGCTCTTGCTGGAAGCTGATGGCATTGTAAAAAGTGAGAAGCAATCTACTCTGTATAAGGTGGCCACAACTTTATGCCTTCCAAATGATAACACCACCTGCTAATTTGAATAGATGGCAGTGGATCTGATGGACCACATGCAGTTCCAGGTGGTGTCTGGTGCTGGACAGCACAGAGATCACACAGCAGGAAGGGGTAGAAGGGGTAGCAGCTCGATGTGCTGGCACCTGTGAAGGAGAGGGAGCAGCATCATGGTGGAGCTGCAGGTTGTCTTGTCAACAGAGCATCTTGCAGAGCTGGAAAAGGCTGGCTGCTCTGCTGGAATAGCCATCACTGGTTCTCCACAAAGAGCTTCTAAAAAAAAAAGAGAAGTTTGTTTGTTTGTTTGTTTGTTTTTCCTTGCCTAGCAGACAAGCACCCACCAGTCCTGCCTCTGACTGCCCCCCAATCCCAGAAAGCAGGAGCACTTTCAGGAGCACTGGCCACCAGCCCAGGCTGGGCTACCATGGGCTGGATGTGTGGGCTCATGGCTGGGGCTGCTCCCTTCTCCACTCTCCACTCCAGCCAGGGGCAGAGCTGGGGTCACAGGCTGCAGACTCACCCAGAAAGGATTTACACCCTCAAAGGGTGCCTTTTTAAACTCAAAACCCAAGACACTTCTGTAGTGATATTTTTAAGGCCTGATGATCATCACTTTTGCCCACTTGTGCTGGCAAATCTCCTTTCACATCACCCTACACCAAGAGCAAATGAGCCCTGTGCAGCTCCACTCTTGTGTCTCTCCTCACTTCATGTCTGCCCTGGTGTGACTGACTGGTAAAGAAGGTGAGTAAACAAACTGCATTCCAGCTGAAATGTTCCTTTCATCAGGAATACTCCCAGCTGGACAGATGCTGCCAGAGGCTGACTCTTTTATGCTGCCTATGCAAAGTAATGGAGCTGATTCAGTGGAAAGGATATTGCCCTACATACTTGCTATTTAAATGGCTTGCAAATTTAAAAGCAGTCTCTTGATCATTTTCAAAGTGCTCAATGGATATGAAGTAAGTAATGCAAAAATAATTTCATCTTATTAGGGGATTTTGGTGTGCACCAGGGATAGTGGATATTTAGTAAATTCACTTGGCAAAGAACATCCAAAAACAAGACAAATAATAAAATATGGTGTCTGCAATTCCCAGACTTCACTCTGAGACATTGTTTTGATAAACAATAGTGCTTAGGTAAACTATTGTCTGCTTTAAATTCAATATATAGTCACAATAGAAGATATTACTGGTAGATACTTAATTTTATAAGTTTTTTTGTTTAAAATAGAAGACAGGACAATATTGGATAGAATGGAATGCTTTATGGGGACATCTAATGTTCAGACTGTTAAAGAATAAAGGCATTTTTATGGTTATATTTTTACATATACTTTAGGTTCCCTCTTTTATATTCATTTGAAGAAAATTTAATGGATAAATCATCCTGATTATAACTGAAAAATTCCACTGTTATCTCTGTCCATTTGTTATTCAGCAAGTTTGCAATAACTAAAATGAATCTTAAAGCCAACCTCCCAAAGCACAACACATGAACATTCTCAGTACCTGGCAGTCAGTTTTTATAACTGCATCTTTTCTCAACGTGGAAGTAAATCATCCCCACTTTCCACAGCTTCTTTGCAAGTCCATTGATGTAAAAACTTGAACCTGAGTTTATCTATCATGTCCTAAAAATAGTAAATGTCAGTTTTGAAGCAGCCCAAGCAATGACATCACTTCCAACACACAGAAGATAGAATTCAACACAAATGGGTCTATGAGAAATTTTATCAGTAAAAAAAGCAGTCATACATGAGTTGAACAGTGTTTAGACAAAGAGTTGGAGAGAAGATAGAGCCATAACCTAAATATTTATGTTGAATAGAAAACATTGGCTCTAACTCCTGACCTAAATTTTCTTCTGAAAGGCTATCCACAAGGGTAGGGACACCACAAGGGAGAGATATGTAAGAACACCAAGAGGAAGCCACATGTGGGAAAAGGGAAAAAATGTTCATTCTGTGATAACTGAATGTTGTGTAATCAAAGGGAAAACCCCAGTATATTTATCTTTGGCAAGGAACACATCTTCTTGTGTTTCCAAGCAGGACTTTGCTCAGTGCCTTTCCCCACACAGACCCTCTTCTCTTCCACAAGCATGAAGGGAACGTGTCCCCACACCTCACAGCTCCTCTCTGCTCCCAGCCAGGCCTCCTCCATTGAGCTGGGAGCTGTGAATTTGGGCTGCAGTGGCTGCTTTAGGCACAGCTCAGCCCCTGTCCCCTGGCTGCTCCTGTGGCAGTGGCTGCAGCCCTGTCCCCTGGAGCTGCCCTGCTTGCACTGCAGGCACACAGCTCCTGGCAAACCCCAAATTCTGGGGCTAACGTGGCTGAAAGGCTCCCTGGCCTGCACTGAAATGTGCACTAAATGGGATTTCTTACTGAGCCTCCTGCCACAGCTCTCATGTGCCCTGCAGCCCTCTCTGAGCCATGAGCAGCTCCAGGCTCACTCTGCTTCCACAAGCAATTTAATTCATGAAAAGGGTGAATTCTACTGTACTAAAAAAAATAGGAAATAAATAGGAACAGTACCTCTAATGTCCACATGAGTGAATAATTCATTGCTTAGCTCAATTTTAGATGCTTCCTTTACCTTTCTCACATCTCAAGCACAGCTTAGTTTATTTCTTACCTCATTGATTCCTAAGTTAACATAACTCCACTATGCAGGTATTTCCTAGCACACTGGGGCATATGGAAGTGGTTCACTGCAATCAAGTATGATTAACTACAGCAATCAGGACACCCTGAAAATGTGAGTTTGCTTGTTTTTGAAAGGATTGAATTAAAGAATTGTAGAATAACATGGATTGAAAGTGGCCTCAAGAGATATCTGGTCCAACCTTTTGTGGAAAAGTGAGCCTGGCTGTGATTATCTAGCACCTTGTTCATTTGTCCCTTTAAAAACTCCACCATGTCCCATGGGGTTATTTTGAATGATTGTTGTCAATGTAGAAAATTCTCATGTATTGAGATGCAACCTCTCCCAGTTCAACTTGCACCCACTCCCCCTTGTCTTCTATATGTGATTTATGGTGAAGGGAGAGCCTCAGTTCTCCTTGTAGATGACCTTAAAGTACTGGGAAACTGTGACTAGGGTCCCCTGAGAAGCTTCACTTCTCTGGAGTGAAGAGACCTTTTGCCTTCACTCATTACTCACAGGGCAGGTCCTCCAGCCTGCCTTTGGACCCTTTCCAATCTGTCCACCTCTTTCTGAATTGTGGGGACCAGAAGTGGACACTGTGACCGTGTTCACAGGGGTCCGAGGATGAGGGAAGAGATGAGGATCTGGCTCTATGTTTCAGAAGGCTTTATTTATTATTTTATTATATATATTATATTAAAACTATACTAAAAGAATAGAAGAAAGGATTTCATCAGAAGGCTAACTAAGAATAGAAAAAGAAGGAATGATAACAAAGGCTTGTGGGTCAGACAGAGAGTCCAAGCCAGCTGATTGTGATTGGCCATCAATTAGAAACAATTATGTGAGACAAATCACAGATGCACCTGTTGCATTCTATAGCAGCAGATAACCATTGTTCACATTTTGTTCCTGAGGCCTCTCAGCTTCTCAGGAGGAAAAAATTCCAAAGGAAGGATTTTTCAGAAAATATCATGGCTACAGGACACAGCACTGCAGGGGCAGCCTGGCAGGTGCTGAGCAGAGTGGGATGCTCCTGTCTCTGTCTCAGCCAGCTGTGCCCCCATGGGTGCAGCTCAGGATCTGATTTTCCTCATTGCTGCAGCCCTGCTCTGCTGGCTCAGGGTCCCCTTGTTGTGCTCCAGCTCCTCTCAGCAAGGCTCCCCAGGCACACAAATCCTGTGCTGGGCTCTTTGGTTGTGTCATCCAGTGCAGGAGCTGCCACTTGCCTTTGTTATCCTGATGCTCTTATTGCTGTCCCACCTTCCAGCCTGGGCAGGTGCCTCAGGATTAGGAGGCTTAGCTCTGAGAACAGAGGTTGCTCTGATTCCAGCACTGGAGGCATGGAGTTGAGCTGGGATCAAGCTCTCAGGGTAGCAGAGCTTTCCAGAGTAGCCCTTGTTTTACACTGAGATCAAGCAGCAAAATGAACTTTTAGTGCCCTCCCCCAATGAGCCCCATTGGCATGGGGGTATGTTCACAGCATCAGTCCACAGAATGGAAAAAAATTAATTTATCAAATTTAAAAGCAGTGTAAATCAATGCCTGTACTGTTTTAATTCCTTTCACACTCTGTGATCTCCAAAAGGAGGATCTTAAACTTCTGTAGTGTGTTTTGCTCTCTTTGACAGGAGATGTTTTGCAGGAAATTTAAGGGTTAAGCCACCTTGCCTCTGTTTTATCTGAAGCATAAACAATAAAGGAGAAATCTGACATACCTAATGCAAATAAAATAACTCAGTCACAACATTATAAAACTTGTCTGCTCCTTCCAAAGCATAGCAGGATCAAGAAAAAAAAAACCCCAAAGTTTCAGACTCTGTAAAATGAAATTCATGGCTTGTTTAATGGGATATAAAACTTATCAGATTTATGCTTTAAGTCATAATAATTTAGAAAGAATAATGAACCTACCATGAGACACACCATCCCCAGAAATAGTATTATTCTTACTTGTCCTAGAAACTGGCAGGGTGTCATCTCATTTTTCCATTCTGGTACAAGCAGACAGAGGATTAAAATAAGGCAAAAACCAATCTTAAGTAAAACAGAAATGGCTCAGGGCTCAAACCAGAGACAGATCAGTTATCTTGTGACTCCATGCTCAAAAAGCCTGGTAAACAGAAGCATGTTAAATCACTGTTTAGTGCACAAACCTTGGGCTTGCAAAAACTGTTTTCAAAGATTTCTGTTTCAGCCTTCTACTTTCCTTATAATGCAATTTGTGCTATTCTTATCTTTTTTTGGTATATGAAACCAAATAAATAGCTTAAAAAATTTATAGTGCATCAAGGTAATCAATATCCTTCATCATCAGTTTATGTACATGCACCCCTTCCATCTCAGCTGGGAAGGAGGAACTTTTCACAGTTGTTCAAATGGTTTGCAAGCACTGACATCCTATTTACTGTTCAAGTCAGTTCAGATGCAGTGCTGAATTTTAGGATTAAATGTGTCCATTACAGAGGTCACCATGGCAACAACTATACTTTAAAACAGAAATGTTAGTTTCATTACAGACTCCCTTTTCTTTTTCTGCTCATAGCCAGTAACCAGCTCATCATGCCAAGTGTTTGGGATATGCCAAGTCAACTGATTTAATTTTGGTCATTTGCACCACATTCACCAAGCATCCTGAATTCTGTGCTTTGTTTTGAGCACTGTGCAATGCACCCCTGGCCTGTGCAATGCACCCCTGGCCTGTGCTTACCAGCCTTGTTTGTGTTATGTATTTTGATACAATATTCCATGCAGAGTCAAAAATTTAATCTCAGGTTGTTTTATAGGTCTCAATTCGAGCAAAAAGCTTGGAGAACTTTGAAAAAGAAGGCCCAAACAATTCTGAGCCATTTTTCTTCTGACTTTAGTGTTCCAGCTGTTTCGGAGGCCTCTGAGAAAATCAGATAGGCAGCTACTGCTTGGACTTCAAGCACTGCTGATTATCTCTGCATCATAATTCAGTGCTTTTGCTGCTTGACAATTTCTTGGTATTATTTCCACAAGTATGTGGTTGCCCTTTCCCTCTCAAATCACTTGAACTCGAACAACTGTCCTTGGTTTCCAGCTGCTAAATCAAACAGTTTGTCTGGGGTGGCTAACTGGGAATTGCAGCATTTAGTAGAGTTTAGTGGCATTTAAAACTACCAAAATCCTGGTGAGGAGAACTCCAGCAACTCCTTCAGACCTTCCAAGTGAAGGCTGGCACAGCCAGTCCACAGTGTGCCAGCAGGATTTGGTTATAACCCATCATCCTCTCGACATTTAGCTGTTCCCACTCTCTCTTTCCATTCCATTCCCTTCCCTCTCCCCTCTCTGGCTGCCAGGAAGGCCCCAGCTCAGGCCAGCACAGCCAGATCTGCAGCTGCTGCAGCTCCTGGGAGCATTGCAGGGGCAGGGAGGGTTTGGCACCCAGGCTGCAGCATCCTGAGAGTCCAGCCCGCTCCATCTGGGAGCTCCTGTGTCCCCTCTGCCAGCACAGCTCTGGCGCTGCTGCTCCTGGTAACACCTGGGCAGAGGGAGAGCCAAAGGCATCCCACGCTGTGTCCCCCCCAGCAGCATCAATGCCATTGGCTCTTTGTCATCAGGAAAAATCATCTCACCCATCTTCATTAATTTGCCAATCTTTGCATTAAATTTTTATTCGTGCTTATTCCAAATGCCTTTTGTTTCAGATTGGGTGTTATTTTTAAAGTGGTTGCATTCTGGTGATGAAAATAATACAATGTATTTTTTCAAGATGACCAGCTATGGCCATTCTATTAATAACTTCTTAATGAAGTGCAAGGTTTTTAATATGTTTTAATCTAAGCTGTGCTAGCATTTCAGTGCGAGTGGAATTAATTCAGGAACTTCAGACATGGCTTTCATTTAAACAAGATTCAGTGAGTGTTCCAAGATTCGTGCATCAACACAGTTTTCTACCTAAAAAGGAATTTTACAAGAGAAGGCTTCTATTTTATTGTTTCTTTACTCTGAAGAAACAAAAGCTATCCATTAAAAGGATAAATTCATATTTTTTGTCAGGAGCTTGAGCACAATGTTCTAACATTCCTTCCCCCAAACAATGCTCTAGACATTGCTGATACACAGCCATGGCATTCACAACCATATTAAAGTTATTTACAAAATTGTTTGAGGCAGACAAAGTCTCGAGTACATGTCCCAGAACATATTGCCTTCAGAAACTCTAGTTATAAAGTCATTTCCTCTAGTTTAATCAGAGCCCTGAAATGTTTCAAATGGCACTGTATAAACAAAGCAAAATATTAAACAACATCCTCCCTGTTTCCCTCAGCAAGTGAATAACTCAGTATTTCCCAAGGCTCCATGAGACCTGAAAGAAAATGAAGCTCAAAGATTACAGTAGGACCTTGAGAGAATAACTGCAATCAGAGTATTGCCACCCTGGACTTCAGTTTCAATTAAAAACACCTTAAAAACTTTAAAAAATTTAAATTTGTTGCTCACAGATGAGTGCTTGCAACCTAAAAATACTGCTGCATCTCATTTCAACCTACAATGGAAAGATTATCAACATCCTCTATTAATTCCTATATCTGATCTGTTCTGTTACAGGAAAAACCAGTTTCCTTTCTCTTTGTAAGCTGGCTTTATTAGATGATAGAGGAAATGCCAAGAGAAGAAAAGAAAACTATATAGATAAATTGAAGGAGCTCATGTGTAAAAATAGTTTCAGGAAAAAGCAAACCCCACAGGTTTCAGTTCTGTTCAATGGATCCAGCCTGAAACACACTCACATCAATTCAAACCAAAGAAAAGGAAAAAAAAATAAAAAAAAAACCAAAAAACCAACCCTCCAACAACCAACCAAAAAACCCTCTCCTCCCCAAACCACAAAACAACAAAGCAACAAAAAGCCTCAGCTCAGGTGTGACCCATAAATTCAGCTTTTAAGCAACCAGAATAGTTCCAAAGCCATTTTTCTCATTAAGCAAATATTGAGTATGTTGTTTTCATATTCTTGAGCATAACTCAAATGTGTGTCAAAAACAGAAAGGAAATGGCCACACGGTGCAGCACAGATAACATTAATGAAGTCTTTTAATGTTTAATTTTTATTCCTTTTTTAAATTTTTTTTCTGAAGGGAAATTCTGCCAGGAGATTAGAAGGAAAATTGTAAAGGAAAGTTATAGTTTGGCTTATCTTTCACCAAAATGTGTCTCTTCTTGCAGCTATGAACAAACTTTCAGTGGTGAACTGGGAAAATAAAGGCAAAATATAAAACCACAACTTCTTGCTATTTTTGTATTCCCTGCATTTCTTCTTCAGGCAGAGACAACTTAATTTTTCCATATTAAAATAAAATTAGGTCTACTGTTAGAGAAGGGTAAGTAAGCCAGTGCCAAAAAAGAAAGCCCCAGCTCCATGAGCACTGATCTCAGCCAGTAGTCTTGATTTGGTCAGTAAGATTTTGTTCTCACCAAAAGTCAGCAAGGAAATAGCAGTACACATGAAAGATTAACAAGCTTGGATGCAAGATGAGAGCTTTCTGATGGCACATAACTGTGACCCTCAACTGCTACCACAATTGCTGATTATAATTATTTCAGTACTGCACACAGCCCCAAAGGTGAGCTATATAGTTACTCTTTTGCATCCCACCTAAGGATGTGTAAATGCAGTGCAATTATTCAGGAAGTAACTTATTAAGTGGTGGTTTTTGTTTGGGAGAATAGTAAATACCTTTCACAGTGATGCCTCAGGTTTTAACTTTTGTATTTTTCTAATTCTGCTTTAGTGTGTAATTCTGAGCTTCATATTAGGGCATAGTAAACTCTCTTCACACAGTAGGGAGACGAAACAATTCCTTCTCTAGCAGAGGACCAAAGACTAATGATCCAAATTTCAGGCCCAAGAGCATAAACCACATGGACTGAAGAGAGAAAAACAAGAAGGATGGGACTCCATAACCTAAAGCAGTAATTGGACTATTAACTCCAATGTGCTAACAGACCAGAATTTGTAAAAGTGAGTGACTGGTTGTCCATTTTGTGACCATTTTGGGTTCATCTTGGGTGTAGCCCTGGCTGGGCTGTTGTACTACCCAAGGTGGATGCATTGAGGCCTTTTAATAAATCCCTACTTTATTCTTTAATTCTGTCTAACTTCTGTTCTAGGTCAGCCTTCACAAGGCATTAACAGGGTGCCTGAAAGAAAAGAAAAAGATGGGGAAATCATGCTTTTCTCTTTAAGAAAACCAGCCAATTCCATAATCCAAGATAATCTGGATGTGAGGAAGTGAAATATACTGAGGTATGAACCTATTTACTGATTTCCTTACAGCCAGCTGAAAGGACTCCAGGGTGTCCTGGGTGTCCTGCAATGCTCCTTGTGGGGGTCATGGCAGCCTTAAGGAGACAGAGCAGGATGGGGCAGCCTCACCTCCAGCACTGTGTGCAGTTTTGGTCTCCACAATGTAAGAAAGATATTTAGCCCTTAGAGAGCATCCAGAGGAGGGCAAAGAGGATGGTGAAGGGCCTTGAGGGGAAGCCGTGTGAGGAGCAGCTGAGGTCCCTTGGTCTGTTCAGCCTGGAGGAGACTGAGGGGAGACCTCACTGCAGTCACAGCTTCCTTGTGAGGGGAACAGGAGGGGCAGGCACTGATCTCTGCTCTGTGTGACAGTGACAGGAGCCAAGGGAATGGCCTGAAGTTGTGTCAGGGGAGGTTTAGGCTGGATATCAGGAATAGATTCTTCCCCAGAAAGTGGTTGGGCACTGGAACAGGCTCCACAGGGAAATGGTCACAGAACCAAACCTGAGAGTTCAGGAAATGCTTGGATTCTTGGAGATGTTCTTGTTCAAGGCCAGGACTTGGACTCAATAATCCTTGTGAGTCCCTTCCAGCTCAGGATATTCTATGATTCAGGCATGCACATTAAATACAGTCACTTTTTTCAAAGAGAGTAACTCTGAATGGTTTCTTCTGAACATGAGTAGGCACTCAAGGAACAAAAAGAAGAATCTGTGTTGCAGACTCCTCTCTCAGACAGCCCTGGAGGGCTAAATAAAGGTTCACTTCTTTATGTAATTTGAAGAAAGAGCAGCTGGGATTCTACAGAGAAAACTCACCTCCCCTGCTCAATCTACCCATTCACATCTGCAGAGGCACCAGTGACTCACACAGCTGTTCCCTACATAGAGCAGAGCACCTCACAAAATCATTCAGCCCAGTTTCAGGAGAAAGTGTTTTCTTCTTGCTGTCTCTTCTTCCAGACAGCAGGAAGAAAATATAAAAAAAAAAAAAAAAAAAATTGTCATTTCAATATATTTGCACACATAAAGGACCTTTTCTGTGCTGTCATCTTCCAAAAGCTTCTGTCCACTGGCAGTGACATGATAAATCTTGTAAAGTGACTTCCTGCACATCCACAAACAGGTAACACAAAGCATCACTAAGTGGTATTTACTCAGTTAAACCTTTCTATATGGGTTTCTAGGAAACTATTGTGTGGAAGTGAAAGCTGTCTATGTCCTTTACAAATATTTACTGGGCTTGGAGCAGCACCACGTGGGACAGATGTGGGCAGGGCTACACTCAGGATTAATGAGCTGCCTCAGAAGCTGTGCAGTGACCAGTGACTCACTCAGTATTTAGGTGTTCACAGGTGGGGTGCATCAAATTAAACAAAGAGCTTTACAGCTGAGCTTTTGGGGCACGAGTCCTCAAGTAAGAGCCTGAAGTAAATGACAGCAATTGGCCCCCAAATTTGTCATTTATTTCCTTTCACTAGAGAGATGATCTATTTTGTAAAGCTCTAAAATAAGTCAGATGAACCCTGAGTGATTGCAGTAAGAATATACAGGGGGGGAGAGGGGGTTGGGAGTATCTATCTTTAGATAGGTAAGACACTTGTCTTTACAGATGTCCTGATGTGATGGTTAGCTGCCTCTGGATATCATGGATTGAGTGCTGGAGGCAGAGCATCTTCATTAGCCTTGCCCTCTACCAGAGATAATCAGCCCAGGTGATTCAAAAACACAAACTACAAACATAGCCTTCGGGTCAGCAGCTTCAGTGGCTGTTTCACAATCTCCCAGGCAACTAAGAATTTCATAAATGTAGTCTTGAAGCCATTT
This sequence comes from Agelaius phoeniceus, assembly GCF_051311805.1. NCBI lineage: Eukaryota > Metazoa > Chordata > Aves > Passeriformes > Icteridae > Agelaius > Agelaius phoeniceus. The sequence goes on along the minus strand of NC_135266.1, from coordinate 10,010,502 downwards.
TGGTTACTGCTAGAGTCAAATATTAACTTTCTTAATGCAATTACTGGAAGGGATAAGGGGAAGTAGTAGCTGCTTTTAGTAAAACACAAAACAAGGAGCCAATTTTTATTAATGTTTTGTGTGTGAAAATTATGATAGTTTAAATTATCCTTAGCCTGCCTTTGAGGATAATAAAAAGCACTACAGCAAATGCTGAGTACTTGAGATATTCTCTCTCTACTCCATGATTTTTCATTTCACAGACACTTATGAATTCCCACAGTTATTTCACAGCCTCAGTACCTGTTCTCAACAGCATTATGGAAGGAATATAATTTCCAACCCTTCTGGTATCGTGGTGGATGTGCACTTAGCATGAAGAGCATTCTAGGTATTCCTTAATATACTTGTATAGGGTTAACTTGAAGTGAAGAAGAGTTTGAGAAACTGTTGGCATGCAATAATGCAGCACAACAGTAGAGAATGTCCTTCCCATCAGAAGTGGGCAAGTGTAAGATCTAAGAAAGAAACACCACAAACCAACCCAGACGACCTGGTCACTTCAGCAATCTTCTGGTGAAATTCTCAGCTGGAATAAATGGGTAGGATCTACCAAACCTCCTTCCTTATTTTGCCTTCAGCAGTGGAGTGGAGCCTCGCTTCTAAATTAATGTTGGATTGTGGAATCAGATCTGTTGCATGAGTTAATCCTTTTCCCGAGGGAATGCTTAAATCTCACAGCATACCACTGTCAAAAGGAGCAATGAGTTTGTCCCATAACATCTCAAGTAGAATACCAGCATCCCTGCACTGAGACCAGGAGGGAGGTCACAGCAGGGCAAGATACAAGAAAAGGAGGAATATTGCTAGGATGAGATTTCTGCCCAGGGTTCACTTCTGCTGGATGACTGTACTGCAGCAGAACAGAAAGAAAGTCTCACTCAGAATTCACAGGAATTTCTTTTTAATCTGTGGTCAGGGAGCCAATGGTCAAGTACCTTTCCACCAGTCTATGAGATGGGTTTTGGTAGCTGTGAAATTCCTGTCAGAGGTGAGGGAGGGGAGCAGGATCTGCTCACCACTGCTGGTTAAATGAAAACCCAGGAGCACACTCCAGCTCACACTGCCAAGCCTGCCTGTGGAGCTACTCTCCTTTATCCTGGACATCTGTAAAGCTTCCCACGTTCTGACTCAGAGGCCTCCCTAATGCTTGGGAGCTGGGTTCTCAGATGAACCCAGTATTCAAGAAAATATACGTTCCAACACCATGGAATATGAAACTTCTAATTTCAAAATGCTTAAATGTTTTTTCTTTCTTCTGGTGAAACAGATTTACAGACTTCTTCCTTTAGCTTCACAACATTGTTCCTGTTACCAATAATGGAACAGATCTTTAGTTAAATTGTTTTCAACAATGTCCATTCTTAATCAGTCTTTCCTTAAATTTAGCATAGAGGCATTAAGCTAGTCATTTCCTTTGAAGTAAACCAAAATATTTCTAAATATTTTCTCCAAAGCTCACAGTAATTATATTGAAGTTTTTATTTGGTGAGAAATAGTTGAGGGAATTTGATAACTTAAGGCACAATCTTATGTCTTCCTTTATCCAGCAGTGGTTACCATAACTCCTGCTTCCACCACCTCAATTTCTATTTCAGAGCTACAATTGGCCAAAAAAATCTGCAGAAACTGTTTGTAGATGACTGCTATCATGATACTTTTCTAAGAGACACTGGAATTTCACAGTTGTGTAAAAAGGATAAAAGAAAAGAAAAATATCCACAGAAGTCGAAGAGAAGAGAAGAGAAGAGAAGAGAAGAGAAGAGAAGAGAAGAGAAGAGACGAGACGAGACGAGACGAGACGAGAAGAGAAGAGAAGAGAAGAGAAGAGAAACTTTCAGCAATACACAAATGTGCTAAGAGCCTGGTTGTATAGAACCAAGAAAGTGCTTTTCAGCTGCATTGTTTTCAAACGTTGTTTTTCAAACATTGTTTTCAAACAAGTGCTTTTACTTAAAAGCCATTGGAACAGAGATTCCTAAATCTTTGCAAGAATGAGAAATTTAAAAATTACAAAACCTAAGAAAAGAGGCAAGAAATACCTAAAGCAAACAGTAAAATTGATGGAGCAATTAAAGCTTTTCACCTATGCCAAATTATAGGCTAAGTTGAGAAAATAAGATCTTGTTTGCAATATGGAAAAATGGGCACCCTGGAGCCAGTCAATGGATTTTAGTCAGTTAATTGGAGCAATTCCCATACAGCATTTTTTATTTCCTGAGTTTTCTTTATGAAAATTTTGCAGAACTAAAAATCTTCATAACAAATTCAACTTTAGTAGGTATTGCTTGAGAATGGGTCCCTTGAGAAATATTACTTCACAATTAAATGAAGCTCAGGAGAACTTTTGTTCATTAAAAGCTCAATTAATTCCTTAAAATATGACATTTATTTCAAAAGCACAACTAGCACTGGAATCAACAAGTTGGCAATTAAGTACTTACACCTTTGTCAATACAATGATAAATTATGGTTTATTTTTCCAACAAAGGGATATTTTCAGTAAACATGAAAAAAATTATGCTAAGTGCTATGAGAAAAAGATAATTCGGGAGATGATTAGTTAATAAGTAATCATCAAGGCTGGTTTTCTTTCCCAAGCATGAGCTCCACATATATTTCTTGTTTCAAAAAGGTAGCTGACTTGTACCAAAGCCTGACAATTTTGAAAACAAGTTTGTTTGGATGATGTAACAACTTTCCAAATCCAAGTCCTGGTGATTTCCTATTGCAAAAACTGGACCATGCTCATTTTCCAAAACACTGCATTAGAAATGGAAGTGTAGCAAATCTGAAGCATATTAAAACAAACTCCATTGCAAGGGGACAGGGGAGGAAGTATTCCTCCTCATCATCATCATCCTTCATATCAACACAGAGATGTTGGTTCTGAGCCTCTCAAAAACAGAATACCACAGAAAAAATGTCATCAGGGAGCCCCCCCTGCACAGCTAGCAAATTAAAGAGCAGCTATTACATGAATTATGGACCCCAGCTACATCTCTACCACCACCCAAAAATACCCAAAACGGTTTTAGTTGCCAAAAAAACAATTGTGTAACTGATATAGAGAGGGGGAAAAATCAAAATGCAGTCTGATTTTCTGCTGGCTTTCCTAACAAAGTGCACGTGTTAATCACCTTTTTAATAGTCTCATAAAGAAAACATCAAATTGTCTGCACTAAGGTGGACTCCATGCCATATTTAGTGCATTTAAATGACAGAAGCAAAACTGTCTGGGTTGTCACTGGCAGGTATTTTGTTCAACAGAGAGCTGAACACAAGGACATCTGCTATCCAAAACCTGGCATCAGTCAGTGACCCTTGCAGACATGCAAGTGATAGATAAGGCAAAGTTATGGTGGGAATTGGCACCATTTCGTGGCACTTACCCTGCACATTTTAGGGTGAGAAGCAGAACTTTGGCTGCAGCAGCCAAACAGATCAATTTTTCTCCATTTGCATAAAGTCAAAATAACCACACTCCCATGGGGAAAAGGTGATGTGCCAAAACGGGGGAGATCAAAGGCAACAAGTTTGACATTTTTGCCTCCAGACAAGCTCAGGCAGACAAGAAGCAGGGAATTAGGGAGACACCCTGGGACACAGGCACTGCAGGTCCCAGGTGACAGCACCTCTCAGTGATGCTTGTTGGTGTCCTGCAGAGGTTGGCAGGCTCAGGCCTGTCACACAGAGCCTCCTGCTGCTCCTCTTGTCTTCCTTCACAATATTTGGTCAGCCCAGATGCAGCCAGCATTACTGCTGCTGTTATGTTGGCCTGGCTGCAAGGAGGCTGTGGGCTGAGCAGGTGAGAGCAAATCTTGTGCCAAGTCAGATCCCAAAGCACAAAGCAGACTCCTAGCTTTGGAATAAGGTGCCACTTCTGGAATAATGGGTGTAATATGCCCCCCATCAAATCCATGTCAACATCTAAATCATGTTAGCCAAACTTCTAAATTTCACTAGTGCTTTTTCAAGATTTGTAATAAATCCAAGCTCTGTACCCTACAACAGCCAGCAGTAATTGTTTGAAAAATGCAGTGATTGGGGAAGGGTAAAACTGAAATGTCTCTTGTTACTAAATAATGGAACTCTGCATGTTATAATTGGAATAGTTCAGTGCTGTGACAGAAGTCTAATGTAAAATGAGGGGAAATTCTCTCTTTTCCTTCACCTTCACTTGACTGGATTGTCAGTCTTGCTCTTGTTTTGGAGCCCTAATGACAAAAGCTGGGCAGGTGAATAAAAGTGAAGTATCTGCAACAGATAAAAGTTGGCTTGGATGGTTTTGGGCCTGAGAAAATTATTTAACAGTGACTCCATACATCTCTTTTCTCTTCCCTGAGAAGGAATATGCAGCAATTACAATGAGTACCAGCCTTTTTTTTTTTGTTTGTTTTTCCTGATTGAGATAATGTTCTGATTTTAGCTGAGATGGAGTTAATTTTCTTTACAGTACCCAGTATGGGGCCGTGTTTTGGATTTGTGCTGCAAACGGTGCTGACAACACAGGGTTGTTTTCACAGCAGATAAACAAGTAAGAAACAAAGTTACTGCCTACTTCCAAAGCTGTAAACAACATCTGCAAATTAACATCTATTGACCATGACCCTTGAAGATACTTTTAGATGGCTTTTACTCTCCCATTCAAAATGAAATGCATTTTACTGCAGTCAAGAATACAAAAGGGTTAATAGCAGTGTCTTTCCTTGTTTCCTCATGTCATATTTGTATTTCTGGGTAAGAGTAAGACAGAGTAGGGATATCCCATTTAATATTTCTTTTGTTGTAGAAAAATAATGGATAATCTCAGAAGAAAAGTTAATTTAAATTTTTTATTGTTTTGCCCCATAATGCTGAGGCTGAAGACAGAGTAGCAAAGAAGGATACAGATACTCCAATAAAAGTCATTCCTTTTCTAATTCAAATTGGATGAATTTAATATCATTAAGAATTATAGAAGGTTTTAACCATAGATTACACATGGTTTCTTGTATGACCAGTTATTCCCTATGTACTCAGATATAGCACCTGGCCTTCCCAGAATTTATGTGAGATTTAAAAATCCTTAAAAATGGACAAAGCTGCTTCTGTTACATCATTTGCTTCAAGACAAAAGCAAAAATCTCGAAACATTTGGTTTGCATTTTTTAAATCACGTAACACAGGTAAAGTGAGAAATCCAAGAGACTTTCCTGCTACAGAATGGCAAGTCAGGAACTTGCCTGAGCTCACACATTTTGCACTGTGGTAGTTTCTTTCCACGGTTCAGGTGGTCAAGCAAGGTGTGGCTAAGTATGAGATCTTGTTTCTGCTCTTACCTCAGAAGGCATTCAGATGAATTCACATGGGGGTGCAAAAAAAGTGGAACATATTTAGCAATGTCTGCTTTCAGCTTCCAAAGTTGTTGAAAAGAGCCAGATTATAGCAAGAGTCAGATATTTTATATTCCCACCTGGCCCTAGATGCAGACATACAGAATAAGCTCCTGTCCATCAGAACAAAATGGCCAAGATGAAAATGTGGAGTTGGGAAGTGCCCACATCCCCCATCACCCTTCCAAAGCACCATTTTGCTGTGATAGGTTATGTAAACATACTCAAAAAAACACGTATTTTTCATTATAAATTTATAAACTAAAAAGTCAAGACAAAGATAGGAAGAATAAAAAGATACGGAGAGAAGATAAATTATTTACACAAGGAATTAGTAACAGTGTTGTTCCCACCATATTTCATTTGCTGGTTTTGTTTTTGACCAAAGGAAACCCTTTCATGCTCAGGGTTGTCTCCTTTCTGCTTTAATAAAATCTGATTTTGTACATATATGTAGACTTTTCCATATAAATTTTGAATTAACCAATCAGCTTAGGCAATCCAGTAATGTCAGGCAGGGATCAAAAACATTTTTGGCATACATTCTAACACTTTATTCATATCTTACCATATTGATTGTGTGTCTTTTGAGACTGTGGACAGATGTTTCTGAGGGATGAATTAATGCTATTGTTTGGGCCTCTTTTACCAATTAACCATTCAGGGGACTCTGGGTGTGGGGGTGAAGGCGGTTAACAACTGTTAGTGTCTGAATTGTAGTAAATTGTTACCCCTAAAGTAACCCAAAATGTGAGGGCAGAAGAGAAAGCAGAGCTAAGCTCTCACGTGAGGGACAAATACATGAGCATGACACGCTCAAAGCAGGCAGGGATGACATCTCTTACATTTCTTGCTGTAGCAGAAGGTGCTCCAGCACCTCATCAGAAACCTTCAAGGAGCTCCAAATCAGCTCTCACATGCCTGGAGTGCTGCATAAAAAAAGCCAACAAAACCCAAACGAGTTAGGATGCCAATAAAATTCCTACTTGGATTTTATGGAATTTGCTTAAAGTGAAACAGCATCAACCCCCAAAACTGTCACGTAGGACAACAATAAACTGAAAGTATCAGGAGAGTTGAAGCATCCAGACAGAAACTATGACTCACTACAGAAAAGTCAAGGGTTAAACCAATGAGTCAAAAACTTCATGGGTTACTTTGCACAGGCTAAAGAAACATTAGAATAAAATGGGGAAATCACTAATTTTAAAGCTATATTTGGGGAGCTGAGGCAGGTATCCATAATTAGGCAAGCTCTTTAGGTAATTGCCCATTAAGCCTTGCAAAAGGAAGGCAAAACTGATAATCTAACACAGTGAATTTTGTAAGAATTTCTGGATAAAAATCAAACGCAATCAGTGTTGAAAGAGAGATTCCCAAAGAAAATGTGTTTTGGGGGGGGATCATCTTTTTTTCATTATTGTTGTGTTTTAAGTGCAGAAGAACCAACACACATCAATGGGAGGAAAAAAATGCCTACTGGGTGATCATACCAAGTGCCAGTGGCTGGGAGGACACCATTGTGTTGGTATGCTGCATATCACCTTCTGTTGTAAGAGCCAGTTTAAAAAAGCTTTACACAGGATGCTTTGGGATCTACCCTGAATTAGGATTGATTTCTTTAATGGCCACAGCAGAGCAAGAGAAAGGGAATGACTCAGACAAATGGGGGTCCACACAACCAGAATTATATTTTATAATCCCACTGTGTACCTGCAGAGTACTCCAACTTGCAGGAAAAGCCAGTGTTAGCTATCAATTGATTTTTATATGCTGAAATGCATCTTAACTTTTAGGGGCACCACACTGCACTGTAGCAGACAGAGAGATTTGTAACCCACTCAGTTAAGTGAACTGTACTGCATAGAAAACCCTGAGGAGTCATCATAAATCGCTCATAAACCAAAAAATTCTTAGATAATAAAGATCAAGTTAATTCACTATGATGCATTAATTTATAATAAGTCATAATTCTAACATAATTAATGAACAAACTTTCGTTAAGGACAAACAAGTCACCTTATCAGACAAGACACAAAAAACCTACACTATAATTCCATAATACATTTCCTCACTCTCCCTAAACTCTCATTAAGTGTATACATTTTACAGGATAACTGTAATAACCAAATATTCAAGGGCATGCAAGAAAACAATTATTTTTTAACAGAGGGAGGCAGAAAAAGCTTCTATTTAAAAAGAGTTAAGGAAAAAAGAAGCTGGACCAAGCTGAGTTTATTGTGTTTACAGTCACTGGTTGCAGTCCTTTAACATCATCACCCCCATTTGGGAATTACAAGGAGGAAAAAGCAAACAATTGCATTTCCCTCAGGCAGTGGTGTTTGTTCAGCATTTTGAAAGAGTGCATAAGATTGGATCTGGCTTCTATAGATCCAAATAAGTGTCTTAAGAATGAAATTTTATCCCAGCAACTGCATAGCAAAAGCAAAAAAAAAAAGAAAAAAAAAAAAAGCTGTTGAAAATGTGCCCTTAAAAACAAAACTGCCTGGGGATATCATTTGAGACAATGAAAGCTTTATCAGAATCCAGAACCACAGAACATTCTGGGTTGGGAGGGACCCATTGGTGCTTTTGGGAAGCCAGGAGCAAGTCTGCCTTGTGCCAGGGAAGCAGGATCTGTACTCTGAGAACCCACTGGAAGGCCACACTCAACACATTTCCTGCAACAGAGGTGACACAGAGCATGCTGGAGGCATTGTAAGGACTGCAGCAGAGAAAAGCACAGGGAGGATATGTAATAGAGAAGAGTATAAACACAAGTCACACATAAAGATGTTCACAATGGGTATTTATAGTAGCCTGCAAAGGTTCTTCTACATCTATGTCACTCTCTTCACCTTAAAACAAAACAAACCGAAACAGAGATGGAGATGAAGTATTTAAATAAATTTACATAGACTGCTTCACCAAGTTGCTTCATTAGCAGCTACCCAGTTTTGTTTGTGGTTTTAATCTGATTGCCCAGCCCACCCCCATCCTTCTAGCAGTAGCTGGAAATGTGCCTTACACAGCTGTGGTGCCTCTGCCTGCAGAATGACCACAGGACCTCTGCCACCACTGGTAAATATAAAGAAAGCTTGCAGTCAGTGAGGCATCTGAGTAAAACTTGACTTGATGTATTGAGAAACTCTTAATGAATAATGGCCAGGTGTTTTCATTTTCAGCTCATTAGAGGAGCTGTCCACACAGAGAGCTTTGCTAGTGGTTTGTCAAGCCAGAGTGTTATTCCTGGATATTACATCAACAGCAGCCCTTCTATATCACCACTTCAATAAAATCCTTTACATCATCACAAAGAGTTTTCACAGTGACTGGTCCTAATACTCCTGAGCTATATTTGATACTCAGCTTGAGGTCAGTCAAAGTTTTTCATGGAAAGCCATATGTCACTTTCTAAAGAATGGTGTTTCTTCAGATCTCTTCAGGTGGAATTATAAGCTTTTATACCTGGAACCACTTATGAAAAACTGTAATCCCAAATTTTTAATAATGGGTACCTACAGAAAGAATGTTCCCATATTAACAGACCTGCATGAGAAGATCTAGGAACTATGTTGTTAGTTCCTTGGTCACGAGGAAAATTCACCCTCCTACAGGAGCAGACCACCACACCAGCTAAGACTGCTTAACAGAAACATCAAGAAACAAGAAACTCCAAGAAACACCACCTGCCCTTCTGACAGGAAGGTTCATGGCCCACAGTTCTGGGTTACTCTCCTTCTGAAATACTTCTTCTTGCATCTAAAGCAAGGGAGGGAAAAGTAAGGATTTGGACTCATGGCAAGATTTGATTAATTTAATAAGTCTTCACTGGAAATTAGTGGATGGATTTGTTTTATTGAGGCTGCTGCATGGCCATCTGAACATAAAGATTTTTTACCACCTCTGATTTGAGTGTGGTATAGAGCAGGCCTAGAACAGAATGACTCCACTCTACATGAAGACACCTTTGAAACATATAGATGCCTCATGCCTGCATTTCCTTTTTTTAATGTTTTCTACCTCGAGGTACTTGGAGAAGTAGCAGCAGAGTTATTTTTACTTAAGAGAGATTCTAGAAATATACTGGGAAAAAAAAAAAAGAAACAGAAATCTAAAAAAGAAAAAGTCATTTTCCAATAGTAAACTAAACAATTATTCCCTAACTGCACACGCTGTTCTGATGAAAGAACAGTGAGACCATTTGCTGCTATTACCTAGGTAACAATCATATATACAGAAATAAATCCCACTGAATTCTTGTGAGTTAGCCTTAAAAAATAGATTACACATGAACACAATCCATAGCATAAGTCATGCTGTGCAAAAGCTGAAGGAATTAATAAGGTGTTCTCAGTACTTTTGATAAGGTGCAGCAGCAGCTTGTGCCACCTTAGTGACTTAGAGGGAAAGGAAGGATTTTTCTTCCACTCAGTCTCCTTCAAATATACTTGCTGCAGAAAGGAGGATTTGTTAACCTTGTAACACTGACATTTTAAAAGTACAGATAATTATAAACAAGGTGAGAAAACCCTACCAAATGGGTTTAAGTGGAATACTTATAAGGTCTCTTGTTTTTTTTTAGCAGCTAAATATCCACTAGACAACTTTAATGAGGCAGCACAAACAGGAACTATCTCAAAAGACATTCACCCAGAGATAACACAATCCAATTTCTGTTTGGTTCAGAATTTAACTCACAGTAGCAAGCACTTATCCTGTTTAATTAAAAGAAACATTCATATAAGGAACATGAAGTTCTTGAATATGAATTTAAATATAACAGCCTAAGAAAGCAGTTAAGATTAAGAATGGACTACAATTACAAGTTAAATTATCTGCAATCCTTACACTTGAGAAAATTCAATAGCTGTACAAATATTATAAGCTTTGAATACAAGGTATCAGATCTCAGCTAATGCAATCTGTTCAGATCAGTTGATAGCTTATCTTTGGCTCTGTGTGTGAATAAGGAGCCTGAAATTATTCATACTGGAGTTGTTGCCAAATCCTCCAGTTACCTCTGTAGTTATGTGGCTCCTACCACAAAGCAAAATATGGTTCTATTCAGAAATAGCTCAGTAGATTTGCTCTGCCAGTGTTTAGCCAGATTTTGTAACTTTGGTACCAGTTTTTTAAACCTCACTAAAACTAAGTCTTAAAAATAAAGCTTAAATTTTTGGTTCTTTCCAGGCATATCAAGAAGCTGTCTGGGAACAACCAGACAGAGTTATCAGAAATTAATCATATTTTACCAACCTGATTGTCTTCTACCATCATCTACCAGCTAGGATGACTGGTAGCATGGATGATGGGAGAACTGTGGATGTTGTTTATCTTGGATTTATTAAGCTCTGTGATGTATTTTCCTAGAGCAGCCCTAGACCAAAATTAGATATATATATATATATATTAGAAAAACAGACAGCAAATAGGCTTGAAAATTGGCTGGACAGCCTAGTCAAAGGTTCATCTCCAGACTTCAAAGTCCACCTAGTGGCCATTAACCAGACAAACTAAGTCTTCAGGAGCCAGAACTGGAACCAATAATGTCCAGTAGTTTTATTAATTACCTGGATTATAGGACAGAAGGTGCTCTCAGCAAGTTTGCAGATGACACAAAACTGGGGAGAACAGTAAAATACAGTGGGGAGCAGGGCTTTCATTCAGAAGGACCTCAGTAAGGTAAAGAATCTCACCAAGTTCAACAAAATCAAAAGCAAATCCCTGCACCTGGGATGGGACAGCCCAATACACAAGACACAGGATAGGAATGACTGATCAGGGAGCAGCTTTGCTAAAAAAAGCCTTTGAGTCCTGTTGGACAAATTCAACAGGACCCAGAAATGGGCCCCTGAGGACCAGCAGCACCCTGGGCCAGTGGAAGTGCAACCAGGAGGTCCAGGAGGGTGGTCCTTCACCTCTGCTCAACACTTGTGAGAGCACAACTGGAGCTCTGTGAGTTTTGGGCTCCCCAGCACAAGACAGGAACATCCCAGAGCAAGTCCAGCACAGGCCAGCCAGGGTGCTCCAGGGGATGGAGCACTTGGCAGAGGGAATGAGCTGAGAGATGCGAGTTTGTTAAGCCCAGAGAGAAGACAGGTCAAGGGACCTACTGCAGTCTAGAGATAATTACTTGCAGGATATGAAGGCAGACTGTTCTCAAAGATGGACAGAGGAAAGATGCAAGACACGATGGACATGCTGGAATACAGGAAATCAGATGCAAGGAAAATGGGTGGTCAGGCACTGGAACAGAGATCCAGAACTCCATCCTTGAAGTTACTCAAATTTCAGCAGGGCAGCCTTGTCTAGCTGACTCTTTTATGAGTAAGGACTGGAGGTTTCCAGAAGCCCATCCAAACCTCCTGATGACCATGATTCTGTGATTCTAGCTCTGGATTCAAAAGAAGTAAGTGAGGTATATCTTAGCACCTACCTAAACTATCTACAGAGGTTTTTTTTTCTAAAATTCTGGTTTGTGTTACCCTTTGGAATGGGCTCTGTCTGCTGAAATGATCACTGGGCCCCCTTTACTTTGCTTGTCTGATCATGTGGTGTATATCCTCTTACTGCTGCCTCCTAAACTAATTAATTAAAAAGGTACCAAACCATCACCCCATCACAAGAGTGAGGAAGAAAAATGTGAAAGGATCCAGAGATGCTCACAGAACCATGCAAGAAGATTTTGGGAAATCTTGGAATTCCACATAGGCTCCCTGAATCTTTAGTGTAACCCTAAACTTAGAGGTGTTCTTTCTTCTTCAGGAGGTGAGAGTAATTTTGCAAAGGTAAAGAAACTTCTGAAAATCCACAGCTCTCTCAAATTACCCAAAAAGAAGGCAATTTAGTGGCAGATTATTGTAGGTGACGCTGTGTGACTACAATGGCTAGGGTAGGACTAGAAAATGAAGGTAGGAATGGAAGTAATGAAAAAGCAAAGTGGAATAAACACCACAGGACATTGCACATATGGCAAGTCCCATTCATATACTATTCGTATACTTACAGCATTTCCAGAGTCCAGTCTCATTTTAGGCTCTGTATGTTGAATCAACCAACCAGTCAAGGGTGCCCCTAGACTGAGAGCATCTGTTTTAAAACAGAATCCAGGGGTTTTGACTCTGCCTTTCAAAGGGGTGACTGGCCCAGCCAAATGCCTGTGTAGCCCCACCCCTTTCACTACACCAGGTGATGTGAAAAGCTCTTTAAGGTAAGCTTGCAGCTGTTAGCTAGCAATGATAAATGCTTTGAGTGCATTAGCATGAATATGTTATCCTCACCCTCTGATTCCCACAATAAATTAAAAACTGGATCTGTTCAAATTGTATGCGTGTGGGGAGAAAGTTCAAAATCAGCAAAGTGTGACTGTATTGTAAAGTTAAATTTGTAGGTAGTTCTCATTTAAAGTTTGATGGGCTTGCAAAGATTGGATAATATGTCAGAATAGTTAGGAGGGGATTGGGAATCCTATTTGCAGTTCTCCAGCAGGCTCAGTCCTCAGGCTGATCTGCTAATAAAGGCAACCCTTGGACCATGGAAGAACTACTGAAGCAAAGCAAGGTATGATGGCCAGATGCAGTATTAATACCAATTGTGAATTACATATTATTTAGGCCAAGTAGTGATATAAAAAAGGATATTTCCAGTGCTGACTAAATGAGGAGAGAGAAGAGGAAACTGCTGACTTTAATCATTACGTGGTATGCTTGGTTTCTCTGTTTATGAACAACAGGAAAAAAATATACATTTCTCACTTAAACTTATTCATACAAAAAAGGCAGGCCAATAACATCAGGATGATACATGAAAGACTGCTGAATTGTTTCAAAAAAGATGATGCACTACTAGGAATTCAATTAGAGCAAGGCAGAGACAAAGAATGGTGGGAAGTGGAACCAGGAGAAAGAGGACAAAGCTTGGAACTGTATTTTCAGTCAAATACCTGTACTATCTGTACTATGTACTCAATATATGTGACATTAAGGTTAATCATCAGTGTGAGGGCTTGCAAGGAATCCCTTGACACTCATAGAGGGACCTGTCCAGCCTGTGGTTGGAGACAAAAGAAACATCCTAATCAAAGGCAATTCACCTCAGTGTACTCCACTCTGGTATTTCACTTCACCCAGGAAACATCAGGCTCCTCTAAACATTGTGGTCTTTGCACTGTGCTCTAGTAGAAAACTTAAAAGACTCTGCCTGTGCACAAAAAGGATTTTGGACCAGACTTTTATGAAAAAAATATTCCCAGCTCTAAGCAAGCAAGATAGGAGAAACACTATGGGATAAAGATTTGAAACAGCGCACAAAGCACCAAAGCTATAAAATCCTAGTTAATATACATGGAAAAATAATTAGTATGCATTGAAGCCTTGGGAAGAAAGCAGATGCACAAGCATTTTTACTGTAGATAAACACAGTGTGGCTGCTGCTGAATGTAAAATACAGAAGACAACTTTCTTTCTTCTTATCCCTCGTCATGCTTGATGATCTTGCAGCAGTTTGGGATGGTAATTAAGTATCAAACTCATGGAAATTAATGTTTTACCTAGTCCATTTAATCTCATTCCTAAAATGTGAATATATGGGATGAAATCAAGTATCCCTGTGGTGTCCCTGTTGTCTGAAAAATACTGTTGCTCTATGCTAAGAAAAGATGCAGGTATAAAGATTCTCCACATGTAGGATATGAAAAATGTCTGTGAAGTGTGTGGAGAAGTTCTGTACTAAAGATCTGTAACTCTGGCAGTCTTCATCACTGTTATAAAAGCTAATAAGAGGTAATCATTTTAATAAAAGGTAATAATAATAATGATTTCCTTTATTTTCTCTTCTTTCCTTGTTCATTCTTTTCCTTGTTATCCATTGCTCACATTGTTCATTATGAACTTTTGAGGGTGGTTCAAGACCATCCTCACAGACTTCCAGCCTCTTGAAAGAAAAGTGGATAAATCACTCAAGCCCCAGAAAAACCTATGGAGAAAACAATTTTCTTTACCTTTCCAGAAAATTAATGTGCAGACTACACCAGGAATAGATATGCTGAGAAGCTGCTATTATCTTGGTATTTGAACTGACTACAGATAGTCACAACATATGGGGTCAAATATAATCTTTCTCACTTCTCTTGACTGTTACTATTGGATCCATAACTAAAAAGGGGTTGAGACATAATAGCTGCCTTCTTATCTGGCACTTATAGAACATGCTAAGCAGAAGCAGGATTTGACTTGTTTCAAGACTTGAAGTGCAAGAAATTAATTGTATGCCATAGTAGAGGGAAATTTTAAACTTAGATAGAGATCAAAAGATGCAGCCTATGGCACACTGAAACACTCAAGAAGCATTGAAAAGCAAAAAATGGAATTAAAGGTTTGGTCTATTCTCTGTCACTGTGGAAGATATATCAAAGAGAAAGGAAATGTAGGGTCAGACTGTAGCTTACACTGGAATTAAGGTGATTGATTTTAAATCATTTGCAAGTGCTCATGTTTGAAACCCAAATTAAGTCTTGAGGTGAGGAGCTTCCATTGACTCCCCTCTTGCCTGATGAGGCTGCCCAGCATCCAACTCACCCAGAGCTCAGCTCCCCCCACTCAGGACTGATGGCAGCGCACTGGAAGAGAGGTACAAACCAGCTTTTGGTACAAAGGGCTTTTGTGTGGAGACAAGAAAGAGACAAAATGTGATTCTCTGACAGACTGCATAAATCTGACCATATCTCTAATTCCTTAGCAGCCCTGGCAAGGGGAGCAGCATCAGGGTCTGAATAGAGGATATTGCCCGGTCTCCTGTGAAAAGCTTTCCCTGTGCCACCCACAGTCCTGCTGAAAACCAGCTCTGAAATGCAATCAGTCCTCTTGCCAAAAGCATCCTCTTCCCCACAGGAGTCCAAACTTCCCTTCTCTCTCCCCTTGTCATTAAGCAAATATTACAAACCCGTTCAGGACTTTCTATTGTTGCCAGAAGAACATTTCTGCTACTGACTTATACAGCAGAAGAGGTACAAGTAGCCACATGTTCATCAGACATCTTAATTTACACTCCTTCCAAAACCAGCATGCATCTAAGAGCTCATCAGTTTCTAAAACAAATTACACATCACTTATGACATATCAAAACTGAAGCAAAGCTCAGCAGGACTTATCAATTCTCAGCAAAGACTAAATAGCATGGTGAGAGATTTCTAATGCCTGTTTAAAGGGCTTTTTAAAAATATGCATATGGATACCTTTAGCTAGAACATTTCATCATGAGTATCTAAAGACAAACTGCAGCTGTCAAAATCAGAGGACAAAAACATCTTTGTGATTTTTATTGTTTAGTGATAAATTTGTCTCTTGCACACAGAATATCATATCTATCTTATCTTGCTGGTATTTTAGGGCACATTATTGTACCATATAGGAGCTGAATTCCACATTCTTTGTGACCCTTCAAGTATCAAGACAAATTTTTCCTGCTGCTCTGGGGTACAAAGAATTTTCCAATACCTTGAAATAAAATTGAAAAAAAAAGAAAACCAGGTGGAAGAGGAAAAGAGCTATCTCATGGTCTTTGTGTATGTATTGCAAAGAAGAATCTGCAATTTTGATTCAAGCTGCTGTTAGAATCAGATGCAACTCGGAGTGAAGTTCAGTAGCTCTTCCAAATATTACCTAATGTGCATTTGCTCTGGAAAAAACATCTACCTCAAGATATCAGTGGAATAAAAAAGTAATAGAACACATATATTTAAAATTAATTTCTCTGCAGACAGCATCCATTCCCCATTGTCTGCACTTTGGCTTGGGAAGTCTCTATTTTCCTCAGTGTTAGGCTTACCTTCAGATTCTTCAAACACAGGAGAAGATGGCTGAGAAAATAAATTCCTGCCTGCTGAAGATGTTCTAACCAGACTCAATCACAGGGGCAAAGGATACCCCTTGTGATGGCCCTCATCTCTCTTCCAGCATCCAGTGATTGGTCTCACAAATATGTTTTTTTCTTCAACTATATTCTGAGTGCTGCTAGTCCAGGCACAACTCATTTGGTATAATTCAGATTAGCATTTAAGGTTAATTTTAGGGTTACACCAATATCTGGGAAGCCTCATTCTAAGGTGGCAGACAAAATTTTCCTCTAGCATCTCTTTCTGCCACAGATTTGTATTTTTAAGCCCACGTTCTAGAGGCAGCCATGTAAGTCAAGGTGGGAGGATACATGCATGCATCTGTGAAATTAGATGTAGTTTTATTCTATGTGATTAGGTTCATGGAAGAAAAGGGTAGGAAATTGCTGCAGTTCATTTGGGACAGAGAGAGAATATTCTTCACTTTGTTACAGGATTGTGTAACCAGCTTACATGGACTGGGCAACTTACACTTCACAGTAGCTTGCTGCTCTAAAGCCCCTAAAACCAAAAGAAATCTTTTCATTGACTTCAGTGGTTTTGTATCCAGTTCATACTCTACAGTGCAATCTGTATTTCCCACTCAGATCAATAAAACACAAAGCAAAATATTCACTATGTCGTGTAATCCATCCTGTTCCAACTCTGTAGCAGACAAATGAGATGTCCTTTATTGAAGCTCACAATGAATAAATGAGACTTTCTGCGAGTTTTATATGTTCATCAATGATCATTACTTCTCAATTGATTTTCTAAGGTCTGAGATATTCTTCTACCTGCATTTAATATATGCCCTTGTGTTAGTTTTTTTGACTGCAGTTGAAAGTTCTCCTGGCTCTGATTCCAGGCTGAAAGTTCCCTATTTTTTTATGACTACAAGATGAAATAGTACTAATTGCATCCTTCACTAAAGAAGAGTGGATACACTGTAACTCATCATCATTTTATAGGCAAATGGATGAGCTTACTGAACAAAATATCTCTACCAAAAAAAATTCCAATTACTATTATAGAATATTCACAGAAAACAAAAAACTGAATCCACCCATAGGATTCAAATTGAGAAATCCTCTTTTTATTAATCTTATGCATTGAATCAGGGAACAAAAATGGTGGCACTGTGAGTCACACAGATAATTTAAATTACCTTAAAATTTCAAAGCCAAACATTCAGGATGGCCATCTGACCTGCATTTTTCAGATCAAAAGCTGCAAGAATTATTAACTAATTATTTTGAAATATAAGCTACTTTCCACATTTTCATCCACTATACCATTTGTTGAGGCCACTGATGCAATAGCATATCAGTAAGAAAAATGACAGGTTTCCATACAAAGTGAACCTTTGAGGAGAGTACCTAGTGGCCTGTTGGGTCAGACTGTATCAGAATATCTGATTCTTGTTTCAGACACGCTGATTTTTGCTTTTTTAACATTTTCCAGAGCTTCTGTTTCATCTGCCCTGGGGAACAAATACAATCTGGGACTTGCAACAGCAGTATAGAGAATATTAATCCTGATGTTTCTGGGTGTGGGGTGCCTGGCTTTGTCTAGCCCTTGCTGCTGGACCAAAGGCGGCAGCTGTGGTGTTTTACCTCAGAGATACCCTTGGCTGGATGGATGCTGCAGCTGGGCACCCAGAACAAATCCAAGCATAGTAGGAACTCAGTTTACCTCTGGTGGAAAAGGTTCAGGTGACGGTGAAGAGAAAAGGAGCGGGTTCTATCGTAGAGTCTTAATCCAGAGTTTCATTCCAGGATGACAGACCTCTGAATGTGGTAACAGCTCACACAATAGAACCCCGGCCGCATGGTCTCATCCCCTTTTAAGCCCTGGGGACAGGGGGAGGGGAAGGGACAGGTGAGGGCCAACCAGGTGGGAGGAGGGGAAGGCTCAAGGGATACAGACACTGGGACAGGCCAATGAGCCCAGACCTGAGGGGCATCTTTGGAACTTCTGCCAACCACACGATGCCCTTGCTGGAATGTTGAGATTGATGGACAGCTCTGAGCAGGAGGGCAAAAGAGGGAGGGGGAAGGTTGGCACACCTGAGGGGCTGGGATAGGTGAAACAGGAAATCACACTGCAACACAGCAGCAGTGAAGGAATAGCTGTTGTCTTGAGTGAGGGGTCACAGCAGAGGCTGGGGGTGTGACAAGGACAGCAGGGCACCCTGCCTGCAGTGTGGCCGCAGCTCTCTTCATAGACAGCAGCAGGCACAGCTTCCCAAGGATTTTTCCTGGGAAGGCAGTGAGAAGCACAGAGAGAAGAAGAGAAAACAATTCTTATCTCTATTCACTGCTCCTGTTTTTGCACATGTGGAATGTGTTATGGAGATTGCTTACCCAAAGTGATTTGGTTAATTGGACATGGGTGAAAGTTGTTTTGAGTGATTAGCCAACCACTCAAAGCTGTGTCCTGGCTGCCTCAGACAGTCATGGGTTTTTCTTTAGTACAGTATAGTATCTCTTTAGTACAGTTATAATATAGTATTAGTGTAATATAGTATAATTTTGATAAAGCAGTTGTTCAGCATTCTGACCCATGGAGTCAGAGCACGTTATTCCCTGCATCAGGAGCTCCCTGTATCGATACCGCAGTGCAGCTGGGGCCAGTTCTCCCCTGCCCCCTGCTGCAGCCCAGCCCTCCTGGTGTGCTGTTGCAATGGTCAGAGCTGACAACACTCACTTCCCAACCACTTCACTGTGCAGTGGGTCACTGGAATTATTCGAATTTACCATGCAGTCATGGAAAAATATTGTATTAGAACAGCAGAGGTTGTGGGCATGGTGTGCTGGGCAGGAACAAGAAGCCAAAGGGAAATATGGCATTAGAGCCTTGAAAACAAAATCTGCTGCAAGAAATCAGGAAATGCCAGAGGACCATTTTCTATATTCTCTCTTTTAGCTTGAAAGGAATTTTTACCTCCAGATGGTAACTAATTAATCCCAAGTAAATGTCAGTAAAGGTGGCTAAAACACTTTTTGGAGCAGCCATTCCTCACACAAATTACCCTTTTCTCTTTGACCAGCACTGCCCTACTTAGAGAGCAAATCTCACTGCCATCTTAATTATGAATTTGACTGGAAACTCCACAGTATAGAAGGACTGGAAATTTTCAGGGGCTCTCCTTTGGTGTTGGTTCAGTTCTAGCACAACAGAGTCTTAGTCTCAGATGGAATGCCTAGCTATGATGAACTTACCAGTAATTAAAAAAATATTAATTTCAGTAATAATAGTGCCCTTATTCTGATTGACCTCAATCCAAGAATACAAGTCCCAAAGATACCAGAGGAAAATTTAAACACTCTTTTTTTAAACAGTGCTGTTTTTTGTCCTGAAAATAGCCTCTTACAGATGCTATAAATACATTCAGCATAATGGTCAACAGTTTCTAGCACTGCTCTGTGAATCCTTTTAGCTATGTTGCTGACTCCTAAAACTGAAACCAATTTAATTTTAATTTTACTTCATTGTGCTTGGAAAGATTTTTTAACACAGGGTTTGGGGTTTTCTTTTTGTTTTGTTCTTTTGTTGTTGTTGTTTTCTTTTTTTTTTTTTTTTTTTTTGTAAAGCACTGCTGTTTCAGGTTTTGCTGGCAAATAGTGCTGAACTCATTCAGTCTGTTTGCCAGAGTTAAGGTCACTGCAGCTTTAGTTTTACAAAGAACACCATTTCTCTGTTTCTCTGCTAATCTTGGCCTGAAAAGACCACACAGTACCCTTCCCAACTGAACAGTTTAGCCTTTGTTCCTTTGTTTGGGTTATACTATTAATCTGCTAGGTCGATAGCAAAAACGTGTGAACTGCTGGTGCACCAGATGACTGACAGGCAATTAGCAGCTTCTAGAGAGCCCTGCTTTGAATTCCCCAGATATGTGACTGTGTTGGGAGGCAGAGGCTGCTGATCTGACTTTTTTTTGTAAACTTTTGCTGCAGCACTAAAAATGAGATCTTTGAAAGAACCAGTGTAACTATTCTCAGGAGCTTCAGCTGCATGAGACCCACAAAACTGAACCAGAGGTGTGAAAAACTGTAAGCAAATAATTAACCTGTATCTATTTAGATTTCTCAGAAAATAAGGTTTGCAAAGCAGCATTAATCTTTGCCCAAAGAGCAAGTAAAATTCCTCGTTAAAACCCAAATCTGAGAAAACATTCTTCTCCAACTTTGTGGGAAAATGTGTGTAGCCCATAAACAGTGAAACTTTTACACTTGCTCCTTGTTCGTGAAGTTCTCAATTTTTGTCTTCCTGTTGCTAATTTATTAAGATGGCCACATATTTTATGTGCCGTTAAGCTCTGCTAAAAACTCATAGTGTGAACAACATTCTATAATGGCATTTCTGTATTCTCCGCTGATATATATTCTGATTTTAAGTTTATACATTTTAAAGCATGTAGATGTGTTCAATGATATTCCATTTCTCTGTATGTAGAATAAGTGTAAGACATGAGAGTTGCATATCCTTCTCTGCCAACAAAATAAAATATTTTATTTCCTCAGATTTTCCATGTGTCTAAAGCTTCATCAACTGAAGTGTGCGAGTGTGGGTCATTTCTTACAGACACACGTGCCCCTGAGAATTGCCAAGTGACAATTTCATCATTTTTTTGACAGGGTTTGGACTTGGTCAGTCACCACCTGAACAGCTGGTTACACCTTTACCAATTCACAGTTAATGTGCACAAATCCTCACGGAGCCAAGCAGGGGAAAATCTGCCAGTCTGTGAGAGCTGCTGGATCACTCCAAAGCTCTCCAGGAGCAGCAGTGCTGGATCACATCCCCCTTGGAGAGCCGTGTCCACAGACATGCACAGCTCTGCATATCACTGCAGGGACACAGTGGGAATTTGTGATGTGAGAAATGCTACTCACTTCCAAAAATTTAGAAAGGTTAATTAAAACCTTATCAAAAATACAACAGAGGACTGAATAGAGAAAATAATATGGTGTCAGGAGCACAAGATTTTCCCCACCATGTGCTCACCCACACCGTGGAGGTTTCACCTTTTAACCCTTTTGCCCTTCCCAAAGTTCTGTCCATCAACTCCCTCTTCGCTGTCCAGTGGTGGAGTTCACTTCCTCAAATCTTGATTGGAGGTCATGTGTTGCCATAGTGACAAGCTGACCCTCCCAAATGTCCCAAACCCAGGCTGTCCCCAATAATAACGCAATGAAACATAACTATAAATCTGCAAAACTTTTCTTAACATATATACATGATATTTGCCTTTTAATTGTGAGAGTCAATCATCATATTACTCATCTGTCACAGTGAGAAGATTGGAATGGTTCCCTCCCAACCTCTTTCCCACATCTGCTGCAATGACTGCTTCTGTACAGACACACAACAGCCAAACTCTTGGGGGTTCAGCTTTACTCCATGACACTTGAGAACCAGAAGCTGCAGAGCATCAAATTGTTATAGATGGATAATGAGATGATTGGCTCTCACAATTAAGGGATGACTGTTGTGTGAATATTAAGAAAAGCTTTAGTGATGTACAGTTATGTTATTGTAGTTTAGATGTCCTCTGTTCTCCCCACGGTTCCCTTTCCCCCCCTGTATTGTTGCCATCAGACAGCCTGGGCTGTCCAGGACAGGTACAAAGAAGCTGCACAGGTGTCCCTTGCCTGGGGCAGGTGGAATGGAAAAGCTTGGGGGTGCTCAGGGGGTGGGCATGGCAACACCTGAGCTCCAATCCAGTGACAAGAAAGCAGTTTGCACTGATAAATGGCACAGAAGAGCTGAGTGACAGACTTTGGGAGGGGCCAGGGCTGGCTGATGCAAGCCCCAGGGGTATAAAAGACTGAGCATCCATCCTGAAGATGAACTGATTATGTGGTGTCCCTGAGAGCAGTTCCCAGCACTGTGAATTTTTCCTTATGTAGTCCTTTTGCGGTATTTTTGTTAAGGTTTAATACATCTTTTAAATTTTCAAAGTGAGCAGTTGTTTCTCACAAAATCTACTTTGCCAGGATGAAGGCAGGAGCTGAGGGAAGTTTGGATTTGTGTCTTTGGTTCCCAAGAGAATTGGCATTCTAAAACCTGAGGCTGAAACATCCATGTTGTCACATTCTTATAGCTTTAAAAACAGCCATAAAAATAAGCTTGCTGGAATTACAAGATGTTTGGAAGGGAGTATAATAGCACTGCACTTCCATCAGGTAAGGGCTGTTTTCAAACAAATGGAGCACAATCTGTTCACTCTTACACTTCTCAGAATATCTTTGCCTGTTCCTTTTGTGAGCTGCATGATATTTTATGTTAAAATACCCATGTGTGAAAAGATTCAGAAAAATTCAGCAGTGTTTCTTTTAATCCAACATCTGCAAAGCTTTTCAGATGTTCCACAGTGAAAATAATTTTCTCCAGCTAGAACTTTCTGTTTCATTACAGGAATCCCTTTTGGCTTTCCCTCAAGCAAATTTTATTGATCTAATAATTTAAGTTGTTTCCAATTAGGCCTCGGAAATTAGGTATTCTAAACATTTCCATTAGAAATTCTTGATATTAGTTTAACAACTACTTTGTTATACAGCTTTGCAGCAAGCACACTTACTTCAAAAGATAACCAGGACAAATCCTGAAATAAATTCTTCTTTTCTTGTAGCATCAAGGGAAGAAATGGGAACAGATAGAAACAAAGTGTGTGTGTTTAGGAAAGAGAGGCCTTTCTTTCCTCAGTTGCTATTCATTTCACCTTTTTTTCAGACATTTATATTACAGAGCTATCTGCTGATACGGCTGAAATTAGCCCCCCCACACTCCTGTTATTCCAAGATAAGTATACTGCTCAGCCTTGCCCTCCTATTCTCTTAACTTCCAAGTGGCTCAAACGTTTGAGCTTTCTTTTTCTGATTGATGTGAAAAATAGATAAGTAGTAGAAAGGGAAATAAGAAACCAAAACCTAAAACAGATGTACCAGCCAAGAAATTATTTTAGAAGAGATGAAGTTTCACAACCTGAATACATTTAAGTATTTTAAATAATTCCAATATTATTAAATTTCCTGAGGAAAAAAAAAACAACTTGACTTGCTCTCAATGAAAAACCTTTAAGAAAATGGCTCTGATTCTCCTCCTGTGACACCAACCTGAAGACAAAGATATTTTAAGCCCACAGCAGCTCTGAGTCAGAAAGTGCTCCTCATATTGAGGAGGACATTTATGAATCCATTCATCATTGTTATATACCAGGGCTTCTCTCGCTGCAGAAAATCTTTTGTACCTCATGGTACCGTTACAATTTATGTCAGTTCCAGCTGGTTTCACATTCACCAGGAGTCCCAGCTGTCTGCATCTAATCTTCATCTGTGGGATCCTGATCTGTGGCAGGAGGAGCAACCCAGAGCCCTCCGTGTCCTGCCCAGCTTCAGTGTCCCAGCACAGTGGGACAGGGCTCTGTCAGTGGTGCACAGAGAGGGGCAGAGAGCTCTCACAAGGTGCACAGTGACCAAAGGCACCCACAAGGGCAAAGGCACCACAGGAAGCTCACATTCAGTGGGAATGCATCAAGGGTTTGAGCTCACAAAAGCCTCCAGAGCTGCTTTGCTGTCCAGTTCCTCTCAGGGGATTGAAACTAAGATCTTTTGCGTGTCTTTGTCACCCTTGAGGCTCAGCTCCACAGGCAGGAAGGTCACTTACTTCTCTCAGGTGTCTGTCACCTTGACCTGAGCCAGTGGGCTCCCTGCTTAATGCTCACTTGTGCTCCTCTTGTTCATTGTACCCCAGCTCCAAAACCTTACCCATGCCTAGCTGACAGCAGGGAAGGGCAGTCCCCTTTCAGCAGATGATCGGATCCCAGAGTGCACAGGGTAAAAAGACAACTTCTCTCCCTGCTGCCCTCTTTTACAGACCCTTTAGTGTGACATAACATACATGGTACCACAAAGTAGCCACAATCAGGTACCCAAAACACTTCAGCTGCCTGTCCCAATACTCCCACTCCAGGTGTTTTAAGTTACACCACTACTCAGCAGCTTTGACAGAGAAGTGCTGCATTATTACCTCCCCTCTCATTGGAGAGAGGGAGGAGGCTGCAAGACCTTGTGCCAACATGTAGAAACACAAATTACCTAAAATTTGGGCATTAAAACAAGGTCAAACCCTTGGGTAATGTACCCCCTAAAGGCACAACTACCAGAATTTTAATGCAGATTTCATGAAATATGCCTTTCATTATCCCTGACTTGATCCCTCAATCCCAGTGGATTCATAGTTCCCTATGAGCATCCTCTCTCAACACATTTCAAAGGAAAGCAAAGCTTCAGACACCTCCCATCCTTGTTCACCCCCACCATGCTTGTTCCCTGCTCCAAGTTCTTTTCTCCCATGAGTTGATTTCCACTCTGTCACCCATTCTCGTGCCTGTATTCACTCAGCATTCATCTGCTGAAGCCAAGCAAGGCTTTTGCCTCCCATTCTCCCCTTGGTTTCTGCTGACAGCCTCAGGGTGCTGCCCCCCACTTGGGGGATATCCAGTGATGAAGTAGATACAACACCCAATAGTAGAAAAAACACAGCATCATGTCCCTAGTGCTTTAAACATGCTCTCCCTTTTTTGCAACACCGCCTTGCATCTGTGGTGCATCTGTGTTTTTTCACAGTGAAAAGTAACAGAGCTTTCAGAATCAAAATAGACAAAAGTATTAGTTATTGGAAATTCAAGAACAAAACCTGTGTGTAATGAATAAATCCCCCCAGTGGAGCAAGGTGCTCGGTACAGATTCCCATTTCAACACAGCCTTGTTATTTACATTTAAAGCATTTGGTTTTCTGATGTTATAATGCTTGCATCTTCATAAAGGCAGTGTGGACTCTGTGACACCCAGAAACTCATCCTGTGCTACTGCTTTATGGCCAGGTGAGATACAGGAACCTGCCAATGACACCCCTCCATCTCTCCCTCTCTCCCTCTGTGTATTTTGGTAAGACTCCTTTAGCATGTAATTAACTGAATACCAGGAATATTCATTAGCCTAAGGAGCCTGTTCCTCCTCAGTAAACCACACCACCTGAGCTGCATACATCTTCTATTCAGAGTAAAACAGGCACATTATCTTAGTGTAACAATTTGTTTTTTTATTTCAGTTACTTTTTCACATAAAACTTTATGTAAGCTACAAAAATCGTGAAATGCAGAAATGGTATTAAAACTGCAAACTTAAAAGTTTAGATTAAAAAAAAAAATCAGTCTTTCCCTGCTAACAGTGACCATTTAAAACGAACCATATTTTGATGGATTCATTTAATAAACATACCATACACTTCTCAAAAATAAATAAAGAACAACATCAGAAAAACCAATACTATCAACAACATGAAGCATTTAATAATCTTTTTTCTTTTCTTTGAAAGACATAAATGAAATTTCTAGGCACAGTTTTAGGCATTATAGAGGACACAGAGGCAATAGGTTAGTGTGCACTGCGCTGTACAAAAATACAGTCTGAATAAATTACATTGCTAGCCATAAGATTAGACTTCACTTACCAGTCAGTTCATTGCATGTTTAATAATATACAGTTACATGCTAATCCATATATATCATTTATATTTCAAACACATAGGTCTCTCTATATTTGTTTTTAAAATTTACAAAAGCTAAACGAAGTTGTGCAAGAAATCCAGAAGAGGTGCTGGGTATTTGTCAGCACCGGACGGTATACTTTAAGCTTAAAAAATACAAATAACTAGCCCTGCTTGCAAGTTTGCTATATATATATATTTATTCATATATATTTGGAAGAAAAAAAATGGATTTGTTGTGGGAGAGAATCATTCTGCCAGTGAGATAAAGTCAAACAACTGAAACAATGGTGACATGACACAAGCACAACATACAAAATTATTAATTTGTCGTACGTACACTCAGGACACAGACTTGCATCTTTTTTGTGGCTAAAAAAACCCCCAAGAATCAGCACAAAGTTGCATTTACCTTTAGTTCTGTTCTGAGAAACAGAATGCTTAATTTGCAATGGTAAAGAGGAAAAAAAAAGACACTGCAGTAGCAACCTAAGCTAAAGGTAGGTACCTAAATCCACATACTGAATGCCCAAACACAAAGGTCCTGAGGAGTCTGAGGTGGGTCCTAATAGACTGCATCCTCTTCAAGAGGAAAAGCAGATGTTGGGACTGAAAATCAGATCTCTGACTCAACTGTGAATCAAGAACCTTGTCTTTAGGCATTCACGTTTGTAAATTGTTGTGCCTGAACGCCTTTCACATTAACAGCCAGTGACTTGCAGAGCACACACCATTCATTTGCATCTGCCTTAGGCCTGGCAGCTGCTTTCACTCAAACTCTACATAAAGAAAAACAATTTGATAAATTAGTGGCTACGTGGGTCCAGCATTGTACCTTCTTGTCAGCACAAATGCTGGCCCCAAAACACCATCTCCTTAGAAAGGTACAGACATCTTCTCACAGTGGGCTTCTCTGCACTAATCTAATTCCCATGCCAAACTACAATGTTCTCCATGCTGCTAAATAAAAGCAGAACCACACAGCTGTTCAGAAAAATACTGAGTGAACTATATAGTGAATATCTGCCTTAAGTCAGTCTCAGGAAATAAAGCAGAGTTACAAATGCTCTCTTGGTGCCTGTGAAATAACTGGAGCCAAGTTTTCCTCTCATCCTTTTTGTTCTCCAGGCATTGCCATGCAGTCCCTTCCATGTCAAGCTGTCATTTTGCTCCATCTAATCTAATTAATCACCACTGCTGATTTGGAATATTCTGCCACGGGAGTAAAGACTGAACTCCAGAGCATGCCAGAGTT
Organism: Agelaius phoeniceus; assembly: GCF_051311805.1. Classification (NCBI taxonomy): domain Eukaryota; kingdom Metazoa; phylum Chordata; class Aves; order Passeriformes; family Icteridae; genus Agelaius; species Agelaius phoeniceus. The sequence continues at coordinate 9,983,405 of NC_135266.1, read as the reverse complement.
TTATAAACCATCTCCACAAGCCAGCAATACTTGCACAGTGACTTCCTAAAGGCAGCCCTGTGGTCATTGCAGACCCTTAGCACCCTGGAGATGGTGGCCCAGCAGAAACACAAGAGATGCCATCTGAACACCCAGTAATTCAGGAGCCTTTTCCGTGGAACCAGCAAAACCGTTTGTGTAGAGGTGGATGTGCAACCCCAGCATATCTGCTTGTGTAGAGGTCCACACAGAATATATTTTAAATTTCTCCAATAAAAAAAATAGTTATTTCTAAAGATTACAATTGTATAAAAATATGCTTATAATTAATTGAAAATATCCAAATAAGCAAATTGTAAACAAAAATAAAAGTGATGCGGATTAAATTCATGTGAAGGTTCTCCCTATTTTATCTTGGGTTTCATTTCATGAGTACAGTCTCTGGATGTTTTAAGTGGGAAACATACTAAGTCAGGAGTAATCAGATGTACATAACCACCAAAGAGTCCACTAGAAACTCAGTTTTTAAAAACAAGAGATTACCTCCTGAAGTGCTAATGTTTTAATATGGACATGATGGTGTCTTAGCTGTATTCTTGATGATCAGGGACACTCACAACCTAACCAGATTTTTAAAAAATGGCAGTTTTTAAATTTGCAACACCCTTAGAAAAGAATTTTTAGCAAGTATTATATTACACATGGAATAGCAAGAAGTTATTTTTGTCGAGTTCTACCTTAACTTGATGTGAACTTTTAAGCATTTCCCATAACACAGAGTCTGTACAAGGGCATATACAGAAGACAAACCGTTGTGTGTTTATTTTGTAACACCAATAAAAATTGAGGGTACCAATCCAAGACTTTCAAGAATGTGTACAAAGTTAGTATTTTAACCACTGCATCACAGCTCATATTACAATTTTAGGATGAATCATTTCTCTCCCTCTGCATATATATTTGCATTATATATATTCATTTATACTAACAAATACCTTTCAAAAATATAACTGAACTTGTTCCATATGCATTCTTTTCATGACAATGTTTGCAAGTTAAATGGTTACTCGGGACAACTGCAATTCATTCACACATTTTAGATGTCCCAGGGACAGAACAGGTCTTTTTCTATTCCCCTTTATCTTCACCCCTCCAGCAAAACACTGAGAGCTGAGACAACTTCCAACTACACAGTCAGAAGCACATGTCTCTGGGTTTGGACGTCCTTCAACAATCTGCTACAGCTGGCACGGTGATGTCAATTACTAATTCATGAAATCCTGTGTGGGTTGGTGGCTTGTTTGGGTTTTTCTTTTTTTTTTAATTATTCTACCAGCAGACTGTTGAATGCAGATATTAGACAAGTCATTAACCAGTTACATTCACTGCCCTCAACACAGTCCCTTGCAACTAATTCCTTAAGAGTGCTTTTGAGCAAGTAACAAGGGGCCAACTCAGCCTATTGTACACGATGCCATTGCCTGCTTATCAGACAACTGAATCCTCTATGATACAGGGAAACTTCTAAATGGAGCCCATACCAGCTGCTCCCCTGAAGGCAATAGCAGATGCAGGCATTGCATTCTCATTCCAACTAGTTTTCTCACAATGATCGCTGTCACGTAGATCCTTTTGCTTGTTGTCAGGAAAAATGAAGTTTATGTATCAGCAGCTTGCAGCATCTGCCTATGAAAGATCAGCAATCCTAGTGTTTGCAGTTCTTCTAAATGGTTGTAAAAGCTGGTTACAGTGTTCACACCCAAAAGGCAAAGGCTATTTTATCAACAGAGCAGACTGTTTGGTGCTCCACAAGTGTTCTAAAAAAACTGTGAGCTAGAAAAGATGGGGAAATCCTTTTTTTTTTTAATTTTTCTTTTCATTAAATGATTCTAGTAATAGTCTTCATAGTTCTTAGGGTTCAGGCAATAAAGAATGGCACCCCCAAATGAAAATATAGTTGCACCCCATGCCAGGCCATAGCCCCAGTTGAATTCATGGTATATTTTCAAGCTGACCGTTTCGATGAACTTGATTGGGTAAAGGACTAAGCTGCAGACCTGGAGAACAACTGAAAGAGAAAAAAAATACAAATGTCAGAAGAAGCCTTATTTTGCTTCCCTAAAACAAAGAAAATATCAAATAACTGAAATTCACATTTAAAATGCTTTTGGAAAGTTTTAGCTTGTAAGTGCTGCCCTTTTTAAATCACCTTCATTTCAGTCACAGACAATAGAGCAGCTCTTCCATACTCCCTTGCTGATCAACAAATATTATGGCTGTGATATAATGATGATCCTTCAAATGTCCACAAAATAAACAGTGAGAGTAGTATTTCCCAAATTCTTTTCTGTTTCTCCTTTGTATTTTAGTTTGCAGTCATTACTCCTTCCCTAACAGCAAAACTTGTTCTATTGCCATTATAAATAAGTCAAAACGAGAAGCGAGAATACATATTAAGAAATGTTGCTGAGAATCAAATAATTTACTTAGCCTAGAAATAATTCATTGTCATAGGTGATATATACTTGTGCTCAGTAGAGACTCAGTGAATCACATATTTCATATTCATTACTGTGTTCTGCAAGAAGAATTAATGACATTCTTGCACAGAATACCAAGGAAACTATAAAATTTGATCAGTCACTAAACTTCAAGCCAGCAAACTATTATGAATTTAGGGGGTGGGTCAGAAATACTGTTTGATGAAAGAAGATAATAAAATAGGTCAAATCCAAAACATTAAAAGCTTCAAAATCAATACTTCCTATAGCACTGAGATCCACAGACAGACATTGGCCATTTCACTCACACACACAGCCTTCCTTGCCAAACTGGCCCCTTTCATTAGCCCTGGAGACAAATGCTCACCTGTCCTGAGGACAGGGCTGCTATGGGGAGATCATAGCCCATGTTCATCAGAACCTCAGTGATAAAACTCTGTAAGGCAGTCACTGGAAATTTCAGCTTATCCACCTTAGCCTACAGAGTAGTCTTTGGACCCTTACTTGAGACTGACAATCTGAATAATGTTTGCACAGTGGATTTTCTGATGTGGATATCAAAATCCACATGACTTTTATTTAATTATACACTTATTGAAGTGTTACATAATATTATTCCATTTGATTATAATTTTTTGTCTGTCAGCTCACAAAATACTGTGCAACATTTGAGAAACTCTGGCAGGGTACACTGGGAAAAGCACCTACTCTTACGAAAAGATTATGCATTCCAGTTCTGTATAATGAGAGCATCTTTGCATCCAAAAGCACCTCAACATATGCTCAGCTTTCAGACACATCTTTAGGACCATTCAAGGTCAGAAAGGATTTCTGAAAATGTATGGAAATAGATGAGTTTTTCTTTAGTGCCTTCCTGCACTGGGGATGCAGCATCTCTGCTGAGTCAGTGCAGAAACTGCTCCATGTGTGTCTGTGTCAAGTGCAAACCAAGGAAGTCTCCACCTTCCACAGTGTAACATATGAAGTATGCTTAATTTCAATCTACAGATTGGACTTGTCAAAACACAACCAAAAAAAAAGTGATTCCCTTGGAAGAGGAACATGTTGCTAAAGCAGCAACACACACAAGAGGGTTTTTTGACATTTCCATAGTGAGGGTTCCAGCTTTCCCTACTATTGATCCAGATTTGCTATTGTAGAACCCAGAGCAAGTGCTGGCAGCAAGTGGCTGGTGGGAGCAGCCACCCTCCATAGCACTGTCATCACTTTGCACTGATTTTGCCTTCTGTCATTGTTTTTCCCTGTAGAGCAGGAAGGGAGCTGTGCAAGTAGAGACAGCAGTCAGCAAAGTTATGAGAAATGACCAGCATGACCCCAAAAGATGTTGAAAGCAATGCTTGCAACTCCTGGTCTGTTTCTAATGAATTTACAGGAACTCCATGCTATGCTGACCTGCTAAGGGAAGTGCTTTACTGTACTATCTTTCTTCAGAAGCACAAGTCTTTTCCTGCAGAAAAAACAGGCTGCAAAGGAAATCTTTAAAAATCTGCTACTCAAATGGTGTTCAGAGAAGACTAATCATCTCAAACTTGATTGTTCTCTTCAAATGTAGACACATTTTTATGAAGCACTATGATGTCTGCAATATGGGAACAGGAATACTGATTTTATTCCATTCACATGAAATGTAAGCAATTATACATACTCATCATATTAAACATGCAGAAATCATAAGAAATGCTTTAAAAGTAGGAAAATATAATTTCAGTCATCTTTTTTTTTTCTTTGTCCAAATGTTTGACTATAAATTTTGACGTCAAAAAAAAACCCCACTTATGATGAGGCTTTCTAATTTATCTGTAATTATGAAAATGCTGGTGCTGGCTTAGTAAGTTCTGCACTTCTGTTCTCTACCTCCTGCTCATTTCAGATCAATAAAGCACTTCATTAATAAGTGCTGGGTGTTTCACAGATTACCTGAAAAAGTAGCTGCAACAATGATAGGAAAAAAATATTCCTAAATATTCCTCTTTGCAGTGCCAAGCAAGATGGCAGTAATGAGAGTGGACACTAATCTCAGAGTCAGGATGGACATCAACAAGGAAAAAAGTACCATAAGGAGGGCAGTAAGGGCCCAGGACAACATGCTTGGAAAGACTGTGACATCTTCATGCTTGAATTTCTTCAAAACTGGACCAGACAAAACTGTCAGTGTTAGTGACCATGCTGCCTCAAAAAGGAGATTGGAGCACATAACCTAAAGAGTATTTTCCCCAACAGTATTTCTTTGATATTATGACTCTTTGCTGCCCTGTAGCAAACTGAACTACATTCTACTGAAATCAGTCCTACTTTTTCAGACCATTCCATCAACTTCACGAAATCAAATTCTGGTTTTCAATGTTTCCGAAATGTTTTCTACTTCCACTGTAAAATTTGACAAGTAAACTTTCATTCTGTCTTCTACATCATTATGAAAATAGGTGATAGCACAGAACTAAGGATGCAATCCAACTGTGCTCTCTCTATCAGAATTAAAAGATACCTCCTTAAGTATTCTTCAATTATTATCTGCCACCATTTTATATTACTCTCTTACCTGTAATATTTTCACTTAGCCACTGTTTTCCCTATCTTGCATGTAAAAGCATCTTGTGAAATGTATTAAAAGCTCTCCAATGTCCCCAGGATAGTCTTCCAGACACTGTCACAACTGTTGAAACAGCACCAAAAGGCAAGCATCTTTAATTTTTCTTTTGTTTCTTTTATGGACTTTCAGCAAGCACACTTCCTATTTCTGCCCCTAAATTAGACTTGGTTAGCACTTAGTTAAACAGTAAGTGTATCATGAAACTCCTGCACTGACAAGTTTGTGAGCTTGCACTTTGAGGGCCAGTTTGATTCATGAGCTCTAAGACACCCCAGCAGGTCCATGAGCTGGAGACTCCCCTAGAGCACAGAGGCACACAAGCCAAGGTGGCTTCTTGCAAAATTTCCTGCAACTGCCTCTCCGTCTGCTCCACATTTTTCCTGAGGTGTCCCTCTACCTCTCAACATTAAAATACATACTGTCAGCTCTAGGAGGACACATTCACATCTTTTCATTACTTGCTGGCATATTTTCAGCATCTAGGTTGAATTTTGGTTTTTTTGGTCCCTTTCTTTCTCATCTCTTCCAGTCCTAGTCAGCCAATCTTCTCCCTCATCTACAGAGTTGCTGACTGAAAACTGAAGCTGAGGGGAAAAAAAATCAAAACTTGAAGGAAAAAAACAGCCTGGAGCCAACTGTTTAGACTCTTATAAAGCACCTGGAAATAACTTTTCCATTTTGTCCTTTCTTCCACACAGAGACCTTTTCTACCCAACACCCACACATCATTAAACGTCTCTGGGAAATTCATACAGTGCCCTTTTTCCAGAGGCAGCTGATAGACTCCCAACCAGAGTTTCACAGAATATTTAGTCTTGCCAGCACATTCACAGGTCAGGGTTGTGTTTATCCTGAAAGATTTGTGAAACCCACAGATGAAGGCTTGAATCCATGGAAAGCTGCATAAGGCACAAACTGCTACAATCTTAACCTTCCCCTCTTCAGTGGGGGATTCTTTCCATAATTCTTTCAAGACACATCATCCATATTCATCTCTACAATTGCTGACATCAAAGATAAAATCTGCAGGAAATGTCTTCTAACAATGTAAGTGTCAAATCCTGAAAGGATTCTCCTCAGATTTGCTAGATAATAAAGAAAACTGGGGCAGGTTGTCTTGGGCTCATCATCTCTCCTCTCATATGCTTCAGGTTATGGCTGTTCAAAATGCACATGCACACACAGAGAGGCAAAGGGAAGATGTAAACACCATCATAAGCTAAAGAACCAATTTAATTTCCTCTTAGATTCAAGTAAGCATTAAAACCCTTCACCATCAACCTTTTGTAGTGAAGACTAGAAGCAATTTTATGCAGAGGAGAGCACATGAAGAGAAACAGTAGGATTTGAGGAAATCTTTTCTTGTGGAAAGCCATTTCTCTTTTTAGTACAAACTTTACTAAATGAGCAACACAGCAAGACAGGCATGTATGGCTGAATAATTATCAAGTTACTACACGATGTTATGAGAAATGAAGCCAAAAGCCAAACAAGAAACCAAAAGCCAAACTACAAAAATTATAACCCCATTTCCTTCAAAGTTACCTGCCCAGCATACCTTATAAAACTCAGAATCAACACTAAATTTTAAAAGAATGGCACCAGTACCTTTATTCATTTAACCAAGCAAGCAATGCAACACATAGAACAAAACCAGACGATTTTCACTCAGGGAATCTGATCCTAGGTTGCTTTAATTTCCTAAAAGCAAACTAAATGCAATCTAGGAATGTGTCTTGAGCACATAAAAGTGCATCTTCAAGGGCTTGGTTCCATCAAGGCAATGTCATCAGCAGGGGGCAGCAGGAGCCTTCCCGGAGTTCTGCTTCATCCCAAACTCCCTCCAATTCCACGCTCTCATCCTCTCATATCCTCCTAAGTGGCTTTTTTTAATACATCCCAAAGGTTCTGTCATCCTCTTCATTTCGGGCTATCAGAAGGGGCTTAAGCTGCTGGCTCCAATGCAGATGTGAGTGACAGGATGAAGGCAAACCATGGTTGGTGAATCTCGGGAGAATTTGAAACATCCATGCTGACAAAGCCCCAAAGCACCAGAATATATATAAAAGGAGATGATTTGATATTGTAATTGTACCTCACTGGACCAGTCTTACAGACAAATCAGAGTCTTAGGTCTCCCTTAAGATTTTGTGATAGTTTATATAAACTGTTCCATTTTTGTGTTTTTAAAACCAAACAGGGACTGCACTGTGACAGCTTGTTAAATTAATAACCAAGTGAGATGACACAACAAAATTAATTCCTTATGGCACAGGAGCATATATAAACACCTTGAAAGATAATCCTATTTATTTTCACATGTAGAGCTTCCAGGGTTCACCTTTGGGTATTAATTTCCCTGTTTTAAAATTGCAAAAGAAAGAACATTAAAATAAAAATGGCTTTGCATGAAGAATAAAAATGGGGGCATCAAGCAGCACAAAGTCACAGATTAAAAATGGTATTTTGAGATTTATCCTCTGTAGCTTCTCCTGCTGCATGTACTTCATAAAACAATAAATATAATGCAAATAAATAATTGTTTATGAACTAATAATAGTGCAACTGCAAAAATGATTAATGCTGTGCAGCACTTACAGCCTGAGAAACCTCACTGGAGTTAAGAAAGAAGTAACCAAACACCTCTGGATTAGTATGCAGAATGAGGCATATCTCCCTCCATGAAAGTCCAGCTGCTCTCAGGAAATCTTTTTAACGATGCCAGGGCTTACCTGCAGCAAAGAGCATGACTGCAACTGGTCTGTAGAACCGCCTCCGAGATCCCACGCAGATGGAGATCAGCCCAACCAGGAAAGCTATGAGAATAATGGCAGCCCCACCCAGCAGCAGAGCCAGAGTAGCTATCTGCCAGTCTAAGGGGAAGAAAAAACAAAGAGGGGGAAAAAATAATTATACAATTTCAGTAAAACAAGCCCGCAGGCCTGACAGAAACAAGAGAATATGAGGAACACAGAGGCTGCATCGAGGCTTGAGTAAATAAAGAGCTGTGTCTTGAATTTCTTTTTCCCCTAATTAGTGAATCACCTTCATAAAACAGATGTAACTCAGAAGCAAAGTGCCACAACCTCCCACGCTTACTCAAGCCTTAGTTGGCTTCGCCGGGATTTTGTCTCAAGTAAAACTGAGTAATTTGGTCCCCTGGTTTTTATCCAATTTAGAATGAGAAATTGAGGCTGGCTCAGAATCAGCTGGTGTTGGGTTAGCTGCCCCTCAGTCTGCTGTAACTTTCTCACAAAAGAGAGTGAAACTCCAAGCTCTGCATGAGCTGATCAGGATGACACAGCAAGGGGAATGCACGGAGCCTCATCATACACACCTGTCCCTTGGGAAATACCAAGGCCACACAGTATGAGTAACAAAACTGAGGAGATGCTCAAAGGTTAAAAAAATATATATACATTTTTTCAACACTAAAAGATAGCTGGAAGTCAAGAATTTCTAAAGGCAGTAACAATCATTAGCTGCAGACCCAGTCAAATATCAAGCCCATTTTAAAATGCCAGTTATCCTCAGGAGTCAGTTTTTCTTTCCCCAAAAGCAACCTCTGCACTTGTCCAGACTATTTTCTAGTTATTCTGATATATAATGGATGCAGTTATAAACAACATATTTGCAGTCTTAAATCACATAAATCAGAATCCATTTGTAAGCTGATGGCCATGATTCATGTCTACAACATCCAAAATCTAACTTAAGAGCTTCTGTGGGACTTTAGAAAGGCACAGGCTTTGGGCTGTCTCTTTTCCCAAAAGAATATCTAAGACCTTTCCTCTCTCCAGTAGCAGGCATCAGGAAAAAGAATCAGATCACTATTTACTGCTAATCACTACTATTTACTAGTTCAAGAAGATGATATAAATTCAGTTCATGGGAAAAGGACCTATGGATCATTTGCATCTCACTACTTTGAAAATGCTACCAGTCACATGATACTCAGAATAAAATGTCCAAGTAAACAGAAAATGAGATAATTATTTGCAAATTAAATTTAGATATCTTAAGGTTACTAAAACAACAACAACGAATATTGTCTTTTGGGAATGAGTAAAAAGCACTGTTTTAAATAAACAAGGAATCCAGTTTCAAGAGGAATCTAATCTGCTGAAGATACAGACAGTGCAGCTGTGGAGTTTGGGAATGGAATGCTGGCACCTATTATCACCAAAAAGCCCTCACATATTACATGAAAAAAGATGAAGGAGATTAGAAGAAGAAAGTGGGCTGAAGAGCTATAAAAGCATTGCTTGAAAATAAAGTGATTTTAAAGGGGGGTTTGTGCAAGTACACACGTTTATTTTCATTCTTTTCAGAAATCCAGACATGTCCTTTACTAATAATTTAATTACTAGGTACTCAACCTTTGAAACTATTTTACTCCTTGTTTTATTACTGGACTAACCCCTGGGAACAATCTTTCATTCTATCATCAGCATGCAATCTCTAAATCTCTAATGCCAGTTTGTTGTGTGTCCCACTGCTACACTATCACTATTGGGATGGAAATATGATTTTAGGACTGGACAGAGATGTTTCAGCAAGTGGTTTTTAATATTAACATGAGCCTTCAGAAACTCCAAGAGGTTAGTGTACTGATGATTTAGAAAGGATTTTTCCAATATCAAAGTGCATTACAGATACAAAACCCAGAAATAAATAAAGAGAATGGATCACTTTGGAACAATATGAAAGGAATCCTTACACTAGAAAACTACACAGATAGACCAGCCACATAAATCCATATCACACCAAAGTTAAAAGACACATAAAATTGATTAAATAAATCAAAGAGCCAGACAGGAAAACTCAGAAACTAAAATTTTTTGAAAGTCACCACAAATAATTAAATATTAAATGTTATCTTGGCATTGATCAGGTGCCAAACTGTAATGAAAAGGGATGTGTACGACACTGGAGTAGCAGCTAAATGGAAAAACAGGTTAAGCATCCTATTGCTTTCCAAAACCACACTGGAAAAAACACCAAAAAACTGATAATAAATTAGGCAAAGATGACATAAGTGCAGGGTTAGAATAAAGTTTAACTTCCAGGACAAATATCCAGATTTTAGAAAGGTTAAAAAATAAACAAATTACCTTACTATAGCACTGATGTGGGAGGCAAAAGGACAAATGAGTGTTGGGAGACACCTACACTCCTAACTAAAAAAGAACTGCCTTGAATAAACAAAATTAATTTCTTGAGTAAGACAACCTACTCAGAGATGCTGACAGCAGGGCAGAACCAAGGCTCTTACTGCTCCCCACTACCAGCTGGGGGCCAGGTACTGAATGCTGTGCTCTGGGCACACCTGGAATTGCCTGTTTATTTTAGCACCTTTCACAGGAGCATACAATGCTACCAGCCTTTGCCTTGAGCTGCAGGGACTTTGGTTGAAGAACATTGTGAAGGTCAGACATTAGTGCATGAAGAACATAGGACTAAACTTTCCTATAGTGGCTGCCATAGTAACTACATGTTTAAATCTCTGTGTCATCTTGGAAAAATGTTAACTTTCAATTCTGAAAGCCATTTGATCTGGTGACAAAATAAAGCTTATGGTGGACTAAGAAAGCAAAATATTCTGCATGGGTCTTCTACTTAACAGCAATTTTTTACCTTTTATTTTTTTTTTTTTAAATCCAGGCCATTGGTCTTTGCACAAAATAAAATAAAGATCCAAAGAACCACTACCTCTGAAGGCAGAGCACCCTGTAAATCAAGTATCTATAATATAAACACATAGAGCAAACAGAGCTTTTCTACAAAAAGAGCTGTAGTGGTTCTCAGACTACCCAAGAGTGATTTACAGGACACAGCATCAGAATGGGATCAGGAGATTGTTCTGTTACACAGTGCTACTGGTACACAGAACACAAACATCACAAACCTACTTTAGAGCATCCAAAATATGCCTGTACCTCTTCTAGGCATGCACCAATCTTGCAAAGAAGTAACTAATAAGAACTGTAAGTTCAGGAGCCTCAGCAGTTCAGTGAGACTGCTTTTCCTCACAGAGATAGAAATATGAAAAAACAGAGGTAAAATGGGGCCTTACAGATGATAATTATTACTCATCTGCATAGAAAACACAATTGGTTACACTTGAAGAGTACACATCAGTCTTTTTCACTGTACACCACTACAGGTTTTTAAACTACACATCTATTATCTAAGAAAAGTATTAGGAACTAGTAAAAAAACTAATAAAACTCACAGAAATGTTGATAAATTTTTAGACTTTAAAGCACTGTGACCTAATACCCAAATAAGATTTCTTTTATTGGTTTAGATAAACTTGAGATTTTTTCAGTGTTCCACCATTTTAGCAATACATTATGAACTACACCAGTAGTGCCACCTATCCCATGCAAACTAGAATTAAGACATTTTTGACAATTATTAGGTAACTCGAGAGATTTCTTAAGAAAAGGCTCACTTAATGTATCCTATTTTTAGGTCTGAAAATCCCCAAGAAGCATTCCAATGTCTATAACCATGAGAAAGACATACTGCAGTTCTGACAGCGATTACAGTGTTTGCATATTTTTGACTATAACAATCTGCCCATTAGTTTGGGGATGTGGGCTTCAGTATTTGGAAATATATATCAATATGAACCTAGGCACTTGAGACATATTTTCAATACATATTTGGTGAAAAAAAATTATTAAAATTACCATCTTCAGTTAAAAAAAAAAAACAAAACAAACCACCAAACCATGATGATACAGTTTTTTTTCAGTTAGTTCCTTATACAACAGTCTGTGCCTTTCTGGAGGACAGCTTGGTCTCCTTGCTATTTGGAAATTCTGCCTGTTTCTTAGTGACCCAGAGGCACAGTGTCAACTGTACACTGGCATTTCTAACTCTCCTCGCTTCTTTCCCCAAAAGAAATGACCCAAGGCTTTGAGCTGTGATTTTTAATTAAGAGCAGTGCTATTTCCTCAATTCCTTGGACAAAATAATACTTCACTACTAGGAAAATATCAGGGAAAGCCATAAAAGAAGAAGAAATCACATCAAAGTCCTGAAATGTCTATTTTAATAACTAGGTCCTTTTTTAATACAAGAAAGATCAATGCAAAAGGCTAGGATAGATGTCATGTTTTCAGTAAGGTACCCCAAAATTAAATATTTTTTTCAACATGGTATTCTACCAAGCAAAAGAAGTAGAAGAAGTGGTGGGCATAGAAACATACTGTGGAATATGTGAAGCATTTGTGTATAGGGCTATTCCAGACAGGGCATGGGAAGTGAATTAATTTCTTAAGAAACAATCAAATATTCCTTTCTTCCATACAACGCTCTCCAAGAAGTCTTCTCATAAAGGCTGAAGTACCAAAATGCATGCAGCTGTTACATGATGAAGGCAATGTCTGACCTTCTAAACAAAACAAAATCTTGGTAAGAAACAAAAACATAACACTCAAGTTTTTCTGATTCATTGCAATGCTTCTATTTATCAAGTACCTGCCCTCAGACAATAAATACTCTAAGAAATTGCAATATAGCATTTAAAATCAAGAATAATGATTTTGAAATAATGTGTGAAGCAGAGAAACCTGAGGCACCCACACATAAGAAATTAAATGTAACCCACTGAGTACCATAAAATCCAACTTAAATAAATAGGATAGCTAGAGATATTCCCAATTGCTTCATATTCAAACTTAGATATCAAATAGCCAACAAAAGTTTGAGACGTGTAGTGCATATATAAAAACATAAAGGCAAACTCTAGTTCCTAAAAGTGCTTTGGTTACATGATCAATAAGATTTCTTCTTTCTTCAGCAGGATCATGAGCAGAGGCCTCTGTGCAAGGTGAAGATCCACTGAATTCTGTGGAAAAGCTGAGGAACAGCAGGGGCCATTAAGTTCTCACATCAAATTACTCCACAGAGGTCACCTCTGGAGCCTCTACCCGAGGCAGAATGATGATTTTCAAAGAGCTGCTCAGAAGAATTCTGCCCTGGGTGAAGGGATGCTGGCTGAAGCTGGGAAGTCCAGTGCATGGGAGTTCCTGGGTCCACACTCCTGCAGAGCCAGCCTGCACGTGCAGTCCTTTGGGATCCCACAGTGGAAAACACTTCTGCACTCTGCAGGCACAAGTGCATCCTGCCAAGGTCCATACCAAGCCTCCATAAGCTGCTCTAGACACAGCTTTTCACAGTTGAGCCTTGTATAAAAATGACAATAAGTATTTTCTGCTCATTGATTAGTATAGTATGTTTACTAGTGCTGGCTGCTGCAGACATACTCTGGCTTTTGTATTTTCTTTTTATTTTATGGATTGAAAGTAAGATTTTTCTGAAGTAGGAAAATTACTTGTGCATGTGGTACTCAAGTCACTCAGACACTTGAAAAGCATTACCAGAGTTACAGAAACCAGCCAGCTCTGGTTTAAAGCACAATTTCCTCGAGAGAACTCACTTCACACCAAGGCTTTCTTTTAAAAGTCCTAAATTTAAACAAATGAAACAGCTACATTAAGTCACAGATATGTTAAAAAGAAGGACATGACATTTTCCCTAAGAAGTCTGTCTTTATCCACACACAGCAGCATGTGGGACAAAGCCCTGGGTAACCCAAGTGCTGCACAACACCCATGGGACTAACAGGAAGACTTTCCCATAGCTCCAATTCACCAGGACATTGACAACACCCAAAGAGAAATTTAAGCATTTAATGCTGGGTGCAAAAATCCCTAAGTGCCTCCTAAGGATAATTCAGAGGCTCTACATAAGGCATCAGTCATTTTGCATTTACAGTACAAGAGGCTTGTAGGATGTTTTAGTGTTCCTGATGCCAAGTGAAGAGTCACTTAGAATCAGTCAAAGAAAAAGAGAACAAGAAGAGAGACATCCAAAAAACAGTGCAGACCCTGTGTCTTACAGAGGTGCAGAATGCTAATGGATAATGAAGGCAGCCAACGAGTGAAGGAGGAAAGGCAGAGAACTCCTTAGCTGCCATATCCAGGGCCTAGAGAGTTTCTCAGAAGCTGCAAGGCCTTTGCTTCCCAGCTCTGGCTCCAGACTCTTAACCTCACACCTCTGCTCCCTTTTCCCAGTGGGATTTCCTGATTGCTAGGGTATGCTGCAACTGCCCTCCTCTGTCTGCTGGACCCAAGGCACAAAAAGATTTATGAGATCCATGAACAAATAGGTACAAGGAAATCCAGATCTGAGTCTTGCTCCAGAGAGCCTCTTATTTAACTGGTCCCTTCCAATGCTCTGTTGCTGTTGATGCAGCTTTCCCCTTCTGCACAGGAATGCTGACCATCACTGGATGGTGGCCCAGACTCAGGGCTCTCTCACCTTTGAGGGCAAAAGGCCTTAGCAGCTCCCTACAGAGCTGCTATCCTCTTACCTGGGCTCCTCCTGTGGCTTTCCTCTTCTCAAGAGCAAGGTAACTTGTCACTCTAAGGCATGAAACAACACAACGTGCACACACTGCTGCTCTCAAGGTAAAAAAGGGGAAGTTTATTTTCTGACTCCAACATTTATAGATTTCCAAAAGTGACAGTGGATTGGAGGGTGAAAGTGCCACCTCTCCAATGACACTGGACAAACCAACAGTCCATCAGATTTCTCCTCCTCCATAAAAGAATGCAAAACAGTAAGTTATTTCCAGAAAGTGTGTGAAAAAGCTCATTACAAGAATGTAAACATCCAGAAGGCTTAGAAAATCCTAAAAAAATCAGGGTGACAGTAACTGAGATGAGAGAGGAAGAGGGTGACTATTCCAGGTAAGGTAACAAACAGCCCACTGGCAGGGTGCTCCAGGCAGAAGGTGCTCTCCTCCCAGCCACCCTCCTCAGCATGGAAAGAACGTGCTTGATAGCCTGGGGGAAGAACTAGCAGCCACTATGCAGACTGCCCACCTCGCCATGGAAAGCAGTGTCCCTCACCTTCCACCCAAAGATGCCATTGGGAAGAATTGGGTTATATCTGTAAAAATATGGTAAGCAACTCTACTGCTGTGGGAAAGAGACAGCAGGACAACAAAATGGTCTAAATGCCAGGGGAGGTGCAGATGCATGAGCAACTTGAAATGCAGCAGGTGCTTGCTCATCTGCCCATGGACACACACCTCTCCTGAAGAATCAAGCTTGCATTCCTTGTTTATATGAAATATATACAAATATATATCCCAACATGTGGGTTGGGATGAGGAATGTTGTATGTCTGCTCTGTGGTCCATCTTTATTTCTAAAATCACCAAGTCCTTTAAACATAGCAAAACTTCAAATAAAAAAATAAATGGTGCCATTATATAGATCTTTATTTTACCATTTATAAGCCACACACATTGCACGCTGCTTTTGCCAACAGAGGACTTCAAGACAAGCACAGCATTACAGAAAATCATGTAATCTATAATTCATTCACAGAATAGTACAGCATGTACTCAGGCATTTCCTCTATTGGATACACAGCATTCTTCTGAGATTTGCTTGTTACTATGTCATTTTAATTATTGTATATTCATTCATTCAATGAAAATAATAAAAAAACCTCAAACAACTGCACACACCCACAACTTTGAGAACTTCACAAAAACCTGGAACTCTTAGAACTCTGCCATTAGGAAAGAAGTGTGGGAGATGTGTTATACAAGCTTTTCACAGTAAGCTCAGTATTTCTGACCTCTTCTATAAAAGCTACTACTTTTTAGCAATCTGAAATACTATGCTTTGCATTGGAAGTGGAAGTACCTATTTTCCACAGTTATCAATGTTCTTCCAGAAAAACGGCAATCTTCTGCAACTTTCAAAACACATTCCATTGTTCCTTGAGAAGAACAATTAGCATTTTAAAGAGTTTGAGGTGTACTTCCCATGAGAACGATGACTTTAAGTGGAACAAGTGAAATACATAAAGCAATACAGCTGGCTGGACTTTACCACTCCTCCTGTTACTCTGAATCCTATGTGGTCATATTGGGCCACAAATCAGTAGCAGAGGCAAGGCCACTCTCTATGCAATTCTAAATATAAAAATCTCATCAAATATTAAAACTTCTTGCATTATCCCTAACTCCAGGGACATCATATTTAATAAACAGAACTTAAAGCAACAGGATACATTACTAATTTTAAAATTGCAATGAACAACAGCAGTAGCAATAACCCACTATAGCTACAAGTCTTTATTTATTTTTTAAGAGTATTATCACTGATAAGGTGTGAGGTGCTCTTGCCCTGATCACACAAATATCACAGATGTGCTCTAACCTCATCTTTTACTGCTTGGAGAAGGATGGCTGCAATGGCAGCCTCCACCATACTAAAAGGTCCAGACTGAACAGGATCTGCTGCTCCCATGGCCTTGGGTCCATTTGTAAGAGAGGGAACATTCCTTAAAATATTCTATCAGGGGCTGCTGTGAGGGGTAGTTAAGCCAATTCAAGGCATTCTGCACAGTTTGAAGAAGCCAGATAGGCATCAGGCATAAACAGAGTGTCAGTCATCACAGAATCAAGGATAATTTAAGTGGGAAGGGCATCTGGAAGTCACCTAGTTCAGCTCCCCATGGAAAACGGGGCCAACCTTCAAGTCAGACTCAACTTCAAAATTAGATCAGCCTGCTCAGAGCCTTAGACACTGAGTGTGAAGTAGCATGGCTTTTGATTTTATATTCATCTTCAGATACAGTGCTGGGGATGATTATTAGAGCTAATACACAAAATGAAAGACTACAGTATTCAAAACCAGAAGGAACATTTTATTAATTCCTCCTTAGATTGTATGAGCCACTTTTTACAGGTAAGTAAAATCACATTCATTCTTCTGTTATTTCATAGCAAACTACCAGCCTTGCTGAGCTTTTTACAAATACATGTCAACATCAAATCTGAGCAATGATCCAGATTTTCTAATGAGGAAGCTGCTTTTGAGCTAGCAATTTCCCCTTGGAACAGCTCCTTAGATTCTGAACAAGGAGATACCATCCAAGAGTATTCTGGCATGTCAATTCAGATATCTGCATCTAATGTGTAATTAAGGTTAAGCCCCTTGAAGTGCTACCGAATGAACAGCCTCTGGTGCCGCTTTTATTTTAAGAACAAATTAGAACAAAATTACAAGCATAAAACTAGACTCAAGTTGTTTACTGCACTATGCTACAGGCTAAGCTTACCTTCATTGTTTGCTCATCACAAAGTTTAATACAGACTCAGAGACTCTGTTGCATGTATTTCCTGGAGATGCTTTGTTTTTCAGGTATTCATGGGCAGTTGTAAAAGGGCATAATATTCTTGAAGAAAACTGAATGTTGCATAAAGAAATCCACAGGTTGTAAAGTAACAAAGCCATATACCCCACATTCACCAAAATGAATACAGTTAATCAAAACCATTCAAATGTATTTCTATATATGCTGTTTTCACAATAAACTGAAAGGCTGCAAAGGAGCCATTGTTTTCTATGAATAGCATATACACATATTTAAGTCAAAATAGACAATGTTCACCTGCAGGTTAGATTCTATGGAGCCCTTTACTTCTTCTACATTACATTTGTGTATCTTTGATTTAAAGAGCCATAGTGGCTGCAGTCTGTTGCAAAAATTCAAATTTACTGTTATTAATCTGCAGGAAGAAAAAAAGTACCTGTGATGGTATAGATATACCAGGCAGTTTTGTACAGAATGCATTTAATTTTAATGCTGTGACAGGAATAAATATTCATATATAACTCTTGATAAATCTGCAAATAAACCACCACAAACGAGATATAATGCATTTCGAAAAAGGTCTAAAAAATAAATTTGTTTAAAGAGACACAAGTTTAAAATAGAGTGGGTCTAAAGACAACTTGTGCATTAGCCAAGGTAAGATTTGATCACAGAAAACAGCTATATGCCAAGACAGGTGGTGAAACTTCAGAGCTTTACAACTGCATTTCTGAATTTCAAGATTTTATAATGAAGCTTTCCACACTGGCAACTTTGTTATTCATCTCCTGAAGTTGCTGCTAGTGGGAGATTTACTCAGATCCTAAGACTCCAAAAAAAAAAAAAAAAAAAGCAAATTAAGATGAGATATTTTATAACTTTCAGATGTCAAAAAATTAATTTGACTCACTATTTTACATACTTGAACCATTATTATTGTGAAGTACTTCCACAAGTTTAAAAGTAGTATGTGAGCAAACAACACTTGCAAGTTACAAAAAAGCCATTGGAACAGTGAAAGAACGAATGGGAACACATGCTCCAGGCACTAGCAATGCTTCAGGAAAAATGAGATTATTCCCTGCTACAACAGCCACTGCAACCATGCTCTGTGCATTTCCTTCAGCTCTCCACTACCAAGTTGCCCTTCTGACAGCAGTCAGGGGTCCTACATCTAATTACAAGAGAAGTTTTTAATTAAACCTCGAATATGCTTTAATAGCTTCTAGTGTGAGCATGCCCTTGATGGTGCCACTTGAGGTGCTCTCCTTCAAGGGATGATGAAGTAAATCTCTTAAAACCATGGGTGAAGATGCCTTTTTTCCTGTGTGTGCTGCTGCTTCTCACAGCTAGCTGCAAAGCTGCCTGCACTGGTATCAAGCTAAAAGAGCTTTCCCTGTGGGAGCTCTCCACTATCTGCAAAATCCTGCTTGCTGGATTCACAATGTAGGTGGAAAGTGCACTTAAAATATTAATGCCAGCACACAAAACGGTCTTAAATATGAGCCCAATCCAACTTGGTGAACTTAGTGGGAGCCTTCCTATTGGCTTTAATGGCAATTGTACCACAGTAGCAAAAGGCAAGAGGAACACAGTGCAGTTTCTCATATTTCAGGTCTGGTCAGAATGCAGTACTCTGTGCTGAGCACAAGGAAAGTGAAGGGTTTATCCCAGTCACCTCAAGTAAAACCATCATTCACTTCTTCCACAGTAGCTTGTGAAACTTCCCTCTACTAGACTGGAAAGTATTTGAGGAAAATGGGTAAAGCTCATTTAAGAAACTTGAATAGAACTGGATAGGCAGAAATTTGTGCACGATAGAAGAAGGCACCAGCAGAGGACAGACCAGATTTTCAACACACAGCATCCAATGAAAACTACATCTCATTCCTATCCATCCTCATCCATTCATCTTCCACATCCCCACAGACAGACAGGTGACCAAGAGAGGAACAAGAGAGATTAGTGTCCTTTTATGCTGTTCCATAAGCTGTCCTGCTTCTCTCCCCGTCCCACTTTTGTGTGTGTCTGTGTGTGTGTGTGTGCACACACGCATGCGTGACGGGAGGTGGATGGAGGGGGGAGCCCAGCAGAGCGTGTGGAGCTGGGGGGGACTGGAAGCAGGTTCTCATTCAAGCCATCTGAAAAGTCTTTCTGTAATCAAGGGGATACTATTTCAGGAGACAGGGAGAAGGGGCAAAGGATTCACGTTGCTAAGGAGACACATAGAAGCTGACATTCCTACATAAATTTCCATTTATACCAGGGAAGGAAAAGAAAGCACTCCAAACTTTGTGCAGACACCCTGGTAACTGACTGAAACATGCATTTCTTTACAATTCATTTTATATTACTTAAAACAAAATCCCAAACAACATTTAAACCCTCAAATATTACTGCACACAACAGAAAAAAACAAAATAAGCAGCAAAGGAACCTGTGTAATTCCAACTCAGACTGAGATCAGTTATTTCCCAGAACCTATACAAGGACTTCAGAGAACACAGGGAAAACAAAACACACCAAGAATATAGTCAGTCCTTGGCTTTCCCTCCCAAAACAAACATCTTGTCCCTGAACGATTTACCCAAAAAGCATAGCAATCCAAACAGATGATTTATCAATGCAAGTGTGTGTATGGACAGGGATAAAAACGATGTAGAGGGAGGCTGGCTGCATTTGTCAGTGTTTCTGTTGGGGCTCCAGAAGTTGCTATCAGGCATAAAGTAAATAAAACCACCCATGAAAACCAAAACAATTATCACACTAGAAAAGAATTTACTGAAAAATATTCAACAGGCAGCTTGTTGTTATCATTCACAACCCGTTTTTGAAGTACTCCAAGCAATAGTGAAATGACGTTAAAAAAAACAACAATCTGTGATCAAAGACCTAAAAAGGTGAAGTACGAATGAGCATCAAGAAATCACAACGGGGAGTGTGGCACGAAGGCAAAGGAGCGTGAAAGACGACGGGGAGATCAGTACGTGCTAGAGAAAGACACACACAAGCACACCCGGTGTGATGGAGAGAGTCCAAGCCCAGGCGTCCCCGCTCTGGACAAAGTAGCAACCGGTTTTGGTTTAGGAAGCCCCAACTTTCCGGAACCTGAGACTTCTCAGATGGGGGCAGAGGGGCAGTATAAGATACTCGATCCCAAACAGTTTCTCACTGTATGGGGAAGCCACCACACGGAAAAGAATAATCAAAACTAGTTCAAACTCGGGATCTTTTGTGACAGTACCACGGCACACAGGGAACCAGTCACCACCATATGTGACTCGTTTCGCTCACTGAAGCCTCACACCTCCCGCACCCCGGGCACGATCCAAGCTCGGCGCTGCCCCTCCCGCACACGCCGCTCGCTGGGAGCGCCGCCGCCTCCGCCCCAGCCCGACCGCCGGCGAAATGCGGCTCGGGGAGGCTGGAGGAGGACGGGGAGAAGGAGGAGGATGGGGACGGGTGAAGAAGCCCGGGAAGGGAAGGGGTGCGGAGGGCGGGCGGACAAAGGTGCAGGCAGGGGAGTCCTGCCTGCGCTGGGAGCCGGGCGGTGACCAGGGGCGGCAGGGGGCGAGGCAGGGAACCGGCGGGGGCAGCGGGGCACAGCCCCGGGCACTGCTCCGGTCCGGGGGGACTGGCCCCAGGAAGGGCTGGGATACACTCCCGAAGGAGTCCAGGGTGAAGGAGAGGCAGCTTGAGGGATTCCGGTGGGTCAGCCAGGGCACGGCGAGGGGAAGGAATTCTCAGTGCCCGGGGTGCGGCCAAGGGAACCGGAGGCGGACGAGAAGGGGGAAAGCAGCAAGGGCTGGCGGCGGAGGGGAGCGGGGCAGCGGGGGCAGCCGAATCTCACCGCTGTGCAGCGTCGACTCGCAGAGCCAGCTGTCCAAGTTGCCGGGCTTGCGGCAGGACTCCCAGAGGGACAGGTAGTACTGGTGGTCCGCCGTCACCCAGGCGGGGCTCAGCACAGCTCCCAGGTCCAGGCACAGCGCCAGAAAGATGCAAACCAGCCCCACCAGCTTCAGCGGGGTCAGCACCGAGACGCGCACCTCCTCCATGCCGCTGCCGGCCGAAGCCATGGGGCCCAGGGGAGACGAGGAGGACGCGCTGCCGCCGGCCCCGAGGGGAACAGGAGCGAGAGCCCAGCTCCGCGCAGAAGGGGCGGGCGGAGGGAGAAGCGGCGAGACCAGCGCTGTCTAACGGTGGCGAGATGCGTTCGCAGGCGGCGGCAGCGCCGCTCCCTCCCGCCCTCCTCCGCCGCGCTCCCGCCCCGGTGTATCAGGTGCAGCCGCTCCCCCGGCCCTCCGGCGCCGCCCGGCCCGGCCCGGCCTGGCGCGGCGCGCTCCGCCCCATGCCCGCCCCTGCCGGGGGAGGCCGGGCCGCGCTCCGCGGGGAAGGGGCGGGGGCGCGGCCCCTGCCGGCCCCGCTCCGCCCCGCCGGGGCCGACTTTGGGCAACTTTCAGCGGCCGCAGGCGGCGCCCGGAGCCGCTCGCAGCGCCTCGCGTCGATTCCCGCTGCCCCCGAGCGGCCTCCCCGGCTTCCCTGGGGGCCTCGGCCGCACCGGCAGCGGGAGAAGCGCCGGCTGTGCCCCGGCGGCCCCGCGATCGAGCCACAGCCCCCGGTGTGGCCGGGAACTGGGGGGGTCCCGGGCAGCACCCCCGGCCCCGCCGCGGCATCGCTGCAGCGAGGAACTGGGCGAAAGGAAAGGCCCCTCGGATGCAGGATTAGCCGTGCCTGACCTTGATTCTTCTTCTGGAGTGACCTTTAAATCGCAAGATACTAGTGGAGGGTTTAAAAAAATAATTCAGCGTTTCATTATTCGTGTGTAGACTTACCTGCGATTCGCGCTTCCGTCTGCCGTCAGCGGCGTTGCTGATCCCAAATTAAATCTTTGAGGAAGGATAAGTACTTTGCCCGGTTTCCATTTAGTCTCTGCTTATTTTGTTTAATTAGCACTGAGGTGCTGAGAATGTCAAGGGCAAATGTTTGGGTTAGTTATTAAACAAGGTACTAGTATAATTCACTGTCTAAAGGAGCTCTTCCTGGAGATACAAACACACACAGGCACGAAGGTGGAGTGTAATGTCCACAAAGGATTATTAAAAAAAGAAGAGCAGAAAGATTCAACCTGTAGATTTTAAAGTGAGTGTTGCTACTTACATTTGAGGGAGAGCTAGCGAGTGGGAAGATAAAAGTTAAGCCAGAAAAGCCATTATCTAGTGAAGAAACAGGGAAAATCTTGTCCATGAGTGCTAATTATTATATCCCTATTAATAGTACTTAGAGGGTTTTTTTACCTTCTAACTATAGGAGTATTCACATTAATTTTGAAAGGTGCAGGATTAAAACCTAGTGGTTTGCTTCCTTCCAAGTTTAATTTCATTTTGTTCACAGTTTAAGGCTGAAACAGAAAGAAAAAATATTATTTACATGACAAACTTCTCAGAGCACAAACAGCTTTGCTCTTACAGCTGCTCGTAGGAGTTAGCATATGAGGTCTAGTCCTGGTTTCTCAGTGGTGTTATGTTAGAGAACACTTACAGCATATTGCAACAATTTCTCCTTTTCATTTAGATGTCTCCTCTGCTAGAAGCACAACCACTGAAGCTCAGTACCCTGATTCCATAGCAGGTGTATCACAGTGCATATAATACTCTGATGTTAGCAGAATTTGGTGTGTTTCTAATGGGCTCTTGGCCATAGGTGTGAATTCAACTACCACCAGTCTGTAATTAATCCTGAAAATGAAACTCATTGCCATAAGCTGTTGCTGCTAGAACTTGGAAAAAAATTAGAAATTTGGAGGTGGAACTTTGTGGAGTTTCTTGTTTTTTGGATTTTTTTTAATGTGTGGTCTTACTTCACTAGGTATGTACCAGACACAAATGTTAAACAATTTGTTTGTTTGAGTCATGTTTCTATTACGTCCCAAGATGTGTTAAGTATTGGAAGAACCTAACAAAAATAATTAAAAAAAAAAAAAAGAGGAAGGAGTTAAACAATAATTGATAACATAGATGTGCCAAGCTAAAGACTTCAAAACCACATGAAGTGCAGAATCATGGTTCTGATCTAGTATTTCAAATAAAAGGGAGAGAAAAAATAAACACCTTGCTAGAATATGTGAAAACTTGTGATATTATATACAGAAATAACACTGGCACCTATAGTTAATGTTGCCAGTACTTTCTGGCAGTAAAAACTCAGTTTTTATTTAATTAAACCTTTTTACTGTTTGGGCTGGAGTTGCCTATACAAGATACCTGCCTCAGGTTGATTTTTTTGTTTAAGAGTTACAGCTAAAATTCAGTCATATGTAGTCTGAAAAGTAGACATTTTCACCATCTAAAAAAAAAAAAAAACCCAAAGACTTCAACACTTTACTCAGTGAGAAGCAGAAGGTTGACATAGAGCCTCCCCCAAACACAGCCCCAAGCACAGCCTGCACACCTCGGTGCAGTGTGCTGTGCTCTAGAGAGATGCTCTGGTATCTTACAGTCTCCCAAGAATTCATCTGAGGTGAGTGTGCAGAATCCATTTACAGCTTCTCTATCTGAATAAATGATGTATCAGCAAATGGATGCTTGGGCAGGCTCCAGCCTCCACCTTCTGGCCACCCACTGTTCACAAAGTACCTCAGGGAGTGCTGGGGCCAGTCTGGGAGTGAAAAGGAACAGGGACATGTCAGGCCACCTCAAAGACACTCACAGATCTTATTAAAAACAGCCCACATGGTGGGACCACTTGTCCTAAGGCACCTCCCAGCACTGGGGGTTCAAGGGTTAGGAAAGCCTGGGCTTCACAAAGGGCAAGGAGGGCTGGGAAGAAGGCAGAGGCAGCATAAATGTACAAGGAAGGTTAAGTGAATAGAGGCAAAATGGGAAAAGACAGCGAGAAAGCCGAAGTAGCAGAGTTCATAACAAAGTAACAAGCACCATTGCTTCAGAAATTTCTCTTTGACTTAAAGATTGTGACTATCTCTTTTCCTATGGTCAATGGATGTGAAATCAACTGCAAAAGCCTGCCCTGCCCCCCTGGGTGGTCAGTCCAGAGCAGGAACAGCCACTGAAGCTGTTAGTTCAAGTGATAAGGATCTCCTCTGTGTCCCCAGGAAAACCTGACCTTTGCTGATGACATAAGTTGTGGTTCAGTGCAATTTCACACAGTGTGCCTTTCATCTGTACAAATAAGAAATTTTTTGAAATCTCTGAATGACTTACCTGGTTTCATCTTCGGAGCTCAAACTGGAAAATTAAATCAATTACAAGGACCTTTCTAACATGTAAGACATTAAAAGCTTGTTGAATATTTCTAAATACCAGGTGCAAAGCACTGCTCATTCTTACCATAAGTGGGCAGTTCCAATGAATATCAGTAAGTCTGTACATGGAATCTCTCTCAGGAAACAGGGAAAAATACACCATCTCTAAATCTAACAGAGATGTTCGTTACTGTATGGATTTTCTGGGTCCCCCGTTGGAGGAGGAAATGATGAATCTGACTCCATGTTCTTAGAAGGCTAATTTATTATCTTATGATATTATATTATATAAAAGAATGCTATACTAAACTATACTAAAGAATAGAGAAAGGATATAGACAGAAGGCTACAAAGAATGATAAATGAAAATTTGTGACTCTCTCCTCAGAGTCTGACACAGCTTGACAGTGATTGGTCATTAAGTTAAAGCAATTCACATGAAACCAATGAAACACTGACCAGTTGGTAAACAATGTCCAAACCACATTCCAAAGCAGCAAAACACAGGAAAAGCAAATCAGATAATTTTTTTTTTCATTTTTCTCTGAGGCTTCTCAGCTTTCCAGGAGAAGAAATCCTGGTGAAGGGATTTTTCCAGAAAATATAACCGTGACAATTAATGTTTGTGAGAAACCATATGCTAAAGTCACAAAAACCATCAAAGTATTTCAAGAGAATTAATACTGTTGTATTCAAGAAAAAGTCAGTATAGAGATAAAATTCAATGAATTAATAGTAAAGGTTCTAAGCCTTACTGTCTGCCTGCTTCATTTCCTTGGAGAGGCAGGGATCCTTGGGAAACATAGCTCATGCTCATGTATTAATTAGTATGCCACCATTTACATTAGTCAGAGCACATGTAGAAACAGCTGAATTAAATCCATCTAAATCTTGCCATTCCCTCACTTCTAAGTGCCACACTTTGGAGCAACAATATCTTTCAAAGTGCAATGTATTATTCTGCATATTACTTGAAATGGAACAATTCTAATTTGAAGCATTTCCAATGAGTACTATTTTTCCAAGATACAAAAAGATGTTAAGAAAGTGAGCTGCTACTACTATTACTGTTGTACTAGTTCATATGTCTGGCACCACCATTTTTGTATCTTCAGGTCAGGAAATAGTGAGATCTTTTTAAGCCTTTACTTCTCCAGGCTCAACAATCCCATCTCTCTCAGCTTTTTTTATATAGAGTGCTCTGACCATCCTCATTGCCATCAGCAGGACTCATTCAGCATGACTGTACCTTTCCTGTAGTGGGCAGCCAAAATTGTGGACAGAGCTCTCCAGAAATCATCTTACAAATCCTGAATAGAAGTGGTGAATCACCTTCCTGGACCTGCAGGCTGCATTTTTACCAAGGCAAGCCAGGATGCTGTTGGCCGTCTTCACTACAAGGGCAAGAGCCCTAAAATTAATGACATTGGTGGTGCTTGTTCACCTTACTGCCCGTCTTGATCACCAGGTCATTTTCATCCTGAGATCAAGAGCTGATCCCAGCTGTTCATACCCCAGCCTCACTGGTGTGTGGTATAATCCTCTCTAAGGTGTGAGGTTTGGATTTGCATCCTTGACCTTTGTGAGGTTTCTGCCAGACCATTACTGCAGCCTGAGCAGCTCCTTCAGAATCCCAGTCCTGCCCTACAGTGCATTGCCTGCTCCTCCTCTGGGTCAGTGCCACCTGCAGATTTGTGGAGAGTTGCTCTTCATGCCACCCTAAGTCACACTCCTTGTCAAGGGTCCTTCCAAGTCAAAGGGCTGAAGGAATTGGCCTGAATATGATGGACAATGCATAGGGAAAAGTGAGGGATTTAAGCTTTTCCCTCTTCTGTCACAAACACAGCTCTTACAAGGAGAGCAGTAGCAAGCAGTCAAGGCCTGGTCCCACAGCTGCCTCTATTATCAGTTTTTTGCAGACTCAATAGGAAAAGCTGTGTGACAGAGGTCCCCTGAGATGGTTCCAGCCTTGCAACCTTTAAACAAGGATCCAAGCAAGCAAGATGTTGGTTTCTGTGGGACTTCTATTCTGCATAGTGTCTTAGCACCAGACCCTGTGGTAATATCAGGAGCACTGAGGCAGCAGCTCAGTTCTTTTTCTCTGGAGTGGGGTAGGGTCTGAATTATGCATGGGCTGAGGTCACTGCTGCTAACATGCTTGGTTTTAAATTAGACTCCAAAGCCAAATAGCACCCAAACTGGGAAGTACAGCAGCACCTAAGAGCTGCTGCATTCCCCTTATTCACAGTGAACCTGTCACTATGTGGAAGGAGAAAACCTTGGGTGGTTTAGTATTGGCTGTGACACAAAATGCACAGTCACTATGAAAAAAATGAAGCAGATACTGAAAAAGCATGTGAAAAGTTTACCTTAGTAGGAATGGAAAATAGTGTTATGTCCATGCAAGAAAACAAAATGTGTTTTGAAAATTGTGATGAAACAGAATATGACATATCAAAGAAAATAAAAAAGGTGAGTAGAAGCTACTCTTTGCACCAGGTGGTACACTCATACCAAGGGGAAATGTATGGTTAAGTTAGTGACAAACAGAAAAGTCAAACAGAAAAGTCAATGTGACTGATTCATCCAAAGCTAAGAAGAGGAGCACAGTTGCTGCAAATTTTAATATCCTTTTCATTTCTTTTCTTTTTTTTTTTTTTTTTTCATTTTCTGCAGAGGCTGGGATTGTAGGAACATTATCTCCTGATATATTGTCACCTCATGTGGCCAAATGAGCTACTGTGCAACCTCCCAGACATCATATCTGGGAAAATATATTTGTTCTGCTTGTTGATGCCTGTTGGAATTTCTTTCACAATGTTTTGAATCTTTCCTCAAATCGTTGTCATTTGTACATCTGACTGAGTGCATTTCCTCACTCATATATTTTAACACTTTTCATATGCCCTCGAGCATCAACAGAAATGTATTTTTCATTGGCTGAATTGATGTTGCTGTTTCTTCATTGCATTTGTAATGTGACATTTGTTTTTGTTTTGCTTTGTGTTTTGTTTTTTTTTTCTCCTAGTACTCTACTTTAAATGATAAAGTATTTAAAGAGAGCAAGCTGGTTCATTTTACTCTGCTGTATTAAGAGAATGCTTCTAACTGCAATGTTAGAGCTAATCTAATTAAAATTAATGACAAAACTCAGCATTTGAAAAGAGGGATATATTGCTGTGCTCTTTGGTAGCATGAAGGTCACCTAGAAAACCTATCCCTCCCAGCATCCATCCTGTGGTTCTAGGTCTCCTGCTAGTGGGAAGGACAGCCAAGCCTGGAAGCTTTGCTGCTGTTCCAGGTGTGACCATCCCAGTGCAGTGCTCCCTCAAGCTTTTTTTACACCTTCCTGTGGTCCATTTGGCATTTGACAAAGGCACCAGGCCTGTCCTCCAGCAGCAGTCCTGCATTCTCTCTCCCTAACCTCTAGCCTCTCTGTCCCCTTGCATTTCCTCTCTTTCTGTATTGCTCTTGCTAGAAATGCAGATGAGGAAGGGGAGGGCTGATTGTTGAGGACAATCCTATTACTAATCTAGCAAGGCTGTTTTATTATAATAATATGGCAGAATTTCTGTCATAGTCTTTGTGCTGTCTTGAAAACAAATTGTTCAGATCTTTCTCCTAAATGAGGGAAAGGACAGTCACCTGGCTGGGTTTTTTTTTTTTTTTTAACCCTGTCTGGCTTTTTTCTTGATACCCTGAGAATCTATAAATAGTGTTTTCCACCCATTTTTTGTAATCTCCTTTTCTGTCAGACTAACTTCATGCATGTCTAACATTAAAGAAAAAGAAAATTGAGACCTAGCAGTTCCCTTTCCTATTTCTCCCTCCTCCACACTGTACACTCACCACTTGTTTTTAGCCAGGAAGTGGTGCTTCACAGCTCTAGTTGCTTTGTTATTCATATTATGACTGCCAGTAAAAGAGTTTCATTTGGCTTCTGTCAGTCATACAAGAAGTAGTGAAAATAAAAGTGAAGGGAAGCTTGCAATCAGAAATACAGCCAAAAAAGTTTTGCATTGAGAAGTCTCAAAACTTCATTTCTTAATAGAATTGAATGCAAAGCAAATAAGGTGATAAATTATTAGACAATTGAGAAAATAATGGATATTTACTAAGACTTTTCCCTAGATCTATTTTAAGTGGTTTTTTTCCCACCAAAATGCTTTGTTTTCATAAGGGAAAAAACCCCAAAAACATAACATAAACCAAGATTCAGAATGAAACCAGAAAAATTATTTTGACTTAAAAAATCAGTTTTAGACGAGGAAACTAAATTAAAACTCTCTCATAGAAGGTGACTTAAATTTTCCTTTAATATGTGTGTCTCTCCACCGGCTGGCCAGGTAAATTGCTCAATCTCCTAGTCCACTTAATCTGGACAGTGAAATTCCACTCTTAAAATCACTGAAAAAACAGTGACTCACTTTTCCTAAGTCTGTTTACCACAGTCCTGTGTTTCTTCCTTTTCTGGATGTCTCCACATTAAGAAATATGGAGAATGAAAGAGGCTGTCATGGTCTATTGAGAGATGTCAAGGCACCTTTGATGTTCTCAGGATCCTTGTTCACTTGAAGGAAAACATTAGTTATGAAATGATGGACCAAAGAGCTGGTGAAGCATGTGAAATTAGTAGAAAAAATAGTACAATACATTGTACAAAAATTAAATTTGTCATTCAAAAGAAAAAAATTAGCTCATTCTGATGTCCAGTGTATTAAATCTACCTTCACTGGAGCACAAAGCATGTACTAGTCAATTACTGATTAAGGGAAAAGCCATATGTCAAATACAGTATATGATAGATTGAAGAAAAATCACTTTGACTAGCATGAAAATTAAACCCAGTCCCAGATTCTTTGCATACCCCAATCTCTTACTGAGTTGAGTAGATGAATGCATTAGGAATGCACACTAGTTGGGAACAAGCACTGGTAATAAATAACCCATACCCTTCTGGGGTATGGGTTCATTCCTTTCTCCCCTCTTATCCTGTCACAGGGGAAAATATTTGTGTTTTGGTGTTGATTATATAAATCAATAATTTTTTAAAAATTCAACTTCCTTTTCCATTTCAGAAGTACAGGGTTGCAGTGAGGTTTTCCCTTTTCATTTATCACTTACAGAGACTTTATATAATCCCCACAGCTCTCTGTCCTTGTGGGACCACAGTGGGATGGCAGCCAGCTGCTGGCAGCGGCGTGGCTGGTGTTGCCCTTGGCTGTGAGCAGTGCCTGCACCGGCGCACACAGAACAGATGTCTGTGGCATGCTGCTCATTAGAGATGAACCATTATAGACCTTTCACACTGCTCATCCAAAATGGGGGCTGGAAATTGCCTCTCTGTTTTGAGTGGGATTCGTCTGTCTGAAGAGCCCCATTGGTGTGAAGAATGAAGGGACTGATTCACAAGCAGATGCAGCCTGAATGCACAAGGAGCATTAGGAAGCCAGGGAGCCAAGTGGTGAGGGCTTGCCTCTGCCTGAAGGCAGCTGCAGGTCTGGGGCTGAGAAGAAAAGGTCCCATGGCCCTGTTACATCGCATGTCCGGCTCTCAAAAAATGGCATTTGGGACCCAAAAACTGACTAGAAACAGAGACACAATACTAAAAGCAAATTGATTCCCACCACTCTGAAGTAAGGGTGTGTGTTGTATTTGCTGGGATGCTCCAACAAAGGCAGGAATGATACATCTGACTCCATGTTCTCAGAAGGCTAATTTATTACTTTATGATACTGTATTATATTAAAGAATACTATACTGTACTATACTATACTATACTATACTAAAGAATACAGAAAAGATACTTACTGAATGCTAAAAAGATAATAATGAAAACTCCTGACTCTCTCCAGAGTCCCGACACAGCTTGGCCATAATTGGCCATGAGTGAAAACAACTCACACCAGAATCCAATGGAACAATCACCTGTGGGTAAACAATCTCCAAACACATTCCACATGTGAGCACAACCCAGGAGAAGCAAATGAGATAAGAATTGTTTTCCTTTTCTCTGAGGCTTCTCAGCTTCCCAGGAGAAAAATCCTGGGCAAAGGGATTTTTTCAGAGAATGTGAATGCCACAAGTGTGAGATGGGGGTTGGTTCCAAGAGTTAGATCTTCTTTTCAGCCTACATCACACCTATCCCACTCTCCTGCCTCCCCACTGAAAATAGTGTGCCTGACAGGGAATTCTCTGTGGGATTTTACATCAGTGTTGGGTCACCTTCTCACTGAAACAATTCACTTTGTTTTGGTACAGCAAAAAATACTGTCTAGCCTCTTTCTGTGCTTTATAGCACCAATTCCCACTCTGGAAGGACTACCCACGTACTTTAGGTTAGATGTGTCTTCAGTGCCCTGGCAGACAGAGGCAGATGTTTCCCTCCTTGTGCTCCATCTGCCAGGAGAACAGGGCTGGAACCAGTCTCACAAGCTGCCAGAAAAAAGCTAGCAGAGAGCAGAAACTTTTAAATGCTGCAAATTTAGGCCTCACTATTACCAAAGAAAACAGAAATTAATTTCAAAGTATTTTCCCATAATTCTCCATTCCTTGCTATTTTAAGTGAGCTACAATGTTTTGTTTTGTATGACCAAAGGTTTTAAATTTATGGGGTTGTTTTCTCTGGGTTTTTTTTGGGTTTGTTTTTTTTTTTTTTTCTTTTTTAATAAGTTTCAGCTTTATGGAAATTCTGTGACATCCTTGAAGGCTGGGATCAGATCCAAACTGTCTGTGCCATAATTATTTTCAAAACTTGCTGAATTTTGTGTCAACTTTAACTCAACGCCAATATTTCTGTTTCACACAAAAGCATCAGATGGTGCAGTGTATGAACAAGTGCATGTGGACATGATAAACTAGCACCTCCATAATGACTTGGAGTGACTCCATGTCCCTGGCTTCAAAAATATGCAAATTTGGGTTTGTCATAGTGAATTTTTCTCTTCTTCCCACTCCAAGAAAGAAGCAAGAAGAATATGAATTTCAAAATGTAGTAGCAAAATGTGTTGGTTTTTACAAATTGACTACTTAATTAAAATGGATGAATTCTATGGCAAGAAAAATACTTCCCAGTGTGAGGAAGACACAAAGTACTGTGTTGAAAATTAGAAATAGATATGCAATTTGGGGACAATAATTTCTGTCCAATATTGAAGAGTCTTCCTATCTCACATCCCTTTGAAGTGATGACTCTAACTCTATGCATTGGTTTATTTTTTGTACTAATGAGCCATATGGATTTATTCTTGCTTTTGGTAGCTGTTATATTTGCATTTGGGAACTTTAAAAAACAACTTAATGTGTAGCAGGAGTTTAATAAGATTTTATGGAAGCTCCTGGATCAGGCTTACCTTTCCTACTCAGGTGTCTGGGAGCTCTGCCTTTTTTCCATGCTTCAGAACTATGTGTTTTTTCTTTGGAAAGAGTCTACAGAGAAATTAAAAGAAAATACAACAGCCTTCCAAATCCCTTTGCACTGCTAGCTATGAGGAAAGCTGATGAAATGCTGGGGAGGTAATAGGGAGAAATGCAATGAAAAGTTAAGAAGGCTGGAGTGGAAGGTGAAGATGGGTGGGGACTAAATGTCAAGGATACTGGCGGAAATTGTAAAAATGAAAAAAAATAGAACACCAGAAATACCTTCAAAGTGATGAAAAGAATTATTATGT
The DNA here is from genome assembly GCF_051311805.1 of Agelaius phoeniceus. Lineage (NCBI taxonomy): Eukaryota > Metazoa > Chordata > Aves > Passeriformes > Icteridae > Agelaius > Agelaius phoeniceus. The sequence goes on along the minus strand of NC_135266.1, from coordinate 9,951,191 downwards.
TCAAGGAGGTATTCAGACTGTGCAAGAAGTGGCAGCAAGGTTGAAGTGCTAACATGAAACTGCAGAAATGTCACTGCAGTACAATGGGATTTGTAATCCCTATCACAATGGTAAGAGTAGTCAGTTGTGGAAACTCAGATTCCCACAGATGTCACTGAATTCAAAGGCTTGGACACCTGGTAGTCTGTATGCTCTTTATCACTGACATGGAAAATATGGATTACTCATAAAGATGCAAAAATTAGTGCTCATTTAATAGGTATATCATATAAAAAATGTAATGTTCAAATGAGAATGGAATGAGCAAAAAAACATATGGACTTTTTTTTTTTTTTTTAAATACAGTTCACAGTGAGACCAAGCTGTGAGTATTAAGGCTTTAAGAATAACATGAGCTAGGACAGACAATAGATGAAAGGCATCCTAAGTTGTCAAAGTCTAATACTAGTGAAAGCTGTAATTCAATTGAAAGTATAAAATAAACCAAAACAACATAAAAATGCAGCACAGGATTGTAAATGGGACCATCAGAGGAGATACCTCACCTGATAACAGCAAGGCTGTAAATATGAGGGTGACAGAACTGAGAGAAGCAATGGGACTAAGCTCATATCATGGCAATGAAAAGCCATAAAGTGGGAGGGCAAAGAATATTTATGGGAGGAAAGACATTGAAAACTGAAAAAGATATGGGAAGACACCAGCCTATGTTTTAAATAATAGATATGTCATGCAAAAGAGGCAGAATGAAGGAGATGAAATATTGTGCAATAACACATCCGGGTCATCCAGAAACCCACAGAGCTGCTGTGAATTAAATGCTTTTACTGGGGGATTATTCCATATTTCTTTATGTGCTACCAGCAACAAAGAAGAATGACAAAAAATGAGTCTGCATTTAGGTAAAGGTGATTAAATTTGATTTAAAATATAAAATTGCAATCTGAACAGCTGTTAACCACTATCAAAAATACCAGCACACAAGGAAAAAATATGTAAAACCCCAGTGTGACTATTCACTAGGCCATTAACAAATTAAATTTTTGTCAAGCTTTTAGAATACTAGGCAATGTGGCGTTGTCTATAAGATTACCCCCCATATAAATTCTTCACATATTCCCTGAAGAATCTACAAGACAGTATAAAGCAAAATATCCAAGTGATGTATGTGCAAATCTTTCACGGGTTTGAAAGAAGTGAAAAAAGAAAGGTGATACTATCAGCACTGTCTTTACTTTAAGCTTCCTTGATTTCTCTAATAAAGGTGCTTAGAATAGCATTTTAGTACTAAGAAATAAAATATACTTTAAAATATTTTATTAAAATTTGAAAATGATTTTATTCCATTTGCATTACCGAGGAGCTAAAAAAAAAGGTAAAAACGTGTGCAGAATTAAAATGAAATTATAAAATTAAAGGGTCTTCAATTCCTTGGAAGATAAATTAGGATTGATAGACATAGATAGAGTGAGGGACAGGAAGGAACTTTTACAAAAATAGGAAGTTTCTTTCTCAGGGGAACAAGAGCTACAGACTATTTCCAGTAACTTCTTATCTTATTAGAATGAGGCCAAGAAATAAGGACTACCCTCTTACCAGAAGACTCACCTCTCTGTTTGAAGCAGCCAAAGGAGGCTAAAAAGGAGCAGAACAGTAGGAGGAGAGGAAAATTACTATTAGCTGCATATGCCAAATTTCTGGAAGGCACATTTAGGCTCCCTTCTATATGGTGAAGAGATCAATGTAATGAATCCATGAATACTTGATTTCCTTTCAGAGGGACTATGAAGTCTAAATGACATTTTTAGCCATCCTATATCTCTAGATCATAAAGCTTCTGACAATAGCCATCTAGAAGATGATGAATTGATAGATTTCAAAATATTGTAATTGAAATTATATACATCCTCTACAGCCAGAGAAGAGGATAATGTGGCAGGAGCTTTTAATTAGAATTGGTTTTATTGCATTAACAGCTTGTTAAAAGAAACTATGGTTTCTTATATTTCATAAAATGAGACCTCTATATTATCCATATTTTGCTATATTTAAGAGTGATAATACAGGGACAAAAACCAATGCTAATTTGTTAGTCCAAAGTCTTTCCACAGCAGATAATTATGTGTCCTTCCTAAGAGCTGAATGTTGATTCTGCTCTGAAAACAGACTAGCAAAAGCCCTCAGTAAATAAGTATTTCTTCTATTGACTCTATGCCCTAAGAAGCTTCTGTTTGCTATTTACTGCTACCTGCATACTGAATAATTACACTCAATAAATTCCTTCCTGCTATGCTTTTCTCAGATGGTTGGATAAGATTAGTCACAGCAGAAGGTGCCTTCATCCTTTTAAAAAGGCAATCTATTTTTTTCCAGAAACACAGGCATTCATTTAGATGTCGGAACTGCCTTATAATTTATTTTAAATTACAGTGGGTTTTTAAATCACCTTTTCACATACTTATTGTTGTGGAAAACAGTGTAAATAAATGGAAAATTTCATATTTTATAGTTTTACTTTACTTTTTAATGTATATATGCACATGCATATAAAATACAACATATATGTAATATGCATATAAACTGTGTATATATATATATATATATATATATGTGTATATTTTCAGTGAAGGAAGAAAAGAGTCAGAAATTCATGTTCTTCTGTCCTGGTTAAAGCCCCATATGAATGCAAAATGTTGAAATAATTTAAATAGCATTGATGCCCACTCTTCCTTTCAATTTATTTCATTGTGGTTCAAAATCCAACATTTCATTAAAGCACTGGTAAAAATGAATGTCTGCACTTCAGCAGGGAGGTTCTAATAGACCAACACGTACCCAGCAGCAGGACCTGCTAAAGGTTCCTGTTTAACTACATGTCAATTTTTTGGTAATTATATTCATAGGCAATGAGACTTGCTATAATTCTATTAATCTTTATAAACAAGATAACTCAAGATAAACAAATCAAGATATATGGGCCTGTATATAAATGGCAGAAATTTTCACAATTGACTATTAATTTTGTAACTTTGTGTATTTTTATCAAACTCCTAAAGCAAGATCAGATATCTTCCAAAAGAGCTCAGTTGGAATGAAAGTAAACTTTAGTTTTCTTGGTAGTGGGATTATCATTGACTATTTACTATCCCTGTGCATTTTAAAAGTGTGGGATGGAAAGCACATCTCACAGGACAAACTGAGAGGAACTTCAGTCCCTTAAATGAATCACTCATATATCTCCTTGTGACCACCTTGGTACTCTAGTCCCACTCAGATAAGTTTAGCCACAGGAAGTACAACTATTAGCAGGGATCCTGGTATTGTTATCTTCCATCAGACTTTGTCTGTCAGCCAAAGTTCTTTTACAATAGTTGAACTAGTAATTTTAGATCTGAACATTGTGCATAGATTGCTATCAAATGGTTACAATAAAGAAACAGATTGCACTGCTCAGCCATGATACTTGGTGTGGCAAAAATTAATCATCATTTCTGCTAAGTGACAGTCTCTAAAACAGTTGTGCCTTTCAGATCAGAGTCCTTTCTAAGTGTTTTTCCCCATGCTAGAATCCAGAATGCCAGAGAAATAACAAAAAGTACTTTGAGTATTGGTAAAGAGGGTCACAACATTGGTGTATCTGGACCTTTATTTTTTTAATGTCAGTAATTCTGTGCAGGTAAGAGAAAATACATATATTCTTATTTACTGGTGGTGGTCATACATACAACCAATGGTAGGCTCATTAATGCATTTCGTTTCAAGATTTTTATGTTCTAAATCTTTTTGCAGCTTCAAAAATCCTCTAGTTAATTAAAATCAACCACTTAGCAGAGGCTTGGAAGGTCTCTGTGTATCTCACTTTAAAAACATTTGTTTGTCAGATATTTATATAGTTGGAGAGACTTAAGAATATTTTTTTTAAATGCTTTCTTGTAGATGTTTAGAATCAGACTCATCATGATTAGGGGTCTAAGTCTGCTAATTTTCATGGCAAAACCCAATTAAAATAATTGGAAAGAATACCAAGTCCTGGTGGCTTTACTACAGCTTATGTATACACACACAGAAATTGCTTCATCCATCACTGATGCTCAACTGTCACTGTCTGTCTAGAGCTGGCATCACCACCAGCAAATCAGGGTTTTATTATTTGTCTTTAAGGACAATGCCCAGACTTCTTGCTGGATTAGTGGTTGCTGTATTATTTCCAGTGTTATAATGTCTTTAAGTGTACATTTTTCAATTGAGATATGATACTTTATCTCAAAAAAAACCCCAAAAGTAGAACAACAAAAAACTAAAATAAAATTAATCTCTTCTGGAAAAAGAATGGAGTATTTTTCACTGTATAAAATAAATACAAAGAAAGTAACCATGTCTGATTATGTGAATACTAACACTGGCAGGCAAGTGCTCTATTTAGCTCCCCATAGAATCAGGATAAAAAGAAATTGCTCTGAGCATCATCTACACATTGGGATTCTCCTTAGAGAGTGCAAGAAACAATTCCAACCAACCCTGGGCAGCTTTAAAATGATGGGTTAGCTTTGTGTTGAGGGGAAAGGGGAAAACTGGCCCAAAAATCCTGCTGGGTGAAGATATCCCCAGGCAGCCATGCAGAGAGGAGGAGCTGCAGGTGCAGGATGTGGAGCTGGTGGCTGAGGCTCACAGGTGGGAAGGAAGCAGAAATCCCCTTTTGCTGGTGACAGCTCTCTTTGGAGGGACAGAGCATTCTGCCCAGCAGGAGTACAGCACATCTCCTCAGAGAAATGTCCCCAGGTACGAAATCTCCAGCCCAGGGCTCTCAGGCAGACACCCCCAGCTCCAGGAAGGCAGCGCCTGGGGACACCTCCAGCAGCTCAGGGGGTGCAGCATTGAGCCCCTCACAGCAGCAGGCAGGACTTTCACTCCTTGGAAAGGATGAACTCTTTCATAAACCCATCTGTGACCAAAACAAAAGGGCTGTTTCTCTGTAATCACTTGTCTTTTGTCTCAGTTCTCATGTTGCAGCATTTACTGTGGGGTTTTTTAATCTTTTTTTGCTGTGTAATAATTATCCTTCATCTGAAAATTAGAAACAAGCTTCTTAAGCTCTCAACCTCAGCTCCACAGGATTAGATATTATCACTAAATTTTCTGACATCTATTTCAAATGCTTCCTTTTCTTTTTGACTTTTCTTCTTTGAAACCAAAGGAGAAATTTTTGACTTAATTTTCTCCTCTACTAAATGAAGAGTAATACATTTAAGATTAATGTCCTCTTGGGTCAGGCAGAGCAGCCAACATTCCCATGGCTTTGGACACCAGATGGTCTCTAGGAAAATGTTGTGACTTATAGGCACATTTTAGTCCTAACTATGATGAGTTTAGAGAAAATACTGTGATATAAGCCTGGGATCTAAAAGGAGAGCTGAGCAGGGTATAAACAACCACACTGGCAGTTGACATCAGGCAATGCTTGTAATCACTCACTGAAATGGGAATTTGTAGTGTTCTACAGCAGAAAACCTTCATTTCCTGCCTATCATTTAATAGGTTTCCTGCAAAATTTGTATCACAATGAGAACCAGTCATAAAAGATACTTATTATTTCCTGATTTGATATCGTCTTTAATTTGCAACTTACAACACACATTTCAATGACACAGCTCAGGACTTGAATTAGAGGTTGGTTATGCATTTTCTAATTCCTGCTTTTGTGAATTCTAATAGTTACAGGGAGAATTCAAATGAATTTGACAGCTTATCACAGGATTTTGTGCTAATAAATCTGATTTAGTAGTATGTTCTTCAGTGCAAATGCATAATTGAGATTTCCAATATTTGGTCTGCCAGAGTATTTTGAAAGTACCCACACAGATCTAACAAAAACTACATGTATCCCTCACTTCAGCAGAAAAATGCATTATTTATAAAAGGTTGGATTTGGTTTCTATGTCTAATACTTTCATTTTGTCTACTTGGGAGATTTTTTAAAATCCAATACCTATCCAGATTGGGTTTTTTTTTCTTTTTGTCTCCATTAAATCTCAGCCATGGCAAAGGTGATTATCATATATCATGGAGCTGGTGCACTAAGTTGGCATTACTTAATAGTCTTTGAAGCTATTAACCAGTTCCTTACATCTGAAGAGAAAGCTAAAGGAATAACTGCTTGCTTTCTTTTAAGAAATCAAATCAGAATTAACAGTTTAAAAATAAAAGGTCAGAATTAGATAAAAGGAAACATTTCTTAGCAGACAAGCAATTAGATGATGGAAAAATGCTTTCTACTGATGCACCTTAGTCACTTACACTAATGGTGTTCAGAAATAAGTTAGGTACATTTCTTGTTGGCTTTCTGTACCGGAACATTGTGCTCCACACAGGAGGTGGTACTGAGTGATCTGAGAGATCATCTCCAGCTCAATAATCAAAGCTTCTGCAAGAAACAGGAATCATTACAGATCACTGAGTTCTCTTCATTTTTTTTCAAGTGGAATATAGTGATTTGCCACAAATACTACTTGAAATAATCTCATCATTTCTCATTCGGCTAGGTAAAAACTTTTGCAGTCCTTCTATATGCATTCACTGCTTTCAGCTAAATTCCTGGTGTAACTTTAGGGGTTATAACCTGTGGTGTGTGTATAGTACTAGTGGTACAGAGGTGATTCAGAAATGGAATAAGGCCTGACAAGAAAACCTTCACCCCGCTGCATGCTGCCTGCTGCCATCACTGCTACTAATGGTGAGAGTTTAAAAAAAAATATGCAAAGAGGTTACAGTTGGAAATTAAAATGCTAGTGTGCTGATTTTGGCTGGGGTGAAGTGAATTTTCTTCCCGGTGGCTAGGGCAGGGTTTTGGTTTGTGCTGAACACAGCATTGACAGTATAGAGATTTTTTTGCTGTTGCTGAGCAGGGCTTACACAGAGCCAAGGCCTTTGTGGCTTTTCACACTGTCCCACTGGTGAGGAAGTTGGGGTGAGTGGGAATTTGGGAGGAGTCCCAGCTGGGACTGGTGACCCAGATGACCAAAGGGATATTCCAGACTGTGTGAATCATGCTCAGTGTAAAAGGTGGGACCTGCTCTGTGTTCAGAGGGGGACTCTGGCACTGGGCAGCAGGTGGTGAGCAGCTGTATTGTTGTGCATCACTTATTTTTCACTTTTTTCATCATTCTTATTATCATTTTCCATTTTTACTGTGTTTTACTTTGTTTCTGATTATTCAACTCTTCTTATCTCAAGGGAAAAGTTTTACTTTGATTCCTCTCCCCATTCCAGTGGGCTCAGGGGAAGAGATGGTGGCTGAGCAAGTGGCTGAGTGTAGCTTAGTTTCCAGCAGGGCTTAAACCATGACAGCTGACAATTTCTGTTACTGACATCTCCCCTACACTGTAAAAAGTACATTTTAAAAGTGATATTTCCAAATATCCTGTGCATTTAGAAGTTGAAAAATGAAGTATTGGAGACTCAAGAAGTTGTAATCTTTTTGTTAACTTGTGTTGTTCACTAGTGACTTAAAGCCTGTCAGGAAGAGTGATGGAATTAAACAGAATAATAACATTTCTTTGTGATAATTCTGTCATTGGGGTTTTTTTTGGTGTTAGAGTAATACAACAGAGATACATTTCTAAAATGTTACATATCTTCTTTTCTTTCCTCAGTCTTTTGTATTTATAATTTTACAGCCAGGTATGATGCATAGAAAAATGAATTGTGTGTACTAGCCTGCTTACTTATTATTTTTTGCAACTTGGTAAGCAAGAATTCAAACTTGGACTCCTATGGGAACACACAGTTTTTGTCCTCAGATCAGAGAGATACACACTTTCCTCTGGCACTGGCTGTTTATATAAGTCTAGATATATGTGCAAAAATATGATTTTTTTCAGTATTTTATAAGACATCAATTATGTGATTTTGCATAAAAACGTAATTTTCTAATGTTCACTTATTGTACGTGGTAAGCTACAACTCCATTAACTCTTATATTAGATACAACATGTGTACACAGAAAAGTAACAGATATAAATAGAGCTAAGTTTTCACTGAAAACAGGGCTATAAATTTAGCAATTCAAAGGAAAAACAACAGCCTTCTTCAGTTTTGGAAAAATTGTCTTCCTGGATTTATCTTCCTTTGTGAATTATAGGAGAATAGAATATATATAGAGATAGATATAGATACAGATATTTTCATTTCTGCTTAACTATGGACTGGAAGACTTGTCCCACTTGAATATTGAGAAAGTGAACTGATGCTTCAATAAGCTTTCATTTCTGTTTCATAAAAAAATTTAGGTCTGATATCCTGTGTCCACTGCTGGAACTGAGCAGCCAGTTCCAACTGAACTGAACAGAAAGTCAAGGCACTGAAAGGAAAGTCAGGACAAAGTGAAAAACTGAATTTGCTCATCAGGAAAATCAATTCTGGGGAAATCAGGAAATAATTTGATGTCAGGAACTGAAGGAGGCTTGGAGGATCCTGATGCTGGCTGCCAGCACAGGTGGGAGACAGGGCCCTGCTGCAGCCCCTGGAACTCGTCCCTCTCCCAAGTCCTGCATCCCCTGCAGTGGCTTCCACTCAGCCTCTCCCTTCTCAGCATAGCCACAGCTCCTTGCTGAGGGAAGGCTGCTGCCCCAGGCATGCTGGCAGTAGAAGTCTCTCTCCTTTTTCTAGATCAGCCCCAGGTTAAGAAATTGCTCAAGGCCATGAGGCCCTGTGCAGCATCTGCAGTTCACTCACCCTTCTGTTTGCACAGCAGAGGAAACTGCCCCAAAACACGAAATCAATGCTGTTCAGTTGCTCATAAAATGTGGCTTGTTAATGCACACATAACATTTTTATAGGCAAATGTATAATTTACATGGCTCTGAGAGTGAGCTGCATTATTTGATCTATACCATGCATGCTCCCTTGCCATGGAGTTGCAGACACTTTAGCAGCTCTGCTGAATCTGTAGTTGATCACAGTTGCTTCTGCTGTTTTATCAATCTGAGGAAGATTTTAGGATAGGAATTACACATGATTTCTTCAGCTGGAATAGCAGTTCACCCAAGTCAGACCTAGAAAACAGACACAAACTGTGGAGCCTTTAAAGCTAAAAGTTTAAAACAAAATAGCTCAACAAGCAAACATTCCAAATAAAAAGCAAAACAAAAAAAACTCACAAGAAACCAAATCAGTCTGAACAATATGGGCTGTTTTTGGCTGGTTTTACATGAAACCTGTGTGAAAATAATTCATGATTTGAGTGGAGTGTTATGAAATTGCTATAGCAGGAAGGCTAGGAGCAAGGGGAGGAGTTAATTGTGATGGTAAACCCTATAGCCTGGTTCAAAATGATCAGGGGTGGAGATTGTATTGGACATGCCTTAAATTGTTGGATATTGTAGGATGTGAGCATGACATAAATGGTTGCAGAATAAGGGATGGAGAACTTTACTCCAACCAGAAGCAGCACAACACATTCCCTGAGTCAAAATGTATTAAGCTAGTGGTGTTTGTAAGGGCAAATCTGAATTATTTTCTGCTAAGCACATGTAAGGATTTTTTTATTTCTTTTACCCAGATTATGCTGGGGCAGGATGATAAGATCAAACAAAAATACTATTCATATACACATATGGAAGATTAATCTCTGAATACAAATCTGTAATTCCATATTTAGAATAGAATCAACATTTTCATATTTTCTTCATATGCATATATACAGTCATGTATACACATGTGCATGCACACAATTAGTATCCATAAATATTTAAGAATTTCTATATTTAGAGGATTTTTCATATAACAACACTTTGCAAGCCACGTTTATAGAATTACATCTACAGTGTAACCTGCAGCAAGACTGCTAATCAAGCAGGAAAAGAAACCATCTAATATTTGGTGATGAAAATTGCTTTAGAGTGACTGATTGTGCTAATCAATCTTCGCCAAGTAAATCACCACTAAAAGATAGTCGATAATTATAGGATCTCTCCCTGAAACTGAGTAAGAAGAGGAATAAAAATAAACTTGCACAGGAAAGCTGTCCTCTTCAGTGAACACAGTAGTTTTCTTTGCTTCCAACATGTTGGAAAGAAATTTGGAAAATCTGTCCAAGTTGTCTTAGCTTTCAGAAATATAATTGTTGTGTTGATTGAGCTAACAGTGGTAAAATTGGCCATTAAAAATAATGTATGCAATGATCCACACAAGACATCTATAAACAGGTTACAGTCTTACCAATTTCTTCATGATTCACAAAACTTTGACAGCTTTTATGAAAATGAGGTCACTTATGGCATTTTACAGTTTAAAAGAATTTTTCCTTTCTCCACTCTTCACAAAATTCTTAGATAAAAGTAATTGTTGGAGACCAGTTCCAGTAGGAAGAAAACACTTTTTCTAAAATTATTATGCAGATTAAGATTAATAAGTATATATAAATAAATCAGTGAGATGATAAACTCAGAAAAACAAATTCACAGGCTTCAGTCACAAAAGATGCCCCAAGGAAAAGGATTAATTGGATTGCCATTAAAAGTACAGGACACCAACAAATTGTAAGACCTTATGCAGACCAGAGCAGAGCCTCATGTGGGCAGGACAGAAACTCCAAGAGCTGCAAGAGGGAAATGGTCTGAAGGAATTGTGCCTGGGCTCTGTGGCTGGTGAGAGTTATGCACAGCTCTGGAGCTCTCTCACACTTAGCACAGACAAAATTCTCTTGGCCCAGGCACCTGGGAATGCCCCACAGACCCCCGTTCATGTCCATGCCCCAGCACAAGGAGTTCCAGTCTGAGTGGTGGCATTCAGCACATCAGGGATGGAAATGGAAGGGAGCTCATTTATGGCATATTCCTGATCCAGCAGGGCTGCTGTGTTGGTTCCTCTGTGAGCTTCCTGCAGACTTCTAATGCCAACCTAAGGTTCACTTTCAACAACTCCAGCAAGGTAGGGTCAAACTAGACAAGTCTTTGACCATGATGTGTCAAGGTGGTTGCAATCTTGTGGGAAAAGTTAAGCTAAAGAGCCTGTCTCAAAGTATTCAAGAGAGGAAAATGTATTATTTCAGCTGAAATATTTAGTTGATAAATGAATTTCCAGACTAATGATGACATTCAGGGTGTGCTGCAGGATTCTCTTTGGAGCAGCTTTTCCCCCATTGTTAAGCTAATGGGGGATGAAGAAGAGTAAAAATGGCATGTTTACCAAAACCTGCTAAAGTGGGAAGCTGGCTCCCAGTAAGGAACCTATTGTGCATATATAATTACCCAGAGAATGCCACAAAAACTCTAGGGAAAGCTCAGAGAAACCTGCAAGCTATATTGGCCCAACTTCATGGAAGTGTCACTTCTCTTTTGTAGTAGTGGTACTCTTTTGATACTGTAACAGGTCTGACTTTATTGCATTGTCATCCTGTCGTGGTTTAGGGCAAATTTGGGAGAGAATCTCCAAATTAGGGCCCCTCCAGTAAGCAAACCCACACAGCCCCTCCCCCCAACTGGTTCAGGAAGGATTCCTCAGAGAGGAGTGGAAAGAATCTGTTTATTTAACAGGCACAGCACCCCCAGCACACAAAATGAACAATACCGGATGACACCACTCTGAAAAAGATGACAAATTCAGAAAGTCTCTCTGGGGGTGGTCGCTCTGTTCTCAGTCCCTCCGGCGCTGGGGCAGCTGCTGCAGCCACAAGGTGCAGAATCTTTGTGTTCCCAGGTCCCAGTCTGGAGCAGGTTCAAAATGGTCAGAAAAAGGAAAGGAGAAACCGTCCAGGAAGAAATTGGACAGTTTAGCTAAACTAGCTAAAGAGCAAAAGCAAGCAGAAGCGAAGCAAGCAAGAGGGAGAGAGCAAAGCAAAAAGCAAAAGCAGCAAAAGCAAAAGCTGCAGTCTCTGTGTCCCGCCAGGCTGATAAGAAAACCAAAACAAAACTTTCCCTCTTCAGAGCCAGTCTTAAAGGTACAGAACATAATATCCAACATTAACAGAACACATGAATGGGGATACAAGCATCATAACGTCACCCTAGGACACATCCATTACAGTGAAGTAGCAAAACTTCCAAAACTTATTTTCTTAAACCAGCTTCAAAGGTGGCTACCACCCCTACCATTAAAATGCAGATAACATTTTTTTTCTGAATGAATAGCTCACACTGCACTTTTGTGTTGCTCCATTAGCCCACTTCACTTATCTATCATTCCTGGAGATGACAGGAAGGTCATACATCTTATTCCCAGCTTCAGAACAAATGCTGCCTTGGCATCTTTGGACATCTCCTGTCTCCCCTTGTAATTTGTAGCTCCTGAATTCCACTGTGAAGTTACTACCTTGCTGTGTGAGGGGAAATTTCAAGTAGTGATGAGAAATATTTTCCACAGGTGAACCATCTGTGGTGAAAATTTTGAAGTGTATTGAACATGAAAGAGCTTAGCAGATGTTTGACTCTTACATTAAAGAGCTATTTTAAATAGGTGGGTGCAAAGAATGGTGCCAGTTTATTTCTAAGAAAACTACTTTATTGCTCTTTCTAGTTCCCATTTGTGAAGGTGAGAAAAAAAAAGCACAGTTATTCTTGTATTTTGCTGTACTGGACTTGAAAGCCTGCATTTTCCCTTCAAAAAGTAGCAGAATTTAGCATTTCTGTTCAGATTGAGATATGAGCAATGATGCATATTTCCCCTTTGTCCTTGTGGAACAAGCCAAACATCATGTTTAAAAGCAATTCCAGCGCTGACAAGAATCTTTTTTCCCTTTTTTTCCTTTTCAACTGTCATCAGACACAAGATCCTGGTTACTGCTTTTGGATGACAGCACTGACACTTTCTTGGAAGCACCTGCTCTGCTCTTGAGTTTCCACTGCTGCTCGCTGTCCTTTGTCAAAGCTGCTGTTGAAAACTGTGTCTGCAGAAAAGGTATTTTGCCAGAAATTTACAGCAAGATTGCAGCTCAGATTCCATTTTCTTCAATGGACCCTTTTATCCTTCCTTCAGCTAGCCCTTGACTGTGCCTCAAAGTCCATATTTCATCCCTCAAAGCCAAAATGATTTACATTTTTAGAGATCAAACCACACCATCTCTGGAGACTCTGTTCTCAGCATACACAGTAATAAGTGGTGCATTTCCACCTGTGACAATCAATTACATGTCCTTGTCAATTATCAAGCTCATCCTGCTGATATTGGCAACTAAGTCAAAAAGACCATTAAACAGGGCACCAGTGGATGCATTAAAATGAAAATTCTTAATGTGCAACAGATGGTTGATGTTGACTTCTTGTTGTTATTTATGCACCAAAGAAGTACATGAAAAGATTTTTAAAAGCCTGTTTGACAAAAAAAACCCCAAACAAACAAACAAAAAAAACCCAACAAAAAACAGAGATAAAAGAAATTCATAGCTAAGCCTGGGTCTTCCAAATGTGAAATATTCTCCACATGATTCTCCACATGCCTCAATTTATTTGCATTATCAGATTTTAACTCCAAGTCTCCAAAATTTTTTGTATCTTGTGCCACGTCCTTATATGATTGCATAAAATATAATCCCCAGGTAAACAACTTTCCTTGCAGGCAGTAACACAATCACTGCAGAGCAGTCTAAAACATTTCCTTTCTCAAGGGCTGAGCAAAGCCTGGAGTGTCCTTAACAAGATCAAGAGACAAAGAGCTGTCTCTCTTATGGCTGCTGAGAGCAGCAATCATCCAGGTGGTAGAGGAATCTGCCAGGTTTTATACTACGCATCAGATTCAATAAGAGGCTATATTTTCTTTATGAAAGATAACCATATTGCCTTTGACTTCTTTAGGTCTTTGTCAGGGAATTTACTTCAGCTCTGGTCTTCTCTGTTTTCAGATTGCATTCTATTTTCTCAACACAGTTCACATGATTCCCAGAAAAATATTTCCATTCTCCCTCTGAATGTTTCCTTCTCTCTTAATATACTGACAGATGAAAATAATTAATATGCTGCAAGTGTGGCAATTACTAAACATTTAAAAATCACAATGTAATAACTTATACTACAATTGTATATTTGAACATATAGAATAAGAATAGATTTGCAAATAGAAAAGCTGAGTAATATCTGAAATCAGATAAATACATTTATCTTTAATCAGATAAATAAATGTGTCTTTTCTGATTATCTGATTTCAGATAAATCTGAAATCAGATAATCAGAAAACAGATTAAGATCTGTTCCATTCAGATTAAGAATCCAAAACTAGGCTCTCATCTTTCTGCTTAAAAGCAAAGGCAAGAGGTTTTCAGAATCAGTGGTTTACTAGAATTTTCAGTTAAAAGCAAAGCATTCTGAGTGGACTTTAACAACTTCTGTAGACAGATTCCAGTGCTTGTGGAATGGAAAGTCCTGGCTATGTGACAAGGAATTCTAGTCCCTGCAGAGCTGTGAGCTTTTGCACAATACCCTCTCAACATGACCATTGCTCCTCTTGATGGCTGAAAAATCCACACCCAACATCAGGTTTGTGCCAGGGGAGCTGCATGGTGCCTTTGCAGAGAGCTGGGAGCCTGCTGAGGACACACAAGGTGCCAGCCCACAGGTGCCACTTTCCTGAGAGGAGCACCAGGAGCCAGTGCCAGGGCTCTCACTGGATGGTCACTGTCACACCATCAGTGGGAATTTCATAAAGGGCCTTTCAGCCAGGGATTGCTGCAGCTGCTACTGAGCTACCCTGACATTTATTTCCAAATGCTTTTCTGCTTGGTAGACAGGTCTGTTAATCTGCTTTAACCTAGCTGGGCTGTGCAATGCTTCCCTCCAGTTTTGGGCTGGGGAGGTTCTGAAGAGCAACCATTGAAAGAGGAATGACTTCAGTTTATATGGAAGTTGATAGCTCTTAGTTTATGAATAAAACTACAGATTTTAAAAATATACTTTGTATGGAAAATATACTAAGCTGGCAACAAAATCTAATGTAATGTGGACCTAACCAAAGCTTGTCTTTATAGATTTAACTGTCTTAATGCACTCTGCTCTTTCCAAATCCATAGCTTCTGCTGTGCTGTCTCTCCTGTCTTTCTCTTTGTGCTTTTACTCTGCAGTCTAAAAGAAATCAAGGTATCCACCCACCAACAAATCACTCTGCTTCTGTGTAGATATATTTGCATTCTAGTAAAAATATGAAGAAATTAATTATGTTTTTACAGCTTCCAGACATGTAATCACAATTTGGCAGAGTGAGGGATATATAATGTGTTAATATGTGATAATAACAAGTTAATTTATTTTGCAGTAAATATCTGAATTTGCTGGTCTACTCTGTTATCTGTCCTTTGGAGGTCACTTAAACACTAAACAGCCTAATAAGCCTTTTTTCCCTTAAACCTTTTAAATACTCAGCCAGCTTAATATCTTATTTACATTTTTAATTCCAAGGCTTATAGAAATGATATTAATAGTAATAAGTACAGAAAGTAATTAATAGCTCCACTAAGTTCATCCAAACACATCTTTTGAGGTGTCATAATAAACTATTTAACAACCAATATGCAATCCTTTAGAGCTTAGATTTTACCTACCTTTAAGTTGTTATTTGAATGCTAAATCCACTGAATTAATTCTAAAAAATTATCAAAAATAGTGCCAAAAGTAGAAGACTACAATTTACAGTGGTCAAAATATCAGACTTGATAGACAGAGCCTAAATGCTTACTGCCCCTTGGCTTTCAGAGTCCTTTTAGCAATATATCCTTCAAAAGTGGTACCTTTTGTGCATATCATGCATTTATGTGAAAACAAAAACCAAGAAACGCCCCCCAAACCCAGTACTTCACCAAGAAACACAGAATATATTTCAGTTCTGTACATGCTGAGAGCTGCATGGCTGCTGTTTCAATTTTCAGGCTTCTACAAGAAAGAAAAGCTTTCTCTATGAATAATGACTCCCTTAAAACTGTAGGTTTTACAGGTGCTGATTAAAGACAAATGAGCTGAACCAAGCACCTCAGGATGAAGAACAGAATCAAACCATTGCAAATTATCTTTATTACTATTGTAGTATTTCATATTTATGGATCAGAGCATATCCTAGCCTGGACATTTTCACAGTCTGTACCTGTAAGTAACTCCCTGTCAACTTGAACATATTTTAAACAAACAAACAAAAAAAAAAAAAGAATATGAGATTTTGCTATGTTTTACATAATAATGACTGGACTTTTTTTTTTCTCAAAAATATTAACTCTAGTATACATATATGCTAAAATGAAACAACCAGTAGGGAGATAAGCCAACAAAATTATCCTGGAACTCTTCAAACCTCTGTAGAAATGAGCTAGGACACAGTACAAGAGATGACACCATGGCATAAACAGTTTTGTGGCTACAGGATTAAAAAATCTTGACTTTCAGTTTCCACACCAAGATGAATAATAATAAATTAGCTACAACCAGCAATAACTAACATGATGTTCTCACGAAACTTGCAGGCTAAGTGTGTCAGAAAACAATATGCTTATTAAAAAAAAGGTAAAAAATAAAAAGCAGCAGAAGAGAGATGGAGCCAGTAAAAAGTGCTGCAGGGCAGGTAGCAGAGCATGAGAAGATGACAGCTACACCCTGCAGTGAGGTGCACTTGACATATGCTTTTATAATAATTTCTGTGTTTCATAGTTTTAATATTCTTGTCTTAAGGCTTCTTAATAATACCGGAATTGAATACAATCCAGGATCCTTCACATCTAATGCACATGATAAATTGGCCAGTATTCTTCTTGCTTTAGGGCAAAACATGAAGACCAGGTTCCAATATTTTGAGTTAGGATACATGCAAATCAACCCCTTGCCACATCTCATTTAGGAAACAAAGCTCTTTTAAACAAACCAGTTCAGCCAAAACCCTTAAATTCATGTTTAACTTTCAGTCCATGCCACTCCAGTAGGAAGTAAACACATACTTAAATAAGTTGATGAAATGCAGCCTTTATGTGATTTAGTTGCAAAACTACTGGCCAGCTAATGCCTTAGAACACCATAAAGTGACAGCTGATCATTTATATTTTCCCTCCACTCCAAAAGCACCTGGAAATATGCAAGTAATGTTCACCTTAATGTCACTCATTACTAACAACAAAATGAACAAAAACTAACCCCCACCTTTCAAGCTAATTTCTCAGTTAACTACTAAAGGCAAAAGTTAATAAGTTAATGTTCTATAAACTTGGTGTTACCCTGTGTGATGGCTGGCTTCATGCAGATTATTGCTATTATAAACCATACTCAACTGTTCAAAAAAATCAATAACGTATTAAAACACCCCCAAAAAAACAACAAACCAAAACCAACAGTGATATGTCTGGAGCAGCTCCCATGGCAAATTGATTGTTTTCCCAGACACAAAAGGTGGGATTTGTTTAACTTCCTTTACAGTGTAAAGTTAACTACTTGTATTTCTAATTTTTATGGTTTCCTGCTATCAAAATACCATTAGACACACTGTGAGGTCATATTCTTTCAGGTAGCAAAATCAGTTTGAAGTAATGGACTTTAGAGTAATTGCAGAAAATTACAATAGCAGAAAATTGCAATAGCAGAGACAAATTACAAAAATCTATGTGAAGCATTTTTTTCCCAAGAGAAAAATCTGTCCAATGCTCATCAAAGGGAGAAAAACATTGTCAGCAATCTAATGGTTAATCAGAACTCCATGTACTTATTTAATGCAACATTTAGAAAGTGTGCAGGGCTGTGTAGGTTACTAATTATCCAGGGGGGTGTGGGATTTGCATTTTCTTCCCTTGTACTGCTTCAGTTGTGTGCTGAAGCATTTTGCCTCTAATTTGGGTTAAAGTGTAGTCTAAAAGCTATTGCATCTCCTGCCTTCTGTGTTAAAAAAATTATGAGAACTGTATTTCACCATCTACCAGTGCAGTTTTTCAGCCAGGCAGATGTGGGAAGCTCAGTGCAGGGAAATTTGTTTCTTCCCTCTGTCTTTTAAACCACTCAGAAAACAGAAGAGGCATTAGGGAAGTGCAATGCACATGCAGCTGTATCTCACAGACATCATGAAATTTTGCCCCTTCTAAAAATTACTAAGACTTCAGTCAACAGTTAAAATTAATTTTTCCTACTTATTCATAAAATGTAAACACTCCACTAATGAGGGGCAGTGACAGCAGTGTATATGCCCTTACTGGGGCTGTTATTTATGATGCTGTTTACACAGTTGTCTCAGAGCTGTCAGTTGTGGAAATGCAGGCTCGAAAAAAATCTAGTAATGATGGTTTCAGTGTGACAAAACAAGCCATGCTCTGTCAGAGAACATTGAATCTCTCATCTTTAAAAGAAAATAATGCAATTCCTTTCCTATCACTAGATGACTAACCAGGAGGTATTCACGATTAGATGAAATTAGAATAATCATTCCTTTCCAGTTAACCTGCTAAATTAATGGCCTAATGAATATATAGCATCTGTAAATTGTTAATTGAACTGACTAGTTAGAAAAATAACATATACCTGCATACATGTTATGATAAGCAGATCTGTAGGTATATCTGTATTTCTACATTTAGTAAATGTGCCTATGTATTTAAAAAGAACACTTCCAGCACAGTATAGCTTACTCATGTTTCCTTCATAAGTTTTGATTTCTGCCTTTGATAGAAGGTGACAGTAAAATTGGTCTGAGTCAGCTGGAATTGCAACCTTCCCCTAAAGCTTGCTGTCTCTGAGGCACATTCACTCACTTGCTCATTCAAGAAGATTCACATGGGAGCCTGTGACAGGAACTGATCAAAGAGGCAGGCATCATGTAATGGCAAATAGCAAACAGAACATACTGAGAGCTCTGGATGCTCCAGGCTGAGACATCTCCCTCCGAGTCAGGGATGCTCTCAGCACGTACACACCGCTGGGAGTAGAGGAGATGTGGGTACCACACAGGGAGGGAGAGATGGGAATCAAGCAGGGATCCTGCCTGGCTCTCACAACCTCTAATTCACACCTGAGCAAGCAGCTTCACAAACAGCAGGTGTTTGGGAGACTGGGTATGGTGCTGGTGGCACGCCATGGTTTCACAGCACTGAGCCACAGCTTTGCTCTCCCGAGGTAAGGAAGGGATCAGTTCCCACCTGGCACCCCCAGCTCAGAGGCTGCCTGCTCCCTTCTCACCCTGCACAGCTTGTCTGCAGGGGATTTGGAAACATATAGACCTATGTTGTTGTTATCTGACTTCTAAAGTTCATACCTCCTTGGAGTGTTCTCATGGCTGCAGATCTTCACTGACTCCTTCTGCTGCACACTGTTCTCTCTCAGGTCAGGGCTCCTCCAAGGCTCTCCCTGACTGGCTAACCCACCCCCTTTTATCCCAGTTATCTTCATTGGTCACAGCTGCAGCCCAATTAAGGGCATCACAGCTGCAGCCTATCAAGGACAACTGGGACCTCTGGGGCAAAGCCTCTATACAGATATTCAAATACACTTCCTCTACTATATTTCCCCCTTTTCTTTTACATAAGTTAACAGTTGTACAGATGTTCAATTACAATACAATACATTTTCTCATGACTCACAGGTCATGTAAAACCCTCATATTCTCTTATGACTCACAGGCCATGCACAACCCACATAGCTCCTTGCTCAAAGGCCATACTCTTTCACAGCTCCCAGCCACCACAGCTCTCAGCTGTCTTATCTTCTACCAACTATCACCACAGCTCTTGGCTGTCTCATTTTCTGTTAACTATCACGTTGGGGTCACCAATTGTTGTTGTTATCTGACTTCTAAAGTCCATACCTCCTCAGAGTATTCTCATGGCTGCAGCTCTTCACTGACTCCTTCTACTGCATGCTATTCTCTCTCAGGTCAGGGCTCCTCTAAGGCTCTCCCTGACTGGCTAACCCACCCTCTTTTATCCCAGTCATCTTCATTGGTCACAGCTGCAGCCCAATTAAGGACATCGCAGCTGCAGCCCATCAAGGACAACCGGGACCTCTGGGGCAAAGCCTCTATACAGATATTCAAATACATTTTCTCTACTATAGACCTATTGCAAAGAACGGTTACAGGAGGAATTAGGGTTCTGTGACCAGAGCTAAGGTAGATGGCTCAGAAAGTCCAGGATGAGCAGAGTAGGGGGGACATCCCCAGCAACAGCTGTGTGATGCCATTGTCCCCCCAAGGAGGGACACACTGGACATGAGGGTGGCTGAGCCCCATCCAGCCCCTCTCCCCTCTCTCCCTGTCCTGCCCTGGGCTGCTGGAGGAACTCCACATAGGGATACCCGGACAGTGCTGTCCCCAGCTCCAGCTGACACCTGTGTCCCACGTGGGATTTGGCTGGACCAGAGCCAAAGCCACCCCAAACAGGATTAGACATAGGGATTACCATGCTGGAAACTGCTCTTTATGTGCCTGCCTGTCGGAACCCAGGATATTCCTCTGACTGCCCTGGAGGACTCAAGACCCTGGCAGGGGGCTCAGAGACCTTGGCACACAGTCAAAGACACCTGTGCCTTTGATTTTAGCCCATGGAAACAATTACCAACTTTGTGTGAAGATTTACAAGCCACAAGAGTTTGAGTAGAATGATAGTGAATTTATCACAGGGTGAAAAAGTAAAATTTTGGGATTTTTAGAATGGGGGTTCAAGAGGCAAGATGGAGGAATCTGGGCATGTCCTGTCTTTTTTCTTCTTGTCCTCCATCTTCTGCTGTGATGGTGGCACTTCTGGATTGGTTCAGAGTAGAGACAGACTGTCTAACATAGGTGATAGGTACTGGAAAATTACTGTAAATAAAGTACACGTAGGTTTTAGTAGTGTTTTATAGTTTTTATCTATAAAAAGATAACACTACCCCAAGGGCGGTCAGTGTGCCTCAACCCAACCTGCTGGACAGACCTCAGCAGGTCAGAGAAAAAATGTGATAGATAAGAGAAAATAAACAACCTTGAAAAGCAGAGCTGAGGAATCCTGACTCTTCAGTCGCGGGGCTGGGAAAAAAGACTCTTTAATACCTCAGGAGCCATTCCAGCAACACGAAACCCAAGACCTGCCTACCGGGGGAAAAAATTTGGGAGGATGAGGATGGGAAGGTGATGCAAATACTCCTATTCCAGTCTCCGTGTAGGGTTTCAGTGCAAATGTATTTAAGCAACTAAATTTCAAGTGCAGCATATGTTCAAGAGTCGGTAACGCTAACTGCCTTCATTGCAGAAAAATAAATAATCACCAACTATTTATCAAGTTAACTTGACCAGGAACTTTGCTTTTAGTTTTTATGCCTTTTTGATCAGAATACATCAGTTCACAGAATTGATTTAACCAAATTTACATTTGGTAAAAATGTCAGAGCTGTCAAAATACATTGATTTGTCATTTTCAAAAAGAAAAAAGTAGGATTAATTGAAAATAAAATTATCTTTTATTTTGAAGTTTATTTATAGTGAGAATTAAATCAAAGCAGAGAAAATATGACTGAGAGATTGTTATATTTAAAAACAGTAGACATCTACTGATTTTGTTTTACGCTATTGTTTTACTATTTGTAGCCCAGAGAGAAAAATCAGGTGATAGGTATTGTATTCTCAGGGACAGGTAAAGATGGAAACAGAATCTACATTTATTAATTTTGGTAGGTCACCACTCAGCCCCTTGCATCCTCCTCACTCATTGTACAAATAGGTCTATGCCTGTTCATAGGTCTATGCCTGTTCATGGGTCTCTACTAGGTAAACATAAACAAGTTTCTAATATAAATAAAAAATACAAATTGGAAATCCACTACCTCCAGATTTCATAAATCTAGTGTTGAAACGAGTGTTTTTTCAAACCCAGACGTCTGTACTGGCATTGGAGTCCTGGGGTTTGCTCAAGTTCTCTGCATGATTGCTGATTCTTACCTGAGTTGCAAAAATATATATTAAAAGGCATAAAACCTGAATTTTAAGACCCCTAGTATGACTTATGTAAAGTAAGTGAAGAATGATTCATGACTCTGCCTCAGTGTAATCCCCCAAAAGAAAAGAAAAGCCCTATTCACTGATCCCCCGAATCGCTGCCTGCGTGCTCAGGCTTAGGAGCTGGTGCTCAGTGCCTGTGGACACACAGATAACATTCCCTCAGCCCTCCAAACATGTTATGTCAGGTTGCATCACATCATATGTGAAATGAGTTAATGGGATGTGACACAATGTAGAGCAGCACTGCTCCTGGATTTGGGAGCTGAGGAGGGAGTGGCAGTGACTCTCAGCCACACCTGGGGCCATTTGAGCCCCTGGGTCTGGAGGCAATGCCTGCCTCAAATGTGACATGGATTTTAGGCAGGTATCTCTGCTCATGCCATATTGTCCTGATGGAAGTCAGTGGTACTACCTCAAGCTGGGGATGAATATTTGCTCCTTGTGAGCTTGGCCACTCCATTTCCTCCAGTGCAGAAAGCAGAGAACAAAGGGAAATCACTGCATCTCTTCTGTAGTGATGTAGCATGTTCTGTAGTGAGCGTGCTGGGCACATTTCACTGCTCACTGAAGCAGCAATACTGTGACCCTATAGGGGAAGCTGAAGGTTCTACCTTGAATGCAGCAGCACCTTACTTGCATCAAAACTGTCATGATTACTTTTTTAGCAATTTGCATATGATGTTGTAAGATTCATGGTCTGACTCCAGGGATTTTAATTATGCTGCTATTGCGGTATTAGCTCCCATTTTTGAATAGTACCTATCAGAGTATTTTACCAATTTCTGCTGGAGAAGAGCTAAACTAGAAGTCCATCCAAGGTGCATCAAATAGCCTGTTTTGTCAGATAACATTTGCCCAAATGTAAATCTGAAAACAATTTGCAATTGCTAGAAATAAAATTCTCTATCCTCTTCTCTGTAATACTCCTGCTTTATTTTTTTCTTTTTCTTCTTTTTTTTTTTAATATATTTTGCTTGAAATGTTGAATTATGCAGTGACAGCTATGGGGTGGTTAATTTTCTCCACTTCCCTTTTCATTTTTGACACTTCCACAGGAAAACCAGAAAAAGAGAGATCACATATCCCTGCAAAAAGCTGTCCTTTCACTTGGATTACCAGAACTGGGGAAGTTTTCAGATGCTCACAGATCACTACAGACTTAACAGCACCAATATACACCAGCAGTCACCTTGGCTGCCCCCTTCATGGAGAGAAGTAGGAAATATAAAGCTCCCATCTTTTTACTCCCTAATTAGCTAAATTAGGGATGCATGGCTCTCCCAGTAAAGTGAGGCCAGCGTGCTTGTAGACAGCACATCTCCTGCTGCCTGAACAGGGACACGTATCCATGTGTGCTGATTATATAAATGTAAATGGTAACTATTCCTGTGTGGTTCCTCACCCGTGGCTGCTCAGAAATCTTTAAATTAAAGGTACTATCCAGTTTTTCATAGCTGAAATACAGAAACTGATAGTAACACAATCAAATTCAAAGAGGAAAGAAAAAACATCCATCTATGTAAAATCTTATTTTATTTACCACAATTTAAATAATAATAACAATATAAAATATTAACATATATACAATAAAATAAAAATAAATAGCAATCTTAAAAATGAAATATATTCAACTATTTCCTGTTTCTAGTGGATAATTCTCTGTATATGTACAGTCTTTTTTTTTTTCCCCAAGGCTCTGTTCCCAAGAGTCCAACAAACTGTTTGAGTTTGTGTTCAAAATTACTCACTGAAACTACTTTCAATGATTAGGGCAATTTGTCTTATGCTAACTGGCTCATCCAAACCTCAAATGAGCTGACTGATACATGAGAGTGATGTTGCAGGATTGACATCTAGGAAACCTGGTTAATAATCAGAGTTGGCATTTTATACACTATCCTATTAAAGACAAATAGCAAATCTTAGTTTAGGAGATGGAGACCCTGGAGATGATTAGGATACAGCAAAGGAGTAAAAGAAGCAAAAATGTGACAGAAATTGAAGCTTTCATTTTGCTGCTGTTGCTTTTCTCACTCACTCTGCTCAGATATTCACCTGTTGGAATTAGGTTCTCAGCAATTAAGTTCAACAGCAACTGATCCCAGGCTGGGTATGTAAGTGGATGCTTCTGAATTTTTATAGGCTGAATAATTTGCAGAAAAATTCTTCCTCATTCTGTGGACTATGAAGTATGAAAATACAGCATTGCAGATCCCAGAAGCTTGTAGCCAGCGACACAGGGTCCAGTTGGAGGCCTGCCAGCAGTGGTGTCCCCCAAGATGTCATACTGGGCCCAGCACTATTTAACTTATTTATCTTATTCATTATTTATCTTATTCATCCTTATTCTTTATTTTAACTTATTCATCAATGAGCTGGCTGAGGGCAGAAGCCTCCTCAGTGAGTTCTCTGGTGACACAAGGCTGGGAGGAGGGGCCAGGACCCCAGAGAGCCCTGCAGCCCTTGGGAAGGACCTCAAAAGGATGGAGAGATGGGCAGAGAACCTCCTGAAATCCAGCAAGGGCAAATGCAGGGTCCTGCCCTGGGGAAGAACAACCCCAGGCACCAGGACAGGCTGGGACTGACCTGCTGGGAAGCTGCTCTGGGGGGAAAGACCTGGGGGTCCTGGTGGACAATGAGCTGTCCCCGAGCCAGCACCGTGTCCCTGTGGCCAAGAGGGCCAAGGGGATCCTGGGGTGCATTAGGAAGAGCAGTGCCAGCAGGTCAGGGAGGTGATGCTGCCACTCTGCTCAGCCCTGTGAGGATCACCTGGAGTGCTGGGTCCAATTTGGGGCTCATCAGGACAGGAGAAAGATGGAGCTCCTGGAGTGGGTCCAGTGGAGGGTGACAAGGATGATGGAGTGGCTGGAGCATCTCACTGAGGACAGGCTGAGGGGCTGGGCCTGTTCAACCTTGAGATATCTGAGAGGGGCCCTCATCCCTGTCTGTCAGTGTCTGCAGGGAGGGTCAGGGCATGGACCAGGCTCTGCTCCCTGGTTCCAGCAATGGGACAGGAGGAACTGACAGAAACATGGCCAGGAAGTTCCAGCTGAACATGAGGAAGAATGTCTTCATTGTGCAGTGACTGAGCACTGGGACAGACACCCAGAGAGGGTGTGGAGCCTCCCTCACTGGAGATATCCAAGAACTGTCTGGACACAATCCTGTGCCATTTGTTCTAGAGTAACCCTGCTTGAGAAGGGAGGCTGGACCAAGTGACCCCTTGTGGTCCCTTCCAACCTGGTCCATTCTGTGATTCTTTACACTCTTAAAGCTCTCATGCTTTAGGAGGTTTTGAGACAAGGTCTTCAGAAAGGAGTTTGGTTTGAGCAGCAAGACAGGAGTAAATTCTAGTGCTGAGACAGCTGTGTTTCCTGCCTTCCCCAGTCCATGGCCTCATTTTCAAAAGAAACCATTGATTTATGTTGCTGTTATGTTCCTGTTTTCAGCTTGGAGCCCAGCATGTATTTGTCCAGTCAAGCACTCAAAATTGGTGGCTCCTGGATGATTTGTTTTCAGTCTCCTTAAGGCTGAGGTTTCTCCACCTGTTAACCCAGGATTATGCTTAGGAATTTGACTTGCAGTTTGCAAAATTTATTTTACTAGAACTATTAAAGTGCTTTGAAGTTCAGGCTCATGTCTACAGTCACCTGTTTTGATTGCTTTGTTTTCTCATTCTGGCCTAAAATTCATTTTCCCAATTAAATGAATCTCTTCATCAGGCCTTCTCACAGCTGAAAAAAATACACAGAGACAGAAGGTGGGAAAGGCTCCCAAGGCCCATATGTTCTACAGCATGTTTCTTGCATAAATATGTCATGGGTATTTTAGTAACCTGCTGCCTTCTGGCATGAGACGTATTCAGCTTTCCATTGTTTGCACAGACACTCAGAGCAGGGGAGGGGAAGGATGAAAATCCACAGAGGGAAGTCTGATACTCTCCTGTCTTGTCAGGTCATGTTCATTTTTTGGAGAAAAACATTCTCCTCCTTGCAGATATGCTTAATAGTATGAACCACAGTCTTATAGCAAGTTATATGTCAGTATATCTCTTGCTGCAAATCTTGCAGAAAAAGCAGAACAAAAGCTGCTATTGTGGCCATTTAAATAGGAGAATCTAGTCATGCTTCTCTCAGTCTTTAGTATGTACTCCATTTGTATGCTAAAGAGGAAACAATTGAAATTCAACGCTTTTCTCTTTTTCTTTAGGATGTGCTTTCTGAAACATGAACATCTGAGGAGATAAACATTATTTACAGCTTTGATTTATAATGGTTAACTACCATCTAATTGAGGAATGTAAATTTGTTTGGTTACCTCCAACACTTGTAAATCCTTATTTATCATCAGAAACCACACACTTTTAATTTAATGTGTTAATTTATAGATCTTGCTCAAATCTTATTTAACAGACTGATTTATAAACATTAAACAAAATGATCCAAATTATAAGTGTTAACTTTGCCATCAGATTTATGCATTCCAGCTAAGAACATGGATGTATTTCTTTGGTTGATTTACAAATTATAGCATTAATTAGTTCTCTAGTTGACTGATTAGAAAATATCTTCTATCCTGGCCATTAAGTTCTGATTTATCTTTTTGACTTATAACTATGCCTCATAATTTGTTTTCACAGGGTTCTGATTTATTAATGCAATGTGCTAAACTTTAAAACATAAATTTCAAAAGCTCTGGAAAAAATGTAAAAAAAAAATCTGACTGAAAAATAATCCTTGGGAGCACAGAGTAGACTTTTTTCTACACTTTTGTTCGAAATTTAGGGAAGATATTGAGAGAGTTTTCCAGCAAAATTTTCCTCTTTTATTCTTTTTGCGTAAAAAGACTCTGCATTTCAAAGCACTGGCAACTGCTAGAGACAGACACATAACTCCAGTGTTAAAAGCCATGACATTCCAGTACTGGATCTGACTGAACTGAGACAATTAGATGCTACCAAGCTCAATTTAGGGAACTGGATCACAGTTTGGTTTCAATATACCAGCCCCTCCAATGTTTTATTTCTTTGGGAGAATAACAACCAAAGTATTTTTTGACTTAGCAAGAGTTGTGTATTTTTTCCCCAGACACCTGGTGCAGATTTAAGTTTATCAGTACTGTGCTCTCACCTACTGAGCACTGAGCTACTGTTTTCTGCCAAAGGCACTTGCTGCTCTAGGAATCCTGGGCAGTGCTGGAGAGATCTGGGCAGGGATTAGCCCAGCAGAGCCACTTTCTAAGCTGTCCTATTTTAATTATTCTTTTAATTCAAGCTACAGAAAAATGCTGGTCTGCATTTAAATTTTTTTCTGAAAATTCTGACTTTTAAGAAGATCTAGTGTTTCTATGCTTTTGGTTTTCACACTTGGCAGAGGATGGATGGTGCTGTTTTGTGCATCTGGTATGTGCCTTGATAAAAATTTTTTTATACAAATATTAATATAGATGTAACTATATAAAATTATAACTCCCCATACATGACTAATGGAGACTCTTACAGCTTTTCTACTCCATGATTGGAAAGCTAATGTTGATTCAAAGTAGTAGAACAAATTAGTAAGTTCCCAGTTTTATGCTTAAATAACTACACAGTTTCTTATGCATGAACTAGCACATGCAGAAAGAATTTGAGGTTTCTGTGGGTATGTCTACATTTCTAAATTAAACAAGAGGAGGAAGGCTGAGTACTGCATTCCAATCCTCCAAATTGACCACCCAAAACATAAAAGTTGATAGACTTTTCATTCCCAGAACTGGTACAAAAATATACTGTTGAGCAGATTATTACACTATTTGGTCTTGTTCACCTAAAAAAAGTCTTCTAACGGTCTCCAGGCTTTGTGTCCTTAAATACACCTATATATCCTTTTGTCATGCCCTACAGCATTAAATTCGTGCCCTTCTTTAGGTGTTATAAACAGAACTCTCCAAAAAGCTGCAGTGGAGATTAATTCCTTGCAAGCCTTTGGACTGCAAAGAGCCCACACAAAATAGTCCCTTTGTTTTAGGACCACATGAGTTTCAGATGAGATGTGGGGCCTCAGGACAGGTCAAAGACTCAAACTTTCTTCTCTAGTGGGACCTGGTCTTGTGGCCACAAACCTGCCCATGCTATTTGGACCTTGGGAACCAGAAATCAGTCCCTGCTCCTCTTTTATTCAGCAGTGTAGGCAAAGTCAAGATGTGTTGTGCAGTGTTCTGACCCCTGCCCTGGGGAGCCTGTTCCATGCCCAGCCACCCTCTGGGTGAAGAACCTTTTCCTGATACCCAACCTAAACCTCCCTGACTCAGCTTCAGGCCATTCCCTTGGGTCCTGTCACTGTCACACAGAGCAGAGATCAGTGCCTGCCCCTCCTGCTCCCCTCACAAGGCAGCTGTGACTGCAGTGAGGTCTCCCCTCAGCCTCCTCCAGGCTGAACACACCAAGTGCCCTCATCCCCTCCTCACATGGCTACTGCTCCTCAAGGGTCTTTTCCATCCTTTTGCAAAGAAAACCACATGAGGGCAGGGAAAGAAAGGCAGGAAGAGGAGGAAGGTCAGGTACCAACCAAATGATTTTGTTGAATCCCAGGCTATCACTGGTCAGAAACTGAATCAAGGAGAACATGGGAGAGCTGCTGCTTGGAGAAGATGCAGGAGGAAAAGAGAGAAGAAGCACACTTGTTCTGGAATTGGGGTAGCTGGTAGTTATTTCAATTAGACCATGTCCTTTAAAACACTAGCAAGACACAACATTTCTCAGCCCAAAATAGACGTTTTAAATAGGTTAAACACTTACTGTCCTACACTTGATTATAAGAGGCTCTTAGAAAACCAGGTAAGACACAGATATTTGCATTGCATTTCTTCCCCCTCCCCCTTTACAGAAAAACTGGCCACAAAACCCGAGTACAATGCCATTGAGTGAGATGAACCCACAGGTATGAACTACCAAGGAGATGGTTCAGGACTAAGACCTGGGAAAGATCAACCACAGCAGCTTAGAAAGTGTGGGCTGGGAAAGGAGCACAGAGGGAAGTTTCTGTGCCCTGGAACATATCACCCCTTGTTGAGACAGAACCAGAAGTTCAGAGTCCCAGGTCTCACCTTTTCTTTGCTGTTCAATAAATGCTTATGAAAAGCACTGGCAAAGCTATTGTGGGCTCACACCAATATTGCTGCTGGCAGTGGTAAATACTTGATTAGCTCAAAGTGACATATTCTGCTGCTTTCATGATTCCCAGTCTACTGCTGACCTATGCAAATATCAATATGAATCCCTGAGATGAAAATAGTTTTGAGAAACAAAACACCAAGTAAATTGCACACATGCACAGAAATGCATTAAAGAACATTATTCATCTCCACAAGCTTAATATCATCCTTTTAATATTGCTTGTGTGCACAGTAATGGTTTAAATTTCTCTGACTCTTGAGTATGGAATTATAAGTATCCAAAATAAGATTGAGATTTCAATGAGTATCTATCACTTCAAAAACTATATAATGGGATTCAAATCCAAAAACTGATCAGAGCTGCAAAATTCATTGTTAGCAACTTTCTAATACTGGTGCACAAGGCTATAAACTGGTTATTTCCTCTGATCTGTCCTCTCTGCCCCTGTGTCCAGATGGCTTTATCAAGAATCTTGTACTGTGCTCCAATCCTTCAGCACTGCCCGTGTACTCATTAAGGTAACTGTCTTTGCCTGCAGAACCTGCTACATCTTACTTGTCCTCAGCCTCTCAACTCCTTAGTGCCAAAATTGTCTCAAACTCCAATGTGTGTAAGCACAGCAGCCGACTGCCATCCTTCTCCAATGCTAATGAAGCTTTTTAATTCCTTTGTTAACCCTTTGAAAATGCCAAGTAAAGATTTACACTCTCCCTGTCCCTGCAGGGCCTCTGGAAAAGAAACCATCCAGATGGCAAAATGCAGTTCTGCCTAACCCTCTCCCACAGCTGCCAAAGGCAGGAATGTGCTCAAGACTCTGAATGCTCAGCACAAGACATTTCACAACTCATTAGCAATGCCACATCAAAATAATAAAGAACAAAACCCACGCTGAAACCCAGCAGGCTGCAATCCCAGAGGTTAGCTGGCAGCAGCCGAGATGAGAATTTGATGTCACCATTTGCACAGATAAGGTTTCTTGACCACTATTTTGCACTTCAATAATGTTACTAGTGTCAACATGCAAAAATAAGTTTCCAAAATTTTTGACTCGGTCACCTTTTGAGGATGCAGCAGCTGAAGGATTTAAAACTCCCATGGTGTTTTTTTAAGAATTGGAAGCCAAATAATTTGATTCTTTTTTCCCAAAGTGAAGGTACAGCTGCTTTTGCCACCCTAATTTTTACATTACTCTTCCCTGAAAGAATGCTGGGGGAGTGTGAAACTGATTTTAAACTCCTTTTGGCAAAAAGAAGCAGCAACTGAGCTCTGGGAAATCTGAAATTTTTTCCCCTACAAGTCCTCACTGTAGTCTGACCTTTTCTGTACTGAGCACTGAGGACACCATGCTATTCACTGGTTACCCACAACAAACTTGTTTTTCCACCTCTCCAGATTTTCTGAAGGAAAAGAAATGACTACATTTTAAACCAAGACAGAATATTTACCACTGATCATTTGTATTAACTACTTGTGCTTCAAACTTCAGATTTCTGAACTCAATTGGGATTGAAGGTGAGTCAATAAATACCTTCTGCAAATGTATTTCAGAAAGTGGGAGCCTCTTCAGCTGCTCAGTACAGTCATTTCTTGTAGAATGCATGCAATTATAATTTGATTTTCTCACTAAAGGGTTAGGGGCCCACTCACAAATCACCATCCCTGATGTTTGAGTGATTATAGGGTTGACAGCTGGCCAGTTTCCAGGTATTCATCTGAGCCACTGCATGCACACAGCTGATTTGCACAGGGCCATGGACCTGCATATCTCCTGGTACCCTCTGGTTATTATTTATTTGATTTGTGAGGTAGCAGCTTTAACAGGCTAACCAATAAAACATGTTTTGAGCACAGGATGAAGTTATTGGTAGTCCAGAAATGCTCGTCTGACAAATTTTAAAACAGTAGTTACATACTGAAGTTTGTATTTACACATTGCTTCCCCTGCTTTCTCAGAGGATTACCTGAGGAAAACAGAGCACTCTGGATGCTCCAGAGTGAAGCAGTGGGTGGTTTGCATCGTTATGGGATTTATATGGCACTTAACTTGAATGAGTTGAGGATGCTGCCACTCTTTTCTTGTTTTCCTACTTTGGTCCCTGTCCTCCTCTGATTTTCTGTCATCCTCTTCTCATTTGCTGCCTCTCTCCATCCCTGACTCCTTCACTCTCACTTCTGATGCATCTCCAGGATGCATTATCATCTCTCCCTTCTATGCCCTGCCTCTGTTCACTGGCACAGAGATACCATGAGCACAAGTCAGCTCCTGTTTCATTCTGGGAAGTGTGAGCCCGGGTTTCTGGGATTCCAGCCATTACAGACTCTATGGCAAACTCCATTATGTAAATCAATTGCTAACAAAAATTCCTTACAGGGGAATGGCCTGGTTTGGGCTGGGGTAGAGTTAATTTTCTTCATGTCAGTCTGTATGGGGCTGTGTTTTGGGTGTGCTGGAACCAGCACTAATAACACAGGGACATTTCTGTGACTGCTGATCAGTCCTTGCGCAGTGTGGAAGGGTGGCCAAGAAGCTGGGAGGGGACAGAGCTGGGACAACAGAACCCAGCTGACCAAAGGGATATTCCACACCAAATGGGATCATGGTCAGCATAGAGAGCTGGGGGAAGAAAAAGGAAATGTTTGGAGCATTGGTATTTGCCTTTTCAAGTCACTGTCACAGGGGACAGAGCCCTGCTCTCCTTGGGATAGCTGAACACCTCCCTGCCCATGGGAAGTGGTGAATGAACTACCTGGTTTTCTTTGCTGGACCTTTATTTTACCTGTTAAATTGACTTTATCTCATTCACCTGCCAGTTCTCTCACCCACCCTGTCACGATGGGTGGCTCTGTGGGACTTATCTTCTGGATGGGATTAAACTTTGACAGAGCATCTGGGCTGATTTCCATGATGGAAAAAGGAGTAATTCCCACATTGCACTGTGAAAATCAGCTTCTCACAACTTCTAAGTAAGCCCTCTTGTGTGAAAGCTGGCATTTGATTGCTGTCTGCAGTTTCACAGGTCCCTCCTTGGGGAACTCCTAAATTATCCTAATATTTTGGCAGGCATGACAAGGACATCCTCGAGGTAGAGTTTTAATTAGGTCACATAACAGGACCAATAGTAGATTATACAACAGGAGGGCTGCACCTTTTTATGTAGGTATGTGATCATAATGTTAGAATAAGGACTATTATTTCCATTATAAATCTTATTTATGTTTGGGGTTGCTATCTTGGTTGCAAATATTTTCTTCAGACTGAAATCCGACTGACAAACCTACAGCTTGGAAGCAAATATTTACACTGTATGGAGAAAAAAAAACCAACCTGCAGTAAGGTGCTTTGTTGTTTCATTCTTTGCATTCACAGACAAAGAAAATCAGCTTCCATTTAAACCAGTGATCTAAAATGATGTCTCTCTGGGGAAGCAAAGAAAGATGTTCATAAAGGTTAACATTAGCCTTGGGAAGAAAGTCTGCTCTATTCCCTTTAAGGCCTAAAGTAATGAAGGCTTCTCCACAGGATGATTTGAAGCAAGAGACTAACTTTAGGGATGTTGAATCCAGCCCCCTGCAGTAATCTCCCTCTCTGCTGCCTGCAGGCACTTGAAGGCTGCAGAGAGTCTCTCTGAATGTGTTTCCTAATGTTCTAATAATGCACTAATAAAAGACAACATCCAGTGTTGGAAGAATTAAGCCTTTGCAGCAGTTATAAGGGTTTAAGAAATCAACCAAAAAAAAAACAAACCACCCCTTTTTCTTCCTTTGTCTCAGGTGTGGGCTGAGAACCTGCCTCACACAGCACTTGCCATGCTCTTACTCCCAGCAGATCAGGCAGTGAGGACTTGCCAGGTTATTGATGCTCAAACACCCGTTCCCATTAGCAAGCTGGACATTTGGGGGAGAGGGAACATATCCCAAAGATAATCATGCCTGCCAGCTTGCTTGCCTATAAAACCTGAAATGACAAAGAGGTGGCTCAGTTTTTAGTATTCTTAAAGGAAGAGCAAGATCCCAGAGGAGTGGAGCTTATCGTGGCAGCACACACTGAGGTCCTTTTGAGGAAATGCCCTGAAAGCTCTCCCTAAGCCGACTTACAGAGTGTGACTCGTATTAATTCCTGGGGATGTTTTGTTCAAGAGGAGTATCTATTCAAGGAACTCTGCACTTCAGAGGCAGGAGCAGGCTAAGCTTCTTTCAAAGCACTCTGCTGGGCTGTAGAACATAACAGCAGGGCTTGTGACACACGTGCATTTTCAATTCCAGTCTCATAATTGTAGGAAAGGACTTGCTTTTAATTCTTTGAAGGTAAAGCAGAACAGAGCCCAACCCATGTATTTTCCAGCTTCAAGGTACTTAAGAGCTTCCTCTTTTTCATGTATTGTTTTTGTTACTGAAACCATCAATTCTCCTTTAGCCCTAAGCCACTGGTGCTTTGTGCTTTGAATGTAAAATAAGGGAAACTCATCAAATTATTTTGACTGGTTGATCAAAATTTCATTTCCCTGAGTCCTGAAGTCTTTTCCTGACATTAAATTGCATATAAAAAAGATTCTAATATCCCTCATTTTCAGATATGGTTACACAAATAGTTTTAGGTTAATACAGATGGCAAACAAATGCTACAAATAATAAGATCTTAAACCATTTCATGAGATTAGTGTTCCTCTAACAAGGCAGAACACAAGTATTGCACAGCACTAAAAAGTAAAGCTGAAAGACCTAATCAAACATTCTGGGCTATAATTGAGGATTTGGGCAAAGCAGGATTAACACATACTTGCCAGGTGAGTTGCAGAGTCAATTACAGCTCTTCTGAGGGAGCTACTCCAAATGGTGACTGGAGAAATCTCTAGACCATGGAGAACTGTAGGATTTCATGACATCTTAACTACATTGAAACTGTGAAAATCCAAGGATAATCAGAATTCACATGACCTTATTTTTTTTTTTTTCTCTGCAGCTTTAGCAAATCTCCAGTGAGAGAATGGTGATAGTACTGGGTCATGCAGAAGAAGATCTGCCCTGGATCAGACCTGAGGTCACACCTGGCTCTGTTTCCAAAATATACATGCTGATTTCTGGGAGAGAATAAAAGCATATTTTGCTACTTCCCCATTTCAGTCTGACAGTTTCAGAGTTTTCAGATCAAAGGTGGTTTGTATGTATTTTTTTTTTTTTTTAATTCAGATGTGGATTCCAGGTGCTCAATAAGGTTGAAGGAGTTGTCTAGACTCCTTGACTTCATTTAAACATTTGGGGTTTCTTTGCAAGCAAGGCCACAGGCATTGTTACAAATTGTGAGAAAAAACCTGTTGCTCAGCTTAGATCTCTTCATTATGTTATGCAGGCACTGACATTCCTTCATTGACCATTTAACTGATGCCCCAAACTAACTTTGGCACCTGTAGTTAAAAGCATAAAAACAGACTAAAGTTTGTAGTGTGAGTATCCACTTTGTGTGGAAACAAAACTAGTTTGTATGAAAATAAAAACTAGGAGTTTAATTCATTTTCATTTTCCCTGGAGGTATGGTGGGAAGGGAGGAGATTTGGAAGGTAATGGTAGAGGATGAAAATAATTTCTCAGCATTACGGTGAGCTAACCACAGCTGTAATGCTCTACACAAGGTGTGCAAAGGTTGGGCAGAGCAGCTCACCCAACCCAAGCCTCATCAGCAGAAATACCCATCCCTGGCTGGCCTCTCAGCACCTGGGCTCAGGAACTCACCTCTTCCTGGCTGCTGGTCACAGCAAGGAAATTTCTGACTTAGCACCATAGTCACCAGCCCAAACCTGTGCTGGAATCCATATTGCAGCACATACTACTCCTAATTGTTACTTAGGAAGGGAAGGGTGAAGAGATTATCTGTGTTTTTTCATAGACTGAATGTATCTGAAAAGTTGACATTATTGCCTGGAGTTACTGGTTTCAGAAGAAACTGTGAACAAACCTTATTAATTTTTATATTTTACTTTCCATATTTTATGTTGAAGTGAGCTGTATTTGTTAGAATAAACATACTTGTTAAATATACATAAGCTCTAATAATTATGGCTCCTTCTCAAGCTGTTTTTTTTTTTCAGTAAAAACCAGTGAATCCATAAAAATAACTTTAGAAAAATCCTTTAACTTTATTTTTCAAGTAAAAAAGAAAAAATAAATATATATTTCTACTGTAACAAAAAAAAAGAAAGGAGCATGCACCACATCTAAATCTAATCTTGTTGCAGTGAAATCAATTCCACAAACCACATTTAGATCGTTCCTTTAGTTTGTGGATTTAAATTGCTTCTAAAATCTCATTAACCAAACCCCTGTATGGAAAGAGTCTGGCTTTGCTATGACAATAGGAGGCTGCTCCAACCCATATACACCCTGCACAATCATTTTCACACCTCATGCTGCAGAGATAGAAAAGCCCTATTTTTGGCAGACATGATCTGAACATTGTGATGACCTTAAATTTCGGGACAGCTTTAAAATCAGAACATGAAGGAGCAATTTTACATTAAAAAAGTATACTAGAATAATAAAATTATGTATGCAAGTGGTTTATTTAGTATTACTATTACATTTTTATTTATTATTAAAAAAGTATACTAGAATAATAAAATTATGTATGCAAGTGGTTTATTTAGTATTACTATTACATAATATTTAGTATTACATTACATTTACTATTACTATTACAGGAATCCCTGTATGTGGATTAACTCTACTCGTATGCTTCTTACCTCGAGGATTTCTCATATGGCTTCTTTGCAATTTCAACATTGGTTTCTGTGTTTTTAACTTGTTCAAGATATTAAAATTTTGGGAAAATTTATATAAACCTTGCACTTTTAAAATTGGTATATTCTCATTCTAATTGTAGAAGGCAGAGACCTCAAAATCCTGTACATATTTAACCTTCATACATGTAACTAGCATGTAGAACAGAAGAACAACCAGGTGCCATCTGCCTCAATTGTGCAAATCTACAAACCTTAAATCTGAGAGATTATCACCATGCCTTAAGATTCTACACTTGCAGCTGTATACCAACAAGAAAATATTGTTACCTTTGGAATAACAGTAATGGGTTACAAATGTGTGATTTCTAATAACTTTTTTTTCCTAAAAAAGGTAAAAGATAATATTTGTACTTTAAAGATAACATAACCCTGGACCTTCCTATACATTTTTTGAAAGTTCTTTGCTTATAGTGATAGTTTACCCTTGATTCATGTATTTTAAATAGCAATAGAACATGCAGAGCTGCATTTGGGGAGAAGATATTAACAATTAAAGCAAAGGCAGAAGAATTCTGTCTATGATCTTTGCAGGAGTAGTATGTCAAAACTGAAATGACTATTTAATGAATAATTCCATGAAGTATTTTTAGTCTTTAAAATATTGCTTTGATAAATGAGTGCAGCTCACTATAGGTGTGCACCAAGAAACAGGTTCCATTCATCTGCTCTTTCATCTTTTCTATCTGCTGTTCACAGACCCCTGTACATTTCACAAGCCAGATTCACGTGGCATTTGAGCATAAATTAACTCAGTGCTTCCTGACAGCCTCTCTTGTGTTACTGCTGGGCTCCATCTTCCCATTCTGCTCTGGAAGCTGCTAATTTCAGCTCTCTGCTCACGTTCCTGTCACTCCAGGTCAACGTGGATCTCAGCTGTCACGTTCTGCCCTGTCCTTCCTTGAATATTCCCTTCCAGAATGAAGCCAGGGGCATGGAGTTTTCTTAAGGACTCTGGTCCTAGCCCTTACTGCAAGGTTTCTCATCCTACTGCAAAGTCAGATCCTGCCTCTGACCCAAGAAACAGTCAGATGTAAATCTGTCTTAGACAATATTATTGATGAACTAGCAACAAGAGATGATGGGTCCCTTAACACTGCTTTAAAAAATGGTTTCACATAGCAGAACCAGTGGTGATGGATTGCATTTCAAAGCAGTGTGTGTGTGTACACAGGAATTTTAGAACTGGAGGAAGTCTTGAATGTTGTCAGAATGATTTTTGACTTAGGGATCAGGGGTTACAAAACTGAGTTAAAATCCTACGCAGGGCAAGGAGTTGGACTGGATAATCCTTTTGTCTCCTTTCTGATTTAAGAGATTCTATGATTCTGTGAATGGTTAACAAAAGGATGGTGAGGAATTGTGAGGGCTGTTCTCTCTGTCTCCTCTACCTGCTCAAGAACTGGATCCTGAATATCAATCAAATGCATTTTAAATACAGAACTGGGTCCTGAATATGTGCCCTGATGAAACCACACAGCTCTGATGACAGAGGTGGTGAGAGGCAGATCTCTGGGAAACACACAGGAATTTATTATCTCCAGGTCTAACACAGTTGTCTGGCAATCCTGCAGGTTATTGCATGGACTGCTGGGCTCAGTCTGGGCATGGGAGGGGGTGGACTGAGCCCAAGAAGAAAGAGCTGTAACATAACTCTACAAGTAGCAGAAATTGGATGAAATGTGGAAAATTGCCAGAAATAGTCAAAATTGTTTCCCAAGGTACTGGCTGAAGACCTACAGGTTTAAACATAGTGAGGTAAAATATACAAATTTAAATACACAGTTTTCACAGTCTCTCACAGGTTCCTTCTGCTGGGTTCTCCTACAATTCTGATCCTTTTCTGTCCCTAAACCCACTGCACACCCTCACTTGCCATTCGAAAGCCTTCCAATGAACAATAAGTACCACGAGCACCTGCCATATTTTGTTTCTTTTGTCTTCTTTTCCAAGATGGGAAGATCTCTTTCAATTTATGCTTTTCCATCTAAAACTAATGACTTGCAACATTCTTATTTTTTCCTAGGTTTGAAAATGTAAAATAGGAAGGATGTTATTTTTTTCTCATTTTACATAAATACATGCATATTTGTTAGGATGAAAGTGCACCAAAAGAACAAATAAAGGAGAAAACAGAAGAGGAAGAAGGAAGAACGATTGTTCTATTACACTGACAAATGCTTTCTGCAGCCACAGTATTAGCAATTGCTGTAATAAGGGTTTCTCTGCCTGTATAGGGGCCTTACTCTGATAGATGTAAAAGCATGAAAAAGCTCAGACAGGATTCTCAGGATGATGTCCCAAATAAAGAACTTGTTTCAGATATCTGAAATGGATTTTTTTCTTCTTTTAGGACTTTCAGATCTCTACATCTATTTAACTCATATTGATGGTTCCACATTTTCTTTCCACTGCCTGAATGAGATTTTCCACTGATATAACATTCAGAGAAGCCCATTTTATCTGTGCATATAGAATCTCTTTTGCATTTGAAAAACTGTGCTAATGTGCACAGGATGTATTATTCATATCACACCAGCTGTAATTTACATACCTCAGGAAAAAGTATTCACATTCTGGGTTTTCATTGGTTGCACAGACAATACTGATAATGCTCACTAGACCTGTGTGACTGTCTTAAAGTACAGTTGTTGGTCACCATGGAAATTTAGTGTAACTAAATAATCTCAACACACAGTTCACATGTCTTTACACATTAGTACAGTATTCCTTATACTGAGCAGTAATATTTCCTGAGCTCTTGGCAAATGCTGTGATAATAAAATTCACTTAGTCAGAAAGAGAGAGCAAAGGCTATCATTTTAAGAGCAGACACTTGCAGCAGGTAGGGCTGTAGGGCTCCATACATAGTTCCATACTGTAGGGCTCCATACATATTTCCATAATGGATCAAAGTTTCATAGTTTGAAAGCAAAAAAATATTTGCCCTCTATCTTCCTAATTTAATTCTGAAAATTAAATCTGAAATTTGAAATTCAAGATGACTGTTTCCAGCTTTGATTATGAAAAATTATGCCACAAGAACTTAATAAGTTCTTCCACAAGAACTACAAGACAATACAACTCTGTAGCCCTAATGCAGTTCCATTAGAAATGATAGAAATTACAAGACTCAATTTTTGTCTTTCAAAGTGAGTAAAGGCCAAACAGAGACTCAATTGTGGCAAATGAAAAAATTGCTATCACAAACTGAAATGGAAACCAAGAGAAAATACTCACAAGCCAGAAACAATCTTCCACTTTTTCTGTAGCCATATAAATAAATTCCAAAGGAGAAAACTGTCGTAGCTCTTCCTCTTCCTCCTCTTTTAATTAGTGAAGGGTACAAAGCTGCTCTTGGGCCTTAAAATGCTATACAGGAACATACTGGGACTCATGACAAGAGTTTACCATAAGGTATTCCTCACCAGAAACGTTCCTATGCCATCAGAGATCTTGTTTCTCCTTTCCAGTGCTGAGATAGCTCCAAAATGCTGGAATAGACAAGGACCTTTCTCTCTGGAGGCTTAGCTTGAGCCACAGACAATGTGCATTCCTCTTCTGCATCCCACTAGATCTCTTCATGTCAGAACCTTTCCCTGAAGTTTGTAGCAGCTCTCCTGCTCTCTCAGATGTGTGGAGTTGCTGCTGCTGCCTCTTCTTACACATCAACACCTGCTTTACCTCTCAGGAGGGGCTTTGTGCCTTTTTCTGCCCCTTGGCAGACAGACTCTCATTTTCTTCAAGGCATGTTCATGAGAGAGGGCTTCAGGCCTGCTCCTACTGCATCTCAGCAGCCATGTGGCTTACACTCTTCTCTGCTCATGCCAGCTCCCTCATCCTTGCCTTCCATGTCCCTCTTTCCCTGTTTCCTTCCCAGCACTCATCCTAACTCTGATATTCTGGAGTCTGATTTTGAACTCTACACTTAGTTATATATTTTCAAGAAGTACGCAACGCTGACATTTTGAAGTCAACCCTTTTGTGAATTCAAACTAAGCCCAAAAGTCCATCCTACAAGCTGCATATCTGTCACCCAAGCTGCTGCTGCTGCTTGCTGAACACTCCTCTGCTGTCTTTGTTATTCTAAAGGACCTCAAAAACAATCTGGTCACTATCAATCAAATGCATTTTAAATGCAGATTTTGCTGTTCTGCTTTAGAAAACCAACTAGTATCTTTAATACCATTCCAGGCTTATCTCTTTTGCCTGAATTCACACTGTATTTGATGAGAGGTAGATGAGATCTGAGCCCTGTTTCCTGATACTATTCTTGGCTCAATGGATTCTCTTTTTGCCAGGACCTGTAAGTGTGAAACCAGATGTTCCCTGACTAGAAACTAATGTCCTTTAGCAAGAATTGTTTCAGGCAGTAATATCTAAAAAAGTGAAGAGCAAAATGTGCTTCTGCAAAGACCTTTAAACAAGAACTCATCTAAGTCAGAAATCCTTCCCCTCAACCACCTGGGCCCTGTTCACTTGAAAAAGTTTCTCTTTTACACATAGTTTTTAAGGTATCATTTATGTCACTTAAGGGTTTTCAAAGACCAGGCACAGAGTGCTGTCCTTAATAAGTGTTGACACTGAAGACAATGGATACAGAATGTTCTTGCAGCTTCCTGTGGCTGCACAGCTTTGTGGGGAAGGAGCCCTTGGTCAGAAAGCAGGTGCTTGTCATCTACCAGAGTCTTCTTCATTTAGGGGATGAGCAAGCTACTAAGCAAATCCAGCTGTAAATTTAAATCTATGCATATTGACAAATATTAGTACAGCCTTGTAGCAAGTACTTGCCAGATTTGTTCTCTGACAGAATATGCAGAACTGCCTCCCATCATTTGTTATTCTGGCATAAATAATTATGGATATTTGTGAGTTGCTTTCAATTCCCAATCCATTTAGAGGAAAAACTATTACAGTTTAAATGAAAGAAAATACAGGCCTCATGTGAGTTTCATTCACTATACTGCAGAAGAGTTTATAGAAGTTTATACTGCAATAGGGTCTTCTTGCTTTGCACCAATGACTGGAGCCTACTAATAAACTATTTAAAGCTAATACCCAAAAAGCATCAATAGAACCTTTTAATGAACCCACTCAGATTACTTTTTTCCCAGTTATCTTGACAGGTGAGTTGAGTTTAAGCAATTTACACAATGTAATGCCATCAAACAATTTACACAATGTAATACTATAAAGGAAATGTGCTGTGGCATATCTTGTAGGACTAACAATCTCAGTGAGATCAGCCTTCCCTAAGCACACTGCTGTCAAATATATGCTGCTATTTTTAAAGCGTGTTTCCACAGTACAGAAGAAACATGTTAAAGAGAAGCATCCAAATTTCCACATTACAGAAGATGACCTAGGAAATTCTACTGCAATAAACAAATATTGCTCCCATTGATATAATCAAGTTCCTCTCAGTGCAATCATGTTATTCCAGTTTTATACCTGTTTAGCCAAAATGGGAATTGGCCTATTTATCTTCTCCAGGCTAATATTCCTGCAAACTGCACTATGCCCCTGTATAAAGCTGGGATATTCATAGCAATTTTCATAAACACTCACTACACTGAATCCTACAAATCCTTTAGAAAGTGCTGGTGTCAACTTATATTTACAGTTAATGCTTGTGCCACTGGAGTGCAGGTTTGTTTCTAATCATTAAAACAAAACTGGTGAGCCAATGAAGAACCCATATGATCCAGTTTTTTCCACACCAATCTTTTCCCACTGCCTATTTAAGATCACGAGAAATATTTTTGCTACAACCTCTGAATGCTTTCAAGCAACATTAAAATGAGGATTTAAAAGTGATTGATCTAAAGTCCTGTACATCCAGCAGAGAAATGGTGGATATACTACTTTTTCAGTGTCACTAGTTTTAGTGACAATGTGATGGCAAACAAAGCAAAACAAACTTAGAGGAAAAATAAATAATATAAAGGAAATGTGGATTTATTTCTCAAACTATCCACAAGTTCTGCCATATAGAGGCCTTGGAGGGAGCACTCATTCTTGGGAATTTGAATCTAAATTAAGGGAAATAAGGAAAGGTACATCTCTTGTATCTAAAATCCATCAGTAACATCTTATCCTGCCTTTCTGATCCACTGTAGGTACTAGTTCCTATTTTGCAGGGAAGCTTGTAAAGACTCTCATGCCATATTTCCATCACTGTTTTTATTCATGCAGATAAATCCTAGTACTAAAGGGGAAAAAATTATATCAGTTTTAAGTTTTTCTAAACAAGCCTGAGTAGCAGGCTGTTTTTATTTGTTACTTACTTATTTTGAATTCATGCAGCTCTGCTGGAAGACATATTGCCATGACACATGAGGAGACAAACACTGTGGAGTACCAGAAGGAACGAAAGCAATGAGACCTTGCAGTATCATTTTTACAACCTGGTGAAGCATCCTGACAGCAATCTAAGCACTGAACTATTCCCAAGTTATGTCAGGGACCAGCAGAAGCAGGTGGCTCTGAATGGGATCTCAACAGACACTGTCATGGAGTTTAGCAGCAGATTTATCTCAGGGACAGGCATTTCTGATCACCTCTAGAAGCACCTATGTTTGTCCTGTTTTCCTGGCAGAAATTTATCAAATCATTATTTCACAGGTTCCTCAAAGGGCTTTGTATCATGCTGAAAGAATTCCTGTGGACCAAAGCATTAGCTCAGAATGAAAAATTGACTATGATAAATGCTTCTGCAACAAAGTAGTAATGACTTGCAATGCACTGCAGGAACAGTTTAGGAGCCTTATCTGTGATTCATCTGAAATCAGGCACTGAACTAACCACTACTAATTTGTGTTGTATCCTTGTGGATGTCATGTACAATCTCATGAGACTTCTACTGCAGCTAAGCAGTAATTTAACTAATATTTAGAGAGTATCTTAGCCTAGTGAAATTATTTCATATTCATCATAATAATACAGATCATAATGGATTCATGTGATATTACTGTCATGGTCATATGTATTGATACAAAAATTCCATTAAAATGTTGTTATATCATAACATTATAATAAATTATCTGGAGTAGAAGGGTGAGATGGCATTTTGAATCTGTGGGACATTGTATTTTCATACAGTATCTTTATACCCTGAAAAAGCATAGAAGAGCTTATTTTGAGAGAACACCAGCTGTAAAGCAGCACCTATAGGTAAAATATTTATTAAAATAGGATCTCTATTACACTGAGATTAAATCTGAGAAAGAACAATTTTTGCATTTGTTTTACTTTTGCTAAAGGAGAAATAGAGTGCTTGGAGAAATTATTAACCTGTTATTCAGAAAAGGCTTGAATCTCATGTTAAACCATTCAGAAATTTTTAGGTTTATATTGTAGCATGTAACTATAGTCCTGAGAGTGTAGCTCAATAAAGTCTTATCTGCCCAGAGGCTAAAAAAAACCCTCCCTGAGACATGAACTGCAAGCTTATGTGTTGGGTTAATAAACCTATCTCCTTTTTATGCTTTCACCATTGGTAAAGTTTCCTTCTCTTTGTTGTCAACACTACAGTGACTTTGCAGTTTAGTTTTGTACTTACACCTACAAAAGTAGAGCCTGTTGCCACCTGTGTTCTGCTACTCAGGCCTGGACAGCTGTCATCTCACTGCAGATGACAAGGACTTGAAAACAAAACCCAATTAATTCCCAGGTAAATCATTGTGAACTGCCAGCAGTGAGTAACTGCAATTAGTGAGCAACTGGGTAAAGCATGAGAAATTCTAAGCCAAACAATTCAAAACACTACTTACTGATATGTATTAAAATATTAATCAGTGGAAAATAAATTAAGAGGTGCATATAAACTAGGGTAGGAGTCTGCTCAATGTACAAAGCAGAGGACTCCACTTCAGCATCGTGCCTGTTGCAGTCTCCTGTCAGGTGTCCCTTGATCCTGTGCCCAGGGAAATTAACTTTCCATTCCTCACCACTGTCCTTACTGCCCTCTGACCTCTCTCATTCTTTGTACTTAACCATTTCTCCATTTATTCTCCTCCACTTTCTCCTGTTGCCAAGAAGTATCTTGTTTCTATCCTGGCTATTAATTCCCCTTTTTCTCCACCTCTTCTCTAGTAGCTCATTTTTCTTTGTCCAATTATCCCCTTCATCACTGTCTTGCCACAAGCAGCCACAATCTTCCTTATTTTTGATAATATGGCACCTTGGCAAGCCTGAGAAAGATCAGGGCTGTGATATTTCTCATTTTCTTCTCCACTGATCTCAGAGGAGTTGAAGCTGCTGAGAGGGGGGATCCCTTTAGCTGGAACTCAGACAGGCAGCTGTCATGGCTGTGGTGATCCTGCAGGGACAGATTCCAGTGATGCAAGTGACAGCTCCAGCCACTGTGCTAGCACAAGT
The DNA here is from genome assembly GCF_051311805.1 of Agelaius phoeniceus. Taxonomy (NCBI): domain Eukaryota; kingdom Metazoa; phylum Chordata; class Aves; order Passeriformes; family Icteridae; genus Agelaius; species Agelaius phoeniceus. The sequence continues at coordinate 9,906,962 of NC_135266.1, read as the reverse complement.
CAGTGCAGGTCACACTGGGAGGAAAAAGTCAGAATTTCATTGTCATTGCTGAAACCCTCATTAGCCAGCCTGGTTATCAGTGCAGGCAGGCACCAGTGGGGTGGAGGTAGACACCACAGGCTGAGGACTTTTTGGGAGAGCTGCCTGCATTTCTGCCTCACTCTACTTTTCTCAAGTATTGCGAGCAAGGAAAAAAATGTCAGGAGGCTGCAAGAATGCAGAAGGAAAGGCAGAGATACCCAGCTCCCAGTGACTGGCTGCAGAGATTGTAAGGCTGGGTTAGGAGACCCTGCTGGTACATGAGAGGAGAATCAGACAACCATTGCCCCCAGGAAGTGGGGATTTGAAGCTTGAGAAGTCTTCCAAAGATGTGCTGTAAGACAGAAGCATCAAAATCCTAGTGGGATCTCTAGCCAGAGAGTCACAGCTTTTAAAGGTCACTGGGTTACTTAGGCTGTAAATCCCTGGCAAAAGGCTATAAAAGACATGTCAGAAGAACGATCCAAACAGCATTTTTGTGCTGAAGACAGTCCTGTGATGACATGGGGTGCAACAGCACCCAGAGGCATCAGCCAGAACAGGGTGATGTGTCGGTGGTGCCAGTGCTGCTGGCTCTGAAGGGTTTCTGTGCAAGCCCTGCAGCTCCAGAGGTGTATCTGACTTTCCACAGTCACACCCCTGACAGGTGAGAGCTGGGGATAGCACCCCTCAGGTGGGATGACTCCTTGGTCACAGCCCTACCTGCCAGACCAGATTTCCCAGCCACAGTCACACTCTAATTAGTCTTGTTTCCTTGGAAACCCACAGACCCAATTACAGCTTTGTTGCAGCTCTCTAAGGCCAGCTCTTGGGATGACAAAAATATTCAAGGCCACCACCAGCCCACCAACTAATGTTTCTTTTTTTTTTCCTCCTCTCTCCTAATTTTCTTTTTAAAGAAACATAAATGGCTCAGGAAACTCAGGTATTTATTCCCTTCAAAAATCAAGAGAAAAAAAAAACATTTGAATGCTTTTTGCTGTTGTCTTTTCTGGACAGATGATTCAGACATGGTCAATAGGTAAGACCCTCTCCATAAGATTTGCCTTCTGTGGCATCTCAGTGTCAACATGAATGTGATTTGTAAGCTGAAGCTGGATTATAAAGAAAGAGCAAATCACCCCCTGCATCCCTTGTCTCAACCCCCTCCCAAATATTAAGCTTGCATAATGTTTCTGTGGATGCTACAGACAAGACATTTGAAGAAAATCACTGCTGGCATAAATATGTGGTTTTGATTTGGCTACATTTATCCTGCAAGTCAAACAGCTCACACTGATCTTGGCAGCATTGTAAACAAGATTTTAGCTAAGAAACAAAGCCAGGATGCAAATTTTGAATGCCTTGAAACTCTCAGGACACTGGACTCATAAGTCCTGTTATTGATAACACACACTAATATAGTTTATTTGAAAAATTCTAGTAGATATTACTAATACGCACAAAATGTTGGTGTGTTGGGATTTAAGGTTTTTGCTTGGAGCCTGTTGTATTAAAAAATTCAAAATCAAACCTGGCACTTTAATCTTTTTTATAAACAGATTTTGCAGGAATGCTATTTTGATTTAGAATATTTACAAACTGCAGGCTTTCCAGCCATTACACAAAGTATTGGACACTATCATGTTCAGAGCAGTTACAAGTCACATCTGTTTAGGGTGCCAGAGGACAGGAAATTTGCACTGTAATTTTGCAGAAGATAAGAAGCTATGATGAAAAAAAACCCATATTTTTCCTTTTGATTGTCTTGCTTTTCTTCTCCTGTTTTTCAATAAGAATTGGGGCACTGTGTTACTTAACTGATTCTGACACATTGTGGGTAGCATAAACTTGCAAATTTTGCTATTCCAGGCAAATTTTCCAGGCAGAAGAGAGTCAAATACAGTATCTGAGAAGTGAGTGTTTGAGATTATTTTCAGGAACAGCACCCTCATGTTCATGGCCCATGCCCTCAGATAAGTTACCTGAAGCAGAAAGCAGAGGCAGAGCAGAATGAACAAACAAAATGTACTGAGTTGAGAGTGCTGCCAATAGGGTGCGAAGGTCTGGAATAAAATTTCCAGCATGATTTTTACAAATGCACGTAACCTGTAACAGTAGTGGCAGAATCCCTGCAGCTACTGAATAAATAGCAGCTAGATTTTTTTTTTTTTTTTGTTTGGTCCCAGTAAGGTATGCTTCAGATTAGACAGGGAAAGCAAGTCCCTTTTGGGAAGGACCATCTTTCTTTTTGATGTTCCTTTGAAGACTGCATTAGAGAGTCTCTGCATTTATTTTTATAGCAAGCAATGATAGTCAACTAGACAGCACTGTCTATTCCATTGTAAGTCACTAATTATTAAATATTTTTCCCTATTTCTGTTTAAGATATCGCTAAGCAAGGGTACACCCCAGTTATGTGCTTATCTTTTCCTGTTTTTGCTCTCACTCTGTGCTTTGCAGACACACCACCATCCCTGCACAGCACTGCAGACTCAGCAGTGCCTTGAAACAACCAGTCAAGCATTGAGAAGGTGGAATTCCATCTGGGCAGGCTGTTTCACACTGACACCTCCTGAAAGATGCACTAACCAAGAAAAGAACAGCTGAAGTAGCTAAAGACATGTTTCATTTTCATTGAAGACAACACAGACATGAAAATAATGTAATTAATCCTCTCAGCCCCTTATACCCCACATGACAGAGAGGCAAAATCCCCCTCCTTGATAGGAATGCTGAAGGTACTGATGAAGATGCACATGAGGAGAAGGCTTGTCTCTGGTGTTTCTGTTAGGCTTTTTGCCAAGACATGAATTTCAGCATGAAAAATTTCTAACATAAACACATATTTTCTCTCACACAGTTGTCTTCCAACAATGGAACTGACCATGTACCCAAACCCAGCATTTCAGCATTATCTGCACACCATAACCCTGAATCACATCACCCCAATGTCACCCAAACAAACAAGACTACTGTTGTATAACCATCAGGTAACAGCTCCCTGAAACACAGCAAAATTGGTATCAAACTAATTATTATAATGTGAGTGTGCATTAAACAGGAGATTGGAAAAGTACTTCAACATGAATTTCTATTTATTCTGCAGGCACACAAGAGAGCTCAAGGGCTGAGCAAAACTCCTTATTTCCTAGTCCAATGCACATCTATATTGCCTACTTTCTATTTCTTATTTAGGAAGAAAGAAAGATTGGAAAGGAATAAATGGCAGAGGGAGAAAATAGCTGAGTAATGAAAAGTAGTCTCTAAAGAAGATAGATAGATAGATAGATAAGAAAAGAAATAGAGGAATGACAAGGCAAGAAAAGAAAACAAAAATCAAGAAGGAAAAAGAAGGAAGAAAGAAAAGCAAAGAAGAGAAGCTGTCTTCTGGCATCACCTGCCTTAATATGTGGTTAGGAAGGCTGGCCTGAAAGAACAATCCAAATTTCCCATGGAATCATGCCATGAGAAGTGAAACAGAGATGTTCACCCTCACCCCCTGTTCCAGTACCCATTAACAACTTTGCACAAGAGTGATGAATGTGTACTGACAGTGTCCCTTTGGGACAGGGAGGCATCACCCTCAGTCTCCAAAGGAGCACACAGTGGGACTGAGCAGCTTGTTATAGGTCACACAGGACACTGTGACAGAGCTGGAGACTGGCCCAGTCTCCTGGGTTGCATTAATACTCTTAACAAAACAATCAGCTGTGGAGGAAGCACATCAGCTGGGGGACAGCAGTCACAGCCTTACACACTCCAGTGCACTGCAAAGACACACATTTCTAGAAGATTGTTTTGTTAATGTCTGCACGTCCATAAATCAAACAACTTTTTTCTGAAACACCTCGAGTGAAAATTTTCCAAACTTACCTTGCTCCTTCACAGGTGCTGGAGCTAGTGGGGGAGATGTGGATTTGGCAGACAGTGTAACAACTTTGTCCAAAAGGAAGCACTGGCCCAGGTGCAGTGACATTGTGGCTGAGCTCCTGCAGTGTGAGAGGGACAGCAGTGAGCCCTTGTCACAGGCTGTGCCCAGGGCTGAGCCTGCCTTCTTCTAGTCCCATAATTACCCTTCCAGTAGACTTCCCTCATTCTTGTGAAAATGGACTCACATCCTTGACTCTGAACTCTTCTCTCCCAAAAGGCTGAATCAAAGCAATTGCTGATGGGATCCTCTTCAGGATCTGGCTCAAGTCAAACATCAAAGGTTTGGAAAACCACCAAGGCTTTTCCAAATTCTTCAAAGCTAGAGCTTTCCCCTCTCACCATCATCAAGATTTTATTCTCCCCAAATGATTTCTCTGCTTCAAACAGCAATACCCCTTCCTCTGTTGTGCTGTTCTTGTGGGGAAAACACAGGCAGATTGCAGCTTTTCCATGTAACTGGATTTCATCCATGGAGAGGCCTGTAGGCACAGGATGCTTTATTGCTCAGTTCTTGAACCATCCCCTAGGACTGATCCCACTACTGCACACTCTGGTTTTGCTGGGGCAAAGCCTCCAGTCTGAATGAAGGGCCAGACCTTCAGGCATCAAATCAGGTGTTTTGGAGATACTGAATTATTGTCTACACCTGCTATACAGCTACTACAAATAAGGTGATCCACCTTACTCTGAATGCACTCTTTTGAACAAAAACTAATTTTAATCTGCAAAGAAAGAGTCTCTTGCAAATCTTAGGCTTAGACTGACACCTGTTAAAATTATTTGTCAGAGGGGGTTAATGAAAGAAGGGAAGGACCATGATGCTGCTGCATTTTGATGAAGGAAGTGGTACTTATAGTCAGATATGTTGTAGTGAGGGAGGACTTCATTACCAGAATGTAAGAGGCAAATAATTTGAATGTAGACTTTTCAATATCTGTTTCTTGAAAGGGGATACAAATGCCTTGTTTTCAATTAAGTATGCTTCCTAAATTTAGATCCATCCCTACTCTTCATGCTACCAAGTCCTCAATCTTCTCACAAACCATCCTAGTGCCTTACAGTTTTAAACTACTCAATGGAGAATTCCCAAATACACAATTGTGCAGTGATAGCTTACAGGATCAAATCTCAGATTTCACAATGGTCAGATTGATTTTTTTTGTTTGTTTGTTTTGGTTTTAGAAAGCAGTATTTTAGGGTGGAAACCCTCAGAGCAAGTAAAACTTGCAGGGAAACTGAATCTGTACTCTGCCAGCCAATGATTCTTACTGGCACTCTTAAGTTTACATAAACCTCTCCCTCTATTTCACAGTAAAATCTGGTGACACAGGTTTAAAGACAAGCCAGTATTACAGTCAGCCAACAGTTTGTAGCAGCCCTGCTACCAAAGAATATCTAGCTAGCAATGACTTATCTAATTTAGGAGTGATATGATCTGTTATTTTAGTCTGCAGTTAAGAACAACAGCAACTAAAGAAATAGAAAGTAGGCAAGAAACCAGATTTATATTGAGATCACTGTAGCAACAAGAGCATATTTCTAAGTACCCAGAGCCAAATAGCAGTTGGTACTTCAGGAGATAGGATTTTGTCCCAGTGAAGGCTGGCATTGTGTCAAACTACAGAAAAGTGCTGGGGTAGATAGGGAAAAAAAATACCTCTCCCTGAGAGCAGTAACCTTGACTCATTCTGCATTTATGAATTCCTTCTCTTTGCCAAGAGGGAGGAACTCTTGTCACCCTATAAACTCTTCCCACCCTAAAACCTAGCAGTGGCTTTACATAAATTGTTCACTTTCTTCGTTTCTCTCCATCAAACATAAAAGAAAAATCAAGTACTTTAAACCAGGCCAGATTGGTTTCATTTTTTCCCCCCTAACATTAGTTTGAAAAAAAATCCCTCAGGAAATAGTTTTGGCATGTAACTGAACAGCTTAGCTAATTTTTTTCCTCCTAATATGGATGTAATTATGGACAATACAGTATGGTCTTATTGCAATCATTGTGATAGAACTGCATTTGCACAGTAAGCTGCTCTGAGACAGATTTTCTTGTATCACAGCTGCAGTAAGTGTCTCCTTGCTTAAAAATAATGACTTTTCAAATAATTTCTAATACTGGCTCTTGACCCAGAAGAATTTAAGGAAACTGACAGCAACCAAAACCTCTAGCTGCTGGAATGTGAAAACTCTGAAAAGATAAAAAATAAACATAAAGGCATTTCAAGATCCCTTCTCCCTTAGCCCAGCTACCAAGTCGTTTAGCTGTGGATGTGTGTTCATGGAGCTGTGTGGTTTCAGAAAATAACAGACAAAGGTTGCATTAATCACCCCTCAATCCAAGCTGAAATTAGACTTGTGGAAATTTTTGGCTGTAGCTGTGTTTCTGCCTCTGTCTTTTCAGTACTTGTCAGGATATGGCACTTAAAATAGTTTTACTGCATCAGTGATCTGTTCTCCATGGATCTGGATATGCTTCCTCCACTGTGTGATGTCTTCACCTTGTGAAGGCCTCCTCTTCAGTTTCCAAACATACAGATGGTAGCTAAAAGGTACAGAACTTTGGCAACATTTTTGGCTATTAATTCAGTCATGTAATGAATTTTACCCCTTTAGTGTATAATATTTCAAGTTGTCATTCCAGGAAAAGATATGGGAAAAAATTGTTTGAGGAAGCGTTTTGGACTCAGTTCTTGTTGGATGAATGAGTCCTGGAATAAACTATGTTATCCCCATGATTACATTACCTGTGCTAAGCAAATCCCTGGCTGATAGAACCCTCATGGCAGGTGAGAAGTTGAGCTTGGAAGAGCTGAATGATGCTCTCTGACATCAGCAATCCTGCAAGGCAGCCAGCCCCAGTGGAAGATGAAGAGATTGTGATGGCATCAATGCTTCTCCTCTCTCATACATTCATACCTGGCAGCAAGGCAGCTCACACTCTCCTTGCTGTGAAATGAGTCACGGTCAGGGAATAACCCTTGTATACACAGGATTTCAAGCTGCCCCCAGAAGAAACTGTTGTTTCAATCTTAATGTTTTGGCTGCTTGTCAGATGACAAGGCCTAGGAGGAATGAGGTCAGACCAGCTGTGGCTGACTTGTGTCATGATTTTGCAATGAGTCCCAGCTGACTGATAAGGAACCATGAAAACAGCCAGAGCTTTTCCATCTCCTTCTCTGAGGCATGACTCCACTTTGCACTTCAGTCTGAGCCCAGTGACCAGTGAGCTCCTGCTGGAGATGTCATCACTGGCAGCAGGAGCAAAGGAGTCTCAAGGCAGAAGCACAAGTCCTCACCTCAGCTGTGCTGTTGGATTTGATGTTGTTGGAGTATTTGGGTTATGCTAAAGATGCTTATAATGACAATGCCAAATGACTCCTCCATTATATATGGACATGGAAAAAGCAAGGTCTGTTTATTTCTCCCTGGTCACCTAAGCTCATTCAGTCCAGAGTCCCATGTATTCTGATTTTTCATTAGGTGTACAGTGATTATGGTTTAGGGTCCTCTTTCAGTCTGATGAGCATTATGTGAACCTTCAGCCAAAGGTTAAAGCCTTGCAGTCTGAGATGGGAGCTGGTAAATCACCCCAAACAGTGAAAGCAGCCAGGAATGGCCCTGGCCTCAGTTCCAGCTGACTGAACTAACATGGGAAACTGGGATGTGAGAAATTGCTGGATGTGACAGATAACAATGACAGGAGCTGGCAGGAGCTACTGACAGCACCATGAAGAATGGCTGAGTTTCACAGGTGGTTCAGAGGGAGTGATGTGAGAGATGGACAAACCTCCCTGAAACGGAGCTTTGGGCAAGACCAACAGCAGCATGATACCCACATCAGCCACAGGATTTAGAGCTGAGATTAACTGTGCCACTAATGGGGTCAGGAATATACTGACAGGGCTATGGATGCAGTAACAATAGAGCTAATAATAAAAAAGCAAATGAGACTGGGTTATCTGGAGAGGACTGGCAAGGAGAGGGAGAGGGGCAATGATGATGAAAGAAAACAACAAGAGGTGAAAAATAAGGTAACAAGATATTTAAAAAGTGTCATTGTTGTTATCCAAAGGTACCTGCCAGGCACCCCTGCTCTTCCTCACTGCAAACACAGCAGGACAACAAACCTGTTGTCCTTACCACACCACAGATGTCAGGTGTGCTTCCATGGCCTGGTGGGCCAGGGGATGTGGTGGATGCCTTCACTTGCTGGCCAGGGTACAGCCAGGATGGTATCGTGGTGTCAGCTGAGTCCATTCCCATCCTGAGAGCATCATAACAACATCCTCAAGGGAATAAGGCACAAATGAGGTGAGCCTTGCCCTTGGGACAGGCAGCTGTGGGGAGAGGCAGGGTGTGAGGTTTCAGTGCCTTCAGAAGATGGGAGCTGAGCACTGGGGGTGAGTGAGAGAGCCAAGGGCAAAACTGCTGGGTTATGAAGTGGGAGTGGGGAATTGTCACGACTGTGCCCCTCTTCAAGAATTAATGGCTGTAACTGCAGTTTCTGCAAGCCAGACTTTGTTGGAATCTTTCAGGCAAGCTTTGAGAATTAAATTTTAATTTAGTTCCCTCCAGGAATTTATGATTCTTCTGATCCCATCTGGACTAAGGGCGACTCTACACAGCAGTTTATTGAGCTGAATCTCCGTATTGTCTCCACTTACTGAGCTTTACTTCAACTCATGGAGAGCCCTCAGGGAAAACCAAATTGGATTCCCTTCAGTTAACACCAAAGAGGGAGTTAATTGAGGGGCAGCTGGGAAGGTTTCACAGTTTCTTTTTACAGGCAATTAAACCCCTTTGTCCAAAAGTGTCCTGTAAGCTGCACGAGTCCTTTCAGGCCCCTTTCTGACTGTCAGCCATTTTTCCTGGGTGGGTTTGGTCCCTGGGTAAGGGATGCTCATCTCCTGAGTTAGTGAATTCCTCTGTGCACCTCCATCTTTCCTTCTCATCCCACTGCAAAGGTTCAAAGAGCAATGGTGTGAATCTGTGAAGCTTCAAGGTACTTGAAATTATAACCCTGAAAAATTTTAGAGCAGATGTGCAAAGAGATTACAGAGAATATGGGAGAGCATAAATGTAAAACATCAGGATTCTTCTGTTTTCTTATTAAAATTTTTTTTTTATGAATCAACATAAAAAGTGAGTTTTGTACAGTGACATTTCTCTAAAAATGTCATATATCATCACTGAGGGCAGAGTGTCAATTTTTTTTCATATTTTTTTTTCCCCCTTCATTGCACAAAATAAATCTATGAGCCTTCCCAACTGAAAAATTTCTCAAACATGATGTCAGGGGAGTCTTTCAGAAATATACCATAGTTCTGCAGTGCCTATTACATTAAAAATGTAAACAAAGTCAAATTGTTAGTTTTAGTTTTAAATTTTGTCAGCTTCTGTTTCAGACATCACTGAGGAAACACAGATCTCTATTAAGCAGGTATTTCTTTCTCTGAGGTCATGTTGAAATAAGTGGTAAATAATCTATTTTAATTTAGTTTTAATTTAATTTTAATCTAGTTTTAATTTAATTTTATTGTTTTCTTTCTATTTCCCTGGGTTAGATTAAGCCTCTCTGGATGAAACAGAACTTCTCCCAGAAAGCCCTCTTTGAGTGCTACAAGAGAACCTTAGTCTCTTACTGGATTCTTAGGGACTGGAATTCCCAGCCATAGAACAACAGAACCCACAAAGATAAAACCCAGAGGGTTTAAAGCTGATCCTTTCCACATCCAGCAGGTCCAGATTGATCTGCAGCACTGACCCAAGGGGCCGGGAGCAGCAGCCCCATTTTACAAGCCCTGCACCACACCAGGCTGTGTCTTTCTCAGTCATAATCAGAAAGAAGAAATATGGGAGCCCTGCATATTTCCCTGCATGGTGGACATATGGGGCACTGCAGGATGGATGGTGGCCTCTGCACACCTGCAGTTCTTACTGAATGGCTGAGAAATGGTGATGATGAAATGAAATCTTTTCCTAAAGATCATCAACTAGAGGGTAATCCAGCTTGGAAAGTCAGAGCTCCACTGAAGAATACATTCTTTATGTGGACAAAGACAAGCAGAGTAGCTGGAGGAGCCTAAAGAGGAAAGGAAACCTTTCACTGAACCTTTTAAACCACACAAGATTTTACAAAGAAATGAACCATAACTAAGCAGGAAGCATGAACTGTGTACTGTGAGCAAATCAAAAGCAGAAAAATATTTTCACAGTGAAAACTATTTAGTAGGTATCTTGCCCTTCAAGTGACTAATACTGGTTGCTGTGCTCTGCTAAGATGGAATTTGCTGGATCGACTCTTGGCTGGCAAAACTGGAGTGAAGGTGGAAAGAATGTTTCCTCTTGACACCTTCAGCAGCTGAAATCTCTCAGAAAATTTAGAAACACAGGATTATTTCTTGTGAAGAAATAGATAAGAACATTGCAAAAATGGACTGAGAGGCTAATATTTTTGTTTGTATTATAATTTTTTGAATCCAGAAAGAAGTGTTTTTTGGTAGTGGTGGTTTTTTGGGGTCTTTTCTTTTGCTTTTTTTGCCTTTTTTTTATGAGTGGAAATCCTTCCTTAATCCTTTGTGTTAGAAACAGAAAAAGGTGAAGCAAATTCATCAACAAATCTGGTACACACAAAAAACCCCACATGTAATTATAATCACTGTTTGATTCCTGAGAGATAAGTGATTCCTTGCCTCTGTCTCTTCTTGCAGTCTTGGACTCATTAAAAAGCATCTGATTGATCACACTGACACATTTAAAATCCATCTCTCCACAGCAGAAATTTGCAACAGAAGGAGAGGGATTTTAATCTAACACATGATCTCATGTTCTCCAAGCACATCCCACAAAGCAGCCAGCTGGGGGAAAGGGGGAGAACTCAGCATTCCACAGGTTGGGGGTCACTCTCAGCCCCACAGGTACAGCAGGCAGGAGAGTCCTGATCCCCAACCACCACAGCACACACAGAAATAACAGCTGAACTCCAACATCCCACACCACCTCTCTATATGAGATATGGATCAAAAAGATGCCAGTTCCAAGTAGCAGCCAGCAAAATGATTCTGCTTTGCACATTGAAGTTCTGAAAATCTTTAGGAAAGGCCAGACCCTCACCATTCAGCATGGTTGTTCTGAATATATACAACCTTTTAAAAAAAATACTTATTAAGATTCATTCTTTCAGCCCCTCGTGGTAAAAGGCTAAAAATGAGCTAAGCTGGAGGAGAAGTGGGTGGGAGGAACTCATGTGCTGGGAATTGCAGCTGTAGCTGCAGTGGACCTGTGAAGCTGCAGGACCCAGGGAGTGCTTTCACTCAGCCAGAGATGACAGAAAACCATCTACGTATGCTCTGGCCTTGTCAAGGTTTCTGACTCTTAGGTTTCTTCAAAGGATTTTTCTGCCTGGAGTAGCTGTCCCTGTTTCAGACTGATTCACAACTCCATTGCTACAGTTTCATGCTGATCTAACCCTTCTGAAAATCAATCAGCCAGACTGGCGCCGGTATAAAAGTGGAGTGATGCAGTGGTGAATCAGACCCATGGTTACAAAACAGTGTTTGTAGGAAATTACATAACTGGACTGGGAATATTTTTAAGAAATTAATCACTTTTAAAAAAACAAAACAAAACAAAAAGCAACCCAACAACCAAAAAAAGCCTCAACAACCCAGATATCATTATGTTTAAACTTTCCTGATGACAGAGCCATAAATATATTGCCCCTTACTTAATCACACACGGACCTGTTTTGAAAAAGAACTAGATTCATTAAAAAGTTCAACAAACCCAAAAGATATGAAGTAGTGCTACTCTACCTGGCATTCTCTCACACTGGAAGGCAATGCTTTGTCCTTGCAACAAATTTAAGAGGGAGAATCAACATTTTCTTCAGTAAGTGAGGATACAAAATGCATCAGGAGGAGACTTAGTGCTGAGTTGAGCTAGTTGTAATGAAATAAACACCCATTTTGCATCTCTGGGATGGGATTGACTTTGTATGACTGAATTGAAAACTGATATACTGCTTCATCTCATCTACTCCATCCTTCTGGCTCTCCCTTGGCAACAGGTGCTGATCACCAGCAGAATTCAATCTGCACCACTCTCTGCTCTCACAAGTAGAAAATGGGGCAGGATTTAGTTCAAATCCTTTTGTGAAGAGAGGGTTTGCTGTCTTATCTACACACATGGGAGGATGTTCATCACATCAGTTGGTACTGCTGAGCAGAAGTCCAGTCTAGTCCAGCCTTCTGAAAGCCACCAGTCGTCAGCTCAAAAGCTTTGTGGTCTATTCAAAATGAGATCAGAGAGAGGTGTAATCCTGTATTAAGCACAACTAAAATGATTACATCACAGGTATTTTGGCAGAGCATGTGTCAAAGTGCCCAGCTTTTTTCTTCAGGGTAGGTCTGTCCTCTCACATGTGAGTATCTCAGGACACTGCAACACTCCAACACAGCAATGCTGGTTATTTGGGCTCTGTACAGCTACTGTGTCTTCAGGTGTTACAAGGGGGTGTTTTTTCATTGTAGTATAAAAAGGCCTCAAACATCTATGTGGTTTCAGTATTTGCTGCTTTTTCAAACTGAAAACCCAAATCTGGCTCTCCATAGCCCCCTTTTGCTGTGACTGTACTTTACCAAAGGCTCATGACCCACGTTTAGTCTAGCTCACCTCCCAAACTGACAAGAAGGGACAAGTTTTACTTTCCTATTATCTTGGTAATAATTTTTAAAGCTGCATTAGGTACTTTTTAGTTATAAGTCCTGGAGCACCCTGAAAGTGCTTCTCTTATTAACTCCTTGTGAGTGCTCACAGTCATCTTCTCATCTGTCTTAATAACCTATGATGAAGTTGAAGAGGGGGTTTTGTTCTTTTTGCTGTAAAAAGTCAATTCCCAGCTTTAGGCTTGGAAGCGAATATGGAATTCTTGCTGACTGAATGTTGCAGTGTGAAGCAATATCCTGTTTTAGCTATCCCAGTTTCCCAGGTGTGCCAAGCTCTCCCTTCCCCTCCCCCTTGCTAAGTGCTGTCCGTTATAGTAGAGGAAATGTATTTGAATATCTGTATAGAGGCTTTGCCCCAGAAGTCCCTGTTGCCCTTGATGGGCTGCAGCTGTGACCAATGAAGATGACTGGGATAAAAGGGGGCGGGTTAGCCAGTCAGGGAGGGCCTTGAAGGGGTCCAGACCTGAGAGAGAATGTCATGCAGCAGAAGGAGTCCATGCAGTGAAGCGCTGCAGCCATGAGAATAGACCCAAGAGGTATGGACTTTAGAAATCTGATAATATCATTATGAGACTCTAGAGAAATAATAGAACAACAGTCCATCAATCTTAACATTCCAGCAAGGGCCTTGTGTGGTTGGTGCAGTTCAAAAGATGCCCCTCATCCCTGGTGTCATTGGCCAGTCTGGGTGTCATTGTCCCCTGAGACTGCCCCCTCCCACCTGGTTGGTGGCACACCTGCCCCTTACCCTCCCCCTTTCCCTGGGCTTAAAAAGATGAGGGACCCTGGGGTCTGGATTCTGTTGGAGCTGTTACCAAGATTTGGAGATCTGTGACCATGGAATAAAACTCTGGATTAACCCTCCAGCAGAATCCGTCTCCTTTTCCTCTTCACCTCGCCTGAAGCCTTTCCATTAGAGGTAAAAACTGAATTCCGGACTTGTTCCAATTGCCTAGCTGCAACATCCAGCCAGCCAGGGGTGTCTCTGAGGTGAAACCACCACAGCTGCTGCCTCTGGTCAAGCAGCAAGGGCCAGAAGAGCCCAGGAACTTTCCACCCAGTAATATTGGGATCTTATTCCAATATTTGGCGCCCAACGTGTCGCAAATGGACTCTGCAGCCCCAGGAAGGAATCTCAGAACCTCGGAAAAGCTTTAAGGCAGCTGAGCATCCACTGGAAGAACTTTGGCTGCATCGGGATCATATTCCAATAACTGAACCCTTCAATACCACAACTAAGGTGGTTTTGAGGTAACTTGGAAGTAGTAAAAGATTGATTTAAACCATTAAATTAAGTACTTTCATTTTGCAGAGAAAATAGGCATTTCCTGGACTGTACTGCCACAGGGGTTTGCAGATAGGGATATTTTTATCAAAGATTCAGGGAAGGATTAGACAAATTTATGGACATTAGGTCTGCAAAAAGACATGAAAAAGACATCATTGCATTCTCAAATACCCCTAACATAACCATTATGGATGCTAGAAGAGAATGATGGAACAAAAAGCCTTGTCTTGCTATTTGTTGGAGATAAATTCCTGGGTTAAGTGGACTGTTGGTCTGACTCTGAAAGGCATTTTTTTCTGTTTTTATAGAACATGATTACTTTCACCAGTTGCATTCTCTATATGAACACAAACACCATGAGCTTTAGACTTATGACCCTGCACCCCAAAATTTTTCAGAATGAAAGCCTGTATTAGCTTTAAATAGAGCAAGACTGTCTCACTTTCTTTGCTAAACTTCAGCCTAAGAATTTCACTGTAAGGTGGATTTTTTGCTTTTTATCCCATGTACAATATTCAGGCTACAGCTTTACTATTGTCTGAAAGGGAGTGTGGCTCCCATCCACTTAACCTTCATACTGTGAATTCTGTTCTCATCTGCAGTTAGTTTTAAAAATATTTCTTTTTCCTTTCTTTTTATAAATTCCTACTCTTTGTCCTGTCTGATGTCCATGCTTCTCAAATTCACTGATTTACTCAGAAAGTACTTTAAAAATCAATATATAGTGGTTGCTGCAGAAACTTGCTAAGTTGTTTGTAAAACATCATCTGGGACCAGGCATGGAAAGACAGGGCTTTTGTCAATCATATTCTCTTATTATTGATTGTCCTCAGATCAAAGTAAATATGTTGTAAGATGTACTGAGATACAAGATAATTTCCAGCTGCTGGGAGAGGCAGAGTCCCTAAATGCTTGACAGGGAAATGTGAAGGCCAGGAGCTAAAGACTGGTCTGGTGGATAGCACACAAGCATGCAGAAAGTGGTCTTTCCAAAAATATTTCTGCCATTGCTGATGAATGCATCATTTCACTAGTTCTAAAACTGGCCTCATGTGCTAATAAATACTTGCTTACTTGGAATGCTTGCCTTTCATTCTTGCAGGCCCTCATGATTTTAATTCACTCCCTCGTTTGCCCTTTTCTTCCTTCTCTCTGAATAGACATGGGAGGAGCCCCTGCATATTAATCTTGTTAAGTGTGCTGGAGCTGATGGTCTAAAATCTAAACTGCTTGATTTAGCTGCTAGAGGTAAGTTTCCTCTTTATTTAATCTCTCTCTGGAGATTGATGAACTGCTCTGAAAACACAACAAGGTCATACCTTTGCATAACAGTGAAACCGAATTAAATGTGACCTTTTACAGATCTAGTTCATGATTTTTTGTTGAATTCCTAAATCCCATGGAAAAAAAAAATCTCAGAGAAGCATGTTTTGGGGTTTTTGGGTTGCTTTTGTTTTTCTTTTTTTGACTCAGTGAGTTGTTTTTATTACTTAAGACATTAAATCTTTCCTTTGTGGTACATCTGTCACAAGTATCCTGCCACTTGTTGGATGTGGCTGTCATCCCAGGGTAATAGGCTGCAGCTGTTTTTAATAACTTATAGCTGAAATCCTCAATATGTTAAATCACCAACTCCTTTCATGAGAAAACACTCAAAAAATACAATCAACACTTACTCATTGTTGCAACTAATAATTCAGTATTCACATGCATAGCACTCCATATCAAGCTGACCATATTTCAGGTTTGCTTTGAAGGAACAAGTGTTTGTTACAGGATCAATTCTAGGATGGCTTGTTCTTGAGAATAATTTATCCCATGGGGATAAAATGTGGATGTGTTCAGAAGTTTACCATGATATCCAAGCTGAAACAATAAAAAACTTCTTGTGTCCCTTGCCTCTCTTTTAACAAAAAGCATATTTTTTTCAAGAACCACAAAAGACTGCTTTGGGGTGAGATCCTGCTTCATTTACTCTGTCTATGAGCACTTCTTTATATTCATTCAGTTTCACTCTTTTTGTTCTATAATGGTACTGAAACACCTCTTTATTTTGACTGATTGTAGCAGCAGAGGACAAAATGAAAATCTCTTTCATATATGTGTATGTATTTACATGTATACTTTTATGTGTCCATGTATATATCCATGTATATGGCAATGTGAAAAATCCCAAAGTGGACAGGAAAAGTGTAGGCACAGCTGTAGTGTTGGAAGCCACTACACAGGGGTAACTATGTAAGTCCCAGTGAGCTTGTAAGACAGAAAAGAAAAGCCCTTTCATCTTTCTTTTTGCTTTAAATGTAAATAATATGAACAATAGGAGACAATTTGTCCTGTTGTTTATTCTCCCCACTATCTATAACATTGATGCTCTGCAAAAAAGCATTCCTCAGTATCTAAATTTCCTTAGATAAAAGAGAGTCACTTTCTTTCATCTCATCCTGTTGTGAGCTAAATCCCTTTGTTCAACCAGGAAAAAATATTCTGTGAGTGCAAATGTATATTTATTATAGGAGTTCTACAAGAAGGCTATTTTATATAAGTAGTGATACAACCAGCTCACCATTTCCCATCCTTGCCAGTCTGCTGCTCCCTTGGGCTGCAGGCACAGGGGCAGGTGGGTGTTTACTGTGCTGGCAGCTAATGGGCAGAGCCATTATGCAGCTCTCTTGGATGGTTAATGGGGAATATTATCCAAAATTGACCTTGTTTAGATATCGAGTGCCTTTGGCCTCACTTCAAGACACTTAACATGAACAAGTATCTGATTATATGGGCTTTTAAAAGACTATTGCTTTAGCAATATCTCACTGCAAGAAGCCCTAGTGTGCACCAGAGTTTTCCTTTCAAAAGGTTGCATGAAGTATAACTTCATGTGATTTAGTTCACATTTGTCAGACTGAGGAGAATGGAGGCCCAGGAATTTAGACCTGATAAGTGCATTTTAATCTAGTGCAGAAAGAGATGCTCAGTGTCTCTGTTTCACATTATTGCCCAGATTTCTTAGCACACAAGCAAGTTTTACCTTTTTGGCAGACATGCTGTGCTGAAATTTCAGATTATGCAGTGGTTTGGGCAAAACCAGAGATGAGACCACAGGAGCACACAAAAAGGCTGCTCCCTGTCTCAGGTACATCTTGTATCTTTTTCTAGAGGCAGAAGTGCCTGCTGTCAGCTCTACATTCTCATGGGGCTCCATTTCTCAGACACAGGAATTACTAAGCAAACTGTTTGAGCAGCTTGTTTCAGGGCTGATATTTAGATATCTAAATAAAGTGGCTGTTTTTAGAAGAGACTCATGACAAAAGAGAGGATGATTATAATTCTAGTACATTATAATTTCACCTGTCTTAACTAAACAAAGCTGTATCAGGGCTGTCAGTAACTGGGACACATTAGGGTGATAGAAGTTATTATTACTTTTAAAACATAAATATGCAAACAATAAATTAAATTTTCTCTACAATGTGTAATTATCAATGGTGACAGGTGAGATGGTGCTAAGTTTAGTGAAAGTACATGCATTTAGACCATTGATGGAAAGGCAGGAATCTGAATATTCTTTGTAGCTGAAGCAAAGAGAGCAGTGCAAGCCCAAGGTTCTCCTATAAGAATAGTGAACTCACCTCAGAACATAATTACAGCATAAATCAAAAGCCTGAAAAATGTTATTCTGGGGCCAAAATAAAAAGAGAATCTCCTGGACTTTCAGCTTATCAAATGGAGATTGCAGATTTTTTTAGAAATGCATATAAACATGCTGGAATTCCTCTACCACAGGATATATGTATATATAAGTTATATGGTGCTTATGTTCTTTCAGCAGTGTGCTTCACCTGTGATAAGCTACCAGTCTTAGCTGCCCCATCACTCTTTTCTGTCAGGCATTTCCTTTCCCCTCTATAATGTTTTTGTTTCAGTTTCAAGCAATATGGATTTATTTAATTGTACTTTTCCTGTAGCACAGCTTCCTTGGGCTTAGCATTTTTTAAGACTCCCTCCAGAGCATGAGTGATCTGGGGTTAATATACCCTCAAGAACCTCTCTTAGTCAATCTAAAAGGCCAACATATCTCATTGCAGAAATGGTCACGTCTTCCTAATCATTAATGATTTTTTAAATAATAATTTATTCACCTTTCCAGGCTATTACAACTACAGTTCATAAAGTCTCCAGTAAAGAGCTAATTCCCATTTCTCTAACCAATGCAGCATTTGACTGCAGGATGGTCAGGATCTAAATTATAAGAAAAATATTGGGCAGAAGAAATGTCCGTCATGTCTGGCACAAGAAGAGCTAAAGGCAGATAAATTGTTCAGTCCAGAGAGTATGGCAAAACTGATAATTGAAAGTGGACTTTCCAAATCCCAGACCTTTGCCTTAAACAAAATTGCTGCCTTCTTCCAAAATATCAGTGCTTCATTTCAGTTTTATCTCAGGATTCCCTATCAGAAAGGTGGAGCAGCTTTCACATACTTGTGCTGAACATAAATTTGCCATGCAGCAAGACCAAGTATTTTAAACCCATTTTTACTGTTTTTATTTCTTCCATCATTATTTTTAGAACAATTAAACTGTCTGATTATATCAGCCATCAATTAAACACTTGTTAATGACCCCTCCAATGTCCCTCTACTCATGTACTGTGCTAAAAGTACATGCAAAAGAAATATGACACAATGCTACATAGAGACCCAGCAAAGAGCCATTACTCTTGTCTCTACCTGGCATTTAGGAAGGAGTGAAAAAAGGGGGAAATTGTGACTCATTAACTCAACTGTATTTACAACATCACGAGCTCTAGTAGATGAAGAATTGCAATCATTACCTAAGAACCTAACAGCCCATGAAACCAAGAGCCAAAGTTAAACAGGCTGTCTAAACAACAGGGCTTTATTGTCTAGTACATCAGATTTGCTCAGAAAACATGAATACAGTTTATGTGAATTATGTGTTCATCAAAAGGCAATTGCTGGCAGAGCATGGGGTGCATAACTCCCAGTGCAACCCATAGGGATAACCATCTACTCTGCCTTTTGGGAACAATTTAAATTTCTGCTGAAACATACACTCAGGCACTGGGAAGACTAAATTATTCCAATTCATTTCACATGTTCCACCAATAGCAATTTTATTTCATTAAAAGTGTGGACAGACCCTAGAGGTCTGAAATGAACTTCAGTTAGAGCTCAAGGTGTTCTTCAAAACTTGTGCATAAAAAGGGACACAAAACAGAAAGAAGTTAAGTACAAGGCAGGAATAAGGTTAAAGAAAGAAACAATGCTTCTGACAACAAAAATAACTACATCAGAAAGAATTTGTGCAGAGTGTTAGAAAATTGTTACATGCATATAATATGCATACTGGAGAAAGGATCAAGGGGCCATTGTGCAAGGTACCACACAGTTTTTTAATAGCCAGTTCCTCCCTGTAGCATTTTTATCTTCATTTGTTCACTTTTTCTCTCTCCATCTATACCCTAGTCTCTGAGGGCCAGACTGCCATCTGTCTGATGCTCTGCCCTTGATGGGACTCCTCAGGATAACATACTTTTAAATGCAAGTCAGTTTGGGAGATGGAGGTGAAGCCAGGTAACACATATCTTGCTGCACAGGCTTGTGTCCTTCCTTGGCTGAGCTGAAAGCTCCAGGCTACCTGGCCAGCCTGGTCCCTCTGCACAAGACTGAATTTCACCCTGAGAGGAGAATTTGGGTACAGGATACACCACTGCTAGGACATGGGGCTGGTCCATCTGTTTGCATTTCTACCTGAAATGTCTGAAATTTATCATCAGTTGGAAAAAAACCTCAGTGCTACAATTTGCTCAAATGAGAACAGACACCTGAGCTTCAAAGGAGGAGATAAACTCAGATATTCAGCTGAACCCTGAGTCTGTAAGTCTTGCAGGTCAAGATGAGAGATCTTGGGAAACAGATTTGTGGCTGGTCATTCTCTAGCATCTGTTCCTTGTGCCTGCCACTGCATTTTCAATATCGTTTTGTCTGCTTCCTGCTAGAGAAAAAATAGATCTGTGCCAAGGCAGAAGAATTACCATGGATAATTCTTTATTTCTGTGAGTGACATGATCTAAATAACACCTTAAAAGTGGCTAGAGAAGCAGGAAGCCTCTTACTTTTTGACATGGCAATAGAAGTTTAGATACTTTTAATATAGCATAAATAGCTGACAGAACTCAAATTACCATGACAGATCTCAACTGTCTGATCCAGTGAGCTAATGCCAACTTACAGCAGTTTAAAAACTGTGCCAATGATACATGAACTGAATATAGTTCCTTTTTGCAAACCAGGATATAGTTCTGCATTACTCAGTGAGCATACTTATTTTAATATTAAAAAATTAAGCCATTTCAAATTAGAATTTTTTATAGGAAAACCCATGAGTCACTAAGAAGCCAGTGTAATGACCGCTGTTCTTGAAATCATGAAAAAACCTTTGGTTTGATGTCTTGATTCACTTCAAGAACAAAATTACACACCTAAATTGCATTAGTCCAGTCCAGACCTCATGATTCTGAGGATTTCTCTCTCCACAGAGATCACTAATTGTGAAATTCCTCCCAGGCATACCTGTGCTTGACAGGAGAGCAGCCTGATCTGCCAGCCAGTGTTGTTAAGGTCAGCTGACAGAACTGTATTCATGTAAAAGAATCGGCTCAGAAAGAATTAGCCAAGAATTTAAGCAAACAGCATTGTTATAAGCAGCTAGCAAATATCTTCAAGCATTTCAAAGCAAATGAATCACCCTCTCGTGATTTCCCTTGCAAAAATGCAGGCAAATTGTCATGGTTATTGTGGTTGTTTCTGTAATTGATCTAGTTAAGACTGTACAGTGGAATGGATATACGGGTTTAAATCATCTCCCAAGGAGGTCTGATCAACCTTCTGGATTTGTTGAAGCAATTTGGAAGGCTGGAGGCAGCAGGTTTGTCAAGAGGCTGCCATAACAAAGATTTGCTTTGCCTCTTGTTCTTCTTGACACAACCCCCAAATGCACTCAGTACCAAAGCAGTGGAAAATGAGCTGATTGCTACTGAAGGAGTCAATGCTTTAGGCCTCCTGCAGCAGTGTCCTTCTGTCCACCTGTCCTTCTGCAGTGGGACCTCTCCCAAAAGTCCCCAAGGATGGTGGACACTGAGGAGAACAGGTTCTGTTCCCCATGTTCACAGCCTGGCTTTCTGCCTCCTTAACCAGGAGCTGAAAACTGCATTTGGAGTCAGAACCAAGCCCCTTGTAATTTTGTATTTTCCAGAAAAGGTTCTAAGAACACCAGGAACAGGAACTGGTATGGGTGCAATTCACCACTTTTGTATCTTATTTCTCCTGTTTCTACTTAACAGAACGGCAAATAAAGACCTGGATAACTTATTCCCTTCTCAGTATTCCCACGAAGGAATCAGGTGGGAATATTGAGTATTCAGGCCCAAACTCAGTATTCCACCAAGTTTTTGCTATGTGGAAAAATGCTGGTTTCTTTATTGCAATGTTTTCTAACATTTTCCTGTGTAGAAATTCTTCTCTTTATGCTGTGGTCCAGGAAAATCCAGGTTCTCGGGAATCTTGCTTTCTTTGATTTTCCTCAATAATTCACAGAGAGCTTTTCAAATATCTATCTTGCCACCTTTTCACAGTTAAAAAGCCCACACTTTGAATCCCTTTTTAGGAAGAGTTTTCCATAGCCCCAGTTATCCTCCTCACCTGCTTTGGTGTCTGTGTTAGTCTGAATTCAGACACATTATGAACATCCATATGTGCATTTTTATATTCCCATTCTATGCTTAATTTCATTAGTTATGTGTCTAAAACTCAGCAAATCTTAACCTGTGTTTAATGGTGCTTGAGTGCTTTTAGTAAGTCTCAGTATAACTTACTTTCCTATGATAATTTTATTAATTCCTGGTTTAGTCATCTACATATCATCTTGTGTTCATCAGCTCTTAAGTTTTACCCATGGAATGCTGAAGTTTCTCTAGTGCCCTCAGAGGCTGAAGAACAAAGGAAGGTATTTGTCCCATCTGCCTAAAGAAAATTCAGATGCCTAAAGGACAGTTCAAAATGTCAGAGTTTAATATTCATGTCTCTTTCATGCAGGCAAGAAAGAAAAGTAAATTCTCACCTGGTGGTTCTTAAGGGCAGACCAAAAAAATGTCTTGAGCATAATTATTTGCCAACCTGAATAATTTTATCAGATGCATAATGTTCTATCTGATTCCCTTCTTCCAAATCAGTGCATACTTTAAATAGAGAAATTAATATAGAAATAATTATATACCTTGATGGAGGGGTTGTTGACCTTAAATTTTGTTTTAATTTTCGTATGATTTCCTGTTGCGACTCTTTCAAGGAACTCAGTGGAAGGTTCTTGGATGCTCTAAATAAAGTATTCCCAGTTTTTTCCCTTTTTCAAAAGGGATGATTACAGAACCATAGAACCACATAATGGCTTGGGTTGCAAGGGGCCTTAAAGATCATCTTCTTCCAGCCCCCCCTGACATGGGCAGGGACACTTCACACCAGACCAAGCTTCAGCTTTCAGGGATGGGGCATCCACAACATCTCTGAGAAATGCATTCCAATGCCTCAACACCCTCACAGTAAAGAATTTATTCCTGATAGCAAAGCTAAATCTACCCTTTTCCAGTTTAAAGTGCTATCCCTACATGCCCCTGTTAAAAGTCCCTCTCCAGCTTTCTTGTAAGCCCCCTTTAGGAGCCATGAGGCTGCTGTAAGGTGGATGCATCCAAACAATCTAAAATGTTAATATTTTAGCCATTACTTAAGAAAAATCAGAGAAACTAGTTGATTTTAGAGTGACATGGTGATGCTTTTAGATAAAAATGGTTGTTTGCTATTTTGGTAGGGAGGTTTGCTTTTACTGTAATTCTCATTCAGTCAGGCAGAGCAAACAGTATTTTCAATGAGCAGCCCCACGGTTTGAGCTGTTCAGTGTGTGTGGGATTTGAGGGGAAAAGCAGAAGCTGCAGAATGGAAAATTCTGGAAGGAATAGGATTGCTGTGTGTGCACCCAGGTGGCTGCTGTGGTGTGCTGAACCAGATCTGCAGCACAGCCATTTCTACAGCATGTCTGTGGCATGAGAGTGAGCCTGCGAGGGAAAACTGAGTCATTCCAGAACAGGTGAAATACAGCTTGAAAGCTGTAGGGAACTTCAGGAGACCTGATGTGAGCAGCACAGAAATCCGTGTGCAGAAGACTTAACAGCGGTTTCTGAAAAAACCCAGATGGGTAGAATTTTATCTTATTTCCCTTATTGCTTTAATTGAATGGATTATTCTATTAGCTCAATTCTAACTCTGTATTGCTGATCAGGAAATCTGAGAGTCTCTTGGCATTTTGTGAGCTATCCATGATGTGTATAATTGGATGACTAGAATGTAAGTTTTGTTGGTTTAGGATTATTAGATTTCATTTTCTTTAGGGTTTGCAAGGATATAATGTTACAGCATATAGGGAGTTTTGTGTCTCATCACAGCTCCAAACACTGAGGTAGCAGGTGCCCCAAGACTCAGAGCACATCCATGTTCAAAGCCTTCAGTCCTACTCTGAGAGTAGCTAGGAATCAAATTTTTTGTGCACTTGATACATTCAGTAGCCATAAACCCAGTAATTAAACTCTTGTGTGACTTCATAGTGGTGCCTTTTTTCCACAGTAGGAAGAATTAATAATTTGAAGTTATTTAACACAGTTATTTCTGATAGTAATTCCAGTACATTAAATGATACGAAACATAAACCAGCCCCATTATATTCCAGGAGCAGCCAACTCACACAGCAGCTGAAAATGAGACCAAAGCAGTTTTTTCTATCTGACCAACAAAGCCACAGGACACACAGACTGGATGCTGGGTGCTGCCACAGCATTGTGTATGGAACAGCAGTACAAAGAGAAAAAAAAAAGGTTACAATGCACATATTTTGGGAGGGCTTGTGCTCCTATTGCAGCACAGACATGATTGTTCACTGTAGGCTGAATGAGTGGAAAGGCTGACAAAGCTGCATTGCAATGGCAAATTTGCAGCAGAGCACCACTGCAACTGAGGACTTAGAGTCAGAAGATGCAAGTGGTGAAGCTGCCACAGTCACTGCTCCAGGGTACAAGGTGCCTGAGGCTGCAGATTGACAGTGCTCTCCAATGCCAGTGAAAAAGGACCCATGAAAATTACCTGTTCACCTTCTTGGTTTGGAACGCTCACACCGGGCATTTTGGATTCTTATAATCTGTGTATTTCAAAAGCCTTCTTCTGATTCTCTCAGGAACCATGTTCAAAATTACAAGGAGACTGTGAAAAAAAGTTCAAGCACAAGCAGTTGCAATTTCCTTTCTTTTAGCAAAACCAAGAGGTGTAGTTGTAGTTATTAATAAAACAAGTAGGATTTGGAGAACTGCTCTTATGTGTACCCTCTGTCCTTGGATTGCCTGCAAAAGAGAGACAGCATCAAGAGGTGTAAAGGGGATAGAATTAATCCCAAATTTTCTAAACTGAAAAAATCTGTCAACACCTAATTGCTTCACATTATAGTACTGAAAGGTGGGCAGGTGGGGCAGGTTGTCATTGCCTGGGTGCAAAGTTGAACTCAGGATTTGTTGCATTTCTCTTGAGTCACTGAGGAAAACAGAGAGAGGAATTCTTGTCTTACATCTCTGTATTGTCTTGTGAGCCCATGCTCAGCATGAAATAAGAAAGAAGAAGGCACTGCAATTAAATTTGTTTGAGTTGGCAAGCTCTTAAATAGCAAACTCTTGGGGAGGCAAGGAGAAGGTGGCTGCAGAGACAAAAGACTGAATTTCATTAACAGTTACACCTACAACAGTTCAAAAATAATTACCACGCAAAATGCATTTTTGTTAGAAACAACTATTTAATAGTCCTGGAACAAAATTTGCTACTTAATTGGGAATACTGACAGGTAAAATAGGGAGAAAATATTTCAGCACTGTGACCCTGTACACATATGCCCTCTACTTAAATGCTTCCCAGCCTTCTATTTAACACAGAGTGGTTATAAACTAATTTAACACCTATTGCTCAAATTCATATCTGGTCATAAGATGGTAATATCCAAACCCAGCACAAACCTTTTGGACTGTCCCTACATCCATTTCTGCTCCTGCACATCCTAGATCCTTTGGATGGGTTGGCAAAAATGCTGATCCCACTGTGCTGGCAAGAGCAGGACTCCACTCCTCCCACCCTGCTGCAGTGGATTCTGCTCCAGGTGAGCTCAGCAAAGGAGAGAGGCTCTGCTGGGAGGCCGAGGGACATTTGTCAGCCAAACTCATTGACAATCCATGGTATGGACATTATGAACATCAGAAACCAGGAAGAGGCACCAGTGATGCTAAAAGAGTGAGAAAAGACCGCACAGGAGGAAAAAAACTGAGTACGAACACAATCCATATTAAAATGCTTAGAATTTTTAAGAGGTGCATAACTACAGCATTTGAGCACTTTAATTGAAATATTTTTTATATTAAAAGCATATTTCATCCCTTCTTTAGAATCACAGACTTTGAAATAAATGGGTTCTTTTATTATCAAGTTCACTTCCCGTTATAGCAAATTAACATTCAGTGGTTTAATTACCCATAATATATTCAGTTTAAAAGAAAAGAGCATCCATTTTGCCTAGCACAGCAAATCATAAGTTCTCATAGAAATGGACTGCTTAATGCAGAGAGAATTCATAATTTTCTAGGAGTGAAATCAGTTATCCATGGTAGTAATACAAGAATATTTCTGGCAGTATTGGAGCAGATTAAATGGACCAGATTAAATACACCTGATTCTAGCAATTTCTGTGAAGCACTGAAGAGAGAAGAGTAGCCCCATTCCTAATCCTCCCACCACAGGGAAAATCATGCTCATCTATTTCCCTTCTTTCTGTTCACTGAATATTTAGGATGCCTACAGTGTTTCTAGTCCACTTAATTCCTGACTTCAGTTAATTGTAAGGCTCTAGTCATCAAATCTTAATATGCTCAAGACAAAATTAAACTGTGGATGATGTCTCCACAGAATGCCTTTTCTGCCAGTTTTCCTTTGGAAAAAGAGGGGTTTTAAATCCTAATATTAAAAACATTTCCCAGATTGTGAAAGGGGAAAAAAATACCTCAACAATAAAATCCCCCAGAGACAGAAACAAATATTATTGTGGGGAAATTTATTTTAAAAAATTGGAGAGGGATAAAATAGGGCACCATGGATCCCTGGAAGGATTTTGTATAAAGACTTGAACATACTGAGGAAGGAAAGCAGATATCACAGGGATCCTGACTCTTCCTGTGAATATGATGAAGAGGCCACTTCTTTGCTGCCCCACAGTGAAAATGAAGAAGGAAGATGCTGGGAAGTGCTGTTGCTAAGTTCTGTCTTGAAAACAAAGCATTTCTATCAAACATGTAACTGACCTCAGATTTACACAGAAGTGTCTGAATTACTTTTGTCTTACTTTAAAATGTTATGGTGTCAGAAAAGAGCACGTTACTAAAATTGTAAACAGAAAATGGAAATAGAAATGGAAAGTGCTTTTATTTTAAAATAAATCAAAAGGTTTTCAATTAAAACTGGAATTCAGTTCTTCATTGTTTCTTCTGCAGCTAATCATTAAATTCCCAACATATTTCACATGTACCTCCAGGAAATACTTTATTTAGTTTGAATAGGTTAGGGAGTTACTGATATGAAACTTATGGAGATGCTTATGCCTTCTTTCTCTGAATTAGTATGGATAAATACACTCCAAGTGACATAAAAGTCTTCTCAGGTTTCTCCTGAGACAGGTGAGCTCATGTAGCAAGTAACAGAGAAATTTCATTTATATTTGTTTGCAGTTAAGCACAGCTCCATGCAGAGGCTCAGGTTTCTGTTTCTGTGGCCCTTTGTGTATGGCCCAGTGTCCCTGATTCCTGTGCACTCCTCTACTGTATCCAGAGGGGAACCCACTAACATGCTCCAATGTGTTTGATGTGTTTGATTCTCTATCAATATTAATTCTTTGTTGTGTCCTATGCTGCATGGTAATGGTTATTAATATTCTCCAAGACCCCAGGTATTTGTGTTCACTGTTTTTCTATTATACTAAAAGTAACATAATTAATGATTATATGTTAAATATTAATAGTATTACTAATATTATTAAAAGAACGAAAATGCATATTCACTTCAGCATTTATTTATTTGGAAAAAAAACCCAAATCTGTTTTTCTCTGGATCTTGTTGGATGCCTACATCTACATTGAAGTTCCAAAATGCAGTCTTCTTATTCTTCCCTCCAGAGTCCAAAAAAAAAAAAAGCAAGACTCAGTTATTTCCACTACACTGAGCAACCATGTTGAGCTGTACCAGGACAAAATAATTTTGTGCTCATAGGAATTATGAGCCAGGCCTACAGTACATACTTATTTGCTCCCTGTAGACAGATGAGAGCAGTTCAAAAGTGCTGATTTCATTATTTCAGTCAAAACAGAGTCCTCACACAAAGAGTTACACAAACACCAGTCAGGTGTCAAGGATTGCCCATACCAATGGCTCTCTTCTCCCTCTTCATCATATACAACAGCTAAATATAGACAGCTAAAATGATGGAAAAATATTGGGAGGTGGGAGGGCATTTAAACTCATTTAAATTTAAAAAAAAAATCTTATTGAAAGCTTAAATTCCAAGGAGATCTATGTCAAAGCAGGCACCAATTATTAATATATATCATGTATATTGTATCAGATGGAGCTCTGTATGCATGAACCATTTTTTTCCTGGGTTATGTTCAAAACTGGAGAGGTCAGTGACTAGAGGAAACTCCAGAACATTCAGATCAAATATAAAAAATGAACTAAGATATATAGGATCAATTAATACTTTTTGGTTTTTCTACTGTCAAGCAAGTAGTGTCCAAACACAAATGTCTAAAAGGGGACGCAGATTTGGAGAAATGAGAATTACATCTGGTTTTAAATTTCCCACATGTACTACCCATAAATATATTCTTCAAAATTATATCTAGGAAGTAAGTTTTTGTGACCATGTGAAGCACAAGAGGTGTCCTTTCTCATCATAAAGGAGCTTCAAAAGAACTCTGCTTACTGTTCTGCTGCTCAAAAATTTAAATTTTTGCATTTTAGGCTTTTTAGAAAGATCAAATTCAAGCCTGGTAGTAAAAGGAAAAAGAATTGTAAAAGTTCAATAATAATCTTATTTTACATTCCTTAAAATGGCATAAAATCTTGCATCCTGCACATTTTAAATCTAAATGTTAATAGAGGTGCGCCGAAAACATTCCCTCAGAAATCACCATCTATAAAACACCATTTAAACAATTCCAGAATATTGTATTAGAACATTTTAAACCTCTTTTTAGGATAATGGGATGATTCAAATAGCTGTCACTGACGTAAATATAAATCACAGATTGACTAATCATAAACAAGCATTGATATAAAAAAAAAATAAAATTTTTCTAAGTGAACCTTCCAATGCAGGGCTGGGATTTCTTTTTTAATTCTGCACCAAAAGAAGTGCTGGTGGCTTTATCTTTCCTTCAAAGCTGAATGGAATCTAAAGGTTATCTTGAACATTCAGGCTTTAAAGGGGCTTCTATTTTCCAAATATTTTATTTAGACAAAGGCCATGCTTTTCCTGAGTCACAACAGCTGACATGTCGTATTCTAAAGACACTTCACATTTATAAGGTGACCTTCCAAACAGACACTTGAAATCTGCATAGGGAAGAGTCCACCTGGAGGAGAATTTTGCTTGCTTGGGTTTTCTTGTTTTCCAGAACAAGAATTTATCTCTTCTCTCTACTTTTATTTCCTGATTTGTGACTTGATCCCTTGTTAACAGCTGTTTTAAACATTCCCTGCCCAGTAACAGCTGTGTGTTTTATGTCACTGGCAGTGCTGATGTGTGTGTGTGCACACAGAGGGGAAGATGGAGGAGAAAGCAGGGAGGGGATAAAGCCAGGATATAGCATTATAAAACTTTTACAGCTAAAGGCTCAACAGAATTCCCATTTCAAACTGCTTCCACCCAGAAGAGCTTCTCTTCTCCTCCCTGCAATGTGATGGATTGTTAGAAGCCCATGATTTACTCGCAATGTAGTGTTTACTGCTTTCCACAGAAAACAGGGGAAATTCAGCTAATGGAGTCATCTTATTTCTAACAGTCTCATGTGTAAGAAAGGAGAGCTAGTTAAGAAACTCTCTATAGCAGCAGCCCCCATGCCTTCAGCTGAGAATTACTAATTTGCACATCAGTATTGACTTTGAAAGTCAGTTCACAACCAGATTTATTACAGGATGTAATCAAACTCTCACTCAGCAGCACGTTCCACTGGTGACATGACATAATCCATTTTCTTTGTGTTAGCAGCAGAGCAAGCTCTTTCTAGTGTTGAAATGTCAACTGTGCAGCCTGACACATGTTTTGATTGAGTTTGGACATCCTGTTGGGCCACCAGAGAAACTGACTTTTAAAGCGGTGCTTATGAGGAGCCTTTGGTACATTTATCTTTGCAACTGTTCCTTTGTTCTGCTCACACAGCACGCTGCAAAGTGAATTTATTTATCTCAGTTCATAAAGAAAAGCCAACCAAACATGTTTCTATGTAAAGTTTAAAAATAAAATCCATAATTAGATAAGAATCAAATTAAAACCTGACAAAGGATGTTCTGCAGCCCGTTCCATTAGACACCACAAAGGAGCAGAACAGCAGGACAGATCAGAAAAAGATAAAACATGAAGGGACTTGGGAAGAGTAACTGAACAGAGAGAACTGATTATGAGATGAGACAACAAATTGCAATGGAATAGAAGGACAAGGATTTGAGAAGACATAAAAAGGAAAAAAAAAGACTGAATGGAGATTGGTATTGTTCAAGAAACAAAGGTATAAAAAAAGGTGGGGAGGAATTTTTTGAGTTCTTGCAGTGACAGTTCTGGCCATCTGATTTCCTAAAAAGACAAAATAAGAGTGGAGGATTTGATCTACTTGTTAAATCTTAACCATTTTTATGGCTTACTTTGCAAAGGTAACTGTAAATGTCTGAGAATTATGAACAAATATTTAATTTTATACATTGCATATTGTTGCAGTGCAATTTTTCTTTAGAAATTTGCACTTGTGTATTTATCTTATTCTGGATTAAGATGCAATCAATTTTCATTTGTTTTTTTTTAATGTAGAGACCATTCAATTATAAAATAATCAGCAACAGCAGTTCTATCGTAACAAAAATATCTTAGGGGATTCAACATCCCGAACAACACACCTTTCCATGATGTGTAGCAAAAGATTTTTCACCATATTCAAAGGAGATGCAGGAGGAATTTGTAGCAGAATTGGACATTCTAGCTTGCAGTAAATAAAAGCTGGGACAAAGTTTGTCAGGGTCTCTTTCACCAGCCTGTTAGCCTCTTGTTTAGTTTTGGAAAGACTTTGGGAAGGTTGGCCTCTACACTAAGAGGACTCCACAGTGCTCTTCTTTTTTGCTCTTTGTTTGTATTCCTGCAGTGTCTTCGCAATAATTCAGTGGATTTTGAATAAATCTTCTTACTAAACACCTATAACCCATGAATGCTGTAGCAGGCCAGGCTGGTTTCTGTGGTCATTGAAACATGGGCACAGCTGCCATCATCCCAAAGCAGGGCTAAGCTTGAACACAATCATCTCTGCTGTTACAAGACTTGCATTGGTAGTTCCATGACCTAGGATTGTGTTTGGTTAGCATAAACAACACCTATTCTTGTGATACAGGAAAAGAATTTCATCTTCCTTCATGATGAAGTCCTTAATTGTATGTCTAAGCATAGTGATTTTCATCCTCAGACAGATATCCAGCCTCTTGCAAGGAGACAGAATTTAACCAAATGTGACTGAGTCTGGTAACACAGATTAGAAGCTCAAATATTTATGATGAACAACTCTTATTTGAATGCCTAGATGTATTAACCTACTCCAAGGTACTCCAAGAATGAAGAGATATTCATAAATTTGTAATCTATTCAAAGGATTCTTCCTGTAATTCAAATAAAGAAATCTTTTATCATTTACATTTGTAATGGTTACAAGCAACTGAATCAAAAGATCATGAAGTGGTTGGTGTTAGACATAACCTTAAATGTCATCTTGTTCCAATGCCCCTTCCATGGGCAGGGACACCTTCCACTAGACCAGGCTGCTCAGAGCCTGATCCAAAATGAACCCCACTGACTCTCTTGGATAAGTTTACAGGTTACCCTGAGTGCTGAGGAGGTGCTTCCTTAGAATCCCACAGCACATTCCAGTGCCATCAGAAATCCTGCTCAGCAAAGGAGGCTATGAAAGAACACTGCCACTGCCTCTTGTTTTCATACAATTATGCAGTGAAAATGAACTTTTAGTCGTCTGTAGGTGTATTGACAGAACTTGTTTTGGTTTTAAGCAAACAAGCAGGATCCCCAGATACACTAGGATAAGAGGTTTTGGCTATATTTTAATAAATTAAGGGTTTGATTCTATTTTTTAACTAGTCAAATAAGAGTAAAACTGGTGGCTTGGAAAAAATGCTAATGCATAACAAAATTTGGGCTGTATCCCAAGTGACTAAATCCTATCTAATTAATGCTAGTATAAATCCAGTGGAATTATATGGAAATAAAATTACACATTCTTTCTTTGGCCTAATGGACTGCAACATTCAGTCCACATTGTTTAATGTAATAGAATTTACTTTTGATATGCAAAATATTACAACTGCCAGGACTCTCCTGCAAGTAGAAAGGAAGAATCTGAATAGCTGCCAACATGAACTCTGAAGGCAGTACATTTTCATCACATAGTCTCAACAAACACTTCTTCCATTAACTTTACTCCTCAATGAGAATAAATCTTTCTCACAGTTTCATCAGATCAGAATAATTCATTCATTTGGAGCAAGCATAATGATATTTAATGGGAAGCTTGAACTATTTGTGTCATAGTATATTTTTTTACAAATGCTACAAAAGAGACAGGTAAAAATATTTTAAGTTTTAGCACTGATTGTGCCTGTCTGTTGAAGCATGAGCTTACTTCTTGAGCAGGCCATTTCTGCATGATCCATGACATATAAAAATAACACAAGCTTAAAAGAGTCAGTAGTAAAAAAATAAGGAAAAAACCCCATCATTATTCAAGACTGTATAGATGTGACAGAACTAATAATATTGTCATTTTTTCCATACAAAACAACAAAAAAAAATCACAATCATTCAGATATGTGCAAAGATTGCACTATGCTGTTTCTAAAATTCACATCAACAGTTAAACCTAAAAGATAATGAACCCAATTCCTCAGGCTTGCATATATATTCAGATTAAACTCTATGTTCTACAGCCAAGCTTGGTGTTTTGCCATTTTAATGATTCAATCATGTGTAATGAACTAATTTGCTACAACATCTCATTGAATTCCTTGCTGATGCGTGTCTGCTGTTGCCCTTTTCTTGCCCTCAAAGAATTTTTAATACAGATTAGGAAAACAAATAAAAATACACACCCAAAATAAACTAGGAAAAGTTATTTCTTTGTCATTGTGTCCTGAAATCACTGTCATCCACCCCTTACAGAAGTCCAGAGATGAATGTGAAACTTTGCATCAGCTCCCTTGCTCCAGACTAACACATTCCAGTGATCAGAGCAGTGTTTCCAGCTGTAAGGGCATTTTTAAACTGTAGTTGATGTGAAATCTTGGTCATGAGAAAGACTCTCAGAAGCTCAAGGTTTCCAAAGGGGGCTTGGCAGGGAAACTGCCTGCACAGAACCAGAGCTGCTACAGCAGCCAGAGCAGGAGATAACAAACAGGCCAAGGGTTTACAGGTAGGGAAGCCTGTGAGTGAAGGTAACAGATCTGCATTACTGCTTGGATAAACCACGTTCCATTGTGCAAAAAGTCTGGTTGATTGTACTAGGTGCTAATAAAGATGGATAACTCTATTCTGAGGCGTCCTTGAAGGCTTTTTTCCTCCCCAAACGTTTTGCCTTTGGTCAACGGGATCTGTTCTTCTCCTGCTAGTGCTCTAGATAAGCTGCCTGTGTGTTGAGTTTGTCAGGGTCCCCAGGATGAGGTGAGAGACGAGTGACTCTGACTCCATGTTCTTAGAAGGCTGATTTATTATTTTATGATATTATATTAAAGAATGCTATACTAAAACTATACCAAAGAAAAAGAAAGGATACAGACAGAAGGCTTAACAAGATAAAAAATAAAAACTTGTGACTCCTCAGAGCCTCGACACAGCTGGCTGTGATTGGCCATTAAGTTAAAACAATTCATGTTTGATAAATAATCTCCAGATCACACTCCAGAGCAGCAAACACAGGAGAAGCTGAAGCTTCTCAGCTTCTCAGGAGAAGAAATCCTGGAGAAGGGATTTTTCCAGAAAATATGACAGTGACACCTGTGCAAAGCAAGCAATGAAAATATTAAAGTAAGACCTGACTGCTGTGCATTTCCACAACTCAGAAAAATAAAGTGGGTTCCCATTAATGAGAACTTTCCATTTAGAGGAAAAAATATAAACACTAAAGAAAGGAGCTGATTAGATTTCATGACAGACAAGGTGAGAAAATTGATAACACCATGAAGCACTTACATACCCAATTAATGAAATTAACATCCCCTCAGATAACAATCTTTTGTCATGTGAATTATGAGCAGTCTCTTCACATCTATTTTGCTGAAAATAAATTGGTTTTGTGAGGCTTGAAGGTCTAGAGATTTACTATAAAGGTGATCACCAACACAATGATTACTTTACTGAACATTAACTATGGGAAGTAATCTTGCAGCTAGTAAGATGCTCTAGCAAGTGCCCAAAGTAAATTCTTACGCAAAATCCGTGGTTGCAGGTAAGTAAAATGGGTAATTGTTGATGGAGAAGTGACCACCCAGAAAAGCAAGGTTTTTTTCACATAGAAATAAAAATTAATCACAACTTATTTTTATCCATCTTCACCTACCTTATGAGCAGAGCATGGTTTATCCAGCTGCAAGTGTGATATATCTTCATATTGGAGTATCAAAAGCAAAGAGTGTATTAGTAGTAGGTGCAGTGGTGCTCTGAATGGGGATACAGGTGTGGAAGAAGAAGGAAGTAGGTTTTCATTATGATGCCAAGATACCAGGTGAAGACACCTGGGCCCCCCTGTGTGTTCTTTGTTCTTAGACAAGAGCTCACTGGTTTTGGAGCTTTATTTGGCTCCCTCCTCCACAGTGCACAGAGGATTAGTGGGTACTTCTTTTATTAAATACACAAAACCAATCTAAAAATTAGGATTCTTGATTTTACTAGCCACTGCACAAATACAGAGCTAGGGACAGTCTCTGTGCTAAAGGGATTACTTGAAAAATACATTAAATAAAGATTACTGTGTCCTTCTTATTTAAGAAGTTGGAAGAGTTCAGTTCTTCCAGTCATAAAAAAAGGAAATAGAGGAACACAGGTTTAACCCTAGATGCTTTGAATATTGCTCTCCTCATTTTTATTTCCAATATTTTTCATTATGTTTGTGGAGGTTATATGTTCATATGCCTTCCTCTCACCACAACATCCTCACTGCCAGGGACTCACAACTCAATTTTATACAGAACTCTGCAGAAAATAATGCCTTGTGTGTAAAAAAAGAAACCACTGAAAGCTTAAACAAAAACAAACAAAAACTCCTTTGCTCTCGAGATATATTTTTCATACACTGCCCAGTCATACATATTTGCATATGTGTTAAAAATAGCACATATGTGTGTTAAAAATAAAAAGCATATGAGTCACCACATGGCATTTCTGCATGAAAGGTTCACCAGGGAAAGGCAGGTCAAGGATTACAACTGTAATGCTGAAAATGGTCTGAAAGCAAAACTGAAGCATTTGTTACAAAGCTGCACTCTTGGCTCTGTGGCTGTGGGAGCAGTTCACCAGGGGCTATTTCTATACATGAGACCTTACAGGAAGCAAAAATTAACCATTTGACATTCCTCAAGATAACTATAAAGAGGAAGAAGTGACCAGCGGGTCTGGCCTTTAGCCATGTACATGAAAAACTAGGTGGGGGTGACCTTCCTCACAGGAAAAGAAAGATGCTACTGAACATATGTATCTAAAAAATGAGGGAATTAAAATTCTAAATCTCACATATCATCCATAAAAACATGCCTTTACCAGGCAGATGCAATCTAAGCCTTGAAAAAAAAAAGTAAGGGTAAAATCTTCAGCTGAGTTGAAGAAAATAAATATACTAGCAGGCAGCCAAGAATTTTAACTCCGTCTAAAGACAAAGGTCTGAAAAAATACTCTTTTCCAAGAAAAGGATCCCCTTCCTCTCTTGTACCAATGCTGTCTGCATTAGAAGAAAATGAAGTGGAAAGAGCATCCACCAGCAGGGAAGGCACCAATGTGTCATCGTCTAGCTCAGCTGGGATTAATTTATCCAACTTACTCCTTGATGATAAAAAATTTGGAAGCTGCAGATGCTAAAACGCAGAGTTATGATGCTGTCACTGTAGAGAAGTAAACATTTAAATCTCTGGATGCTCAAAGGAAAGCTACAGAGCAGTGTCCTGGTTGTTACGTGGGACACTCGGCGGCGTGAGCGGCGTTGCGGCTGCTCGCGCCTGCCTGGATGTTGTGATCAGGAGGGGAACACACACAGACAGGTGAATCTACACATTCAAACACCTGCAATAGTCTCAGCACCCGTGTGGGGCAAGGAGAAGGCAGTGTCTGGAGCACTGGGTCTCAGGAAGGTGAGACTGCTGTTCCCTTGGGAGGCCAAGAGCCTCCCCGTGCAAAAATGGACCATGGCCCTGCTGCCACAGCAAATCTCTGGAGAAGGGAGAAGAGAAGCAGGGTACAAAATGCTCTGTACCCTGACTACAAAAGGGAGGATTTTATTAAAGCTCTTTATAATCTGTAAAAGAAATACAGTGATGCAGAGAGGCCTCTTTCAATTCAGAAAGAAGGAAGGAAATACGACACTTAAGAGAATGTGGATTTATCAGGCCCACCACTACTAAAGAGGCAATTTTGAGGCAATTTTGCTTCTGCAGGTTGGCTAATGTATTTGGTGCTTTCTTATAGAAAAGAAAAGCAAATACACACCCCAAAGAACAGACTAGGTGGAGATAGGTGGAAGAAATTTCAAGTACTGACAATTTCAAGAAATTACATGGGAGTTTCCCTAATGCCCACTCCAATGTAAAACTTTTCCTGCAACTAGTGAGCAATATATTTTAAACATTTCTTCCACAAGTTTGTAAGCCCAAAACAGACAAGACACAGCTGTACTGCTGTGAATTATAATGTTGTGCTTGTCCACTTGAATTAACAGCAACACCCCTCAAAAGCAACTTGCACTCCACATAGCTTCAACAGCAACAAAGCGAATGAGACCACTGCTGATTGCAGCCAATGTATGAGAAAAAACATGTGCCCACTACCCAATTTCTGATTGAGAGCATGTGTAATAAACACAATGAAGCTGGAGAAACCAAATTACATTAGAAAAGTACAGATTTTTGTGTGACTGCATGCAAAATAGACATGTGAGAAAAATTATCCTGGGGAGTACAAGTAGTAATAGTAGTAATAGTAGTCTCTTCAGTTTGGCTGTAAAGTATAGACCTTTTATCTTTGCAGAAACACAGGAACTTACTCACTGCATTCCTTCCAGTGTGTCTGTGCTGTCACCATTACTGCCAAATATTCAGATGGCCAGGATCTTCAAACCCTTCCTGTCTTCTAAGACCTCCTCTTTTAAAATGTGGTTTGGAGACAGAAAAAGGGAAAAAGAGACTTTCAAGCTGAGCAGGCAACACCTTTGCATTTCATGGAGTAAAGTCTAGATTAAAATCCTGGTGCTTGACAATCTAAAAAAACACCTAGAAGAATTTTGAGTGTCTGAGCTCACACTGCTTGTACATTTGCATAGTATATTCACTGCAAGCTTAGAGATAACAGAAACCAAATGTGTTTTATGTCTGGAGTCAAAATGAATTATGGACTGATAAGAAATAAGCATTTTTAAAAGAAGAGAAAATACCAAGTCATGTTATTCAGAGATTACAAAGGATTGTCCACAGTATCTGTAGGACAACAGAACAACAACTGTTTACATTTCTTTACATTTCTGACTTTTGCACCAGCCTGTCCATACTGATGTGGGGCAGTCAGTGACACGTGTGCAGCACGAGGTGGTTGCACTGCTCTGGTTTTCCTCCAAGTACCAGCAGCTGCTGTAGCTATGGGACCATGAATTGCCAGGTAAAATGGAAGAGCAAAACATTTCTGCTTAACAATCAGAAGTTGTTAGAACCATTAACACCAGTGTCTGATGCAAAGAACTTTCCCACTCTCAGGAGTATTTTAAAAATCACATTTAGAACAGACAAAATGCTGTGCAATGGGACCTCTGTCAGCCAGAATGTTCAGATGGGTCTGCTTAGAGGGAACCAAATCCAAAGAACTTTATAAACAGCTTTCTGATTCTGAGGTCTTTGCTCTCTGGTTTGTTTTCAGCCAATTCATTGGCTTCTGACTTGCAGCAAACTCTGTACTCTCCCCTCTTTGTCTTTAGAAATTTCTCTCTCCAGCCCTTCAGAGACCTCAAGTTCCTTTCACTCTCAGCCCCAGAAGTCGTCTATCTCCAACCAGGCCCTATCTTCCTGTAGAAGGCTTCTGAGAAAACACCCACTGTTTGACTGTCACTGTTCATCACAAATAATTTTAGAAACTAAAATATTCTGGCTGAGAACCAAAGGGAATGAAAGAAGTTTCCCATGAAATGTTGTCATTTTGGGTAGAAAAAATTCCTGCATCAGAAATTCAGTTTAGCACCAGGAGGTTTGATGGACACATTCTGACAAAGTCTCATAAGGGAGAGGGTCTTCAGAGGAGAAAATTTCTGTTTTAAGCAAGGTTACTCATTGTTACTCATTTTACTTGACATTACTAGAGCTGCTTTGGAAAAACAGTACGTCCATCTTTAATGCTAACACATACAAGGAAATTTGCATTGCATGTGAATATTCTTTTCAAGTTTCACAACTACCCAAAAGCAGAAAAGTTAAATGTGACTCAGCTAAACAGGCTGCAAATCATAAGCATAAAGACTGTAAATGAAAAAGGAAAGAATATTGATTTAACCAGGTACTTATCCAACAGATTTGTATGAATTGTTCACTGCAATTGTAGAGCACAACTCAAGGCAGCTCATTTATTATCCCAGGATCCTGAGGCAGAATTTCACCCCTATTAAATAAAAGGAAAAGTCTGAATTTTAAGGCATACATTCAATTTATTGACTCCAGGGCAGACACCTCTGAATCTGGGTCATTATGAAGAAGACAACACAGAAGTTATGATGCCAGGAGGAAGAAAGAAGATTGAAAGGCCGAGTGCAGATCCCTCCTAACAAATTTCTCATATCTTTCATCCAACAACTTCTTCATGCATGAGCAGTCAAAGAGGGAGATAAAGCTTGACCCTTCTGAAGTCTCTGTTCTCATCTCTAGGCTGGAGACTCCTGTTCCTTTGTCTTGGTTTTAGTGGGGATAGAGTTAAGTCCTTTACATTCTCTGGTATGGTGCTATATTTTTTATTTGTAACCAAAGCAGTGTTGGTAACACACTGGTGTTTTAGCTGTTGCTGAGCAGCATTTGCACAGCATCAAGGCATTTTCTCTTCTAAGACTGCCCTGACAGTGAGCAGGGGGTGCACAAGAAATTGGGAGAGGAAACAGAGGGAACAGCTGACCCCAACTGGCCAAAGGGAGATCCTATGCTGTATAACCTTTTGCTCAGAAATAGAAGCTGTCAGGAGGAAGGAGGAATGGGGATATCTGAAGTTATGGTGTTTGTCTTCCCAAGTCACTGTTATGCACAAGGGAGTCCTACTTTTCTGCCAGTCTTTCTGGCTGCCATTTGAAAGTAATGAATTAATTCCTTATTTTGCTTTGCTTATGTGTGCAGCTTTGCTTTACCAATTAAACTGCCTTTATCTCAACCTTCTAATTCCTCACTTTTGCCCTTCAGAATCTCTTCTCTGCTGAGTGGCTGTGGGGGACTCAGCTGCCTACTGGGGTTAAACTAGAGCATCTTTCAAGCTTGTTTATCCTTAGGGTTCAGAAATTTCCCAGCAATGTCAAGCAGAGAGTGCCTGATTATTTTAGCCTTCTTACTAGTTTGCTGTCTTGGGAAGACAGGCTACTTTTATTGATAATGTCATGCTCAGGAAAATGTAAGTCTGTTTTCCTGGAAAAAGCTTAAATGTCTAGGCTGAAATATGAAATCTGGGTTTATTCTGCCATCGTCAACTTCTTTATAGCAAAAGGAGGACACGCAGTTAGTTGTTGAACCTTAATAACGTAAATTTTATGAGCAAATCTCTGTACTCTTTAAGAGCAGATGCAACCTTACACTGCAGTGAATACCCTAAGCCACACAGGTGGAATCCCTTTTTGATCCAGGGCTTTCTAGAAAGGACTGAACATGCTGACTTCATGTGGCTGCCCTATGTGTGTCATTTACTCATCAGCTTGAATCAGATTTGGTATTACATAGGAGTTAAATACCAAAGTGTAGGCTGCATTCTCTCTGTCACTTAATAAGTGTGTAAATCATATCCCAAGTTCTGGAACTTATATTTTATAATCAATAAAATCCAATACCATCAGTGTTTACACTAGGTGTCTTTATCCCACAAAATAGTTTCAACATAACCAAAATAGAATAAATTCAATTAATAAACACTATTATTCCCATCAGTGATAAGAGATAAACATGAAGGTGGGTAGAAAGGATAGAATTATAACCTCATCCACTCCTTTTTAGTGGGAGATCATGTACCTGCAACTTTGTGATTTTTTTACTGCTGGAAATAAAGTAAAACCAAGTATCCATACAACCATCTCGAAATTATTCTTTTCAGTTTGAGCTAATAACTATTTAATTAAAATCAACTGTGTGAAAGTAAAACCAACTTTAAATAATAAAACGAAAAAGAACAATTCTAAAAGCCATAAGTAATCTAGGTATATTCTGTCCTCTGTTCATTCAGTAGATCAAAACTAATGACAGTGTTCAGTCTAGGGGCAGTGAGCTGTAAAACAGCACAGCTTTAAAGCTCATATACTTCCTGGCAGGGTGTTTGCTTCCCATGCTGGTGTTCCCCGGGCAGGATTGCCTGGGAAAGATGCAGGAAAGATGCAGCCATGGATCCTTGTGGGCACTCTGTCCTTGGGAGCTTCTCAGTGTTTGATTTGTCCTGCTCCCTCGAGACATTCAGGCAGAAGGTTCCCTGTGCCATGGCAGGAATGCAAACCAATTACACAGAGCTGGTGACAGTGGCCTCAGAGAAACAAAGCTCTGTCTGTGAGGAGAGCTGTCACTCAGCTCCTGACAGAAAGGGGGTTTCCTGGCCAATCTGCATCTTTCCAGCAATAACAAGAATAGACACACACACAGATAGACACACACACACACACACACACACATACACACACAAAGTATCTACACATTGTATGGTCAAACACAAATACACACTCACTACACATATATATTTAGATACAGATACAAAGGCATATGTACATCTCTCTTTTAATTTTAGAAATGAGATCCTCTGAAGTCACAGATGCTCTTATGATCTGTATATGGATGGGAGAGGATGGGAATGAGTGGAGAACATTTTATGGCAATTTCAGAAGTTACCCACCTGATTTTTCATGAAGAATAATACAGTATTTATTAAATGGGTGGAAAGAGTTGTAAAAAACACGGTCTCAGACTGTCTTATTATAGACAGCCGCAGGGTGTCTAGACTTTATAATCAATCAATAGTTGTGGTGATAAAGAAGTGAGTCAGTTTTTGAATTGTGACCTTGTTAGACAAGTTCAGTGTGCTGCAGAGTACAGCCCTTTGGCCAGTCCTTCCTTGGCAGCCATTTCTGGTACAATTACAGAACCACAGAATCAACTGTGTTGGAAAAAACCTTTGAGATCATCAAGTCCAACCTATGAACTAATTGACATTATCAAATAAAGAGTTTGCATCTCCTCCTCCCCTCCAGCCAAGAGCTTCTCCCTCTTGCCTCCAGCAGTGGGTTTTTCATTTAACACTCCAGTGCCTCACCAATGATAAAAAACCCCAAATCACCCAGACCACTGAACAGGCGATGATGTTTTTATCCAGGATGTGACCTTCAAGCTGTTAAATTTACAAAGCAAATTTAAGTTTTCTCTTCCAGGTTTACAGTTTCAAATAGCAGGTTGTTATGTGGTGTATTCCACTCAGGAGCCACACACACCACTAAGACCTACCAAGGTACCTCCATTTGTACCTAAGTATGAGAACATTCTCTTTGATTTTTATGGGATTAAAGCAAAGGTGCTTAGGTGAACAGGGATGGAGTCAAGTACATACCTAAAATGAGCTGGCACTTAAATCTTTTTATAAACTCAGGCTAAATGTGGGAACTTTGAAATCTGCATTGTTCCAGAGACACTTCATGGACTGAGAGCTTCTCACTGTTGTTTTACAAGTTGTAATAATTCACAACTTTAGCAAAGTTTGTCAGGCTTAGCTCTATAGAAAGTTAATTTGCCTGACAGATCATAAAAATGCCTCTAATATGCGAAATCCTCTTTCCCTACATCACTATTGCAAATGCAACTTACCACAACCCAGTGGTTTTTTATTTACTTTGCAAACTGTACTTTTGATCTGGGTAAATTTCACAGTGGTCAAACATCCATACGGGAACACTTCAGTACCTTTTCTAGCAATAGCTTTAGAAGGCCACACCCAGAGTGATTAATTGTGGGATCTCAGCACATCGTTCCCGATGTCCAGAGATGCCAGGAGAACCCTTGGAGGTCTCGAAAATCCTGGAATGTTGCCAAGAGTGTTTGGTGGCTTGATTTTGATCCATCCACAGAAGTAACAAGAGTTTGAGGACAAGAGAATCACTTTAGAGTACAAGGTGTAAAAGAGACACATTTAGAGGGTGAGATATAGACTTTAAGGTTTTTGGTACAGGGGGGTTATGGAGACAAGATGGAGGGATCAGGGCGTGTCTCGTCCTTCTTCTTTCTTCTTCTTGTCCTCCATCTCCTGTGATGATGTTGGCACTTGGGGATTGGTTTCTGGTGAAGGTGCACTTGCTAACATGGGTGAAAAGCATTGGGAAATAAAGGTAAATATTGTGTACGTAAATAAGCTCCATTCTGCATTATCAGCCCAGCATCTTTATAAACACTATATCCACTGAAGGAAAAACCTGGCAAGGAGGATTTTTTCGATTTTACCTTGTGAGACATTTCAGGTCTTGGTGTCAACATCTACAAAATTCATATTTCATATATGACAAGATTCATATAAAAATGTCATACAGTAGTGCTTATCATAAACCAAACCCAGACTACATTTAGAGAAAAATATACACAGAAAATGAGGATTTAGTATTGAATGAATCAAAAAGCTAGCTGAAAGGCACGACTTCAAATTGAACTGGAAGTAACTGGTTTAATTTTTATTCAGCTGAGTTTTTTTACCAATTGCTAACGTATTGAAAGCCATGAATGTAATCAGGAAGCAAGAATAAAAAAATTAGCAAGTGAATCTGTTTCTGAAGCAAGCAATATAAAACCACCAAAGCAAAAGCCCAGGTAAACAGTTGTTGAAGACAGTAGATATATGAATCCTATGGCACTGTTGAGTTACTTAATTTATGGTCAAAGAGGAATGCAAGTATAATAAGTATATTTTAGCTTCATCTCTGAATTAATGTTATTTACTGTGCCTTTTATTTCTAACTACATCATAACAATTTTTGTGTAGATAAATTGGAGTCTGATTAGATATTTCCCTGTCTTGCAGGAAATAGCTTTAGGTGCCAAACATTATGAAACATTTTCCAAGCTAGACAGCTTGGTAGGGGACCAAGAACTTCAGTTCTCAGAAATTCTGGCTTTTACTTGCAGGATATCTCTGCAAGTGATGGGAACTCACATATTAAAGGCAATCTTATTTTTAAAAAAAATCTTTTCACTGCAAGGCTGAAGTAATTTAGACTAGGAACCATTTTTAAAACCCAAACACTATCTGAAATTATCCAGTGATCCATAAATAATCCCATTGCACTTAGAAAAATCAAGAGAGAAAGAAAATGGGAGGAAGAAGCTTGAATGCATTCTTAGCTGAAATCAATGCTTGAGAAAAACACAAAGCAATATTCAAAGGGTCATGAGCTAAGTATACGAAAATTTACAGACTAGTTACAATAATTGTGCCAAAATCAGCAACAGTTAAGAAATTACATAATAAAACAAACACAACTAAAGAAGACACACATTTTAAAGGCCATATCTATCACCACTTTCTCTTCTTTGTTTTATGATCTGTCTCTAATGTTCCTCATTACTTGTTCACCAAAAATATGTCCTTTCCTTTTTTGGTATTGTTAGCTTGCTGGGGAAGAAATTACAATTCTTTGCACCCATAAAGTCTTTTCCAGATGATGTTACCTAGTACAAAATTAACACACAAGAAAAGGGAAAAAAATGACAGTTTTGCTCCAATCATGTTTCACCACTGGTGTGTCAACTATTCTTGCAGAGGAGGAGTTGAGTTCTAGGAGCTTTGTGAAATGAAAGGATTTGTGCCAAAAAGTATTTATTTACTTTGACATTCCTAAGAAGCAGCCTTTGTTGTCCATCCAACATAAAATTCAGGCAGAGTTTCTCTGTTCATCTTACCAAAAATCGGGTTTAGAGCAAGATTTCTTTGTACAAGGTGACATCTGAAACTG
This sequence comes from Agelaius phoeniceus, assembly GCF_051311805.1. Taxonomy (NCBI): domain Eukaryota; kingdom Metazoa; phylum Chordata; class Aves; order Passeriformes; family Icteridae; genus Agelaius; species Agelaius phoeniceus. The sequence goes on along the minus strand of NC_135266.1, from coordinate 9,863,140 downwards.
TGTTATGCTGTGACAACGAGACACTGAGCAAAACCCCTTTGGGGCCCCCAGCATAGGAGACCCCTAATAAAGTTCTTTGTGCCAGGAGTGAGAGATGAACAGGACTTTTTTCAGTTTTCAAGTTGCTATTTATTTTTTATTATATCGAAACTTTTGCGCATTGTCTACACCAGACTTAGTGCACAAGGAGAAGACAGCAAAAGGGTCACAAGATGTACGCAAGTTTCAAGGTCTTTTAAAGCCATTTCATCCAATTAATTCCTAAAATGTACTTTATTTCTACTTATCTACCAATACCTAACCATTTGTCTACCATACAACATCTGCACTGTGACTCCCCCCAACCAATCACCCTGTGCCACCAACACAGCAGAAAATGAAGTAGAAGAAGAAGATGAAGAAGAAGAACAAGAACAAGAACAAGAAGAACAAGAAGAACAAGAAGAACAAGATCAGGCAACGCCCAGAATCCTCCATCTTGTCCTCTATCCACCTCCATGCTAAAAATCCAAACTCTAAGTGATAAACTACGTTACTATCTATTTCACACATTTGCAATTTCTAATTCATACCAAAGTCCTCGAAGCGTTCTCCATGGACAAAGGTTAAAAACAGTGTTTTCCTGGGAATCAGGACTTGCCAGGACAGGCAGGGGAATATTCCCTGTGCCCTGCCCAAGACACCACTACCTAGACTATGGAACTAGTGCTTCCTGTGTGAACCCATTTCCCATCTCTCCAGGGGCACTGCAGGGATGGCAGTGGCAGCAGATATCCCCAAAGCCGTGTCAAGTGCTGCAAGTAAAGCTCGTTATACACAGCAGTACCACACATTTCTATTCCCACTGTGATTTTAGATGCCTCCTTACAAATAAGCTTCTCAGAGGATTAATAGTCAGATTTTTCTGCTATATAGAACAAGTTCAAATGAGGTAGCCTCAAAAGTCCCTGAAAGTCTTGTGCTCTAGCATTTGTTTGTCGGGCAGGACAAGGAAACCTTAGTGGCACTCCCTGAGTACCATTGTGGGCTTGTTCCTTGTAGTCTGAATAGTGAGCCCAAGAAATCAAAACCTATGGGGATGCTCCAGCCCTCTATCCACTGGTGGGTTTTGTTGAAAATGCCTGTTTGCCATTCCCTGGGACCTTGGTGCTGCTGGTGGAAGATTGAATCAGAGGGGGATACTGAGTTCTGCAAGGCTCAGAGTGCTCACCCTGAAAAGCTCTGAAGCATTTTTCATATTAATATGTCCAGTGAAATCACCTTAGAGAAGTGAAATACATCTTTTTGAACTAAATTTTGACAGCAGGATGATATTCGACACACAGTGTCACCATCTCCTTTTGAGCTTCCCTTTGGGATGACAAAGTATTTCTAAGTACAGTTTGTTTGCTTCATTTGTTGTATGTACAGTTATTTGGTCAGGTTACCTCACCATGGGCAGACCTATCATATTAAAACAATTATTTTGTGCTTCAGTTCATAGATAAATAACATATGTATTTATACAGATACTTGAAAACACTTAAGTGAGTTAGGTGCTCAGCTGTGACTGAAGTTTTGTGTGCTCTGTACATAAAACTAATACCAGGACCCTATGGAGATTCCTAAATTAGAAGTCTTCCAGAATTAAATTTACTGGGCATGTAACATCTACTCTAAGAATTATATTTTCAAAGCTGTCTATGTAAAGCTGACCAACACAACAAATGACTTGAGAAATGCTGTAAGTGTGTTAGGGCTGCTGATTTATAGCAAAGAAAGCATGTGTAAAAATCAAAGGCTCATTACCATCAGCTTCTTGCCCCTTTTTCCTAGATGCCCTGTTCGATATACAACAAGTTGGGTCAGGCAAATTCTAATTTATTTGAAGGTATCTTTGGCCTTAGCAGTTTGTGAAAAGACAATACCTTGCAGGCTTAACACACTGACCTTGAGTAATGAAGCTGAAGAGATATATTTATATAAATATACAGGCATACATATAATATATATTTATAATATATATTTATATAAATATACCTGTATGGCTATATTCATGCAAATGTTGATTTAAAAGAAAGTAGCAACGATCTTTCCTAACTTTTACTTTCACAAACCATTTAATCAATCAATGAACCTGCCAATCTATATCTGCCTCTGTATGGGGAGAGATCAAGACATTTAAGCCAACTAGGAATACACAATTTAGCAGCTGTGGCACTGCAAAACAGCATGTACTCTACAAATTAAAAGAAAACAAGAAAAAAGCATTAGCTAAAGCAAGCAATCTCAGCCTTTTTTGCTGGGAGTCTTAATTTAGAAAATCAACTCAGGAAGAATAATTGTTCCCATTCGTTATTTTGCTTGGATGACTTTTACAGAACTGTTTTTGCCGTCAATTGGCAAATTCAGTGGAAGAAACCAATTACCCTATTATTAAAGCGCATTTGCAGCAAACAATAGATATTCCATATAAGCTGTGCTTATCCAGCCATTTTTCCTACCAACTCCTAAGAGCTTTATGCCTTCATCCCAACAAGCCTTTGTGAAACTGGTGTTTAATGGCAGGGTAGATCTCCAGCCGGACCTGGCTCTGCTGGCTCCACGTGTACCCCACTGGGCTCTGCTCCAGGCCAGGGCAGCCTCTCTTACTGAAACTTGTGACCTTCCCAGTGGGTTTCCTGCACTGTTCACAGTTTCTCTGCAGCTTGATCCCAGCCTCTCTCACTTCTTCTGCCAGGGTTATTTTCTGTCAGCATTCCTGTTCCAGGCTGCCCCTGTTTTCACAGGTGGCAATATAAGAATGTTTGGATGTTTCTTCTGGGCTAATATTTTGCTACTTTTCCCTATTAATGAGAGTTTGATTTTTATTTCACTTCAGTGTTTAATAAGTTTATAAGAAAAGCTGACTTGGGAATTGACCTGAGTATAATTTTCAAAGTCAAGTATTTAGAATTAAATTAATCTTGCTTAATTTTTGGCATGTGTGAGTCAGCTAAGTTACTTCTATACAATCCCTCCACACCTAGTGGAAAAGAAATTAATTATCTTTTGGTCTTGCAGCTTCTTCTTCCGCTGGTGGTCAAAGTAGTCAAGATTAAAAGAAACCATGAATATCTAAATAGGGGGTTTTGAAAAACAGGGAGTTAAAATCCAAACATGTAGTGCATTCGCCTCATTCATCTTGTTTTCCTTGCAAATCATATACATTTAATTAAACTTTCAGTGGAGGTCTTGAAATGCAGGTTGCAGCACAATCTTTATTCCTCTCATTTAAAATGAAGAAGTTTTAGCAGATCAATAACCAATGGATTAATGAGTCACTGATGATAATAACAGCAATTTACATCAGCAGCACCTATTATAAAGAGCAATCACAAAGTACTTGGGAAGCAAATTAACAAACTATTTCTGCTTAAGTGGTGCCAGAAGCCAACTTCCTTTGGAAGCCAGATGAAGAAGGATAGAAAATAATGACCATTAAAGCAAGTATTGAGCTACAGTTGCCACACAATTGTGTAGAAGACACAGTAGGTTGTTCACTTTCACAAAAATGTGAAAAATAGCACAAAATCAGCTGTCTGAGCATGGCTGTTCACTGCCAGAAACCAGGCTGGGCACTGAAGTTTTCCATGTGCCCCAAATGCCACCAAATAAGAGGTGTGCTTGCACACAGTGTGTTCCTAATTTGAAAGGCCCTCACATGGAAGATGTGACCAGTCTGTGAACCAGCCTCCATGTCCTATGTCATGCCAAGCCTCATCAGTTAAAAAATGAGCCTTGAAATCTTCAGGGATGCTTAGTACTGCAAGTGAATAGGCGCTCAGCCTTTCCATAATGGTCTAAAATACCAAGACTTCTTTATATTTCCTACCAGAAGCAGCAAAGAAAAAAGACAAAACAATTAAACACTGGAATGCATTTGAACTTTCTCTTTCTTTATCATCTGATCATTTTTGGATCACCTTAGCAGATCAGAAGTTTTTCTCTCTATCTGACACTGAAAGTTTCCCTGCTCTATTCTCCACCTCGTTTATGGTGTGCAGAACATTTTTTTCCTACGCACTACATACAGAATTGAGCTACATTCCTTTGTTATGAAAGCACAGTGCTGATATTCTCCATGTTTGTATTTCTTTTATTTTAATTATTTATTTTGAAGGTAAGTGTCACTATGATATTTTCTGAAAAATCCCTTCACCGGGAATTTTCTCCTGAGAAGCTGAGAAGCCTCAGAAAAGAAATGTAAATAATAATTATCTGTTTGCTTGGAATGCAGTTTGGAGGTTGCTTACCAACAGATTCATCTTTGATTGATTCCATGTGAATTGTTTTTACTTAATGACCAATCCCAGTCCAGCTGTGTCAGACTCTCTGGTCAGTCACAGGCTTTTATTATCATTCTTGTCTAGCCTTCTGATGTATCCTTTCTCTTTCTTTAGTACAGTTTTAGTATGTCATTTCTTTTAATATAATATGTTAGCATAATATAATAAACCAGCCTTCTGAGAACTTGGAGTCAATTCTCATCTCTCTCCTTGTCCTGGGCCCCACACCAACGTTGCAACAGGCAAGCTTCCTAGTTTTTCAGATCCAATGTATGTACTGACCTCCTCATTCTGGTTTTTTGGTAAATCCTCCCGTTCCAGCCCCCTCAGCTGTGCTATCCCCAGGTGTGCTATCTCAGCACTGCTATCCCTTCATGCCACGTGAACAGGGAAGATTTACACCTTTCCTTGTCACTAGCCTGGAAGTGGCACCCCATGGCCCCAGCTGCAGGCAGCTGACTATTGGTACCCTGATAAACTCTGTAACACAGCAATTCTGTGAATGCAGGTGGTATTCCCTAGATTCATTTGAATATCTTTCACACATAAATAAGCATTAGTCATCACTGCTCATTATAATTGTGAACGTATTCAAGATGCTAAGTTTGGTAACAAGTGATGATCAGAAAGGTAATCATCCACCTTGACTGGAAAACATGGATAGTAAATTCATGTAGGTCTCATGTCCTCTGACAGTCATTGAATTTATATGGCAGCAATCTTTAAACTAAAATTTGTTTTTAAGTGGCTGAAGGATAAAGAAATGGTCCCCTACATTTTATTTTCCTATTTCCACTGGAAACATGAAATGTTCTTGTTCATAGTTTCACAAGGGAATAAGAAATGCAAGTTCACTTCCATCAAGCAAAGATACAAGAAAAGAGACCAACACAGTACAAAAACAACGAAGAAAATGTTGTAATATGTGTAAATATTTATATGTCTTTCTAGTTTAGGGAAAAATAAAAGCAAACAAACAAAATATTTGCAAGCAAACCTCCCAACCCATAGTTTTTTTCCAGAAACAGCATGTCTAGCAAACTGTGACCTGCAGTGACCATGAGTTGCATAAAGGTGTGGATGAACTGCAAGCTAACAAACTGTGCTCACTGAAGTTAACAGAAATTTTACCACTGAAAGTAACTGAGTTTCACATATCCTTAAAATGTAATGCAGTTACATGGAAATGTAAGATACTGAGAACATCTGCATAATTTTATCTGTAATTCCACAGATCTTCAAGAAAACTGTCTCAGAAAAGATAATCTTTTAAATATAATCCCTTTGGAATTTCACAGGAGTGATCCTTACCTTCAGAATGTATTCACTTACCACCACCAAAGACTTAAATACAAAACAATAATGACAAGATGCCCATAAAAAATAGCTTAAGGCCTATAACAACATATAAGTAACAACTCTTAATTTCCCCAGAGGTTTTCTGTAATCTTTGACACTACATTTACATTCTGCATAACTCTCCAATGTGTGCTGGAATCCCAGCACAGCAATATAAAAGTAAAACAGTTCCAAGGGGTTATATTAGGATACTAAGGATCTCAAAGACAAGACATGAGCTATTTACATCTTTCATTAATAATTTTAGAGCATTTTTATTACTTTGTAGTAAAAATATCTGTACAAGATGCAACATCATTATTCTCTTCCCTCTATTTGCAAATGATTTTTTGATATGTCTAAAAAAATCCCTTTTCACTTAAAGGTCTAAAATTCACACTTCTAGTTTGAATTTGAAATGTAATTAAAATGCACACTTCTCTGTTAGAGCTGGATGAAAATAAGAAATTTCTTTTTACTCCCTTTCATAACTTAACATTGCTTTAATTTTTAAAAGACTTTTTTTTTTAAATGCAAGAATATTTTAGTTAATAATTTAGTACTCACTTCAATTAGAATAGTTATTAAAACCTTCAATGACATTACAATTAAAAGTTTGAAAATAGTTCTATAATTTCTAGCTTGATACAGTTTTCTGCTCTGAAAAGAAAGCTAATGCAAAATCACTTTTATAATCTTGGTAGTGTTTCAATATAAGTCCTTAAAACTACCAAGGAGGACTCTTACCCGACAGTGTGTTTCAATATATCTGAAGATGCTCTGCATACAGTGGGTCGGTTTTTCTGTGGCTGCAAACTGATGCAATCCTATTGCCTGAAGGAAAGGCACTTGCTCAGGATCTTGTTCATGCCACTCAGCAGAGAAGGGACAGTTTGACAACACAAGAAAGCCTTTGTCTAATTTGTATGTTACATCTTAATACAATTTGCCATGGGGCCAATCATGTCCAATCACCTCAAAATTGTAAGCCCAGCATCACCTCCCTTAGGTAAATCTGAGAACAGGGCAAGACCAGATGCAGATGGGAAGCAGGATTTCCCCAAGCTCAGCATCCAGGTATGCACATTTTTCAGGGTAAATGCTGAGAAGTGATGTGATGTTATTAAGAGGGAAGAGCAGCACTGAACAGACACTTTACAAAAATCTTCTGGATTAGACCAAGAAGCCAGGCAGGAGAGAGGCTGACTTTGAGAGCAGCACAGCAGCTCTGACAGCTTTCAAAAAGCTAAGCCCACCACCACTCTGATACAGAGTGAGCTGTGCTGAATATGTCTGAGGTACTCTTACCAAGGCAAGACAGGAATACTTAATGTATATCCAGTGTTTAAACAGCTGCATGTACTAATCTAATTTTACTAATGCCACTAATAATAGTAGCTACAATAACATACAAACCATACTCAGTCCCTGAGGTTCATTGAAAGGTTGTCTAGTGCTGCCTTTTAGCCCTTTATACCAGTATATTGTTTTAATTTAAATCTGCAAAATTTTGCTTGGCCATTTTGGACTGAAATTTCCAATGTCATTCTGTCTCACACTTCATTCCCTCTTCGTTGGGAGATCTCAGCTAGCATTAACTTTGTTATTCTTAAAAATGAGGCTGGGAAAAATTTTATTCGGACTTTGGAAGGACTGAATGTCTCCCCTGTGCTGAAGTTGGATCACAAAAAGGGCAGGGAAGGACTGGTTCTGTACTATGAATGAGAGTTCTCCAAAGGTGCCAGGTTATCAGGTGCCCTATTCTTTTAAGAGACTTGAAGGCTAAAATTGTTGACCATTTTCCTAGACAAAGGTTCTCCAGGCTTAAGCTTTGAGGTATTGAATTGGGACTTTCTCTGCAATTTTGGGTCCAGGCTGCTGCCTGTGGGCAGCAGAACTGAGCAGAGGAAGACTGCCCTCCTCCATTCCTTCAAATCAGTAAGAACTGCAAGACCTGTGATTACTCCCCAGGTCTCAATGCATTCTTCAGCCATGGCTTGAGATGAAACAGATGCAAGAATGGGAAGCAGAGCCAATTTCCTGCCATTCACAGGAAGGAAATCTTTTAGCATGGGATCTGTGGGGTCTTTGGTATACTCTGGATTCAAACCCTGTTCTGTACTGACAGTACAGCTGAGCATGACGTGGGGATCACTGGCAGCCCCAGTGCCTGACACAGCTCCAGTGTCAGAGGAGGGAAAGGGAGGAGTTGTAAAGGGCAGAGAGAGCAGCTGGAACTGCTAGGGACCAAAGACAATAAAATGGATGAGGAAGTTGTGAGTGAGGAACAGGGACTGATACTTGACCTTGTCAGGTTGAAAATTGAACAGAGCAGGGAAGGTTGGACCTGGGGTGAATACAAGGAGTTAAGTCCTAGTAGAAAGGAGACCATAGAAACTGGACAGTTCATCACTTCACAGATTTTAAATCTTAAAAGATCATTAACTGATACAGTTAGATCTTAACATTAAATGGACAATCAGGGAATGATTCAGTCAAGGAAGACTGGAGAAGGTATCAGAGCAGAAAGCTGGTTGACACTACTTCCATCTCCAGTGTCTGGGAAGTAAGGTCAATAGACTGAGAGTGGAGAGGGGGCTGGGAATGGTTGTGTAAGGAGAAGAAGCTTCAGAAAAGGGGAGGATGGAAGAACAGAAGGAAGGTGATTGTTAGGGTGGAGGGAACAAGGCAGAGGATATTGTGTTTGGAGTGACCAGAGCAGATAACACAAGGCTTTGCAGGGTCTGGAGCATGTTGCTGAGTGCAGCTGTTCCCCCACACCTTTCCCTGCCTGGAGATGCCTGCAGGAACTATCAGAGGATGGCTGTAGGTCCTTGCCTGTGCACAGGCAGAGGAGGAAACCCTTCTGCTGCTGTCAGTTCCTGTGCCCACCTGGTGTGCTGGTGCCAAAGCACTCAGTCTTCCTGGTGATCAGGGGGGCTTCTATAGATACTGAGTGAGAGATTCCTTCCCCCTGAGATTTCTTTGTAAAGCTCTGTAGAAAACACATTTAGACTGTGGAAATGCAGGCCCCCAAGAGTTAAGGAAAACCACATTTTAGGTGTACTCTTCCATACTTGTTAAAACAGCATTCCTGTTCTGCAGCCAGGAGAAGCAAGGACATTCTCAAGGAAGTCAAATGTTGAGTGGAAGGGCTGGCTTTTAGCCCTGCCTAATCCCCACAGTTCTTCTCTGATGCTAATCAAGTCACTAAACCAACCAGGCTTGTCATTATGCTTGAATTTATATGGGTTTAATGCACAGAAATGCTTAACCTTCCCAGATGCAATTGAAGCCTCTGGGTGCTAAGCTTTGAGCGAAAACTGAAATACAACATGAAATACTCTGCAATATCAATTTCTACAGAGAGACTCATCTAAAAGAAGTGTATAAATTCTTAGCTCAATGCCTCTGTGCAATAGAAAAATTCAAATAATCTCATGCATATTTTGTGCAAATATAGGGATTGGTTTTTCCTGCAGTTAGATGATGTGGTGATAAACCCTACAGAATTTCACTTTCAGTGTAGTTTGACTGATTTGAAGTAATGGGAGATAGAGATATATGGAGAAATGAAGGTATTAAAAAAAATAAAAAAAGGATTGATTAGTTATTCTTTGCCCTGGGTGGTTCAGGGCTCAAGTAGGAAAAAGAGCATGCAATTAAAACTTGATCAGCATCCAGTCATGAAAAAGAGTTAAGCTTGCACTGTAAACCTCAATTATAACACTTCTTAGTTTCTTACCTTACAAACTCAGAAACATTTTCAGGTGTTCTTAGTTTGTGTTGATTACAGTATGTGCAACACTTTGTGTAGCTTGTGGAATTTGCCACATCTGGTCTGCCATTGTTGGGTTTTTCTTCTGGAAAATAGAAGTTCTTTTAAAAAAATCTGTTATGTTGCTTCCTTAGTTTCTCTCTACCCTTCCTTAGATGGAAAAACAGACCATGCTTAGCTTAATTCAGCATGGCCCCTAAATTCCAGGGCACATATCTGAACATCAGATAAAAGAACAGTAACTTGGCACTTTTCCACTGTATGTTGAAAAAAAGCCCAAAACAAAATGCTGAAAGCTTAAGCATTTGCAAACCTTTCTGTTCAGCTTTGAAATGAGATTTCCACTTATTTGGTCTGAAGACAGGAATATAAAGCAGTTTAAGTCCCTGAAACAATAGTTAACCATGTGGTTTCCATAAAACACAATGGGAAATGTGAATTTCAGATGCTATATTAGGAGGAGTAGCATTCTTCCCCTGATCAGGATCTGCTAGACCAGGCTGCTCAGAGCTCCATCCAACCTGGCCCTGAGCACTGCCACGGCTGGGGCATCATCTGGAGTAGGTAAGAATGATTTGCAAAAATTTAAACTGTTACAGGATGAGTTTCAGGCTACAGCATTGCAAAAGTGTTTTAGACTTCAGCAAGAATGTTCCTCATGCCTTTGCAGAAAAACAGCTGCTTCAGACTTTTTAAGTTTGACCTGACCCAACATTATCTCTCTCATGGGAAGCCCCTCAGACAGTGGCACTTTGCATAAGCACAAAAGTTTATTTGCAAACACCTCTTTTCAGGAGTGCAGGCTTAATTTAAGGACCACAAAGATGAAAATGAAGCACGATTTTTAAAATTTTAACATTTCATTATACGCAAAGGAGACACTTGGATGCAGAGCAATAGGTACATAACACCATAAATAAAATTTCCACATATTTTTTGCCACAAGTCACAAGCATGAGTTGAGGTTAGATCCTCTTGTTGGATTTTAGAGAAAGGCTGGAGAGTGTTTTGGTAACTGATGAAATCTCTTAAGGAAACGAGAATTTGGTATCTGTAATAAAATCTCTCATTTCGCAGCTTCCGTCCAGGGGATCAGGAAGGAATATCCCATATCTTTAGAACATCTTGTATGTTTGGTTTCCTCCATTACAGATTTTTTTCAACTTCTCCAGCTCTGCCAAATGCAGGAATTTGGAAGTGGAGCCCGGTGTCTGTGGGAGCTGCAGACATCAACTGCAGAGCCCTGCCTGGATGTTTTCCCCATGTCCTGCAGCACACAGGGGAACCAGAGAGCTGCTGGTGCAGCCAGACTTGTTGTGGCTTTCCCGTGGCTGTTCCATGACACAGCTGCCCATTTGGCAGCTTGACCAGCACACAAATTTTAACAGGTTGTGAACTAAACCCAGGGGCAATAGGCTTGCTCTATCATGACAATGCTTTCTAGATTTTTATTTTCTAATGTATAGCTTTATAAATATTAGATTACTGAATGCTTTCTTTCCCAAGCTCCCTACAGATGCTTTTATTTTCTTTATTTTTTGTTGCTAACTGAGACTGTCTTGTAAACATATGAAACTGCTCTAATTATGGAATTCATTCCAATTTAATGTCTGGTTTATCATGGACCTATTTATGGATAGGCCAAAAGCTGTTCTGGCAAATTAGCAGGAAATGGGAAAAAGAAATATCAGTATGAGCTTCATAACTGTTGGCACTAACTGTGCCTTACTTATGCTCTACTTTAATGATGTTGTTTTATTTTTCTCAGCAAAAAAGCTGGTATAAGAGGCTTCTAAATTCGTAGAACTATTAAGTTCATGATGAAAATAACATTAAGCTAATGTTCCCTGCTTATTTCAGCAATAGAGTATCGGTGTTATTGCATCATTAAAATGTTTTACTAAGTTTATCAAAGAAATAATGGTGACAAAACATCTTAAGGGCCTGTGGAATCTTCTTTGCCATCTTATAAAAAACCCAAATTACAGCATCATCCCAGCCTGGAAAGCCCACAGCTCCCTTCTACATTGTAGATGTATTTTAAAGCAGTAATTCAAGCTACCTGTGTCTTTTAAATAATGGGTGAATTAGTATTATACAAGGTTTGGAAAAACTGATTTTTCTTCCATGAGACATTTAGAATGCAGTTCTTATCTCTCATTTACTACTGGGTTGGGTAAAAGCAATTAAGAATGGCAAACCTATCAGGGGCTAGATAATTTAACATTGTCTTGCCAGCTGTGGCCAGAACTTGGTCACACACTTTCTGTTGGCTCCCATCAAGATGAAAAATCTTATCCATTTTCCGTTGCATTAATATTAATGTTCACTCTTGTTTAGAAGTGGCTGTGTTTTGCTGAATTTTCTGTTGTACCCACAATGCAGACTAATTGTGCTCAGCTGCACTCTCCCTGGTCGCTGCCAGCCTGCATGCAGGGGTTTGCATTTCATGCAGAGCAGAGAGCAGAGATGTGGGGGGCCCTGTGCCGTGCTGCCAGGCTGCAGTCCTGGCAGGAACCCAGATCTGGAACCTGCAGAGCTCTCCCAGGATCTGCCCTCTGGATAAGGCCTGCATGGACATTCCGAACAGATCTGAAAGTGAAAAAAAGAAAAAAATAAAAAATCACTAGCTCAAGACTTGAAACTTCAAAGTAGTAAATAAATAAATTGAGCAGTCTTCAAAGCACACGTGGTTAGCTCTCTGCTTGAAGTACTTTGCCCTGTAGATTCAGGGGTGGGCAACAGCCTTTATGCAGTATTTAAATGGCTTCCTTTGCTTTTCAAGTGGAAGCTGGCTGCAATGTACAATGTCTTTAGGGAAGGAAGAGTCATTCCCTGATGGCTGGCCAAGAAAAAGTGAAGACAGCAGCTGCAGAGGCAGCTGGAGTTACCACCCTCACAGATGGAGTGAAAGTGCTGGGCTGTAGCTGAAACAGAAGGGAATGAATGAAGCCAGAAGGAAGGTAAAAATAGGGAAATAGCAAACCAGATAATGTGTCTTAATAAGATCTGAAAGTTTTCTGCATATTCCTGTGTAACACAGCCTGGAAGAACTCTAGGCTCTTAAAAAAGGCTGTATGCACCACTGTTGGATAATACTCTTTTCCTGGACCAGAGATGGGGGAATTGAGAGATGTTTTAAAAACTTTTATTCCATTTTCAGTCTCATGAGAAGGGTGAGACAATACAGATGTTATAATTTATGCCATCACAATCAGAAGCCAACTATTTCCTAATTATAATACTCAATAAGCATTTCTTATCCTATCAGCTTTTTGCCACGCTATGTTGTAAATGCCTTAAAGCCAATCATCTAAAACTACCCCTCATGGGTCCTACTACAATGTAACTTTCATAGTTTTATTTCTCTAAAGTATCTAGTCTTATTTGCAAGGCCATCATGTGAAACTTTTTTCTAGCTCCATTTCTCTCACAACAATGTCTGTCCTATTCCATGGCACTTCAAAGTCAGCATTTCTTATCTCAAAGCTTGCATACAGATATGGGCCTTTTGTCAGGCCCTGAGAACTCTCTACAAATCCATTTCCTGCACACCACACACCCTGTAGAAAGTGCATTTCCTCTGGACAGGACTGTAACAAAGACAGAAACCTCCTCCAGAATGGAAGAGGTTGTGAATGCCTTATCCTGGGAAGTGGTAAGCCTTTGCTAGGCACTAGGCTGAGTTCTAACAGCACAAACTCTGGGTTGGACTAGTTTAGAGAGAGATCAGTGGATGTTCTCAGCAAAACAGGAAAATATAAAATTATCTGGTCCCCAGCACATTCTTCTAGCATTCAGTAACTTAAGGCCCACTGGTCTTATATAACTTGTTCATTTTCCTTGATATCCAAGATCTGACAAGATCCAAGCACTATAACAGAGTGGAAATTGGAACCTCTTAACTTTTCTTAATTTTGTTCTAGTGAAAACTGAAACAGAATGTAATTTAAGAAATTGGTTTTAAGCAGAAATTTGAACTAATAATTTAGGGTAGCTCATTAAGTAGAAATGGCTATTTGTATGAACTCTGATCTTTTCAACAGAAGGAAATAACTCATTGAATAAACATCAAAATAAGGATAGTCTTTTCCATTTTAAACTTTCTTCACAGCATACTTTCTTAAGAATGCTTTGAGAAAGCAAATTTCATGCCAAAGAATTTAGGCCTAGCTATAGTAGGCACACATGCTTATGTGCTTATAAGAAAGCTGCTGAGGGAAAAGGAAGAAAGAGAAATATTAATATGCAAGCACACACCAAGAGAATGTGTTTTTTGGGGGGACAGAAAACATTACAGACAATATCAGAAATACAATTTCTGCAACTGGGCATAGCTGGGGTTTAAACATTTAGTCAAGGTTTGAATACAGTTATTTTCTTTCTTAATTAACTTAGTTCTCCTCAAAAAAAGTTTCAAACCAAAATCTACACATGGATCCACAGAATGAAATGCATATTGAAGTAAGCAATGAAAGTTATATCCTCTTTGTATAAGTGACAGATATGAAAAATTGTGTTTGATAATAAATATAATGTTTTAAAATAGAAAAATATTCCATATTTTAAAATTAAAAGTTCTAAGCGTTTTTTTTCTCTCAAAGGAATCTAAAAATTATTTTAAAATGGTCATTTTGGTGAACAAGTATACATGGAGTCAAGTTGTCTGCCAAATGCTTGTGAATGAATTTCACTGACGGTGAAAATGCATTTCAGAGATCCAGAATCTCACAACTGAGAGTGTTTCCTCTCTATATAAGACAGGAGATAATCTGCATCTTCCAAATACCATCTGCAACAAAACTGATACCAGATGCCAAGCGCTAAATCTTTACAAGCTGGGTGACCCTTGTTAGGAAAAATGTTACACAGACCTGGACCTGTGAAAAATACCCACTGTGAAGGGACACTGTCTTACCTTGAAGGATTGATTAGCCACCAGCTGATCCTTCCTAACTGCTCTCATCAATATCCAGCTTAATTTATTCCTAGAACTCCTGTTTTTCTGTAGGGTTGATAATGGATATGAGCATTCGAAGTTCCCACAAGAGACCATTTGTCTTATGGGTTTAGTTCAGTTAGACTCAAATAGTTACACTTAGACTGTACAATCCTCAGGCTTATAAGAAGTCCTAGCTTTAGGCCATAGCTCTGCATAAAGTGGATTTTGGATGAATGTCAGAGCTTGCAAGAATATCCTCTTCCTATTGAGTGAAGCAGCAGGTTGACAGATATGTTTGAGCCCTTGGTCCCATATGAAAAATCACATGTTCCAGTGCTTCACTATGTGGGAGCTCATTCTCAGATCAGGTCTCCCAGATAGGCAACCTGTCAGGTTTACAGCTTGAGACAGGTAGAAAAGTCTGGCAGCCTGAAGTGAGGCAGCCAAAACCTCCCTTACATCCCCAGAGGTACAAATAGGCTTCAAAATCAGTCTTGAAGAAATAGGTGAACAGGAATTCCAGAGTGTTCCATGTGTTTGAAGGAGAAGCAAAAGCTTGTATGGTTGTCTTTTCCAGACTTGCTCTAATACTAGATTAGGAGCTAATTGTAGACTGTATTTACTTTAAGTAAAAAACAGTCCCTGGTAAATGAGAAAACAGGGATTTCATTCCCCTGGAATACTAAACCACCAACCATGACAAAATGCAGTTACAGAGTGACAGTTAGACAGACAGCAGAATCCATGGTATTTACAATTTTGTCAAATGAGTCCCCTTCTGCAAATGTTTTGGCCTTTGCATATTTACATTCCTTGTGCCTGGTGCATTGATATGCCTCATGGAGCACAGCTTCTGCCCCCCGTTACTGCTGCTCTTCCTGCTTTCCAGTCTGCAGGTTTCCATCGCTCCTTTGTTTCCTTTTTGAATGCAATACATACTCATTTTACAGTAAATGCCAGTTTACATTAGCTCAGCTGTCCTCATGACATAATTTGAGTTGAAGTTATGCAAATTACTTCTTTCCAGATACCTCTGATTAGCTGTAAAAAACACTCCCTAATTAGTCCAGAGATAATCAGGGAGAAATCACAGTTGATTACATATATTGAATTTGCTTCTCCAGTCTGAACTGCCTTATTTCCTGCCACAGGACCTGTGAGAATTCTATACAGTTTGCACCTTTCCTTCCCTTGAAAAACACTTCAACTACTCCCTCACAGTTCCATCAAATCAAACATTTCTTTTCACAGTGACTCTAACCAGACAGGGAGAGATCCCTGCTGACAGCCAAAGAGCAATTGGCCAGCCAGGTGCAGTGCAAATTCTGCCCATTGCTGGAGACACAGGCTGGTAAATCTTACTGGAAATACACAGGTGTCAGAAAGTTTTACAACTGCCAGCCAAGAGAGGGCAAAAAAGCAGATCTTCTGATAAAAATGACATTGTCAGCTGATATTAAAGTGGCAATTTTAGAGGTCAGTAATTTATACTGAATTTCCAGTGGAGATTTGCTGGCTTGCCTCACGCTGAACTCTTGTCCCTTCGTGATGACTCAGTAATTTATCCTGATCCATTTTTCAAATAAACAGGGACAAGTGAACTTCAGAAGGCTCAACATTCAGATTCAATTTGAGTAAACAGATAAACGTTCAAGGTTTATTCAGTTTGTTTTCAATTACCCAATACATCTCAAGTCTTTGAGTTAGGAGAGCTGGTAACCTTTTCTGCATGATCCCTAAACTCTTCCCCATATAAAGTGCCTGGATAAGGTGAAGAGTAGGTCATGTGCCTCTTAACAAAACGTCTCTTTTGCAGAAACAAGACCACAGGCTGATATTCTCTGTAAGGAAAGGAGGAGCAATCGTTGAGCTTCAGGGCTTTTATCGAGTAACAACTCCAGACACAAACGCGGATGAAAAAGACGCCAGATTTTGGGTTTAACTTGTGGAAGTTCTTGATAATGCTAGGAATTCAGGCTTGAATCTGAAGTTTCTAAAGCATATCCGTCCACAAGGGATGTGATTTGAACTTTGGATTTGTATCTCTTTCAGATGGAGCCTAAAACTTCCCCTAAAGTGAAGTACTTTTTCAAAATTCAAGAAAATTGTAACAGCACAAGGGTGAAAATGGAGATGTTTCAACATAAAGTTGAAATGAACTGCAGATTTGATGAGCTAGAGAGATCAAAAAAGGAATTTTTGGCATGTAGCATGAACAAGGAGAGGAGGATTTTGCCCCTTAATGAACCTTGCAATGCATGAAACGAGATCTCTGCAAGACAAAAAAAAAAGAAACCCAGAACTTTCAGTTAGCTCATACTCTCTGAGATCTATGGAATAAACATATAGGACTAAGTTCTTCCCTGATTTATGACAATGTAAGTCAGAAGCAGTGATTCAAGACTGAATCTTACATAAACCTGATACCAAGATGTTATAATGCTACCAAAAAGAGTTGTGATACATTTTTCTTTTTGAGAGAAAAAAAAGGTGAAGTTTCTTTGGGCTGCTAGTAGGAATTCTGTTCTTCCAATGAGGAATTCCTTTGTCTCCTTGTTGCTGGATGATGTTCTGGAGAAACTAAGGCCTACCCTGAAAATTTCTGTGTCATAAAAGGCAATACAAAATGTTTAGAATGGCACTATACCCTTCCACACACTGCCTCTAGGTTCTTAGGGTCACTGCTCTCCAGAGAAAAGCAATGGCAAGGACAGAATGTGACCATGAAATGGAGTCCATACCAGTATGGAACATAATATTTCTGGGATTCCTTTGTACACTTTTTATTACAACCATGAAACCATGGTAGCATAAATTGAGGTATTCTGTAGATGTAATAATTTCACATGGAAATAAAGAAAAATCTGAACAGGAAGAGGAGTTATCCAAGCAGGTATTTTGTTAATATTTGAGTTAGAATTTAAAGACATATATTAACATTTCAAAATTATTCACATTTTTTACGCTTTTTTTTTCATCTAACCTTTTGTCAACAGCCTTTTTGCAGTTTTTAAGACAAAACCATCCCATCAGAACAATCACCAAAGCCACACTTTTACCTCTGTTGATTTTCTCAGAGGCAGCTGGGACATAGTCACAGAAGGAGGTGCAGGTCACAAATCATTCTAGACCTGCAGATGCCCTTCTTCTCCATGGCTACATTTCCTGTCAGAACCAGAAGTAATCTTTTATGGTAAATTTTCTCACCTGGCAGGGCACGTGGAGTCATTGACAGTGATGATAAGTGACAGACAGTTTCTGTGTCTTTATTACAATCTAAATGTATGTAATACCAAAAAACACCAAAATTATTACATGCTCACACTGTGATGTAGCCAACACTGTAGCAACACTTGCTTTGTGTCCTTTCCTGTCAGAGCCTGCACAATTATTTCTGGTCCATTTCTCTGCTGTACAGCTCTCCTGTGCTTCTGCCAGAGCTGCTCTTTCTCATCTGCAGAGTCAAGGCTGAGCTCCCAGCCCCTTCTCACCACTCTGCTCTTCCTCCCTCTTCTCCCAGGGATGCTACAGCACATGCATGATTAGTGGAGAGGCTGTTCCAAGGGAAGGAGAAAGGACAGGGGACTTACCCCATACCCATGGGATTAAAGGAGGAAAATGTTTCCAAAGCCCTTTGGTGTTTCAGAATCTATCACAAGTTGAAGCCTTTCAGGGACACAGCCCAGTCACACAAGGGAGATAATTGTGAAAGAAAGGTTAGGTGGGTACAACA
This sequence comes from Agelaius phoeniceus, assembly GCF_051311805.1. NCBI lineage: Eukaryota > Metazoa > Chordata > Aves > Passeriformes > Icteridae > Agelaius > Agelaius phoeniceus. Next base: position 9,845,042 of record NC_135266.1, on the reverse strand, counting down.
ACAACAACAACAACAACAACAGCAACAACAAAACATCTTATTTCCACAACCCACTGACTCTTTTCTAAAGTGTCCACACGTGGAGGGGCAATGCAGATTTGGGTTTGGTATTAGAAATTATTCAAACAGAGCTGTCTCTCAGTGTGAGGTGGAACATTGTGGAGGATCTATGAAGTTGTCTCATGTCAGTCCCAGTCACTTGCAGGTACAATATGCACAGTCATCCTCCATGGCAATGCTCACCTTTGACAGTGAGAATCTGTATTTTCTCTATAAAGTCCTAGTGATGCTTATACATCTATACCCTGGTAACTAAACAACCTCTACAAGGGATTTTTTACTGTTTTGTTTGCTTGATATGAAAGAGTGGAGGGAAGTTTGCTTTTGAATGAATTCATCTCCACGATGCATTTATTGTTGATACAGGATTTCACAAAGGACCCATTTGCAGGCAGATCAAATATACAAGTTCTATGGCCTCAGATTTGAACTACACAAAGGAAATCCCACTCTGCCTTTTAAAAGCCACATTTGACCCTATCACAAAGTAATTAATTCTAATGACATGAACATTTTCACAGCATAACAATCTGCTTTTTCAAAACATCCAAGACCAAAACATTCTCACCTTATAGAAAAAATGGTGAAGTAAAGCCAAAACACTTGATGTCAAGGCAAGAAATAGCAATCTATGGCAATGTTTTGCAATGTGATGGCTTTAATGCCAGTTTACTAAATGCTTGTGATGTAGTCATTATTTATGACAGATTTTTAGGGGAAAGAGAAGAATTTGATCATTGAATTCTTGATTATATGGAAACTGAACTACTGCTGAAATATAAAACTGCATGTTAATGCTCACTGAGGTCAACAGGAAAACTCAAATAGATTTTGGTAATGCAGAATCAGGATTTCAGTGTTGAAGTGTTCATTTTTTTTCTCCTGATGAATTGTTAAAGGTACTGCTTTGCATAATATTTGACTGGTTATTGAGTTACCAGGATAGAGATAGGTGCATAAACAATGAGAAAATTCTCACAAGCAAAAGTAGCCACCTTCCTCAGCTTGATCCTGCAACACCCATCCATGCAAATGCAAATATTTTCATTTCTTCTTTTGTAATTTATGCTTTTAGTCTATTTCAGTGGTAATATAAACACTATTAAATGATAGCAGCATTACTGGGACCACTTACACTAATAGTCTTGTCATTGGCACACTACACCCTTAAATAAAAGGAATTGACCTGACTGGCTTTTTATTACAAAGTGTGCATATTTTAATTATATTTTTAATCCTAATTATTTTCTCTTTAGGTCAGAATTGTTCCTGTTGTGTTATCAGCAATATTCATATCCACCAGCTAGTTTTGTTTTAAGTGAGTTCCTAAATAGAATTACACCAGTATTTAAATGATTTCATATCATGAGAATAGTCATATAAAATCCAAACTGCTTCCTCTTAAATAAAGCTTATAACTATGTAAAGTGTGAATTGGAGATATTAATAATCTGCATTTTTTGTTTATTCTTGACTGAGTAGGTTGGTTGCAATAAAATGCAGTTAAATCTTTACATGAGACAATGCAGGATTTGATCAAAAGAAAGAGTAGAGAAAACACTGCTGTCACAAATACTTTGCATGATTTCACTGGAAGAAAAGACAAAGTTGGTTTCTTAATTGTGAATTCATCTTCATATAAACATTATTTGACTGGAGTTTTCCTCAGTAATTTCAGTACAGAAACAAGCAAGGGACAGGCCTGGTTGCTATTGGACTTTGATGATGCCTTCTGATGGCCACAAAAATTAGGGTTTTTTCTTCTGTACCTCACAGTATCTGATTAAAATGTTGGATTTGTTTTGAGCAGCTGACAGAAGTTCAGCTTAACCTTATACTCAGATGGAAGGACTGACTTGCCCATGAGACTGAGTTAAATCCATGAGAAACACTGAAATAAAGCATGTTCTGTAGTGGCCAACAGGCCTGGTCCATCAAGGCAGGTCAGCTCAAAGTCACTGGACTCATCAGGTACCTGACTTCATCAAATGCTGAAAGAATATTGAGTTATGTGATCTCCTAAGCTATTAGCTAAGCTGCTGAAGGACTAGGAACTCTGAAATTAGAGGTGTAAGTTCAAGAAGGAGGAAAGAAAATTCCTCTGCTTGTCTGTAGGAAGAGGAATAGTTTCAGATTGGTGAAAGAGATGAGATGAAAGACATTTAAACAAGACTTTTTCTCTCCAGCATGTCAAAATACACATTAGGGAGCTGCAAAACCAGAGCAATTTCTTTAACAAGATTCATTTTTGAATGACTTCTATCAGGGAAATTAAAATAACCTGTGCAGAAATCACAAATTGCTTGAGATTTGGAAAAAAGATTATCTGCTCTCAATCTTTATTTTCTACTTGATGAAATAAGAAACAAATCATTTGAGAGGCATTGAAATATTTAATAACAGTAAGATGTTATTAAATATAATTCTGAAGAAATCCTTAAAGAATTCTGGATAAAGCTTGCAGTTGACAAAGCTGATGCAAAGATGTCTATTTAGATCATTTGGTAAATTGACTCCAAATATACAAGCATTTGATACAGCTAAAAGTAGTAATGTTATTGCAGCTGTTGTGGCTTTGTTGTATAAAATGGAGGCAAGGTTTGTAAGAAGAGGCACTGTTTTTATATTGGATCAATGGATTTAACTGGAAAAGCACTCCAACCACAAATATCATGCACAAAGCCTTCTTTAGCTGAAGGACAGCTCTTAGTAAGAGAATGTAAAAAAAGAGCAAACTGGAAATGAGAGAGAAAAGCTGCCACAGAACAGACAATATCCCCCAATAATTAGATATGTCACCAGGGACATGAGAGATGCATCCCTTCCTGGTTTGAAATATATTGAGTGCCTTAGTGTCTGGGCTTTTCAATATTCAGGCTCATATCTGTCTGATTTTGATCAGTTTCCACACAGAAATGAAGAGAGCTCATGTGCCCAAGGCTTCTCTTTCTTTTTTTTCCTTTTTCTGAGTATATATGCTGATCTCAAAAGAGATATTTCTCCTTACAAAACTTGCCTGAAGTTAAGCTAAGTGCATTATTGACACAGAACGGAGCTGAAGGACTTTATCCTGAAAAGCAGCAATTCTGGAAAGGTGCAGGGAGCTGAGGGTTTTTTGCAGTTCAAAGCTGTGACAAGCAGGACTCTGGCACTCCTTGCATGTGAAACAGGAATGTTATCAGGAAGGAGGGAATGGGCACAGTCTCCACACACAGGGCTGAGGAGGCACCACTGGTGAGCTGTGTGTAGTTCTGACGTGCTTCAAAGAGAACACTGCAAATTTAGCAGCCTCAGAAATGACTCAAAAAGATGATTGCAGAAATATATCTTGGAATGAAACTGTTTCCTATGGAGAAGGAGGATATGTGATTTTGAAACAATCTGTATGTAGGCTTGACAAAAGAAAACCAGCATTTACTTTAAAAAAATAAACCAAACACAGTGAGAGTCACTGACTGGCAGTTAAGGCTGGAGAAATTCAGGCTGAAATGAAGGTATAACCTTTAATAGAAGAGCATTAACCATTGGAATCACTGACAAAGACCAAAGAAAAAATATTCTGTTGTTATTATTAAATGTGTGTTTTTAAAAAGATATCCTCTACTTCAGTTCTGAGGTATTGGGCTTGACAAAAGAGCTTTTAGACAAAATTACTTGGACTGCTTTGTGCAGAGATTCTTCAGGCTTCAGAAACTGTTAATCCTGGAACCCTGCAACCACATGCACACAGAAAATAGCATCTCCTAATAACATTCCTTTTGCAGGTTTTCACTCTGAAAGGCACTCAGCAATGGGCAGGGAAAAAAACAAACCAAAACAAAAAAGGCTCAACAGAAACAAACAAACAAAAGAGGAAAGTTCACAGAGTGATGAGTCAGGGAACTGATGAAGGAGGAAGTGGCCCCAGCAATCCCTGGCCTCAGGGATGGTGGGCACAGCAGCAGGAGTGAGCTCAGCTCACTGAGCTGATCATTAGCAGTGGTCAGGAGCTGGGGTCACTCACAGCATTCTGCAGGCTCTGACTGCAGGGTGGCTCTTCCACAGCCATGCTCCAAATGGGTATTACAGAGTCATGAAATGTGTGATCTGTCAGACACTGCTGCATCCACCCTTATCAGGAAGGATTAGCAAGGATTGATACAGGGGATGGGACTGAGCTATGCAGCCATATGCTTTTCTGCTCCTCATTACAGCTGTGCAGTCCCATTAGCCCTGAACTAACTCAATTAGTTTTGCTGTGAGTATAACAATTGGCATTACCCATGATTCAAGGGAATGAATAATCTAAATTATATGTTTGAACCTGAGCACCTGTTGACACCCTTTGCTGAATGGGTGTCATACAAATGAAGTTAGGCAGGAAGCAGCCCTGATCAAGAGGAAAGATAGAATAACAGCCAAAAGTCCCTTTCAGATTTTCTCTTTTTTATATAATTTTAGATAAATTTTAGGAATTGCTGGAGACCTGAGATTTCATTTTTTAGGAGATTTGGCTTAAATGTCCTTGCAGTTTACATGCCAAACTCTCCCTCCCCCTCAATGTTGCAATAAGAGCTGATGCTGTACAGTCTTTCCTATCCTAAGCCATGCTTAGCACATGGAATTTCCGCCTCCTCCTCTGCTTGAAATCCAAGAATTTATACTAGAAAAGAAAATCCCAACCCCATCCTACAACCCTTCTTTGTTATTTAATCTCAACAGAGCTATTTGCCAAGAACCCTTTTTTCCTTTTCTAGTGTCTCCAGGCCAACCTTGGTCTTCAGCTTGCAGAGCCTGCTTTGATTTTATGACCAGGAGGTGCTCCAAAGGCATCATTCATTCCAGGGCCTGTTGCCCCTCTTAGCCTCAGGAACTTCTTTCCAGGTTCTTTCCTTTGCAGTCTTCTGATGGTGCCTTATTCAGTTGAAGACAGTTTCTCACAAAATTCATAAAGATCTTAGAACTCCTGCACTGAAAACATTATTGCTTTTGTTCCTTGCACGGTGACATCTGTCTTTCACATGTTACCTGATATTATGTTTGATTGCAAAATCCTTTTATATTTAGAAGTAAACTGTCCTTGGTGAACACTGAAAGCAATACACTGTGATAAAACATTTTAAAAAACCCACACCTCACTGAGGGTTATTTTAGCAATAAAATCCCCCACAATTAAGTACAAGGCCTCATATTTGTTCCCAATTTCAATGACTCTTGAGTAAGCCTAAAGGCACAATTGAAAGATTTTAGGTATTGGGCTGCCCAAAAATTAAGGGTCTGGCCCCAGCAAGTTCATTCAAAGAGTGAGTCAGGTGTCTTTGCTCTAAGCACTACTAATGGCTCTGAGCTCTAAAGGCTTCCCAAGGATAATGCAAAGGGACTGCTGAGAGCTTTATGCCTCAAAAGGATAACAGAGTAATAATACACTGAGCAAGTTACTGAAAAACTATAGAAGCAGCAAGAGAGGGTGCTCAGCTCTGCCCTTTTGCTGAAGCTCTGAATCCAAGGTTTCTCTCTTCATGGATTCATACACCCACCAGGATTTTGAAGGGGATTCATCAGGGAGAAGGGTAAGCTACCTAGATGAATCTGTGACCTGATTCTTTATCTGCCATCAGCAGATCTTCATCTCCCCTGCTTCCTGTCTAAGTTTCTTTTACAGCAAAGAGGAGTGGATTATGACTGGGCACTAATGCAGCCTTTGCAGTCAGCTCCCTCTTCTCACATTCTCAGCCTTCTTTTACAGGCTGTAGGTAGACTCCTAAATCCTCTACAATTTCAGAAATGCCTGGTTCTTACCATTGCTGTGAAGTAATCTTTGGAAACTTTTAAGATATCCTATTATCTTAGAGGAAGCCAGCTTGCTTCATTACAGATTTTTGCATCACCCCAGTTGAGGCAAATACGTTTTTAAGCACTGAGATGGTACAGCTAGGAAAGCCAAATTGATGTCTCTGAATTTTCTATCCTTTGATTATATGAGGAATTGTGATTTTGTTCTTCAGCTGCTGTTGTGATAATCATGTCAATAATTCTGGTTAGATGGTTCCTTTTCAAATAAGACTGTGGAAAAATGTATCATTGAACTGAATTGTAAACTATATTTATATTAACATTATGGTAATATAAAATATAAATAGTCCAAAAACTAAGACAACAGAAAATTCACTTCTTCCACTGGTTTTAAACCAGAAGGAACGATCAAACAGAGCATTCATAATTCCTTCCACAGTAATAATAAATAATGTATCTTCTTCACACCCAAAGTCCATTTTGATACATCTTCCCCATGAAAACAATGCAAGAATAAAAGTCCCACTGGATTCAGCAGCTCTCTTGTCTGCCTTCTCTAAAGCAAGAAAACTCCTTGTAGAGAAGGCTGAGAGAAAGACAGGAAAAAAGTGGATAAAAACAACAATGAAGCCACCCAATGTCAAGGTGGCTCATTTGTAATTTTAGAATGAAGACAGATGTATAGCCCTTTGGATAATTTACACAATTTGGGAGACATTGCAAAATTTTATTTTTCTTTTTGTGCCTAGCAGTACATAAATACTAAGCCTTAAAGGCCACCTCTTTGAGTGCTGACAGTTATACAAGTAGATTTTCTTAACATGAAATAGACCTCACTTTAGAGACCTTGTATGGAGTTATACTTTGGAATTATAATCTTCATATTAATTGATCTGTCAGTACAACAGGGAACATGACTCATACTCATTTATTCTTTATACTGACGTTAACAGCTGAGAAAAAGTCCATTCATGGCCCATTTGCATAACTCTGATTTTGGATAATAACATTATAAACTGTGATCTACAAAAGTAAATTATTTAATATTTGTACTATAACAACAACAGCTGAAGAATTTAGACCCAATCCCTGTTTGAAAGATAAAGAGGGCAAAACCCTTCTTAATAATGCTTTTCTTCAGCTTCAGTTTTCCATATTTCCAATTGTATTCTTTCTTCCTAAGGACTTCCTTTTTTTTCTATTATATTCATGTGTTCACAGAGCTGATATCTTATTGTCATATTGTATTATGGTATCTGAATTGAAGTTATGAAGTTTTCTATTTATACACAATATTTATACACATTGCTAATTGCTTCCTTCACATTTTAAAGCATCTCAAAAGAGTAATGATTTCCTAAACTGCAGAAGGCACTGACACTGAAATTCAGTGGATATGTATCTCCACAAAATATGTGTCTTAAAATTTTTCTTTGCTATCAACAACAAGGTTGCCATTAATTTTTGCTCTGAATAATCCACAGAAAATCAAAGTGCCCAGATTCCCCTTATCTTTTCAGTGAGGTGTGAGGTGTGTACATTGCAGTGATCCTCGGTGCGTGCTCCTTCTCAAAAGCCACACAGTGCAAAGTTCATCAGATCCATCACAGAAGTCCTGCACAGCCCAAAACAGAGGAGCACTGGAGGAGCTCAGGGACCCTGCAGGGAGAATTAAGATGTTTCATCCTTTCCTTTCAGCTTCCTCAGCAAGACCTGCTCTAGCAGCCTTGAGATTCTGCTCATTCCGCTTTGCAAACCGACGACCTTTAAATCTTTTTCATGCTGACAGACATTCTTAATGAAAGAGGCAAGTTTTGTTCCAGAGACCTTATGCAGAGCCTCACAAAGGAATTGTGGCACTTCAATTTCATTTTAGGCTTCATTCATGTACTTAAATCTGAGGGGATTTAAAAAAAAAAAAAAAGCTGCTTTTCTGTTAGAGTTCTGAGCATGCACAGGCACCAAAATTTTCAACACAAACTTAAGTAGGTACTTTAAGTTTTGCTACTGTGCATGCTGAGATAGGCCACCAAGTTGGCTGAGCTGCATGATTCAGTGCCTAAGGCTGTCAGGAATTCACAGCTTAAGCATCCCTCAACCAAAGTCTCCTGAGTTCTGGTCTGGTAAACTTCACAGTACACCTAATACATCCTGACAGCATGAAGGTCACACCAAAGCAAAGGAGCCACAGTTATTTCTATTCAAAAGAAGAGATTATTTCAGGTTCCTTTCCTTTCCAGAACTGCTCAGTCTTTTAAGGAGCTTACCTAAGAAGGGAGCTGTGCTAGTTCAATCATGGTCACTGATACACAATGCAATTTCTGTCGAGTTTCAAGGATTTTGTATACTTTGGAATTAAAGAAATGAACAGATTGATCCAGTCCTATCTGGCAAAAAGGATAAATTGAAAAATATTCTCCAGCCCAAGTTGTAAGTTTATACAAGGCATTTAACTTGCTGGCATTTCTGTAAGACTCAGGTTACCTGTTAGGAAGTCATGCTAAAGGACACAATTCTCCCCAGTCTGTGCAGGTATATGCCTACCTACATATGTTAATTCCTCAATATGTGACTGTGAACAGGTGTTGATTAAACCATACCTTTAATTGTAGGCTCTACAATACTCACCAGGACAATTCCTAATAGGATTTCTGAACTTGAACCTTTATGTCTGTTCCATGAATGGGAACAAAGACTGTGATTGATATGCAGCCTCAAGGAGCCTTTGCTTGCAAGGAGGGTGAGATTTCATGATATTTCTTTTGTGAAATATTGGGTCTGCAGCATTCAAGTCCCATAACACTGGGTCACTCAACTAGATTCATCTCCTTCCCAATTAAAGACAAAACATCTATGAAATTAGACTTTGGTGAACTAAATGCAGATCACTGGACTGACCCTACAATGTACAGATATGTGTCATTTTCATTGGAAGGAGTCTGAAATCCTGATGTGCACAATGACCTGTGAAGTTTATACTTTACTTCCATTGAATTGCATGAAACCTGCTTTTGCAGTGATATCTTCTAACCATGCACAACTCTGTGTTGAATTTACCATAGCAGTCAGACATCACTGAATATTTATGCTTGGAAAACACAAGATTCAGCTCACTTTGCAATCTCACCTGAGCTGAAACTTTTATTATTTGAATTTAAACATACAGAATCATACAGCCTCACTCTATTAGATTTATGCAATCTATTTCTACCTGTTAACAGTTTTAGTGTTCTCTCTGAATTTTATCATTTACCTTATGTATTTTTTATTTATTTGGTGGTGCAGCTAACCCAACAGTAATTTTCATTTTTATCTGAAACTTTTTCTCAGGATATCTTGTACTGACTTTTCACAGTCTTACTCTGTAAAGCAGATGAGATTCCTGCTTGCTCCTGCACCCTGTCTAGCTTTTAATTTAGCTTCCTCCAGGACAGCATTAGCAAAGAACACGCAGAGCCACAAAGACTAACAGCTATTAAAAGTTTGTCTAACTGTCATTGGTACCATAAAGAATAGAAAATAATTTGAAGAAATTCTTTGCCTACTGTCACTATTTTCCCTAGAAAGACAGGATTCTTGCGTAAGATTTTCTTACACATTGTTTGCTCTGAGAACAAAGAGTACCAGATATGATTTGCTTTAGAAACCATTGACTGCTGAGTATAATCCTCTCCCCCCTTCCCAGGCTGCAAGTTGCTCAGATGTAGGTCAGGCAGTACACAACAACATCTTTCAAACCATTCAGCTTTATTACCCACAACTCAGCTGCTTGTTCATCAGCCAGTCCTTTGTTGTCTGCAAACAACTTATCTGAGGTCTACAGGAAAAAAAATCATATTTTTTCCAGGATATAATGACAGTACCGCATTCATGCTTTCTATTTTTTTTTGAGATTTAAGTTTCTAGCTTTTTGCACTGCATTTTAGGAGGTTGGTGAGAACTGGGACATCACAGAACTCATATTCTTAAATTTGCATAATAAACCTGCATGTAAGTAATTTTAATCCCCAGGTATGCAGTGAGACCTGGCTAAAGGATTTAAGAAGCTGCAGCTTTTAAAATGTCATCCACATACTTATTCCATATATATACAGTCTTTGGATTTGCCCTTTTGCTGCCAGTAACTTGATTTTATTTTTCAAATGTTAGTCCAGTGTACATTTTTTTTAATATACCATCCAAATTAAAATGGAAAATATAAGGCTTCACAATAATGAAGTTCAATGACTTCAATAGTCATTCTTAACACAATGTCTCTTTTTCCAAGGAGTGTGGGAGCTGGAAGGACTCCTGAATGTTCCCCATGTATTCCAAGCACAGACTGTTAAATCTCACTTGTACAGAAATCACTCAGAGGAAAAAAAATTAAAAATCCAGAGAGTACAAAGATTTATTTACTGTGAAGTAAGGCTTCATCTTCCTAAGTTTTTGGCTTAAGAAAGATATCTTGCTGTCTGGAGAGTGGCAGATCAGTTAAGAAATTGTTGCTATTTTATTGTTTTCTGCCTTCTTCTGGTTAATAAATATCTTGATCTTCTGGTATATGGTGTAATGTGCAATTATTTTTTATACAAGCCATAAAGACTGCTTCATGTATCACACCTTTATTTTAAAAATGAAAGAAAAAATAAAAAGGAAGAGAGAAATAGAAGACACTAATTGGCAGGGAGAGTTTGCAAAGTGACTGGGAGATGGCCAGAAAATAAAACTCCAAAAGTTGCCCAACTGGCCCCAGGTCTTTATACAAAGGGCCATCCTGGGTCTTGTCTCTGCTCTCTTTTGGGGATAGGTGAGGTTTTGGGGACTACCATTCTTTTTTCATTCTGCTTGAGCTCCTGAAAACAAAATGAATTAACAGATTTTAAAAAATGGAGTTTCTTACACTACAATTTCAATGCAGACTTCTTTGGTTTAGTGCTGCTTAAATCAGTAATTTAGGATTAGCCCATATCAAACAGGAATGATGCTGGCCCACAAAATGCTGCTGAATTCTGTAGGCTCTTGCTGGAAGTCACATGCAGAGACTGAAAAAACTGCTGAAATGGCCTTATTTCCTCCAGCAGTTCTACACAGCAAAGGCCTCTTGAAAAAAAACAATATAAAATCAGCTGTCAAGCTGCTGGTGTTTATCATGGTGACCACAAAAATGAGTGGTCTGGAAACAGGACAGAGAGCTCACAGTCCTACTGGCTGTACATCTTTTCCCTGTGGGCTCACTGGAAGGTCCTTTTGTTGTTTTCTGTTCTGCTGAAGCAGCACACAAAAACAATGAGTAGGGGGGGTCTTTCTGTGCCTTTGGAGAAATTATTCTGCAATTGCAGGTAATTAAACTGAGTTTGGGGCAGCATTTTGTTAACATTGTGCCATCAGCAGGCAAAGCCCATACCTAGGTCTGGATTCTGCTTCCATTTATCAATTACCTTCAAAAATGCTTATATTAACTCTGCTCTGCTTCTCCACTATCATTGTGTGGAAAGACATTCACTGTCTGATGTAGAGAAGGGGTTTTTTGTCCACCAGATTGGGTTATTATTTCCCCACTCCCAAAGGCAGCTTTTATCATAGCTTTCAGCAGAGGATCTGCCTGGGTAAGGAAGAAAAGCATGGTCAGGAAACATGATGGAAGTGATGGGAATCAGTGGGGCTGCAGGGAGGGACATGCTAAAAACTGACACTAGGTACAAGGAGGCTCAGGGAAGGTTTCCAGGAGACAAAAAGAAGCTGTGATAAGAAGCTGCTCACTTAGGTCACCCTTGCTGACACAGTCTGAATAACGATTGTCAAGACAAGAACATGAGTGTGAGGATGTGTGTAAATCAACATTCTAAACTGCCTAAAAGAACATTTAGTCCCACACAAGTCCTGTTAAAAGGAAAACAATCATCAGTCAGATCAAATAGTAGTCAAGTAATGTTCTGGCCAGCAGCTTCTCCTGATGGAGGGGATGGTGCCAATATGTGTGAGCACACACGTGTGTGTGGTTGTGACTTTTAGACATCAGCTCTGGAAAGGTATTTAAAAATCAACATTTGTATATGTCTAGAACTATTGAACTTGATCCTGATGTATAGTTCCTGACCTGTCATTAACAAATCAATAAATCACTTTGATCATAATTTGTTTTAAACTGTGTGAACTGGGATATTTTCCCTGAGACAGAGGGTGGGACTGGCAGCAGATATGAGAGACATAGAAGATGAACTGAATAGAGAACAAGGACAGGTTTAGCAAGAAAACTGAGAAAAGAATCAGAAAAGACAAGGCATGCTGGAGGGAGGAGGTAGAGAAAAGGTAAAAGGTTCTTTGGAGGTGATGTGAAAGATTGTGCAACATTTTACTCAATCCGAAATAAAACCTTTGATTCCCCAAACTCATACGTGCTGTTTAAGGAAACGAATCTCATCCCATTTTGGTGCTGGTCCAGAAGGAACATCCTGCTGCTGCTGTCCTTTACTCAGTTAATTCATAGAGAAGAGAAAAAAACACTTAAGGTCTTGGTTCTGTTTGTGCATGAAGTAGGCAACAAGACCACACCATTGATTTGGTTTTGCTTCTACTACAGTCACACACCATTTTCTGTCAGAAGAATATGATCATGACTGTGAGGCTGCCAAAAATTAGAAATGGACAGAATCCAGGTTAGCAGTATGACCTTAATTTGGCCACCTTTTTCATATGGAATGTAGTTTTTAATTACAGGATCACACATTCAGATCTCTCAAGAATACTCCTACTTAGTGCATCAAAAGGACTTAATTAGTGGCTGTTCAATATTTTCCTTGGCCTCATTGTTCAATATGTTGCCCTGGGTGTAATTTAAAAAAAAAAAACACTGTTCAAGCCCTGCTCTGAAAACAAAATTATTAATTTCCTCTGAGGCTTTTCTATGATGCTCATCACCCCAGAATCTGAGTGCTTTGCAGACAATTAATCCATCATTGTAAAAACCAAGTGAAATTTGAAAGCATTATCTCCATTTAGGGAATAGAGAGCCGAGATATAGGCAACCCACAGATACTGGGTGTCCAATGTGAAATGCTTCAGACTGTTAAAATGGTACTTTAGCATTACAGAGGATCTTACATATTGATGGATTAGTTCTCATGGACTTTGCCAGCAACTGAACCTTTCAACATTTTGCAGAGCAGACCTACAGGTACAGACCAGGCAGTCAAAGAAGAAGAACATACCAGAGTCTCAAATCATTGCATACTGAGTTCTCAGAAGGGACAGGTATAGAACTAATTTTCTCAGGAAAAAGTCACATTTCTGTTCCTACAAGTCCCTGCCTCAGCCCCTATCCATCTGTCACCTCTGAAATGAACAAGGAAAAGGGATTTATAAAAAAAAAACCACCCATTCTTCCATTTCATTATTGAGGCATGTGTGTGTTAGCTGAGGCCAAAGTCCTGTAGAGGAAATATTAACTGATCTTTGGTTATTTTTTTTTTGTAATATTCAGACATGGGGTGACAGGGTTGCATAAGGGCTGGGGGTACAATGTCAATGGAGGTGTTCTGCCATTTCCAAATTTTAGATATTTTAATTGTATTTCCTTCTATAAATTCATGTATGAATGAGCTTATGGCCACTTACATATGCAATATAGAGTAGAAGCTTTTTGATTTACCAACACTGAAAAATATGAAATGTAACCAGGAAAAAGTCACTACCAACTGCTCACTCTTTGGAGACAGAGAAAAGCTTTTGAGTATTTTGTATTTGATAAGCAGTAGTATGTAAAGCTAAAGATCCATTTTCTATTGCTTTCAGGCACAATTAATTTTGAGCAGCCTGGATGGGCAGCTCTTCTGGATTACAGAAGTGACAGAAAAATATCAAAACTCCACAAATTTCTTGCTAAGGCTCTCTGTGCTATTCCAGCTGTGTACTCACTAAGAAGATCAGCAAACTTTCGAGCCTGGAATTTGATTAAATTAATCCCCACATATATACAAGAAAAAAAATACAATTTCTGTATTTTTTGCAGCTAAGCAATATAAATCTGCTCAGTTTTACTATTTCTTGTCAGTAATTGTTAAAAACAATAATTAAGGACTGTAAGAAGTTACCCTACTGTTCTAATGTACTGTATAGGTCCCCTAAGATAATTAAATTATAATAAGATGATTGTTTTCAGTATCTGCCTTTTCCCAGGGTGTCTCCTATGTTGACAGCCCTCAGTTTATTCAACCTTTGACACAGGAATTTTCTTCTCCAAAGTCTGAAGGAAAGATCTAATGTGCTTGATCCAATGGCCTAACTCAGTTAATTAATTTGTCAGCAATGAATTTAATATCACTTTATTGGAACAATGTTTAAAGGGAGCGAAGACATCTATGAAGGCACACAGTACTCAGGTCTTTAGAGAAATTTGTAGCACTGAGGTGGCAGGAATCACTAAACACGCAACCTGTCTGTCTGGTCTAGCACAGATACACACATTGCTCACACACTGGCTACAAAGGTCTTTCAAAATAAGGCTCCTGTCAGGGCACAGCCTTGTTCTCTCCAGGAAAGTCAAAAGCACTCCCCTACGACTCCCAGTGCTTCCTCAGAGTGTAAAACTGTCCCTGAGCAGGGAGTTCCTGGTGTCCAGGTGAGCCAAAGCGAGCAGTGGGAAAGCAATTGTTCCTCGCAGCCACAGATGTTCCATGCACCCAGCAGTGTCCACACACACTGAACATCTCTCGGGTTTCTGTGGTTGAGATGACTCCTGAGGTATTACAAAGTCTTTTTTCCCAGCCCCACAAACAAAGTCGAGATTCATCGGTTCTGCTTTTCAAGGTTGTTTATTTTCTCTTATCTATTACATTCTTTCTCTGACCTGCTGAGATCTGTCCAATGGGTCGATTTGTGGCACAGTGACCGCCCTTGAGGTAGTGTTATCTTTTTATACTAAAAACTACATGTACTTTATCTACAATACTTTTCCAATACCTATCACCTATGTTAGACAGTTTGTCTCTAAACCAATCCAGAAGTTTCACCATCCCAGCAGAAGATGGAAGACAAGAAGAAGAAGAAGGACAGGACACGCCCAGATTCCTCCATCTTGCCTCTTGAACCCCCATTCTAAAACCCAAAAATTCTACTTTTTCACCCTGTGACAAGTTAACTATCATTCTACTCAAACTCTTATGGCTAGTAAATCTTCACACAAAGTTGGTAATTGTTTCCATGGACTAAAATCGAAGGCACAGGTGTCTTTGACTCTGTGCCAAGGTCTCTAAGCCCCCTGCCAGGGTCTCAAATTATCCAGGGCAGCCAGAGGAATGTCCTGGGTCCTGACAAATATCAGCCTGAATAACCCTGCAATGGCTGAAATGTTTATTCTCAAATAAAGGAGTGACTCTGACACTGAGGCACCACAATTAATAATGTAATTTCCAAAACTGCCATTTTTACACCACGTCTAGGCCAAGCCAACAGCTGAACTCTGGGAAAGCCCAGTTAAAGGCAGCCCTTCAGACAGCCCTTGTAGCATTTCAACATTTAATTGCTTCATATAACACCAACAATAACTTAGATTTCAGAATTTTGGTCTTTTGTGATGCAAGTTACCCAATGAGCTGAAACAGTTATGGAAGAAATTAAGCAAAAACTTTAAGTGAAGGCTTCCAAACTATTGTCCGTGCTTTGGATTTTCATCAAAATCGGTGTCCTCGCACAAAATTTTAGAAGGTTTTTTGCTTGCTTCCTAAGAATAGTTAATTAAAAAAATCTGCTTATGGGTATAGGAATTAAGATTATTGATAAAACAGCATTATTTTGCTAGTTTTTTCCTTATTTAGAATTCTAAATTCTTTTACTTCAGTTGTTACTTTGCCCTTTTTTCCTTGCTGTCACAACAGTGCAGGTCATGTACTTGTCTTAGGCACTCAATAGAACAGCTTAAAATATCTACTAGCTATAATTAATTTTTAAGAAAATGTGTGATGCCTTTTTGTCATTTCTTCAATTAATTATTCACCACTGTTACTAAATAAAAAGCACCCGTGGTGCATTTGCTTGTTTCTCATTCCATTTTGACTCGATGCTGAGGTATCTCAGTTGTTAAAAGGAAGGGCAATCCACGAAGAAAGGCATTAATCTGGTTGATAAGACATTAGAGCATAATTCTGTGCTCTGCCACAAACACTTTGTGTGTTCTGGTGCTGGTCATTTATTGCTCAATCTGACGGCTCCAAGATGAGGATGAAAACACTCTTCAGTTCTCTGCTCCTGCTGGAAATACAAACCCGGAATGTCCCTGCATGGAAATGTCAGCAGTGCTGCTGGGATCCTGTCCTGCTGTCCCCTGCATGTGCAGCCACCAGTGCCAGTGTTTATAGTTCTGGTTAATAGCTGCTGTTGTGACACACAAATGTGTCAATTAGGCACAACAGCAGGTGCAGGAGTGTTTGAAAGGGTATGGAGAGGATAAATTGTAGGAATCACTGTTTATCAAGAGCAGACAAACTGCAAAGCCCCTTTTTTTTTTTTTCTGAGATGCTGCCAAGTAGGGTGTACTAACACATTTCCAGAACTTTTTTGCATCTCCTATTTCTGCTGAAGGTGAGAGAGCTGTGGCTGCTGACCAACCCCCCAATATATACTGTTTTATTAAACCTGCTTTATAGCTTGTCCATTCTTCCTCATGTTGCTAAACCTTTTGGGAACAGGGACACAAGGAAGGTTTTCTAGCCTTGTGCTACCACAGTATTGGATCAAGTGCCTAATAAATTAATTCAGTAGGAAATGTCCATAACCACTCAGATTTCCCACACAGCTTGACTCTCTCTGAAATTACCTTTGCAAGGGACCCAGATACACTTGCAAATAGTCTGAACATAAGTTTTGCAAAGTTTATTTTTGAAAGAGTGTAAGTTACCAAGAACCCTAAATGTATTTTTGGCCAGTGATTTGGAGAGCTAAAGTTAAATCTCAGTCTCTCAGAAGGATCTAGGAGTCACAATCACATAAGCATAACTTAAAATTTATCCTTATTATTACAAATTGTTGCTACTTCCAGGGTAATTAATCTCCTCTTTAGCCAGAAATACCAAGCACTCCAGCTAGCTCAAAGTGATCCAGCAGCTGTTCTTAGGCACTTTCTACTCATCAGCAAAACATATGACTGAGCCTTAAAAATATTACTGGAGATACTGTTTGAGAATTCTATTATATCTGAATTCCATTTATCCAGGAACTTCCTACATGCATCCAAAAACTGACCAGAGTGGCAACAGCAGGTATGGGGTTGATCACTGAATCACAGAACCTCTATGCATGCTGGGAGAAAAAAAAAAAAAAAGACAGCAAACAAAAAAACCCAAAGAAACAAAACAAAAAAAAAACCAAACAAAACCCCAAAACCAAAACAAAACAACCAAACAAAAAAAAAAAAACCAAAAAAACCCAAAACAAAACAACCAACAAAACCAGACTGGAGAGTTGTTTCTTGAATGTATACGTCCAGAAACTTCTGAAACTGATTGTGGCAGTAACACTGGCTGTGGTGGGTTAGCCCTGGCTAACCAAGGTTCACCAACCTGCTCATTCTCTCTGGTGTGATGGGAAGAAAACAGAAGGAAATTGAGAAGATATTTACATTGAGCTAATGACAGTTTAACAGAGAAAGCAAAAGCTGCACAGACAATCAAAGAAATGGAATTAATTCAATGTTTCCCATCGGCAGGAAGATGTTTATCCACTTGCTGGAAAGTTCAGCTTCAGCACATCCAATAGGGAAGAAGAACACCCTTTTTCTTCACCCTTTTCACTGAGCTTTTCTTGTAGAGCATGACCTCATCTGGTATGGAATATCCCTTTGTCAATTTGGGTCGAGTGCTCCAGCTGTGTCCCCTCCAAACCCCTCATCCAGCCCCAGCCTGTGCAGTGAACGTGCACGAGGAGAGCAGGGCAGAGAGAAAGAGCCTTGATGCTGTGCCAGCAGTTTGGCAACAGCCAAAGCCCTGCTGTGGTACCAGCCCTGCTCTGGCCAAAGCTCAGCACCTCATGGGCTGCCCTAGGAAAGTTCACTCCAGCCCAGCCAGACCCAGCACCCTACAAAAGGTCTGAGAAACCCTCTTCTAACTAGGCAAGACAGTATTTACTTTGAAGCCTGAATCATACTGAAAGAGTTGTTTGCTATTCCCTTTTGGTTTGAAGACATTTATAAATGTCAAATTTTGTTTGTAGGGACTAACCCTGTGGTACACTGAGATGTTTCTGTTAGATAAAACTGAGATGTTTCCGTTGGATAAAACTGAGATCTGAAAGTCCCATGCAGAAAGGAACTGCCTATATTGGAATAATATAATATATAATATAATAATATATTATATAATATAATATAATATATAATATATAATATATAATATATAATATATAATATATAATATATAATATATAATATATAATATATTGGAGTAAGTGGGTCAAATATATAATTTTGCTACTGTTTCTGCTCATTGGTATGTCTTATTTTACTGGCCATAGAAATAAATTTTATTTGCCAGAGAAATAAATTGAAACACCAGTCTTTTTTCTTTTTTCTGTCTTCATCGATACTCATATTTAATGCAAAATATCCTAATTTCTGAAAAATATACCATTCCCAAGAATGCTAAGGACAGAAAAATAGTGCATTCTCCAGCTGAATAAAGAGAAACACATTTTTCAAGATGTAGTGGATGAGTCAGAACAAAAAGTTGTATGAGAAGCTTATACCTGCATCTCTGTGCGTAGGTACCATAGTGAAAGGGTGCTTTTAAATTGCTGCTGGTCTGCAACCTGAAGAAAATTCTGATAATGAGAAAATTAAAGCTTTAAAGAAAATTGGGAGATGATCTTTTCATTGACATGACAAAGACCCTCCTTTAGATCTTCTTTGCAAGTGTAAGGGAAAGAACTAAGCAATAATTTCTATAATTTCTCTACTCTTTATCTGGATTGTTAGGATAAGAACAATTTTAATGAGCATATAGAATTGAGAGTTTTGTTTTCAATCCTATTTTTTCAAACTAGACACAGGGCAGAGGGTTCTATGGCTCAGCTCTATGTAACTGCAATGAAAATCTTACTAAAAAATGAACACTAATTACCTATTTCAGATGCTGACATTAAAAGCATTTAAAGAATGAAAATCTTTTTTAAAAACTCTGCAAAAAAATTTAAAGTGCCTTCTTAACCTTTTCTTCCAAACTAAATGTTATTTGTTCTTCAGTTGACTGCCATGTAGTAAACAACTAAATGGCAACTACTGAGGGTGTGTACTGACATGCACTGAAGCTATCCTAGGATACCAGTGCTAAAGTACAGCAACAACCAACCTAAAGAGACATGCAGAAGGTCCAAAGAAAGGAAAAACCAGCATATTGCATAGAGAGGGAAGATTCTAGAACTAGTGTAGGAAGCAGATATCAAAACCTTAAAAAAAAATAAAATCCCATTTGTAACTGAGAAGGAATCTTGGCTGCTTGCTCGTTCGGGGAACTACTGGCAAAAATGGGAAGCGTTCAATTTCCTGCACCACTGTCCTCACACTTATTTTAATAAGTTGCTGATCCCAGCCAATAAACTCATGCTTATATTTCATATTTAGGACTGATTTCATGTGTAGGAAAGGGATTCCCACCATCCTGTGAGTGTTGCCCTGGAGTCTCTGAGAGCTGACTATAACCAGGAGCAGAACAAGCTGACCTGGGCTGTGTCCTGCTCTACTTTCAAATACGTGAAGCTCGGAAGAAATGATAGGGCCATCATCTCTGTCGCAGACATCTTTTGTGAAAATCCTTTTCTTTGAGATTTTTGCCTTCTGAGAAGCTGGGGCCTCAAAAACAAAATGTAAACAGTGGTTGTCTGCTGCTGTGGAATGCAAGAGGTGGATCTGTGATTGGTCTCATGTGGATGTTTGGATTCAGTGACCAGTCACGGCAGAGCTGGCTCTCACGCTCTGTCTGAGCCAGCTGCCTTTGTTATCTTTCTTTTCTATTCCATTCTTAGCCAGCCTTCTGAGAGACAAAACCTTTCCTTCTATTTCTTTTTAGTATGTAATATATATATATATCATACAATAATAAATCAAGCCTTCTGAACATGGAGTCAACATTCTCGTCTCTTGCCTCATCCAAGAATCCCCATGAACACTGTCACACATCTCTATGGTCCCAATGTCCCCCTATAGATTACCCTCTGCCTTTATCTGTATCAGAGTCTATCCCAGCATTATTCCAGGCACTTAAGTATAGTTTAGAAAGACTCAGCCCTAAGTCCTGAGCAGAATATATATAAATATATGTATCCCCCTGCAGGAATCCACCTGCAGAGCCATTTCAGAAGCCTGGCTTTTCCTGTTCAGCAGACCTCGTCATAAAATGCAGGGAAAATTCTGTGCTCCCTCAGCCTGGAGCAGAGTGCCAGTCAGGGATGCAGCTCTCTGTCACTGGAGGAGAGGCCAGGAGAGGCAGCATCCAGCCTGCTGCTGCTCTGTAATGTCACTGGCGGGCGAGGGTGCGAGGCTGAGGATGGGAACTGAACTGACAGAGCCCTGGCTCACAGGCATGAGAGCTCCAAACTGAGCTGGAAGGGAAACAGAGCAGCTTTGTACAGCTGGAAAAGAGCTGGAAAGGCATCATTTAAGGTTCAGCATGTAACCAGCTCTGAAAAGCAGAGCTGAGAGAGGAATATTACAAGTAGGGCAAGGATCAGGGACACTATTGCTTTCATGTACATACACTCACACAGTTAATAAACTATCAAGAGAAGACAGACACTAGAGCACAGCAGAAAATAAAAGCCATAAGGAGAACATTATTTTTAATATACACGTCTGCCAATCAAACACTGTCCTGGTAGTTTCAAAAGGTGACCTGGTTGCTTGGCCATTAGCACAGCAGACTGCCTTGTGGGGAAAATGAATCCAAGTCCAGTTGTTGAATATAATAGAAACTTGGCAGGGGAGATCTAATAATGACTGTAACTGTGCTGGGAAAAATAAGGGAGGAAAGAATACAGTCTCCCAGTCCATTTTGGAAGACCAGATGATTTTATGTGCTTAAAAAAATGAGTGCAGGGATCATGTTTGTGAATTAGAACAAATGACTATTGAGACAAATAGCTAAAAGAAGTATTGATGGGATGTTAGTATCTTCCAATTTTACTATAGCTCAAAGGATCTGATATCAGTATGTGCCTTTATTTGCCCATTTATTGAACCCTTTGCACTGCTACTCCATGACTGCAAAGCTCCTAAGTACACCAGGCTAAAGCAAATGTGTCACTGACACAATCAAAATTAGGATTAAAATTGCATTGCACAGTCTACATGCAGAAGATTTAGGCCACTTTCTGATTTCAACCAAGTTATGCTATAAAGTCTTTCTTTTCATATGGCACATTAATAATATGATAACATTAAGAGTTGATGAAGAACCATGCCCTATATACCAGAATAATGCCTGCATTAATTACATGAGGAAAAAAAATAATTTCAAAATAAAGGCTGCCCAAACTGAACTTTTCTTTATCATCAAGGCGTTTGGGGGTGGAATATCTAGCTAATACTTTGCCTAGGTTAGAAAAACTTTTTTGCTATGATTACTTTTCCTAAGTCCTCATTCATGATTTTAACTCCTATATCTTGACAGGAAAAAAGACTTCATAATTAATTTCTGATAAGAAAACACCATATGCTAGTGTTACTGATGAAATGTACAGAAAGCATATTAAAAGTTATTTGCTGCTCTGTTTCATGTAATGAACTTAATTCAAGTGTCTAAATTGAATTTATGATCTAAATAATATTCCCTAACTAAATTAAAGACCCCTGCATACCAAAAGAAATAGGAAAAGTAAAATAAACCAACTTTTGTTGTATTGGCCACATAGGAAAAATGCTGCTAAATATATATATATATTTAAAACATCTCTCCTTTTGCTTTCTCACTTAATGACTCTAGAAGTTTTACTGCTAGAAAAATAGATTATGTACCAACCCATATTGTTTGGACAGTGTCACACTATTGAAGTTCTTAGCAGGTAGAGAATTATTTTCATAGACAAGATGTTAAATTCAATTGGGACACTGGATTTCTTTGGTATAACAGGACAATTGCATGAAATTGTGCAACTCTTACTGCTATCTCTATCTCTTAGGCCTTTTTCTCAAGTTTAAAATCCACTGAGTTTTTGTGACAAAGTTTTGAGGCAGCTTTGTGTGAACTGGAATGAAAATCAACACAGAAATACTACAGACAACCTAGAATGTTAACTATCAATCTCTTAGGCTATTTCAGTTTCCAAGCTCCAGAAGGAAAAATAAATTAAATATATATATTCATATCTATTAAACTGTTAAACCACACAGGCATCTGGATTTTAACTTCTAGCACAGCAGTAGAGAACAGAGATTTTAGGAAGGCAGAGAGCCAGTTTAACCTTTATGAGCACAAGGCAGTATTTTCTAGGTAAAACAGAGCTGACAGATTTCCTGGCACAGTTATGATTAGCTTTACATCACCTACCATTCAAACTGACAGAAAAAAAAATTTTCAAACTTAGTGAGGGGTTTGGGATGTTCCATTTTTGTTAGGTTTCTTTTGTGGTTTTTTTTTGGTTGGGTGTTTGCTGGGTTGGTTGTTGTTCTTTGGTTTACTTTGTGGGGGTTTCTGCTTTGTTTTGTTTTGTTCTGTTTTGTTATTAGTATCTAGACTCATCCTGGGGGCCATCAGGAGCTCTTTAATACTGCACCACTTGCTCCACAAAACATCAATCTTTCCTGCTTCAGGTCATCATTGTGCAGCACGGGGTTTATAACAGGGGCTCAATAAACACTTCAAGAGTTTAATAAGCAAGATAAACATTACAGGACTTACCATATTGCAAACTAAAAAAACCAAGCTTCCTTTTTTTATTTTATTCTGTCAGTGTGGTTTATAAATTAGATCATTGATAAATCCAAAAAACATGCAAAAGAGATGGAGAGTTGTACAAGCAATAGCACCAGTAATGCCCTGTCAGTGGTGCAGATCTAATTTCAGTCCCAGCTTGAGTTGTTACAGCAAACTAGACTCATCATTCCCTGGTTGTCTGCTGATCATAAGAACTGGTCATAATTTATTGCCTCCTCAGTGCCATGATCACCTTCACTATGACTGCATGTTGGTAACATCCCATCCTTTTTTGAAGGATACACATCCATATGTATGCACCATGGCTGAAAATTGATGTGGTCTTTTGTAGAGGATGAGGAACAGCAAAAAATGGAAAATATGATGGCAAACAACTGAAAACATGCAGAGAAGCTTGAGAAGAAAAAATTGCCTGCAGCAGATGTGGGCAGCAACTGAGCAGGGAATCCTTCCAGAGCCAAACTCCTCCTGGGCTGTGTATGAGTGCAGAGAGGAAAGGACTCAGGAGAGGAGCCCAAGCTGTGGATTTCACTCACCCTGAAGAATCAACATCCATACAGGAGTTGTGAGCCAGGCCCACAAGGGACCTGCAGAGAATTCAGTAGTTGGAGGCTTTTGCAAGTGAGAGACAAGACACAAACCACAGATTATAGCCTTAGCTGTGCTCTTTCTTCCCTTGAGGAGGAAGGGAGCTCTTGTAAGAGGAGGAAGTTCTGTGACTTCTGTAAGAAAGGAAAAAAGAAAAACCACAAGGGTTAACAGCTGAGATTTGAAGTAATGAGGCATTGTGGCTGCTCTGTCCATGCCCATGAGAGAGGAGACTCAGTGCCACTGGAGAGGGGGCACAGTGCCACATGGAAGGAATGGCAGCCTTCACGTGTCCCTCCTGGGGACGCAACTGGCAGGCACCATAAAAGGGAAATTCTGCAAGATTGCAGCACAACTTTTAATTGTGACTCAGAGATTCTGGCACGAGGCCTGCCTTGCCTGCCTTCTTCCTCCTCCACCCCACCCCACATAATGAGAAAAATATTATTAGTCTATTAGCTAATAGCTCTCATTATTACTCACCAGCTTTTTCTCATTGCATCCCACTGTTTTCATGGGAATAGTACACAGATTCTTCTCACTCTGCAGCAGCACTTTCCAGGGCAGAAATATGAACACTGTTTAGAAATACTCTCAGAAAATTGCAGTCATTAAAATCAGAGATTCATTGATCATGAAGCCCATTTCTCTGTTTAGTCCCAAAAGTACATTTTCTAGAGTTTCATACAGAATAATGTTAAAAATACCAGTGGTGAATCATCCTCCAGGTTATCTCAGGAGGCAATTCCTCAGTAGAACACACTTTTGTGGTTTTGGTTTGTTTTTTGGCAGACTAAATTTTAATTTATTTAATTCTTCACTGTATCTTCCCATAAAAACATTAAATACTTCTCTTTGCACGCAGCTAACAATCTTCCCACTTTTCTCACCCATCAAGTCTTGCACACTCACTGTAGGACCCATGTTGCTCCCTCCTTTCACACTCTCCCTTGGCTGAGCTCTTACTGTGGGGCCATTTGTGGTGCAGCATCAGAAGCACAGGAAGCTCTGAGCAGGTGACAGGGGTGTCCCAGGGCACGAGGGACACATCCTCTTTTACATGACCCACACAGCACCACCTCAGGCACTGAACCTGAGCAAATCTGGGAGATTTATCTCAACACAATTTCTTGCTTTTCTTAATCATCACAGAAGTAATTTAGTGCCATTAATCCATCTCCTAAATCCCCATTCTCTCCTATAAATTAATTTGTTGTTCTTCACTAAATTCTCTCTAATTGATCAATATCTTTCTAGTTAGCATAGTGCTGAATGCTGCCCAGTATTTCACGAGAAAAGAACTGTTACTGTTTATTGGACCTGTGTCTGGCTATTTTTATCAGCTACTATTCTCTTAAAAATACTCAGGGATCTTGGCTTCAGCCCACTGAATTATGCCCATATCCAAATTTTTAACAAACAGGTGTCTTGTATTGCAGATAGGATGAGCAAATAACAGGTGAAGCCTCATGGTGAATGCTAAAAGCTGCTTATATTGCTATAGTTATTTTGAGTGTGATGACTGGAAAACCTCTGCCAGCTCAGAGAGGGCATTCTCACTTCACTGTCAGGAGAAAAAAACACCAAGTGCCTTCTGATTATTCAGTGCTTTTTGCTCCTTTAACTTTTTAAATTTTCTCCAACCACCTCCTTCAAACACGCTTTATGGTGCTTCCACTATTTAGGATTTCACAGAAGAAATTAAAAAATACTGAAACACAAAAATACTAGTTAAAAAATACTGGGTTTTTTTCCCCTTGGTCCAGTTATATGTGCTTTTATAAAAGGTCATATATTTTTGTCACAGGTTTGCCCTTTTTCTACATTAATAATTACACAATTAACAGAAACACATGAATACCCAAATCTGGGTGGATAGGGAGGATATTGGACATCTGTCAATAATTACTGCCTCTAAACTGGAGCATGTATTTTACAAATCACTGGAGCTCTTTTCCAGATATTCTTGCTGCTTGCTATAAATATTTCCTATCTTGTACCACTCAGATTTATCCACCCAGGGGGTGTGTGCACATGCATACACACATGTATTTATCCATCCTTGTATTCACATAAATACATTCATCTATAAGTGTGTGTCTGCATGTGGGTGTGCATGCACATATATTTAAATTCACAGCATATGTTCCCCAGGTGTGTGTTAATTCTGCAATTTTTTCTGGGTAAATGATTAGAAGTTTTAATTTTCAGCAGTTTTCTTACAGCTTCAGGTGCTACGATTGTGATCTCACTCGAGAAGCTCATTTTTCAATCACTAAGATTAAAAAAAGCAGATTTCTAACCCTTGTGGTGAAAACCTTGAAGAGATGAAGCAACCCTGAAGACATGAAGTAAATGAGCATCAAAGACAAAAATAAAACCCCACACATGAGAAGAATGCAGCATTTTTAAAAACATCAGAATTTTTACCGACTTTGAATTTTTATTAATGCTTGGTTTTCCTTGCATTCTGATCAGTGGCCATGGTGTTCTTCTGAAGCAGAAAGCTAGTCTCACATGGGGAACTTCCTTTGTTTACAAAACATGCAAAAATAAAAGTTGTCATCAAATACAATGTAATCCACCTTGCCCTTTCTCCAATAGGCAGGGGTCTGATGTCTTCTGTGAATGCTATACATGTAAAACAGTGTGCATTTACTTTGGTGAAATTTATATCTATGTGACATGCCAAGGAGATAATTATTTTTACTTTCTTGGATTAATTAATACCTGACTTTCCAGTAATTTGGTATTTCTGCTATTTGACGAATAGCACACCTAAAAGAAAAGGTACTCACCAAGATTTTAAGCAGTATAGTTTCCTGTGAACCAGGAATTTCATCAGCTGATGACCTTTAGGTAAATAAATTCATCATCTAAATCTTACTTTCTAAACAGAGCTGTCAAAATGGGACATAAGGATCAGTCAAGTACATTTTAAAAATGATCCAATCGATCTTTACAGATTTTTTTTTCTCAGCCTACATAGTCCTGTCCTTCCACAAGCCTCCCCACCTCCAGCATTTTTCTGTTTAGTTAGACTGTCATCCATTTATACCTTTCATATAGTAAACCATAGAGAGAATGTAGAGAAGGAAGGGAGCAAATTGCCTGCAACCAAAAAACAGCACTGAAAATTGCAAGTAGCACCATAGGGAATTTGCACTTGCTGCTTCAGAGGTTTGGGGAACGTGACAGTGAGATAAATCTTTGCTTAGGTTCAAGGGAAATATTGCCCAGTTGGATCAAGGTGTGCTGATCCCAATGTTCTGACCTTCCCATCCATCCCTGGGCCAAGGTCCATGGCTGAAGTGCAGATTCAGCTCCATGGCTCTCCAGAGACAGGACACAGCTGACGTGTCACCTCCCCACCAAGTGGGACAGCTTCCTCTCACTTGTGTAGAAATGTCGTCAGCACCTTGTTGTGTCAATGGCTCCTTCCCATGGAATGTGATGCTGTGACAAAATGTTCCATTCTGTGGTGGTTTAGCAAGGTGCTCAATGGCCCCCAAGGACTCTGTGTGCTGGAAGCAGTAACCTGAGTAATAATGATAACAGAGTATAAACTCTATAGGACTTTTATTGGTTTGTGCTTTGAAATATTGGAATCAGTGGCAGAGCATCAATGCTGAAGCCCTATGGCTGTGGGCATTGAGAACTGTGGGCGATTAGTAGAGAATGAGAGAGTGCTTTTTACACTTTATGAGAGGTTTTCAAAAAATATCACAAATAATTTAATTCTAGAATTCATAACCTTTGCAAGGTGAAAAGAGAGTCTGACACAACATATTTCCACATGCTGAACTGGGAGCTGGACCAGAACAGATTAATTAGAAATTAAATAGGGAACACCTGCACTTAGTTATTTATATAATTTTGAGTTCAGCTAAAATCCAGGGCCCAATTTTTGATACTCTTATATTTTCCAAGTCATAGAATCACAGAATCATTTAAGTTGCAAAAAGGCTGTTAAGGTCTTCAGGTCCAATTGTTAACCCAGCACTGCCAAGTTCACCTCTAAACCAGGTCCCCAAGTGTCACATCTATGCATCTCTTAAATACCTCCAAGGTGGGTGACTCAATCTCTTCATGTTTGTGTTTGACAATCCTGTCCACGAAAATGTGTTTTTCAATATCCAATCAAAACCTCGTCTGTTGCAACCTGAGGCCATTTCCTCTTCCTATTTTTTGTTACTTGAAAGAAGAGACCAATCCCCACCTCATTACAACCTCCTTTCAGCGTGTTGTAGGAGGGGAACAATCTCTCCTGAGCCTCATTTTCACCAGAATAAACACCCCCATCTCCCTCATAAAACAGGACTGGCCCCAAGGCTGAGCCCTGGGGAACATCCCTGGTGTCTGTCCCCAGCTGGGTGTGACTCCATTCCCCACCCTCTCTGGGCCTGGCCCCACAGCCAGTGTTTTACCCAGCAAAGAGCACACCTATCCAGGCCATGAGCCATCTCCAGGAGAACGTTGTGGGAAATGGTGTCTAAGGCTTTACTAAACTGCAGGGAATCAGCACCAACAGCCTCTCTCTCACCCACTGAGTCTTCTCACTGTGGAAGGAGACCAGGATAGTCAAGCAGGACCTGCCTTTCATAAACCCATTCCCAGCAGCAGACAGAATCACACTGATGAACAACAGGTGAAGGAGCAGAATCAGAAGATAACAGCAGAATTGTGTCAAAAATATTTCAAATTGAGACAAAAGTGAATGGACTGACTGGGCAGACATCTCCAGTATCACAAAGAAGAAGGATTTTTTAATATGCATATTAAACACTCAAAGCCTCAGAGAAATGCTGACATCAATAACATCATGACATGTTTTGACAGTCTTTGTAAAAATCAATGTGAAATGCTTGTTGTAGTTTTGCTTTTTTCTTATAAAATTTGTACCATGCTATTTGAGATAACATTAGATTGGGAATAGACTGGTAGGTTGACTGGTAGATCTGGGCACAAGAAAACATGATTATGAATACATTAACATTTGTGAAACCGATATATTGAATTACCAGGCACAACAGCTTGACATACTAGACCTCAGCAAAAATTAAAACATTAGCAGAAATTAAAGCTTACTATCTTTGGGGAAATAAACAATTTACCTGGTCTACAGATGATACTAAACAAAATAAAATCATGTTAATTTCTTTTTTTAGTTCAATAGCTAAATTTTCATGCACACTTGGGCCTCCAGAATCAATTTTTTTTTGCCTAAAATTTCTTATCAAAAAAGTTCCCTTAAAATCAAGAAACATCATACACACAGATATAAATTTTCCTTTCCATTCTCAAAATCATCATGTATAAAAGAAACATTCTTTTTACTACAGTTCTGATATTTCTCTTTGGAAAACAAATCACAAGAGATAAACATTTCAATTTTGTAGCTTTAATTTCCATAGATAGGAAGGCATAGATATGTATGGTTAGGTCTAATCTGTCTTGTAAAGAAAACTTTAAAATACTAGTTCCTAATCTGCCTGATAATTAAATTATGACTTCATCTTACTTTCTGTTAAGTGTTCACCTTGGAATGGTATCAAATTTCAGTGTGATTTGCAAGCCCTCTGCAATACTGATATTTCTCCTTCAATATCCAAAAGGAGTAACACATTACCCATCTCTGCTTCTGGACAAGGATTTCTGGCAGAACTCCTGAGTGAGCTGCTCTGCCTGGTATTGTATTTTTGGGGTGCCCTGTGGCAGGAAGGAATGATGAATCTGAGTCCACGTTCTCAGAAGGCTAATTTATTATTTTATGATACTATATTATATTAAAGAATGCTAAACTAAACTATACTAAAGAATACAGAAAGGATACTTACAGAAGGCCAACAAGATAATAATGAAAACTCGTGACTCTCTCCAGAGTCCCCACACAGCTTGGCCATAATTGGCCATGGGTGAAAACAACTCACATCAGAATCCAATGGAACAATCACCTTTGGATAAACAATCTCCAAACACATTCCACATGAGCAAAACAGAGGAGAAACAAATGACATAAAATTGTTTTCCTTTTCCTCTGAGGCCTCTCTGCTTCCCAGGAGAAAAATCCTGGGCGAAGGGATTTTTCAGAAAATGTGAATGTGAGAGCCCGGCTGTCCAGGGCAGGCCACCAGCACCACACAGCTCCAGCCGGGCAGGGGCACTTCCAGAACTCCCATGGAAATTCATGACCATACTCTCAATTCAGATTTGTCTGCCAGGGACATTGAGTGGATGCCACCAACACAGTGTGGCTATGGGTGAAGTTGAATAACTTATGCCATTTGAGAGAGAGAGCTAGAAAGTTTTCCCAGAAATACTCAATTTCTCTCTCTCTCCTTCTATTCCCCTCCCATGAATGGAAGATACCATGTTATTGACATCCTCAGAAGCAGAGGTGCAGCTCCCATTCCTTCTCCTGAGGCCACACTCTTACTTTGATATTGGAGGCAAACATTTGGATGCAGATTCTGAACCATGGTGCCTTAAGCAGGGGGCAGTCAGGGCAGTACAGCAGCACCTCTGTTAAAAACCCTGACCAGGACTTCTAGACGTTAGAAAATGAACTGCACTTCTTATTTTGCCTGTCACGGACACATCAATTTTTCTGAATGTGGTAGCATCTATTATTTAGTATTTTCCCAAGAAATGGGGTGAGAAAAAGGACAGTACTTTTGTGTTTTGAAGAGGAAAAGGTTCTTTCCTGAAGAGTTAGTAATTTTAACATCCTGCCTTCCTTGCTAAAGAATGAAGTGAGATGCTGTAATATGCAAGCAAAAGCAAAAATGAATAAATATATCATTACACACTCAGATGCACAAACACAGATATGAAGATGCCAAGATAGAGAACAGTTAGAAAATTGACATTTTTATTTATTATAAGTGCTTATTTTAGTAATTCAAATGATGTAACCACCACTGATTCCTTTATGTTTTGCCACATCTTCCTATCAATCACAGAAATATACAAAAAAAAAAGTATAAATAAATAAATAATTTTAGATAAAATAAATAATTTTTTATTAATTAAAAATATAGGCAGAGAGTAGATAAGTAGAGATAGTTCTGAGTTGTCTGGTCAAGGTCCTAATTTGTCTCTAAAGTTTTCCAAAGTTAAGTACTTGGTTTTTGGTAATGTAAATCTGATGCATTTGCAGTTACAACAGTTCTTTGCCCTTGACCAATACACTATGAATAGGCATAAATAATTAAAACTAAGTAGCAAATAAATTAGGGGTGGATTTGTGATACATTACCCTGAATTTTAAAACTGTAGTTGCTCATTTATAAGCTTAGTAGTAGATCAACCAACTATTACAATAAATTAGAGAGTTTCAGTTAATTAATGGCCACCAGATGTCTCCCATATTGTTTTCTCTATACAATAGAAAAACACTCACAATCATGGAAAAATCAATGCAAACAAATGCATAAGAGCTAAAGAGTTCAGCCAGTGCATTCTCCTTGATTCATGCCCAAATCTACAGTATGTTCTTTAAAAATCAAACACAAATTACTGTGATTTATACTGTTCCCTGAACAAAAAAGCAACAGTTGCACATAATTACATTCTGTCGACACTGCATATCTCTGAAAGGAGGCATCCATTGAAATATTTACGTTTAGAGCTATTAGCTTTTTTGGTCCCTGAGAAAAAGTTCGATCCAGAATTATTGTCTATATTTCTTTGGTCTCTGTGTCAGTAGCTAAGTATAAACCACTTTTTTTATCTTTTCTCAGAAATTTCTGGCTTTTAAAGTGAACAATGAAGGGGGAGTAGGCTGTTGCCTTATTCTGTTTTCTGTTCTGTGCACAAACTAGTGAAAGGATGAAGGGAGTAGATCTGTAGAATGAAACTGCTGGCATGGAGGATCAAAGGCAAGTGAGAGCCATACATGCCTCCTTTAGACTGGCTCCAGTTTGATCCTGTGGGCTCAGTTCCCATTTGCAGTTAGCACTCCTTTGGTGCTTTCCCAGAGTAGTTTTTCTCACGTTATTTTCATCCAACTAAATGTTATGCAAGCACTCTGAAACCACTCAATAGTACAAATCACATGAAGGTAAGCATGGGCAGTCAGGATATTAACTTCAGAAGAGTAAGGAACCAAACTAAAATACTCATGTAGTTGCACATCTCCCTGTAGAGACCCTAGAAACCCACGCCTAGTACAGAATGATTGTGTTCTGGGCATGTTCCCAGGTACATAACATCACATGGGCTCTGTTTAAACAGTCTGAGGATGTGAAGGAGCTGCAGAGCCTCCATCCAAAGCAGCCCATGATGTTTTGGCATTTCTGTTCCTACTGTGGCTTGTTGCTCAGTGCTACTTGTGTGGGTGTAGGTGCATGGTCAGTACATAAAGTGGTTGCTAACAGAGGAAGAGGGCTAAACTAACAAAGGTGAAAATCACATTCTACCTTGGGGCTGGTTCTGACCCAACCAGTGCTAAGAACACAAGGGAAAGTTCACAGTTTTGCCAATGCTGTCCAATGTTTTGTTCTCATTATTGGCATTTCGCGTTATCAGTCACAGCAGCTTGGCCAGGTGAGCTGACCTCTCCATTCAGAATGCCAAAGTGATTTCTGGCTTTGGTCAGAAGGGAAAAGAGCTTCAGTTTGAATGCATAATGTATTCTCATTCAAATCCCTGGGATGAATATCACCAGCCTTAAGTTCTGAGGGAATTTTCTCCCAGAGTTCTCTTCACCAACACTGTTGCTGCTTTAGGATCAGAGAATTCCCTCAGGCCACAGCCTCATACATCTTTGTGTGCTTTCTACATCAGCACTTATTTATCAGTAAGAATCTTCATCTACACATGATGGACATTCAGTTTCAGAAAAAAAAAAAAACAACAACAAAGGGTTCTTGTACCTTTAAAGCAAAATGACACAATTTTCAGAAAAAATATTTAAGTGCAACAGTAAACTTGTTCAGTATGCTTATTTTAAATGTTAGCAGCAGCAATTTTTCTTTTAGCTTGCACAGTGAACCCAAAGTTGACCTTTCCTTGGAGGTTGCTCTAAGTCTGGTCAGCTCTTTTGCACTTAATGGATTCACTCCTGTCATCTGAATTTTGTTCCAGAAGCAGGTAACAGCTTAAGCAGGTACTGTGTAACTTGTCTACTTGCTGGGGAGAAAAAAAAACCAAAAAACTAATTCTGTGTTAAACCATATCCAATTAGAAAACTATTCAAATTCAAATCAAGGGGCAAACTGGGGGAAAAATTATGTCTCTCCATTGTAAACATTATCTACTGAATTTAAAGTGAATCAAAGATGCTTACCTACAAAGACAACTTGATATTAAACTATAATCAATATTATGTTGTTGAATTTTAGACCAAATTGCAGTTGAGAGTTGACTTTTTTAATTTTTAAAAGTGGATGTTTACATATTTTGAGGCAATTATACAGAATTTTAATATAAACTTATTGAAGAATGTATGTAATGTAGTTGTAATTATACAACTAACTTCATGAAAAAAAATTATTTTCTCCAAGTAAGGAATATGGATTCCTTCAGTGTGTCTGCCTAATGCATGAATTTCTGATAACATGCTGAAGTTTTAATGAAGCTGAAAGTTCCTGGCAAAATAATACTTACTGCTTGGCAGGCCTGCAAGAGGGTAAAAGCTAAAGCTTAATGCCCAAATTGATCTTGCCATGCACTACTGGAGCAGGAACACCCAGAGAAGTAGTCATCCTTTCCCCTTCAAATGACTTGCAGAATACATTAAAAAAAAAAAAAAGGGGGGGGGAATATAAAAACATAAACTAATATTATCGAATGACATTTGTGTAGGATGTAAGAGAATCTAAAAGTAACATTGAACACAGAAATTAGAAATTAAATTACAGTTTCAGTTAAAAATACAGCATACTATGCTTGAAATAACCCTCTCCTGGAGACAGCACAGCGTATCACAATTATTACAGCACCTCAATAAAACTACAAAATTACCAGTGAAAAGTTGAAAAGAGGACAGGTTAAGTTCATGCCATTCCCTATTCATGTTATATCCTCAGCATGGGGGTGGGTTGACTGGAGAAAATCATGCACTTTTCATCTTTCTCAGTTTACACAAGAGTGGATTGTTTTCTGTCTCACAGTTTACAGCTGGTTTGTTTTCAAACTAGGAAGAAATAAATCTTTCCATTACACTTCAGCAAAAGCTACAGATGGAAAAAAAAGTTTCAATACTGAAATGTCCACAATCGTAGAATTCCAGCATTTCAAGCATCATGTATCACATGAAAATCATGCATATCTGTATGCAGTCATTATACAAACACAGGGCTAGGTACTGGAGATGGAGTTATCCATAGATTCTTTACTCATAGAAGAGGTGGGGTCTTATTTTCTTCTGGTGACTTTTGTTGCAATCTGATGTCTTCAATATCAGTATTCATGTATAGAAAATCATGGCAGCTGAAGGCAGTACATTGCACTGATTTTATTTTCATGTTTTGGCTGTAAGGCACTTGATTGTGTAGGGTGGTAGATTGGGGTGATTAAAGAGAAAAACATGTGCTTGAGACACCCACTTCACCCTAATTTAGACTGAAAGAGGCTTTTTGTCATCCATTTCCATTTCCTGAAATGAACCATGCTGAGCTTCAGCATCTATAGCATTACCCAAATATGGAATCATAGAATCACAGAGTAGTTTGGGTTTGAAGGGTCCTTTAAAGATTATCTAGTCCATCCTGGGCAGGGAAATTTATCACTGGGTCAGATTTTTCAGAGCCTCTTCCAATCTGACCTTGAACACTTCCATCTACAACTTCTCTGGGCAACCCATTCCAGTGTCTCAACACCCTCAACTTAAAAATTTCTTCCTCATGTCCAAATAATATCTAGCCTCTTTCAGTTCAAAAGCATAATCCCTTGTCCTGTCACTACAGACTTTGGTAAAATTCTTTCTCCATCTTTCTTATTCTCTTTAGGTATTGAAAGGCTGCTATAAGGTGTCCTTTAAGCCTTCTCTGTCCAAGCTGAATAACCCAAACTCCCTCAGCTTCCCTTCATAAGAGAGGTGTTCCATCCCTCTGACCATTCTTTTTTGCCTTCCTCTGGACCCTTTCTAACATTGCCATGTCTTGCTCTGGATGTGGACACCAGAGCTGGAGCCAGTACTATGGGAGGGCACCTCACAGGAACAGAGTAGGGGTAGAAATCAACTCCCTTAACCTGTAGATCACATGGCTGAGCTACAGTGATTGAGACCTAGGAACAACAAATCGTGAAACCCAGAAAATGTGAACATACATTTGTATGTTCTATGTTTCTATGCAGGGGCACAGAAAATGGCAGGGGAAATAGAAAACACTTGGAGACTGAACTAGATTTATCCCATTCCAGCTAATGATTCCACACACACACCAGTTTTAAGCATTACTGTAAATTATCTCACTCCTATTCCTCAGCTTCAGATGGATTCAGCAAGTTTTCAATCCACAAAATTGAGTCTTCATTTAGCTTTAGAATGTTTTTTTTCAGTTTATATATATATGTATACACAAATATATATATAAGAAAACAGTATTTTGCATACTTTTTACAGACTGTCTCCAAGGTAGCACATCTGCTTGGCATGCTATCTGGGTTCTTTATGTTTCATATTTTCATAGGAAAAAAAAAAAGAAAAATATGACCATTCATCTTTTAATTAATTTTATCTCATTAAGGGAAAAACTAACATCAGCCATTTTCCATTTATCACCATATCTGATATCTTGCTAATCATTTGTTCTTCTCTGGCCCAGCAGTGATCAGTACCAGCATGGCAGAGGGAAAGACTGAACTTGACTGTCAACACCCATGAAAATCAGATTGCAGCTTCTCTGACACATATAACAGTTCTTCTTCAAATGATAAAAAATTCAGTCACAACAATATTTCCCCATTATTCTACCAAATAACAGGAGGAAGATATCAAAAAAGACTTGTGCATATAAATAGATTACATTTTCATGTTAGCATGGTATTTTGTCTCATTTAATTAAAGTCATGCTTGTATTCAATCTGCCACAGCAGAGTTCTGTGCCTGCCCTCTGCCCTCAGGCTGCAAACAGACTAAGAAAACAGTAACTCTACTCTCATCTGCAGGTGGCCTGTTCAAATTATTTTCTCTTTACCAAAACCAAAAATCCCAGATAGAAACAGATGCAACAGCTATTCCATGCAGTGGGAAAGAGCAGAGTGGCCAGGGTTGCATCTCCTGGGTCTTGTGTCTGATTGGCACAAGCTCTGTTCATAAAACTGTCATGTGAGCAGCCCCTCTGAGTATACAATTTGAAAGAAAGGGGTTGGACCCCTGCAGCAGCTATAAATAAAACTGAGAGGAAAAATAGATCTTTGAAAGTTACTCCTTTATCATTGTCACTCTCTTGGAGCCCTGCACCAGCTTCTAGCTTTTTATTTTGCAATTTTAAGTCATGGTAGGACACTGAAAAAGTATGATTCATTATTTCTATCTAAGTAGCTATGAATGTAGCCAAAGTGATGGTCAATACAATCCATTGCCCAAGTGAAAAGCATAATATTTTAATGTAAAAAATAAAATATCCAGGTTTACTTGAGCCTACTGTGAAAATGTAGACTCAACAACACCTTGCAAAACCCAAATAACTAGAGCCCTAGAGAGCCAAGATCAAGCTCACAGGATCATATGTATTGAATACAGCTTTGAGTTTTTCAGAATGGATTAAACTGTCCCCTTACAATGTGTCCTTCCCTATAAGAGCAGGTTTGCACAGAGCTCCATCTGAAGGAACTCCCTTATTACTGGGTTTCTCTGAGCTGATCTTCTGCTATTTGGAACAGTCCTATCAGCAGGTGGACATTACTTATTAGCTGTCAATCTGAATATTTTCAAGAATAAGTGTGAAAGGTCTATTTCAGGGCCCTCTAATTAGGTTCCATTGAATGAAACAGAGAGAGAAAGTTCCATTGAATGAAACAGGCAGGGCTTTTTCTGCAGAACTGGAGGCATCGCTGGCCTTACAACAGCCTTCAGCTACTTCTGCCTTCCTCAGAACCTGCAGAGTAAAATTACACCAGTAAAACCTTAGAAGGGAGGCTTATTTCATAACACCTGACAAGGGGACACAGGATCAGACATGATGCTTTCCACTGCATGAAAAAAATTCAACAGCTACTAAAGGCTGAAGCAAAGCATTGTTGGTTTCATAGCAGCTTGCTGGCACTCTGGATTTAAAAGCTTGAGGCAAATCATCTCCATGTCAAAAAATAAGAGTGCCATTAATATAGAGATTTAGCTGTCAGTAATTTCAGTTTGTGCTTTCTGGCTAAACAAAACCCTATCCATCTCTTCCTTTGAACTTCCTTTGCCTCATGTATAGTGTGTTCCCACAAAACCCCACAGGCAAGTCTCCCCACCAGCTCTGTGTTTTGAAGCACCAGTGATGTTAATTGCCACATGGCATCACATTTATTTTATGGCTTCTAGACACACTATGCATGCACTGACAGTGTGTCAGGGTTTCAGATCCCACACAAGATGACAAGTGTAGGAATGCTATCAATAGAGTTATGTTACTGTGGGCTACCCCTGGCAGCTGGCTCAGTAATTCCTGAAGCCCACTCCACAAGGCTGTGATCAGATGGTGAGCTGGCACTGCAGTTCTGTCCCAGGTTCACTTAAATGTACAGCTCTGCGTGACAGCAGAAGCTGTGATTTCATGTTTGGCAGGGAAAGAGCATTAATATTGATCTGGTATCCATGCAACTCAAGTACACAGGACTGGTATGAAAGTGAAGGATCTGTTTTTCAGAGATGGCACTAAAATAAAGACAGTGATAAGGATGCAAATAAAATATTTGCAAAGTAGAGCTGAGTGTGGCTTTGCTAGAAGAAAAATGTTGCTCTGCTTTTCATACATCTAAATGAGCATTAGTTTTGAATCTCATCCTGCAGTCTTTAGATTCTACATGGATCTAAAGAGATGGTGTATAGCATAAAGCATTTTCCATTTTTAAACTCAGGCTTCTCTGCACTGCCATTTCTAAACTGTGGGTTTTTTTTTTTCCCTTTGTAGTTGAGGCATTGCCTGTATGACTGGAGAGAGCACAGTTTAGCACCTCTCTGCCTATTGGAACAGCAGAGCACTCATCTGTCCCCTACAAGCAGCATCTCACAGGGAGCTGTGATGTGAGCTAAGCCCAGGAGGGAAAGCAAATGAAGATGACAAGGGAAACAGGGGGAAGCACAGAGGGAAAAAACAACATTAGAATCTTCTCTGTACTTTTCTTTATATATTTTTCATATTCCTTTTTTGGCATGAAAAACATACAAAATCTAGGAGGCAATGGGATGTTTTGCAGAACAGCTTGAAGAGTGCATCAACCCAGGCAGAACTACAGCGATGGCAAGAGAAGCACTGACTCTACTGAATCAATGGTAATTTCAGCATGTTCCAAACTACCCCACATCTTATCAAATTAGGCTACTTGTTAGGATTTCAGTTGGATTCAATTGACTTATTTCATTTGTGGAGATTAGGGCTACTGCTGGAGGAAAAATAATTCCTGGAACAAGTAGAGTGAGCTCCAACAGCCCGTGTATTACTTTACATTCTGGGAGCTATGGCAGGTATGGATTACAGCTCTGCCCCAGAAAAGGTTCCCATCTTTTTTTGTGCTGGGTTAGTCAATGTGAGCTGCAAATTACAGCCACTCCTCTTCCCTGTTCTCCACTTTGCCTCCTGGACCTTCATGCATGGATTCATCTCCACTGGCTAAGGGAAAAGGGCAAGGAAATGATTAAAACCTTTCTCCCTGTCCAGTCACATGCTCTGTTCCCAAGCAGGCTGCATAGAAACAGCATCTGTGTCAGGCATCAGTGGCAAGGAACAGCCAAGCCCTTTGACCTTGAATTTCAGACTTTTCAGCTCCTGCTTTTTAGTTTTAGTTCTACTTTCCTTGTAGCTGTGATATGAAAAGACTATAAAAATCTGAACTCAAGGATTTTGAGCTAATACCTATTAATAAAGAGAGAATAACGAATATTTATTCAATTTGAATTTTCCTTTCATTTTTTCCTTGTGAAAAAAAAAAATTGCAAATAATTAAATAGTTCTCACCATTTGCAGGTTTTGATTTACTAACAGTAAATTGCTATTTACTGTTTACTAAAACAGTAGCTACTTGAGGTGACAGAATTGTGTCCATACTTGCTGTTGCTATCCTATTATTTATTTTAGACTAATATGAAGTGTGAGAGGTGTTAATGCATTTTTTCCCACTAAATACTTGCAGACTTTTCTTTAGTTTTAATACAGCAGTCTTGCCTTTGTTCAATTTTTTTCTTGAACTTGGTGAAAATTGCCATAAATCTAAAACCCAGGAGAAGTCAGGCAAGCTGTCTCAGTGACCTTCAACATTTTTAGAGTTGTCTTTCTTACTGAAATATAGGAGAAGACTGATACTGGAAGTGTTATTTTAAGGCTAACAACTTGAAATTATGAATAGGCATGACAGAATATGAAGAAAACTCTTCTGATTTGTTTCAGAGAAATATCTTTTTCTTGAATACTGTACTCACAGTGGTATTTTTGAGACCTCTACACATTAAAAAGTGAGGCATACTTTGACTCTGAAACCATTATGATTTCCTGTATTTATTTCACAGAATGGCCTTGTGCAGCATGTAGAAAACTGAAAACCACTCTATTTGCTGTTTTTCACATGGCAGATATTTTCTAGTACTGGAAGAAGTATAATAACAGAGCTATCAGAAATAGATATTTTGATTGCTATTTTTTTAAAAATTATTTTGAGGGATTTTCTATTAACAAACAGTAACTAAAAAATTTAAATAAGTCAATGATTCTGGCTGTCATTGTTTTTCCCCCTTCCTCAGCTATCTGTCAATAATATGAACAAAGGCAGTATCCCAAAAATGGAGATTAAAAAAAAATCAGTGGATGAAATTTAGAGCTTCATTCTAAAAAAAAAAAAAAAATAAAACTGTCTGTGCCTCCTTATCTTGCAATGTAATAAAATATTTTGATATTCAAGATGGTGCTTCCTACTAAGGAAAAAATAATGCATAAGTGCAGAAAAAAAGGGGGAAAATACTTCTAGCAATGACTTAACAGCACTGGAACATCTGATGGTAATATCCTAAGTTCCCTCCAGATCACTCACTGGGGAAACAATTGCTCTGAATTCAAATCAATTAATAAATGAGAAAAAAGCTAATTGCAGCCATGGAGTTACTGGACAGCCTATGGAGTTTACCAGGAGTTTATCTGACTGTGTCACCTGATGTAGTAAAAACTTAGAAGTTAAAACTATTGGTCCATCAATAGAATTTACCAACATGTCTACTATAATATAAGTGTTAGGGCAGGGTACTTGTCTTTCATGTTTTCAAGCAATCTCTCTTTCCTCTGCCTGCTCACTAAATAAGTGATTTGGTCTCCACAATGATGCAGGCAGTGGGATTTTTGGCTAATAAGTAGAGAAAATAGACTTATGAAAGGAGTAGTTGGCCCATAAAGGAGTATTTATGGCTCATATATATAAAAAAATCGTCTCTAAAACATTTTCTAAAGATATTTTCTTAGAATCCCTTGATGGACATACAGCTTATCAACTGGACTAGCATGTTGTCTGCTCTGATACTAGCTTGCCTAACTACTAATTTCTCCAGGAAGTCTGAATATGTGCATGTTTAAAGCTATTACCTAAAGAAATGCTGACTGACAAACAGAAGTATAACAGAAGTATGCAGACATTGAAGGATGTTGCAAGTTTGCCATCCTGATCCTAAAGGAGCTGGAGTGGGCTGAAAATTTAGTTCATGTTCCTTCTCTTTTCTTTTCTTTTTTATTTTTTTAATTTGTTTTAAATTTTATTTTTTTAAATTGCATTAATGCGATTTGAGCATAGTGAAAAAAAAAAAAAAACCTAATAATTTCCTCAGAGTTGAGCTGGTTCAAATCTAGATATATTCCTCCAAATAACTGAATGTGAGTGTGGGTAGGGTGCAGAGGTGATGGATGGTGGGGGTTTGGCATTTGTGTACAGGGATGCTCGAGTGGGCCATTAATGGGGCATTGCCTGCTGTGCTCTGGTTCTTTTATGATCCGTGAGCAGCAGTAGTGAAGAATTCTGCTCCAAGATATAATGAAATGGGAATCAACTGAATAACCTGGAAAACATTCCAAGTTTGACAATCAGGTCTGTGGGATAAAATATTTCTTGTATAAGGTAGGAAGAAGAGAGAGAGAGCTACATTCTACAAAAAGTACATTCAAATTGCAAAATGACAATTAACTCTTTATGTCATCCACATTAAATCCAAAATGCTGTGATGGCATTTCTTTACTAAAGCATCTGTTATTAGTATTATTTATTTGGATACCCCAAAAATGAGCTTGGTTTTTGAGGGATAGATACTAAAAAGTGTCTCTGCTCAAAAGTTCTCACAAAGGGAGAAAGTACAGGCTGAATATTGCTTTAGAGTGCTTGTCTTTGCAACCTTAATGCTTTTTAACATAATAGTTTGTGTATATCATAAAGCAAAGCTTGAAAATATGTTCCAGTGACTTCATTGAATGTCCTCAAAATATCCTCATTTTATGGTTAATATCCATAGAGAGAGCTGTACAGCTTTGCGTTAAAAATGCTAACTTGCAAGAAGCTGAGGTGAAGTACTCACCAAATCCCAAATAACATTAAAATTCAACCCCTCAATGTCTCACTACCTGATTCAAAAAAATCACCCAGCCCTAATTTTATGTCTATATGGACCTGTGAACCCTGTGAGTGGAACCCTGAATTTTGTGCTGAATCACTCCAGGATCAATACTCAGCTGTAGCACCTCTAAACTGACATGTTTTGGAAAGAAGGGACAAAAAGTAACACTCATCAGAAGGTTATGAAGGGAACATGAGAATTTGAAAAAACAAAGTGCTGATTATCTCTGATTTCTGTGCAGACTCCCTGATACCTTTACAGAGGTCATAGCAAGGAATTATTTTACAAACATTTGTACAATATTGTCTTCAGAAAAGTGAGGTTTAATAGGGTCACAGAGGGGTTTGGCTTGGAACAGACTTTCCAAGAGTATCTAGGCCAAGAGTATTCCTCCCATGGGCAGGGACACCCTTCACTAGATTGAGTTGCTGAAAGCTCCATCCAATCTGACCTTAAACATTTCTAGGGGTGGGTCATCCACAACTTCTCTGGCCAACCAGTTCCAGTGTTTGAACATCCTCACCTTAAAAAAGTCTTCTGAGTGGCCAGTCCAAATCTACTCTCTTTCTGTTAAAAAGCATTATCCCTGGTCCTGTCACTGCCTGTTTACAGGCTTTGGTAAAAACTCTCTCTCCATCTTTCTTACAATTTTCCTTTAGGTATAGCAAATCTGTAACAAGGTTTCCCCCCATCCACCTCTTCTCCAGGCTGAAGAGCCCCAACTCAGTTTTAATTTGTAAGAGAGATGTTCCAGGTCTCTGACCATTTTTGTGGCACTCCTCTGGACCTGCTCTAACACGTCCATGACTAATGAGAGAGACAGAACCCCCAGCTCTGTCAAGGTCCCTCTTGATGGCAACCTTTCCTCAAATGTGACAACCACACCACTCACTTGTTTCTGGGACAATTTCTCAATTACTCTTTCAGGAAGGAAAAAAAACCATAAGGAAATCCTTACTGTAAAAGGGCCATCTGAGAGGCATAATCTATTGCTGAGCTTCTGGCGTATTTGCATTTTCTTTAGTGATTTCATGTACATTTAGTATTTACATTAAAAAGCTTA
Organism: Agelaius phoeniceus; assembly: GCF_051311805.1. Classification (NCBI taxonomy): domain Eukaryota; kingdom Metazoa; phylum Chordata; class Aves; order Passeriformes; family Icteridae; genus Agelaius; species Agelaius phoeniceus. The sequence continues at coordinate 9,802,930 of NC_135266.1, read as the reverse complement.
TTGTGCATTAACTGTGTTAGCATCAAAGACTACAGCCCATGAAATTCTGAGAAATGGCACTTATACTCTGGCAATTTATTTCTAAGCATTTTTCCATTGCCTGTAGGAGAGAAATGCAACGTGAGAATAATTTCTGCCAGCACGCTTTGTAGTTTATCAAGCAAAGTAAATAATAGTGTGGGAGGTGAGTAGAATTAAAATTTCAAGGACTGACTATCTGAAAAGGTGGACCACAGTACCAGTGTAATCAGCTTTTCAGTAAGCCTTTCCTTGGTTTTCCATTTTTGACAAACCACCTAGGCAGGGTACTCCCTTGGGCTCCTTCTGTGCAGCCAAAGGTACTCACAAAAAGCTGATCAGGATGTGCAGCCTACTGAGGTGTTTTTGAGAGTCCACCAAATGAATGCTAGAGTGAGAGCATGGCTCAACAGTGTTTTCTGTTACGAGGAAATATATACAGGTGTTCCATATATAGCAGCTGCAGATTGCTCAACTTGACTGAAAGTGGATGTCATGTCCTATATTAACAACCTATCAAAGGCTTAAGATATCTGAAGACAAATTGGAGACTGCAGAAAATAAATTATATTGCAATCCAGAACAGTGTTCCATAAAGATAATAAATTGAATTATTTTTAGTCCTGACTTTATGTCAGTCATTTTTCTTCCTATTTTCTGGCTTTTTCCTATGTACTCTGCATCAAAATAGGAAGAGGATTAATTAATTTTAAAATTAAATTTGGAGTAGGTTAATAAAATGCATGTAATACTCTTAGAGCTGAGCTGCAAATTACTTCAAAAGTTTAAAACCATAGCATTTTCTTAAGAATTTTACATAATACCAGGTTTATGATGCCATTTATAGGTAAAACGTTACATTATGGTAAATCTAATGGCTTAATCATGAAACGTTGCAGAAACAAGTGAACATGCTTCAGCTTTAGGAACAGTGTTTCATTAGTAACTCAACATCATTTCTCTTGTTGAAGCTCAGCTGCCTGTTCCCCTGGCATCTACTCCATGCACTAACAAATGCACCATGCTTGTTGTTGGCCTCAGACATCAGTGGTCCCTTGTCACAGACATCTTTTTGTGAAAATCCTTCTCTTGGGATTTTGTCTTCCTGAGAAGCTGAGAGGCTTCAGGAACAAAATGTAAATAATGGTTTTCTGCTGCTGTGGAATGCAACAGGTCCATCTGTGATTGGTCTCATCTGCTTGTTTGCAATTAATGGCCAATCACAGCACAGCTGACTCGGACAGAGATCTGAGGCAGCTGCCTTTGTTATCATTCTTGTTTTTTCTATTCTTAGCTTAGCTAGGCTTCTGAGATGAAACTTTTCCTTCTATTCTTTTTAGTACAGTTTTAATGTAATATATATCATAGAATAATAAATCAAGCCTTCTGAACATGGAGTCAACATTCTCGTCTCTTCCCTCACCTGAAAACCCCTGTGAACACCACCACAGTCCCTTCTATGACAAGACATGCTCAAAGAGGACACAATGGTGATTATATCTTTGTAAAAGTCTGTGTGCTTTTTCACAGCATGGGTTTGGCTTTTGCAGTTACCACTGATCCATTTTCCTGCATAATCAAACCAGTTCTTTACATCTTGTTTTCTATCCAATGCCCAGACTTGCAGCCATAGAGTTTGTGTACCTGCATGTGAGAAGGTTACAAGACAGCATGTAACTCCTTTCAGTTCATTCCCCAAAACAAGACTGCTTTATTGGAAGCTCTCCATCAGAAGAGAAATTTCTCCACCTTTCTCCTCTTTCTCCCCTCCACTCAACACTGCTACAGTAGAACCCCCGGCTGCTATGCAGAAATTTAGCCCAAGAGTTAAGATTCAGTTTTGGACAAAATGAATGAAGGAGACTCTTCTTTCTTTTCTGCATCCACTCTGACAGGGAAACCAGAATTTTTCATTCCCTCAGGTTTGCCTAAGGGCTTCCTCTTCCCTTGTCTCATGTTAAGGCTTCAGTCATTTCCTGAGCCTGGAGAGCAGGAAGAGGAGAAATGAGACCATCACCCACCACTGAGTTAAACAATGTAATTAGGAGACACATTTAACCATCTTAATGCAATTGAAAAAGACCTGCTTTTGTTTTATATTAATCTAAGTCTTGAAGGCTCTTTCAGTCAGGCAGAAATCACTGAGCTTCATAACTTGGTTCTCACTGATGGATTGTATCCCACAGATGCCAAAAAGGGACATAACTTCAATTAACTTCCTATCTGTTTGCAATAACAGGAAAGTAGATAAAACCAAATTATTCTTTTTATTTTCCACTTATCATCTCCATTATTACTGCAGAGACATCTTCTAAGTGTCAGTACTGTGAGTCATACTGAAAAAACTAAATGCACCTATTTAAATTTTCTCAATTAAGTTTATTAAGCAGAAAAGATAGTTTCAAGATTGTGTTAAGAGGTAAAAGTAGCAGCAGAGACATTTTCCAAAAATTCTCTAAGTGAAACCATAATAGCACAAAAATAATTTTCTAGTTAAAATGAATTTTCATTAGATACAGAAATCACAAAACAATCACCTGTCAATGGCAGAAGACAATTATAATCAGTAGCAGCATGACAATTCAGTTTAGCAAGTATGTGGAGTTCTTGGTGTGAAATAATTAGAATCTCTGCTTCTGGCTTAAACACTTTCCTATATTCATATCTACCCATTTCTTCTTGATGGATTGAGACACACCATGTCTGACACAAGAGTAATGTAATGTATTCTGTTCAAGGCTGCTGATTATATGCACATGTGCACAGTGACAAACAATTAGTGTAATGATGCATTGATTGCAAAGCTTATCACAACATTGTATAAGATCTCATGCACCAGAAATTACCCTGACCACCTTTTCATGCTTTCCATTCTACATTACTGTGAAACACAAATTTGTACATTGAACCTGAAAGGCTGCAAAGGGATTGATCTCTACAAAGCCTGTGCTGAGGAAACACTGCCTTCCAGCAAATCTGGAAAATAAATTAAAAGTGATTAGGATGAAAGGATGGAAATACAGAGGCAGGGTTAAGAGTTGGTGCTTTGCTCAGTATTGATTGAAGCAAGATGTTTCCAATGTAACCCCACTGCAGGAGGGCTGATGGTGTGGTTTGTTCACTCCACTGCTGCCTGCCCAGAAAGCCCCTCCTTGTCAGAGCCAGGCTCCATCCATGCCCAGGGAGCCAGCCTGCTGCTGGCATGGGCACCCTCAGGCAGGAGCACTCACAAGCTGCACTTCACCCACTGGCACGGGCTGTTCATGGTACTACAACATCACTGAACGGGCCATTTACACCCCAAAATCCTCCAGCAAAGGTAAGAGAGGAACAGTGCTCTGTGTGTGCTCATTTCTGTCTCAGGAGTAACGTGCAGAGGAATGTGAAGCAAGAGCTGTGAGGAATGCAAGGTGATTTCTCCCCTCTCCTTTTCTCTCAGGACTGTGAGTTGACAAAGCCAAAAGAGGTGGGGAGAAATCTTTTCTCCTCAGCCCCTGCTTGAGCTGGGCAGACAGAGCAGGGGCACAAAGGATGGCAGCAGAGGTGTGTCCACAAGGCCTCAGGCTCCCTGCAGGTAGGAGGGAGAGCTGGAGCAAAAGGAACATCCTAGACATAGAATGGTTGGAAGGGACCATAAAGATCATCTTCTGGGTTGGAAGGGACCTTAAAGATCACCCAGCTCCAACCCCCTGCCATGGACAGGGACACCTGGCACTGGATGAGGTTGCTCTGAGCTCCAGGAACCTGCTTGATGTGCCCATAATGGGAAAGGACACATGTAAATAAGGTCACAGCAGCTCCTCACATATTCCAGGCATGGATTTTTCCTTTTTTTTCTTCTATAAATTCTCCTATTTAGCACTTCTCCCATTCCTTCCTGAGCCTTTTTTTACCTTTTGCTGGACTTTGTTTCTGCTCCATAGCCCAGCAGTGAAAGATGAGCCCCTGTTTTAAGGGGCACAAGTCTCAGTGATGCAGCTGAGAACATCAGTGCTGCCATGGGCAGGAGGTCAGCTGCCCTGAGACGGTTGCAGCCAGTTTAGAGGCTGAGGTAAACCTCTCCCAAATTGGGGGAGCCAATCTGAGGAGCATATGGTGCTCCTACACAAGCATATTTAGGAAAAAACTGTCATCTCTAGGGAACAGTCTGGAGGGAGACATGTGGAGCCAAGAGAGACAGGGAGTCTCCTAAGGGACCACAGCTGTTGGCAACAGTGCTGATTTTAACTGGGATAGAGTTAATTTTTTCAGAGTAGATTGTATGGGGCTGTGTCTTGGATTTGTGCTGAAAAACTGTGATGTTATCACAGGGATGAGCTGAGCAGGACTTACACAGAGCCAGGCCTTGGTCAAGCAGGCTGGGGGTGCACAAGAAACTGGCAGCCAGGAGAGCTGACCCCAGCTGCTCACAGTGGTACTTTTTTGATTTATGGCATTTTTCTGCCCAAATCACCATTATGTTTGATGGAACCCTGCTGTCCTGGAAGTGGCTGAACACCTGCTTGCCCAGTGCTTCATTGTGGCATTCACATTCTCTGAAAAAATCCCTTTGCCCAGGATTTTTCTCCTGGGAAGCTGAGAAGCCTCAGGGAAAAGGAAAACACCTCTTATCTCATTTGCTTCTCCTGTGTTGTGCTCACATGTGGAATGTGTTTGGAGATTGTTTACCCACAGGTGATTGTTTCATTGGATTCTGGTGTGAGTTGTTTTGACTCATTGGACAATTACAGCCAAGCTGTGTCGAGACTCTGGAAAGAGTCACAAGTTTTCATTATTATCTTTTTAGCATTCTGTAAGTATCCTTTCTGTATTCTTTAGCATAGTTTAGTATAGTATTCTTTAATATAATATAGTTTTATAAAGTAATAAATTAGCCTTCTGAGAACATGGAGTCAGATTCATCATTCCTGCTTTCGTTGGGGTATTCCCTGCAAATACAATAATGCATGAATTACTTGTTTGCTTTCCTTGTGAGCAGGGTTTTTACTTTATCTGTCAAACTGTCTTTACCTCAACCCATGAGTTTTTTCACTTCTACCCTTCATATTCTCTCTTGCACTGCAACATGGAGAGAGTGAGCAGCCATGAGGGGTAAGCTGCCAACTGGGGTTAAACCAGGGCAGGGACACTGAGGAGCTGTGTGGGAGGGAGATAAGTGAGAAGGAAAGAGTGGAAAAGGCATCAAACTCACAACAACCTCAGCCTATTCACTGTCTGTGTTCTCAGTGGGAATGAGCATGTGGTTTTGAGGATTGGTGTCGAGTGAATTGATGTGTAATCGTGCACTTCTTTCCTCACTATCCAAATTAGTGATCAGAAGTTTTATTTGGACTGGCTACAAACTGGGCTTCCTGGACTTGAAACTTTTTTGTCCATGATAGCGCATAAGTAAATTTTTTTTGGACTATGAAGTGTATTATTGAGTATAGTTAATGGTGCACTTCAACTTTCTTCCTCTTGTTCTCCTCCCTCTCTTATGATTCTTTCCACAAGTCCTCTGGAAATGAATAATAAACCACCTCAGTTGCTCCTGGATCCAAATTTTTTTTTTGCAGTGGAAGGACTGTGGGCAGTGACTCCTGGCCTGTAATTATATGAAAATATCACATGTTGCTTTTGTAGAGGGATATTATTGAGAAATATCAGTTGCAGTTTTCTTTCCTTACTAAGTAAGCAAACAGAAGAGAGAAAACCATAATCTTTGCCTTCAACTATAAAGGTTCTGTGCCATCCCTGCCTTGTTCCAAGCTCACACTGCCTTGTGGAGCAGAATTGACACAGGTAGGATCAGAGAATGCACCAACTGTGTGCACAACCAGCCCACCAACTGCAGGTCCCTATCTGTGTGTCAGAGATCTCAGTTCCTGAACCACCTCCCTGCAGAAGGTAGCTCTGCTCTGCTGGAGAAAGGCTGGCTCCACAGCTGATGTGTCAGTCCATAGAGCAGACAGAAAGTCTAGTTCAGGAAATCTGCTCTTGATGTTTTCTTGCTAAAAACATTTCTCAGTATACACAGCTCTCCTGTATCCCTGCATGGAAAAGCAGAGAACACTGGTCACAAGGAGGTTATGATTTTAGATTCTCAACCATCATTCACAGTTCAGGTATTACTTTTTAAAAACTATTGTATCAGACTCAGTCTATCATTCAGGTGGAAAGTTCTTTTCTCCCTGTCTAATAGGTAGGCCAATTGACAGTGATGGGCAAACAGTTAAAATAAGTTCTTCAACATTCTGCCAAAGCAGAGATGGGACAACAGATGCTTTCAGACAGGCAGGGGAGGACAAGGTAAGAACAAGACATGCTTGGGCAGTATGACACGACAGCTGTCTTTGTAAAATGTTTTGCATACTTGGAAATATAAATTTTAAAAGAATATATTGCACACAGATCTTTGAAGATATTTACTATAAATATCCTCTGAGTGAGAAATTGAATAGGGGAAAAACCCAACCAGGATTGATATTCAGATATTAGCTAACATGAAGTATCAGCTTGGAGGAGCAAAGGAGAGGCAACAGATAAATGACTGCCAAAGCAAAAGGGTCCAGGCTGAGCTGTGCATAGTCCAGGCACAGTAACAGAAGAACACCAAAAGCACAAATGGGAAACAGGTGATGCCTTTGAATGGGACATCAAATGGGAGATTGACATTGTATTAACATTTATTGTTATCTGGGGATGGCACAACAGAACACCAGTGTGTTCTGCAGGAGGACAGGAACAGAACAATAGGTCTTGCTTCAACTCACTCCATTTTGAGGTTACTTTTCTCTCAGCACTGTGATATAGACAGATGGTGCTGTTTGAGGAGTAATTGTGTGGCTGAGTACTTTGCAGCACATTCTTATATTAAAGCACTAGCAGAGTTTTCTTTCTGAAAGCTCACTCAAAACTTCATTATTGCTGAAGTGACCACGGGAGTCATAGGTCTGAAAAGAACTGTGCTCTGCTCCTCACTGACGTTATCTTCCATCCAGCTCCTACCTTCTCAGTAAGTTCAAGAGAAAAAAGCAAATAATAATTTAAAGGGCATATCATGTGGTAATGCCTAAATTGCTCCTAGTGCTATTTATAAATAATTCATAATGAAATGAAAGCCACAGCAAACACAGCTGTCATTTATTTGCTGTCACCTACCTGCTGGTGAATCTAGCATTGAGCTGTAGCAGTTGCTTCTCAGTTTCAAATTAAAGCTAAAAAATCTATGATTGTTGTTAATTATTGTCACTACTAAACCTTCACCTGGATACTTGCAATTTGCAAAGCCTGGTTCTTGACATGTTTTTGTTAAATGTCACACCAGAATTTTCTTCACTGCCAGTCAGGACACTCATCTACAGTGTGACTCAAACCTTCCTGGCATTGCACGTCTCTCAGAGGCAGCCTGAAGTAGGCTACCATGCAGTGGAGTGTGCACAGTTACTTTAGTAGAAAATATTAGGAATGAAAATTCTTTAAATTCAATATTAATAGAATATTCTTATCTTTATATGTCCTTGTATTTGCCATCCTCTGAAAGACAAGCTTATGAAGATTATATATTTGACCTTATTCTGTGCCTGTCCCAACACAAATTTCTTGCCACCACTAATTAAACACAATAATCCCACCAGTACCTGACCCATTTCTTCTTTAAATACTCCTGATAATATGATTTTTTTTCCTCACATTTCTGATCTGTATGGATTTGTAGGTAAATATCCAGGTGGCTTTATTCCCTGCCTTGCTAAACTCCTTTTCTAACTATGTACCCTGACTACCTGTTTGATCTCCTTGTAAACCCACCTTAGGGTGTATGATGACTTCCTTGGCTCTGGAGTTAGTCACTATAAAGAGAACATTCTTTGGTCCTATGGGACTTCCTAACCATATGAAAAAAAAAAAAATCTGCTTATCAACACAAAATAAAATGTTGTGAAAAAGTATCTCACCCAAAAGCAGGAATAAGCAAGGGATAAAGGACCTACCAATGCAACTTTGACACCTGTTGTAAGGGCATAGGAAGTTTTAATGGCCAGGTCTGCTGTATTGGTTGTCAAGGATGTCACTTGTCTGCACATCAAATCCTCACTCCACTGCTAAAGCCTAAACCACATCTAATCTATCGGCCTTTCCTGCTGGCCTCTCTAGTTCTTCCTCCTGCAACTTCCTTTTCCTCAAACACAAGGATTAGATAAATTATTTACACTGGCTGCTTGCTTTTAATTGGCTGCATACACAGAATTTCAAAAGAAAGGTGAAATGAAAGTGTGTTTCCCCCAGGTTCAACTGTTAGAGAAGGAAAATGGGAGCAGGAAGGCTCTGCCATGCTGTGGGGAGAGCTGCTCTGGAAACAGTCGTGGAATGGGTATAAGGATGAACAAATGTTAGTGTTAAAAATAAAATATTCCAAGGAACAGCTTTAAAGAGCTGCGGAAGGAATTTGTTTTTCCCTTGGTTTTGTCCAAGAAAGTAAGAGACTAGGGGGAGGTGAGCTGCAATAAATCACACAAAGTGGTTTCCTACCTGAATGGGAGTGAACTGTGCCAACTGGTGGCAAAAGTTCACTTTTTACTCTGCTTATGAAACATATCTTATTAATAGACCAAACAGAATAAACAGACTCTTTATACAAATAAGAAGTGTTTGGAAGGGCTGGGAAGGAGGAGTGCCAGGCAAAAAGGGAGAAGTGAATTGAAGCCTTACATGCTTTTGAAGGTTTCTCTATTTATAACCACATCCAATTTAACTGAAATACTTGGCAAAAATGCACGTAGATTTTAAAGAAAAGCTGCATCTTTGTAAGAAGTGTTTTCCCTGAGAAATTCTAGGAATATTTCTCTTAAAACACAAAAACTTGCCTTACTATGCTAGCAGACTGTGACAGCATTATGAAATCAAAGCTCACTGTGAACAGTAAAATATAGGTTACAGAATGCACAGTAGGGTTTCGTGGTTTAGATCTATAGCTCCAAACTATGGAGTAACTTGCAATTATTTGATATATCTCTGGGAAGTATCTTCTTCCCTCAGCATCAGAGAAGGGGGAGTGTTCCCTTAATGTGTCAGGGTCCTCACTCCAGGTTTTTTAGTTCTCTCTCTCCTATGAGCAATAACTGTCTCAACAATCACTGATTTCCCCCAACCTCTCACATTATTATATTCAAATCCAGTAAAAGTCCCTTCCAACTGTGCATGATTAAAAGAAGAAAAAGCAGGGAGTTTGAAGTGAGAGAACTAAATGTGTAAATCATTTATATTGTTAAAATACTAGCCAAGAAAAATTATCATTTTTCTTTTATACTGATATTAGATACCTTTCCAGATTTCAGGATACTTTTTTTTTAATGTGAAGTGATAATATTTTACTACAACCATTCCTGTTTATTGAGTGCATTGGAAATATTATGAATTACTGAGTTTTGAACCATTGCCACCCAACTTACTGCTTGGCATTGGAAATGCATGTTTTATTTCAAAGGAAATTTCAAAGAGAATATTCCCTTCTACAGGAACTGGAAAAGAGAGGACTTTGGAAGGTTCCCTAAAGATCAGAGGTGGGGGAGGACCCTGTAAAAAAGGATTTTCCTAGTGGTCATTGATGGGACTAGGACTGCTGCATCATATTTATCAGGCTGGCTGCTTGGGGAACAGGAAGGTGGCTCAAATAATGGAGCTGCTGGGTTTTCAAGCAGGGCAGCACAAAGCGTTCACGTAATTCTTCCAGAAGTAGTCAAATGGATGTTTTACTGCAACTCTGTGTGCAGCACCATGATACTGAGACACAGTAAGAGGGATAGAGCAAAAAGAAGGCAGTTTCAGTTCCCATGAAGTGCCAGGTGGTAACTTCATGAGAGAAGCTGGTGGTCTTAACATTCTGTTTTAACACCAGAACTCAGTGTTGCTGTGTCTGGGATTTTTTGGGGAAATGTCCCTCATTTTGCAGACTTTGGGCAAATCACAGGGCTTTCCTGTAGTGAAAAAAGCCGTGCTGTTTGTGCTCTTGTTCATCCCTGTGGTTGCAAAGTGAAGATTCACACTGAGCTTGAACCCAAATGTTGTTAGTGCCCTCATTATATAAACAAGATATCAAAATGCTCATGGCACACCCATCACAGAGCAGCACCATTAATGCAGCACCACAAGCCCTTTGCCCTGCATGATTCACTCTGGGAATTCTGATGATCTGAACTGTCAGGTGTGAACCACTCCCACATTGTTAGGAGTGGAAGATTGCATAATTGAAGAGTAATTATTCCCTAGTATGCAATAAGACACTGACTCAAATATTTAAAAGTTTTTCTTTGCCTTTGAAACTGAAGCGCTGTTTCAAATCAAGGAATTTTTGTTCCTAAATCATTTTGGATTTTGTGGAAATCTATGCATGGAAATAATATGCTATTTTAGCTTTGAAAATTTTTAACATATTCTCTTCCTAAAAAAACATAAATATTTTTTTAAATTACAGTAATTGTCATTCATTATAATATCAGCAATGTTCCTTCTACAATTCTGAAAATGATCTGCAGTGTTCAGCTCCTGCTTCTACTTTTCCAGCTCCCTTCTGATGGCAATGAACATCCTGATGCTTCATTTCCATGACAAAGACCATAGCAGAAAATAATACAGACAGAGTCTTCTCCTGACATTGACTAAGGTAAGGAGATTAGGATGAAAATAAGAGATTCCTCACTCACATTTTAGCACTGTTATCAACAGGAATCCACAGATACCAGTTACAGAGGGGATATTGATATGCAACATGTTCAGCATTGCAAGCATTGCATGAATTACATTTTAAGAGTGTTTTTCACATCCTGCAGTACTGATATGTATTTCAGGCAGCATCAAGAGTTCTTCTGCAGAGAACAATGAAATATGATTACATTTATCATAACTGCAATATACCTTACCACCAAATGACAAATTAACAGAAAAGGTTCCTCATGGTTTTTCCTTCTATTGAATTATGTGAAACTGCCATTTTTACAACAAAAATTACTGTTGAAATCCTGTGTGAAAACCAGTTGTAACAGGTTCAAGTTCAGCAAATTAATTTTCAAGGTTGTGCTGCTTCTTTTACAAGCACAGTGACTTCTATGAGGGCAGAGAGAAAGAATAGGAGCTTTTCTGCTTTGCATTAATTATTTTTATTCAACAGTTTTAGGAAAGAAGCAGAACTTGTAGCAACAAGTTGAGCTTATTTGTTGATTACTGTTTTTCTCTTTACCATTCTCATTGGTTTATGTTCAGTTAATAGTATGTGCTGCAAAGATTGTAGAGTTTTCTTCACTCTACAAAGTAAGAATGATTTTGAGACTATGACTGCATTTATTTTTTGTCACTAAACCCTTATGTACATGTAGAAACTGAAATGTATTTCCCAATAGGAAAATAGCTAGATACTGATCAAGGATATAGGATATTAATGTCTGTTAGAGATCATTAAGGAGTCTCTGAGAAGTAACAGAATTCTTTCTGTTCCAATTCTTTCTGGATATTCTTTCTCTTTACCTTTTATCATAATTTTGCCATGTCCCACATTTGGAATTTGTAGACAGGAAAAAGATTGTCCAAGGGGGACACTAATCAGTGACAGACATTTTGAATTTATTTGTAAAGAAACCAAGTTTCTCTTTGAGCAGGGAAGACTGAGCAAGTGAAGCAGAAGTGTTGTTGCCAAAACGGATATCAGCAGCTGTCAGGCAGGAAAGAAAAACCTTGTAGCTGAGGCAACAGAGTAAATGGATGATTGCCCAGAAACAACAGAAGGATCTGGCAGAGGAGCAAATGCTGCAAACATCTGCCTGGTATCTGTGATCATCAGGGCTCTGCAGTGTTTCCATCAGTTCCTTTTATCTCCTGAGCACTGATCTCATGCTCTGTCACTCTGTGCCTGCAAGGATCCTTCGTCCCTCCCATGCTTTTGTGTTTTGTGCGCTGCAGCCTAATTCTCTTCACTTTGCTTTGCTCAGAAGGCACCACAAAGGCTTGTTCCTGTGGCCTAATGACTGGAAAAGGGTTGGGGAAAGGGAGTCCTTCTCTGTGAGGCAAGAGGCAGATTAGTGTCCCAAGAGGAGCTGTGTGCTCTTGTGCACTTGCTGTAGCCCATTCGTGCTGGTAGTGCCCCTCCCTTTCAAGACTCCAGGCTATCAAGTGAGTCTGAAAGTCACACAGCATTTGACCTCCAGATGAGCCAGTGACACTGAGGAAAACTGCATCAGTGGAGCAGTAACTTATAAAAGAAGGCAAAATTCACATTCATCATAATGCCTGCCCTTCAGTAGAAATCAAGGTGCAATTCTCAGCCTTCCTTGAGTTATATTCTCTCATTACACTGGGAAATTGCTAAAGCAATGCTCCAAATGTTTCTTTCATGTAGTTTACATAAGCTGAACACAAGTCTTTTGATATTTCTAAACATGAACACACAAGGTCAATCCACCTTCTTCAGCTGGAATTAGGACAAAGCCACTTCCACAGGTGCTGCAATAAACTGGCAGGTATTAGCAATGCTCCAATTTGCTTTCTTTCTTTTTTTTTGTCTCCTAAAAGAAGTGTCAAGCAGGGGTTCCTGTTGATTGAACAAATAGGTCTTCAGAGTTTAGGTACAATGAGAAATTCTTTCAGAGGGATTTTCCATTCATACAAATTATTAGAAATTTCTAAGCTTCATAGAAGTATTCAGTGTGTTCTATTAAATCTGGATTTTCTCTTAGCCTCATATTACAATTTCTTGTTCAGTGATTCATGCATCCTCTCATACTGAACTCAGTTAACAGAGTTAGGAGACTGCTAAACTTTAAAATTCAAGATTAGCACTACAGAAAGCAACAAAAAAATTATTTTTCACTCAGGTGAAGGCTTTCTTTTTTGATGTGTACAGCACTGTCCTTTCTGCTAAGCAGCCAAGTTCCTTATAATCATCCAGATCAGTACCTGTTTAGTGCACATAATGGCATTCCTCTTGAGCACTGGTTTTATGTACAAAATAAGATTTGTGGAAGGAAAGCTGCCGCAAATCTGTGCCTTGTCCTCACAGAGAACAATTATATGACCAGAGCATGTTTTCAGATTCAAGATCTGGGAATCACTTCTAGGAGCCATAAAGCAAAAGTCACATCAGTATTGCACCTATAATTCACATCAGAAGACCAACATGCAACATCTGCTGCCCAAAATGGATCCATAATTCTTTAGCATCTTGTGTGGAATATAAGCAGTCAGGCTGAGCGAGCCAAGATCAAAAGGGGGGAGTACACTGCAGACTAATAGCAGAACAATACTCTCTGTAAAAGTCTTTCAAAGTAAAATAGCAGCCACTTGTACTTGAAGTCTTGAGAATACATGGAGGAAGGGATGTATTTTTATTTTTTTTAATGCAGTTAGTCCTAGGAACTGCAGAATTTCTAGGAGGAGGAAATATTTAATATTACCTTCCATTAAAGAAAACATCCAGTAAATATTTTGCGGTAAAAGAAGTGGAAGAAAATCATGTTTTTTTCTAGGGAATAACTATGCTGCTACTGAAGTTAACATCTCTTGGAATGTGGATACCAGAATGGTGAATATGGGGGTTTGAACAAAAAGTTTTGTTCCTGCACCACCAATTTGCTCCAGATGTATCCCTCACCAATGTGTGTGAAATTCTTACACAGGTAAAGCCTGTACTAATGTGCTCTTGGATGGAATCAGGCTTGTACTAAAATACTTATGTTCTTTTTCTTTGGATAAATACCTTGTCACTCATGTCACACCCAGGCATCAAACTGGATCTTTTTGTCTCATCTTCCTCTAGCAGCCTGTGAGTTCCACCCCATTGGCTGGTCTGTATTTTTTGTAGATCTGACAGACACTCAGCTAGCAAAGCTTAGAAAAGGTCAATGTTTGCAGTGGCCTTGCTGGCCAGGACCAAGAGACAAGATTCAGCTGTCACAATGAGTTGTCTGTTCAATGAAACTTGAAACTTTTATTTTACTTCCAGAAAATTGATCCAACTGGTTGGGAGTTTTTTGTTTGTTTGGGTTTTTGCTTGTTTTGTCTTGTTTTGTTTTTTATCTCAGACTGATTTGCACAAGTGGGGAAATCTGTGAGTTGAATAACCTTGGTGTTAAGTACTCTTCCATACTAGAAATTTTTCATAATCACTCTAGCAGATAAAAAAAAACAACTTCACATAAACTCTTGTGGAATCCTGGAACATGCAAGGACATTTTACTGGATATTTTTGCTTCCTTCCACTCATAGTCTTGAACTTCTAAAAGTATGTAGAAGAATATAATGAAGAGACTTAATTCCCTAGTCAGGCACTTATGTGTTTGAGCACTTAATGATGTCACTGAGGAAGCCTCATTTGCTCAAGTTCCTTATCCTCATTTGAATTCTCAGGCTGAATGAGGTATAATTTTTACATATAAACATGCATTTTTTATCTTTCTCAGTCTTCTGCTCATTTGGGACCGTTGAGGTAATCAAATTTTGAAGAATCTACCAGACTAGCAAAAAGATTGATTCTGATTTACAGTTTGTCTTTACTACTGTGTTTCTAAATATTGAATAAGCAAAGTTGGTGTAACTTTATTGTTGTTGCAAAAAAGTTTATAATAATTTGTAGAAACACTTTTTTTCAGTGTCAGCTTCATGGTGTCCTGTGCCTGTAAGTCAGACAGAAGACAAAGAACAGGCTTACCTGTGCAGGGCAGGTGGCAGCTCTGGCAGTCAGGCAGAGAAGCCCTGTGGTATTCACATTCTCTGGTCAGAGAGAGACATAATTCTCTCTCCCAGGATTTTTCCTGGAGAAGGCAGTGAGAAAGCTCAGAGAAAGAAGAAGGAAAACAATTCTTATCCCTACTTGCTGCTCCTGTTGTTTGGCACACGTGGAATATGTTATGGAGATTGTTTACTAAAAAGGATTTGTTAATTTGTTCATTTGTTCATTTGTCTGATGGTTGTTTGGACTGATTGACCAATTGGGTCAAAGCTGTGTCGTGACTGTCTGAGACAGTCACAGGTTTTTTTTAGTATCTCTTTAATATAGTATCTCTTTTATATAGTGTAGTATTAGTGTAATATAACACAGCTTAACAGAGCAATTGTTCAGCCTTTTGAAATCATGGAGTCAGAGCACATTATTCCCTGGCTGGGGGCTGCCCTGCATTGATAAAGCCATGCTGGTTGGAAGAGGCAGATTCACAGTAGATCCTGCTCCTGGAGCTTTCTGCCATTTTCCTGCCTTGATCCAGATTAAAAGATAAAGAGAAGAAGGAAATAAATTATCACCCTCACCACTGCTTCCCCACATCTTCCACTAGATCAGGATACTCAAAACCTTAGACCAGGTTGCTTCTCCATACAGATGGGCGATTTTTTCCCATTCAAATT
This sequence comes from Agelaius phoeniceus, assembly GCF_051311805.1. Taxonomy (NCBI): domain Eukaryota; kingdom Metazoa; phylum Chordata; class Aves; order Passeriformes; family Icteridae; genus Agelaius; species Agelaius phoeniceus. Next base: position 9,787,549 of record NC_135266.1, on the reverse strand, counting down.
TAATATTCCTCCTTATATCCTTTCCCCCTAACAAGCAGCAGGATCTTCCTATAAATCAGTGGAATGCTGGCATCACTAGTGATCCACAGCACCACGAGGTGGCCACTTGACCTGAGGGGTCACAGTGACTGTTTTCTATTCCAGAGCAGAGGAAAAAGAGGTCAAATAATGGCTGGTAGCGGATTGCTAGAGAAGACATAAAATAATAAAAGCATGGTTGTGGCAATCCTTTCTCCATCAGACTCCTTGTTTTCAGCAATCTGTTCAGTGGGTAGCCTGGACTTCTCATTGGACTAAGATGGCATATTTCCTTCAAAAATCAGTGAAAATGTGTGCTTACACAAATACCATGCCCAATACGCTCACTGTTTCAAAGAAATATACATTTATACTCATCAGTGCACCCAATAGCCATAAATTATACAAAAAAGCTTGCAGATTTCTAAGTTTTTTTAGCAGCCTGTGTGCTGAGTAGGTGGGTGGAATCAAGGTAGAAAATCATACACCAAATTACAATGTACAGTTTCCAGCTATAGAAACCCTCCTGTGTAAAGCAATATGAGGTGAGGGGAAAGACATAGTCTGGTATCATAAATCTGAGCAGGTTCAGCAGTGGAGAGGGGAATAAAGCAAATCACTTTCCTGAAAAATGAACAGAAATCTGCCCTTTTGATTTCTTTTCTTCTTATTATAATAATCTGATTATAGTAGTAGATATCTTACACAATTCTTTACAGGACAGTAAAACAGCTATAGGTGCAGGAACTGAGTCTTCTGTGCATGGTCTTCACTAAAACTTTGTGATTGATTTGTATTTGGCAAAAACACCCAGTTACATTCTAACTGCCATTCCAGAAGCACTCAAATTAGGGACAGGACATAAGGGAAAGTTCTGCCCTTCATGTCCAGAAGAAGAGCACTCTGCTGTCTGACAAATCAAGTGGCTGACATGCCAGGGGGAATTTGGGTTTCTGCTGCTCTGGGAGACTGGAATGCAGAAAGGGAGAAGTCTGGGCCATGGCTGAGCTCCTGCTGCCACCACCAATGACAGCTTCAAGATTGTAAAGATCAAAACCAAGGCATGTGCACCATTGAACTACAGTGCTTCTTTTGGACAAAGGAAAATCTTCTCATTATCACTAACATAAGCAGACCTCAGGATGTTCATGTTAGTCCAATTCATATCATAGCCACTTGAGCATAAACACTTTGAAATCACTGCATATTGGTATTAAATGCACATGAGCTGCAATATTAGTTGTGGTTTTTTTCTCTTGGTTCAACAGAATGAAGAGCGAATTAGCTGAAATCTTTCTGGGGAGAATCCTGTGAATATGTACTGTATTTCTTCCTTGTTACATTCTAAGAAAATATCTTAATTTCAACTGCTAGCAGATTTAAAAGCTTTATTTCTCTCATGACCCAAAACAAAAAAATTAAACACATCTAGTTTATAAGATGCATTATGAAGCCGTTGTTTTCTCTCTCAGGCAGGAAAAAGTCCATGGGGACATTCACATTTTCCACTTTCTTATGTGACACTGTAAACTGTTTGAGGAAGGTGATTTTCCCCACCTGCTCTGCCCTTTTGAGGCCCCACCTGGAGTGCTGCACCCAGTCCTGGGGCCCCCAATACAAAAAAAGGTCGTGGACCTTTTGGAATGAGTCCATAGGAGGCCTCAAGGATGATCAGAGGACCAGAGCAGCTCCCCTGTAAGGACAGGCTGAGAGAGATGGGTTTGCTCAGCCTGGAGAAGGCTCTGGAGAGACCTTAGAGCAGCCTTCTAGTACTGAAAGGGGCCACACAGGAAAGCTGAGTGGGACTTCAGACAAGGGCATGTAGTGGGTAAATAAGAGGGAATTGCTGTAAACTGAAAAAAAAAAAAAATAGACCAGATGTAAGAAAGAAATTCTTTACTGAGAGGGTGTGAACTACTGGCACAGATTGCCCAGAGAAGTTGTGGATGTCCCATCCCTGGAAATGTCCAAAGCCAGGCTGGATGGAGCTCTGAGCAACTTGGTCTAGTGGGAGGTGTCCCTAACATGTACAAGACAGGGGCTGTTGGAACTAGATGATCTTTAAGGTCCTTTCCAAACCAAACTGTTTCATAATATGATTTTATGAGTAATGAGTTAATTAGGCAGAAAGTGTCCATGGGTTTGCTGTGCTTTTGAAGTTTCTCATAATGATGTTTCTCACTGCTTTCTGTGTCTTAAATTTCAATAAGTAATAGTTATATACAACGGTTTGAGAGGACTTGGTAGGTTTTTGTATTTTATTCAGTCACCAGAGTTTTGAGGTTTTCCTTTTTCTTGTACCCCTGAGAGTGCCTGACATGTTTGAGCTCTGTTCCCTCAAGTGGTTCTGTGACTACCTCCTGTCTAGACAGAAATATCAATATATTCTGGCCATAAAGGCCAGGAAAGAACAGTAGAAAGCAGAAGACAAAGAGTTCTGGGATTTGAGGAGGTCTCTCAGCAAATGTTCATCCCGATATTTATTGTGTTTATCCAGATAAAAAAAATCCTCCCAAGAGTGTGTTAGAAAGCATATAGTGCTTACATAAATTTCTATTTTCACTGGGTTCTATGATACTGTCTTTGCATTTTAGATGTTTCTTCCTTGAAGAAAGTGGTCAGCATCAAACTCAGGATTTATGTAATTTCAAAGGATTAAAATGCAAACAACTAAAGAAAAATTAACACTGGCATATGCAAAACATTTGTATGTACAAAATAATAAAATTATCAAAGTTGAAGGCAAAAAATGTCACTAGATTACTTCCCCTACTACAACAGTTTGTAGACTGAAAGTAGAGTTCCAGTGTGACTACATGGTGCAGATCCTCTTCATTGATATCTTCAAATAAATGTATTTTTTATACTTTCTTTTCATTCAATTCTGGACCACATTAAGAAAACCAACATTTTGAAAAAAATCTATATCATAAGTAGAAAATGTTAATTAGGAAATTTATTGAATCTCAAAGATATTCTATTTGTGTTTGTTCTATTTTTAATTTGATTATATATTGTATCTCTTGATTCTGAAATTATTTTATTTTGGAAACAACTCATGAGAAAACAAAACAAAGGATGATGTGGATGAAAATTTTGAAACTATTACTGAGGCAATTTAGTAATCTGTGATGTTCACAAAATATATGAAAATGGTCTTCAAAAGAGTAGTAATTACTGCCTAAGTATGTATTAGCAGTCACACTTATCTGTGTTTATATGTGCATTCTTTTGTTTTGTAGTCCCTATATGAAAAAATGCATATAAGCACTAGTTCTATAAATTAGTTTGAAGTAGAAATTAATCCAGGAAAACAGTGAAAAATTTAGAGGAAATAAAAACTTTGAAAATGCAAGAAGTCCACAGAAGCCAAGATTTTTTCTTTTTTAAATATTCATCTTTTCCCTTCTAAGAAAGTCAATCAAATGTTTGAAGACTTCGTATTCCTACATTTACAATTTTCATTACTGGTTATGCAGACTTCTGACACTTTTAAAATGCTGACAAACAATTGATATAGCACTGAAAGATTGGTGTTAAAAGGTCACTGGGTGAATAGATGTCTGTGTGTTCTAGCACGTACTCACACTGAAATTATTTGTTTGTATCCCAATAAAACAATGCTGTTTCATACAGAAAGAGGAAACAACTATCAACTCTCTATGTCTACCTGTTGAAGAACTCACTTAAAATCTTTGAGGGAGGCATTTGGAAAGGAAAATAAAAAAAGTGTAAGGACTGTAGGTTTGGCTCTGAGGAGAAGAATGGGTCACAATTGACTCTCCCCCTGTAATTCCAATGGGCTGGTTCAATCCATTCCTTTTGAAAAGATCATATTTCCTGCCCCTTTGGGTTTACTGTCACTTTTAAAATTGCAAATCTTGGATTTTTCCTGAAATAATTTCCCTTATTCCTCCCTCACAATTCCTGCTTTTGGTAGCTTGTTTAAAGTGCTGTGACTTCATCCTGCACCACCTGAAATTGCACAGCAGCCTGTTAAGACAGATCATCTCTGTGGGAATATTTATAGAGCTGTCTGTGCTTTGAAATCCTGCCATGAACAAAACAGGCACTAATCTTTTGGGGATCTACATGATCAAGTCAAATGCCAGCATTGACACTGGCTGTGATTAACCAGGCTGCTGTGTCTTTATGAACTGATTATGCAGGCTGCTCTGATGGAGAGAGGTGGCATTACTGCTAACACTGAGCCTCAGAACAATTTTTTTTTGTCCTCTAAGGTCAGGTTTGCTCTGACACTGATGTCAAAGGGAGAGCTGACACTAACACAGATCCTCAAACTACATGAACATATCACTACTAATTTAATCCCCCATAGTGTTGATGCCTGTTGAAGTTGCCTGACATTCTGTGATACATCACAGAAAGAACCATCCTCAACCAGGCTCTTTCTGCAACAGGAACAATGTCAGTCATGGCAGGACTATTCAAGAAAATGAATTGAATGAATATTTTGTACTTGATAATGTCAACATCTACATTGATGCTTGATGAAGGTGGAAAAAGGCTTCCTAAAAAAAGCAAAAGAGTGAAGAATTTCAAGGATTAGTCTAGATTTTTATTAGGATTAAATGGTTTCTGATACTAATTACATGCAGTTTCTTTTCATTGCATTTCTCAAGAACAAAAAGTCATCTATTAGAGGACAGCATTTTAGGGGAAAAACTAGTAGAAGTGAGAAATATTTTATATTCAGGTCACAGGAGCAGGGTTTGGTTTGCCTTATTTTTCTGACTTGCACAGCCTGTAAGCTCCTGGACATCATTTCAGTATTCTTCTCCATAAAATGTATCCCTTTTCCACAGGTTTTTCTGTGCCTCCTTATTTCTCCTCCCTGCTTTGCCTGGCTGATCATTTCCTATAGCCACCCCTTCAAACATGGATTCAGCAGTGGTTTGAGAAACCCCAAGACTTCATGTGCAGGCTCTCAATACACAAAAAGTTGGTGATTTTTATTCAATGACACCTGGGAGAATCAATAGCAGAGAAATCACTGGCCCATATTGGGTGGTGCTATGAATCCTATGTACTCTGTAGGTTGCTGGGTCTGGCCTAGCACATTTAAATGTTTCCCTTTTGTTTATTAAAACTCTCCTGCTACAAAAAACCCATGGTAATAGTGGTGTTTAGCATGACTTGTCATACGGTGCTTATATATAATGAAAATATAAATAGTTTAACTTACCAAATGTGCAGAGAATGTGCAAGCACTCTGATCAAAGGGTCTCATTTTATGAAAGTTTTGTTGAGACTACTCTTGAAATATGACATGGTGAGCTTGAAATGGAATTTCAGGTCACTCTGTTAGTTCTGATGCAAAATAATGAATTTTTTGGGGGGAGGGGGCTTTTATTGTTAAATTTTAATTACAGTGTCACTGTAATAGATCTTTTAGCTACTCTTGAATTACTGCTCTCATACAGTTTCAAAACTGCTTATATTAGCACAGAGATTTCCAATTTAAAAAGTGAAGGAGTACAGAAAATGAATTAGTTCCTGAGCCTTTTAAATTTCAGGCAACTTATGTAACCAGGAATGAAAAGTTTTGTAAAATGTTTATGTTCTGTCATTTTCCCTTATGAGGGAAAAAAAAAATGCGTATATCTTCCTCCCTGCTTATCTTCAGCTATTTGGTAACCATAATTACATCCCAGCATTGGCTACTTAATAGAAAAAAATAATACTTTGGGACATCTGGTTTACAGGCCTATTTTTTTTTTTTTAATATCTTTGAATATATCTTCAAGAATTCCCAAGAACTTAATTAAAATTAACAAAAATGAAGCAACTTCCCAATTCACAATTTTTGGCCTCATCATGTTCAGCTCAGGCCAAGGACCATTTCTGAGAACTTCTTTTGTCCTATGCAGACAAATGCTGAATTCAGTGATCTTCCTGGGATGTTTGCAACAACAGGGCCTAAACACTGACCCAAACAGAGAATGGATATCTCTCCTTGCCAGCATGGTTTAAATCCTTTTTAATGTATCTCTGAGTCACAAATGGTTGAGGTTAGTCCTTGAGGGGTCATCCAGTCCAACCCACAAGCTCCAGAAGGGCTGCCCAGACATCACCAGTCACCAGGACATCACAAAATCATGTCCAGCATGATCTCTCACATAAAGGCTCTCTCTGTTCCATGTGAGAAGCCAATTCAGTTTTCAAGTCAATACTGACATGAAATATTGTTGACATTTTTAGATGAACATAAAGGGTCTTAAAAGTATTTAAGTTTTTAAAAACCCAACAAATCTGAGTCCTTAGTCCTAGCAGTCTCATTTAGAGCAGGTTCCCAAGGATGAATAAAAGCGTCTGTGCTAGAGACTTGTGACATTGGATCTACAGGCATCAAGTTTTCATTTCTACATGCTCATAACTCCCATAAAAACTGAGCTCACACATGCTCTTGAAAACTGAGTCCCCAATTTTGCATTTCTTAACATGCCCTTCATGTTAAACCAAAATAAACTGGGGTTTGATATTTTCCAGTTTAAAGTCAGGAAGAAACCTTCAAACTGATCTCTGATGTCTAATTCTTGTTCATTAGCCTAACTACAAAAGTTTCAGTCTTGGTAAAGGGGTTTTTGACGCAGATGTCCAACTGTTCTGAAGTACATCCCAGTGAACTTTGTGTGAGGAATGCAATTCTGAATTTTGCATTTAGACAAATGAAGACAGTCAGCTGTTAATTTAGTTGCTTGCTGCTGTAACTGGCATCAGCAGGAAACCAAGTCAGGCTACCCTATTCCATCTTCATGTGCTCTCAGATGACAGCACCACTTTTTATTCCATTCAGCTTCTCCTTCTCTTTGCTTCAACTCCCTATTCCACAAGTGTCCTCTGTCTGTCTATAGAATGTCACCTCTTTTACTTCTTCTTCCTGCGCTGCTCTAAACAAATCTGTCTCTTTCACACTCCAGACTCAGCTCCTTTTTGACATACCTGTCAGCCAAGAAAAGTAATCACAACCCATGGGGATGTTTTATATGAGAAAACACGCTACCAATTAAGATAAGGATCTGTGTCAGGAAGGAAATTTGATAAGAAATCTTGTCTAAACAGCTGAGGGTGAGAATGACAGAAGATGTCTGAAATGTTTGAGAGCTGTATTGGATTACACTAAAATAGGAAAATCAAGTGTAGGAAAAATAAGAGGAAGGAGATGTGCATTGGGGGCTGTTTGGGGCTGTTCACAAAACAGGGAACTGTTAGGGTCATGCCTGCTATTGTGACAGCATTGCACTAGGATTTTGGGGGCTTAAAACTTGTCTTTACATTATGCAATATTTAATCTCTAAGGAGGAAAATGGAGGAGAGGCAAGGCTTAATATTTGTTTGCTCTATCAAATGCCCTCAACCAGCCAATATATCATCCCAAACTCAATCCAAATTCACATCAACAATAGATAACAGCAATGGAAAATTTCCATGCTGTTTTTTATTTATTTTTTTTTAACATGGCAACGTTTGAGTCAGTCAGATTCTTAACTTACAGTACTATAATTAAATTCCTATTGATTAAACAGAATTATTGCTGCACAGTAGCTACTATTTTTATGCCCTTATACTAATTTTTTAAAGAATAAGTGTGTCTGGCTTTATTTTTTACTTCCTGATTGCTAGTATAACAACATGATGATTACTGCAACATGTAAATTTGTTTATTTCTTTGAGATAATTTAACAATCTTGTCTTTGTTCAGGTCCTCAAGTCCATCATTAAGCACCAAACTAATAGTAACATTTTCTTCGGAAAATATTCAAACTGTGTTACTAAAATTTGTAGGAGCTCAGAAAAACTCTGGATAGACAGCCTGCATTCTAAATTAAAATCCAAGTTAGGAACAAAACATTAAGCGCAAAAAACTCAAATAAATTCTAGATATACGAGCTAGGAAATTTAAAATGTTCCCGTTAAAGAAAAAGTCATTCCTTTTTTTAACAGAGAGAGAGAAAAAATTAGAAGTTAAATTTTCAAACAGCCTTATATTGAGTAAACCATGAACGCCACAAAGAGTAGAGTTTATTAATTAATTCAGTCTTCAGTATTTTGGTTTAGAATATGCTGATTTATTTTATATGACCAGCTGTATTGACCAATGGAAGATTCATAAGGTTCTTTCTCTGTAATCTAGAGAACCTCTAACATTTTTATTTTTATTTAAGTATGGTTTTACTTTATTTCTCCTTAGTAGTACTTGCAATATTTTCATCCCTGCCAGACAAAGCAATCACCTCTATTTTTCCTCATAGCAGCAACAACTATACTTCTCCAATAGATACCTGTAAATGCTTAGAGTCTTCCTTTCTTGACTTTTCTTTTTCTCAGGGAGTTAACTTGATGGCATCTTGAAAAGATCTTAGGATTAGAAAGTAATGGAAACGTTTCCATAGGATTCCTTAACAAGAATGTTGCCTTTGACTTTTGCTGTGTCTGACAGGGCATAGCAAAGTCTCTGTGTACAATACCATAGCATTTTGGATGAAGCAAGATTAACAATTTCATTAAAAAATATATATATATTTAAAAACACATACTCAGGAGTGTGCAGGGGCAAGCACATCTATCACGGTTCTGAGCTGTCATGATCCTCAGTAAATGACAGAGTTTTTGCACCTTTTTACATCAAGAAATTTCTTGATCAGTGCTTCAAAAATTAAAATGCCAGATTGACAGGATTCAGTCAAAAAATCAATAGAGATGTGTTACATACTCCTTGGTTACTACTAGCTGTCATTTGAAGCCTTCGTTTCCATCTCCCCTAAGTGTTGGTACTTCTCTGTGTCCTCAGAGAAATTCCAGCTATGAACAATTTTTTCTCTTTGCTACTCTGCCACTCAAGTTAAAAGCTGAACTGTGGTTTCTAAAAATAACTGGTAAGTGGTAATAAAACTGTGTCTAATATAGCTGCCATTCCACCACAAGTTTGTGAGCTTAGTGTTATTTTTACATGAAAGCCTGGCTGAGTCAGAAAGACACCAGTAATGAGGAGAAGATTCTTTTTTTGCAACAAGATCAGTGAGAAAGCTTTCAATTGAACACATAATGATGGTCCTCATTAAATTCCTTCTATTACTGCACCACATTTTGGAAAATGAGTTTTAAATAAATCTGTAGTATTTTTTTAACTGTTGGAATCTTTCCAGAAATAAGGAGTTGTGGGAGAATAAGGAACTAAAATGAATAAAGATTACTGGATTATTGTAAATAGAGTGCAGGCATTTTCAAATAGATTTGAGTCAAAAATCTATGGCTTGATATAGCCAAGATTCTTCACTAGCTGTATTAGCAACTATTATTCCAAGATTAGCAGTAATTTTTTTATTAAGGTATGATGAGTCACATGTCTGGTTTTGAAAATCTTTGCCTGAAACCCTGGAATCCTTTGTTTGTGCAGCACAGTCATAATTAAGTGCAACTTCCTCAAAAATCTGTCAATAGAGTATTTCCTTTTGCATCCACTTGGCATCACTGCCACCTTTTCCATACTTTTGTAGCACAAAACATGTCAGCAGTTACTTGATTCCCTAGTGCAACTCTTTAATAATTATTAGAGTACCATTAGGGATCACTGTGGGATTTTGCTCTCAGTGCCTTCCTTAGCACAAAAAGGACTTGAGCCTTGCTGACACAAATAGGTGTCCATGACTGAGTGTGAGTGTCCTTCTCTAAGTGTGAAGAACAGGGATATACAGACTGCTTCATGGAACTGAAACACAAACACCTTTGTAATGATCAGGGGAAATAGAAATTTCAGGAAGAAAATTATATAGCAATATAATTGCTATATAAGCAATCAATGAGAACTAATAATGTTCACCTATAAAAAATACCTTTAAAAGTGAACACAGCCCAATCCTCTCATTTTTACTTTCACTGTGACCTTCTGATAATTTTTAAATCTGGATTGAAGTTTACTGCTTGCTAAAATTATGATATATTTTTATATTTTACTCCTATATATCATATAGTCTCTTCTGTACTTATTGGTTTTAGTTAGCATCTGTTTTCTCTAGAAATACATTCCATAGCTTATAAAATGATTAAAATAAACCAGCTACAGAAGGTTCTCTTTGAAGAATATAATTCTTCATCTTTGTGGTCATTAGCAATTACTCAATTTTTAATTTGGCATAATTAATATTTTTTAGTATTTGAAAAATGCAAAACCTGCAAAATATATTAAGAATTGGATTATACAAATAACTTTTCCCCTATATTAATGATAAAGTAAAGAAGGGACATATTTGTTAATGTATAGCGTGAAGTCATGGTCAGTCATTTTTCTTGGAAAGTCAACTTTTTGCTCTTCTAGTATTAAAATTGCCTGTTAAGACAGAAAAACAATATGTATTATAATATATCCAAAACTGAATTTTGTCACCCTGATTGGACAAGGGTGTGTGTTAATATGACATTACTTGCATCACACAGAATGTCTCAGTCACAGCTTTAAACATAAGAAGAATGACTGCAAGGTGATTTCCCTAAAGTCATTAAACAAGCCTCTGGCAGTACTTAGAGTAGATCCCAAGTCTACTGAAACACATCCCATGCTGCTCTGAATTACTAGGAATGTTACTTGTGTGCAGAGAAATTTAACTTAATTAACTTAATTAACTTTTAATTTATACATTAAAAACAAATTGCGATATCCTTGCGTGATGAAAGTGATTTATCTTTGTCAGTGAAGAAAAGGGTTTTTCTTTGTCCACAAAAGAAAATTCTTAAGTGGAAGCTAGGCAAAGTATTTTAAAGTTATGAGAACCATCCTAAAAGACTACAGACTGCTTAGATATGCTCCATATGTGCACCTCACCATAACATCCTCTGTTCATGCACTTAAAAGGAATTAGTCTGTTCTTGTAATTCCCTCTTGCCTTTACCTTAAAAGCCCTCTCAGAATTAAGCAACCACTGACTCTGTGCTTGCTATTGAGCTTTTAAGTCAGAGGTCTCATTGGTGTATTAAAACCTCAGCTGTGCCATTTGTTTTGCTACTTCTTGCATCTTTTTTCTTTTCACTGATTCTTGACACAAAAAGTCCTTTCTAAAATTCTCACCAATTTTAAGTACATAAGGATTTTTTTACCATCACTGTCATGATCATTGCTTCACATCACATATAAATTCATAGTTTTGTACAAAGACAATGCTGTCACTACATCCCTTTCTCTGGTCCTAAAAGACTAAATAAAACAAAAGTAAGACAACAATTAAAACAAAACCCACTGAACTCCTATGGCAGGCTAGAGACAGTGTATGTGAGGGCAATATGACGTAGGTATCTATGTTCTGTTTGTATGTAGGATTCCCCACTACTGTGGGAATATCTCCCCTTCATTTTGAGAACTTTAAGGGTCTCTCTTTCTCGTGTTTTGTGTTGCTGGAATGGCTCCTGAGGTATTAAAGAGTCTTTTTTCCCAGCCCCACACTCGAAGAAGAAGCTGAGATTCCTCAGCTCTGGTTTTCAAGGTTGTTTATTTTCTCTTATCTATTACATTCTTTCTCTGACCTGCTGAGATCTGTCCAGCAGGTCGGGTTGAGGCACACTGACCACCCTTGGGGTGGTGTTATCTTTTTATACTAAAAACTACGTGTACTTTATTTACAGTAATTTTCCAATACCTATTACCTATGTTAGGCAGTTTGTCTCTAATCCAATCCAGAAGTGCCACCATCACAGTAGAAAATGGAGGACAAGAAGGAGAAAGACAGGACACACCCATATCCCTCCATCTTGCCTCTTGAACCCCCATTCTAAATCCCCAAAATTCTACTTTTTCAACCTGTGACAAATTCACTATCATTCTACTCAAACCCTTGTGGCTTGTGACTCCTCACACAAAGTTGGTAATTGTTTCCATGGGTTAAAATCAAAGGCACAGGTGTCTTTGACTGTGTGCCAAGGTCTCTGAGCCCCCTGCCAGGGTCTCAAGTCCTCCAGGGCAGAGGAATGTCCTGGGTTCCAACATCTCTTGACCAAAGTTGCTGGGATGTGCTCTTCAGAAGATGAGGCAGAATTTCCCGCACCCGAGTTTACTTTCAAAATAGCTCTTTGTATGAGATAGGCACATTGCAAACAATTTGATCTCCTTCAAGGGTAAGAAAGACAGCTAAAACCAAGTGCTATGTTAATAATGCCTGTAAGACCTCACAGAGATGAAAGCCTTACAGTGCTAAGTGCTGAGTAGAGCTCTGATCTGTTACTGAAATGTGTGACAAGAAGTTTTCATATCACCCACCATTCTCTAGAGGAAGAAGTAAAACATCAAGTCTAAAAGCAGGGCCCAGCCTCAAAATTCCTGCCTATAGGACCCAATGTTTAGCCACAAAATTTCTCCTAATCACATTATTTTAATGGATGGAGTATTGTTTCCTTGATAAATATTTATATACAGATAAATATTTATCTGTATTTTTTTTTTTATATATCACAAATAGGATCTGTTTGGGATAGCTGTGCCCTCTCACAGTGAATTAAATCACATGGAACCCTCTCACAGTGAATTAAATCACATTGAATCCCAATTCAATCCATCCCAGAGCACAAGTGCAATCTGAATCCCTTCCACACAAGCCCTGTTTTTGCAACTGCAATTCTCAGCTCACCCAGAATAAGTCCTTATAACCCCATGTAGTCCCCAAATTTTACCTGTGCAATAAAATGATCTGTCAAGTAGCAAGAATTAATTACCTTAACTATTGATTTGGTTCAGGTGCTGATAAAAAGTGTTAATTTTTCATGAGTCTCAGCACAGGTGATAAAACAGCACAGAGTTTTCAAAGTATTGATCATCTCAAAAACTCCAGGTGCTTTAGTCCTGTGATTACAAAGAACAAACAAAACCTCTTGCAGGGGAAAGGAATCTTCATTTTCTTCTGTATTTTCTGAAAACTCAGCCCAAAAGTCCATCAAGTACAGTAAAGCAGACATCAACAGAAGGATGAACAATATCCACAATTACAAAATATATTTCCCTGAGGAACTTCAATAATTTTTGAAAATACTTCTGGACATTTACATAGCTGAAGTTTTCTTTTGCTGAATGTAGATATTTTATTCCAGCAGCTTTGAACTGTAAAATTGTTAAGTGGTATCCTGTATGGAAAAAATGAATCATAATACAATTCTCTACTTTATACTGTATTCTGTGTTCCAGTTCACAGAATCTTCTCTGTAAGTAATTTTCAGAAACAAATACACTTTTACTTGTACGACTGAATTTCTACAGTAAATATTTTCTCTAGATCTCCATTTTCTACCTAGCTCTTATCCCATTTATTAGTCTTACTAAAAAAAAAGCCCGCTGGTCTCTCTCAAATATATTTTCATTGTCTTAGATAATATTTTAAGAAATAAATGAACTTCATGACTTATTTGGTAACTTATTTGGCAGATTTGGAGCTACTGCTGAAAGATGAAATTAGTCAACTAAAGCAAAGAAGACTAATTAGAATTTGTAAAAAAGTTTTACTGAATGCTTTTAAGGTCTCAGCTTGCCAAGAATTAACACTCCTTACTGCTCCAGAGCAAACACTTTGTGCATTCCTGTTCCCTACCAACAGCTCCTTCCTATGGAAGCAAAGGACACAACCTTTGAATGTCTATTCAAAGATGGAATTCCTATTCAAAATCATACTGGTGCAGCCCACATTTAGATCTTTGTTTCAGAATGAAGTACAGAATTCAGAAGAGGACCTGAAGGAAATTATTTTTAATGTGAATTTATCCTTTCCAGTGGAACAGAAATATTTTAAAACTCATTGTCACTGAGAGCTCTACTGAGTAGACAACAACAACAAGAAAAAATTAGGACCATTAACATCCATCAATAAAGAATTAAAAAATTATTTAATCATTCACTTAAAAATTAGAGGCAAAAAGATTAAGATCACAATAATTCAGGAGTAGGAGCTGGGAAAAAACTTCAGTTGTTTTCACTGACTGTGACTTTACAGTTACAGATAGTCCTTCCTTCCTCCTAAAATGTCAACAATATTAATTATGGAAGAGATACAGTTTGGGAGTATTTATGCAGATAAATACCCTGCACATAAATTCTACTTCATGAGACCAGTGTTCATAACTGCATTTCCTCAAAATGAAAAGATATTTTGAAAATTAATTTACTCCTCAAGTAAAATCTCTGAAGAAGATGAGTTACTGAGAAGTTGCCCCAGAATTTTGGTTCATTCCTACAGCAATGAGGGGAGCAACAACAGAACAAAAGAAACCAAGAAATTCTGCGACCCTTGAAAAGGAAAACAAAACAAAAAAATAAGAGCACATCTACAGGAACACAGTTTTAAAAGAGAAACTAATCTGAAAAGCTAACAAAAAGGCAGAGTTTCTTTAATGAATGCACTGAAAGCAGCAAATGGTACCTACATTGCTTAACAAACTCTGGCTGTTCTTGTTGAGAAAGATTCTTTCAGCAGAGAACCATGGCCTGGAAAAGCTTTGTACTGTGTTTACAGCTTCCCAACTTGGTTACTCATTTTGTTGTCTGTCACACTAATCTACAGAACTGTACCAAGGACTCTCCACTTCCCCCTCATGAGAGACATTTCAGTGCCAGGAACCTCTTTGGCTCTAGCAGTGTTTCCATTCCACAGAAGTTGCCAGTGTTGCTAATTGAACTGTCACTGCTCCTGCTGTTCAGATTATTTCATCCTGACCCTAAAAGCAGTGGAACAGGTTCTCTTTGTGCCATTTAACTATGAAGAATTGTTCGCAAGTCAACAGAAAGAAGCTAATGAAGAATTGAAAGAAATTTACTAATAATGGATAAAACTTGTTGAAATAAAACACCAGAAAGCATTCAGTGTTTTAACTGAAGAGTGCAGACTATTCCCTTTAGTGTGTTTGTGTTTGGGCTGTTTTATACAGACAAAGAATGTAAGAAAACCTGCAGTTTTTCCCAGAGTATTTGAAATAGTTTGTTCCTAAGTGAATAATGAGTGCTGCAGCTTCCCTCTAAATAACAACACAACTTGTTCTGCCAACCCAGCCTCACTCCCTTTTTCTGTGCTGTCAAACACTGCATTCAGGCATCCCATGAAAAAGATGAGACCTCCCTTTTAGAGCTGTTCTCTTCTCAGTTCCAGCTTCAGGCCAAGCAGTTCTCTGGCAGAATGGCATTTTAGAGATATTGCCTCTCCACCACCTTCCTGAGCAGTAATTTCACACAATTCTCCAACCAGGAGCTGGGGATCTGAGCTAAGATTGCATCCTCAGTGAAGAGGGGACAGACATTGACAGTAGCATGGGACAAGAAATCACACCAAGGTTCAAGGCTGGAGTTCATAACACATTTTTAGCAGCTGTTGGATTGGGTATCAAGCCTTTCCCATTGTAACTAGAACAGACATCCCAAAATATTTAAACACAAAAACATATTTAGCTCCACTAATGGAATTTTCCCGACTACCATCATGTGGAATAACCTTAAAATATCAGAGGAAAGAGCTTTTCTGACAGTGTGCTTGCTGTAATTTGTTGATTTTTATTTGAATAAGAGATCTAGGAAGATTGCTCCTGGCTGAAATATTTTCCTGGAATATCAGACATGACATGATGGTATATTTAATTATCTCTTATTTCCCCTAAGTATTTATAGAATTGTACAAGGCAAGCTGGTGCATATCTATTAATATCCATATCTATCTATATATTTATCTTTTTATCTATGCACATACACCTATTTTATCATAAAGTAACTCAATAAACCACTTACCTAAGGATATCCTATAAGACTACCTAAGAGACTGAGTTGTGAATCAAGGACAAATGCTGAACTCCACTGAACTGAGTAATAACTGGAAGAAATGCTGAACAGAGTGCTGAAACAGCAGCTGAAACTGAATACTCATGAGGCCAGGGTGGTGCATGGGAAAGAGGCCGCTGTCTGGGGAGCTGTCACCATGCAGAGTTACTGAAAGAAAATCTCTGCCTTCTGCTCTTGGTGTGGAAAAGTTTAGACAGAGCCTCTCAGGGAAAACATGTCATACTTATAAACTTAGGTCCAGTTTAGAGGAGTGAATCATTTGCTACTGCTGAGTAAAAGGTCCCCTTATGAGAGCAGGGCTAACCTGACAGTGTTTCTTTTCCCCAGGGAATAGAGGTAAGACAAAATCTTATCAAACTTGGCCTTTCTTAGACCAATAACAGCAAAGGGCATGATTGCAAAAACATGGTTTTCTGGGTTTCTTGCCAGCATTTATTTAATGTTTTGCCCTACCTAAAAATAGAACTTAGACCCTTCTTACCCACCGAGGAGAGATAAAACCAGCAAGAACTGCTGACTCTTGTATCTGAGTATAAAACCTCAGTCTCCTTACTTTCAAAGGATAATAGTAATCCAATGGTCTTAGGAGCCACTCATCTTGGTGCAAATACAAGTGAAAGTTATGGACCTCTCACTAGTCCTAAACACATTCATACTCTTAACCCTAGTAACCCTCTCCACCCTCATCCTATTCCCTCTTCTATCCAACAACCTCAAAAATACCCCCAGCACAATCATAAACACAGTCAAAACTTCCTTTTTAATCAGCCTGTTGCCAATAACAATTTACAGCTACTCCGAAACAGAAAGCCTCACCTCCTTCTGGGAATGAAAGTTCATCATAACCTTCAAAATCCCCATCAGCCTAAAAATAGACTTCTACTCTCTTACCTTCCCCATTGCACTGTTCATATCACTGTTTGTATCTACAAAGTTCCTTTGCCTTCCCTTCACAAAGCATACCTAACAAAGAATAGGTAATTTAAAGTGCTTAAAATGTGAGTTTTCTGGACCTAGTTATCTTAGGAGTGGTTGGCACTTTACCAGCAGTGACGACCATGCCTGACTTTCTGACAGGTGAAATAATAAAAATAAAATGGTGCTCACTGAAGCAAAACCTCCCAACACTGGATGTTTATGGGAAGGTGACCAGAACTTGTGTGTTCATCCAGTGTGACCTCTTGAATATTGTAGAATATTAAAAAACCAAATGTAATCCAGAATATGGCATTCACCCAATTGCTCCATTTTTTCCACTGTTGTTTCACTAGCAAGTGGTAGTGTAAAAGAATGATTCAGTCTCAATCCTGTGAATTAAAACTGCAGGGAAAATGCAGCATTGATGAAAAGTAGTAAAGAAATCAAACTGCTTGAAGAATGAAACAATGTGTGTAAAATGATCACCTTAAATAAAACGAGAGAGCAAAAATATTCCCAAATAACTTTACACCAATAAAATCAACATATTAATACAACATAATCTGTTCTTTCCTCCACCCCATCACTGAAAAAGCATTAAAAATGTCATCTTAGGGTCTATAGTACAATGGTAATCTTTATTCTGACAAAAAGAAAAAGTCTTTGAGAACCCTTCATTTCTTCAGATTTGCTAGGGACAGTTTTCACTTGTGGTTCCTACAAGCATCTTCTCTACCTGGAGGATTCCTTATGCTTGGATATTCAGTGCAAGTGTTAGCTAGATACCAGTGGAAAGTCATTCAAAGCTTCAAAAGGAAAATTTCCAGAGTAACATTTGGAAATAATTTCTTCTCTTTGAGAGGATTATTTAGGACAGCATGAAAACAGGCATTTAAGAAATATAGTCAACAGGATGACATGATACAATGCTGGTTTTTGGCTAAGAAAACTAGGAAAAGGCAGAACATAAAAAATGTCCTTTCTAATGTGAGCATTTTGGACCAACATGATAAATGGGTTTGTGGAGCTCCTCGTGTTTCCTAAAGGCATCACACTCCACAAGAACAGCATGTCTGTCAAACAAAGCTGCTATGAATCAGACCTCAGCAAACAGCAAAAAAGACATTAATCTGCACTTGCAGATTGTCTATCTTTTTTTAAATTTCTTTTTTGTCTGTGATAAATTAAGATGATACAAGAAAAAACAAAATAAAAACAAATATATTTTACTGTTAGAAGAGATTTTTAAACCCATTTTAAATTATTCAATCTGCTAAATAAATTACCAATGTTTATCCATTGTTGAAGATCAGACCCTAGAGTTTCCAAGAGAACTTTGTACCAATTTGAGACAAAACCAGTTTAGCCTACTTTTTCATACTCCTTAAAGTGTTGCCTTTAAAAGATTTGCCAGAAAAATTGTGTCCAGCTGTTGCAGAATCCCTGTTGTCACATAAATTAAGTGCAACAACTTCAAAACTTCTTTTGCAATTCTTCACTGCCTGGACATAGTCTGTATTTCTGTGGAACTTAAAGATATATTTCCTCTGCTTTTCTGAGTATTGTGCCAAAAGCAAAGAACCAAATCTTTTATGCTTTCTGTTTCCAAAACCTTAAGCTTACAGCTCTCCATATTTGTTCCATTTACTGTGGCATAACTGCTTCTGCTAAGGAGTGATCAAGGTATTTCTCAATGTGTTTCTCTCAACAAGGTGTTCTTTGTCCAGAGATAACAGCAGGTTGATAACAATACTGAAAAAGGAGATAATTCATTAAAAAAAAAATTGGTTGATTTATGTACAAAATTAAAAGAAAGAAAAGAATGACAGCTCAGCAGAGCAGTTCATGCTTCAAAGCATAAAATTTCATTATTTTTATAATATTTATAATTTCTTTCATGTTATATCATAAGCTCAAATCCTGCAAGTTCTTCAAATATCCACAATCCCATTAAATACCTTCTCAGAAAGGAAAAGCTTACTAAACTGCCACACAAATATTGGGAATCATTTATCTTTTCAGCTTTTTTTTATCTACTTTCCTAATGCAATATCTATTAGTTTCACCATATTTTTGCAAACAATCAGAAAAAGAAACAAGTACATTATCAAACTCAATACTTTTCAAGAAAAAAACCTTGAGAGGCAGATAAATATTCTGCTACAGCACGAGAATTTTCTGCCTGTTAAACTCCATTCAGCAGAAGCAATAGTTTTGCACTTCAAGGTCACCTCCCTTCTCTCTTCAGGAGTCTCAAGTTTCTTCCAGTTAGTAGCTTGGCAACCCTGTCCATCTTCCTTTCCTTACTTACTGGCAATAAAGGCAGTGTTGGACAGTTTCAAAAAAAATCCCAAAAACCAAACCAAATCAAAGCACACAGCCCTCCAAACCACACTGAAATTATTTAAAAGATAACTGTTGTTCATTTCCATAAGTCATGGATGTTTTTAAATGCCAGAGGATGAAATGCCTTTCTTTTATTCTTCACCTTCTAAGTAAAAACATTCAAAATTACTGGAAGCATGGGGAAAATCCCAAGTGTGATGTGTGAAGCAAGCCCCACCAGCTGGCTTTTTTGGCCCTATGTTGTCCTTAATGTTTAAATGGATCTCAAAATTAATCATGTTTCTAGATTTGCACACAGTCTGTAACAGGGAGGCTTTCAGTTTTTTTGGGAGGTATTCACCCCATTGCATTAGAATCTGGAGAGGGACTAATTGACAGGTAATAGTAGGAGAAGAAAGCCTGAGAGAGAGTGCTCAGGTGACACAGCCAATTAGTGTGAGACAAACTGGCAATAGACCAGGGGATGGCACTTACTTTGGGAGGTTTAATTTAAATTAATGAACAGTATCCTGTAAGAAGGGTCAAAAAAATAAACTTGCTGTACTGTTTCTTCACTTGAGGCTCCTACAAAGTTAGCTGACCTACAGATCCCCACTGATGAAAGAATTGCAACTTCCTTTATTTTTACTGTTTGTCTATTTCTGTTTTTTCTGTGTCTGGCCTATTGGCTTAGTTGCTGATGTGTTTTAGGGTTATTTTTTTTTTCCTGTTTGCTTCTTAAAAACTACCATACTTAATTTTTATCCTTTCTCCTCTGAACTTTACAATCCTTGCTCCAAGTTTTCTGCTTCCTGGCTGGGGAATCACACATGTTTCTCTTCTGCCGTGCAAACAGCCATGGGAATACACAACTTGGACTGGGTATGTCCCATCTGAATGCCCAGCACATAAGCTACTCCAGCAACTGCCTGCACAAAGTGGTGCTGTGGAACCAGGATTATGGGAGGTGACTTTCAGGGAGCAGAGGATTCAGCTTTGCCAGCAGCTGCTGGAGCACATTACAGGGTGGTAGCTGGAATGTGTCCAGGGTCATGCAGATTTATCCACTCCCACGGCATTTCTCCACTGCTCTGCACATTATTCTCATCTTTCAACCCTCCCTAGGAATGCTGAACCAGCCTGGGGAGGAAAGATATTAAACATATATTTAGTGCTGCTGGAAGTGAATATTACAATTGGGAAGTTCATTTCTTTGCAAGTGCGTTTTGTTCAAGCTTTGCTAAAATTTTGCAGGGAAAAAAAACCCAAACACAAACAGTTAAAACCTTCCTGTATCTTTATGCAAAGCAATTAATGCATTTTATATGCTTTCTATACTTGTGCACTATGGATTTATATATACACATGCTCATATGCACATATAGGTATGGAACACTTAGTCTCTGAAACACAGGCACTTGTGTAACAGAGCACATCAGCTCTTTAACAGAACTTAAACATTTTGAAATGATATTTTAGAATAGAAAACTAAGGCAGAAGGGAAACTGCTAAGAGAGTTACAGGCAGAACACCTCCATTTTGTTG
This sequence comes from Agelaius phoeniceus, assembly GCF_051311805.1. Lineage (NCBI taxonomy): Eukaryota > Metazoa > Chordata > Aves > Passeriformes > Icteridae > Agelaius > Agelaius phoeniceus. Next base: position 9,766,932 of record NC_135266.1, on the reverse strand, counting down.
TGTAACCTGAAATCAGTGAAGGGTGTGAAGAGCAGCATCTCTGCTCCTAGGAATGGTGGCCTTTTAAAAGAGAAAAAGTAAAGAAAATATGAAAACAAACCAATTTTCAAAAAAGAACAACAACAACAAAAAAAACCAAACAAACAAACAAAAAAAAATCCCTGCACTTCTTTCTCTTTATTCTATTTCTTTAGTTTCAATTTCTAATTGAAAATAAAGTGAGCCAGACCTTGAGCAAAATAACAGGAGTGAAAAGGGGTGATTTATGAGATTGGAAGGCAGAGGGAGAAGGCAGGAAGGTTTTCACACACATATATATGGACAGGAAAATAAAAGTGATTAACATTCTAAACCCATAGCCTATTTCACAATCAGCTATCTAGAGTGACTGCAAGGTGAAATGCAAATTAACACTACTTCTATCTCCTACCTCATCGTTAGTGATGTTTTGGAAAGACAGGACAATAACTATGCCTGTCCTAGGGTAGGAATCCTGTGCTGTCACCCAAAGATGCTCCCTGAATCTTTGGTCTTAATCAGCAACACACACTGATGCAAGTATCAACATCTGCAATGCATTAAATTCAGTTCTGTTCCTCACATAGGTTTCTGTACATTTAGCTGTTTTTTGTATATCCCCATTTCCCTGTAGCAATTTCCATGTCCACTTTTAAAGTCTTCCCTGTAAGATTTTATCCCATCTTTCATTTACATTTTAAATTAAATAGGCAATAAATTCAACTGATTTCCTTAACTGTCATTAAATAAATGACTTTTCAGATGTGCTTTAGTTAAGGGAGAGGGATAGAGCAGTTCAAAACATGCAATCACTCAGCATAGGCCATATAGAACATAGGATGGTGCCAGCACCAAGGTAGAAGTGAGCTAGAGGATGATAGGTTTGAAAAATAGTAGGGTGGAAATAATGTAAGACAGCTGTGGTGATGTTGAAAAAGTTCATTTGATAGCATTCAGGAAAGGAAAAAATGCAGGGTGATATAATTAGCAATAGTAACTGAGATTCTGCCCTAAGACACTGGGAGTACTGTTTTTGTATACGGGATCAAATAATTTAAATGTTGTTGGGCTTATTTTATTTTTTCAGGAAACAAAATCAATTGATAAATTAACAAAACTTCACACATATTTTTCTGCGTTTAATAATATAAACAAAAATAATTTCAACCAAAAAACCCCATGATGTCAATGGTTTGGGCAGAAAATGATACAGAAGTTACATCCATTGTTGCTTCAAATGAGAAAGTGTAGTGTAATATGGTACACCAGATGAAAAGAAAATTAAAATTATAGTAAATAGAGAAATAAAGAGACACTTCTTATTACCACTCACTTTGCAGCACATATAAAAATAGTGCATAATGCCATTAGATCTCAAGAAGTTTTATCAGGGACATATTAACTATCATAAGAGTCTTATTATCCTGCATGAAGATATTGAAATGGATAGGTTTGAAAATTGTAGTTTCTAATTTTCTAAGGAAATTAAGGTTTTGGGCATAACTCAATCTAGAAAGAGCAATAGCATAGAATGCAGAGGAGGATGGTGTGACTGTTAATGCTAGAGAAATGAAACTACTGAGTAAGGGTTGAGGAAGCATTCCTGAATGTGCTTGGTTGCAGGATCTTCCTACCTAGGCAACTCAATAGTCACTTCTATTTCTATGTTTATGGGGTTTTTTAAAATCCTTCAAACCATTTGTTTGAACTATATGTAGCAATAATATTGTTACTACCAATATCAAAAGCAATTAATATATATGTTACATGCTCATGTTAGAATGAAGGTTATTGAGAAAGCATGCTTGTAATCAAATGTGTGGAATTACATGTTAAGGTAATACATTCTATTTAAAAATTATTGAAATAAAATTTAATAATTTTCTTTTTCTCCAAAGATTAGTATTTCATAGCCTTTTTATAGTAGAGGGAATGAGTATATAGGAAGAAAAATATTTCTAATGTCACAGGGAGTCAATCTCTGTGACTTGTAGCTCCACTGGCATTCCCCCTCAATCTTCTTGCTTCTCCAGATGATTATAGATCAATGTTTGGATTTGTGAAAAATTTCCATGCATAAATCTTTATTCATTGTTGGATTTTGGCCACCAGTGATGCATCACCTAATTCCACCTTTACTACACAAAGAATAGTGTACAAACCCTCCATGGTGTATATCTAGAACAAAAAAAAAGTAAACTAGGAAGTCTATAAATAGAGTTTTGATTTTCAGGCATTATCCCCAGTTCTGCTATTATTTATATTGACTATAATTTCTCTCATGTCACACAAGTCAAAGATACATATCTTTAAATAAAATATTTCTCTATTTTGACTGGAAAAAAATGGAATAAGGGTGGTGGCTTTTATCAACTTGTTTCTCAAAATTCAGCAAAACATCAATCAAAGGCTGGCAAACTTGTAAATCTCCCTTAACTTTTTGCAAGTTCCTTCATTATTTCTTGTTCTTGAGGTGAGCATTGAAATAGAGCTCATCTTCCCCAGGCCTCATTTCATGTCTCTCCTCTATTAAGCCCCAGCCTAAGTCACTGGCTTCCTTATATTACTGTGATTTGTTTATAATTTCCACAACAGGTAGGCTGAATTTAGCAATTTGGTGCAAATGTGTGGATCAATAGATCAAAGCAGTACGTGCTGAGCACTCTCTCCCACTGCTGAGGCACTGGCAGTTTATTTCCAATTGGATTTCTTCTTCCAAGGGAAACATTTTGTGATGGAAAACTGAAAGAAAGAAGCAGTGGCCGACACCAGGGGCCTAAATCAGAGCAAAAACCCCACCCATGGTTTGGGTCTAAAGTTCATCTCTCAGCACTGGAGCACTTTTTGAAAAGAGCTTCTGTTGATTTTCCTCCAAAATGAACTGAGTTCTGGAATAAAAATCTGCAGTGGAAACCAAGGCTGCTGTCACCAAAGGGGTTTAATTTCTAAGCAGCAGCACTGCTCTGAACCAGCTCACTAACTGAAACAGCTAAAGTCTACACAAAGAGCCCTTGAAAGAATTTCTGCCAAGGCCATAAAGTAGACCCAAACTTCAGTGGAATTTATCTTTCAATATCCCAATCTACTTTTGCTTTTCATATGATTCTATGGTTCTCTAGTAGGGCAGCATTCACCCTCAGTAGCTCTTTAGACAGCACAAAAATCAGGCAGGGTGCTTGACAGAGCATATGAGTGTCCTGCCATTGAAGGACCCTCTGACAGACAGGAAAAATGGGTCAGCACAGACCTCACAAAGTTGAGCATAGGGAATTGCCAAGTCTTGCATCCTTTTTTTTTTTTTTTTTTTTGGTAGCTACATCAAAAATCAAGTGCTCCATACATGATTTAAAAGTAAACAAAAAAAAAATAGAGTTAAGTTTGAATTTGCACAAATTTTAAAACTACATTAGAAAAAAGGGAAGTAATAGAGTTTGTTTTTTTTTAAACTTAGGTGTTTTAAGCAAAATAAAAGATAGGAACATAGCAAACATCTGTTATACTGTGAATAATATATAGCTAGGTACTGTAATTTGCTCTGAACAGAAGCAGTCCAACAAGTTCAGGGTCAGCAGAAGGGAGATAGTGAGGGGAAGAACACACCCTAAAGCACTGTAGTGATTTCCTGTGGTAATATGTAAATTTTAATCAATAATTTTAAAATGTTTTCCTGATATGAAAAACATTTAAGTATCTTTTGATCAATGCCACCCTACTGATTTTTCACAAAATATGAACACAGTGATATTTCTCCTGTTATTTCCAGATGGAGATCACATACAAAAAGTCAAATATGCCATGTATCATATGTGACTACAGCAAGTTTATCAGATCCCCTTATATGATAAAAGGTACTAATGAAACACTGTCTTTGAAAGGGACTGTAAAATCATCCATTACTGAAGGAATGGAGAAAGGAAAAAAGCAAGGATGGCTTTTAATGAACTGGAATAAACTGTTCTGACGTAGCTTTCAGCGGCAGGTGGGTCTGAGAGTGGGCAAGATTTCAGTGATAATATCAGGCACAACTGGATCAAATGAAAGGCAAGAGGAATAACTGGCATGTCAGAGATCAGAATTGATAAAGGCATCCCAAAATCTGGAGAAAGACATGAAAAGGGGGAGTATTCTATAATAATTTTAAAGGAACATGAAGTCTAAGTCAGAAACAATCATTTTACTGCACAGCATGACCTTCTTCATGGCTCAGATTGTCAGTATCTTGCACTTCTTATGACATGTATGCATAAAGTAATGGTAGAAAATTTAGAGATTACTTTCCATCTTGCTCTTGATGAGCAAGACTGATTTCAAAACCCACTTCTATGAAGCAATGTAAATGTACAGATGTAGACACACTTCAAGGTAACCTGACCCCAAGCTGCCTTTCATGCTGTTTTGCTGTACTCTCTCTGAAGGAAGCAGCACTGAAATAAAGTTTTTCACTAAACCTATCAATTATTGTGATAAAATGTCCCCAGGTTTTGTACTGTTGTCCATCAAAACCAGCACACGGTCAGAGCAGACTCTCGTGTGGAACACATCCTGCTCCCTTAGCATGGAAACATGAGTGAAACAGAGTGCAGAAGAGCCAATATGTCCCAAGTCTTGCCTGATACAAAGGTATGACGTGGCCAGGGACAGCAATAAGAGCACCACAGAGCACTCTTTGGCTGTGTTTTATGGACACAGTGGAATGACTTGTTTGTTCTCTCTGGATTTTTTCACACTTTCACAAACAGAATATGTCCTGTCCAATCTTATTCCAAAAAGTCCTTGAAAGTTCATATCTGAAATAGAATATAATCAAAAAATACCCATGCAACAGCCAGCTGTCTTGGATGTGTCACCAATGTCCCAAGCTACCTGTGTGCTCTATGTCACCTTGATGTGTTCATGAAGCAGTGGCCTCCCAGTTTCTCATGGGCTCACACCAGTCCTTTCCACACAGTAGTTCACAAAACAATAGCAGATCTGATTGGTGAGGTTCTCACCATTGGTCCATTGTCTGGTGGGATTTTTCTAATGCTCTTTGATGCTCTGAATTAACACATTTCCTCTGCAGCATCCTTAAGACTCAGAACCTAATAGACTGTAACTCGTCACCACTGCACTAAAAACCTACCTATTTTCTGCACTTGCATGTGTAATTAGGACTATCAGTCTCTTTAATTGCCCTGCACTAAATAACCCCTTCTCACTTGAGCTGGTATTTTTCTTCTGGGACTTTCTGCCTGCTGGTATTGACAATGTGCAGCCATCTCATCAGGCTGACGTACCAGGGCTGCAGGAATATCACTGGTGACTGCCATTTCATGCTTCATTACAGCTGTGCATCTGAAATCATAACACTAATTAGCAAACAAGTCTCTTCTACACCTGCCTGCATGATGCAGAATAAGAGCACTGGCAGGCTGAACACAGCCAAATTAAATCACTTTACCATACACTTGAATGGTCAGTACAGTGGCCTCATTCTGCCTGTAGCAACCGTACCATTTTGCTCTTGTAAACTCATCATTTTAGCTGATGTTAGGACTTAAGATTTAACCTGCTCCTGTTTTCCCTTTGCAACAGATACTTTACATGTGAATTGGGTATTAGTTTTTGTAACATGATCATTTCAACAACTTGCTCCTATAGTCATGTATTCACCAGTATCTATGTATTTTCACTAATTTTTAATTAAAAGCAGTTCAAATAAATTCACAGGTATCTCATTCATACACCAGGGAAGGAAACCATTTATAATATTTTTACTTTGTACATTCACCGGAGATGCATAAGGGACTTTCCTCACATTTGTGTATATTAAAAGTGATATCCCTGTTAATTCCATTTACCCACCCATCAATGAAAAATCTGAAATGTATCGTACAATCTCATATAATTTAACCTCAGCATGGCTGTGGAAAATTGCACAAGTCATCACTGCCATTTTTCATGTTAGCATTGGGGTACAGAGAGTCTATGACTTGCCTTAGGTATCAAAGTCAGGCTCTGAGACAGAGCTGGGAATAGACCTTAGATTTACAGTCTCACAGCCCAGTGCTCTGACTGAATAAGTCTCTACTTCTGCTTTATCCAGAGGAGGACACAGTGCCCTAGCCTGCAAAAGAAACTTTCAGGAAAAGATGTATCGACTTATCTGTTAATTATTATCTGTTTAGTGGGGCTCTTTTCACAACATCTGTGGTTAGAAGTCATTTCTGTTATTTCTGAGCACTTTCCAAAAGACTGCTTGTAGAAACCACTCTGTCCCACAGTGTTTATAATGAGGATACTAAAAGGGAAACAGGTGAATCTAAAATTTCAAATCATTTTAAAATCCAAAGTCTAATTTTCTTGACTTCGGAAGCAATATCTTCATCTTAGAATACAGCAAATGCATGAACAGTTATCATGTAGTCCTGGGAAAAAGAAATCATTCCAAGAATTTTCTGCAGAACTTGAAGACTGAGAAATTTTCCATCCTCCTCAATATTGTGCATTTGGGATTCCTCACTGCTAGGTATATTATGTTAAAGCCAATGGACATTCAAAGACAGCTGCTTTTCTACCATACTCAAAGAGAGCAAATGGTGTGGAGGCTACTACCTCCTCATGCTGTGCAATCTGAAGAAAGGCCAGCTATAAAAAATGGAGGAGACTTTATGCCTCCAAAACACCAATGAAGCCCTTTCCAGTAGCCTTCGATAGGAGACACTTCTTTCTCTGTAACTCCACTGAGTTTTCTTGCCATACAGAGAAGAAGAAGAAGAAGAAGCCATAGTTTTGCCCTCCTCTATCCCTTGGAGCTGCTCCTCTCATCTGTGGCAGGACAGCCACACCAATATATCTGCCCTGTCTCAGTGCACAAGGCAACAGAGGGAAGCAAAGTCTTTTGTAAGAACTCATTAAGACCCCACAGAACCCAAACAAACACAACAAACCCAAACAAACACAACAAACACAAGCTCTGTCACAGCACTGAGGTTGTGGCAGTGGATATTACCCTGCTGACACTTCTGGCTGCTGTGAGAGGAGGACACGTGGTTTCATCACCCTAAGAATGCTGACATTGTTAAAACTAAGCAAAAAACCCCACATTTTGGAAAAAGCAGGCTTCTCTTTCATGAAGTCATTTTACAGCCAGAGAAATCCATGCACTTCACTAAGGGATACATCAAGAAAGCAATGGGTATGGTGGCCTTTGTTGTCTTTTTGTACTTTCAAAGGGAAATATATCCATATTTCCACACCATGGATGCACTTAAATTTGGATCCAGATCAGCCATAAAAAATAAAGAAAATAAAGGAGCCGGGAGTGAATACTTATGAAAGAAGTCAATCCATAAATCAAATTATTTAAGACAGACTGTACAATCCCTCTCTTAACTGGCTTTTCTCCTTGAAAGACTTTTGATGGCACAATCTTCTTCTATTTCAGAAATACCAAAAAAAAGTTGTCCAAACCCCAATCTTGTAATTTCACAAGAGCCATACTACATCGCAGAGAGGGAGGATGGGGGCTTGCCTGCTAATTTTTGAGCTAATGCTCAAAGTTTGCACTTTTAGTTCTTTTAGTGGAAGCCACAAGGGAACTGTTGTTTCTCTTGGAGGTCTCTGGCAGCCTGGCCCTAGCTCAGGTGATTTTGCCTCTCAGTGAAATCACTGCAAGTCCCTGGGATGTGGTGAAGTGCATTCCTGTCACCACACCAGTGAATCAAACCACCCAAGGAAGTCTCACAGCCCTGACCCTGCATGTGTGTCCCCACTCCCCCTGCTCTGGGTCAGGGCAGTGACAATCTGAACAGCCAGGACAGCACAGCCATGTGTCCAGGACCCTGCCACATGACCACAGCATGATTGCAGGGGCCAATATTGGGAAATTAGGGAAATTACTCTTTTTTGGCAGTTTTCATAAACACTTGTCTCCCCTTTTTGCCCCAACACAACAGCTGGATCCAGCCAAACAATATTTAGGGTGAGCAGTGCCACAGTCCCAGAGCACCAAAGTGACATTGGGCACTGTTAGCTGTCTCCAAAACTTCTCTGCTCTCCAGGAATCCGTGGGTGTGTTGGCAGAATATGAGAGCAATAACAACTTCACCATAAAGTGCTCAATATGGGGACACCTCCACTAATGTGATACAGGGAGCAATTCATTATCCTCAGCATGCTGCTCAAGGGGCCAGAGACCAGTGCTGGAGGCTCTCTCTGCTCAAGCTGTGTGCAGAGAGGAGCAGCAGCATTTCACACTTGCAATTCTGCCCGGGGAAAATGGATCCACAGGAGGCTGGTGAGTCAATCCCCGTAAATATGTCTTTGAGAAGAGCTGCATTTGGGGGTTTTATGCTGAAAAAACCTTGATTTTCCTATGCCACACAGAGTCTAATCCTTCATTCAAAAGTCTTGCTCTACTCACCTGTGACACAGAAATACCAGCTAATGCAGTGGTGCCTGATAAATGATGACAGTGATTAGATTGCTTACACATTTTTTCTCCTGAGGAGGCTCCAGTGCTGCAATCCACTCTCTCCTTGAGAAAGTGTCTCTGCTCTTTGTAGAAAGCCAACTTGCCAGCCTTAATCAACTCTATTGATTATCTGAAGCAATATGATAAATGAAATTTAAAGTAACTTCACTCTAAGAGAAACAAGTCAAGGAAAAAAAAAAGTGAAGTAAAAGATTTCTCTTGCAAATGTTTTTTAATTTTCTGCAGATGTAAGAAAGTTTGATATAAACTTTAGATTTTTGACCAAAACATTGTTTGTTTCTAAATTACTTTATACTATTTTGGGCTTCTATAATTTTTAAATTGTCTCACTATCATTGAAGCTGAAATAAGATATACAATATTTTAGTGTTCCTTACAGTTTCTGGGATGTCTTTAATGAGCCAAACATATTGCAAAAATTTTAGGGAAGCAAGACAGCCTTTTCTATCCACAGATCATTTACCAGAGTTATTCAGCATATTCTGTTCTTTGAAAATATAAGGTCACTGCTGGATAAAGGAATGGTGCTGAAATGATTTAGCTGATTCTGAGACATGACCACAGATGTCATCAGTTAGGTTGTGAAATGGCTCCTAAGGGATTTTAAATCTGTGAATGTAGAAGAAATTTATATACCAGAAATCTGTAATTGACTCAATATTCATTCCTTTCTGATGCTTCTATGTAAAGGATACAGCAAAGAACTACTGTAAAAGTGAAAACTTGTTTTGTTTGAAAGGAAGCCCACATATTAAAAAAATCTATGCTTACATAATGTGAGAAATTTTATATTTGCAGAAAAAGTATAAGTTGCTTTTGTAACCTGTGAAAAGTAATTAAGTTATTTCCTAAAGAAGAATTCATTAATGTAATTTGTGTAGTTTACACACACAGACAACGCTGAGACTTTGGAAGCAGAAAAATTTCAGACTTGTTTCTTTAATAGTTTTTGTTTCCATTTGCCTGAGCTCACATTTATTAAAGCCTTTGAAGCAGTTTTCCAACGAAAAACTGATTTAAATGTCTTTAAAACTATCAGTAGGTTCATTCCAGTAAATGTCAGGTTTGGATATTTGTTGGTCTATAAGATGGAGGTCCCAACAGAAGCAATGAGTTGATTCATCCTGTGATATGCAAGGCTGCTGGCACAGGCAAACCCTCTGGATGTTGGAGAAATGCAAGCCATGCCTCATTCTACAGAAGTTACACCTCATCCCAACAGGGTGAGTTAAGGATATTGTTTATTCAATAATTCACTGCTTTAATTGCACTGAGCATGTTATGCAGCATGGATTTTAACTCAGGGGGTTTTTTGCGTGCTCATGCTACCAGCACAGCACATCAAGGTCTGCACAAAAACTGAGTAGGAAATGTCAGGTGCTGCCTATCAGCTATTTGCAAATACCTAGCCCCTGCTTCTCCTCCAATTGCTTGCTCCTATAGAGCTTTATTCACTGAGGCAGAAGCAAATAAGACCTATTAGGGCACTCATAAATAAAATCAGCACTTCAGTGACTGGACAAGCTGCTGGAATTTTTTTTTTCTCCACAGTATATATGAAAGTTTTTGTCAAGGGAAAATATTTCAGAACATGAATGCATTTTTTCCTTAGGTCAGTAGCACTGGGCTCTCCCCCATCTTCCCAGCCTTGCATTTAATAGCTGCAGTGGATCTGGGACAGGTCCCCAGTGCACAAGTGCTGTATCCTGGTGTAGAGCTGCTTCAGCTGCTTGCCTGTACATTTGTCTCTGGATTGTGCCTGTCAACTTGTCACTCTTTAATTACATCCTTTATGATTATTCTATCTTCATCCTCAATCCCATAGACTCTATTTTGCTTTTTCAAAACTTGCACAGATGTAATTGGAACTTATAACACTCAGAATGGAAGAGTAAAAGTGCATCTCCAAGGAAAATCTCTCTCCTGTTTTCAGTAAACAGCCATCTCTCCTTGTTGACTCCACAACTGGCTGTCAGGCAACGTTTTTGAATGAGGACCAGATCTGTACTCTCACATCTATAGATGTTTATATTTTTGGTTTTCTTCGTTCCTTATTCCCCCACTCCCAAAAAGTAACAATATTCTCTGAAAGGGATGGAAAGTGAGTCCAGATACTTGATATTTTTATCTAGACATGTTCTTCACATGGCACACGGCAATACTTTGAAAAAGTGTTGTAAGCAAATGTTTTATTGAACTATTTTTGTATAAGCTATGCAGAATGGCAAGTTTTATGAATGACAATGGAATACTAAATTAAATCCATTTGTTGCTTCTTAACAGATACTACAAACTTCTTATGTGCAAACCAGTCTTGGCTTTTCCCCACAGAATATTTCAGTTTGCATACTTGTTTCCATTCTTTTGTTTTGGTCATCTATTTTCTCCTTCAATAATTTTTGCATTATTCCATAAAAATACTCATCTGGGTGCCCAAAATGTCTTACTTTTCTAACTCATCAATTCACATTTCATAAATAATGGTTTTCAGCTCCATTGGTCATGCTGAATTGCTGTAAGCCTACAATGTTCATGGATGTGGCATCAAAATATATTTGCTCATTTGTTATATATTCCATGAAATAAATTAGACTGCTGCATAATGCAATGTATCTGGTTTATGCATCATTGTGTTCTTTATACAGATTGAACTTGTCTGAATATGGAGAGATTTGGTAAGTTAACAGCCTCAGCATCTGAAAGCCTGCAAACTCATTTTTATACACTGAAGTAATGTAAAATGCCAATGAGCAGAAAAAGAACAACGGGGCACAGTTCTAAGAGAAAGAAATGAAGTTCTGAGAGCTTCTTGAATAGTTAAATGCAGACTTCAGGGTTTGATTTCTATTTTTTCTTTCTTTACTGCTTTCTGAAAATGGAAATATGGAGTTTCTTCAGTCTATGGAAGCTTAAATTGCTGCAGACCTGCTTTAATATTTGTGAAGGGACAGCTCTACCCAGCACATGGCAGTCTCAAAGGTTCATTTAACAACTCTATAGCAACCAGTAAATAATTAAACACAGTGCTCTGTCTCAAACACCAAAGCTAAAGAGACAGGGATAATGAGAGAGTCCTTGAGCAAAGGACACAGGTTACATTAAATCATTGTTATCTTATTTTCCAAGTGGATATTTCTTGCTTTCTTTCATTTCAGCTGTTCTCTTTTCACTAAGGCAGAGAGACACACACGTGGGAGGTACATCCTCATGTCAATGAAATAAGAAAGGCTGAATTCTGCATGCAGAGAGATATTGAGCATTGACACCAGCTGGGGGAAGTTTGAGGGCAGAGATGGCAAGGCTGGCTCAGCTGACAGGTGGAAAATGTTTTAGCTGAACTGCCTAAATTAATTCTGTGCAAAATTAACCCTGTAGATAATCCCCTGCAAATATGATCCTTTGCTGCTGTGAGAAGACGGGGGCTGCACACACACCTGGAGTAACTCCTTGTGTCTGAATTGCCTTCTGTCAAGCTGGTGACACCAGCCACAATGATTTACCTTATCTACAGAATGAATGGCAGTGAATCAGAAGGAAAATGCATTTTGGTGGGGGCTTTGGCCCCATTCCTTGTGAAGATGGAGTGCAATCACATAACAGTTGGTTTACTTCAAGAGGGAAGCTGGCAGCTCATCAGTGCAGAGGTTTCTCCTCAAGGCCATCCAGTGAAGTGCCACTGGGAAGAGTTTGCACCTGTCCTGAAGGAAGGGGAGCTTCTCTCCACCTACCTGGCAGGAGGGGGGTATGGGTAGCACCAACACCTAGGATGATGGTTTAGAAGGAATTCTTAAAAGAACCGAGCAATTATTAAATACTTAAATAGCTTTCCCCGGGGTTTTTACCCTACATAAATGTGCTATTACAATATTATCAAGAAAGGTTGAGGTGAGGGCATTGAGTTCCCAAACACACAGGGTGTCAGGAAATGAAGATTAGCGCTGCTGACAGCAAGAGAGGTGAGTCACAAAAATGCAGCTGAGAAGATTTTTATGAAGAAGATATGAAGATTTGTAAGGTACATTAATTTTACATCTAACAGGCTGAATTAGGCAAGAGAAAAGTGCAAAAAGTGATCTAATTCTTATTTCTCTCACAACTATCTGCTAAAAAAGTATTTTTTTCTGTAAAACATTTGGCCTGCAGGACCAAATTTTTCATCCAGCAAATCAAAAATAAAATAAAAATGAGAGAAAGGATAAAACTTTTTAAAATTACTATATAAGGGCAGGCTATTAAGGTTTGGTGTGGGCTCACACAATTTTTTTTCCAGAGATTATCTGTTTTCCTTCACCGGATAGAATTTGTCAAAAATTTGCAGTGGGATGAGGTGCTCTAACTATGTCAAGAATCTAGAAGGAGTGTAAGGCAGAATTCAACTTTTTTCCCCCAGGGGAATTGGAGAGGGATGATGGACTCTGCCTTCAGGGGAACATGCTATTTGCCATAAACAACAGAGCATCCTGCCCGTGTGCTGTGGGTTTGAGATGATGAAGGAGGTGCACTGCTGCTGCTGAAGGAACAAAGCAGCTATCCTTGTTTATGGGTGAAAACCAGCAACTTATCCACGATGCTAGAATCTTGCTCCTCTGGAAAAACATGCTATAGTGGCTGCTGACTTCTGATTTCCTGTAATTTACTTCACCAAAAGGTGACAGATTGATTGCTTAGCATTGGCTATTAACGTTTACAATTCCAGCAGCCGTCATGGAAGTCGAGTAATTCAGAAATTTTGAATACTTCAGGGTTCTTTTGATCTTTGAGGGAAGAAAAAGCATATATAACTTGTCCCATAAGGTAATGACACGTTAGCAGTGTGACATCTTGTCACTGAGTGCAGGGGGTAATGGATGGGGCTGGCATTCCTAACAACACGGTCATTGTGAGAGCACTGATGTCTCTGAAAGGAAGTCCATCTAGCCACACATAAATGGAAGCCACTTTCAGAATTACCTGTCCATCCTGGTAATTTATAAGTCAGGCTTTCTACTGATGGCAAGAATTGCATTTTCTCTCCTGTTTACAAATGCTACCACAACCTGAGCCTTGGGGTTCAAATAAACCTGATTTAATGGGCTTGAACTTCAAAAGCAAGACATTAGACATCTGTTTCTGCAATTCAGAAGGCCTTTACTATGCTCAAATGTTGATGATTCTTTTGTTTTTTCAGCCTTTACAAGAATCCTGAGTCAAAGGGATGCAGGGGAACATTAATGAAATACAGAGATTCACACAAGAAGCTTCCTGAGCTACCAAAGGCTAGGTATTAACAGCCAAACTGGAGAGGAGAGTATTTCCTTTCAGATTTCTCAGATTGCCTTGGTCTCACCTTGGTTTTAAATTCCTTTTGTCATTACATAAAGTGATTTTTTTTTTCTATTTGTTTTCCTTTAGGGTAATTCAAGCAGTTTGCCTTTGCTCTGCAGATAGAATAGACCAATATGCTGCACACAACAAAATAAGCTACATATCAGGGAAAATGCAGACTAAACATGGATGGAAAACCTGAGGGAAAACTTGTCTACTGTGAAGTATTCCCACCAGATATCATTAAACTGTACAATACAAATCTCTTTTACGAGCCTTGCAATGTGGAATATGCTTTAAAAAGAAGAGCTAACATTTTCTTAGATTAAGATCTTATCTAAATCTTAAAGCCTGTGCTCAGGGTATGGAGCTGTCTACTCATTCAGGTGCCTGCAAAGGAAGTCTTGATCACAGTGGGGAATAGTGAAACAAAATGAGAGGAGGAATGAAACATTTAAGATGATCTTCACTAAAAAATGGAATTAATTCTTCATTCCATTATTAATTCACTAGTGAGCATAATTAATTTATTGGCCGTTAATGCTGCTATTTGCATTACCATTGGGTTCTCTGGATAAAAGCACAATGTGACTTTCCTAACACATTTCAAATGCTGTAATCACACAGTGAATTGCTCTTCAACAGTGCTATCCAGATTTAAGGCATGGATTGTTTGGTCTCTCTAAAATGCTTTCTGAGACTGGTAACAACTTTAGAGACTGCATGAATTATTTTGAACAGGTCTGATATAAGACAACAGTAAAAAAATCACTTACATACTAAACATGTCTCTGTTTATAGGATACCTGAGGATGTTTCTAAGTCATTTGCCCTTTCTCCATTGTTCCACTACTTAGAAGACCCCACATTAAAATACCTCTTAAGCTCCATGTTCACTATTCAAGATGTGGACAGATGTGTGGGAGAACTCTGCACACAGACAAAGTCCTCACTTAGAGAAGAAAAACACAAATTGTAAATTATGCAGAGAAGTTTGAGAACCTGCATTTGTTTGACAACACCTTTTCTCAACACTTATATTCCTATTTTCATTACCAGTATAATTAGGGCATTTCACATGCTCCCCCACTGTTACAAGGATTTCCATATATGCAGGAGGAGGTGGAAGGAGACAAATTTCAACCAGAACTTTCAGTTTGGGTCTCAAATATTTGCTTGTGCTTCTTCTTTCCCCAGATTGTGATAAAGCACTCTCAAGTCTGAAATATAATCACAGTTGATCTTTTGATAGTAGAGTATGCTAATGTTACACCTCTACAGTCTTATCTGAATGAGCTCACTGAATTGCATAAATAATATTGGCAATGACATGTAATAAAAAAAATCAAGTCCAGTCTCTCTAATCAATGCTAGCTTGGCAAGTCCAACGAGTCAAACAAACAATCAATGAGAAAGGATGATCTATGTCACTGCAATCAGGGACAAACTGCGTCTGAATCAGAAAGCTTAATTTCTGCATTGTTTCTTTTGAAGGGACACTCTTCACAGGTAATCTTCAGAGGACATTGCTGAAGAAATCCAGACAGAGTAGAATTCCATCATCAGAAAGTTTTACAACAAAATTTCCTTGAATTACATTTTAAAAAACCCAAACATTGACTTTTCCAAGAAACTGCTAAGTTCTTTTGAAGGAAGAAGTCTAGCTAATTATTTTTAGTTCTGTTAACCATTTCAAAAGAGAGGAAAGGTATTTTTTTCCACAGTCTAGACATTAAAAAATGAGCACTTATATTTTAAAAACCTTAAGGTGGGGTGGACAAAGTTTCATAGGAGAAGGGGACCAGGCCACGATAAGATGAAAAACATGGGGGAGAAATAAGTTTAGCTTATAAGTAGGTGCATTTTTCTTTAAAAAATTGTTGCTGGTGAATGCTATTTTAGAATTGCAGCATACATTCTTTTATCATGTTGCATTAGATGGCAAAAGGCAGAGTTAGAGACCAGATGATAGCTGTCAGGTGAGCTTAGTCTGTCTCCCAATGTCTGGTTCAACTCTGTTTCTTTATGATAAAAGGCATTTGAGAAATGTGACCGTAAACATTTGACATAATATCTAAAATGACAGACTAAAATTGCTTATGCTTGTTTTCCACCTTCTGTTTGAATGCACAAATCTTCGAGAAATAAGAGTAGACTGCTTCCCCCAAGGATTCCCTTCAAGTGTTGCTTTTGTGCTATGATAGAATACAAGAAAAAATGAAAGATTCCTCCCAGGACCAAGACCATTAATGAGGCAGAGAAGAACTCAACTCTGAGTCACTTTTTGAAACACCATACAGAATCAGGGCTCAAGTTTTTCTACAAAACTGATGCTCATTCCCTGACGCTTGTGAAATGAGGTGCTGGCTCAGCCCAGCAAGCTGCTTTGATGAGCATCAGCTAAATTTTGCCATGGGGTCTGATCCTACTGCTCACTTGCCTGCTTTTAGGGGTGCCTTCATCCCCCTTCCAGGCTAGAGGCCTGAGGCACGCTGTGATCACAAGTGACATGCTTTGTCTGTAGTCTTTTGAAGGAAAATATTCATCCAAACCTGAGGCAAATGAAAGGGAAGTGCACAGCTACAGCTCCACGATCATGAATACATCTGATATTAGCACTGCCATTGTAGAGGGCTTTGCCCTTTTGACCCATCCTTTCCTAGACAGTAAATCCATTCCTGATTACACTAACAGTAGCTCACATTGGTGGAAGATGTCTGTTCTGCTGCTGAACACCAGTTTGGAGATTCTAGACTGTAGCTAGAATGCTTTCTCTAGTGCCAAATCAAGTTTTGGTCTAGAATGATATTTCCATATGCAGAGCAGCCAACCCTGTATCCCATTTTCAGCTGTTTGCAAAGTACCAGCTGATACACAAGATTATTTATATAGATCATACCAGCAGTCCCAGAAAGAGCCACAAAAACACATTTTGCCCATGAATGGACAAAGAGGAGGAAAACAGGCTTTGCAGATATTCCCTACATGAACAAAGTGGAAATTCAAAGGGCAAAAGAGCATAAGTGGTAAAGGAAGCAGGAAAAATCACACAGGGAACAAGAATTAATAAGAAAACAATGTAGCAATGATATAATGAGAGAGAGAAAGACAAAATGAGGAGCCAGAGGGAGCTGAAATAATGAGAACTTAGTAAGTCAGAGCTAAGAAGATGGACAAGAGAAGAAAAGCAGCAACTAGATGTAAGACAGGATCCCAACAGAAGCACAGTAATGTGTAAACACTGAATGGCTTTGAATCACAGTTACAAACTGAGTTCCAGGTCTTTCTCTTTCTATGTTCAGCAAGCAGGCATGGAGCCCAAAGGCTAACTGTGCATGTCTCCAGTGATGATGATGATGATGAGTCTACAAAATCCACTTTGATTATATTGCAAACTACCAACTTTGTGTTATTAAACTAATAGTCACAGCTGGAGAAAGCAACAGAATTTACACAATTTTAAGGATTTCTTATATGAAGTGAAATAATGGATAAATGCAGGAAATAATTTTAAAGTAGAGTCTCAAAAACAATCTTATGGCTAAGTCTAGCATTCACGTGATACTTCATATATCCAGCTTGTAAATTATTAAATGGTATTTATTTATATGACCACATAATGTTTTTCCCTTCCACTTTTTCCATACCTCCTCCAGAAGCCAAGTGTGCTTTTTTCAACATAATGATAGAAAGGACTAACAAATAAAGCTCTCCTGGATCAGAGAGCAGTCCGTCATGCCATGCCTTGGGCACTGAGTCTGGTGAGAAAAGCAGCAGAAGGAAAGCTGTGAGCCTGGTCACCCTCCAGCCCCCTTCACTTCATCCTCCTCCAATGCTTGGTGCAATGGGAATAGCTGGGGACACATCCTTGCCTTTCCTATTTAATATTCAGGTATGGACTTGCTGTCCACAGAGTGGAATAGACATCTGGAAGTCATCTGTCTCTGTCTAAGGGCAGGTTTAGCTATCCTTGACAGATAGATATCCAATGTATTCAAAAAATCCCTGGTGAAGAGCTCTCCTGAGCCTTTTCTAATATGATCTACTTGATCTGCTTACCTTCAGAAATATTTTCCTCGTAGTTACTCTAGCCCTCCTTTGTTGTATTTTAAGTCAATATTACTTAACCTTCATAGCATCAACACAGCAGTAAAATTTTCTGCCTTTCCCAGCACTCCTGGGAAGTAGAAGTAATTTGCAGCAAGCTAAATAAACTGTCTTAATGTAACAGCTGAAGTGAGCATCACCACCAACAAAAAAATACTGTGTTTTAAGCTGTCTGCACCATTGGCACTGTGCCTACATTCACATGAGTGTGTACCATGTTCTCTGGCACTGGGGCCCACAGGGATGGAATGGCCTGGGTGTGCTGAACACACTCTCTCCAGCATCATGGCCTGCAGCAAAAACGATGCTGCCTGCTGCTGTGATACCTGATCAGCACAGGGAGTCATATTCCTTGCCCTGGTGGTCTAACCTATGCAAATCAATATAGAATAAGGAGGCCAGCAGTGACTGAGGTATTGCATGTTTTAATATTTTGTTTACTTTATTGATTACAGAATGCTACTTGTTTGCATACTGGGCCTCTAAGTACCTAATGGAAAAAGTAGCATTATTACATATGCACAAACAAAAACATTGATTTGTGTGCTTTCTTTTCTCCCAGTTCATTACTCACAACACAGCTTCTGTGTGTGCCTCCAGTCTCCCTTTATTTTTGAACTCGTTTTCCATCACTTTGCAGTCCCAGCCTCATATAATTTTTATTTCTCATTTTTCAGAATTTCTAATTGATCTTTCATCTGACCTTTCCTCTGAGTCCATGCAACATGCCTTTACAACTTTTGACCCTTTGATATCTTCTGAAATGCAGCAGCATATATGGTCTGAATGCTGTTTTCACCAGTATTTTCTGGCTGAACACAGGTCCAGTTTGTCCCAGCAGCCTCATTTTGTGTGCCCTGTTGCAGTGGCACAGGAGCCTGTAGAGAGATCTCTTCTGTTTCTTTTGGAGGAGAATTTCCTCCTGCATGTTCACAGCAAAGCCTCTTTGCCTCTATATCGTTGGTAGTCCTCTACCCCTTTCTATTCACTTGCTCTACCAAAAGCAATTTCCTTTCCCAATGATCAGATAATATTCATGCATTAAAATCTGTGAAAAATAATAGAAATACCCCATTTCAAAAGCAGAGAGGCCAAATAGACAAAATTAAGCTGTTTTGCTTGATGGAAGCTTCTTTCAGTACTATCTTGTCCTTCAAATACAATTCCAGCCCTAGTTTAGCTTTTCTCACTGAGCAAAGAGTTTGTCTATCAACTGATAATGTGGAAACTTGAAACTTTTCATATCCAGCCTAGATAGTACCTTATAAGTTCTTTGGCTTATAGGAAGAAAACATCAATAGAAATACAATTTATCTTTTTCTCATCACCCAGAGGGGTTCTCGAGCACTCTGGAGCAGATCTGCAGCTCACCCATGGGCAGAGCACACAGCCCAAGCCCTGGGCAGTGCCCAGTTCAGGTGGGTGTCTGCAGGAAGAGGGATTGCTCAGGCACAGACCCTCGTGCAGCTCTGCACAGCTACACACATGCCTCTTCTCCAGTTGAAATCTAAACCATTCTGGCAGAACATTTTAATCAAGGCAAAAGTCAAGGAAATGTGTTATTGCCTCCCCCTTCCCTGGACTGTTGTGTTTTTAAGCAAAGATCTCTGAAAGGTTTTTTTTGCTGGACTCTCCTAATCCGTGGCCCCCTCTTCCCCCTCTCTGCTCAAGGCCACTGAGCTTGAGCCCAGCTGACACTTATCACTCCATTCCTTATCAGGCTCGAGGTAGCATGGGCATTTCTTCTCATCACTTACACAGATTTAAGAAGCAAACTAGATCACATTCCACTTTCATGTTTCCTTCCTAATGCAAGTTATTTCATTAACACTCTCGTGTCCACTTCAGAAGATTTCACAGGCCATTACACATCAAAGTAAAACTCTCCAGGCTGCTCATAAATAACTCCACAAGCATAGACAACCATATTATGCAACTATGAAAACACTTTTTCTGTACAAAATCTTCAGAAGATTAACATCCTTTCATATTTGTTTCATCTTTTGTATCTCACAGAAGATGATCTAGGAGCACGGACATGTTATGATGCAGAAAATGCAGGAAAAGTTTCTCTTGGCTGATCAGGTTACCAAAGCACTGTTAGATATGAGGAAGAATCATTGATTCAGAGGAATCAATTTTGCTGGAAAAGGTTATGTATGTATTGAGAAATAAAATAAAAGGAAGAAATAGGGAGATCACAACACAGGCAAAAATAGTTTTCGATAAGCTGCCCTTGGTTGCCATGGTTCCTTACTTGCCTTGTCAATAGAAATTATTTATAATAATACCTATATGAAAGTCAGACATAATCACACTTCTATTGCTGCCCTCAAAAACATACAGAAATCCTTACTCCTACACTATATTGATTCTTTCTCCACACTGGAACCACTTCAAACAGGTCTTGAAGTTCCCAAACACTTTGGCACCTCAGAATATGAAGCTATGGGATCCTTCTCCCCCATACTCAGTGATGTTCTTCTGTCGGAGCCAGGACATTGCTCTGGCTGCCCTGGAGGGCTCAAGACCCTGGTGAGGGGCTTGGAGACCTTGGCACAGAGTCAAAAACACCTGTGCCTTTGATTTTTAACCCATGGAAAAAATTACCAACTTTATATGAAGATGTACAAGCCACAAGAGTTTGAATAGAATGATAGTGAATTTATCACTGAGTGAAAATGTAGAATTTTGGGGTTTTTAGAATGGGGGTTCAAGAGGCAAGATGGAGGAATCTGGGTGTGTCCAGTCTTTTTCCTTCTTCTTCTTAGCCTCCATCTTCTGCTGGGATGGTGGCACTTTTGGATTGGTTTAGGGTAGAGACAGACTGTCTAACATAGGTGATAGGTATTGGAAAATTATTGTAAATAAAGTACATGTAGTTTTTAGTATAAAAAGATAACACCGCCCCGAGGGCGGTCAGAGTGCCTCAACTCGACCTGCTGGACAGATCTCAGTAGGTCAGAGAAAGAACATTATAGATAACAAAATAAACAACCTTGAGAATGAGAGCCAAGGAATCCCATCTTCTTCTTCAGTCTCAGGGCTGGGAAAAAGAGACTTTCTAACACCTCGGGGTCATCTTGACACCAGAGGCCTTGTCATTCTTCCTCTGTCCCCTTCAGGGGCCACACAGTGTCTGCCACCCAGCACAGGTCCCCACTCAGGGCTGTGTCCCCAGGGCTCCCACAGGGGCTCTCCAGACATTCCCTACAGGCATGCAGCACAGGCATAAAAGAACAAGGAAAAAAAAAAGTTGAAAATTTTCCTCCTCAGGACAAAATTTTCTGTGGCAGAAGAAAGGGACGCAGAAAATGCTCCTTTTCTGGGGCAAGCACCCAAGGCTGTCACACCTGGTCAGACACAGATCTCTCCCTGCATTGCAGGGAATCCACACCCAACATTCTCAAGCACAGGTCCTCAGCTGCTAGATTTCAGGTGCTTCAGAAATTACAGACACAACAAAAGCATTTTCTTAGTTGTGGGAAATTGTGCTTACCACTAATCACTAATCTAGGGCTCACCTCCTTTCCTTCACACACCCCTACACATCCACCCCCTTCAATGTCCATCACCTTTCTACTCCCAGGTTTAGCAGGTGTGACCTCAGAGGCATGTGCCATACTCAGCAATATCTTGCCTTTGGCATAAACTCACATTTTCCTCTCAGTTCTGAGCTACAAAATGATCCAGAAGTCACTGCATTGCAAGCAAGAGGTACTAAGTTGAACCTTTGAGAAGGCAGGAACATACATGCCAAAGGTACTGCTTTTTGAATGTCAAATCAGCCTTTTTTATTTTTAATGGAAAATTATTAATAAAATAAGTAAGCACTCATAGGATATATTTGCCTTCTGAAAGTATTTAATTTGGAATTGTATTTTAATTTTCAAATATTAAAATATTTAGGCAAATATTCCCCCAGAATACCAAAGAATTCCAGTCTGTTCTGCAAAGATCTCAAAAAGCTTTGTAAGACAAGATACTAAGGGAATACATAGAGACTTGACTACCAAACTCAAACTAGAAAGTATTTTCTTTGGCAATTTTGGATGAGTTTGGGATTTTCCAGAGTAACTTGTGATATTTGGCTGCCTGTTTTTGCAATATTTTTTTTTTTCCCAAATATTTAGTGACTTAATCTTCTAAAAGTGTGCTTTATGGTAACTGTAGCTTAGGCATTTGTGAAATTAACATGTGCCCTTTTCCAGTTATGTTCTGAAAGAGAAGACTCTTCTCATCTTTCACCATTCAGAGCAAAGAAGTATTTTAGTATAGCATAGGAAGGCAAAGACTGAGACAAAACCCAAACATCATGGATGCAGCAATTCAAAGCCTTTGATCCTGGACAGATTTTAGACATTGTCAGTTGCACATTTATGAGAGGAGATGGGAGCAGGAGAGATTAGAAGAGCAAAATACCAGGAAACAAAAAACATGATGTGTTCTGTTTATTCTTTAACAACATAACCACCTTCATTCTGATTTATAAACTCCCTTGATTTGCAAGAATCATTGAAAACTGGCAGCCAGTCACCAAGAAGAAGTTGTTTTTCAGAAAACACATTTTCAGGCAGCTTAGGAACATGTACCTCTATAAGAACTTGGGTCTATACTCACTATCAGCTTTTTTGATACTCATTACACTCTCCAAAATATTCAGTTTCATTGTGATTGCTCTAATTGCAATACTAATAATTAATAGTGGACTTTATATCTTGCTTGCAAAGTACCCAGGGGAATGTAACACAATAAGCACAAATACAACATATGCTTTCAAATTCATAATCAGAGGGAAATTATACATAATTTAGTATTTGAAGGATATTATTAGAAGGATGAGATCAGCAGCTTGTTTCCAGATCAGAGCTCTTACTACAGGAACAAAGTGCTAGATATGCACTCAACTAGATGTGAAATTTTTAAGGGACACTGAAGATGATTGCTCCCCACAGCTGATAAGGAAACAAGGACATCATGAACACTCTGAGGTAAAAAGAGCTGCTCCTCTGTTTTTCCAGATGAAGAATTTGACTTCACCTCTCTGTTTTCTAATTGTCAGAAAATGCTGAAAAATACATTTATTTACAATGAGTCTGTTTAAAAAGCTTGGCTTCTAAGCTATTCTTCATAATCTGCTTTTTCAGCACAAGGTTTTTTCTATTTCATGTGTTTTTCCAATTCCAGAAAGTTTTCTTACCACATATCTGAAAAAAAAAAATCATGTCAGGACCAATTGAAAAAGAAAGAACAACAAAAGTGGACACCAGATAACCTGCCAATGTCTATATTTCTGCCCTTTGACTTTATCTATTCCAATATAGCATTATACTTTTTGTGTATGACAAGGAGGTTTTTTTACACTGGGAAACAGTATTTTTCATTGTCATCTTAAATTGCTACTATATAGGTATGGTTTTTTAAGATTTTTATGGCCTTATTCTATCTAATATTTTCTGCTCCACTTATAGCAAAAGAGCCTGCTGGAGAACAATTGGCTGCATAGTACAGATCACATATTGAATTGCATTCCACTTTATCAGAATTCTTTAAAGCTGTAGCCATCTATCCTATAGGCTTCTTGCTGGTATTTTGTTTCTGACCTTGCACTGGCAGAAGTCTTACAAATAAAAATCTGTCCAATATGTTGTTATGGCCAGGTTACTGCCACCACTCCACACCTCAGGTGGCACTGTGTGTGCTCTTTTTGCATTGCAATTGCCTGTCAGGTGGAATGCTGTGCAGCCATTGAGAGTTCTTCTTGGCAATTAATCTTCAGAAAAAAAAAAACAGACCCTGATATTTCTGCTATAACTGAAATTAGAGGAAGCCTCAGCAACCAGAAGTAGTGACAGAACTGCACACTACACCAGCAATGCTCATTGGGAAATGGGAGTTTGGTGGTTATGTTATTTCTTTCTCCTGCAGCAGATTTTTCAGGTTGTGTACAATGAGGCATAAGAACTTTGAAGGGACAGAGGATATCAGAAGATTACCCCCAGGAGGTTTGCAGAATGCTAATATACATTACTGCAGTAATTTTTAATAATAAATAAAATTTCTGTGATATTCTAGGAAACTTGCACAGTTTGCTATAAACAACCCTTTCTATTATACCAGGTGTTGTTGACCTTACTGTGTCACCAAGGACAGTAATTTTTCCCCATTCTGCTTGCATGCAACAAATTCAGATCCTAAATAATTTTTTTCTACTAAACCTCATATTAAAGAGAAAAGCTGGGACAAAAGTGCACTGAAAATTATTTTCTTTATTTATATAAATTTCAAATTGTCTATACAGGCATCAGACTAAGACAGTAAAGCAGCAGCTCAGAGATAGCAGAATGAAACAAAGGAAAAAGCACAGGTTTCTTCTGAAGGGATTTGTTCGTGTCCTTCATGTAATAATTCAGTTTTGTATAATACATTTTAATACTAAATAGTTAAACTGCACAAAATTTAAATAAGAGACAGACTTCAGAAAAAATGTGAATACCTCTTCAGTAATGGAGTCAAGATTATGATCCTCACATAGCAAAGGGAGCATATTCATTTCTGTTTGGCAAATAATGTTTTTCTGCTTATAGAAACTACAAAGTCATTAACAGCAAAATCTTGTGCATTCTCTTCCTCATGACTTTCAGAGCACAGTGCCCAGAATGCATCTTCTGAAAAATGTACAAAATACAGGAAAGAGCAAGAAGAAATTTAAACACAGATGATTATTTTTTGGATGCTCAGAACAAATCCTGAATTCACATTTATGTACAGCCTTGGGCATATGGCTTCAATGCAATCAGCTGAAATGAGTTTTGAGCAGGAAAGTCACATCTTGCAAGACTTCTCCAGTTTGCAGCATGCAGGTTAAACAGGAGCAGCACAACTTTTCATTAGAGTGCTGCTGAATCAACCCCACCATGAAAGGCAGCTGGCTGTGCTGCACCTCTGCAATGAGAGGCATTTGCATGAGCAATAAATCCCAAATGATAGAATAATAAAATGCACTTATTGCAGAAGGCTGGCTTTCTGTCACACCACCAAACATGGGGCTTTAGATTCTCTAGGGTTCACACTGAGTAAGGAATTAGAAGAAATATGCAGCAGAAATGGTGTGGGAATCTTATTAGGTACCACTCTAGTGTTTTATGTCCTGATAGAAGAGGATTAATATCCTTTTTCAAAATGCTATCATCATACCCTTGATACCTATATACCTTTACTGATTGCTTCAGGAGAGCCTGTGGCCTTAATTTCCTGTGGTAATGGTTCCCTACTCTAGTTGCATACTGTATGGAGATGACTTTGCTTTATCATGCTGAAATTTCCTGCTTCTCATCTAACAGTCTTTCACCTTTTTTTTTTGCATAGCAAAAACAGAAGAAGTGAAGCCTCTACTTTCCTTTCACCATGTCATTTGTCATTTTATATGTATTTTTTCAGGCTTGTTATTGGGTTTTTTTCCAAGTAATCAATCCTAATCTAAAACTCCTCTCTGGCTGTTTTCATTGACTCATTTTTCATTTTCTTTGACATGCACAAATGTACTCCAATTCCGCTATATTATTTTCCAGGTGGAAAAGCAGCAGCGAATGCATGAACAAAGACTGCACCACTGATTTATCTAACATTTCTCAGCTTATCTAATGTGCTCCTTTTTCTTGTACTTAAAGGTTTTTTCTTCTCTGCACACTGGAAGATGTACATAGTACCAATGCTCACATAAAGCCCAAGTTCTCCACCTGAGCCCTGACACTCAAGAGGAAGAGGGAGCCCTTTGTGCAGAAGCTGGGATGGGCAAAACAAGGCAAAGAGCAATCAATTGATTTATTAGCATTGTCAGTTTAGGTTCCAGTGCACTGTCCATTAGATTTCAATGATGCTTAGATATGTTCCATACACCTGCACAATTGCTAACAGAGCTGGACATTTCTGAGACACAGTTTGTGGAACTGCACAACCCTTAGGGCATTCCTAATGACACCAGAGATTAAACAAGGTATTACACCAGACAGCAACAGTATATTTATATTGTGCTGTACAGTCAAAGCTGTGCCATATTTAATGTCCTATTGCACAACATCATTAGATATTGATTTTATAAATACAGTAACTTGCAAGCTTTATTAGCAAGCAGATTGATGAAAATGATTTTTAGAGCTGAGTTTGGGCTGTTTGTATTCAAGATCCTAACAAAAGAGGCATATAAATGATATCTTGATGAATTCTCTGGGATGTGAAGACATCGCAATGAAAATAGATTGTCTCTGAATCTGGGCCATTTGATCACTTTATATTCACCATGTTTTCTAAGGGAAAAAAGTGGATGTGAAACAACAGGAATGCAGGCAATGTCGACCAGACTTGCAACTACTTAAGGGATTAACTTCCAGTGATTTAAGCCCTGAATGTCTTTGAGAATCTGGGCTTAACTCCTCTTTTAATTGGTATTTCAACAAAACGCATCCAAGATGGTGAGAGCACAAAATAGCAGGGAGAACTGGAAGCATATGCAAAGCCAGAGGGAAAGATTGCATAAAGCCTGCAGTGCCTGTCATGTAAGCTAGAGCATAAACTCCCATATCACTTACTTCAGAAAACTTCACACTTCAATTTTGATTCATATTATCTTATATTTCAATGCAAAGAGAATATGAGGAAATTATCAAACTTATGAAATGGTATTATCTATATCAGAAGCTTCCCATTCATTTAATCTGCATATTTCTAAGTTATTGTAAAGGAGATTTATAAGTTCCTTTAAGAAATTCAGGTGTGTTGATTACACAGAATACATTTTATTATTCTATTTTCTGAATCTCTACATAAGTGGGACAAGACATGCCAAAGGCCCACAGACCTTTCTTCTCAGAGAGCAGCACTGCAAGACACTGCTTTGTATTAGGAACTAGGTCAAGATGCAAACTGAGATGCCATATTCATTCATTATCTGTAATTACTTTCAGTGACTTGCTGAGCATTGTAATGTGTTTAGTACAAGGTTTGGTTTGGGATTTTTTGAACAGAAGAGCATGACAATGCCAAATGCCAGGAACATATCCATTAGAAACTAATATTCTGTTACTTCCTCACTGTGTTCCACTTAATTTGTCTTGTCAGTGAAGTTGTTCACTTCAGGTATCTACTGCTTCATTTCAAGTTTGTTTTTCTTTATTTTTTTACAAAGAGTACAGATATTTGGTAAAGACTTGCAAAAGAAACTTTTTTTATAAAACTAAAGCCTTATCAAGGCTATGCTTATATTAGGAAACCATCAACCTCATAGGAATGGATTAGCAAACAGAAGATGTTGGTGTTGAGAACATTACATCATCACTATACACAGTCTTCCAAATTTTACTGCAGACTAGGTTTAGTTTGGCTGTCAGGACTGAATGTCCTCTCTCCATGCATCAGTCAAGCAGTCTAAAGTAGCAGTGGTTGGAACCTTTATACCTAAAAGAGAACTAGAAGTGCAGTGGGATGCACACCTGAGGCAGGATTTGTTGTTTCCTCTGAAGAGGCTCATTCCCAGACACCAGGAGGGCAAAGCAGGAAGGGGGGACAGTCAAGGAACTTGATTTGAAATTGCACTGCCACTTCAAAGGAAAATGTGGATTCAGTGAGGTATTCTTCTGCCTAGCATGACATCTGCCTGAATATGTTCCAGGTTTAAGAACTGAGTAATCCCTCTGCTTGCAATTCTGCACTAGTGCTGGTGGCAAGGCTGACGGATGCACACTTCAGATCCTGCAGGTTCATGCCATAATATGTTCCTACATCCAGTAGGATCCTAGAAGGTGTTTATTCACTCTATCAGAGGAGGTTTTCATTGACAGCATTGGATTTTTGATCTAGGCATGACAAAGTAATGGTTATAGTTGCACCAATGTCTGAAATACATTTTAAAAAGCATTTATGTAAAGATCAGGTTAACAAAGAACAGAGAATTATCAAGAAATATGTTAATTTGGAATAGTCTTCAGGCTTTTTAGCCTGAAAGTAGAGGTAATAATCCAGGGAAGCAGCAGAACAAAGACACAATACTGCTCACAACAATTTTCCATTTATATGAGCAATAGGCCGAGCTGCTTCTGTAGCTTCCACTATAAAAACAAAATGTTGCCATATTTTAAAGTAATGGCCCAAGATTATATAGCTGCATAAGCACAGAGTAGCTTTCTGCAGTGTTTCAAGCTATTTCTGTAATATTTTCATAAGCGATTAGGAGTTGTCTCCTACCCTACTTCAGTCAATAAGAAATTTGCATTCAACAAGGATTAGGAACAGAGGCCCCACATCAAAGCTCTTAAGAATTTCTGTCTCATTGAGGTCAATGTAAAGCAAGCTTGCACTCGAGTGCTTTGCTGGGAAGAGGAAAATCACTTTTTGGTTTTATGTTTTGCCTGTTTGTCTAAGTAAACAAAAAAGGCAGTGGAAGCTGATTTTTAATTTCTGCCATCACAGTTCTGAAACTGAATGGCTCAGCTGGAAGACATGGAAATTAGCCTGTGGCAGGAAGCTATAGAGACACAACAACAAGTGAAAATGCAGCACAGTATTTATCTTCCTTATAAGTTAATGTTCTACTTCTGGCAGTGAGTAATGTCAACTGACTCTAAGTTTCTGTGTTGTCTGATATATACATCCAGGATATTTAAATATACTGGCAGCAGAAAGATTTTCATGCATAAATACTTTTTAAATGCAAAGTTGTCTTTACTCAGACACTGATAAATGATGACACATGTCAGTCTACCAAACCTAACATGGAAAAATTGTACAATGTCATTATGAATGTGAAAAATTTTTATTAGAGAATCAACAGAAACTGTTCCATTCATACTGGCACATGAAGGTAAAAAAACCTCTGCAACAGAGCAAAGATACAAATCCCTGATTTTTGTAAGAGAAAGGTCAACATCATCATAAACCTCCATCCTTTATTGGATGTGGTGGAAAACATAGTGATAAAAGGTGAGGATGAGGTAATTTTGTCTTTCCCTCACTATTCAATAGTAAAACCAGTTGTTCTCTGGGTGCCCAGCCACTCTGACCCTGGAAGACAGGGATGGGGAGTAGAATGAAGCCTCCATAACCCAGGGGAAGTGGTCAATAACCTGCTGTTACCTTTCAGCAACTCTTAGACACACACAAGTCTGTGGGGCCATACAGGATCCACCCAAGGGTACTGAGGGATCTGGCAGAAGAGCTCACTGAGCCACTTCCCATCGTTTACCAGCAGTCCTGGCTAACCAGGGAGGCCCCAGATGACAGGAATTCAGCATGATACCCATCTACAAGGGTCAGAAGGAAGATCCAGCTAATTAAGCCCTGTCTGTCTGACCTTGGTGCCAGTGAAGGTCATGGAGCAGATAATCTCAAGTGTCATTTCAAACTGTGGGGGCATAGAATGTGAGAAAATATAGTGCAGAAGGTAATCTCACCCCTGAGGAGTTGCAGCTGTACTAACTACCAAAGATTAGGAACAGGCCTGCCCTTGATAGACCACAGCTGTGACTGGTAAGGATGAGTGCTATAAAAGAGTTGGAGTTTGCTGCTTATGCTATGAAGAGAGTTAGAGTTTGTTGGCTGTGCTGTGAAGATGGCATCAGTGCTGTGAGGAGATGCCTGTGAGAAATCACTGAGGAGGTATGGGACCTTTTGAAATAATATGACAATGTTAAACAAGTATGGGAAACCAGGGGCTCAGGCCCAGCCAGTGTGGATTTGGGAAGGGCAGGTCCTGCTTAACCAGCCTGATATCATTCTGAGACAAGATGAACTGGTTACTGGACAAGGAAAAGGCTGTGGCTGTCATACACAGAGATTTTAGTAAAGCCTCTGACACCATTTCCCACACCACTCTCCTGGACAATCCAACTGCTTGTGGCTTGGACAGGTGTGGTTTTGGGTGGGTGAAGAACTGTCTGCATGTCCAGGCCCAGAGAGGGGTGGGGAATGGAGACATCCAGCTGGGGACAGACACCAGGGGTGTCCCCAGGGCTCAGCACTGGGGCCACTCCTGCTCTATGAGGAGTGACTGAGGGAGCTGGGTGTGTTTATTCTGGAGAGGAGACTCAGGGGAGACCACACTGCTCTCCACAGCTCCCTGAATTTAGGGTGTACTTGGGTGGGGATTGGCCTGCTTTCTCAATCAACGTTGACAAGGGGAAATGGCCTCAAATTGCACTAAGGAAGTTTAGATCAGATATTACAAAAAATTTCTTTCAAGAAAAGAGTTATCAAGCACTGACACAGGCTGCCCAGGGAAATGGTTGAGTCACCATCCCCAGAGGTGTTTCAAAGATGAGTACTTGTGGTGCTTAGGGACATGGGTTGGTGGTCAGCTAGGCATTATTAAGCAAACAGTTGGACCAGATGATTTCTACCCTAAAGTATTCTACAATTATAAAGAATAAAGCTGAAGTTTCTATATTACAATGTAATATGTAATTGTAATTTGTAATTACAATTACAAATATTTTATGTGATAATGTAATTACCTAAAATGTGGTAACTGAGAATACCTGCCTTGGGCTGTACATTATCATTACATTTATCATAAATCCATTCCATATCTTTCCCTGATAAGGCTGTTTCCTCACTGCTCACCTTGGACTCAGAATAAGAATGCTTACATTTCTTCTGCTTACAAAGGGACCACAAGAGAGGCTATACAAAATTTATTATATTTTCCTTTAAAAATATAATATTGTGGAATACCATTGGAATTATATTGGTAGATCATTTCAGTTTGAGTCAGTTTACACTTACAATTTTGTGCATTTGATCTTTAGAGAATGAAAGTCTTATCAGGAGAGTAAATCAAGATCCAATTCTCAGTCCACACTTTCAGCAGAAGATAACACACTCCTGAGAAGACACAGACACTTCTTAAGCTTTGATAGAAATGGAACAAGTGAGATTGGACAGAATTAATTACTGTACTTCAAAGCAATCTGCTATTTCTGGACTCATTGACTGACTTTGATTTTACTGATTGCAAACCTTCAAATGCTTAGCACTACTTAAACTTTTGCCTGCTGTGCTAATGCCTTTGTGCACAGCCTGAGGAACTGACCAAGGCTCCTTCTAGAACACAGCAGTGGCAAGTCAATTCCATTAAGAAATGAAATAGGAAAAAAAAAAAGAAAAATTCAAGAAAGGAAAATTTAAACTAAAAGAAAGTGACTAAAAGACAAGTGGAGTTTTTCTTCTGTTTTGCAATTAAATACTTTGTAAAATGCAAATAGAGTGATTTTTAAAAGTAGTTCCTGCTTGCTATGAAAAAGCTGGTTGGAATTTCTGTTGAAATATACGTTCCACGTGAATTTCCTGATCAGTACATACACATCAGCATGTACTGATCAGGAGGTTGATCAGTATGATCAGTTCCTGATCATGATATCACCACATCCTGATCATATGAATATTGAAATAGTTATCTCTGACAAAGGAACTGTTGTACAATTAATTTATCTTTCTCCTGAAAGATTTTTTCAGAGATAAAAACATTTAAACACAATTTACATATTTGCTGCCCAAATTATCTTAGGGGACAGGAAAATGGAACTGTTAAAGAAATCTCGCCTAGGCATAAAGTATCAGATTTCTAGCTAAAATTTCCCCAAAATAAATGGTGATGGATAGCTTGTTGACTTCTGACAAACAAGTAGACTGGACTACAGAATTGCACAGATGTGGATAACTTGACTGATGTGATAACTAGATTGCACAGAGACAAAGCAAAGACTAGCAGCAAAACACAGCACTCCTTTCTCCATTATCTGCAGGAGAGCCTTTCATTCATTTTGCCCATTTCAACATAATGAACTATTTTCAATCACAATTCCAATCCATTCCAGTAAAAAAATTATATATATTCTACCAATCTGCTGAAAAAACAGAGCATTGTCTCATTACAGAACTCAAAAATCTCATTCTTCTCTCCATTAACCAACCCATTTCCTAGGGTGATGATGAAAGCAGTTCCCCATACAAATTTGTCATCATATTTCTGTTCCCCAAATATCAAACAATTTTACTCATCAAGAAGAGGAAGCATAGCAAGAAAACTTGAAAATCTCCCTTAAATACACAAGCAAAATTGCTGGTTTTTGTTGCAAACTCATGATTTCTCAAGCAAAGCCAGAGAACCGAGGAAGGAAGGAATGCACTGGACAAAAGATAAGGGAGCTGATATTCTCTCAAGAATAAGGCAAGAGAACCCAAAACTGACTCTTGCTGGCCAAATCCACTCCATCTCAACAAGCTTCTGCCAAAGCTTTCCATTTCTATGTAGCCTTAGTTTCTATTATGTTTAAAATCATCCAGGTGGTGCCAAAGCTGGTTTTGGCAGGGTCTTGGCCACGCACTGTGGGTGCAGGGTCTGGACAGCCTTCCCAATGCCTTCCTTCTTTTCCTTCATCTTTTCCAGTTGCAGGCTCCCATCCTACCTCCCCCAAGCAAAAATGGTTTTGCATCCCTGCTTTTGGCCAGAAACACCCATTCTTAAGGCTACTTTTCCTCCTAGGTACTCTTATCAAGGATCCTACTGGCTCAAAAAAGTAAACACCAAAATACCATAATTTACTCAGAGCAATAGCCTACAGCAGCCATTCTGAGTGCAGCTGCAAATCCACACAGTGAAATGCTACCTACCTTTAAGTCAAGAGAACCTCTCATGTTTACAGAATAAGGACAAAAGTGCACTCAGGTGTAGTAGCAGCCGCAAATATGTGTGGGGCTGATCTGCAAGTAATTTGGAATCATCCATACCTCCTTTTAATTGTCAACATAGTTCAAGTGAAAAAGTCAACTGACAGTAGGTGCTGAATTACTTAAAAGGATGAATATTTTATTTAATTTCCAAGCAAATCAATCCATCCACCAGCAATTTTTCAGAAAGATAATTCTATATTCACCACAAAGCCAAACAGTTGGATTCTGCCTCCATGTGTTTAAGTCAAATGAGCTTACAAAGGAAACTGATGGTGCCACAGTGCACAAAATCTCCACACCAGAGCTTTTAACCATAAATGCAACATACATCCCTAGATTTTCTGGACTGAAGGCAACTCCTGTCTTTTGCCAAAGCCATACATCTTGTAAATGCTCAAGAGACAGATGCTAGCTTGATATTTTTGTGTTCAAATCACTGCTTAGGCCAAGTCCAAAGCACAAAAAAGGCTACTAGGTATGAATCAGATCCAGTGCAATCCTCTCTCCTTCCAGACAATTACACAGTCCAGGAAACTATTGCGTACATAACTTAAAATTATTTCCACCTCCTCTTCCTTCCTTCCATTATCTCATATCTTCTCACCTTTCTTACCTCCTGCTATTTTTTCAGGAGTCAATAAATTGCTTCACAGCAATTTTACTGTATCTTCTACTATTCCCTTGTTTCTTTAGCAAGACATAAATAACTCTGCTTATTCTGAAAGTGTCCTACAGAGGCTGATCACACAGGCTCAGATTAGAGTTTCACTCCTGTCTTAAAATCTGGAGGTCTATAGCCACATTATCTCTGTTCTGGAGAAAAGTGCTGTGGTGCTTCTTTCTGCCATGATTTAGGGAAGCAATATAAGGCAGGATTGTTCAGTAATGAAACTCAGTGGAAAGATAAAACATTCATCTTAATACCATCAAAAAATAGCAAATAAAGAAGTGTGATACTCACAAGTGACATTACTGATTCCAAAGTCATTTCCCCAAATTTGGGTCTGTATAGAAGAGGTAAATTTCTCAGTCTTGTGATTTTTTTAATGGCGCTCCTGTATTACTCGTACAATGATTGCAGTTTGTAGATATTTAAGTAGGACAAATATTTTAGTTTCTCTGACTGTGTCTCAGACATGAGAGCTGTATATAGAGGTATATTTGTTAATAAATAAGACTTGGCTGAAAAAAAATTTACTAAATTTGAACAGCTTTTAAAAATGAGTATTCCACTCACCCATATATAACTGACACATCAATCTAGTGGTTCTGAAACAGCTTAAATACCTTTAAAATATAGCAGCAGATGTAGGTTTCAATATAACATAAAGCTCTGCACAGAAAGTGTTGGGGAACTTTGAATATACTTTATTTTGAGCTAGTTTCCCCACTCCTGTGCAGCTGTATATTTTACTACAGTTTTTGAACTAAAAGTAGTAGAGATTTATTAGTTCTGTTTTTATAACATTGCCTATTAGCACTCTGTGGAGGCCAGAAAAGGCAACTTTCTAAAGGCTCCTTCCAGCAGACTGAAACGACCTCATGATGAGCAGAGAAAAATGCATGTAAGAGAAACATAAATTAAAGGCCTATTTTTTAGCTCCCCACCTCGTTTAGAAGACTTACAAAATGGCAATGTCTAGCCCACATCTACTGGTGGCTTTATGCTGTTGTGGGTTTTTTTTTCCTGTGCTACAAAATAAAGTTATTTACTCGTGAGAAATACTGGTCTATGTCAGCCCCAGCCTAAGAGACCAACAACTTATTCTGTCCTTGGCAACACAACAGGACTATATCATGCCACTATATCATCCTGAGCTGCTCCTGAATGTCTCCACCATATTATGTGTAAATGTGCTTTCCTTTAGTGCTGGGCCTTTCTTGGCTCCTCTTTTGCCATCCCTGAAACACACACACTATTCTTGCACCCCATAGCATAGAAAATGGGATAGTTACTTTCACAGCTGATGACATTCTGGACAAAGGTGTCTCTCGGTAATAACTGTGAGTGCTTTATTTTCTCCTGATTTCCTACAAAAATTATTTACACTGGCAGGAAGGATAAAGCTACATAATTAACCAAATCCAGCTTTAACCAACTTTTTTAATTGCTGAGATTTTGAGCACACATGGATCACACACTCATCCCTGAATGGTGCTTATGTTTCTGGGAATGGTAGAGTTGGCAGTGGGAAGGTCCCAGCAATGTCTCAGTAGTGCTGCATTTGCAGGCACATTTAGAGCACAATCAGATTTGAAGAATTTCCTGCCTTTCTCTGTCTGATATATCCTGGAGCATTAACCTGGACAGCCAGACTGGGAAATCTTCCAGCACCAAGTGGGATGGACTCTGTAAAGATGAGGAAAACTCTGGGAAAGGAAAGATTAGAAGGAAAAATGGTGGACTTGGGAGGGCTTACTGTCTTACTGAATAGTGTGTGTCTATAGTCACACCAAGGTGTGGGGAGAGGTCTACACCCAGCCTTGTTACATTCCCATCTTTTCCCTCCTAACAGTTTACCTTTTATCAAACGACAATATGGAGAGATGTGGCAAACTTCTCTGCAGGAACAGGAGAAGAGACGCAGTAAAACCTGGAGCATCCCACTGTAACGTACCAATGCAGTTGAATTTCTATTTCTGGTACCCACCTGCTCAGCTCTCACAGGCAGAGGAGCTCAGCCCTCTGTGCCCCCTTCTGCTGTTTACGTTTCTGTGCCGTTCACTCTGAGAACTGAGATAACTGTGCATATATAAATATATGTAGCCATGATATTTTCTGAAAAATCCTTTCCTTAGGATTTTTCCTCCTGAGAAGCTGAGAGGCCTCAGGAATAAAATGTAAACAATAATTATCTGCTGCTTTGGAATGCAACAGGTGCATCTGTGATTGGTCTCATGTAGTTGTTTCTAATTAATGGCCAATCACAGTCCAGCTGGCTCAGATCCTCTGTCCAAGACACAAGCCTTTGTTACCATTCTTTCTTTTTCTACTCTTAGCTAGCCTTCTGATTAAATCCTTTCTTCTATTCTTTTAGTATAGTTTTAATATAATATATATCATAAAATAATGAATCAGTCTTCTGAAACATGGAGTCAGATCCTTGTATCTTCCCTCATCCTCCGACCCCTGTGAACACTGTCACATATATACATATATATATTTCTGTGTGTGTATGCAAGTATGTGTTCAAATTTACACACACACATGTAGAATTTCACACAATGGCCACCAACCCCTGCTGAGACTGCTGGTTACCACTTCAGTGCAAAAGCTCACGATTTGGAGAGGGGAAGGGTGTTCCAGTTTTTAAATTTTTCAATGTTGTTTTTTGTAGAAAGCAGTGTAAGCTTTTCAGGATAGCCTGTGGCTGCATGCAGGGGTGTTTCTAACACTTTTTTAACTGGTGGGAGCCCACCTCAGGCACGGTGAGGGTCATTGCATGGACACTGCATGCTACCTCCATGTTTCTGTGGGCAATTCTGGCTCTATTTGTGCTCACATCAAGCACAGTGTGAACCCAGGCACCACCAATGCTCAATGCAGGAGAAAAATAATATTCTGAAAGTGTGTTCAGATAGTTTTGAGAACTCTGCTGGATCTAGACCAACTCTATCCCAAGGTGTTGTGGAAAGAGGAATAAACAATAGAGTGAAACACTTGGAACAGCCAGCAAGCTCAGAGGAGGTTTTCCTATGTGTCTGCATTCCTCTAGCATTCTTCTCTGCAGTTATTAAACTATTAAAGGAAATCTCTTTGGAGCAAGGACACAGTTAAAATGAGCATTTGTTTGGGTCTTTGGGTCCTCAGTGCTGAAAGGGAATTTGAAGTGTTATGATGTATTTGAATAAATGCTGTTGCAAGAGCTGAAGTTGCCCTTTTAACAGTCTGTGTTTTATTCTTTGCAGCAGTTTTATTCTTTTATTCTTTCAGGATGAAACTGCTTCATACAGGGCTTTTTGTTTAAATATATATATGTGTGTGTGTGTGTGTTTGTATATGGGGTTTGTGCATGGGTAACATCTTTTTTAATACATTCCTTTTTAGAAACCATTTTTTTCTGAAAAATTCTCCAGTAACTATATATACCAATAGAAATTTTTCAGGGAGATAAACCCCATGCAGAAAGATACTTGAGCTTTCCAGTGAAAAGTTGTCACAGCTGAAACAGGGAGAAGGCACAAAATCAGGTTTTGAATGATTAACAATAAGGGATAGATGAAATTTTAACAATACTCATTAAATAAAGGCAGCTTTAGTGAGGCTGACAACCAAACAGCTTCACTGCACAGTAAGGGTGTGAGCAGCTCACTGTGAGAACAGAGATGTGGCTCATTCAGCAGTGCCTCCTTCTCTTCTAATGGAGTGAGTCTGACCCCTGTGCATTGAACAGGATGCACAATGAAAGACAAAAGAGGGTCTCTCATTACAATTCCTCCTCTGTTTTGAGGTGACAATGCAGCAGCCATCTTGTTTTGTTCTCCTTGATCATTGTAAAACACAAGATGTGATTTTTTTTGCCCATTCTTTCTTCCGTAAATACATTTAAAATCAATATGATGGATTGGGGAAAAAAATCTTTGATTCCCAAACTGAATCTAATATGAGTACTGGATATGGCTGGAAAAAGAGGCAGGATTTCAGCCCTCAGGTGAAATTGTTAGATAAGAACTATATTTAATATCTGCTTATTATGATGAACTTCACCCTTGGTTTGCTTCCAAAGCTGGCTGGTGGGAACCTCACAAGTCATCAGTAATTATCATGTTGAATTTGCAAAAGATGGGTGAATGCCAGACCCTTAAAGAAGGAAAATGCAGTGCTCATACTTCAGAAAGGAGGGGGAAAGAGACAGAGAGTAGCAAAGGTGTCAGCTTAGTTTCAATGTCAGAAAAATCATAGGTTAAGAAATCATCAAGCCAACTATTTTTAGGCACCCAGAATTAGAGGGGGGAAAAAAGGCAAAAGGAAACATGGATTTGTCTGAGAAGTCTTTCTTTTGCCAACCCTAATTGCCTCATGTGACATGGAAACACATTGGTGGAAGGGAAGCAAAGATGTCAGATCTTGGCTTCTAGCAGTGTTTGGAATGAGATGCTCATCATCCAGCTGGGAGCCACAAGAGGCTGAGAGCAAAGATAGCTGGAGGAGTGTAATCAAACCACAGTTATTCATGAGCCATTGCCAAAAGGAAAAGCTCTTGAGCAGACTCTTTGGAGTCTGGAAATACTTAATATTTTCTTTACTGTTCTAGATGTCTCGACAAGGTATTCAAATTAAGTTTGCAGACAATACCAAAAATAGGGATTAATGGGACTAAATGGGGACTAGCCACTCTCTTGGATGCAAGATTTAGAGATCAAAATGTTCTTTAGACTTTTGAATGAAAAAGTATGATTCAGGGTCTCACATTTTGAGAAAATAGATACATAAATACACATAAGTGAATTGCAAAAGGGTAGGATTTGGTGATCTTCAACTCAAATTCTATCTGATATGCAACCTCAGGTTGCTGCAATAGCTGACTGGGATGCAGAGAAAAATGTGAAGCTGGCATGTCAAGTGAAATGAGTCTCCTGGTACTGTGACAGCCTCAGCTCAGGTATTTCAGGTTTTCAGCTTCACGTTTCTGAGCACTTATCCAAGATTAAAGGAGAGATTAACCAGAGAGTTAAAGAAGGTTTGCTCTGAGGAAAGAAGAAAAATCACATGAAGGACAGAAGCCTTTATAGTGTAAAAGGCAGCTTCAGAGGGGTGGGGAATCACCTCCATAGTCAGACAAGGAAGGTAAAGCAATGAGCTTCAATGGCAAGAGGATGTGTTCCCAAGTGAAAGAGGATATGGTCCCAGGCAACACCCAGGAAGGTTTCTAAGGGTGAAAGTTAGAGCCAGTTGATTGAGAAAGTTGTGGAAACTCCTTTAAAAGCATTGGTGGTACAACACCCTGCCAGGAGCAACAGAGGCATTGCTGATTTTCCTTGGGCAGCAGGAGGGTCTGACTTTGGGCAGGCCCAGTGGGGCTGTGAACAACCACTGATCCCACCTGGCCCTTCCTGGGGGATGGAACTGCTCTGTTCTCCCTGCCTGGAGCCCCTGCTCTGTGCAGGGATGGGCAAACCTCTGGTGATGGGTCTGGAAGGGCAACAGAGCAGGAGATGACAACATTGCAACTTGCCATTGCTTTTATTCAGGATGAGTCTCTCCAGACAGGATTTTACTTGTTAAAACTCTGCATTAGCCCTTTGTGTGTCTCTCCTTTTCCTGACTCATATTTATTCAACTGCTTAAATCAAGTTCTTTGGGTTCTTCCGTTCCTAAGATAAATAACACTTATTGCTTTCTGACTTCAATAGCCAAGCTAATAAAAATCCAGTTGGTAGACTTAATTCTTTTTAGGTTTTTATGAACTGGAGCAGGAGAGCAGACAGTTTTATGCTGATGCACAGTCATTGGTGGTATATGAACATAACCTGTATCACATCCTGCCAGACAATGCTTTATTGTTATTATTGTCATTTATTGTTTAGACTAACAGGAAGTGCTGCCACTGTTTGTTTAAAATCAAATTTAGTAATTCTGCATTGATCTGGAAGAAAACTGTTCAGAAGAAAAACATGGCATTTACAGCAACAGTAAAGAACTTAAAAGCTATGCTAACAACCTTGCCTAGACTATGCCACTTTCAATGCTGTTATTTAGTTACATTATTTTAGAAGAAAGCTCTAAAGTATCATTAAAAATACTGCTCTGAGGTATCATTGCATATATCTACTTGTATCCGGAGGAATAAAAAATGTAGATGGTTACCAGAAGCTTAAAATCTAGCAGCTATATAATTTCTTAGATAAACAACAGTCAGCAGCATATGGCTCAAAGTGATAATTCACAGAAACCAGCACCTCCCTGCATCACTAATACCAATCTAAGCTCAAAAGCAGCATTTCTGGTATGAGAATTCCCCATTCAGCCTCCTCTTTATTGCTCTTTCTACACCATGGCAAAAGCATAGAGGCCATCCACCCTTTGCTTGCATTCCCCAGATTAGTTTTCTTGGAAGCCCTAAAGCTACAGTAAACTTTGCCCTAACCAAGAAGAGTTTGGTGGGGCTGGGACAGCCTTGTTTGTGCTGCTGCCATGACAGACCAAGGTCTTAGACCTTCTTATCTGAAATGTGGGTGACTTCACATTAACCTGAGAGGATGCTTTGTCCATTTGAATATGGGATTTAGGGGAATGTGAGCAAGACTAGAGGGAAAGAGGAAAAAAGCCTGCTACAGCCATAACCCCCAATACCCCTCCCAGTCAGAAAAGCATTTGTAGCTCCACAGCCTCAAATGCCAGAAGGTTTCAGAGTCACAGTAGAGGACTGGAGATCATTTAATAATATGTCAAATTTTCTAGCATCATCATGCACCTTCAACAAATAAGTCCTTTAGCCTGTAGCCAATGTACCTCTGTCCTTTTAGATCTTGTCAGACTGCAAGGTCTTAGGGGTAGAAATTTTATCTCCTTGGTAAAATATCCTGCACACTTTAACATATGATTTAAAAATAATGATATAGCCAAAGGACTTCAGTGTCTTCTTAGCTGCACACATTTAGACCTGCTAAATTTTAACTGGCATTGTTCAAAGCAGAATTTAATCCACATTTCACACTCATTTCTGGGAAAGTTTAAAGGCTATTGCAGAAAAGTATGGCTAGTTAACTATGAATCCAGTTGTCACATAGGAAAAAGGGACACTACAGACCTTCTGGCTGATGAGGACAAGTAACACTGCAAGGGAGACCAACAAACTTGTAATAAAGGGGAGGGCAATGGGTGCAAGGTTAGGTCTCTAGCAGCCTCTGGTGGCTGTTCAAATAGAGATTTATTATTCTTTTATGTTCATGGTTATGCAAAGGTTTTTTTTCAATTTTGATTTCATGCAGTAATATGAACAACTCTTGTGTTGTGGAAAAAGTGTCTTTGCTTGTAAACTCTTTGGTTATCTCTGAAAGTCTGTTTTGCTGGAAGCTTTTTAATAGAAGAGGTCACCAAAATACATTGGTTAAACTAGCAGCACCCAGGTGAGAGGTAGTCATGGTAAGTGACTAATTACAAAGGTTCATTCAAAGGGTTTTGAACACAGATTTTTGGGTCGACTATTATCAGTGTAAGCTATATCAGTGTAAGCTATATCAACACTACCTTCTAAATTAATAGCCCTGCCTTTTAATTTTATTGAATAATATTGTTTCATAGTAGCAGTAAAACACTACAGGACAGGATTATTTATCAGCTTTATGTCTCATGTCACCCCTGGAAAATGCAGTAATTTTTGTCAAGCTGTATTTCTTAAACATTGCAGCTGTCATCCACTGCAACTGCTATAGTAAAGACTGCAAACTACTAAGAATTGCAGCTCCCAGTTTTCACAGACTCCTAATTTTCTAGCACAGTCTCATTTTAGTAGTCAGAATTTCTGTGTTTGGTCTATGCATACAGGAGTGAGTGTCTGGAACAGAACAACACCCCATTAAGATATTTTTTTCCAAGAAAAAGACCCTAGGGAAGGTTACAACACTCTTTTGTGCCTGTAAGCTGATCCAAGTGTTTACACACATAATTGCTTGCACAAAACTCTGCCTGTGACTCCTGTGTGCTGCCCCAAGATGTTCACAGTGGTGCATTGCTCATTTCAAGAGAAATTAGAAAGGTGAAAGTGTTCACCACTAAAATCATGCCTTTCTGTATCTTGGAATGTCATCCAAATCCTCCCTTGAGTGGGATGCGTGCAGAGCTGAGTCAAGGCAATGTGGCAAGGGTCATGTCCTTTTCATCTCAGCCCTAAAACCTAACCCTAACACGTGCTCTCATTCCTCCTCTGTCCTCCAAAAGAGGCATCTGTCACTCTTACAAACTGAATTTGTTCTGCTCTACACAGATGTAAAGAGTGGCTTATGTTTTGTTGACTAAGTCAACCTATCAAAGTTAGATATATAGAATCAATGTATTTCAATGAATCCTTCTCCCTAAAACTGTACATCAGATGATTAATAAAGTCTTTAAGGCGTTCCTAATATCATCTTCTGATCTGGTTTTTTTTCCTTGCCTCCAAAGATAGGGTATGTTTCAATGTGGCCAAACATTTCAAACTGACCTTTTCTTTATATTCATGGGTCATTGAACAGTAAGCCCTTCAGAAAATCCTAAAAATGTTTGTTTGTAAAGCAGCAATGCACTTAGAAAATGTGCATGCCATATGCATAGAAGAAAGCCATGTATGATTTTAAATAGGAACCATAAATTCAGATTTACCTGCTGATATTCGTTCTTAAAATTTCAGCTAACATAGATCAATACAGGCAAAAATATCATTAGAAGAAGTCAGGAAGATTAGAGCTCTGCAACATGGAGCTGGAGAGACTCAAACCTCCCTTTCTGTAACATGGCCCAAGAGGAATTCTACTTCACAGAGCAGTCTGGCATTTATCAAATCTTTCACAAGATTGTAGCAGCAGGTGTATAACCACAATGAGACAGAAACAACCTTTAGCATCCCAGATTAGAAGAAAATGACCTGCCTGGTTTCAGGTTTGGAAGTGTTTAGCCTGTGGATATGCCTGCAGCATCACTGCAATGGCATGTGGAAGGGAAAGCTTGGAATATTATCCTGTGGGTGAGGTATCAGTTATTAAAGGAACTTTCATTTTTAGACACTGGTGGAGGATGAGATTTGCAATGAGAGTCTGTAAGGAGTTTTACATACACAAGGTCACCTTGCATGCTGTGCAGGGCTGGAGAATTAAGGGCAGTGGTGTTTGCACAGGGGGGAAGGACACTGAAATTGTAGCAGAGATCTTTGGGCAGGACAAAGGTCAGAGTTAGCACCAGCTGTGTACCTGAAAAAAAACATTATTTTAAGAGCTATTGAAGTATTTTATTCTTGCTTACTAATCTAGGTGATATAATGGGGATCTAGCAGTCACAACCTTCCAAGAAAACCACTAATCCTACACCTTACTCCCAGTCACACAATTTGTGTGTCATTGTTCTGCTTCCCAAAGCTATTTTTATTGTTGTCTAGAGCCTCTGCAAATTAATTTTCTGTTTCTTTTGTTTCTTTAAAGAAGGAAAAGTAGACACCACTGACTTCTCAGTTCTATTAATGGCTTGTCTGATGGAGCATATGAAACCATTTTTTTAAAATATGTATCTGCAAACAAGCATTTTGTTTTGAAACAGCTTGATTTTTAAGTGTGACCTGAGAAAAGAGCCTTAGCAATTAAATATTATGGAGCACAATGGTGGGAACAACTAAATTAAATTTTCTTGACAGCAAAAAAACTCATCAAAAGCATGTTTACCCACTCAAAGTAAGCTAGAAGTGTGAAAACCACTTGCAGGCAGCTGTGGGTGTTGTAAAGATCTATGCACAAAGGACCTGCTCTCGTTGCAGTGTTGTCCTGCCAGCCATAAAATCGCTGTTCACGGGAAGCAGCCCCTCCAGAAGACTGCCACAAAAGGCCTTGCTGTGCAAGCAAACATGAGGGAGCTTGTCTGCTCTGCCATCTGTTACTGAGACCTGCTGTGACTGCTGAATCATTCCCTTCCCTGGGATATTTAAGGTTCTCAGCTGGCACCTTCAGAAAGGAGGGCTTGCTCCTCGCTCTGTCTTGGCCTGGGGTGTGAGTGGGGATTACAAACTGGCATTTTCTCTCTCAGTCTGACTGGAAGAGAGATGTAAGAAGACAAGTGGGTCAAGGCTTGGTTGTTGGAAGTTTGGGACAAAGAAGAGACTGAATTTAATGTGGATCTTGGTCTTGAAGAAGCGGGGGAGCAGGAGCAAGAGTTGAAAGGCTCCAGCCCAGCCTGCTGTTCTGCAGGCAGAGAGAGGAAAATCTAAGCAGCAGCTGATTGAGACAGCTGAGTAAAGAAGCTACAGGGTAAAAATAGCAGCAGGCTGTCAATTAATCTGCCAGTGTTGGGTATGAGTGAGGAAACAGCAGGAGGCTTTGGGGGAAGCCGAGTCAGGAATGCTGTGTGGGGAAGGGGAGGCAGCTCTGCTGTGAGCCCTGAGCAGGAGCTCGCAGAGGCGGAGCAGGCCGGGGCTGGGACTCTACACTCAGATACAATTCTGGAGAGACAACCCAAGTCTCACTTTATCACACCTTCAAACTGAATATTTGTGTGAATGGGACCCTTTTATCACTGAGATAGCCACAGTTATTTTATGCACTTCCTTAGAAGGGACACTTGCAGATTTCTGGAGTGCCCTCAGGAGCACAGTCTGTCCACCCCAAGGAACAGGGATGTCACCCTCCACTGCCCTGCCACAGCCACTGAAACACATCACTTCTAAATGAGATGTGCAGCGCAGGAGGTGCTAAACCCCCTGGAGCACTGTCAGTGCCATAGGGCTGGGTGTCATGGATTTTTCTGTAAATGCTTCTGCTCATTGAGTAATGACTGCAGTGCACAGGCATGCCTGATGGATGGCCTGCTCAGCATGCTGATGGGCCAAGGATGGAGCTCTGTCTGTGTTTTGTTTGTTCTTTCATGAATGCCAATGCTAGTGAAGGGTTTTGCATCGAGAGTCTCAAACTGTTTATTTGCGTAGTAAGAATAACATAAATATTTTGAAGTGTGGCTCAAACCAGCCTTCAGCAGAGACAGTAGACAGGCTCAGCAGAAAAAGCTTGGTA
Organism: Agelaius phoeniceus; assembly: GCF_051311805.1. Lineage (NCBI taxonomy): Eukaryota > Metazoa > Chordata > Aves > Passeriformes > Icteridae > Agelaius > Agelaius phoeniceus. The sequence goes on along the minus strand of NC_135266.1, from coordinate 9,722,618 downwards.
TTAGCAACTAGGGTGTCATCTGTGATTGACTCCAATTGCAGCTGCTGTGAATTGGGGTGTTTGAACCTGTGATCTTAATTGTGCTGCACACATTCTTGGATAAAAAGTGCTATAAAAATGCCAGGAGCAGCTATTCTGTATTTTTAATAGTACTTTATCTATATCTTTTCACTTTCACTGTTCCTGAACTGCCTGAGGTGAAAAAGTCAGCCTGTGCCTGTTCAGAGAAAAAGGTACAGCTGTGGTTGTTGTGGAGCTCAAGTTTGTAATTTCAGGGCAGGATGCAGGGCTGGAGTGGGCAGGTCGCTCCCTAAGCAGCCTGCAGCTCTGCACAGGCACTGCCTTTGAGGCTCAGCACTGCTAATTCACTGTGCAGCAGTTTGGCTCACACTGGCTCTGCACCAGCTTCTCTAAAGCCCCAGCCCACCCCATCCCCACTGGAGCAGAGCCAGCCTGGCACCAACACTGGCTTCTGGGTTGGTGGGGAATGTGGGTACCCACAGATGAGAGCTGGGCATGGCAATCCCCTGTTCTGCAGCAGGCAGAAATGGCTCAGAAATAAGGCCCTGACCCCTTGGGCAGGGTGGGTCTGACAGTGTGAATTTGGGCACTTCCCAGGAAAACAACTATCCCAGTGCTGCCAGACATCCTGCCCAGTGCTGAGGACTGGGCTCACAAGGACAGCAGCAGCATCCCCCAGTGTCACAGCTCAGCCTGCAGGCAGGGCTTGTTCAGCTCCATGGGCAAACTCTGCTCCTGGCTTGGGACAGCTCTCCTGGAACCACAGTGTCGCAGGCATCTTTTCACTAAAAATCCTTTCTTTAGGATTTTTCCTTCTGAGAAGCTAAGAGGCCTCAGAGACAGAATGTAAACAATGGTTATCTGCTGCTGTGGAATGCAACAGGTCCACCTGTGATTGGCCCATCTTGGATGTTTATAATTAATGGCCAATCAAGGACCGAGCTATCTCAGCCAGAGTCCAAGAGAGCTGCCTTTGTTATCACTCCTTTCTTGTCTATTCTTAGCATAGTTGGCATCTGAGAAAACCCTGTCCTTCTTTTCCTTTTAAGTATAGTTATAATGTAATATATATATATATATCATAAAATAATAAATCAAGCCTTCTGAACATGGAGTCAACATTCTTGTCTCTTCCCTCATCCAAGAACCTCTGTGGACACGGTCACACCACAGCTCTGGCAGCAGCTCTGCTCTGCCCATGACTTCTGTCAGCCAGGTGGGGACAGTCTTGGCAGGGGTCTCCTCCATCCATGCAAACCCATCTATCCTACTCCTTTGGGAGATGGGTTAATTGTTGCTGTTTGAAAGGCAGAAGCAAAAGCAGGCTGTGCTGGGGTGAGAAGATGGGCAGCTTTTTAGAGATATCTGTAATAACAAAATCCATCTCACCCAAAAGAGCTGAGACACTGTGGCCAAGCATGAGGCTGGCCAGGCAATGGTCTCCACCCTTCAGAAACCTTGCAGCACAGAGCAGGGGAGCACATTTCTCTAGTCCAGAGATCAAAGCAGTTTTCACTTCTTCTCATTCTATTCCATGGCTATTTAAGAGCTGGGCCAAGTGGCCAACATTTACATGCAGATGCCTTTGCTGTTTAGGGATCCAGCCCAGAGGTGTGGAGAGCTTGCCTTAGGTTGGCTGTCAGAGTGAGGTACCAAAATCTCTCCCTTCCTGGCTGTGCCCAGCTACCTTCTCAGGAGAGCTCATCTACTGGTGGGGTGTCTTCTGTACTTGGTAGAGAACAGCCTGCAGCAGACAGCAGTCAGTGGCCAACTTATCCCAAAACATCGAGCCCTGACACCCAAAATCCTTGCAGCACTGCAGGGAATGCTCACTACATTTGTGTATTCTGGCTGTCTCATGGGCTGTGTACAAAAACTAGAGAGATTTAAGTGTTAAGCATTTCAGTAATTAAGCATAAATCACAATTTTATTCACTGGCTTGTTGCAATAATCTCAAAAAACAGTTCTTCCTGTCTCTTACTCGTCCTTATGGAAAACCTATAAGGTGAAACTTGAGCTATTTCTATTTCTTATTAATTGGAAAAGTACCAAATGCAGGGAAAAGATTCCTTACTCAGAGCTTAGAGATGAGTCCTTTTGGCTTCCCTGGGAAGGGAATGGTCCCAGACACCCAATTATCTCAGTGACACACATGCCCTGTTAGAAACCTCTCATCACCCATGTATTAGGATCAGCTGCCCCCATGAACACTTAACTATATCATTACCTGTTGCATCTAGATTATGTATGGAGTGGCTGTTCAGCTATTAAAATTGGTGTGGCCACCATGGCTTCAAATCTAGGAGTTTTGGGTGCATTTCAGAGCACATCTTTGTCTTGAACTTTGAAAGCCGCAGTGTCCATGATCCTTGTTCAATCCTAAATAAAGACTCATGCAAAGATGTGCCAGAAAGATGAGGGTCTCAGCTGGTGTTAAATTACCGGTGCAGATTGCCCCATCTGCCACTGAAATACAGCTGCATGGTGCAAAGTGACAAGTACTTGGTGGCTGCTTCCTCTCACAAATGTCCACAGGATTTCAATCACCAAAAAAAAAAATAATCTATCCTATCCATATGGCTATAATTCATTGGCCATTAATCTCCCAGTGTTTAGATGTTGATTCCTCCAGAGCCTAATCTCAGCCTGTAGCTGTCAAGCCACTGCTTGGAGAAAAAACAAGACTGATCCTGCACTCCCCAGGACTCTCAGTCTGTAGGCAATAAACAAGTGTGAGGCCATAAGTCAGACATGTTGTTAAGTCATAAAAACTGTGTCATATTTACCAGCTTCCCACATATCTGCCTTGATACCCAAAGGGATCCTCACAGGAGTTCTTCCTCTGCTTCCACCTGTAGGTACCACTTAAAAGGGACTGAAGAGGAAGAGCTTCCAGCTCTACCCCATTTATCTCCTTCACAATCAGGCAGTTAACGGAAACCCAGGGGCTTGCAGGTTTTTTTTGATAAGGTGAAATTGATGATGAAAAGGGCATCTGTGACATGAAATCCAATTTTCCTGAAGACAACAGGAGAGAGGATATCAGGTACTCACTCCCTGTTTCAGCAGAACTCCCACCCCCAAGGACTCAGTCCACATTGCCCAGCCAACCAAACTCTCACATCAGCATTTGCCATGTCATGCTTTTTACTTCCTGAGTTGTGCCAAGGAAGGCTCAGATTAGACATTTGTGAAAATGTCTTCACCAAAAGGGTAGTCAGGTATCCCCACAGGCTGCACCTGGGCAGTTGATTTACCATGCCTAGAGGTATTTCAAAGACCTGTGGATGAGGCACTCACAGACAAGGTTTAGTGGTGGACTTGACAGTGTTGGGTTAATGATTCCAACCTAAATCATTCTGTAATTCTCTATGGTTTATGGGCTCTTCTCAGCCAGGTGTGCCTTTAGGGTGAAACCCCTTTACACAGAGAAATTGTGACACTGCATAAAATAAATTTTTTTTACAGTTACTTCATAAATTAAGGACACTGGTTCTTCCTGTCCCCTGAACTCCAGTTTTAACAGGTTTCCCATTTGCAGTCAGGTGTTGTCCAGTCATTTGAGCTCAGCAGTTGCAGCCCAGCTTGTACATGAGGCAAATTACTCCACAGCAGCCTGTGTTGCCTCACTGGGGTTTTGTAGGAGGGAAGCACATTTGCACAAGTCTTTTCTGCCTCTCTGTTCTTAGAACTCTTCCACATTTTTTCCTCATCCTTTTCAGAAGCGTAGTTCGGTTTTGCTTTCTTAATTTAAAATTTCAGTTCTTTCAAAATGGAAATTATTCAGGGATTGTGAGAGGAAATGTGGGCAGACACCTGTTAAGTCACCCTACTCAGACCTGTCTTTTTTTCTATATTGCTGGTTAGTTTGCAAGCTGAACAATTTTATTTTAGATGCTTGGAAACATATCTAGCTTGCCAGAAGAGCTGATCAGAATGGCCCTACATGTGACCTAGTGCTTTTCCCAGCAGCAAAAACCAGGTGCTGCTCAGGCCCCTCCTTAAAACATAATAGGCTGTGTCACCAAAGGTGTTTTACCAACAAGCAAAACGTAATTATGACTTTTCCAAAGTTGAAATGCTTCTTTAGCATCATTTGACCTTCTAATGAGGGTAATTATGTTAGTAAACATTGCATTCTATGGAGATAACAGTCAAAATATTAAACACTTGCTGGTAAGAGTAAATTTAAGCACTTCCAAAGGGGCTGTCTCTACCCTTAGTGTCAGTAGTTCTCTACCTGCTATTCAGGACAAGTTATTTTATAATTAAATTACATGAGGATATGGTGTTATTTTTTCTTATGTGACACCACTGAAAAGGGAATCACTCATCAAATCCTACAGAAATCTGGGTACTGAATTCTGACAAACTCCAGGGTGGATTCATTTCTTTCCTCTAGTGTGAAACCATACCTGTGATCTGCACACCTCCCCCAGGCAGAAACTACTACAAGATGACTCCAGGCATGGTGACCTCTCCAGCACCCACAGCTAATGATCATCTCCACTGGGCACATTAATTAGCTACTAGAGTAATTAACTGGAAGCCACATAATCAATGCCAGATGTTTTGGAGTTGTTTCATTTTGGATTGCAACAGCTACTGGGTTCTCAAAATTACAATCCTGAATGTTTTTCCCAGCGAAGGCCAAACTCTTCATCATTCAGTCTGAGCAGCTCCTTGTATTCTTCCAGCCCAAAGCTGGGGCTGCATCACCTCACCACTCCCACACCATCACTGCTGGTTGGACATGAGTTTGTGAGTTTGGGTGAGATTGGGTGAGTTTGGGTGAGATTGGAAACTATTGGTCAACTTTCTACTTGCCTGTGCATCTTCCTCAAAGAGATGTTTCTGCCTTGGGAAGAAGCAAAGCAAAATGTCAGATTTGGTGTATTTACATGCTAATGTTTAGATCCATGTGACATTTATAAAGGAGAACAGTGAGGGATGGAAGGAGGTATTTGTGTCAGTGCTGTGGTGGCTTTCTGGGGAGAAAGCTCTGTGGCTTCTTCAGGTCCTACTGAACATTGCAGTGGAGATTTCTCTTTTTTAACTTATTTAAGTGATGACCATTATCTGCTCATGAGTTCAATACCAGTTTTTTTTTTTTTTTTTTTAATGTTACCTTCAGACTAAATTAAAAATGGCACATTTTCATTCATCTTGAACTACTTTCATAGGCATAGTTATATAGGTGCCAAGATATGGCCTACTAAATTTATCCTGATATGGACTTTAATTACATTGTATACTTATTACAAATTAACTAAATGTAGTGGAATTTTGTTGGGGAACTGATTTCTTCTTAACACCCTGACTGTCTACAGTCCATCAAAGACATTGATAGAAGTTTATCAGATACAGGTGTGTTTGATTTAATGGGCAGGGGAGCATTTTTTCTTTTAATTGCCTCTCTTCAATACTGTGAATGCAGTGTAGTTTCCTTTAAGCCAGCAGCTGGTGGTGTGACACTGTGCTTTCCCTCTTGGGAGCCAGTGGTTCTTGCACCCTCATCCTTCCTGGCTCTGCTCCCCACCAAACACCCTCTCAATCTATTTCTATGTAACTCCCATGGCTCTGCACTGCAGTTAAGGAATATTCTGTCTCCTCTGCTTTACAGCCAGAATTACATCACTACTCTCAAGGCACTGTTCCTTGGTGATACAGTTTTTATATTGTTTCTATCAGTTCTATTTGAAATGTTTGGTATTTATTTCTTTTTATTGTTGGGCAATTTCTTTGGCTGATTTTCCTTGATGGACTGCTGGGATCTGTACTGTTCCCTCCCTGGTTTTACCATAACTTTTCATACTTCTTACATTGTGACAGAGACACTTGTCATAGGGTTGACAGTCTTGGCAGATGCCTGTGACTGGCTCAAGTGTTCCTCAACACCTGCTGAATTATTTCCTCCTGTTTCTAGTTTAAATACTCCCCCATAGCCTCATCTGCTTTCTGTGCTAGTTGACTTGTCCTACTTTCCTTAAGGTGGAACTATTCCTCATTTACAAATTTCCTCTTTTCCCAAATAATTCTAGTGAGGCCCTTATATTCATATTTTTTCTTCTTCATGCTGCTTTTAATTAATTGATTCACACACCAATAATCTACCTATTTGATTCAGTTGTTTATCCTCTCTGTTAGTAATCAAGTAATTTATTTTCTTATACATTTTGAAAAGTGATAGGAACTGCACCCAATCATCATTCTCAATGCACTAGATGATGGGTAAAATCTTCCAAGAGCAACATCACAATTCACTATCAACTATCATGAGCAAGCTAAGTAAGCTAAATGCAAATTTCCTCTTTGTAATTTATTCCCTTTAATACAAACCTGGGGAAAGGTGCAGAGATAATTTGCAGCCTGCTCTGAAAGTTAAGATAAGGATTATATCAGACCATGAACTGATTATATTCAAAGCCATGGGACCCCCAGTGGCAACATCCCCCAGCTGTTCCCTCCCATTTACAGCAGCAGAGCTCTGGCTTCACCACTGCAGCTGATCTGGGCGGCTGAAGCCTCACAGCACGAGGGGGAGGGAACTGCAGGAGCTCCAGTGCAGCCTTTTGTCCTCCATGGTCCAAGGGAGGAGCATGGGGGGGTCCCAATTCCAGCCACCTCCCACCATGGAACTCGGGCACTTTGACTTCTGTGACCTGCAAATGACCAAACAGCTCTCACAGATGTTGGACCCCTAATTAATGACATCTTTTAATGAGCTAATCCAATGTTTCTGCAGCTGATTTGTGTTTCAGTACAGTGACATGTCATCTAGCAATTAATTCCTCATATGGCAGTGATCACAGCCACTGTGTCTAGATACTGTTCTCTAAAGGAAAGGAAGTCTCCTTAGGAAATATTTCTATACAATAAGATTTCTTTACCATGAGGATTTAATTTTGTAGCTGTGAGCTTGCTTGTCTCTGTTTCCCCTTCACACTGTCTGCTCTGTATAATTTAGATTCAGGTTCAATAGGAACTCCTTCAAAATGAATAACTGGTATCTGAGCATAAGAAAGCTCACACCTAGGCAGGGTAGCCTTGTTTTCGTTTGGAGTTGCCTTTTTTTCCCTTTTATTATTGTTTGTTTACTTATTTTTAAATAGCAAATATTAGAAATATTTGCTATTTAAAAAATAAGTAAGAAATAAGGCAATGATAAATGGAATGAAAGTACCAATTAACGCTAGCCATGTGGCTGCATGGCTCAGTAAAGCATTTTAAAGTCAAAAGTTTTATATTTCAATGCAACAGTTCATGCCAGGAGCAATGCAAGGCTGCTGAGTCAGTGCTGTTCACACATTTACCATGTATTTAACCCAATACTCACAGGTATGCTCTGAACTCAGAAGCACACACCTGACTCCCTGCACATTCAGCTTTCCAAGTGCAGAGTTACTCAAATACACATTTTCCATTTCAAGGAATAAAAATAATCACTATTTTGTTCGCAGTTTAGATGTATATTTGTTCACTCTGTAATGCACTACACACTTCAGAGACCTATTCCTAAATGGAGTTAGTGTGCTGGCAGTACAGTTTGTTAACATAGAGGATTTGGATTTGTTTTCTCCATGGATGTTAAACAGTCAAAAATGTTTCAGATTGCTGGCTGGATCCCCAGTACACTAAATTCTGTATCCCAGGTATCAATCAGGATATTTATGGGGGAATTGATCAATTGTCCAGCTCTGGAGCTCTCAGGAGACACAGCCCTGCGGTGTGAGTCTGGAGAAGGGCCACAGAAATGATGAGAGGAATGAAACATTTCTCAGGTACAGAAAGGCTGAGGAGCTGGGGTTGTTCTACATGGAAAAAGCTCTAGGGAGACCTTATTGAAGCCTTCCAGTACTAATAGGGCACTTACATGAGAGATGGAGACAGAGTTTTTAATAGGCCCTGTTGCAGTAGGACAAAGGGTAATGATTTTGAACTAAAAGAGATTTAAACTAGATAAAGGGAAGAAATCTTTTACAAAAAGGGTAGTGAAACACCAGAACAGGCTGTCCAGAGAGGTGGCAGATGACTGTATCTGGAAACATTCAAGGTCAGGTTAAATGGGGCTGTGACCAAAGTGATCTGGTTGACGATGTCCCTGTTCATGGAAGGGGATTAGATGACCTTTAAATGTCCCTTCCAACCCAAACTGTTCTGTGATTCTGTGATACTTAAACCTAAACAATATTAGAAAAATGCATTCTATACTCATCAAAGAATGTGGAAGTTTCACACCTTACCCTGAAGTCTGTTTATTAACAGATCATCAGGAATCTTTCTTTTCATAGGCCAGTTTCTTCAAAATTAAAACCTGTCTACTGAGATGATTCTTTAAGAGAAGCTTGTGGGTGTGTGTGGAGGAAATTGTTTCTTATGCATTTTTGTTTGTTTGTTTTGTTTGGGTTTTGTTTTGTTTTTTGTTGTTTTTTCTTTTTTTTTATTACAATTGCAGGTTTTATTGGTTTGCAATGTATATTTTGCACTTCAGTGTTATATATGAAAACACTGAAGACAGGAGGAGATGTGGAGTCAGGACACAGCCACCCTTCCCACCTCACACTGACAATACCAGGCCAATGCTGTGGGCTGCAGGAAAGGCACCCTGGATACCTGTTCCAGTGAATGGGAAAACTGGGCCTTTGATTTTCCTACAGATTGGTAAATTGGATTTCATTTGATGAATATCAGCACTAACAATTTAATAAGTGGAAGGATTTACTTTGCTGCCTCACCCTTCTTGATACCTCTGATTTTATTTTGTCACTGAAGACTTGTGCCAGACTCGTTTGTTGGCATCTGCTGTGTCCTACTCTGGTGGGATGAGCAGTGAGTTGCCAGGTTTTGCACTGATAGGTTTATTTAATTTTTTACTAGGAAAAGCTGGGTACTTTGCAGAAAGGAAGTTAATCATGGAATAATGAGAGAAATAAAAGGTCAAAGATTGTCCTTGCCCCATGTCTTTAGTTCCCTAGCCACCAAGCAGAGATTTTTAGACACATTTCTGTGCAGTGACCTTGGCATCAATTCCTGCCATGACTTCACCACACTGGCATCATGCCATGGTCTCAAAATGTAAAATATCCTTCTAGAGGAAATCTGACACTACCAGTAGTACAATAACTGCAGTAAAGTAAACTGTAGAAAAATATGTTTCATGACAGTGGAAGCAGAAAAGCTGGTAGATGAATTGGATTGCTTTTCAGATGAATCTTCTATGGATCAGTAGGTTTATTCAGAGTTACTTAAAAAGCAGTTAACATTCCATTAGCAACAAACTGTGATCTGTGTCAGCAGTAAAGCACTGTTCAGTCATTTATTTTAGAATGAGCAGTCACTGCAGGGAGAAATAAAATTATGAAACGTTTCACAAGCAAATAAATAGTAAGGCAAAGCCAGGGATTTTCTCTCTTATTCTAAATATTAAGCCTTCCTCCTAGGAGTATCTATTAATATACAGCAATTCTTTCCCCAGTGTCTGCTACGCGCAGGGTGAGTCAGAACTTTCTATATCTTCTGCTAGTTTGGGTTTGTGATCAAAGAGGAAAAAAGTGCATGCTCAGATTTGGCTGCTGCCATGGTATTTCACCAAAGAGCATTGTTGGTTCAGCATTTTGTCCCCTGCTAACCTGGCTTCATTCCCAAAGAGCTGCATGGAAAGAATCCCTTTCCTTGCAGCAGGAATGGATAGGGCACTGTGCCCCCGTGGGCTCTTTACCTGATCATCATTACCCTGTGCTCAAAGCAGCCTTTATCTCCCCATCCTCCTGACTCACACAAAACCTGCACTGGCACAGAAGTTAATGTTTGGCTCCTATTATTTTTGATGGGCAGTTTTGATACTTCCAAACCATTTTATATCTTGTGAGAGAGATCAGGTATAAAGCAGCCTTCGAGTGTCATTGATACCATGGTGAGCCAGACATGAGTAGAACAAGCATTACTGAAATGTGTGCAAAACCCTCTCCAAGCTGAGCTGCTAATGGCAGCCATCCTAAAGACATCTCCACGTTGCCCTGGTGTCATTCTCCTGTGTGCAATGTGCCAAATAAAGCTCAGCCAAACATCAAACAATTAGAAGGTCGATTGCTTTGTACTGCTTTGAAGCCATTGCTCTGACTGTACAGCCCTGCAGCCTCCCAGGGCAGATTGTCCCCACTACTGGACATGTCACATAAAACCAGGAGCTCAGCAGCTGCAAAAGCTCCACTGTATTTTAACAAATTTAAATGTAGTCCCCATTCCCAAAGTAACAAGTTCGGTGCTACAAAATAATGTTGCCTCCTAAGGTTTTAGTCCTTGTGTTAATTACTCTGATGGATGGATCATTATAGTGAGGCATAGAGAGAGAAGGGAGGGAGAAATATAAATAAGCACATGGTGACTACACTGGTTAGACAATCAGCATTTCTGCCAAGCCACTCACAAGAGATGCACAGCTGACTCGTGTGTGGCATGTAAGACTAGGATTAAAACATTTGGCCATAAATGCCATATTGACTTTGAAAAACTTCTTGTGCTTTATGAACTAGGCATTTCTATAAATCAAAACACATAAATGGGGTGAGTAGAAGTAATTTTCAATCACTAATTTTCAATTGAGAAATTAGCTAATAATTACAATTGAGAAATTAGCTATTAATTACAGTAATAAGCAGTACCTCCTCATTTCCCTGAGATTCTGCTGTGCCTACACAGATTAATGTGAAGGGAAAAACTCCTTTTTTCATCCTTTTCAAAAGGATCCTGATGGGTATTCTAATGTGGAGAAACAAAGTTTTGGGGTTTTTTTCCTACCAGTTTCCGATAGTGGCTGTTCTGATGTGGCATGAGGGCACAGAAATAATTGTGAGAGCATCTTCAAAAGCCATAACTTGAGGCTGTGTTCATTCTCTCCCATTGCCCTTTAAGATTATGATAATGAATAGTAATTTAGAATTAATTCAAAGCTAAATGATTTGGGCTGCTTTTTTCCAGATCTGATCCCTGACTGCAGCAATTGTGTTTAGCTCTATCTAAAAGAGCTGAATTCCTCTGCAGATTACATTTTTAGGGTGCAGAGGGATGGTGAGCTTGCCCAGCTCTTCTGAAGCTCACATTTAATGGTGGGTCCAAAAACTTTGAAGTGAAATATGTAAATTAAAAAAAAACACCCAGCATTTTGTAATCTTTTACCATGTGAGACCTTTCCTTCCAGGAGTTGAAGCACTAATATTTTCAAAATGGTTCAGTAATTCTATTAAAAAGGAGGAAGCAAGTAATGAATGGAAGTTATCATTCTGGAAATCTTCCAATGCTGCTGCTTAGAAACAGTTTTTAAGAGATATACTTGGAATTAGTCCTTGCATTACAAATAATACAGTCACCTCAGCAATGGAATTGCAAATTATCAAGCTAAGTAGCAAAAATGAATTTATTTTTAACAGTTTATATAGTCACTGTAATCCATAAATGCATGCAGATATTATGTAAAACACTGTGTATGTTACAACCACACAGCTAAAATGGTCTTTCTTTAAATCATCTTTGCAAGTGTATTCTTCATATCAGAAAAAATATGCTTAGTTCTGTTTAAACTGTAAGAAATTAGAAAAATACATTTTTACTATTAGGTCCAAATTCAATTGACAATGGCATATCTTGCATAGCTCAGAAGTGACTTTGTACACATTGAATAAAACCCCATAATTCTGTCCTGCAAGCACAGATTATGCATTCATCCCTTTTAAAATATAAATGGTTCCTTTGAAAACACCCCTCTGGTACTATTTTATTGCACATTTTCCCATGGATGTTTAAAATGTTTAGATGTATGACAGAATTTGAAATCTAATACATACAGCAGCAAGTGCAGGCAAGTAAATCAGGCATAACATTTCTGGAGTGAGCACCATGTAATTTTTAAGTGATTCACCTCTACACCACCTGCTAATCCATTTCTGGGAGAATTAGAAAATTTTGTGCATCTTGCAAAAAAGTGCCATTTTAAATATGAAACCATAACTTTAAAGGAGTGAAACAAGGATAAAAACACTTTTACAAAAAGATGCAGTCAATGAAATATTTCCTGAACACCAATCATTAGTTGTGAAATCGTTGCTGGTCCATAAATTCTGATTTCTTATGGTCAGATAAACACTTGCTTCATTTATATATGCAGATAGAGCCTTCCTATGAAACCCAGCTGCATTTGTGGTCTCAGCAGCATTTAAGATAAATATTACAGCAGCTTCTTTCTCAATGTCTTCTAGAGATATCAGTATGGACAGCATCTTTCCAGTGTTGTCCACTGAATTTATAAAGCTGATTTTATTCTCACTTCAGATTACCTGGTTTCTGACCAAAATGGGGCACCCTGCATTTAGAAAAGGTATTAAACAGCACCATTGCTGTTTTATGTGCTCCCAACATTTTCTGTAATAGCTTCTCTAAAAATGTGTGGCATAAACAAAATCCTCAAGCACATTGCGGTAAAAGGGTTTTATTGGTGCTCATTTGCACTGACCTACATAGGCTGTTCTCAGGCTCCCCATTCCTGATGCTCGTTCTGTATTGGAGCCAAGAAGGCACTTAGTCTGTGCCAAGCCATCTTTTTGTCAAAGTATGTTTTGCCACCAAAATAAAGGCAAAAATACAATTTATGTTCTGTTAGTAAAATCAGGAAAAACCATCCCAATGAAGAAAGGAGTCAGGAGTTACCAATCCAATGATCTTACAAAGCATGTCTGCATAGATCTAATTTTCCACATTATATCAGAAGCAGAGAAAGCCTGAACTCCCATCTAAAGAATGGATATAGAAACACACTAGGAATAGCACCTCTGATTTTTTTATTCTAGGGAAAAAAAGGAAAATCTGTCTTCATTCCTCACTGAATTCTCATAGCCTTCCATATGTTAATATTCTAAAGCACTCTATAAAATATACCTGACGTAAAATTACTGCAGCAGGATATTTTATTTCACTTCTGTGCTATGTATAATGATCAAAGATTTGTAATGTTTGAAAATAACAAGATTATTATTTTATACACAGCAAAGATGTCCTAATTAATGAAATTGGCCAAAGCAAGAAAAGGTAAGGATATTCTTATTGAAGAGAACAGGGATTGTTTTTTCTTGCTTGGTCTGCATGGGTGTAATGTGCTGAATATCACACAGAATGTTCATTGAAACCTCTTATTACAGTCTTATTAAACCAATGTCCTTCAGAAGGCAAAGCACTAGTTTGAGTTACCCAATCCTCAGATATAATTTTTTTAAACATAAAGCTTTTTCTCTGAACTTGCTGACATCTGCATGACATAAATAATTTTTTAAGCATCCAAAATCCCTTTCAGAAAACCAGGAATATTACTAGGGCACCAGTGTTCTGAAACTTCCACACAGAACATACAACCTATACATACAATATCTGTTTAAAAAAAAAATAACAAACCACATGTTCTTTTTATCTGCAGAATTTATTTGTTCCCTCACCAAAAATTAACAGATTCTAACTTTTTCTGTCTATTCCTAAGGACCAAGGGTGCTCCTTTGATTGGTGAGGATGCTCCAGTGGTTATAAGTTTCAGATTTTCGCGTACAAAGTTGCGCTGTCGGACTGTGAATGATCCTCTGTAGCTGCTGGTGCAAACCACTTTTGCTGCCGCCGTGGGTGGTTCAGTCTGTGGAGGAAGTCCATTGATTATATATGTCCACTGCATTGATTGTGTCTGAAAATAATGAACAGAAAAAAAAAAAAAAAATCAGTGATCAAATAGCTTGTAAATTCATCAGTGATTTTAGATGCAACATTGATTTCAAAAGAGGTTTGTTCTTTTCCATGTAATGCATTAGAAAAACACAGAATGAGAATTGCAGTCCTGGAACAAAGAACTGAAATCAGGTTCAGCTTTTTCCAGGACCTGGCATAACAAAGATGAGAAATTTACCTTCCCTGGCTGATCTAAAATTCCTTTTTTATTTAAAAATCCCAGAAGTCTGTATGTTTTTCAAAGAGCTCTGTATGTTTTTCAAAGGTGACTGTTCCTTACTACAACGTAAATGTCTCAAGTTTGTACAGCAGGATTCACTTTCAGCTCTGCTATCTGTAACAATGGTAATATCAAATGGTGGGATTTTCACATTAAAACAATGAACAAAACCAAGACAAAAGGATTCAGAGCATGCACAAGAGAATTGAAGCTTCATGTTGGAATCTCTGGTTTGAGGCATATTTATGTGGATTGAAAATGACACTCTTCATTTGCTCTCTGTTTATAACTGGTCTCTAGGAATGGAACATATGTTTCCATGTCATGTCTTGTAATGCTTGCATACTTGATTCTTCCTGAGTACATGGTCCTTATTCTTACTACAAATCCCATCTATCCACACTTAAGGACTTTTATTTCTATGAATATTAGGGCATACTGCTGTCTACCTGCCATGCTTCATTTCTGTCCTGAAACAGACTTTTGGTTTTTAAAAACTCATGTAATTTTTGCAGATCTTCCAATACTTTTCTTTTCATAATGCATCACTTTAATTTTTGAAATCTTTATTCTAAGTTTCTAGCACTTTCCTGTCATTATATCTGGAAAAAGGTATATTCCTGGGTTTTAGTTTTCTATTCTCTTTTTCTTTAAAACAAATTTTCCAAAACTACAAGCTAACAACAGTGATATTACAAACCCAAAAGATAGCATGGAATCTCAAATGATATGTCATTATGCCCAGCTTTGCACTGTGCAAAAGGAGACAAAGTATTGCATGCCCACTTTAGGCATAGACTCTTATCAATTCCCTCACACCTAGTGACTCAGAAAATCTCAGGTTTTATATTTGGGGCTTTTCTTTCTCCTGAGATAAAACCAATAGAGGAAGACTGAGTAAAAATATGGCATGTATAAGTCTATGAAAATGTATTCATACAAGTGAAATTTGGCTTTTATACAGAACACAGAGCATGAACATAGTACACAGAACATAGATACATAGATTCTCTGACTTTGCAGTCTCAGAGCAGACAGAAGTCACATGGAATGAGTGGTATTTCCAAATTCCCAAGGTCTGCCTTTCCCAGGACACAGCAGTGCAGTCACACAGCTGTGCTGTGGTTCCAGAGCAGGTTTTTGGTGCTCTCCTGCTGTGTTGAACTACAGGGGCACAGCTCAGAGGGTCACCTTTCTCTGCTGCTTGCAGTTTTATCATTACAGGAAGAGTTGAACTTCATGGAATTCATTACCCATTTAAAACTTAATCCTTAGAACAATCCATTGTAGATAGAAACATTAGACCTAACAATGTCATTCTTCATCTAAGGAAACAAAAGGTCAGAAAGGCTGATCTGCTCTCAAATTGCTCAGGAAAACAGTGCTAGAGTCAACCCTCAAAGCTCATGAGTCTTTTTCTCAGCTGGCAGTCCAGCTTCCCACATGGCTGGATTTGTGACCAATTTATTAATTCCAGTGTGAGCCCTCTGCTCCTGCTCTGCTGCTGGGCATGGCAGTACCCCAGCCAGATCTGGCCTGTAGAGAGGTGCCACAATACACAAAGAAATTGTGACCACTATTCACACACCATAAATGCTGTCAACCATCTCCAAAGCACAGTGTGTATATTTGCCTTGCTATTAATTGCATTTTGTCACTTAATTATGGTCTAGGTAAAGCACTGCAAAAGGCACAGAGATGAGCAGTGAACCTTCTCCACCTCCAACCTTCTGTGGAGGCATCCCATATTTACAGCAATATACAGAAAAGGGAAAAAATCATGATAGTTTTTGACTTTACTAAGTTTTGTTACATCAGTTTTATACTTGCCACTGAAAAAGTTTGAATCTATTCTGTTTATCTTTGTTATCTTTCATATGCTTCTTCCTACCATTCTAATTGCTACCCTTTTTTTTTTTGTTTTGAATTGTTCGGTGACAAATTATATTATATTTAAGGAGTATCATTGCAAACAGGTTTGAATTTATAATACAGATATTAAACAAAAAGAAGTTTCAGAACATTAAACCATAAACTCTTTGGCTCAGTCTTTGTTCTCTGCTGTGCACTTAAAGAGCATTTATATTATTTCACAGATATACTGCATACACTTACAGATCCTAAATGCCATCATCATATGAATCTCTAATTGTAGTTTTAACCAGAATTCTGGCTACTGAATTATACTTTTCTGCACCAATGTTGAAATAATAACTGAGGGGTTTTTGCTGTGTATTTTTAAAGAAACCTTTACTTGAAAATGGGCAGCAGTGATTTTACATGCTGTCTGCTGAATCACTTGCCTTATTCCAGTAAGATTAGTAAATGAGAACTAGGTAGATATTTCACCATGCATGCTTAGTTTTTCAAAATTTTTATTATTATCCTACTAAAAGCCAAATTTAAATTTAAATTGAGTATTATTCTGTGTAAAACAGGCAGATTAACTCATCTTTATTCTCAACCTTATATAATACTGTGAAATGAACTAGTAACTCTACTGTTTGTAAAGGTAACAACCAGCAAAAGCAGGTGTGACATGAACCAGCTTCATGGCTAAAGGTAAAGCTGTCATTTAAGAGAAGTGGCTCTCCAAAATGAGCTCATTCATTCATTAACTTCAGTACAAAATTGAATAGTTTATCTTTCTTTAATAAAGCAGATGAATAATTTAGTTTAAAGGTAATTTATCCTCAGTGTCATACTCACTGTGTGAGTCTCATGGATTATTTCAAGGTCAGAGAAAAGATATGAAAGGTGTATAAGCCAATGATTTAAACCTAGTAGCAAGTAACTAAAAAAAAATCTTTGTTCAATAAATCCACACATATTGTGACTTGACTGTCCATAGAATTAGTAATAGTGTGATTTAAACAAAAATGGTGGGCTATTCCATCTCTCAACTTCACTTGCATCAAACAATAGATACAGACTTCATGGTAGTAATAACCTTATGTTAATTTTCTGTTTGCCATAGAAATATCCTGGATTGTGTGTCCAGTGGGAAAAAAAAAAAAGGGTTATGGCTTGACTTGTTGAAAAAAGCTGCCTATTCTGCTGCTGTGTCAGGTGTTCTGTGGTAGGAGACATTGCAACTCCACCCTAAAATCTCATCTTGAACTATGGTAGTTCACCTATTGTAAATCATGTGCCATCATCAAAGACTACTGGAAACAATCATCGAGAAAAAATTTATGTACACATTAAATGAAAAAACTACTGTTGTTTAAGGTAAGCTCAGCATTTTCTGCTAAAGGAAAATGAGTGTTACACATATGGAGAAGTTACTGTAATTGTCAGCATAACTTGGGGTTCTTTGTTTAGCATTAGAACCACCCAGAAATTAGTCATTTTCAAGGCAACCCAGATTTAAGTAATTTTCAGTAAACTTTAGGCAACCACAAATGTCTCTTTTACTACAATACTTCATTTCCAAGAGCACAATATTAGTTGCTCAAGCTTTAAGTAACTTTTTTTGGGATGAGTCTGTAAAGCTTAACTCCAGTAATTATTCTAACCAATATGAACACTGCAGCAAGAGCAAATCTATCTTCAAAATTCATGCAAGTGCCTCAAAGCTGCTGCTTTGGGTTTCCAGGCCAGACACATCACAGCAAAGGAAAACAAACACAGATCATCACAGTTTCAGACTTTCCTGGAATGGTGGAGAGGAAGAAGAGAGACTTTCAAAGGCAATCCACATATGACCATAGAATTATGATGGAATATTTGATTTACAAACAGTATTTACTTGCCTCAAAAGCCGGCCAAAATTTCCCAAATCAGAGGAACACTTCTTCCTATTTTTAAAGCAATGTGGTTTATTGTATCAAATTTGGAATAATTCCAATACTAGCTCTGGTAGTAACAAAGTCTAAGGTTGAAAGTATCAAATCCACTGCAATCTGTACTATGACTAAAACAGAATTACAAAAGAGAATCTCTGTTAAGAAGATATATCTGATATAAACATAGGTAGTTAAGAATCCAGGCTCCCTGTGATGCTTATCTAGGCCTATTTCACACACAATTTAAGAAGGAAGACCAGAGCATATTCTGAATGTCCTTGACAATCTGAGGGAGGATTTCTTGTGGAAATGAATGACTTTCTTTTTTCAAAACCTCCGTATTCCTGAATCAAAATGTGAAGAGAATAACAATTTGGCTCACCTGACTGGAGTAATGGCCATGTACTGAGCTAAATCTCTCTGAAAAATGCTTTTAACAATTAAAAATGAGACATAAACTGCCACTTCTTATTACACAATGTAAGTTATTCAAGTAAGTCATTCAATCATCTTGATGGCTGACTGAGTAATGTTCATGAAGCAAATTATTCAGCCACTACTGGTAACAGTCACTAAATAATTTATTTAAAAGTCTATTTGTTTGGTGTCCAACCCTTTTTTACTGATGGATCATGATTCATAGGAATAATTTGCAAAACACAGATTATCCATGGGTATTCCCTGTAGGCTGGAAGTGCTATTGAAGTACATGGTAAATAATTGCCAAAGCAATCTGTTAGGAAAGTGGATTGGGAGCAAGGATCAGGAATTTCAAGGAATATTGTATTCCAGTTAGCTTCCAAATACTGTTAACTCAAAAAAATCTAAATGCAATTCACAAGACTTCCTAAAAAGTAAAACCAGAGGAAATTACAGGTATTGCATCAAATATTTCCCAGCCATTGATTTATACTGCAAGGTTTTGTTTTACAAACAAAACAAAACAAAAAAAAAAAAAACAATTACCATCAGTGTATACAGAATTAAATTAATGTAAACCTTTATGTAAACTTTGTAAGGGAAGAGCAAAGACAAGAAAATTCATGGATCAAGACAATGATAGCTTGATAAGTGAAGGAAAGAAGGGGAGAAAAATCCATAGCAATAAAAACCACCTCCCACAAGCAGACAAATGCCCATCCAGGCTCTGATCAATTGCTAATAAAGAAGATGCATAAGAAAAATTTTCTTAGCTTAAAGAATACTTCCAGATATAATTAAAATTTACTTAACTGGTTTCTGAACTTCAAATATTAGGTGTTTCTCAACATTGCTCAGACATTACATAACAAAATCCTCCAGAACTGACACTGTTCTCAGTACCCTTTTACAGCAATGGTTCCCACATTATTATCACCTTTTTCCATTATCAAAACTATAAATCTCAATAAGTAAAGTAACCTTTCCTCATGCTTGTGAATCAAAAATGTTGAGTACTGATTCTGCACTCTGTTTCTAATCCTACAACTCAAGCCAGCACCTATCTTATTTAATGGGAAACTACTTCAATTATTCTAGTAAGTTAGTTACATTTTTCCTTGCTCATTCTTTTCAAGAGATAAAATTTAAAATAACATTGAACTATGCTAATTAAGAAATCCACCAGGAACAAGGCAGCTTCAGCAAGCTGCTGAATATGTAACAGTACTGTTTGCTGTTAAGATATGCAAGTTTGCATAGACAAGTTTAGAGAAGCCACACCTGGGTACTGTGGCTGGCACACTGCATCATTTATTTGCAGAACAGCATGACAAATGGTTTTGATATGCTATCTTCCATAGGCTAAGTTAGTGATTATTCAGTAATAAAGGTGCACAAGCCTGACTTCTGGAGGGCTTGATAATGTTACCTGCAATC
This sequence comes from Agelaius phoeniceus, assembly GCF_051311805.1. Taxonomy (NCBI): domain Eukaryota; kingdom Metazoa; phylum Chordata; class Aves; order Passeriformes; family Icteridae; genus Agelaius; species Agelaius phoeniceus. Next base: position 9,702,976 of record NC_135266.1, on the reverse strand, counting down.
TGGTTCACTCTGACACCTATTTTATCATTTAAGACTTATTGTGTGTGCCTCCTGCTTTAGAATATCTCAGAAGTCTCACACATGAATTACAAAGCAATTGCTCTGGTCTCCAGCTGAATTCAGCACAGTGGAAGGAAATTAACTGCAAGCCTACAGGAACATTCCCTTTGCCAAGGATTCCCATGCTCCTGGCTGCTCCCCCCTTGTGCCTGGCTGTGATTCCAGCCCCAGCTGCACCTTGACATCCCTCAGCTCTGTCAGTTCAGCCTGACTGGCACAGCACAGCTCTGGGATGTCACTGGGGCTCACCAAGTCCCTTCTGTCCTCACAGCATTCTACAGCTCATCTGAGTAGTGTGCTCTCTTCACTTACTTATCATTAGGGATAATATATATAATTTTTTTTTTTTTTTAATTCAGAACTGCACTGTTTATGAAGGCAATTCTAAATTTAGAAGTTTGATTATGGAAAAATAGCTATTTAAAAATGCTGTTCAGGCACAGTTTCGCTGTTTCTCACCTGTAGCTCAATTAAGTTTTGATGTCCTCATTCAAAGCTACAAGCTTTTTCAAAGAAACAAGCATGATTATTTTCCTTACTGCCTTTGTGTAATAGTCCATTCTTTGATCTACATAAAATTTGTAAGTAATTTTCTATGTCACATCTGCAAAATTAAGATTCCTAGCAGCTATTTAAATAATTATCTAACTTCAATTGTTTTGAGATGTAGTTGACTGAGAACAGAAGTTTTAATGATGGTTAAAGAGCTTTAACTGCTTCAGCAAAGTAATTAAGGTTTCCTGCCATTAATAAAATCTACTGTAAGTATTCATGAATATTAAAGAATTAATTGAATTCTCAAAGAATTCATACCATATCCCACAAAGTACTTGATTTTTGTGCAGAAATATAAACTAGACAACATGATTTCAATTATACATATATATATGCATTCAGTTAGTAAAATGTACACACTAAGTTCTCGTAGAGAGACTGTTACATATATGTTAATGCTAATTAGCTTCTCAGCATTGGGTTCTCAGCAGGGTAATAAAACAAAAAAATTGTACATACAATATTTGGGTTTAAAATTTAAAAGCAAATGAGAAAAAGATGACTGTAGGATCTTCCTCCATAATCCCAACCTCCCATTTTCCTTTCAACACAATTGTAATGATGAACATAAACAAAAGAACTTACAGTGCTACCTCTGCTATTTTACAGCCTAATTATCACTGTTCATTGAAACACAAAAAAATTACAAATCTGATACTCACTGTTCAAAGAATTTAATATTAAAATATGTTAGAGTTAGGACTATGAGTTTACCCTTGGAAATGCAAAAGACATTTTAAAGCAAGAGCACTGTAATCCTTTGTTACAGCAGCAGCAGAAGAGAGGCACTGCAAAAGAAAAGAAGCTTCTTCAACATTTCTAAAAATAGCCCAGAGCCTCAGCCAATATATTGGCTAGAGAGGATACATGCAAGAAAGGTTCTTCAGTGTTAGGTCAAACACTAATTGCATTTCACCACCTCCACTGTTATTCCCCAAATAAGAATGATTTAATACAGCTTTTATGTAATATACCTTACTAAGTCTGTCTCCCTCAGTTTACTAATGGAAATTATTTCAACCAACACAAAAGGCAGAAATGAGTATCAGGTATTCTCAACATCTCATCAAATCTTACATCAGGTCAGTGCTGAGAGCACAGCAGCTGAATCACACACAGCCACAGATGCTCTGCCTTCCACCAGAACTGCAGGAGTTAAAGCTTGTGTGGAGCACAAAGGGGGAAGTCAGGAGTACAGAAAAGGTCTACCAAAAAGAGCAAAGAGAACAGAAGCCTCATCAAAACATTACTGAAACCCCTTAATTCTGCAATTTGAGTGAGAATGTTAGAAACATCTCTAACAGACTGTGATGGAGTTATACTGGTCCTAAATGTGCTTATGAGCATCAAGAATCCTTGATGCATTTTTAAATATCCAGGAATAGATACAACAAGATGTGATCTGATATATATATATATATATATATATATATATATATGTAATATGTATGACTGACTGACTTACTGCAGCCACACACAGTACCAAAGGTGCAGATGAGAAGAGCTGTCTGCCTAGATCATAACCACAGACTGAGGTGTGAGTGCATGTGGCTAAAAAAACCAATTAGACACAGGCCATCTATAGTGATAAATTCCTAAAAGGAAATTCTGAATTACTGCCTGAGTTCTTAGAGAGCTAATAATAGCCTTTGATCATTGTGTTTGTCCCATTCCAGACACATTTATGGTAAAATCTCCTTGTTAGTGATGAAAGCTAAGCCAAGGACAAGCACAGGTACTGCATTTGTATGTGCCATGCCTAAAAACAGCAGTTCAGCTCCAAAACTTCAAGTGTCTGAGCTCTGTAGCTGTGTCATACACTGCTTTTTAAACACAAAATAGCACAGAATATATTCAGTAAGCTATCTTATTTTTCAAATGGAAGAGTGATAATCATCATTGCTGTTTATGTAAAGAGATTGCATTAATCAGACATCTAATACAGTAAAAGAAAACAAGCAGGAGGGGTTGAAGGACCTTGTTTTTTCCAGGATTTGAATTTCTTATTCACTGTTATACAAGTTGTCACTTATAGAGATAAAACACTATAGTGATTTACCATGCATCTTTTTATCAACTTTGTTCTGACCATCTTATTTCTTAAATCAATATTGCTGCTTCACTTCTAATATAGTAGTCTGAAAACACTACCAGCATGCAGTGAATAGAGTGGAAGTACAAACCATGATTTATAGAGAATGTGAGGTTTTGCCCCTGCTGTGTATTTTCAACAGATTCCTTCTAAAGAATAACTTAAAACTTGAAAATTGGTTTCTGAGAGCATTTTAACTGTTGAAGGAATACATGTCTTCAAATGTTTCCTGACCTTCACACTTACACAGGCTATTTGGTTGCAAATAATTTTTGTTTATTTTGCAACTTGCTTCAAAAGAGCTATTCCTGGCTTTGTGCTCTGAAATTCTCTCCTCCACAGTTGGGTACCTGCCTTCTTGGAGCCTTTGATCATATAAGATGTACAATACAATTAAAATCAATAACTTAGGCTTCACATATTCAATTACTTTTATATTCTCCACCAGTTCCTAACAGGATTATATTGATTCTCTGTGAAAATCATGTTGCCTGTGGAGTTGGGGCAAACGTATCAAGATGAAGTATCTACCTCTGGTGCTGATGGCAAAAGGATAATGCAGAAATTAGAATAAAGTGTAAAATACAGTACGTTTTTTTCAGTTTGTCATCAGTCGATTCTCCAAATTTACTTTTATTCTTGTCCATCATGAGGAGTAGCAAAGCCATCCCAGCACATGCACTGGGTGTGCTCCAGTGCTGCTCCTTGGTGCAGGATTTCTCTTCCTGCTGGCACTCCTGAAGGAGGATTTGTGATTGCCCTGGGGAAGGCTTACCTCGATGACCAGGGTTGCTGTGTGCTTCCTGCCATACATCCTTGGCTTGTATCCCACTGTTATATGGGTTCCCACTGTGCCCTCTGGGAGAAGTTCTCCAGCTTGTGGCATCACAAGGAAATCAGGATCACTGCCTGCCAGGAAGTGTGCAGTGAATGGCTCTGGGTGCCTGCAGAAAAGCACAGGAGACTGTTGTGCCTTTTACAGAATCTTCACAGAATTTAGCTGCAGTCTAACACTTAGGCCACCATGTGGCATGACTCAGGAAACGTGGCATGGAATGAATATGGAATATTAACAGCATTCTTACTTACAGAGTAATTATTTTGTAGTGGTTCTTTATTTATACACAGGGACCTGCATACTGGTATTCAATTTCAAACACATTTACATGCTATTATAATATTCTATTAACTATGGAATAATGATAGCATTTGCCACTAGAAAAAAAAATAATTTGACTTGTAAAAATATCATAATAGTGATAGAAGTAAATTCCATATTAGAGTGACAATCCATTTTTCCTATTAAAAGTACTCCCTTTTCCAATCTCTAATCAAATAAAACTGATAAGCTACCCATTTTATTAAGGTTTATGACTAGAACTGAATTTGCATTCTGGCAGAGTGTTACTAGACTAGGAGGGAGTTTGTAAAGCCTTGAAATGAAGATATGAAAAATAATGATTTTTTATCACTGTTTTCACATTTTTCATATGCCATAGACTGAACATTTTAAGATTTTTACAGTAACATAATTAAGTTCCTGTATTGATAATATTGTGTATCTCTTATCTCAAAGAATTTCTGTCACAGGTACTGCAGATCTTGTCTAATGCCTTGGTTCACAGCAGTGCTGTTGGACCCAAAGAAAACCCCTAGTCCTGGTGAAGACAGTGGCTGAGCACTATAAAACAATCCTAGGCCAATTGCAAACTAAAGCCTGTCCATCACAATTCCTCACGGAATTCTTGCCATGAACATTCTCAGCATGAAAGGAACGTACATTTTTGTATTTTCTGGTGAGGCATTCTCCTTTTAGTCTTTATGTGTGTTGCTGAGGACAACTCTATCACCCTCTGAATAGAAGGAGAACACAGGAAATTGAAAGTAGAAATACAATGGGATGGTCAAAAATTAATCCACAACACCCTGGCACTGTGCAGCAGGGCAAGTATCGTGCAGGCTTAGAGGGAATATATTTTCCTGTATTGATAAAACCTGAAGAATGGAAAGCTAACAGCATCTCAAAGAAAAGCTGTTTAAATCTGTTTATTCATGGACTGTCACACCAGAAATAACACTTTTCAAAGAAAATACCCACAAAGGAATGAAATTTAATATTTTATGGCAAGTCATATCTCCACGGAAATGTTCCACATTTCCTGGGCAAGCTCTATCCTGTGGGTGGCACGCTGGGCCTATGTCATTGTGTTTAAAAATAGCCCTCTCTTGGAATGTGTTCTCATGAAAGGTTGTTCTATATTCAAAATGCTCTCGTGAAAAAAAGGTCACACTGCCAGTTTATAGACACAAACAGTGAGGGTGCAGAAAACAGAAACCAAAAAGCTTCTGTTGCCACCAAAAAAATGAACTGATACTTAGCAGTGCTGTTGGACTCAGGTGAATCAGCAGATTTAGCCTGGCTTTTCCTTTAGGTGACAGCATGGTGGGCAAAGGTACTCCATGTCTGAAACTGCATTTCCAGTCTTCCAGTCTTGACATGGAACTTATGCTAATAACATCTTTTTGTGGTGCCTAAAGCTGTGCCACTGAGTATATAGCCCTGGGCCATCAGCACTAATCCTGCCGGGCCTGAGCTCCCATCCATGTGCCACATAAGCCTGGAATTTTCACATCTTTGTTTCCCAAAGGAAGTGCTCAGCTCTGAATGCCTAGAGCACACCTACTACACACAGATGGCAGGAATGGGATCAAAAAGAAGTGACAGATCTAGACTCTGAGCAGCAGAGCAGAGCACTCATCAAAAATGCCTGAGATAAATATTTTCATGCTGAAAACCGACCTGGACACAGGTCTTCATTTCCAGCATCACTGCTCTGTTGACTAGCTTCAGAACATTTCAAGGCAGCACTTTCAGTGTCCCATGCTCAGTCTGTTTTCCAGTGAATAGTTAGGGATGAGAGCTCCTGGTAAGTGCTTGGTGTCCTTGTAGGACATCCGAGAGCATGACTTGGACCACAGATGTGATGATGAAATGCTAGGGAGATGAGGCAGGGGACAGGCTACTTACACAGCAGACACAGGAAAATACAGATTTTATTCCTGCAGAAATTGCCTCTTAGCAGGGAGATATGCAACAGTAGATTGCTTTGGAATTTTTAAGAGACATCAAAACGGTCAGAAAACACAGAGGAGAAAAAGCCACAGTTTTTGTCCAGACAAGGGGATCAGAGAGTTTAAAGTGAAACTGTCAAAAAACTCACCTATAATTATGCACAAGATATTTACCAAGTCAAAGAAAAATAATATTATTACATCACCCTTGTCAGATTTTAAAAATGGAAAGAAAAAAAGTAAAAAAAGCTTTAAATAAAATCTGCACGCTTCTTGACAGCATTATCACAAGGTGCTAGAGGCAGCTATAATTTTTGAGTAAAATACATAAAGGCATATGAATTTGCATGAACACATATAATCACAGCTAAAACTTCCCTGTTCCCAAAGCCTGTCAATTTTAACAAAAGAGTCAGGGTGTCTACTGGATGCAAAATGCTTCTCAGAGTAAAACTATGTCCAAGTCAGGAAAATAGAAATCCTGACAAATTAAATATAAAGCTGTAAGATGATAGGCCAGCAGGGATTGTGATGAAGATGGTACAAAACCCAGTAATTAAAAAATTATATAAAATCAGAAACAGAAACTTTTCACTGATGAATCTTGCACTGTTTTAAAAGTAAATCTAAAGATGCCCCCTGAGACAAAACAAGCAGTGCTTTCATTAGGGAGATGAACTGGGATGCTGGGTACCTCACTAGCACAAGTAAATTGCTTTCACTTTCTCATCTTTTATAATAAAGAGAAATCTGGAGATGAAATTCCCAGAATAGCACCTGAATTTCAGACATTATCGTTTTCTGTGTCTGTATATTTAGTGTATAATTAAAAATTAATAATTCTGGTTTTTAAACTTATTAAAATTCAATTCCTCCTTTTTGATTAATCCTTCAGGTGAACAGCTCTGGAGTGAATGTTTGGCTTGTCATTTCTCAGCCCTGAAGGTCAGTTGTGAGGCAGTCTGCACTTTTTCAAGAAGGGTGGCAGATAAGAACATACTTTATAAAACTTAATGATGTGTAGAGTTTTGAAAACACATATAAACCAAGCACAAATGAATTAGAAAGTGTAAGGGCAGAAGCCTTATAAACCAAAGAAAATAAATGTGTTTTCCCATCTGTCTTTCCTTAACTCCTCTCATAACTGTTTGATACTGCCATCAGACAACACAAACTCTGTCCTTACTCAAATAATGAACAAGAGTAAACACTAACTTGAATTTAAATAATAATTATACAATCAAATCATGACAACCTGGAAAAGAGGTTGTCTTGTCTTACATGGACATTTTTATGATTAATCCTTTAACTTTGTCCTTATATAGAAGTCTCTGCTTATCAATGTTCTCATGCTACACAATTTTCAAATTATTAAACCAAAAAACAATAGCAGTAACAATACATCTTCAACTAAAGAAGAACTTAAAATTTATATTCCTGTAGAGCTCACACTCCAAAACTTATAAAAGACTCATCGAAACTGAAAATATTTATTAAATTATGGCTCAAAATAGGTTTAATGTTTCTCTTCCCAAAACTACTGAAGCAGTAAATTATTCCTTTAGAAATGTATTCCTTTAAAAAACTCAGCATTTTGAAGAGCCATGCATAAAATACCAGCACATAGTCCTTTTGGTCAAATGCTTGGGTATTTTTTGCTAATAAAAGAAGAGTAACAAAAGTAAAGTAGGTAACTGCTTCAAGAAATAAGGGATATTAAAATGTTACAATAGTTCTAGTTCAAACAATAGTTAATCATATCTAAACGTATTTATTTTAATTTGTAGTTAACATCTGTTGGATGACACAAGAAATTTCAGTTATTACATAGTCAAATCCTTAAAACATATTAATTGTATGCTGTTGTCAAATTCTATAGAATTATTAGTGATACTTGGTATGATTTAGATAATTTCTTATCGACAAAAAAAAATGCAATGGAAAAATAAATTAGTAACTCATCATTATTTATAAAAATTGGTTATGTTTCATACCCAAACTAACTCTGGTTTAATTGACCACTCTAAATCCTGAACTCTGAACATCAGAAAAGTTTTAAAACTCTGACTATCACTTCTTTGGAAAGGCTGCTGTAGAATTAAAGGACTTTCAAAAAACATGAGCAAACACTGCATGACAAATGCCTGTCAGGGAATGCTTTACCAACCCTAAGATTCCTGGTTTTTGTGTGTACATGCTGTAAAACCAGAGCAGGAATCAGAGGTTCTATCTGCACAATTTCCGTCTCATCCCTGTTCTACCCAGGGGTGCTGTTTGCAGGTTGACTGATGACTGCATACAGGTCCTGGCTAAATGTGTGACATGTCAAGGATTGTATTGTTAAGAAGGATGAGCATAATTTTCACATAACTTTGTGAAAGGTCTGCTGAATGTTTACATCATCAATATTTTCCACTAGTCCCCATTCAGGCTCCAAAAAATGGAGCCCAGTCAACATTTGTGCTTTGCAGCTGCCGCTGTGTGGGAAGTACTAAGAGGAAGTATTCTAATTACATCTTTAGATTTGTGGTAGAATTTTGCAGAACTGCTAACAAAGAGATTGGCAGAGGAATCCAGGCCTGTAACATACACAGCAATGAGTGAGAGAGTGAAGGAGAGGAAGCATGAATGGAGAATTTACCAAATGCATTTTCTTGCCGCATACTTAATCCTGGCTCATGGTAGTTCTAATGAAATATAGCAGTAATTAGAGTAAAATAGAAATGCTTCTTTAAATTATAATTGTAAACATTTTTTGTTGTTGTTTTCCCTTCAAAATAAGGGTGGGTACAGAAACAAAATGGGTTGCCCACTAATTCCTCAGAATTAAAATTAATTTTGTGTGACCAAGGAATATTTTAATTGAACATTTATTCTATGCAGTAGGAAATTTACATAGAAGAAATAAGAAAAATCTACAATGAAAAGTTGGTTAAGAGAAATAAATCTGCATGTGCAGTCATTTTAAAGCCTAATTTCATCTTTATTCTCATCTCCCCAGTCCACCAGTTTGGGGCTTTTCTTCCTCTTTATTCTAGCTCTCTTTCCATAATCAGGTGGAGCCTTGGATTTTGCAGATGACCCTCTGGGGAGATCACATCAACATGAGGCTGTTTGCTTTTTTTCAGGCTGTCACAACAGGTACCACATTTTTCAGAGGGGCAGTCTGAGTTTATCCAAGAAGTTTCCTTAATGTAACAAAAATCCTGTTTGTTTGGAGTGACAGGGCAGGATGGAAAGATGGAAAAATGTATATGGAAAGCCATACATGACTGTAACAATCACTAACAGGTATGTGGGAAGACAGAATTAAATTGGTGAAAGGAAACTCTGCATGAGAAAAAAGCAGACAGAACAAATAGGAGAGAATTATCCCCCAGCTTGACTAAACCTTCAAATGTAGTGTAGTTTACAAAAGACTTTCAGGTGAATATAGTGTTAACAAATATCTATCTATCAATCTATCTATCTATCTATCTATCTATCTATCTATCTATCTATCTATCAATCTATCTATCTATCTATCTATCTATCTATCTCTCTATCCCACACATCTCATGTTGGCTCCTGAAGTATTTGCCCTGGAAAACATAAGGTAGCATTCTGCTGTAGGTGGACATCAGTATCTTAATGTGAAGAAATGAATCCAACCACCAAAATAATTCTGTATAGGAATATAGAGCAGTAAATAAGCTCCAAAACCCACTTCTGCATTAATGCAAATGTCCTGATCGCAAACTTAATTGATTAAAAATACATTAAGTTATCTTCAGTATGCCAAATATAGAAATGGCTAGTTTTCTTAAGCAAAGTATCACTTTGAGAATTTTTATTTTATGTTCCAGTTACAGATTTCAACATAAAATAATAGACCAATAATTTAAGATAAATATCAAATAAATTTTTGTGAGTTTTATTTCCAAGGATAATATTCTATCTGTTTTGGTTAAAACTGCTGTCATTCTGTAAACCATTGGCATTCAATAATGCATTTATATTAAAACAAGCACTAATATTATCTTAAACATTAGAGGTTTATACTAAAACAAATTACTCCAGTGGAAATGCTGCCAATGATTTCAGCTGGTGTTGAATTACTCCTGCATTTATGATAAAACCCAAAAAAGGTCATCCATGAATGTTTAGAAGCAGTAGATTTTTCTTATTTAGGAAGTGAAATCTGCTGATTTGACTCTAATCAAGCTTAATGCCAATACAAAAACCCTTCAAGAACACTTCCCTTCGGAATTTTTAAAGCTGAAAGTAAAATATTGGTCTACTCTATTCCAATTGACATAGGTGCATATAGTTTTAAAAAATACATGTTTTCTTCATGCAATAAAACTGTTTAGCTGCATTCTCAGTATCTTTCATTATTTTCTGGAGAAGATATTGGGCTATTTCTCATTGTGTGAACTTAAAATGTGTGAAAGGGTGCATTACATATTTTCATGAACTGCTGGAGCTTTCATTATTGCAGATCATTGTGAAGAGTGTAGCAATGACCTCCCATTTTTAACTGATCATCCTTCCAAAATCATTAATTCATTCTGAGATATCCTGTACACACTCAGGATTTTGGGGGAGGGGGGAGGGAGGGGAGGAATGTGGAATTTAAGAAGGAAGGCCACATTTGGGTTGCACTAGCTGTAAAGAAAGCTAAATCCATTGATCTCATAGATTTATTGTGGAGCACTGAAGATCCTCATTCAATGTGGGGTGTGTGTGTATATATATATTCCTATATCAAAATAAATATATATGAATCCTAACCTGTTCTTAATAACATCCTGAGCTTTTTTAGGGCCTGTGGCTCTCATATACTCTTTGTTGCATCACTATGCACCTTGCTAGCTCAAAAAGATGCAGAGGTGTTCTAAGTGATGCTGTGCAACCCCTCTCTCCTGGCAGTAGCAGGAAAGAAAGACACATCTGCAGAGTCCCTCCCTAGCAGGTTATTCAGAAATAAACCTGTTTCCCCCACAGTTTCTCCCCAAGCAGCAGTGCCATGAGCTACTGTCCAGCATAAGAAACCCCATCTCTCTTAAAGTAACAGAACTGCTTCTCTATGGACTGTGCTGCTAATTGATTACCAAGAAAATTCCAAAGGGCTGATCATTTTTTTTCAGGGAGGATTGATAGGATAGCGCTTTGTATCCTATTCAAAATTTTTCAACCATGTTTGATTATTTAATTGTTTTGTTTTTAATCTAAATAATGTGAGTTATTCAAGCATTAAATTATACCTGTTATATAATGCTTTTCTCATGTAATTGCTTTTCATCTGCAGGTCCTCTATACTATGTGTTGGTTGGCTGAGTGTTCCACTTCTATACAAAACCTCCACCACTTATATCTCCTAAGCAAATCACAGGGAAGATAAAGCAATATATAACTTATGGAGCAGTTCACAGAATCACAGAGTGGGTCAGGCTGGAAGGGATCACAGTGGGTCACCAGGTGCAGCCTCCCTGCCCAGGTGGGGTCATCCCAGAGCCTCCAGCACAGGATTATGTCCAGCCAGTTCTTGGATATCTCCACTGAGAGAGACTCCACACCCTCTCTGGACAATCTGCTCCAGTGTTTGGTCATTAAACAGGAAAGAAGTTGTTCCTAATGTTCAGATGGAACTTCTGTGCCTCACTTTCTGTTTGTTCCTCCTGTCCCATTGCTGGAACCAGGGAGCAGAGCCTGATCCATGTCCTGCCCTCCCTGCAGACACTGACAGACAGGGATGAGGGGCCTCGAGGCTGGACAGGCCCAGCTCCCTCAGCCTGTCCTCACTGAGATGCTCCAGTCCCTCCATCATCTTTGTCACCCTCCACTGGACCCACTCCAGGATTTCCATGTCTGTCCTGTCCTGAAGAGCCCAGAACAGGACCCAGCACTCCAGGTGATCCTCACAGGGCTGAGGAGCACCCAACACTCCAGGTGATCCTCCCCTCCCTGACCTGCTGGCAGTGCTCTTCCCAAGGCATCCTCATGAGTGGAGTTCCTGGTGCTGTTTGTAACAAAGAGCTTTTTTGCTACATGCAAACATTATATTTTGCTTTTGAAATGTATGGGAGGAACACTTGCTGTATAAAATAAAGTTGAAATTTGTTTAAGGGCAAAAGAGAATCTATCTTCTATCACTGCTCTTCCTTCATATAAGTATAATGACTCAGGTTTTATAACACCTTTCTGGAGAACATCAGGTATCTTCACTGCTATCAAACACCTACCAGGAGATTACAGTATTGCCAGAGCAATTGCTTTGCTTTTGTTCCTGAAGCAGCCATTCTATTGAAGCTGTTAACTTGATCACTGTGATAGAAGCCTTTGTCAGAGTCCTCAATTAACATCACTGACAGGCATCTAAAACCTGGAACAACTGTCCCTCTTAGAGAGACAGATTTTGGAAATAAATCAGTTGTAACCAAATACATTTCCTGATGAGGATGAAACCACAGGATGTATCCACCATGAAAGTGTCAATCTGCATATCTGGCACACTTTCTAGATATATAGTAAAAATCATTAATTTAAAAGAAAATTTAAAACTTCCATGAGCTACATGGATTGTACACATTATGATTCATTCAGATTCCCTGTTTAATATTTTAAAACTTATCTATCATTACCACACAATTTATTCTTTGACTTCCTTCTGTATACAAATGACATTGTAAGTTTACTGTAACATTGTAAAACTCTGGGAAGAGAATTGAAATATGCAAAAATTATATATTAACAGTGGTTTCTGCAGGACTTTAAAAAAGGAGAGGAACAAAATTCACACCATTATTTTAGCAAGTGGAAGCAGAGATGAATTCATAGCACACTTACATAATAAAATAGGAGTACTTTAATAAGAACAGCACATTTAAAATCCTTTAAAGCACAAGGTGAGGGAATGTTTTTAACTTGGTGTACGTATAAAGTACATTGAAAAAATCTATTAGTAAAAGCACTAGCTTTTAAAGTCTTACTAGTGAGCCTTTAATAGCACAGAACTATTATCATTCCTTAACATTGTATTACACATTTTAACATCTTCCTAAACCTTTTAGGGGAAAAAAAAAATCATAACATAAACATTTGGATCGATTCCACAGATTTTCTCTCAAGCCAAAGCCTAAATGTAGAATGCTTCTGTCTTCTACAACAAAGCTTCAAAATCACATTTGTTACTTAAACAATGCAGCTCTTGAAAATAAGGATGAAATAGCTGCATCACAGTTATGTGTGTGTTGCCCAAATTTATTCTAACCAATGTGTTTGAGTAGGAGTTGTACCCTCAGAAAAGTTCATAAATTCTTGAATGTAAGTGTTTTTACCTTGTCTGGCTTGTGAGCTTAAAGCCAACTATGGACTCCTTATTGAGGCCAACTGCTTCAATGTTGATCACATCATCCACTTCTGGCTCTGTGGCAATGAACACCAAGGGAAACTTCCAAAGGCCTCCTGCAGTACACTGAATTACAAGGGTTGCCTCACTCCTTAAAATTTCAGATAACAACAGTCAATACATAGAAAAACATTATAAAACATGAAATTATAAATTATTAATATACCAAAAAAAAATCTTTGAGTGTGTAGAAGTAAACTGCAGTAAAATGAAAATGCAAATTACTTTAAACTGGAATACATCCCTAATTTTGCATGGCATAGTATTTATCAGGTAAACTTGACTGGAATGTAAATTAAATAGTGCCAGATATTTACAGCAAATTACAAGAAAGAACATAATATGGAAGTAACATTCTTGGCACAGCCATGAGATTTTATTCTCACTCTGCTTGCTCTTTTTTAAATTAAAAAAAACAAACCCTAAACTAAATTTATTTTACTCATTATTCTGTATTACTGTGATGTTAGAGAATTTTCTTCAAAACATATCAGCAGTTCATAGTAGGATCAAATAGATCTGACAAAGGTCCATGTACTTTAGGAAAATGCCAGATTCTGATGCCTTCAGATTGTCTAAGAGAGTTGGTGCTGTAGATTCTGAAGATAACAGAACTAATTAATTGCAGCCATTGAGTTCTCTGCAGGTAGCCTAAGTCTCAAGTACACAAAGATAAAAAAAACCAAACCAAATTTAAAAATAATAAAGATGAGAGAGTAGAAATGAAAAGGCTTTGTAGATTCACCTCCCTCTGACACAATGACACTGAATCAGGTGGGTGGATCATTCTTCCTAAATGTTTGCTCTTTGTTTATTTCATTAATCTCTGAACTACTGCAAATAAAGAGTAACCCCCTGCCTCCTAAAGATAACTCTTCTCATGCAACCCATGATACTCAGCAGTTCCCTAACACTCCTGGTAATGTTGGGACTCTGGATTTACTTTGTGGCTGCAGGTCCCAAAAGCTTCATTTCAGCCTCCTCCTGACCCACATCTGACTGCACCCAAAGGAACGGACAACTTCCCTCTCTCCAAAAGGATCCCCCTTCAACAGCTTCTTTTTAAAGAAGGGAGATGTTCTCTTGTAAATCAAAGCACATACATAATTTGTCACATGACAATTATAAAAAAGGAGAATAATTTCCTGATTATTGATCATTGTTACTGGTGCAATAGAAACTAATTTCAAATTCAACTATCCCACCCAGTCAAAGAATATGTACACATGCTTGTCTAGGAAAAGATTTCCAAGACTGAGAGACCATCTTGTTTGTATGTTTTTTATGAATTATGAGAACAAATAATTTTCATTGGAACTCTTTCAATACTCCAATGTTTAGAAGTAAAACGATGCACACACAGACTATGGAAGTAACTCAAAGAATCATTTCACAGGCACTAAAAAGAAACACTGTCAGTTTTAACACCAAAGATAGCTGAGAAGAAGCAAGGGAGAAAATCTAAACCAATAGATCTCAGAGGTGAAAACAAAATGAGGAAAAGAATGCAGGGAAATTATTATAGAAGTAAAAATGACCAGACAGGATTTCATTATGTGTTCTTCTGGTAGTAAGGAACAGGATCTTACCTCATTGGTTTGCTAGGTGCAAATACTACATTAAAGATCAGTGTTACAATTCTGGATTCTGTATCCCATTCTTTTTCAACCAGCTCCATGCCAACCAAAGATTCAAGCTGATATCTAATTTCATCTGATTGATATTGCAATTCATACAGAAACTCCAGTGTTGCAGAGGAACCTAAATGATACAAAAGAAAAATATCAACCTGTGTGCACTATAATTTCACACAGTTGGTTGGCTCAGAGTTACAATTCTTCCCTTTATTACTAAAAATGACAAATGAGTAAAACTAGCAATTATCTAAAACTAAAGTGATTTCCTTCTGACTGCATAACAAAATCTTCCCATTTCATATGACAGGCTATATAGTTTCCAGCAAAATAGAAGCTGGAAAACTTACTTGGGATATGTGAATGGTAATAGCAATATTGCTCTGGCTGGTGGAATACTTCTTGTTCATGAGCCAAATGAAAATCTCATAATACTCTTTTTGAGTAATGCCATTGGGACAATTGCAAAAAAACCATCATTAAGGACATCAATGCCATTGATGGCTGCAAGCCCAATACACAGAATACAGAGAAATAGTGAAGATGTCACCAGCAGCCTCTGCTCTCATTCCCTGAAGCAGCTATGAAAAGGCCAAGTAGTAATGACATAAAAATAAACAGCTGAGCTTCTTGAATCAAATGTCTCCTCCAGCTGTAATAAAGGAAACTGAGATATTCAGTATACAATAGTAATTTGTGCACAGAAGGGAACATTTCTATGAGGAAAAGAATCTCAAGCTGTTAATCCATTAAAAAGTTTTACGCATTTTCTGGATGAGAAATGTTTTGACACAACCACTAACTCCTGCAGGAGATTTCATTTTACTATGACCACCTACCTCAGGGCACATTTTGAATTTGCACAGCTGGGTACAAACGTACAGAAGTGCTGTGTGTGCATCCCTGTACACTTATCCTGGCTGCATAGTGCCAGGCAGCTGCAGAGTTAATTCCCAAGGCCTTCTGACTCAGAATTCTAAAATACAGATGACAGATTTGTTTATATAAAAAGTCCAAGTGACAATGTTGGATAAAAGCTTACTTTGGTACTGCCAATCTGTAAAACTACCCAAATTTAAGTGAGCATGGAGATGCCTTCCCACACTTTTTAGTCCTTTGTCCTTTTCTGAAATGCACAATTTCCTCTTCCCACATCAGCAGCTAACAGGAGACGTGATCTTTTGTTGCTTCATTTTTATAACACAAAGTTTAAGAAATGTAACAGCTTATACTGGACCATTTGTAACTCTTTAAAGTAGACTGTTCACAGACCTCTGTACAATATATACCAGATTAGAGTCACACAGATGTAAGCAAAGTATTATGACCAGGGGTTATCAATCACAGCACATTAGATACACACTGAGCACCAAAATACAAGATTTCCATGTATTGATCCATATATGCAGGGACTTCATTACAATAAATGTAATTTTTCAAAATGAAAATCAACATGAAAATTTTCTCCTACAGTCTATAAAACTAAGGACCATCCTACATTTTTTCATCCTTGCTGTTTTTCCATTTGAAAAATGTAATGTTTATGTCATTCATTCAGATTCCAACACAGCCCAAGGCTTTTAGGAGTCGCCCCTGACAAATGCTAGAACATGAAGATTCAGATGCTGACAATCAATGGGAGAGAAAGAATGAGACAATCTGGAGCATTTCACAGTGAAAAAAAATTGCAGCTGTTGAGCAGATGCTTCATTCAACAGTTATATCACACAATGCTACTCAGGAAAAGCTTATTTTATAGTTCAGGTGCTAGGAAGACAATGTTGGGAACTGCATGCTGGATTTTAATATCCAAACATTTGGGTTTGGTTTGACATACATATATATATACGTATGTATTACTTTTCAGTCAGAAGCAATTAAATATATCTTTTTCTGTTCCAGGCTGTTTTGCAACCTGTCAACCTGTTCTATGCTTATATTAAGTAATTAGTTAAAATATTTTTTACTTCCAACACTTAAGGATAAAATGATGCATTTATGAATGCCAATATTTGGAACTTTGCTATATTGGTCCCTTCAGCACATTTTGATTTAGACTGCTGATCTAGTTTAGCACTACTATAAAATGTAAAACAGTTATATTTTTCACCACAGCTGCCCTGAAGACTCCTATATTATCATGCTGTGGGAATTCTCTGTGGAATGTTAATATTTGATTCTAGCAATCCTGTAACACGCTGCCTAAACAAACTGGCAGAACCTAGAGGAAAAAAGTTATGAATCAGCTAGGAAACTGTCCAATTTGTCCAATATTCAAAGTTCTCTTGACTCTTAGAATTCCTAGTTTCAATTAAAATGGCATAAGATATAAAACATGGAGATAGCATTAACACTTTCTTTAAAGAAAAGTCAAATACAATATAGCATTCTGTTCAAACAGGCCTTGACCCTTTAGGCCAGGCTATATGTAGGCTTTCATTCAGTTTTCTCTTCATTTCAGTTCAGTTTTCTGAATCACTATTTTCAGTACAGGTAAAATTCTTCTTTTATCTAATGCAAGATGTAAAATACACATGCAAATGTAAAAGTATACACCAATTAATCCACTCGTGTTCTGTAAATAGAGAACAGCAGGGAGAGCTTTAGCCACATTGACTCAATATAGAGATATTTATCAATCTAAACACTGGGAAGATATAAGCACACTATTTATATACAGCTAGTTCAACCTAGGGAACAGAAATTCTGATTATAAAAATTATTGCTTCTTCCTATTTTCTGAATAATATTTTGCCTTAGTTAAGAGAAAATATATGCTGAGGTAATTATTCCAAAACAATTTTTTTAATCATTAAACATTTCTTCTTTTGAAAGGCAATTAATCTTAGCTGTCAAGCATTTTCATTTGTGTAAATAAAGATATCTAAAAAGATAGAATGCATTTAAGCAACACTTGTGTATACAGAGCTACTGAAGCACCTATGTTTAAAAACCAACCAGGCTTTACAGCTATACAGTACTATGACTTGGCTGCCATTTATTTACAAATGCTAGTAAGGACACTGGAATAAAAGTGTTGGGTTTTGTTTAAATAGCCTTGAAGAAGATGAAAGGATATAGATCACTTAAAAAAAATATTTTATGACTCATAAGACTGACATGAAAACTCCAAGGATTTCACACTCTGGGCATACAAATTGGGGAAATATGAATTTTTGTGACTGCTAGATTTACTGTAAATCTAATTAATAGATAAATACATCTAAAATTAATGCATCTAAAATTTAAAGAACTATTCCAGCAAATTCACAAAATAGCAATCTTAGACATTTAAATAATATTTTAGTGGAGAAGAACCTGTATTAAAGGTTCAAAAGAATTAATAACAAAGACATTTGTAGAAGGGCCTGTTGCCTACAGAAGGCAGTGAAAGGCCCACTGGATATTTCTGACCATGGAGTTTCACAGTATCAGGAGAGAAGTGTTTGTACCTCCCTCCTGTTTCTGAAAAGTGTTTGATTTCACTGAGGACCAGCTCATTATCCCCTGCATTTCCTGATGATAAAAATCTCATGGCCACTGGCCCAGGAGGCTGCAGTGCCCTGTGGACACCCAGGGGAGATGTGGCTGTGTGAGCTCTCCACAAACAGCCCTTAACCTGTGGCACACTGGGTGACATGAACGTGGCAATGGGGGGCACCTCCCTAAGGGACCCCCTTTACTTTCACACTGTCTCCCATTTCCAGGGAGACAGATGGAAATTAAAACTGTGATGGAAACATGCTCAGACTGCAGAAGTGCTTGTCCTCATTGCAGAGGCTTTTCCTTGGATGGATGCAGTAAAACAGAGATGCAAGTGAATTCACTTAGCTGCTCTTATTTGTAGTCATTTCATAAAGGAGGGAAGCACAATCACCAAATATAAACATGTAATTAAAGCCAAGGCATTCATAAATTTGCAGTTTCATGCTTTGCATAAACCAGATTAATTATTTTCACTTGGTGCTGAATGGAACACACTGCACTCATACTGATTTTTTCCACTGGTTCTGATAATTTTCTAAGGCTGGGTCCATTGTGGCCCTGACACCTAACAAATATTTCTTCCCCCCTTGATCTAATAGTCCCCAAACTGCTAATACAGAAACTACAAAACCAGATGTTAAGTACTCATTTCTACCAGGTATCTGGCATCTAATCTTCACCTTCTAAATATTTTGAAATATCTTCCTACATAGTCCCTTTCAGGTCTCATCTGACACTTGTCCTTTTCTTGCTTCTCCATTGTCTTCCAAGAGTTTTCACACAGACACTGCAGGAATTCAGCAGGCAGTGGGGAATGAACATTAAATATGCAGTTCTGCCTTTCCAGCAAAAGTAGAGGCAGACAGAACACATTATTGTACAGCAGATTAAATAATTATAATACTGTTTTCAAGTATATATTCAAATAAACAGCGAAAAGTGAATTTTAAGAGTAATAAAGGGAAAAAAAAGTAGAAAAGTTTAGTGGTCAAAAACATCCTAACACTTAAGTAGACATCATGTGGGTAGTAAGACATGAGATCTCATCTGAAAATTATGTATCTGTTTCTCACTGTAAAGTGTCACAACTATGGGACAATAGCAGCAGAATAAAAAAATTGCAGAAAACCCCCTAAAGACCTGGCTGTATCTTAATTTGCCTTTCACCAGATTTCTTCATACAGGTACAAAAGAGTTGTATGTGGAGCACTATAAATATAAGCAAATATAACATAACTTTTCTAAATTCCAGACACCAAATTAAACTCATAGAAATTAATGGATAAAAAAGCTGATCTCCTTCTGTTGTTAATAAAATTATTGATCCTCATAGGAATTCAAGGAAATTCTCAATATAATTCTGCATTTATATATTTGTATCTCTTCTCTGCAAGTTTTTCTCTTTCCATATCCAGCCAAAAACTTTCATCCATATCTTCAAGGCTCTACAAAATTCCACTCTTGCCCACATCTTTTACCCTGCATCCCATTGCCTATTTCCTTAGCAACTATTTGGAATGCTTCTTTCTTAAATTTTCTCTTACATTCAACTCTTCTGTTTCCTAATTTTTCTCTTACTAAACATTTCTTTGAAAGAGGTATCTACTACTAAACCAAGTTTCTACTGTAAAGAAGCAGCAAAAGGCAAAAAGCATTGTCCCCTTTTGTTGTTTTGAGAATGTGTTTCTTCAAAACGCTGCACAGTTTAGTGAATGAAACAGAAGCTTGTGAATCAATTTTATGTATATGAAACACACAGTATGCATCTAGTACTGTTCCTTGCAGCTTGTTTCCATATATTCTCTCTCCCTGAATCCCTTTTTCACTAATTATCTTTTTGCTCTGCCTCCATACATCCCTTTCAACGCTTTCTTTATTCTCATATTACTTGCATAATAGAGTTGAAACAAAAACCTCAGAAAAATCAAAAGGATTCTCTTCAGCCCAAAGGATCTCACATTATTTGCCTTTGATCTGGAATTCTACTCAGATTTGTATGCTACCCTGTAAATTCATGCTATAAAGGAAACAATTAAAATTTATTTCTTCATAACCATTATAATCCTTTTTCAACAAGTTCCCTCTTTTATTTAGCCATGTCTTCATTTAGCCAGAAACTCTGGCAGATAAAGATCACATCTGTACCTTGGCACAGAAACATCAAAGCAGCTTCTTCAGGAATATATCGCATGATTTAGTCCTAATTCACACAGACATTATTTTTTCCATGGCATCCAAAGTCATTTGCCTCACTTTCAATGTTGCCCACAGAAACCAGTAACAACTCAAGCTGACTTTTAACCTGACCATTCTATTTGGACTGGCAAATTGAAAACTCACCATTTTTTCAATAGCTCTTGACAATTTTATATTATACTATGGTCTATTACAAAAGCATGCATTTTTTATCTTCTGGCTTTTTTAATATACAAAGCTGAGCCACAGAGAGTGGAACACAGGACCTGATCACCGGGGTCACATTCATTTGCTTCCTTTTCCTTACCCAACAGATTGCCTTCAGTTATACATAAGAGAGAACATCTATCACACAGGGTAGTGTAAATTCTCTACTATAGGGCATTTCATCTCATGGGAGGTAACTACTTGTGTTATTTTTTGGATACAAATCAGGTTTCAGAATTAATAAAATTTTTGTGTCGTAAATTTCTGAGGTTTCACTCTTGTCTTCCTCAGCTGGCTTGAAGAAAGAGTGATGGTTCAAGGTTATCACTTCATTCAAAGTTCTGTGGTGATTCTGTGTAACTTCTGTTTACTTGTCTTATAGTTTTAATATCTTCCTGTATCTCCAAAGCTTCAGATCAGCTTGTTCTTAAACTGTCAAAACAATAGGCCTGATGCAGTAATTTATAAAACATAAAGGTTTATACATTCTACAAAACAACAGGGGAAGTTTGTTGGGGAATTTTTGTATCACAGTCTCTTGGAAATGTGTAGTGTGGGAGAGATCTAGAGATAATAACTTCATTTTCTGTAAGAACAACAAAACTTGAACAATGTAACTTCAGAGACAGAAGACGAGGATAAAGAATTTTATCACAGAAATGACAATAGGATTTAATAACCTGGAAATGGAAGAGCATTTGGGATAGGATTGTTGCATGCATGTAGTTTTTTACTACAGTGACTGTCTGATAAATTTTCTGAGGCAAATTTAGGTGCATAAATCATCTGTTTTTCTATGACAAAAAGCATTCAAACAGAGCTGAGAGACATAGGGCCACTGTCCCAGAAAAACTGAAGTTTGCATCTTAAGGGGTTTGACCAGCAATGCTTTGCTGGTGTCTCATAAATAATAAGCAAATAATTCAGAAAAAAGTGGAAATTAATGCAGACAGATCATTGTTAGGTGTTATGATGTTCCAGAAGAATAGTTAAGGTCCTATAGAGCTGTGTTGGCCATGGTTCTGATTTACAGAAACTTCCTCAAAATATCTTTACAAAGCAAGGGTGTAGTGGTTCTGTTTCTATTGGAAGTAATACTTTCTTGTCACCCAGCCAAAGAGATTATAGGAAATTCTGTGTGCAGGAAAGGGGAGAAACAGCAATCACAAACATAGAGCAATTAAAGTCATTAATACACTCCTCCAGCTAATTATATTGCCTAGGTTTTTCTTATCCACTAGCTCAAATAATTTTAAGGGATATCTATTTGTGTTTTCTTTTTTCAGACATTATTTGAGTTAGTCAATCAGTTCTTTTGGACTTCTCATGTTTCCTGGTTCTATATCATACTGAAGAGTAACACCTAGAAGAATTTCATTATTTCTGGTATTGTATTATTTATTGTTTTTGCAATTTTATGAAGCTGAAAAACTAACTTCAGATTAGTTTATAATAGATCTTGTTCCCTTTAAGTGTTGAATATTTAAAGTGAGCATGATTTTGTATAAGTATCAGAAAGTAATTTTAATTAACGTAATGATGATTCTCATTCCGAAGGCTTACAGATTTTAACATTTTATAAAATGACAAGGAAAGAGAATTGAGTGAAGACTGTAAACAGAAATAAAAGCAGTTCCCAACTGCCTGATCACAATTCACAAGTTCTTTTTTTGCCATAATTTTCTGTTACTGTTCTAATTATATTAAGAAATGGCAGTGGGAGGGTTTGCTTATGAGATGAAAATTGTGCTGTATTTTTTCTCTTTTTTAATGGACCCAGTGATATCCTTGTATATCAACAAGAACTATTTGACCTTCTTCATTAAAATGCCTGGCATGATTTCAGCTCAATAATGGAAATAAACAATGCATCAAATCTCTCCCATGCTTCACTCATAAATAAAGAAACAAACAGGCAGATGTGAACCAAAATTATGTAGATGACTAAATAATCCATTTAAGACTTTCAGTTCTCCTTTGATGCCTTATACTTTGACTTCTACTAGTTCTCTTCCATCAGGAGTTGTCACCTCTTAACAAAAAAGCAATAATCCATAACAAAGTGTCTCAATTCTTGGTTCACCCCCTTGTCAACAACTTCATTTTGCCATTGATCACTGCTTTCATCAACTCTTAATCCAAAACAAACACTTTGTTATCCTTTCTTTTATTGCATAGGAAGAAAATCGAATTTATATAGCTGTAATTTTCTCATCCTCAAGGATAATTTCAAAAATAATGCCACAGTAATTCTGACAATACAAAAATGGCTTAAGTAGGATATACGGCCATCTTCATCATTATTATCCTCTTCATATTGCTTCCAATATTAATCTGCTACACTTTACCAGCAATCATATTAACATCTCTGGATGAGTGATCAAGTCTATTTGTCTCCAAAGATTTCTTTGGTCATGCCCAATTTTATTGACCTTATATCTTAAAGGTGAGCCTCCTGATCCAGATCCATCACATTAAATGGGAATTTAGTGTAATCCATACCACTGGCTAACACAAAATCCTGCTGGGGATGGAAAATAGCTTTTTAATGTGTGTTTGGATATGTTTTTATTCTTTGCTGGTTTCAAAGAGCTGCTTTAATGAAATGAAAGAAAATAGAGCCTTTTGAATATTCTGATGAGTTTCAGGAATATTAGGTAATTGCTATAAAGTTTTTATTAACAGCAAAACAAAGAGTAGAGATACAATTTGTATAATGATGCCAACATACATTATGGATTAGCATATCTGGAAAATGTTATTTCACTCTCAGGTGCACTTGAACTCTCCATTTGTTTAGTCTGAGTTCAGAATGGCTCTAAAACTTGGTCATAACATAAACCAACCTTGTACCTGTGCTACCCTACAGAACCTGGGCAGCACTATTCCCCTCAAGGCAACTGTCATGAAACCTTCCCAGAAATCAGAATTCAGAGCAAGGAGCTAAGACCAGCTGCTGGGCTGTGAGGAGAGCAATGAATTAATAAAGATGAGAGAAGTTAATGAGAAACACTCAGCCCTCATGGCTGGCTTATGAGATAAACTGAAGCAATTGAAAGGGAAAGGTTACAAAAGACCACTACAAACACACAATGTTGTGGATGTTTAATGTCAGTCAAACATCCATAACTGATTCGTGACTGTTTGATTTTTTTTTTTTTTCAGAAGACTGTGGAAAATTAAATGTGTTTGTATTCCCCACTGAATACTTAACCTAAAAAATAGCAAACTTCACTTGTTTGGATGAATCTCAGCTCTTAAATTTCCTTTAGTGAAAAAGAGATCTTTATAGCCATATGTAAGAAAACAGATGAAAAATACATTTAGGGGGAAAATATGCATGTAATGCAACTGAAAATTATTTTTTAAAAGGGCCATACTCTCCTTGTTACTTGCTACATCTAAAATATTAACTTTCATCATTTGATCCCTGGAATTTTGCTGACTTCTGAACAAGAAATAATGTCATTGGAGCTAGACAACTTTTAGATTGTACCCTCTTTCATAAGAAATTGTAGTAGATTTCTGTGTCAAGTGCACTCCTCCGTATTGGATGAAATTGATTTTTTTATGTAGAAGACGTGTTTGAAGATTCTTCACTTTAAAAGAATTTATACTTGTCCAAATAATTTAAATACTGAAGCACAGTATTAGCTGTTTAAATCTGATCTGCCAATAATTATCATCATTTATCCTTGGGTGTAAAAACTGCTTACCACTCTTCACACAGGCACTCTGATGAATCACTCTTTCAGAAGAGAAAAAAATGAAGAACAGTGTGCCAGACTGTAATCTTAAAGGTTTAGGCTTTTATTTATGTTATTACTGGTAGACTGCAGAAAAGCTCAGATAGTACCATTTAATTTGCTTCCCAACAGGCCTCAAATTCATCTATCAATAATGGCATTAAAATGTCATTGAAAAGGATGAAAAGCATAGTGTTAAAAATGATTTTACTACCTAGGGTGCAAAGCATTTCATTACCAGACTTCTTACTTAAAAAGATGGAATGCCCCAAATCAATGTCTTGTACACCATGTGCAGAAGCCAGTAATAAATTATATGTATGAATAAAACAAGAAGTAGACATCATGAATCTGCAAGACTTTCAAAATGCTGGCTCAGCTTGCTCACTGCATGTTTTTCTTGTCAATTCACATGCCACCATTTTGGAGGGAAATAACCCAGGTGTGTTTAAGGCAGCCCACTCATATGTGACCAGCCAATAATGAGCTAAATCTGTTACTCTATTATAAAAATAAATTTTAAAAAAGTGCCTTTTTATCTTGATGGACAGCTGCCCTCAAAAGGCTGAATAAATTTTCATAATAGCATTCACAGTTCTCCAAAGGTGAAAGAATGGACACTGACAACTTCACATCTTTTTGCTTTACTGGATTTATCACTATCACTGTGTAATATGGATGTGTAAGATGATGATATGCCCAGGAAATAAGTTATCTTTGACACTACAATGAGTAAATATAAAATTTTAAAAAGTAATTATGAATATCAGCCAATCAGTAAGCATATGCTCTGCAAGCTCTCTTAAACAGTTCAACTTCAGATCTCCTATTTTAAAAGCTTTCAGAAATAAAATCTATTTAAAGACAGTAATTGCTGATATGAGATTACACTGATCAATGTGCATGTTTGCATGAAAATTGGCCTCCTAGGGAGGCATCTTGATTTACCTTTTACAGCTATTCACTTTTTCTGTTATTTGGCAGGACATGTTCTGTAACATGGTAATCCTGCACAGCCTCTGTTGGAACAGACTGTAAATGGCAGAAAAGGGACAGAAAAGCCAAGTTTGCCTGCCCTTCCAACTGATACCTGATTACCTGATAGACTGCAATTATAGCAACATCTGTCAACTCATCTTTTACCACTTAGAACAAAGTCAGAGTGCAGGTGAATCTTTTCCCTCATCTACAGCTAAGTTAAACACACATTAGTCTGTTTCATGTTATGTGTCATAATTTTTAAATAACATTTTCCTTATAAAGGATGATGACTTTGAACCCAAAATGGAATGTTAAGTTTCCAGGGTGCACAATTTTCAATTTTTTTGTAGTGACTATGACTGATAACAGAAGTACTGGTGATACAGCAGTAACAAGTATTCTTTCCTTACTACTTATTTGTTGTACCATTCTGTTTCAAGGAGAGGTATATTTTGAGCAGCTGCTGTATCTGAATAAATTGATTTTCACTGTGTTCTCAGCAGATTAACAGTAAGTGGAAGCTATCCTTTTACAAAGCTTTATCACTTCTTTCAAAAAGTCCTCCTTCTTCAATCCATTCTGATACCCATATTGACCTGCTGATGGGAATGCATCTTATAAACCTGCAGATAAATGTCTCCTGGCAATGTTTACACAGATGTATTTTTTTCTAACTGAAGACTTTGTGCAGGCTCTCTTTTAAAGGAGAGATTGTGTGTATGCAAGCCTCACATCCAGGACAAATTTAAAAAGAGGGAAGGTTCAGGTTTATAAGTGCCTATAGCTGCAGACAAAAAGTTAAATACTCTATACTTGCAAAAATGATAGAAATATGAACTGGGACAATTTGCCTAAACCTCACTCATTGTCATGGCAGAGCTGCACATCTAGTGAAGTACAGATTTGAAATTTTCCTAAAACAGTATGACATCAAAACTATCCTCACCATCAGTGACTTCTGGGGTGCTGGACAACTCTTCTGTGGCGGAGTTCCCCGCATCAGGCATGACTCCAATCAGCAGCAGCTCTACCCTCTGCTCCAGCCTCTGCCTGGCCTGACAGCGAATCACAACTGCAGAAAAGCAAAAGCATCTTATTTGCAAAGCGCTGGCATCTTGATTTTAACAAAGAAATGAAACATAGAAGCTAAATAGGCTAAGAGAAAGACAGAATTCCAGTAAGGAGCAAGATGGCTAAAAGCCTTTCCCAGCCTCCACCTTCTATTGTTCTGTTGTGGTGAAGTAGTAGAAAATATTGCTAAGCAAACAAAAATCTGTTCAGTTAGTTCCCAACAGCACTTGCAAATTTCTCTCTTATCTTTAATCATTAAATGTATCTTCATTTTAGTGGAACTGCTAATAGGAATTATGGCATAGTGTGAAATATGCCAGTAAGAAAGGAAGACTGAAACAAAACCAAAAAAAAAAAAAGATTTTATAATTAAATGAAAGAATATTAAGTTACTCTTTGCTTTCTTAGTTTAAGAATAATGTTGTTAAAACTTGACCTTAAATAGAAATATGCCAGAATAAAAAGCATTCTCGCATGCTTTCCAACTTTTCAAACTGGAAAGTTTCAGTTTGAAGCATCATAGAACTTCTTTTAGTTCAGTAAGTGATTTTAGTTTACTGCTTCCAAAGTATGTCTTTTTCATTACAAAGTTGTTAGGTTTTAGCTTTTACACTAGTTTTTATAAAGCTTATTTCAATAGTTTTGGTTTTTGGGGGTTTTTTTGGTTTTTTGGGGGTTGTTTTTTGCTTTTTCTTATTTAATAGCACAGAAAAAGAAGAAAATTACATAAAAACACTGAAAAAAATGTTTTCCTAAAGTCCTAGAACTTCTTAAGAGTTCTGGGAACCAACATGAAAAAGAACAGTTGATCACATACTTTTTAGTTTCAAGATCTGTAAGTAATTTTCATCAGAGTTAGACCCAATGTTTCTTCAAAAATTAACTCTGAAGTTAAGATAAGGAATTAATGATCAATAATTTGGAACCATATTGTGGTGAATCAATATGCAGTGTTTAAAAAAAGAAGAAGGAGACCTCTTTTTTTATATCATTTTTATTTAGCTTCAATTTTCAGTTCTGGCACTTTATTTACTCCGCAAAACAGATAATTACACAAGTTCAGGTAATTTCCTTTCTCCCTTGGTCTTGCCCTGTTTAACAACATGTAAGTAATTTCTAGAGATCTCTTAGAATTTCCATGAAGGAGAGTTACTGAAATAGGTTAAACACGGATCTTTTTGTTTAAATGTATGGCCTTCTATAAATATTGTTTTAAATCTATATTTAAAAATAGATTACATTCTCTGTATTCCACTAGTTTACCAAATGTTTCAGATTACTGTGTGCACATTGTGTCATGTTCTATTCTACAATTCCTCTTACTACCAAAATTGATTTTACATTTTCTTTTTCCACAATGGCTAAATAATATTTATGAATAAAATTCAGAGATATCTAAGATTTGACTGGACAAGTCCCTGAGCAAGCTGCCCTTGAGCAGGTGCTTGGATTAGAGGACCCCCAGTGGTCCTCTCCAATTAAAATTGCTGTATGCTTCTTTGACTCTACACTCTACAAGAATTAAAAGAATATTCTGAATGACCCCCCATTTGTAATCACTTCTATAAGATAGCCCAGGTATCATGTACTTAACATGTACTACATGGGTTGTGACCACTGATCATTTTAATTGGTCTCATGAGATAGAAAACCAAGTGACTTCTACAAGTTTAAGTATATTAAGATGCAAATAAGGATGACCCAAAGATGAACTCCTTAATATACCAGCAAAGCTGCTTGGGTTTTTGACACAGAAACTTGTAGCCTCCAGGCAATTCTAATAAATGTCTGTATTTAGAGAGATGACAATATCTTGATCATTATCTTTTTCTTTTTTTTTTTTTAAGTAGATTTCTTATTATCTGCTTTGGATTTATATCTTACAATGCAAGTTTTCTAAACGCCCAATTATAACTGAAAACCATAGGTTTCAGAATCATGGTAGGAATGGAAAATTCCATAAACACACTTAAAAACACCTATTTCTGTTTTCTGGGACATTCTTGAAAGACCTAGATTTTCCTTGAGAAAAAATATTAGCCCAACATAACATACCAAAGAACTTGGCCAAAGAACTTGGCCAAAGAACTATATGAATTCAAAATTAATGCAATGCATTTTTATGTATTACAAACATTTATTGAACAGAAACGAGTGGATAACAGTTATAGATATGCTACAATTTAGTTCTGATGTTTTAAAAAAACATTTAGGAATTTGAAATTACTTAAGGGTTGATAGTATGTGAGCTTCTGATCATATACAGAAGTTAGGTCACCTAGGCAATTCATGAATGCTAAACATTTTAATTCATAACTTATACAGAAAGTATTGGGTCCTGCACTTGGGGAACAACCACCTCGGGCAATGCCCCAGGCTTGGGCAAGAATGGCTGGAAAGCTGCCCAGTGGAGAAGGACTTGGGGATGTTGATGAAAAATAGCCTGAACATGAGCTCAGGTGTGCCCGGGCAGCCAAGAAGGCCAATGGCAGCTGGCCTGGATCAGGAACAGGAACCTGGCCTGGATCAGGATCAGGAACCTGCCCAGCAGGACCAGGACAGGGATTGTCCCCCTGTACTCGGCACTGGTGAGGCCACACCTCGAGTGCTGTGCCCAGTTCTGGCCCCTCAGTTCAGGAGGGACATTGAGGGGCAGGAGGGAGCCCAGAGAAGGACAGTGGAGCTGGGGAAGGGTCTCGAGATTAAGAAGAGTGACTGGGGGAGCTGGGGGTGTCTAGCCTGGAGAAAAGAAGGTTCCAGAGAGACCACCTCCATCTCTAGACCCACCTGGAAGGAGGGTGTGGCCAAGTGGGAGTTAATCTCTTCTCCCAAGTAACAAGTGACAGGACAAGAGGAAATGGCCTCAAGTTGTGCCAAGGGAGGTTTAGATTGGATATTGGGAAAAATTTCTTCATAGAAAGAGTGGCCAGGTGATGGAACAAGGTGCCCACAGAACTGGGGGAATCATCACACCTAAAAATATTCAGAAACCACAGAGATGTGGTACTTAGGGACATGGTTTAGTGGTTACACGGAGCTAATGGTTGGACCCAATAACCTTAGAGGTCTTTTTCAACCCTAATGATTCTGTGATTTCAATGAAAGCAACAGCCCAATAAAAGGGAGATTTATCTTGAGGAGTGCCACTGAATTACACAACAGCTTTAAATAACACAACAAACACCCACATTAATATACATGGTTCTAATGCTAATGAGACTCATTAAAGCCATCATTTTGGGCAACAGTTGATTACATGATAATATTCTGTTTCATTCCTTAAGGTATTAAAGTACAAATTAATGAGATGAAAGCTCTAATTAATACCACATCATTGGCATTTGTCTACAAGAGTCCTTAAGCAATATAAATTAATGACAGTACAAATATCTATGTTTTTTCAGCAATTGTCCCTGTATCTCAATACATTTAATGTAGAAAGGTAATATATTCACTTATTCAATCCACAAAAAGTAAGCTGAAAGGACAAGCTGGTATAGAATTGGTCCCACATTTACACATTGAGCTGTAGTTTCAGGGTTATAGATTTAAAAAGCTGTTCACAACTTCCTGTTTCGTAGCTCTGGAATTGTATCACACCTTAAAAATACAGATGGTCAAATATAAAAGCATTTACTATCCCCAAAATAAGCAAGAAATCTCCAAGAATGTCTTAATCTTTTAACGTAAGTTTACTTCTAAAGATCAAGGGGAAAACTTACTGCTGGTAAGCAGTTTTATATTCTGGTTTTGATGAAGAGATTAAATTCAAGGCTGAGAGAAGCAGCAAACACCTCCTCCAATATTTTGCACCCTGTAGACTCTCCAGAAGGGTGTTCTGGGTATGCAAAAAGTCTACCCTTGAGTCAGTCCTTTGCTCAGCTTACCTTCAGTTCTCAAACTCAGGATTAATTGGGATACTGAAGGGCACAGCCCTAAAGATTTAAAACTGCCCCCAATTCCTTTTATCCACAATAAGAACAAAGTAATGATCTAGATTTGCTTTAGAAGTGGGAAAAAAAAATTATTTTTAATATGTGATTTTATCTTTTTTAAGATATAGCTAAGTACTACTGCAAATTCTTGTGATCAAGCAGGTGAGAATATAACTGATTAATTGATTTTCTTAAATATTATTAAATATATTGTTCAAGCTTTTTTGAAGCATTACCTACCTGATTTCTGCTTTGGTGCTTCAGGTGTTCCATTAACAGGATAGATCCAGAGTATTCCCTGAGTTTCCCCATTCTCTGCTACAATAACATTTCTAGAAAAATACGATTAACAATTAGACTGCTGAAAATTCTGTTTCCAAAGTAATCTAGAATTAAGAGTTGTTGGAAAGTTTAGACTCTATTCTATTGTATGCTGTAATGCTAACCATATCTAAGAAAAATATGAAATAAAATCCAGCTAAATAGATTAGCTATAAATTATATCAGCCACAACTTAAATTCACTTAGTGTATTCAAACATTATAGACCTGCAAACATTTGGCCTGATCTGCATTTTGTCAGGTTATGTTTACACTGAGATAAGATTTCTGCAGTTTATGAATTACATAAAAATATCAGGATGTAAATCATTATTATATCAAATATATTGAAAAAAACAGAGCTTTCATTTGCTCAACATCCATAACCTGCACCAGCAGCCAGTACTTTAAATTTTCTTTATTTAAAGCAAGAATAGATAGGTATTAAAACAGACATATATCTTACCCTGAATCTGCATACTTTGCAGGGTACATTAAAAGCTTTTGATGGATACCCACTGCCCTCAAAATCAGACACTGGACTGCCCTTGGGAGCTACACATGAATAGTCAATGGGATAAATGGTGATAGGATTGAGCATCTCAACCACTTTTTCCTTTCCTATTAGAATAAATTACCTGTTTAAGTCTGTATCTGATTCACCAGTAACCTCATAAGGCCAGTTCTCACCGTTTTCCCTCATTACATGAACTACCACCACTGCTTTATAAATTTTCATTTCAGCTGGCATGAATAACACAGGGATTTCCAGTTTTTCTTTTGGAGCTAATCGGATTCCTGCAAGATGAAACAAATTGATGTGGTATTTTGGAAGTTTTCAAAATATTTTCTATCATTTTACTCATATCTTTCCCTTTTTCTTTTTTAATCACTGTTTAACCTTTTATCATATCGTATGGCTGTCCCTATAAAAATTTCCATTTTACCCTCCCTTTGCCACAAAAAAAAAACCCAAAACAAAACCACAATTAAGTGAATGTCCCCCATGTAATATTCAGAGATCATGTGTAACATATGCATGTCCATCCCATGATTTTGTAGGCCCTGTCATGTTTTTTTTCAGCTGAGTTACATCTGTGAGTAACACTGCATTAAAAAGATCAATCCCAAAACAAATGCTCACATTCAAGACAACTATGATACATTTAAAAGAACCTTCAGTATTATTATTATACAAACCATGCTTTTTCCATATGATTTTTTATCTGATTGATTTTGCTGTTTAAAAAAAACCAAAACAACAAACTAAACTTATGTTGTCTGTAATGAAGGGAGCCTGATATTTTCAATCTTTAAGGGCCTTTTTCCAGTGACTTGTCAGTCAGTCTGCCAAGTTTCAGAACATCTACTTCAGCTATTTCAGAAATAATCGAAAGATTACACAGAGTAGAACAAGTAAATCAGTCTTTTAACTACAAAGCTCTTTGTTTGAAAAGTATTCCTGGAATTTGCAGGAAATGACACCTCAGGGTTAGGGTTTCAGCTTTAATTCTATCTGCAGAAAATCCTCTTAGTTATGAGTAGCTGCTTCTACTTTAGGCTTTGAATCAGTTTTTGTGATAATATTTCACACTTTCTACAATGAATAGAAGCTGATGCAGGTCTGTGGGTACCACTCCCTAAGAATGAGGGACATGCAGCACCCTCCTGGGGATTGCTTCTTTGATCACCACAGGAGGCTTCATGCTCAAAAAATGCCAGCAGGGAAACTCCACCTGGTGCTCCAAATGGTCACCTTCCTCCAGCCAAAATTCCTCGAGGGTGAAGACCTCAGGGCTGAGAGCTGTAGAAGAGCGGGTGGTAGGGAAATTGTAATGCAGTCTTGGGAAGGATGAAATGGAAAAAAAGGTGGATGCACAGAAGTTTGGGAATGAAGGTGGAAGTGTTGGGAGACTAAGTAAAATGATGTCAGACAGGAATGGCCAGAAAGACAAAAAAAATTCAAGTCACATAAGGGAAGGAGAGAAGGGTTTGAAAAACAGCTCTCCAAAACACAGAACACGAGTCTGGACTCCTCATCTGCATGAACTCCCTACCCACATTTAATGATAAAGTCTATTGGTGATAAGCTTTTTGCTAGAAACACTCTTAAATTAAAATAAACTAACCAAATTAAGATGGGAAAATCAATTTTAAATTAGGAAAGTTTTCAATATTTAAAACCATACATACAACTCTGCAGGTTTTCTACCTCTCCCAGTTAAAAAGACCTCAGGACATAAAATATAGACCACTGCCTCACTTTATTATGAATGGGAAAAGCCATAGGAAGTTCTTACCTAAACATATCTGAATTTCTGTGTGTAAGAGGTTTATCATATACCAATTATGAAAATTAACCAGCTGCTTTGCATCTGTGATTGCTTAATTCTTGTGTATTTGTAGGAGTTCATCATGGCAAGAGAAATTTGCCTTTGAAATAATTACTTGAAAAGTTTTGTATCATGAAAGAGCTTGAAAATATCCTAATTAAAAATCCACTAAAATGTTAATATCTAAATTTAAAAAAACAAACTTTTTTTTTCCAATTTTGAAAAAAATTTAAGATTTTTCTTTGGATCTTTGAGGCATTATCTATCAAGCCCATACCCAAATTTAAAAGATATACGACATATACATGTGTTGTTGGCAACTACATGGTCAAAGTGAAAATCTTTTGAAATTAGCTACTCAATTTTAATCCAATATCTGAAATAAATAAGCTGATATTAGGCATAGTTACAATACTCCTGAAGACATCTGAACTGGGATCCACTCCTCTGGATCACACACCCACCACAGCACTGACACACTATTCCTTCCCAGTGAGAGAAGAGTCAGGCCTCTGCTGGGATTTGCCCACTTTGGGCTTACTCTGGTCTAGTTAAGACATGTATATGCCTTTAGTAAAGGCATGTAATATCTTTAAAACACAAGATTGTACTTCAGGATATATTTGCAATTACATTGCCTTGAATTCACACATACATGGATACCAAAATAATGGAAACACTTTGTAACACCATTACAGTGCATCCTTAAGGTTCATTTGCAAAGCTTTTAACAGATGGCAAATAGAACAGACTGTAAACTTATAACCAATTATATAGATTACATTACATATTTTGAATTGTAGCTTAATGATGCCTGTTACAGGGCAGAGCCTCTTGGTTTTTTTAAAATAGATTTTAATGCAGAATCCATATGATAGCATTCTGGGTCATTCTGGCAGAAAATTGGTTATTAAAGATCATGAAAAGACAAATTTTATAATATTCTGTTGAAACAGATTGTATTCACATTTTTAATAAAAAAATCTTCTCAATAGAAGATGCTCATAATAAAAGTAATTTTTACATCACCAGGCTTGCCTGCAGCTGTCAACTAACCAACTGATCATTAACTGCTAATTCAGATTTATTTCATTATGATTTTGGCTAGTTAATAAGATAGATAAAATAGGCATAATGGCAAATATAATTTGCTTTTATTTCTTCTTTCCCATTTAGAGAATGCAGGCTAGCACACAAAAAATAGCTCTGTGTACAACTTTAACAAAAATCAGGGTTACCTGATCCCACTTGCCTGGGGACCTCAAGTACTCTGCCAGGGATACCAAACACTGATACCAATGGCTGATCCTTTGCCTTCATGTAATTATTTTACTGCAATGAATATCCACAAATTCTGTGTAAGAAATCCACAGCAAGTCCCTTTGCTGAACACAGGTACATCACATTTGATAAAAAGCTTTGGGCCCGATTTTGATAATACCTCACTCTTCTTTCACTGTCCTACAGCCCATTAGGAAACAGTTAAATTTAGCAGAGTAAGCTCACTGGCCCATTAAAGACTGAAGGCATCTGACTCAAACCAAGGGCTGTAATTTGAGTCAACTGCCTTACAAAGAAGTGTGTGGAGCTCTGCATCCTCCCTCATTTCATTTTTAGGGAACCTTTTGTTAAGCCTTGCCTCTAGCCTCCCCAGAGGCTGCTGGAGAACACTGATTCTGTAAAAGATTCCTCAGGCACTGAGCCTAGAACACAGAACTGGATTAGATAATAAATCAAAATGAGTATATTTCAAATTCCTGGCTACAATTCTTTGGGACACTGCCCTGTGGTTGAGTTCTGTGTAACTTTTGTGTCAGCCCTAGAAAGCTCAGCACTGTGAGAGCTAAAATTCAAGCAGCAGTGGATGCCAATAGCTGGGATGTTATTTGGAAGGAATACAGATGGGTAAAAATGCATTTTTTGCCTCTACAGTAGATTAGGAAAAATGTTAAGAGCAAGCATACCAGGCAGTGTCATTGTAATAAAACGGTGATGGCAAGTAACAAAATATTCTGCATTATGTCATCCTCCCATTGAACTTTAACCTAAAGCCATGTATTTTTCATATTAGTAAGGTGCTTTGCAGGTAGATTTTCTAGATGTTGAAGTGCATCTCCCTGATTCACTGCCCTTAATTCTGGAGCATCTGAGTGCCTCCCATTGATTTTACCCAGAAGAAGAGCACTCAGTTCAGTCTCCTTTAAGTGAAAAAGAGAGATGAGACAGAGCTCAGAATATCTTGTTGAAGTCTCATGGAAAATCATTTAGGAGAAGGTACTAATGTTTGTTTGTTTGTTTTCTTGACAGTTTCTCCATTAAAATTACTATAGCAGCATTTTGATTAAACCCACTGACAGCCGTGCTAAAATTAGCACTGGCCATGTAAATGTCAGCTCACTATAATTAGGTCTGTTTTCTCCTATTATCCTCAGAATCTGGAAAGGGCAACCTCCAAAATATTCATACACAGCAGCTGCTGCTGGGGAATTATTGCTAATTTCTTCTCAAGGAGCTCATCCAGAAAAGAATTGATATCAGATAGTACAGAGTGAGCTATTGCCAGCACACCAGTATCCAAAATGTATTGAAAAAATCAGACTTAGGTATTAATTTCTTTTCATCTGCTGGAAGAGATAAAATCCTGGTTGACATATGAAAACTAAGATCTTTTATAGCACCTCTCCCAGAAGAGTTTCATTGCTAAATCCCAAGAGTCTAATAAAGAACAGACAACATTTCTACTTTGACTCTTATTACGGGTGGGTCCATTTTTGTTTGCATCATCTTTTTTTTAGTGCTTCCAATGAGGCTGCTTGAATTTTTTATTCCCTTTCATTAAAACACAATCACAATCCCTTATTATGGATTCTAATTAAAAAACTGTGAGAGTAGCAGCCTGTTAGTTTTGCTACATCAGTATTATATTTATTCAGTCCCAATGAGTAAATATAAATGTAATTTTCTGAATTGGCAGTCATCATACAACAGCCAATGGCCTCCATCTGTGGAGATATTCAAAATTTGACAGGATATGGTCCTGGACCACCTGATGGAGATGACCCTGCTTGAACCACAGAGGGTCTGGATGGACAAAATGATCTCAAGAGGTTCTTTACCACCTAAACACTTCTGTGCTTCTGGAATTCTGAGGTCATGATAGACCAACAGGCTTTGTCTTGCTTCTCTTTTTAAGAATTCACATAAAATGCATCCTTGTTTGCAAAACCAGACACAGATACTTTTCTCAGTGAATTGCAGGTGATAAGAAAAACAGTGCACCCTACAAAGGGAAAGCACAAAGGGAAGAACAAGAGATCACCCTGACATAACAATTAGATTTGGGATGCAATTAAAGGCAAAGAAACAGGATACTTCTAATTGCATCTTCTCTGGGACAAATAAAATAGAAAACAATGCACTTCAATATACTTCAAGTCCCATACAAATAGGTAAGTAAAAGAACTGATAAAATAGCCATGCAAAATGCCAAAAATTAAATTCACCTCATCCCATGTTTTAATATTTACATCATCATTTTCCTTCCTTCAGTAAAGTTTATTTAGGTAAGTGGGGTGCTAGAGAGGTTCCATTCACAGATGGTCCACAATGATTGCATTTCTTGGGGACTCTCTGCTTCATGAATTACGGATACTTACACCAAGAGGTAGAGTTGTGTTTTCCCTTTCCTCTGGCAGTTTCACAAAATCCCAGAATACCTGAAGCTGGAATGGACCTCTGACAGACAAATGGTCCAATATCTCTCTGCAGGCTGAGCCACCTACCTAGACCACATCCAAAAAAGGCTTTGGACATCTCCAAGGATGGAGACTCCATAATTTTTCTGGGCAACCTGTTCCAGTGCTCAATCTTCCTCACAGTAAAAAAAACCATTCCCTTTGCTCAGATGAGAATTTCTTGTTGCCTGTCATTGGGCACCACTGAAAAATTCCTTTTTCCATCCTTTTTGCACACTCCCTTCTGGTACTTATACAGAATAATAAAATCCCTCCGAGCTGATGAATTACTTAGTTGTAAAAGTTAAGTCATGAATATGCAGCTCAGATGCTAATAAACAATTTCACAAATGACTGGTTAAAACTTTATAAGTTGCTTTAAGAAAGACATGGCACAAATAAAGGCTTCACAACATCGCTACCATAAGCACACAATAAAATGTATTAGAGCATGTTTATAAGATTTGTTCACCATTTTATGGATCTTGTATTAATACAATTTTGCATACTACTGGCAGAGACTTTCTGGATTATTTAATTAAGATTTTTCATTTAGAATAATTTCTTTCTGGTACAAAATAATAGATTCAAGTTAAACACTTGCTATTTAGATTAAAATAAATGGATTGAGAACAGGGCTCAGTAATGAAATATGTTGTTTCATTTAATGCAATTTATTTTGTTTTTAAATGAAGCATGTCTGAAAGGCCAAGTATAAAGTTTTCCTTCCATTTATAAAATTACCCTTCCCTAACTAATAGCTTATATTGCAGTTTCAGTAAAAATCAAAACAATTCTTTTGACAGATATTGTATTTTGACCTATTATATTTATTTATTGTTGAAGTGCAGTAACAACTATGCTTACAATGGTTAAATACACTGAGGAAAAAAATGTTGCAAAGTAGAGTAATTTATTTTGCTGCTGACAACCAAAACAAGTAAAATCATACTTAAGATCTTTAACTCTGAGAAAACTTAAAAAAATACATGTAACAGAGATCATGAAAGTCACATTCTCTTATTATGAGACTAAATTTAAATGTTTTTTAAACCCCAATATAAAATTGTCACTTAATACATTTCACAACAAAGTCTCCATCACTTCCCAGTCACATCTGATTATAAATTTTGATGTAATAATCTTCTGCAGTAATACACAAATAATGTAAAAAACCTAAACTGATTTATCATAGATCACCCCTCTTATCTCTGAACTCTGATACCTGCAGCTTTGACTTCAGGTAGTTATTACAGAACTGTCTAAAAATCAAACAGAAAATGGACCAACATTCATATAGGTGCCACATTTCTTTATATTTTACATCTCTGCTGTTAACTTATGCCTTTGTCTTGACACCATTGGGTATCTTTGCAATTTTCCTTCAGGGGCCCTGGGGTGATGGGCTTGGGGTTCATTTGACAGAAATCCAGTCAGGCAGCACATCAGCAAAGCCACATCCAAATGAAGGACATGAGAGCAGTAAGGAAGCAAGGCTGAACTGAGCAGTACAGAGCAACAGAAGGCAAATGTCAGAGAAGGAAAATCATTGCAAAGCCAGGGAATAGTTCAGCAATAGGGATGGAAAAATGAACAAACAGAGCACAGGAGGAACCAGCAAAAAGGTAACAGGCATAGACAGTAACTTGCAAAATGAAGCCACGGCTGACAGAGAGCAGAATGTGTGGAGAAGGCCAGACTATTATATTAAAGTTTTTTGGCAGAGGCAATGCCAAAGAGATAAGAGTCAGGAGTGGAGAATAATCAAGAATGAAAGTAGTAAGTTTTCTATTTATCCTGTGGTCCAACACTTATTTTAAAACTTCATAGTGTACTGACAGTTTCTCTTGCTTTCTCCTTCCAAATCTATTTTTTTCCTCCAATAATCTGAGAGTTGGTAGATCTAGCCCATCCTCCTTTAACCAGGTCATCTATTTAAAAATTGTTTATCATCCTCTTTTTCCTGATGACATTTTTGCATTGATAAAACTCTGTGGATCATTCTGGCATCCAAAATCTAAATGTCTGCAACATAATAATGTCTTAGATCCAGTCACTGAAAGCAAGAGACAAACTTCAAAGTTGAAAAAGATGCAAAACCTTTTCCAAATCAGCACAGTAAAAGATGCAATACTACACCTCTTCTCTCAGCGATTCTATTTGTGACAGAATAAACAACAGAAAAGTAAAAACTCAGTTATTTTAGGTCAATTTTCCTTTCCTAAGCTAAATATTCATTTTAGTTCTGCACACATGTGAATATAACTGACATTCTCAGGAGAGATTAATTGATAAGTAGTTATATAGAAGAAAGACCATAAACTCAGTGTGGATGGAGAGTGCTGAGCTAAGTGGAGAGATAAGATGGCCATGTTTTTTAACAATAGGATCTTACATTCTCTACTTCAGTAACAGAAAATCTACTCAACCTCTCTTGCCCCTCTGCTACAGTGTGTTGGTTGTGTTCTGTGTACAAAAAAAATACTCTACAAGCACAACCTGCCTACAATCTCAAAGTAGACAATCACCACATGAATATTTTGAAAATGTAAAAGCCACACAAGAAATGGCATATGCTTCTTAAACAAGTGTGACTTTCAATTTAGTGCCTAGCCACTAAAAACACCACCAAACCTTGTCCTTTCTCTCTTAAAAAAAGTTCATGTTACCCTAAGATAAAGTACTAGCAAGTAAATTAGGACTATGACAACTTCCCTATTTCTTAGTCTTTTTCTAGATTGAAACATACACAAAAGTGTCTTGAGTTCATGCCTGAAAGGAAACTGTAATTGCTTCAGATCAGATGTAATTGAAATTCTGACGTATGTCAAATATCTGATTACTTTTGACAGATGTGTTTTTACTTTCACTTTAAACTTCACGGATATATGTGTCTCTTAATCTGATCTCTGAAAGCACAGCCAAATTGTGAAGCTATGGCAGACTTTAATCAAAATCTGCAAAGTGTTGTGAAATCACTAATGACACCAGTTGCCGTTACATCCTTCTACTTACAGGCAACCAAAAATTGTACTGCTTGCTACAAGTGTTCAGAAGACATAGCACACTTCATACAGCAGACAGTAACTGCAAACAGTGTGACTGTGAGTCATATAGTCATATATATATATATATATATATATATAAAGAGAGAGAGAGAGATAGTGTTATTCATTTTCACAATTATGGTAAGTACACTCTTCGTCATTTGAGGTTTTACAGGTTTCTGTAGTAAGGTAGAATTGATTTCTGCCTTTTTTTTTTGGTCTTTTCACACTCAAGAAAATATATAAAGATGGTAAGAGGAATCCCTCTTTAAAAATAATGTTTGCCCATTAATTTGACTTGTGTCATAAAACAGTAGTTCAGTGAATGACAGAGCCCACAATATGCTACATG
Source organism: Agelaius phoeniceus (assembly GCF_051311805.1). Taxonomy (NCBI): domain Eukaryota; kingdom Metazoa; phylum Chordata; class Aves; order Passeriformes; family Icteridae; genus Agelaius; species Agelaius phoeniceus. Next base: position 9,662,765 of record NC_135266.1, on the reverse strand, counting down.
TATTTCATAGCTATGAACAGCACTATTGTTGTAAGTGGACTAACAGCAACTTCTTCCTAGCCTACCAAATTAGACAAATATTTTTATTGCTCCACTTTTGTATCCTTTTGACCCACTCTACTGTGTGTGCAACATGCTAAAATCAAACATGTGGCAATGCCAGCCTCAATGTTAAACCATGACACTTGTCAGCAGGTAATCTCCAGATTCCAAAATACTGAATTATTTACATTTATTATTCCATCTGAAAATAAATCTGCCTTAAATTAGAATATATATCAAGCTCCTACTTACAAAGAAGAGCAAATAAAATACAAAAGAAAATTCTTTGATTTCATTAAAAATCCCTAGGCAGAGCATCAGTTTTAGAGCTGCAGCTTCAGTCTTAAAACTATTCTAAAAGCTGGCCCCTTAAATGAAACTTTTCCCCTATTCACAGTTTTTCAGCTAGAGTTCTTTGTCCTTGTCCTTACAGGTAAAATATTCAAAGGTCAGCCAGGATATTGCTGCAATGTAACTGAAGCATTTGGGGCTTAGCTAGGAGCTGATGTCTTCAGAGAACGTGGACTTCACCACATTCTAGAAATAGCCTAAGACACTAACAACAGGCATAGACAACTTGGTACTTAAACCAAGCATTCTTCTCTTCCTAATGCCAGTTACAAGTTCAAGATATTTCTTGTGGTCTATGGAAGTGAAAATGAAAAGATAAAAATCATGGGCTCTGAAAACAAGGTTGCAGGACTCAATTCATAAAACTTTATGTAGGAATAGAAAATGCCTGAGAACAGAAGACCCTTCATTTTTTTTTCCTATTTATTAGGGTGTCATTTTGATTACTTCATTCGTCAGGAGAAAATGTAGTCAAAAAATAGCCTGGATGTCACTGCTGTTGGATTTTATCTTATTTTTAGGAAAGAGTGCTGACTTGACTGCAGTGGCCTCATACAGAGGCCAGCAATCATACCTCTAGGATGACAATTCATAGAATACATCTTGTGTTCTGACTGCTCTTATTGACATGCAAAACCTGCTCCAGATTTTATCAAGACCATCACAGAACAATAATTTGTCCCTAGAGGAAGTACAGAAAAAAAAAACCCATCAGCAATATTCTCTAGCAAGAAAATCTGTTGAGCTGTCAAGTGCCTTTCTACTTCAGTGATATTTTTGATTTTTATGGACAAACTAGTAACTCACATTGACTTGTTCTTTTTTTAACAAGTAATGATTTCTGACAGAATCTATTTTTTCAAACTCTGAAAATTCACATGTCTACACAATATAATCTTTTATTGTCAGTGCAATCTCACATTCTGGTTATGTACATTCCTGCTATTCAATCATTACACCATGTTAGGACACATCAGTTTAGAAATATCCAGAAATATTTTAACCCTGCTACAAAGACCTGGGAGATGCTGGACCAATGAATGTGACACATGGCTGCTCACTTGTCAAGAATCGGGTATGGCTACAGATCATATTTGAATTTCATTAAGACTTCATTCAAGTAACACAATATTTTATCCCTTAAATTTCTGTGCCTAATATGATAATTATTACAATTCTCCTGGTCCCCTGAGGGGCAGTTGAAATGCAGTATGAGTTTCCAGCCATAAGTACAATTAGCATGTTCATGACTGGGGACTGTGCATTGATTCCTGTTGTGTGAACAAGGTTAAAATCACCCCTGCACCTGTAATTTAGAGCAAACAGTAATCAAATATCCAATAAATATATGAGCTGCTGACCTCTGAAATTCAGAGATTAATATAAAGGGATATACTTGAGGGCCTCATGAAAAAAAAGCAAAATGTTTAGAAGCGAACATGTAGGAAATGAACTAGATTAAAAAACCAAATAAAATTAAGCCTAAAAGTGGAAATTAATATTAAGATATGCTGGAAGGGATCAAGGACTCAAATTACTTGACAGTGTCAGGATGATTGTGAATCATACAGAAGACAGCCTTTGGATGACTCAATGGTAATTGGGAGCTGCAGTGTTTCTGGAGGGGCGGCTGCTGCAGATCCTGTACCTCTCTGTGAATCCAGAAATGGAAACCATTTGATTTCCCATGGAAACCAAATGATACACTATCAGCCAAAATTCAGAAGGCAAGATGACTACTTTATTTTCACGCAAAATACAAAACAAATGTCTAAAATTTAGCTTTTACTTATTTTTTGCTTTCACAAACTGTTTGAGTTCCCAGTAAGAGACAAGTTTTCTTTTGATTCAGGAAGGAAGAAAATGGATCATTTCTGATTCTCTTCTAAAACTTAGTTAAAATATAGCCAGAGATAAAACTATAACACCTTTCTGGAATAGAAAGGAGACATTTTAGGTCAGTAACTGTAACCTCCTCTGACAATAACTTGTGGTGAGATAACTGGGAAGGAAAATTTTCATGCAAGTAACTTAATCGAGATAATACATTTTAAATCTGTCAAAACAACAAGCTGTCAGCCTTCAAATCTAAGCCTTTTTTTCTCTCCATATGGTTTAGTGTCTAAAGCAGCTCAAGGCACAAATGATTTGCAGCCAAACACTGAACAAATGTAGGGACAAATGCATTTCCCAACAGCTGTTTGTCATAGGTGTGAAGTGAAGAAAAGGCAGAGGAAAAAACCCTGTGTGTAAAGATGACAAGGAACAGATCTTTACAAGCTGTCATTTGGTATCAATCTAAAGGAAAAAAATAGAAGTTTATTTTCTGATACATGGCAGCAAGGAGTTGGAGAAGAGTAGAAAAAAGAGTTAGAAAAACAGCAGTTCATTTTCCTACAATGTATTGCTTTTCCTGGTTGAATATATTGGGTCTCAAAATTTAATTTAAGTTTTAGATACGTTCCTTTTCTATATAGACTAATGACCAAAAAACTTACAATGCTGATTCTTTAGAGGCAATAGGTTACAACAGTAAAGAAAAGAAAGCTTGTACAGTTTGTATCTATTGATGGTACTTGACTTCTTGACCCTGTTTTCATCCTGATGTAGTAAAAGAATAGAAAAATAATATAACGGAAATTCTGAAAATTTTAATTCAGAAACTTCAAAGTATTTTTTTCCCTTTTTGGATTGTATTATTAAAGCATGTTTAAAACATATTTGATTATGCAGAACTCTGCAGAGATCTTTTTTTGTTTCTTCACAGCTAAATATTTCAGTCATTATGATCACCTAACTTGAGTTCAATACATAGAAAGAACTTATTTGAAAAAATCAAGGTTCACTCTCAATAACTCTTCTTGAACAAGAGAATTTAATTAGGAAAAAACCACAGCCACTTGATTTAGAACTTGTCAGCGATAGAGAATCCTCCACGTTTCATTGAGAATTGTTCTGAGAGTTAATTAAGCTCATTGTTAAAAATAGGTTTCACTTTTAATTTGTCTACTGAATAACACTGACTTGTCTTCAGTCACTGCTTTTTTCTGTGACACTGAATGCTTCATCACCAACATTCTGCTTTTTAGAGAGACAGGACAAACAAATTGCCACCAAAATTCTCTTTGGTCAGTTAAGTAATTAGGGATCACTGAATCTCTCCCTCTCATCCTGAATCACTTAAACATGCTTTTATTGCAAAATGAACAAACAACAACTGCAGAAGGCAACCCAGGCTAATTAACATTGTATATCAAATAGAAGGACCCTAGAAGTAAATAGGCTTCAAGAAGTTGGAAAAAAAAACCCTGCATTTTTTTCAATCAATGAGATTGGCATAAAAAGTAGAGGTACCAGAAAGCAGGAAAAAAAAGGCATTTCCACTTAATTCAGAGTTGGGAGAATTGGGTAAATCTATACATCAAAGAAAGAAAAATAACACAAAAATTAATTCTTGATTTGAAAAAGGGATAAATCAGTAAGAAGAAAAGATTAACAGGATACAGCTTGTGATTTCTCATTTGAAAGGATGTAAAGTTAGCTGGAAAGATAAGGGTTATCCAAAATTTCCTCAACAGCTACTGACAAGCTATTATATTGTCTAGTGTCATGTGCTATTATGTGTGATAAAACTGATTTGCTTGTTTGTGCATGTAGAAAACACATTGTTGACACAGGTCTGAAAAACAGTTCTTTCCAGCAATCAAATTCTTATTTTCCTATTTAATGGAAAAGAGAAAATTGTGTACAATGGCTAGAAAAAAAAGGAATTGGAACAGCCCCTAAGAGGACAGCATGCAATTCAAGCTTTGGGTTCTGCTGGTAGTATGCAGCAGAGGTAATAAAAAAGGTTACAAACCTCAGGGATTAGCTAAAATTACTGGCACTTATTGTGAAAAAGGCAATGCTACCTGTAATTGATAGATATCAATCTTTATGGGCATATAATCTTTGTTTTATCTTAGTATCTTTCTGAAGGAGAAAATTACTTAATTTATAAGGGATTTTCAGTGCTTGTGGAGAAATCAGATAAAAGACAATTCAACACCAGAAATTGTTGCAATACTATAGTTTTCCCCTCAGTGTAAAAACATTCTTATAACACAAGCAGGAGAACAAGGCAATCAAAAACCATGATCTGAATTCTTTAAGTTCATCTATTACAAAAAAACCTCTCAAGTTAACTACACTGAATTTAGCACCTTAAAGAGGCAATTAATAGCTCCAATTTAGAGATAAAAGAAAGTCACATCATGAAGTTTCACAGACCTCTTGATGATTACATGGGATAATTTTCATTCCATGTCTCCTTTTGGATTTTGTATGAAAATCTCTTTTCCCAATGCTTCACCAAATGATTTTGAGAAAGAGAATCTTACCTTTCAGGCCTCTGGGTTTTATTTTGAAACAACCATGACTTTAGTAAGGAAAAACCATTATACCAATGTTTCCCTGGTTTAAAATGAATAAAATGCTAAATCCCTTCTCTCAAGTAAGAGAAGATACGTGAAAATAAAATTATTAAGTATCTTAACAAGATGTGAATGCAGAAAGTACTTAAGGTTCAGTCCACTTTCACTACCCATATAAATTTCAGCGGTTTTGAATATTTTTGCAAACACAGATTTTACCTAATGTAGTATATTAACAGTAAAAAGAGCAAAATCCTTGAACATAAACTACTGGATGGTAAAAAAAATGTTGTAGCAAGAGGAGTCTGAGAAAGTAAAACCCTCTTCCAATGCTCTCATGACCCTTTAAATTACTGTGCAAAGAAGTTAGCTTAATTTCCCTCCACTCAACAGATGGTACTAGACCAAATATGTGATACTAGACTATGAGTGTAATAAAGCATCTTATGTACATTGTTAAGATAAACTTTGATGTTCAATGAAGAATTTTGTGCTGCATGCTTCAGTGGTTGTGAGATATTATTCCTTCATACAGTAAATGTCACGATTCAAACACTTTTCAGCTATTTGCAATGTAAGTCCTGGTTCTGCATTTCTCTAAAAACACACAAATGATGTTCAGCACTTAATACCAAAATCCCCTCTGTTGACTGACTTACTATGGCTTATGGGCAGAAAAAGCATCCCACTGAAATAAAGGCCAGGTCTGGGTTAGAGTTACAGCCCACCCTGGCCTTTCACACACAGCAAACAAAGTGTCCAAATTTCCCTTTTCCTGTGCTTGTTTGGGACTTGCATGGGTTTTTTGAGCTTGGCATCAGCAATGCATTTAAAGAAATAAATATTGTTTAAACCTAAATGTTATTGTAAGATGCAGGATTGTTAGTAATGTTGATGACTAGTGAGGATGATGAAGGTATCAACCTGATCTTCAGGTAAACAAGAAGGGTTTAACATAAATATGGTAAAAGCTGAAAGTAAGATCCTGTATGCATCATAAAAGGCAGAGAAGAGAAAGATCCATTTTTGCTGAGACTTATATGAAGAGAGAAGTGGGACTAGTGAGATGCATTCTTTTTGCAAATACACTCAAGCAGGTACAATCCCAATGGCTTTATCATAACAAAACAGGCCCTGCCTAATCATTGAGGCTTTGTGACAGAAAAGTAAATCAGGGAATCCAAATTCCCCCTGGTAACTGAGAGATATCAATTTTAATGAGATTGTGAATAATTTATTATCTTTCCCATAAAAATATTTTGAATATTTTGTTAATCTTAGTAATGGTATGGCAAAATATCTAGGGAAGAATGAAAGCAGCAGAGTAAGAAGAATATGATGTTCATTTTAATTAAATTATTCCCCCCCTTCAGAGAACAGCTTTAAAGACCCCATTTGGCAAGAAATTGAGCCACAGCATTATTGCTCCTGGTTATATCTTACAAACAAGGAGAAATATATAATTTTGAGGTGAACATATAGATTATGAGCATACCAAATTATTTATCAAAGCAATTAGCCACACAAATAGTCCCACCTCTATTCACACCACAGCAGTTAGACTTGATGCCTGAAATACACATTTACATTCTCTGTAATTACAGTGCACGTGAGGCAGATGCTTTAATTTAAATTCTTTGCTGTCTGGGGATTGTCTTACCTACCTGAAATTCATCAGATTCAAATATGCTACTGAGCTGAGACTGAGTAACCCAAATGCATCTTTCCCTACAATGAATAATCTGACTTGTGCAGCAGCTCTTATTTCAATTAATCACAGACCCTACCACAAAACCAAACATATTCTTTTAAAAGTATATAAACTTTATTATGGGATGTTTAGGGAAGAGAACACAGACTCTCTTAAATGCTAAATCTCCTCATTCAGCAGGACCTTTTCTGCTACTTGTAAAAAATGTTGGATCTGGCTCTCAAACACAGTGCAAAACTAAAGCTCAGACAACGCTGACTTCACCAAGAAGGAGAAAATGCACATCTGCATGCCCAGAACACTCTGACAGCTTTCCTAACCAAGTCAAGTAGTCCTGACAACTTTGAGACTAAAATAATGAATAAAAATAATGTTAAAAAAGCCACCCTCTTCATTCCTTTCAGTTTGCTCCTGACTGCAATTCAGATTGAGATTTCACATAATTATAACTCACAACATTTTCAGACAGCAACAGAACTATGTATCTATTGAAGTGTTGTAGAACTCTGAGTAGAGCAGGAAGACAAAAGAATTTATTGAGCTGTGGAAAATGTGTAGAAGCAAGTTAATGGTTTGGCAGGACAATTATGGAATGACCTGATCGTATAAATTTGACTTGTGTGATTGGGTTTTACAGAAATACAAGATAAAAAAAGAGACACTCTTGTGTAACTCACCTGAGTCTATGCTTCATTGCACAGAATTCCAAAAGAGATTCCAGGTACATCCTGCTGTTCATAGCACTTACATAGAATACCAAGGGTTTGCAAAATCATCTTACCCTTATCTTCTAAATACCTGTGCCCAGTGACTTCTCACACTGCACTGGAGCCTGGACGTCTAAGAGCATCTCATGATACTTGGAATGAGAAGAAAAAGGTCAGGACAGGGACTATCATAGATATGTAAAAAGCTAACACTTGGGAAAGAAGACCATTAAAATCAAGCTGAAGTACACATTGTTCTGCAAGCCAAATTCTGATTAAGAAAAACCTCAATGGTTTCCTGACTTTAAAGTGTGTGCCACTATATTGAGAATTCTCTTACAACCGTGGATAAAAAATTGTTGTTTAACTACTGAATGCATACTACATATATACATGAATATATATAATTTTACTTTCTCTTAGCTTCTGTCTTATACTTGACACCCATTCTTCACTGACTAAAAGAAAAAAACAATCAATGAAAACATTTGACAAAAAATGTTCTAGAGAAACTCAGTATATGATAAAAAAACATTAGTTCAACAGTGTAATTATCAAGAACTTTTAAGGCATAAAACTTCAAAGTTGAAAGGTCAGTTTCAGTAATGCCTTCTAGCATTTAAGTTTTAAAATAAAATCTGCGCCTTGGACAGTTACTTAATAAGGCAAGTTCAAATTGGCTTCTCTGCTGGAAAGTATACAATAATTAAAACAAACAAACAAGCCAACTAGCTCTTCTTTCCCTCAAACCCTCAGACCTACTTTTGAAAAACTTAAAATTTTATCATGCTCTTCCATCTCCAAATGATCTTACAGAAAAGGTTCAATTTCTTTCCTACACATACCCCACCTCCTCATTTTAAAATGTTAAGGGAGTATTTTCAAGAATTCCGTAAATGTTTTCAACCTCTATAGGAAAAAAAATCTGTAATTTTCAAAAATTTCCATACATTTTTTTATCAATACCAATGCCAGTAGGATGGGGTGAGTTTTTTTGTTGTTTCTTTCATTTTTAGTCTTTTATCCTCCCTCAGCAAGGTTAGATGACCATCTCCAACATTTCTTCAATGTTCCTCAGAACTCAACAGCTGGATAAATAAGCAAAGTCAACTTAGAAACATAAATGAAGAAATTAAGAAAAGCTACAGAAAAATCAACAATTTTAGTTCTCAGCAAACCAGCTAGCTTAGGGCAGGAGGGAAATCTACTCCTCACAGTATGTTTGGGGTCCAGCCTGGATGGGGAAGCATCTTGCACAGATGAATTAATGAGAGACAGAGATGTCATTGTTCCCAGAGCAGAGGAGGATTGGGAAAATGGAAATAAAACAGATATCCAGAAAATCAAGCCTCTTAATTCCCTCAAGAAACAACTGATCGATACTGCTGGTAACTTCCCCACTGTGCATGTGCTGCTGGAAACAAAAGATTAGTGCAGATAATTTTTTATAGCCAATTTAGAGCTAGACATAGATTTACTGAGTAATTTACAGGTTGAAACAAATCTGTATCTCTGGAGTTTTCCCTGGTTTATGACCTAAACAGGTGAAGGCTAGAATCAAGAACCAGGAAGAGGGGAGGATTAAGCAGTTCTGTCTTATTCAAGGGCACATCCTGACTCCATCTTGTCCATCAACAGCTGTTATCAAATAGATTACCAGAAATATGCTATTCAAAGCCAAAATTAGTGATCTTTTCATTTTCTAGTTCTATTGAAATTGAATAAGATAACTTCTTATCAAGTTATACAACAGAGCAGATATTTTTAAATACAGAAATAGGCCAAGATAATGTGAAATAACAGCCTCCCCTGAGGTGATTTGCATAGTTTAAATGCTCTGAAGTACTGTACTCTGGATGTTCAGTAACAAATCATGGTATTCTGAAGGAAAACTACTGCATGGCCTGCTAAAATCTGTGAGGCAATTATAGCCTGAAAATCTGTTTTTCATGATATATCCACATGGGAAGTCTTCTGTGCATCTACGTGAGACTATGCAAAATCTGCCTTTCTGATGTCCTCCCTTCTTTTATTTGCATCCTGAATATCTTCTTTCTCTTCTTTTGCAACATTGGGAGAGCATGCTGAAACAGAGAAATCATTTCCTTACCCAGTCAAGGGAATGAACTGCTCTACTCCTTCAACTCAGGATTGTTTTTAACAGAACAGTAACTGAGAATTTTTACTTAGTGTGTTGCCTTTCACTTCCTTACTTATTTCACTAGAATGGATTCCTGGCAAACTATAAATATAAATATTTGTCATATATATATACATATTACATATATATATATATATATATATATATATATTATATATATACACACATATACTTACATATATAATCCGTATATATATACATATAATATATACATATTACATATATATATACACATATATTTACATATATAATCCGTAAAGAAAGTAAATTTCAAAGGTAAAAAGAGGGCATATAACAGGCCAAATAAACATGTATAAAATATGTATGGCCTGAAGAGATTGCAGAGAAGTACAAAGAAAAATCTTTAAGCTTTGTCCTTCTTTATCCTAGAAGGCATGAGTGCCTTAAAACATGACACAAACATTTCCCTACTGATTTTCCCTCAGGTGAGCTGTGGCTTTAGAGAGCTCTCTAAGGTTTTCCTTGCTGACAGCAGACACAACCAGCACTCAGGAATGCCACGAGCCTCAACTCATTGATTTTATCAGCACATCTCTCTAGAGATAAATGTGGCTTGGACCACATCATTTGTGCTGTCACATCCCAGGACTGAGCAATGACACCCCACTTCTTTGTCACCTGTAACATGAGGACACTGCTCTTTCAGAATGGTTTCACAGGGGAGAGGCCAGCCAGGGTGATTCAGCAATCAGGAAAATGCCATGTGCATGCATTAGGCAGAGATCCCACACCTTCCTTTCTGCTGGAAATTTCACAAAGCAAATCTACATCTGTACAAGTTTCCAGGTACCATGATCATACATCAGAGAAAAATGAATGAGGGAAAATGCCAGCTGGAGGTTCAAACAAGGAACAGACATTCAGACAGATACCCAAAGAGGGCCAGGAAGGGAAATCATTGTGTCTAGCACAGACACAATAAAATAGCTTCAAGAAAGCTATTTTGTGGAGAGCATAAACAGCAATTTCTTCAAGAGCACATGTAATCATTTGAGTAGCAGTTCAGCTGTCAGTGATGCAGAGTCTAACTGGGTACAGCAGAGCACTACTACTTTGGATTGATTCTACTGAGAAAAGTCATAAAGTGTGACAAAATAGCTAAGAAATACCTCAAGGACTCAGTAAAAAAGTTCTGAAGTGAAAAGCTATAAAAAAAATCTATGGAAAAAACCCAAATAATCAGAAGATGGCAACCCAGCAATATCATGGATGAACCCATTGCAAGACAAAGGCTGACCTGGCCTCAAATGACTAATGACAACCTGGGCAGCAAAGATACATCCCATGTCTCACTGGGAATACTGATCATGGTAATACCTACCCTAGCAGTGTGTCAGTCCTGGTTGTATCCTGCACGTATCAGACCATAAAACAAATCTGTGTATTCTGAAATTACACAAATCCTGTTTGCAAAGTCACTCTCTACACAGCAAAAGATGCCCACACCAAAAGTGATCCCAGGAGGAAGGAATCTCATACTCTTAAGGAAGAGGACAGGCAGGTTTCTCACTCAGAGGACAAATCCAGTGAAAATGGCATTAAAATTTTCTCAGGAAGCTCCTAGTTAAGTGACCACCAACTCCATGGCACCTCCAAGCACCAGGGACAATCACCAATCTACAACAGGATACAGCCTGTCAGTAAACCTTTCTCTGACAGACTGGTGCTGAGGACACACAGACCATAAATTTCTATACTAGATATCCAACAGCCAGTGATTCCCTACCTAGATGCAGTCTCCAACCAGCCAGCTTCTGTTCAACACTCAGTAAAATAACAGAACTGAAGCTAAGCCTGACTTTGTGCACAGAATTGACCCTGGAGTTAATCCTGGAGCCTCTCACAAAACCAGCCCCAACAGCACCAAGGGAGCAGGGATAGAAGTAGTAGTAGGGTATAAGAAAAAACTGACATGTTAAAGGCAGCCTGATCTAACAAACCATGCCCTTTCCCAAAAATTACAGACAGTAGAGTAGAAATAAAAGATGATTTGCAGTCCTGAAAAGTGAATATACCCACAGGTGGAGGAACACTATCAGCTGGAGCCACTGATGGTGGCCTTCAACACAACCTCTGATGGAACTTATAAAGTGTAAAATTATTTCTGTTTGTTGTGAGGGACCAAACCTTGGTCATAAAATGCAGTTAAAATATAAAGAGGAATGCTAACTGTATTTCTCAACGTGTTTTCAAAATAGTCTGCTAGAATGAAGAAATATTTCTCACAGCTCTTTAGCTTTTTTTCCTTTTCTCTGTCTCTTCAAGTCATTTTGAGATAATGAAGGCATTAGAAAAGAAACAGAGAGGAACTAAGGACAACCAGGGCAACCAAGTATGTTAGTTTTGTTGTTTCTTCAGCCTTTAAAAGCAATAAGAAGATAAAAAAAAGACTGTGCATGCAAAGTTACTGAAAGAAAAAAGCAGATGCAAATAAGTATAGGATTCAAGAAGCAAATCTTGAAATCTAGTATTTTTAGGGAAATGGCCTGACGACCTGAACAAAATTTATGTCATTTCTTAGGTGAAAGTAGTTTAAAAGCTAAATTATCTGTAATCACAGTGGACTGTACATGACATTAGAAGTATGCTGAAATGCTTTCTCAAAGAATGATGACTAAAATATGAAACTGTAAGAGTAACATGCTTCCAAAGAGCACTCACAGAATTTTAGTATCTCAAATTTGATTGCCATCAACTGGTTTTACTCTGCAGGCAGCTTTTTGGAAAATGTCTCACATTAAATACATTTTTCTAATATATTTCATCTTTCCTTCCTAAGTGGTTGGCAAAGTCAACAAATACACACATTTTAGAAAAAACCAAAGTTAGAAGAAAAAATTAAGGCGTTAACCATGGAGTTCTCCATGGGGAACGAGATAAACATGATACAGGTGACATGGCAGCTTAAAATATAGAAGTTTTAAAATACAGAACTTGTGCAGAAATATGGAGAGAGATATCTAAAAAGCATGTTCAGCAAACTGCCCTGTTCACTGCTCCTGTTTGGTGCTGCACCAAGTGGTTACAATAGAGAAGCTTATTGATCACCAGAAGAGCAGCTAAGCCATAAAATGGGATGACTGGAGGTTGAATGCAAAATGAGATCAAACCTTCACTCTGAGGGCTGGGTGCAGTGACAGAGTTTGTGTTACTGGGAATCCAGGGCAGGGAAAAAGGATACTCAGCTGTACCAATTTCACAGCAGCGTTAGTATGTTGGATTTCTTGTGAAAGGATGATGAAAAAATGTCTCCTAGATTCTCAGACTATCTCAGTATCTCTGAATTTCTACCCCCAGCTTTTAGAGGGAGCGAGGGAAAAACAAGTAATTAATTAGCAAAAAGCACAGTTTTTCCATAAGCATGAATTTTGCTCATAAAATGATCTAGCAATCATATTCCAGCAAGTCCATCAAGAATATTTAGTTCCAACACATTTTCCAAATATTTTTTTCTTTTTTTATAGGGAATAATGGTAAGCAATAACACCTGCATCTAATCTGATCTTCACCTACTGATCACATCATTAAGATATTTCAGACATAAAAGATGAGGAAAAAGTACAACTTTTAAAGATTGCTTCACTGTTCTCATATTGTATTTGTGAAGGGATTACACTTTCAGTTTTACTGTGTACATGAACTAGACTGTTTTGGACAGTTCCTCACTGCTTCTGTGGAAAAAATATATATAAGGTCATGGCAAAAGTCACAGCTTTTGTATTTGTCTGTGTAAAGTGTGCTAGTTTTGGCTGGGGTAGGGTTAATTTTTCTCTCAGTGGTTGGTGCGGGGCAGTGTTTTGGATTTGTGCTGAACACAGTGATGATAATATAGGGATGTTTTTGTTACTGCTGAGCAGGGTTTACACAGAACCAAGGCCTTTTCTGTTTTTCCTGCTGCCACACTGGTGAGGAGCCTGGTGTGCATGGGAGGCTGGGAGGAGACACAGCCAGGACAGGTGACCCAAACTGACCAAAGGGATATTCCAGACCCTGGGACATCATGGATCAGAGTGTGAAGCTGCTGAAAGAAGGAGCAAGGGGGGATGTTTGGAGTGATGGGTTTGTCTGCCCAAGTCACTGTTAGCTGTGATGGGGTCCTGGAGATGGCTGCACTCCTGCCTGCCCTTGGGAAGCAGTGAATGAATTCCTTGGTTTCCTTTGCTTTGCTTGTGTGGCTTTTAATTTCCACATCAAACTGTCTTTATCTCAACCCACGAGTTTTCCACCTTTTACCCTTCCAGTTCTCTCCCTGATCCTGCTGGTGGGAGAGTGAGTGAGTGGCTGCCTGGGGCTTGGCTGCTGGCTGGGGTGAAACCATGAGAAATGCATATATATAAAAATGACATGACATGCAGATCAATCCTTACACCTCTTGTTCTTCCAAATTCTTCTTTCTATAATCCCTAGAAATGTTTTGATGCATAGCAAGCTTCCAGAAGGGAAAACAAAAATAGTTCCTTGCTGGGAACAGTTATGTCTGCAATATCCTTTACAAAATAAAGATCTGTCAAGTACATCTACAGGAAAATCATTCCATATGGCAATTTTTTTTGTATGAAATTGTAAACAAGTGATCCTCATTTTATATTTCTAAACAAGGGTCTTTAATGTGAGATAGACATTATTTCTTCAAGAAATGGTATGGCTTATTCTGATATCTATATTAACATAAAACAGATGCTCACACATATTTGTGGGGGATATGAGCAAAGAAAATTAATTTCTTTTGTAAACAATTGAAGATATGAATAATTTACCTGTGTGTTCTGAAATTAGAAAGCATATCTGAGAAGTAATCAATAGAAATAATTACTAGGAAAAATATTTAAAATAGCTACAGAAATCTAATTATCTTCTATACTTCAGCAATTAATCATTTAAAATCATTAAAGTATGCAATTGCTGTTATAATCCAAGCCTTATAATTACACCAGATAAATCAAATAAATCAATTATCATATACAAGTCAAAAATAAATTTTGGTACAATTACAGCACTAAAGGCAATTTGATCCTTTCATATCCCATGTCGGATCAGATATGACCAGAAGTGACGCCTAAAATTTCATTCAGGATAATAAACCAAATAATTTAATTCTTTCCAGATAGGTTTTTAATTGAAAAGTACTGTTTTCTGTATTTTCCCATGAAAATTTTCCCAGAAACAACAGACTAGAATTATCTTAAAAAACCCCAGACAAACAACAAACAAAAAAACAAAAACAAAAAAACAAAAAACAATACACAATCCCTGGGAACAAAACAAAAATGAGTTAAAGTGACTGAAAAGGCTGAAGAGAACCGTAAGTGTATTTGGAATTAAATAATTTTATTTTTTGTTAATTTGGTAAATATTAAAAGCAGTTAAAATTCTCCATCTATGATTTTTGGAATTTCTTTCCTCTTCTTTTTCTTAACTGATCCGTCAAACTACAGAAAATTTATTTTCAAAATTATTTTCTTAGAAATTACATATTTTTCCACTCTGGTACTTCATGTTCTAGGAAACTGTGACTTGCTACAGATTAAGTTGATAAAATAAATAACAAGAATAATTTAAATATATATTAAGGGTTAAGAAGCTGCATACCTTGTGGTTGTTTAACCAGAAGATGAAAAACAGATTCCTCACAGGTGGCCTGGGACAGGACAGATGCACTCAGATGCCCATTCAACAGTCCCTGATCTAAAAAAAAAAATAAAGAAATTATTTGTGGATACCCATTTAGAATTCAAAATTTCTGGAACAATTTCCCCAGTGAAACAGCTTCACAGACAGGTTTTACAAAATACATCCTTGAATGGGAGCACATGGCTCCTTTTTTCCTGCTCTGCTTCAAGTTTCTCTCAGTATTTTCTTCATTGTGAAGTATAGATACAATATGGATATCTTTTTAAATAGAATTAAAATGAAATAAAACAGCATCAAGAAACACAAAGTTTAAAATGTTTTCAGTTAGATAACAATTAGAGATTACAAAATAAACTGTTTTCTCAATTAAAAAATCAAGTAGCAATGAAAGCCAATGGTGACATGAAGTGTAAGAGACACAAGTTCAGGACCAGCAGTACAGATACAGCTGCAGACAAGAATTGCTTTCTTGTTGGCAAGTTACTGCATCAACCAACAGATCCCTTCATAAAGACAGAGGATTTAGACATTATTTAGATTGTTTCACTGATCACTGGCAATGTTGTGGATAAATGAAAATGAGACAGGAAAAACTAGTTTATTAAAGTCCAATTTTATAAACAGGTATTGGAACCAAAGGCAATTCCTTGCAGGATATATGTCTAGCAGCTAACTCCAAGAACCTGAGACCAACAGATTGACCATATCTGTATAATATGTCATATTAAAGTGTGGTAACACTAAATGATGAACTGCTGACAGGAGGATGGGATACACAGGACTCATACAACAGCCAGGGAAGCCAGTCATTTGGGGTTATGGAACAAAGTTAACATCGCTTTAAGAAACAGAATAACAATCAAAGACCTTCAGGAAGGCAGAGAACAGCTCTCTTGGCACTGTCATTCTTGGCTCTTGGAAGAAGAGAAACAACCCCAAAATTATTTCATCTCAAGAACAAGGTTTCAGGTTTCAGAAACCAGCTTAGAGGTTCAAAGTAAGATGTGCAAACTGCGAGGAAATAAAAAAGAATTGAAAGGCCTTTGCCAAATATTAAATGATGGGTGCATAAGAAAAGCCAACACACTCATTTTAATGCAGCAATAAAACAACTGTATCATCTTCTTTCCTGACCTGAGAGACTGCAGTGGCAAACATGGCTATAGTGAAATCTTCCTCTCTAATGCTTATTATTCTGTAAGAATTATTTTCTATCTTTTTTTCAGGATGTTAATAAGCGTAATACTTTAAATTTCCCCTACTAGAAGATTTTTGCAAACTTTAAAAGATATGGGGATTTTTTAGTTAATATCCTTCTACACATTCAGCTAAAAAGTAATTTTCATACAATTAGCTAACTAATCTCAAGATCTTTTTTTATCTGAATTATATAGTTTCACTGTATGAAATTAAAGGCACTAGGTTATTCTTCATGATGCATCAAAATTGCATTTATCAGTTCAGAGCTGCATTTATACATTGCACGTTATCTTTTTAATTGGAAGCTAAAATAATGAATTGTGTCAGAATCAGCACAAAGTGATGTTAGCACTTGTATTCTAAATTGACTAGATGACTAAAAATAGTATTTCTAGTATTTCTTCACATCTTCAGTATTTCACTCTAACATTGACACACACACACACACATATATATATATATGCAATAATACTTAGTCTAATATATTTTGTCTGAAGGAAAAATGACCAAGTAGCAGACTTGTCTTTGAGTACTTAGTTCAATTGCAGAAAGTCCCAGAAAGCAGTTTAAAAATATTTTGCAAAGAACATTTAAAAAATTGCAATTCCAGTTTGGAAATCGTTAAATGGGAAATGACGCAGCCAACTCACTGTGAATGCAGACTTATCTTGGACATAGGAAAAGTTTCAAAAAGCAATCTTATACACTGCCACAGATATCAGTTTTACTACTGCAGGTAACACTTGATTCCAGAGGAACCAATCCACCTCCCTTATCCAATTCCTAATTACTGCTGTAGCTTTAATCTTTTCTTGAGCACAGCCCTTCAAACTCTGAAATTAATATCCTCTATAAAAGCTGTTGCAATTTTTTTCTTGAACTATACATTTGGACCACTGAAAATATGAAATAAACTGTCCACACTGACTGAAATAAAGCATTATGGTATTAACAGACACTAATACTTAGGGATAATTCTTATACAGGTTAACTCTGTGGACTCTGGGTTACACTGGAGGTTTCAGTAGTTTCAATTATTTATATTGTTTTTGTTGCTTCCAAAAAACCTCTTAGTAGAAAAACTATACAGTGGTATTTAGAGAAAAGCAATATCATTCAACCTAAAACAGCTGAACTAGTGCAGGTTGCTAAACCATCTGTGACAAGAGTTTTTATACTCTGTAGTTCTGGTCACTGCCTCATTTTGGGGAAAATCACCTGCTGTTAAATAAACATTACTTACTACTCTTAATGTAGCTGTGAATGTCAATGTGAAATAGAGCTGCACATTTAAGCATTGAAGGGTCTAAATCCTGGGAAGAAAACTTATTGGTATTAAATTCAGTAAGAAAATAACTAGTTTAAAGAGGTCCACAGTGGTAGTATTAGTAGTTTCACTTGCTCTATAATTATCCCAAATAGAGGTTGGTTTGTGCTACAACAGCAGTCAAAATTCACAGAAAGAAACATTTCTGAGGAATGATGCTCTTGGGTTTGACAAAGCATCAGAAATGCAAATGAAAGCTTCAGAAATGGTCCAGATAGGACAATTCCCAATTAATGTCTATTTTAATTCCTGAACTCTGCCATTCTAAACATAATTTCACATATATATAGGGCAGAAACAGCCTGTGGAATGTTACTTGAAAATAAGAGAGATAACTTGTGTAATTTTCTTTAAAGCATGAAGTAAATCTATAAATGTTGATGCTTATTTCAGTTACACCTTAATCAAGATGCCCAGTTTTCAATGTTGACACGCTGAATTCTTGTAAGAAGGGGCTCATGGTCTAAAAGACAATTTCTAAAGATCAAGACCAGTCAGGCATGTCACTGATTTCTGAGTTACTGCCTTCTGTTGATTTCCCTCTTCCACCCTCTTTCTGGCCTCCAGTAACACCAGCAGTAAGCTTGACATAGTTCTCAGGATATGTAAGGGCCAGGAATACTAAACTGAACTTGTGCATCCAAAATTTTGCTTATAAGACTAGATTTCTCTTCCTCTGGAAAGAAGGAAGTAAGAATTCCAGTTAAGTATTCCTATACAAAGCAAATAATAGAATGAACAATATCTAAATATATCTTGAGTACATAAATCAATTATCTTGTTGTAATTAAAACAAAACAAACTTTATGTACAGGTCACCAAGAGCAACTAATTACAAAAATTAACATTACAATTAATCTGATTTAAAAAATTCAAGACAGAATTTAAAGGACAGGTATGATTATCCTTCCATAAGAATTGCAGTATATAATTTATTTTTTTCCAAAGATGACCTTTTGTAATTCTACAGATCAGAGAAACATTAGATCATCATGATGTCAGGTCTACTGATGGGTAAAGAGAAATGAAGACTGAAAACTTCTGATGCATAAAAACAAACATTAGTCCTTCACTGTCTAAGCCAGATACTTCTGTCTCTGTCACTATTTCTGAACAACTCTCTGGGATAAGTTCATGCTCAACAGCTAGAAAGATGACTTTTATCACTAAAACAATTAAACAATGCAGTTCCTCTTGTTTCTCATAATATCACAATCTACTTGGCTTTCGTTGCAATATTTAAGCTCTATAAATAATTTTCCTGATTAAGTTGCATCACAGATAAGTTTGATTATTCTTCTCCATTATTTTGTGAAGAGCACACTGGATTAGCATTCTTACAAATGATACCTCAAAGTAATGGAATACTAAACTGTGCTGCCTGGCACTAGATTTATTCTCAATAAGACAAGCAGTTTGCATCTCTGAATTGCTCTTGTTGTTCTACAAATCAGAATCCCAGCTTGCACTGTCCACTAGAATAAAGCATCCTGCATTTATGAGATGCAACAGGAATCTTTATAACAAAGATGAGATGCACTCCTACACTTTGAAAGTTTATATAATCAGTTATTTCCTGGTCAAATAGGATGGATTACAGAGCTAGTAATTCACAGCACTTCTAATTCACACAGTCTAGGCTAAGATAAGCACACAGGGCAGGTGGAGTGAGGGAAAATTAAAAAGCATTAACATTTTAGCATGAAAACTGCAATACTAATAATGTAAAAGTTCACTTTGTCTTCAGCTGTTCCAGGAATGATGTGTTGATGAACAAAGCAATTCAAAACTGAGGTACACCAGCAATTTATCAAGGTACCTCTGCACTGAAGCTCTACCATCCATCATGTCAGTTCCTCTCCCTAATTTACATTGCAATCTCTATCATCATCCATGTCTTTAATAAAGGTCTTGAATAATACAGGCCCCAGGGCTGACCCCTGGGGTGCAATGATCATTGCCAGCCAGCAGCTGAATGCCAAGATGCTGATCACCACCATTTGAGACCAGCAGTTCTGCCAAGCTTCCAAGGTACTCAGCAGTCTGTTCATCAGGCCTAGACTTCCTTAGCTTCCAAACAGGAATGTTACAGGATACAATGACAAAGTCTTACTAAATCATAGTATATTATATTCACTGCTCCTCCTTTATTTGCATAATCCCTCACTTCCATACAGAAGGCAATCACATTTCTCAATCATGATTTGCACTTAAGAAATCCATTTGACTACTGCTGATTACCTTCTCAACCTTCATGGGCTTGGACATGGACTGTAAGAGAACATGCAAATCATGGGCTACACACACTGCAGAAGTAGTGGCCAATGACCCCACCAGGGGTTCAGGTGAGGCTGATCATCCTACGGTTCTTTCAGTCTTCCTTCTATCACTTTTCAAAGGAAGAAACAACAAAACCTTTTCCCAGTCAATTTTCCCAAGAAAAATCTCCTGATCAACATGAACTTTCATAGAAAACAACAGTCTCACAATCATATTGGCCAACTGTTTTATTACATTGTGAATTACACCTGGATTTGTGGATCTGAATACCTCCAGCTGCTCTAAGTCCACAGCCTGTCACTCCCCTAGAAGCTGCCCATTTCCCTCTCCAAGCAGGAAGGTCACCCACTCCAGCATTCATCCAGCTGGTGAGGCTCCTGCCCTTCACACTGCAGTGCCACGGAGATACCTCCACAATTCCTGACTGCCTCAGACCACAGCTGCAGCTTTCACCCTCCCAGCTTCCATCTGGATTACAGAAGCAATGGCTGCACAATCAGAATGACTGCCCAAGAGCAGCTCCTGTGGTGTGTAGTCAACATTAATCTCCCTTTTCTAACTGTGAGAAGCACTTTGGAGCCTTGTGTACCTGCACTGAATGCCACCTGCCTCTGAGTGCAGTGCTCCTTGTCACTTAAGGACACCTAGATGCCAGATAAGTAGGAAGCTGGACAAGATTCTGTTTCTCAATTCCAGCCCCCCCCCCCCTTCTCTGCCAGCTATCCTGCTCAGCACCTGAATTCTGGTGGAGTCCCCAAGATCCTGGCCATGATTCACTTGGCCTGTAAGCACTGAATATTTTGCACGCTGCTGCTTCTTTCAATGTTTTCCAGAAGAGAACATCAACTGAAATTCACAAGAGATCAGGTAATTTACAAATAGTACTCTCTTTTGTGACAGTCCTAAATGGAAATATTTCATCAGTTAAACAGGGAAAACTGCACTGAAGTCTGACAAAAAATCCTGGTCAACAAAAGTACAGAATGTTTAGTCATGAGACCAAGATGCTCCTGAACTTTTAGGTAAACATGCTTCCAAGATCCCCCATATATGAACTGTGTATGTGGACAAAGCTGTATTTCTTTATTTCTAATTCATATTCAGGAAGTAGGATTAAAAAGTGTGAGTTTAATGCAACAAAAAACATGAATCTACAGTTTTTTACAATCACATTTCTTCACTTATTCTCTGTGTCTCAAACCCTGAATCACAGCATGAGTGTGTAAACATGGCTTAAAACTTACCTTTGAACAGGCTTGATTTTACTATTCTTTTATAGTTTTCTTGCTATTTCTCTTACATTTATTTATTTATGAAGATAAAATTGGAAGGTTTATCTTCAATTTTTGTTATTTGTAGATGCCAGGACATGCTTTGGCACCTGTTTTCTGATGCTACCTACATGTTATGTTCAAGTAGGCAGAGATTCAGAGAACCTTTTAAAGCCTTCTAATGCACTTGAAGTGAAATTTCCTTTTTGACTGAGTAAATTTTAGTCATCAATGAGAATGTGGGATTTAGAACCTGAGTTCTTACAGCATTTGTGAAATCCCAGTATGGACAGTTACTTGCTGATCACTGATAATACTAGATCTCATATTATCCTTTAAGGCATGTTTGAAAATATTGATGAAACATACTTGCTTGGAAGATCATAAGAAAAAAAAATACAAAAAATACCAAAGAAAACTTTAAAAATGTTTTGCCCTTGCTCTCTTACTAACTCCTTTAGTTATCCAGAATTTGACCAAGTAATATAAAATATTTAAAGTTCATTGAGGAACAAAAGCAAAGCATTAGTTATGTGGCTTAGGCACAGCTACCAAAACACATCCCAGAATTTCCTGTTGCCAAAGTGCTGCAGTGCAGTACAGAGCCAGACAGCAGCTGCACATCCACATGAGGCTGTGTGACCTAAGGAGTCTTCTGTGCCCAGCTCTTACAGGTTTGTGCTCTTCCCTATCTCCCACAGCACACTCTACAGAGTTTGCAGGGTGGATGTGGACGATACACAGGAATTCTATTGCCAAAAAATGGAATGAGGAAAATTTAATCACATCCCTTTCACTCCTCTAATGGAACCCAAAGAGCTTAAACTCCTTCCCCCACTCAAAAAAGAAAAAAATTCCAAATCCCTGTACCTGCCAGCAGGATATCCACCACCACATTCTCAGCAGTTGGATTTCTGAAGGATATGATGGCAGAGGAGTACTCTCCAATGCAGGCACTGGTGGTGGTGGTTTCCATGCGCTCAGGAGGAACTCCAGACCCCGTCAGGTGGAATATCCGCTCTCCAAACTGTGAATGGAACATGCCATTGTTTATTATTTGATGAATCAGAGCAGTAGGTTTTAAAATATTTTGCCAACTTTCTTCCGCTGTTCTGTGTCTCTGCTATAAGTGAACTTTAATTTTTGCTTTCTTTTTTCATTCTTCAAGCTGTTGTTACTCTAAGTATTGCTATCTGGAAATCAATACTTTCATTCTAGGAGACGTTCACATCTCCTTTTTGTGTTTAATTTCTGTACTACTTCAAGCACACAGTATTTAACTTCCATCCAGCTGCTCAGAGCTTTCAGTGTAGGGAATGGAAAGATGTAGATAGTTGCAAAAGCAGAATTCAAAGCACATATATTAAAACCTGAAAGCAGATAAAGTGAGAAGTTGTCTCCAGAAGACAAAGGAAGAAAGAAAATAATTATTTGATGGGACACCAGTAGAATCACACAACAAGCTAAAAGTGTTACTCCAAAGATAATAATGAACATTAACCTTTAGACATAGAAAAATCAAGGATATTGGAAAGAAATAGTAGATCTAAAATTTCTGTGGACCATCAGGTTTCAGAGAAGGACATTGTGTCCTCTTGAACTGACCTTGGATATATACTATTCATATTAGAATTGCTGTCTCCTTGTTTTTATCCTTACTAAATATTTAAGAGAGATTCTGAAAATAAATGCTGTGCCAACACCACCTGCAAATAACCTGTCTTTTCAACACACTTTTTCAGGACAAAAAATTACCACATGACTTCCTTCAGTATTTGTATTCTTCATATAAAAGAATATTTGCTTTTTAGTATTGCTTAAAACACTACTGAAAACTGCTGGTAGCACTCAACTGGAGTAATTCACAGGTCAGCAGTGTTTTAGGATATCTGAAACTCAAAAGAAAAAATACAGAGAGGAAATTGCACAGAAAGCAAAGGCTTCATTTAACCACCTCTTGCATGATGAAATATTACCATTTACATTGTAGTATCAGTTTTTCTTTTTTATTCCAGCTGTAATTTAAAACAGTTAGTAGGTCATGTTGATGACTCATGTCTCTTTATTTGCTAGTTTCTCATTCAACTTCAGGAAAATTCACAGAGAAAAAAGAAGTCAACAATTCTAAGGTGTTCAAAGTAAAAAAACATTTTCAGATAAAATTAAAAGAAGAATTCACTTTTTCAAGTGTGTGATCTTCTAAAACTCAGACTGGATAAAAATGAAGGAATTTAATTTTGGGGAGGTTGGGAAAAACACCAAGAAATTTAATTACAGACGTGACACTCCTAAGAAGTGTCAGTCTCCAAGTGTTAAAACTAGCAGAACTCACTACTGAGCAAGCTAAAATTATTCATTACCTGTTCTAGCTCCTAGGCCATTATGTCACATTTTAATACTGTAAACAGAATAATTTCTGTGTAAAACTAAGGAAAAAACAAATTATAAGTTTTTAATATCACATTTACTCTTTCATTATGCATCCAGCCACTAAACTTCATCTTGACCTACAGGCTGAATCTCTTACTTCCTTGCCTATCATAAATATTATCTAATCTGAATCCCAAGTGTTGTGGGTACAAGCACATTATCATACCTTTGAGCATTTGAAGGTTATTGTTGCCTTGTGATTGCGTCTTCCAAGGGCAGAGGGACAGAATCTCACAGGCAGCTGACTGGTGGAATGAGGAGGAATAGCCAGCTGTGCAAACACAAGAAAGAAGCAAAAGAAAGGAGGGGTAAGGGAGAGGAAATCAATTTTTTTGAGTCTCTGTTTTGTGCTTTGTACCAACAGTGCTGATGTGTATGTGATTAATGTGTTCCACCAGATGCATTTCCCCCTCTCAGCCAGGGAGCTACTGCAGCAAACAATGCCAGGGGCAGTCCCTGCACGTCCACTGCCCTGCAGCTCCAGGGCTGGGGCTACAACTGCTGCAAGGACACAGGCAGCAGCTCTCAAACACCATTCCAACTGCACTGTGGTGTGATGGCACTGAAGGGTTATCACAGTGACCCCCACAGACACAAACTGCCTTAGAAAGGAAAGACATGCCAGGTTTTAATAAACCAATGTTTTGTCTCTCTTCTGCTTACCTTTAGCAAAACCAACACTAAATAATGTTGCAGGTTTTCTCTTCACCTCAAGTATTCTACTTGAGACTCAATTGCATAGGCAAAAGCAAAGTAGCTGGCTACAACGGATTAATATCTGTTTTCAAGAAGCAGATAAGCAGTAAATGAATTGAATTATGAAGAATAAAAATGCTAATGCTTTTAGTGTGATCAGCCAGAATCACTGAATAAACAATTACTAGGACTATTTCTTTAATAAAAAAACAGGTATTAGCCTTTTAATATTATATATGTATAAATAACATTTGCACGTAAGAAGAGATAAAAAAGGTAATTGATTGATATCATGAGCAGTTAACCTGTGTTTCATAAAATGAATATAATTTACAATAAACGAAAGGCAAAACAACACCCTACAAGAGCTGGAACTGACAAAATACACATAAAACTACCAACTCCTGGTGCTCAGCATGACTGAAACAGGAACTCCAGCAGAAGGCACTGTTCATGTGTGCGCCATCTTTTAAGCTCCACGGCCTTCACTGGCCCAACCCCCAGGTGGGCCTTCCAGTCACTTGGCCAATCAGAGTCCAATTAGCACTGCCCCAGTGTGTGATTGATGAATTACTCTGCCAATCAGAGGCTGGGCTAGCACTACCCTGGTATGTGATGGATGGATGATGGATGATGGATGGATGGATGGATGGATGGATGGATGGATGGATGGATGGACGGATGGAGAGCTCAGCCAGGCCGGGGGGTCTGGGGGCACTGTCCCCACAAAGCAAGGCCTGGCCTGTCCCCAGCCCCCCCCCCACAGGGACATTGTCTTGGGTCATTGACCTCATCCAGTCTCTGTTGAGATGGATGAATCCCATCCATCATCCAAGCCTTTGCTGCTTTTCCTCACTGCCCCATGGCTTTCCCTGCCATCCCACAGCTGGGCCCAGGCAGGAGCCACGCTGTTCCTGCTCTTGCCAGTTATCTCCTGGGTGTACTTATAAGGTAGAGTTTTCTGGAACAAAACACCCATCCTTCCAAACACTGTTAAAATGATAACATATAAAAGCAAATCTTCAACTGAAAGGCCTTCAGGGTGCACCATATGGCAATATGCACACATAATACAGTAGTTCTACAATTTTTATAAGGTTATTTGATTAGTATAGCTATCAAATATTTTCTGATTAGAAGAGCAGTTGGTTAGGTAATTTTACCCCACGTACTGCCCCATTGGAATTAGTCCAGGGGCTTCTTTGCCCCATTTCTTGTGTCTTCTCAGATTCTGGTTGAAAACAAAATGTCTTTGTGGTAGGTTCTCTTCTTGACAATAAGACTAAACAGTATTTCAGGAATGTGTTAGAAGGCTTGTTTATTGTTCTAAAATGTAGGGATAAAAGGGTAGGAAATGTAATAGAAGCTACAGCCATGTATTAGCAGTCTCCAAAGCCACAAATATAGGAAAATATATAAAAAGCTAAAAATCTTTTGTCATCAGTACCAGCTCAATGAGGGACAGGGATGTTGGTGTGCCTTGAACAACAGATATTCATACTGATGGCAGTGGGAGGTAGGTTGTGCAGAAGAGAGGACAGAGCTCAGGTGTGCTCAACTAACACACCAAACTTGAATTGTTGTTTTCTTTTTTGGGAGAGAAAGTTTTAAAGTAATTCATCAGACTACTGCCATAACAGTTAATTAAACTTTCATTTGCAGTCCAGTTCCTACCTACTAGTCAGACCCATTTATCAAATGAAGACCTACAAATGAAGAAAGAACCACAGTAGGAACCCCCCCCTCCCAAATACTTTGTAATGAAATGAAAAACTAGGTAAAGACAGCATGGCATAGACTAAGACTACATCATTAAATTAACACTAAGATTTTTAAATATTGAGTAATTTCGGTGTAAGACGTTCACATCACACTTAGAATAATAACTCTTCCACAGATATGGAAACAGACAGGAGTTCAATTTCCAATAAGTATTACTTGACATAATATCATTACTCAGAAAATCCACTGCCACAATGAATCAAAATAATCAACATGGAGCAATGATAATCCAGCAGACTGCCTGCTCTGAAAGCAGAAAGGAACTGTTATCATTGCTCTTCATAAGATCTCAGATATAACAGTTCAAATATAGAAACTGAGTCTGGAGAACTACAAATACATTATTTCTGTTACAAAATGAAGAAAGGAGGGGAAATTTTTATTAAATCTAAAAGCTTGTTCTCTAATCTGTATAAAACAATACTCATGGTCATTAAAAAAATCCTTAAAGCTTGCACACAGAGATTGCACTCCTCTCTGCCAGCTCTTTCCTATTAAGTTATTTTTCCTCAAAAAAGTTGTGTTTCAAAGCCAATCAGGAAAGAACTCAGCTTAATGAAAAAGGGCTACTTTAAACCAGGAGAATAGCAAATTGAAGAGTTACAGTGAAAGCATGTTTCTTTTTGGCCATGGAGATGATCCTGTTTGTAAGACTTTTTTGTCTATTGTAAATATATGTGTATGTCAATATATAACACAAATATGTGAAATTTATCAATGTATTTATATAAAGGAAAAGCAGTAAATTGGGGGACACATTGATGATTGAAAATTTTCAGCTGTTAAATGCTGAACCTGAATCCCTTTCCGCTAAAGACAATGAAAGCTGCAGTCAGGACAGAAACACAAAACTCAACATCCCAATGGCTTTTTTCCCAGACACCCTTAATAGCCAATATACTAATGAAAAACAAGTTGGAATTTTTCAGTAAACTTATGAAAATTCACTTTCATTATGGCTTTTAGATAATTTGGCAGCATTTATAAAGTTATTAAGTTAAAGGTTTACAAGAAGGGAAACAAAAATTAAACAGAGCTTGTTAAAAAAGAAAATCCAAATCCCATTAAAGGGAATCCTTGAAAGCTTTTATCAAATTATTGAAAGAAATCCAAGATGTTATATTCCATTTAAACTGACTTAGGCTACAATTGCAAAGCCACCAGTAAGATATGCAGTCTTTTCTCATTTTTATCAGTTTACAAAAGGTAACAGAGCTGCTTCTAATTGCCATGAAGCTGACAAAGGATTTAAAGCCTTTGAATTTCATTTAGACTTCATTATGCACACTGAAGTTCAGGAATACTTGAGCCTAACCCAACTGGACCTCAGGAAAGCATGTTATTAATGATGTGCATACTTGAAGTTGAATCAGATCTATAGAAAATAATCCTTTGTGATATTTCAGTAATGCCCTTTGTTCCAAACTGAAACTGGGAAAACAAACTTCCACACATGAAAGTATGTTACTAATATTGGATTTTTTTAAAATTCTGAAATATTGGTCAATATTTTGGTTATTAATTTTAGGCAAATATCTTAAGAGAAGAAAAAAATTCTTTAATACCACTATTTAATCTGGTTTATCTAACAAAACTCAGGGACTGAAGAAATCAATTCGAGACATTTTCTGATCGACAGCCCAGTACATTCAAAAGTCCTACATCATAGATGACATAAAAACAAATATGGAAATTTATATGAAATATCAAAGTTATTGACCTGACTTTACTAACTGTCTTCAAATATAATGTATCTTCATTGCCCAATCCCATCTTCAATCTATTGTTCGAATAATTTGCTCTTTTCTCTTGCCTTTTATCTGAGGGTTGCACAAATGGTAATCTTTCTGCTGACAAGAAAGCATTATTGTCTTGCTTTAAAGAGAACAGAAACTTGAATGATTAAGATGGAAAACTTCTTCCACATGTAGCAAAGGCTTTGAAATGGGTATTAATATAAACCAATATCTGGAACACGAAGCATGGTTTATAAGCAGTAATCTTCTGGAAAGTGAATGCAGTGTTCTGTGGAGGTACTAAGCCTAGGATGCAAAATATTCAGGAGAAGCAAGACCATGTGCAGTGCTGTGTCCAGTTAAGTAAGACAAGGAATTACTGGAGAGGGTCCAGCAGAGGCCACAAAAGTGATTGGGGGTCTGGAGCATCTCTAATGAGGAGACAGCGGGAGCTGGGCCTGTTCAGGCTGTAGAAGAGACAACTGAGAGGGCATCTCATCAATGTGTACAAGTATAAGGGCAAATGCCAAACTCCTTCCAGTGCTGCCCAGTGACAGGAAGTTCCACCTCAATATGGAGAAAAACTTTCCTGTGAGGATGACTGAGCACTGGAACTGGCAGCCCAGAGAAACTGTGGAGTCTCCATCTCTGGAGATATTCAAAACCCGCCTGGAGGTGATCCTGTGGAACCTCCTCTGGCTGAACCTGCTTCACCAAGGGCGTTGGATTAGATGGTCTCCACCCCAATCATTCTGTGATTCTGTGATAAATGCCACTCTCTGACTTTGTCACCAAAAACTGAAGGAAATTACATAACCTCTCAGAACATGGGTCTGTAATGGAAGAAATAGGTTCAAAAAGGGACAGCTACATGAAGTAAATATTAAGTAGCTGCATTTAGCAAACAAAGCTATCCTGTAACTGGAAGAACTACTGCAATTAACTAGGAACATTTCAGAATTCAATCCATAATGATATACAGGACTGAGGATTATAATAAAAAGGAGAGAGAAAATTACTGCAGTTAGTGTTGAATGTGTCTTTTCTACACAATGTAATGTAGCTATTGTTGATGAGTGAATCTTTGATGATAAATTATGAAAGCAGAGATATTTTTTTCTTGTTGTTAATTTCCTGCACAAGGTAATATGCAATCTGCAGCAGCCAAAAGTCACTATAGTTAAACCTAACCTACTTCTGTGGCAATGACCCAAACATAATACATCTATAATACTCCCAGACAATTAATATAGTTTGCATCCATTTTGTTTCTAAGCCCCTATTCAAATACCAATTCATTAAATAATTAGTAATAGCACTTGTCATGGTTTACCATAGTGTATAAAGATGTGTTATTGTGCATGACAGAAAAGACAGACAAGAAAAAAATTAATGTTTTATACTTTTAATTTAATGGAATCCTACATAGCAATATTTAGGGAAGCTGAGTAAATAAGTTTGATCTCCTTTAGCTGTTACCATCAAAACCCATTTTAGGAACATTTGGTCTGGCTGTACTGCTAAATTTGAGGCTGAAAGCTGTTCAGTTTCTGAAAACTGAACCTATAATGACTATGTATCATTCCTCTATTTTCCCCATAGGGTCTTTTGTATCTTCTTAGCTTTATTTTATTACAATATTCCTCTCCCTGACTCTTAAACCATTTTTCAGGAATAGAATCATAAAATTGTGGAATAGTTTGCTTTGGAAGGGACTGACCAACTTTGGTATCTTCCTGGATTACCTTCTCAATATCTAGAAAAGGCACAATTTCACTATTTCTTTCCTTTTCCTTTTATTTTTCTTTTTTTTTTTTTTGTGGTAAAGATTCTAAATTCATATCCTAAGAGGCTGTCATGGAGGCACTCAATGCCATTCATTCAGATGCAGAGTTTACATGCATCTGCCCTCCCCTTTTCTCATCTCCCCATCATGAAAAGGTCACATATTTCATAGAATCACCTTAATAATACCCAAATAATTGCTCATGGGGCCTATACTATTAACTAGTATTCAGTGGTCAATAAGAGATATTTTTCTGAACCCTGACCACCTAGAATTCTAGCAAATCTCAATGAACATACAAAAGCTGAACAAATCTACACCATTGTTATTCCTAGAAAGGACACAAATGTTAGGCAGCAAGATGGAAGGGCTTCTGTGATGGAGGAGGAAAAAGTGGAGTACATGACAATGAGAGGGTTAAGAGAAATCACTCTCAAGGTAACTGAATTTACAGAATAAAACGATTCTAGGTATTTGCTTGAAGCTTCTTTGCAGCTATATTGATAAAATTATTATTCATATTCCTTGCAAGTTGCTTATAATATTAGATATTCTTGTATTCTTCCATTAATAGTTTATCTACTACCCTAAATATTTACCTAGTTATTCTGTTGATTATTAGATACTTATGAATCTTCTACCCAGCTGCTTTGTTTACAAGTTCTCCTTCTAATATCTCCTGAATTATTTACAACCTACACTGCAGTCCTGCTCAAAACCATTCCAGGAAAGAAAAAAACATCATACTTCAGCTTGAGTTGCTTTTCAAGTTTAATTGTTTTCTTCCTCAGGCTATAAAATCTCTACAATATGTATTTAAAATATCTAAAAGACTGTATATTCTCAACCCACAGTACAATACATAATTCAATTTGTTTTAAAAAGGAGACTCTCTTCTATCTTTTTTGTGAAAACACAGAAACCTTACTTACAAGTTGTGCTGGGTCAGTCTCAACTGCAAAATGGCAGGGATCGCTGTTCACCACTTCCAGCACCAGAGTTTCATTAGTAGGATTAGTAAGAGGTAGGTGTGTAAGAGTCCATCTGGAAAAAGTCATATACACAATGATGATTTATTACAAAGCTCCTTGCAGTATATGTCATTATGCATAAGGGTTTTTTTTAATTTCCTATTTAAGTTCTGGATTTTTTTATTTTAAACATAATAAATAAGTTTTTATTGCATTGGCATTTCCCCACTAGTTTGAAAACCTATTTAGCAACTTAAATTATTATTAATAATCATTAATAACAATAAATCCTGAATTCATTCAATATTTCATTTTGTTCATTTGTTGTGTTATTTATTACAACATAATCATAGAATCATTAGGTTCCATATGTAGATTATATTTTCTAATGAGAATAGTGACCCTCTCAGAACAGAGTATGCTGATTGCTTAAATCAGCTGGCCCTCAATTTTACAGACCTTACTTCTATATTTTCCAGTTAAAGAATATTCATGAGATAATTTCAATGGGGAGAAAAAATTTAAAATAATTCATAACACTCCCAAAATTTCCTCTATTCTGGTCAAAATACTACATTTTTTGTTTTTAGCGAAGTTATATGGCCATAAATCACATTCTTGTTGTAATACCAAGGGACACAGAGAAGAGGTTCAAGGTGAATAAGTGAAAACAGTAAATAAGAAAAGTTTGAAAAATGAGATACATATATTGGTTTTGCTGTAATTTATCTCCTAATGGATATTCCCTCTAGTCAAAGCTGTGGCAGGTCAACTGCCAGATTGCTGCACATATTTATCATCTGGAAAAAATTAGTCCATTAATCATAGCTAAATCAGTAAGGAAAAAGAAAATATAGAAAGCAACATTCAGTAGATATTTCAGTCCAGCTTTGTGACTGTAACTTCAGACCCTAAAATCTGTTCACAGGTGGATTCCTTCCAACCCATGCAGTGGCATAAATCCCCAGCAGTGAGCACCAGACTTGATTCTGACTAACACTGTCAGAGCACTGTATCATTGAGTCTCAAAACCTGAGAGTAAAGAAATATTAGGAAACTTTCACACAGGAACTTCAGACTCACTTGATAATTCTAATTTTTCACATTTACTCTCTCTGCTTTTTTTTTTTTTGGCCTGGTCTCCTTCATATGTAATATTTATTCAAAGGGAAAACTAAGTTGGAATATCTGAAATTTCAGTAAGGAATTACTGGACTGTTAGAAGTTCTTCAGGTCATCAAAATCCTCCCACCACACACAGGTTGACTATTGTTGCATGTGGCAGTAAATTCCAGGTCACTAAGAACATCATTCAACTGACTCATCTTCAATGACTCCACTGTGGAGCCCATAACAGGATGGATAAGGAAAGATGAAAAACATCAGGGAAAAGGTTTCC
Organism: Agelaius phoeniceus; assembly: GCF_051311805.1. Classification (NCBI taxonomy): domain Eukaryota; kingdom Metazoa; phylum Chordata; class Aves; order Passeriformes; family Icteridae; genus Agelaius; species Agelaius phoeniceus. The sequence goes on along the minus strand of NC_135266.1, from coordinate 9,630,851 downwards.
CTCCTTAGAGACATATGCTAAGGGATGTGTTAAATCTACCTTGACACAAACAAGAAGCAAATCTGACTGTGATAGCCCCAGAATTTTAGGGAATTTGAAGAAGGACTGAAGGATAAATTGCTTTTTTTTTGTTTCTTTTAAGAATTAGTTAGAAATTTATTCTAAGTTATCAGTGGGATCTTGGCCCTAATCCAATTCTAGGTAATGTTTCAAGGACAAAAATACTGAATTTTTTCAGATCAATAGGAAAAAGAATATAGTGAGGACACAATGAAAAAACATTATTCTTATATTCATATGCTAATGCTTCTTCTGCATTCAGGAAAAGGGGGTAGAATGAAAGTTAATCTGTTAAAAAACTACAAATCTTCACCAACCAGAAATGCTTCAAACATTTGATGATGTTTACAGTTCGCATCTCTGGATACAAAGCAAAGTACATCCATTCAGAAAACTCCCAGACTGATATCTTTCTTAGGCAATACACAGCTGTCTACCTGCACTGCCTTTATATATTCAACATACATTAATGCTGCCAATTTACTTCGACTGTCTCACTTTTCACGAGGCAGAGAAATTCCCAGTAACCTCAATGGCACCACTGACTGCCATTGTCCAACACTTTGCACTTCAACAAGAGTGCTGATGACATTATGCTGACACTGCTGGACACCACCAAAAAGAGCCTGGCACCATCCTCTTGGCACCCACTTTGTGCTATTTATTTGTATTGATGGGATGCCCTCCCAGCCTTCTCCTCTCCAGACTAAAGAGGAACAGCTCTCACAGTCCCTCCTCATAAGAGAGATGCTCCAGACCCCTCCTCATGCCTGTGGCCTCTGCTGGATCTTCTCCAGTAGCTCCTTGACTTTCTTGTACCAGGGAGCCCAGAACTGTCCAGAACTGTCCAGTGTTCCCCCACATATTTACAAATGCATAGGAACTACAGCATGCATGTACTTGTAAAGGGAAAAGAAATCTCATTTGAAAAAAATAAAGCATGGGCTATGAGGAGTTTTAGATAAAAGTTTTAACAGGAAGAGTTGTATTTAATGGAGCTAATCTTTTCCCACATCCATTTTACTTGCAGTAGGAAAAGATGACTTGCCATTTTCCACTAGACCATTTGTGCATGTAGTTTTCAGGCAGTGCATGTCAGAGAAAATTATGAGTGCCAGAAAGTCTGAATAAAAAGGTTTTAAGTAATTTCTAATTCCTAATAGCAAGAGCCTTTAGTAGTAGAGAAAAGAAAGAGTAGAGAAAGAAATAGTAGAGAAAAATTATGGTTTTTACTCCAGTCAGCCCAGAATTTTAAAGTAAAAGCCAGGAAATAGCACAACTTTTTTCTTTAGAACATAATAAGAAAGGCATTGTCAGTTATCTTCAGTCTGTGCATCATATTTGAACAGCAGAATATATTCACTCACAAAAATTTAATCAGGTAAAATTTTGTGTTGTGCTCTCTAACAACATTTCTGCTCAGTCTGTAATGTATATTAGCTACAGATTTAGTCAAAGATGGAATGAAGTGGAATTTAGCATGCAGAAGAGCAGTGTGTCCACAGAAACTGTTAGGAAGTGGAGGTAATACGTGGAAAAGCACTGCTGAAGTTTTGACATTCTTCAAAGTCTAATCCTCAAAGTTTTAGTTTATGTCTTGAAAGTCAGAACTGAACTGAACATTATGCTGTCAAAATGCACATTGAAGTTTTGTTGAAGGATGGTAATAATTGGGTTAATTTCTCTAAGGTATCCATTTTCTTAACCCTTGGAGTGCTTCAACCATGTCTACCCCCAGGGCCTGCAGGACAGAAGCTGCATTATTTTGCCATTTCTTGGGCAGTTAAAAGACACTGCTAACTGGTATACAAGCATTTGCAAAGCAGGATAGTCAGTAAATTCCTAGTTCAGAGAGAAGGAAATAAACAGAAAATAAAGCAAACCTACAGAGCTCTGTACAATGGATCGGGGTACTTACATTCTGCAGTATTGTCAGGGTGATTTCTACAAAAATGATTCAGAGGAAGTTTACATAGAGGCTAAAATTTCATTTCAATTATTTTTCTGTAAGGAATATTTCACCTACTTGCAAATATATCTAAAAAAATATTCTCCAATCCACTACAGCAGACATAGAGTACGATTCTGAATTTAAACTCTTCATATGTTTTCCATGATACCTAAAAGCAGAGACCCATTCCAGTACTGTGAACTACTCACTTTCCAAGCTCACATCCTATATCAGGCAATGCAGCTGGTGATGGCTTCTCTACATTGAACTTCAGGGCGTACCAAAATTCTCCAACCACATCTGACCGGAACATGACACTAAAAACAGATGCAGAAGTTTAACATGACAGCTGGTTTTTTCAGATCTTTTAAAAAACCCAAACAGATTAAAATTCAGGAGAAACCTAATGATTTCAGTGCAGTGATTTCTTTAATTAGATCATATTTTTCTTCTAACACTTCTCGCTGGTATCTGAATTCGGCTACCAAGTGTAATACGATTTAGAATTACTGATGCAACAAAATCTCTTCTTCATCTTTCTTAAATTCTACCAATAAAATTCATTTGATGCTTGTAGCTTTTTGTTTGTTAGCTTGCTTTTATCAAAAATACAATCCAAACATATTCCAGCTTATAAGAGTAAGCTTTAATTTTATTTCAATATCACAGTATGTTGTTTTTAGTCATTTTGAAGGGCAAAGTAACAGAAATACTATACACTAATTTTAAAAAGGAATTTTTTTTCAAATCTAGTGATAAAGTGAGAAATAGATATAGACACATCCCTATGAGCATGGCAAAGAGATACACTTCAAGGAATATTCACTATATTGCTTTGATATACAATCAAGGATTGTCATGACTGAAAATTGTGTCCTGCTGGGTGAGATATGTACAGAAATATATTTCAGTTACAGACACTCTAATACAGTCCTTTCCTACTGCAGAATTTCTTTTCAATTTCTTGAGGATTTTTGAGTAGCTGAGTCATAATAGCATTAAACCAAAGCACTGGAAGCATATAAAAACTTAGAAGAAATGCACTGTACAAACCCATGACCCTCTAAGGATGAGTTCTTTTTCTAAATTATAGATAACTATGTCTATTCCATGACTTTATGGTTCCAGACCATCCCCTGTGCCAACAGAGCTTTTAAAGTGAGCATAAAACAGCTCTAGGAAAGAATCAACCATTTGAAAAGGTACACCTGCCACAATCCCTTTTTCCAACAGTTCTTCCCAGCTGCTAACATAGCAAAGGAAACAGACCATGGCTTCAGAAAAAGAAGTTAATAGTGTGGATGTAATATGCAAGTACCTCTGTCCAGCTGTAACTGCAGTCTGTGGGAGCTACTGCAATTTAAAAGAGCTATTACACACTTCTGGAACAAAACTGCAAAACCATTTGGAGACTGTCCATGTGTTCTTTATTTCACCTCTGCATATATCCCCTAAGCCCCAGCCCACCAAAGCTGAGCCCAAAATTTTGTCCTGTTAAAACAAACATTTCTCTTATTATTTGGAAATTCTGCACTTGAAAAATATTGAAAAATATTTTCATACCAGAAATATTATCTGGTATGAAAAACAAAAGATGAGCTCTATTCTCATCTTCAGTTTAAGATAGCATAATTTCTACAAAATAAAGATACTTACTAGAGTTATAAAAGTACTCATTTTTATAAAACACTATTATTTGAATCTGTATCACTCAATGATGCCTGACATTATTCTGGTCTTTGGAAAAATCAATACAAGCAAATTGAATGAATCTCTGAATGGATTTTGACTTTGAAAATATTCTTTCAAAACTGGTCAGATGTCTCTCCCCTCCTCTTAAATGACCACCCCATCCTCCATCCCATCTCCATATTTTTGCCAGTCAGTTGAGATAACTGAAAAACAGGGAATTGTTTTTCAACCAGCCTTTAGACTTAATAATGCTTTGGTAACCAAATTCCAGGAAAGTAAGCTTTGCAATTCTACACTGTTCAATTACTTGCTGAACTGTTTTAGTTGAAACTAAGACCAAGAGGTCATCTGTCTTTTTATTGCTAATTAAGATATCTGCAGGTTTTCCCTGGGATTTCCAATGTAATGAAAAAATTTTAATTTAAAACCTCTCCATATTCATTTAGTGGATCATGGTTAAGTAATAGAAGATCATGAAGGTAAATGGATTTAAGTGGAGAGTTAAAGGGTTCTCCACATGCTTTAGTTTGTTTTTACAATTTCATTTCTTCTCAGAAGAAAATTAAATTGTGCTATTCCCTTTACAGAACTTAAAGATTTAAAAAACCAACTATTCAGAAGTTTTCAAGGGGGGCCTCTAACATTAAGTAAGTTTCTAAAACATTGTTCACTAAATTGTAGTGACCTAGAGTAGCAAGGAGTTATTCTACTGCCTGTCAATAATGCTTTTCCCCCAAGAGGAAAGCTACTGTTAGGGACACAATATATTTAAAGCTGGAAATTTTCTTAATTCCATTTAATAACTTTTGTTGGAGTTTTTAGGGCAATATTTTCATAAAGGGACTTAGGTTTCAATGAAAGTAGTCAATTTATTAGTAAAACAGCCACAATTACAAGTATCAAAACTCTACAACATACCTTCCAGCAAAAGCGCCAACAGCAGCTGCAGAAAACTTTAGGTGATATGAAAATGTTTGTTTGGGCTTGAGAATGAAAGAGTTTTCTCCAAACAGGGATGGATGGTCCAGCAGCACACTCATCTTGAGAACTTTATTGGTAGGATTAGTGATGGGAATATTAATTCCAACAGTATCCTAGAAAATATTAAAAAAAATCCAAAATCACAAAATTAATTATGAGCAATTACACTTAAAAGATATTTCTCAAAAAATGCAAGGTGCTTACTCATTGTCTACACTTATGCAAACTCAGGCTGCATAATTAAGGATAATGCTCATGCATCCTTTGTGTCATGTGTGAACTAACCCATAAAAAGCCAAGTTGCAGCAAGAAACATCTCAGACAACCTTCAAATTGTAAACTCTTTAATTCCATAAATACAGAAATTTCAAATCTTCCTGGCTGGTCTGCATCTAACAGCTCACTTCACCTTCCAAGATATGACCAAGCCTTGCCAAAACACACTTTTCAAGACCATCTGCTGAAATCCCAAGCAGGTAAAATCTCCAAGCTGTCTCCCAACAGCCAAGCACAGACAATTGGAAATGTCCACTTTGCAACCTGGCAAATGATTAGGCTGAATTCTGCTGGATCTGATCCCTTAATTTATAAGTTACATCATAATACCTGACATTAAAACAACACCACCACAATAAATGTTCCCTCTCTTATTCCTTTCGGCCATTTCCCTCACTCGTAATCTCTGTATCTTTGTTTAAAGTCTAAGGAAGGACCATCTTTCCTTGACCACCTGGAAAACATTGATACAGTTAAAAGTGCATAAAAAACTCCAGTTATTGTAATAAAACAGAGCCAAAATATGGTCTCATTAGATAAATCTGCATATTTTACACGTGGAGCACCTTTAGGATGAGCAGGAATTGGGCACACACAGCTCACTCTGCACAGCTGCTACATTTCAGAAGAGTTCCTTTTGCTAGAAGTTAGAAATGGTGTAAATTCATCCTGTGTGCCCTGTGTGTATCAATATCAATACAATTCCTGAAATAAAGTACTTTGAATAGACCAGAAAGAATTTACTTATGAAGGCAGCACACTGTGATAATCCAGGAAGCACATCTGCAGTTTAAAATAGATATGTTCTATTTATATATAATTATCCATAAAAAATACACAGAATCTAAAAATAAGAATATGCATTTATTTCTCTCTACCTATATTTGTGTCTACTCTTATTTGTTCTCTTTTCTTTGCTCTAACCAAGCAGTTTATTTCAAAATCCATGTTGGTTTGGGTTTTTTTAACGTACAGTGATTTGTTTCTCACAGCAAAATTATTCCACATAGTTGTTTTTTTTAAAGTAAATAATTCAAGTTGCAATATGAAAGAGAAAAATATAAAATGCCTATTAAAATTAATAACACACTAAAAAATGAATATGAAATACTTTTATGACCCCACACAGAGCTGCCTCCCACTGATTTCAGCCTGCCTATGATTTGGTAAATTTCTATACATTTCCATTTATAGACAATGACTACTGGAATATACATAAAACACATTTAATGTTCTACAGATGGCAAGATTACACCAACAATTTAAATCATTTAAGTGCCTTGCATCAGTAAAATGGGATTTAAATTTGCCATAAAATATTTTAAAGCTCAGATTAATAGTTTTTACTGGTGTAAACAAGTTTCTAAATCTATCTACCATTTTATTGGCAAAGGCTTCATAACAATTTTATAGTAAACATCTACATGCTGTGTTGAAAAAATACTTTTACAGTAAAAAGGAAATATGGGATAGCTGATTTGGAAAAAAGCAGCAACTATGAAAGAAATCTTTAATCTTGTACACAAAGGAAATTTTACATTGCCAGTATTATCATAAAACAATTTTCTCTTGCCAGTATAAAATGAATGCTTAAGATTATGTATTTCCCAGGAATTTCCCAGGAAATTTGCGTGGAATTGCCATACACATTTCAATGATCTGCTAATTCATAGATGGTAATAAGAGCAGATGTATATTTATCAGCAAAAAAAAAAAAAAAAAAAAAAAAAAAAAAACTTTTTTACGTTTCTAGGCCTTATTGGATTGTTATGGAGGCATAGAATTAGGATAAATAACAAAATGCCCATGCAATTGCTAAGAGTATTATTTTTCTTATTTTTCTTGAAAGTGCCATTTTATCAGACCAAATGTAGAAGAGGAACATCACAGGCAATTTCCAAACACATTTATAGTCATTAATTTAGTTGCACATTTCAGTGCTGAGTATTTTATAAACATTTTGATAGAGGAGAAATGTAAAAGTTGAGAAAAGAAGGAAATTAATCTCTTTCCTCAAACATTTCTTATATCAATGCTGCCAGTCACCAAAATAGAGCCACTTTTGTGCAATATATCATGCTATTATTCCTTTAGAACTGTCAATTACCCAGTTCTTGTACAGTTCAAGTTATTTAAAATAATTTCACCAGAGTTAAAATTAAATAAATGTAATGTAATGTTTGAATGTAATGTAATGTTTGAAATGTAAATATGAACTAACATTTATTCTCTATGGAAATTGAAAAAACAATGGACTTCTAACACTCGATCCTACATTAATAGCCTAAGTCTATATATAGGTTTGATACTTTGTAAACCAGACTCTTGTTTCAAAAGATTAAAAAAAAAATTGATGCTCACCATCATCAATCGATCATTTGTGACATTATACTTGTTTGTTGAAATATTTTCCTGACATATTTTTTTCCAAAACTTTCTCATCATTCCTTTCTCTAGCTCTTCTTTCAGCAACTGGATCTAATTTATTTAAGTCCATAATATGCAATTTTATTTTTATTAATGTATACACTGCACTGAACAATCAACTAATCCTCTTCTAAGTTCAACAAGGTAAATTGCAGGAAGATGGACACATTCTACAGTTACTGTGCATAACAATTCTCTGTGTTCCATCTCCAGTAATAATCCTGTTTCTCACCATCAGCAGGTGTCAATAAAAACCCTGCCTGGCCAAAGTGTCTAAGAGACTGACTACCATTCTTATTCTTTAGAAGAATTGTTTTAAATTAAAATCCAATTTCATTAAGGAGATGGCATTCATTCCACATTGTTTGAAGCTTTTTCAATCCATAGACCTTGAGGTGAAAGCATTTGGATTTGCTCCTGAGTTTGCCACGCTGTGGCTACAGAAGCAAACTTTCAAGTTGAGTAAGCAGCAAGAAAGTTATTTTTATAGGCCTAGTGAGATAATGCAGCAGAAAATCTTCCCTTTGCAGGTCCTTGTCCAAATCATGGTTCTTCTAGATGGACAAGTAATAAGTGCCTTCTGTCTCTGTGCTGCACCTGACAAGCAGGAATGTTGTTCACACAAGGACTGAACTTGGAATGGTGGCAATATAGTTGAAAAAACAGATCTTGGCTTCTCTCTTCCATAGGCTCAAAATGAGCAGAGCTTTCAACATCCCCATCAGTGTCTACATGTCAGTAGCAGGAGTTAGAGTCTCCTGCTGTATTCTCATTATTAATTCATTTCTGTTTCTTGGAACAAAAGAGGATCCAGTCAGTTGAGCAGCAGCAGTTGAGAACAGTTTCAGGGCCATGTTCAACAGAGCTCAGCCCAGTTTGGTCAAACTACCTCTAGAAATCAGTTCTGGCTCTTGAAGTGCTTGATGGAAAGCGTCCCCAGGTCACACCTCACCACCCTTTTCCCCACACACCCCAGCCCAGACACGCACATCTACGCTCAGCTGGGCCTTTTTGGCACTCATCATTCACACGTGGAACTCCCCTGTCCTGAGGGGCTGAGTCCTTCAGGCTCCTATTCACTCCTAAGTTAATGGAGGTCTTTGTGGAGTGAACCATCTCCCTCACTCTACAAGCTCCTTAAGCTCCTTTTCTTTTTTTTGCCTTTTTTTTTCCTCTGAGATGTAAATGAATTTCCAAGAGAATCCTCTCCTTTCTGTGTAGGGTTATGAGGCTAGAGAACCACAGCATTGCTATTCTCTTGATATTGTTTTTTCTCATTTTAGTTGGCATATTTTGCCTTATAAAATATCAGCTCTCAAAAAGGCACCAACTGTTCATCAGCAGTGAAGTCTATCAGAACAGCAGATTGAACTGCTTGAAATTTAGGACTAAACACCTTAAGCAAATTATATATTTGTAAAACCTGCTTAGCAAGGAATCCATTCTTATTGCAGTACAGGAAATTAACTAGAAGGGAAAAATTTGCACAGAACATTTAATATCAGAAGCTAAAAGGGCAGTGAGTTTCAGGATTAAATTTACATATAAATTTACATAGGAAAATCAGACCAACTTGAATTTCTTTTAGCTGAAATATGCATTGTGCCTAAGTAATAATGCCCTGAAACAGAATACAGCAACAATTAGTTCATAAGTTATTACAATAATTCTAAGTTCCCTGACTACAAATTACAACACTGTTAACCTCTTAATGGAGCCTACATATTGTACCAAGCAAACAAACTGGGAAAACAATGTTTTGCAAGAGGCGATTACAAAAATTATTTTTCTGAAATGGAAGGAAAGGAACAGACTGAAAAAGCATTACATTTAATGACTGAATTAATCTATGATGTCCTCAACTCCACCATAAGATGCCACAACCCACACCAAACTGATATTTCAATAATTTATACACATAAAGGAAAACTAATGAACTAAATAATATGCACATATTTGGACTTACATGTAAAGATAGATAGAAAAAGCTGAGTTTTCAAAACTCATCAAAGATGAGTTGAATGCTAAGCAAAGTGCTATTTTAAGATAATTATAAGTATACCTGACAAGGGGATACAGACTGAGTCAAAGTAAAATTAACATCCCAAATTCCCACAACTGAGAAAGTAATAACTATGCTCACATCTTAATGAATACTTTTTTGAATTTGAAATCAAGGGCACCTCTGCATCCATGGAGACCGAAGCTCAATAACTCTCCATACTCCTGTGAGCCAAATCCTGAGGAGGATTTCCTTCTCAGATTCAGCAGTGTTAGAAGAAATTACCAATTACAGCTATTTTTTCCCAATGTCTATACTGAAGATTGGCACTTCCAGTGATCAGCTCAGTTGCCTTAATCACCTCATACAATAAGCTGGCTCATCAAACCACAGTTGGGTTTGACAGCCCTACTAAAAAATGTAGAAGTCAATCTTTTCCATTACCAGAATCAATGGAGAAGGAGATCACAGAATTATAGAACTGTTTGGGTTGGAAGAGACCTTAAAGATCATCTCATTCCATGGGCAGGGACACCTTCCACTAGAGCAGGTTGCTCAGAGTTCCATCCATCCTGGCCTTGAACACTTCCAGGGATGGGGCATCCACAACTTCTCCAGGGAACCTGTGCCAGGGCCTCACCACCCCCACAGTAAGAAACTTCTCCTAATATCCAATCTAAATCTACTCTCTGAAACTTCCCCTAATATCCAATCTAAATCTACTCTCTGAAACTTCCCCTAATATCCAATCTAAATCTACTCTCTGTCAGTTTGAGTCCATTCTCCCTTGTCCTGTCACTGCATGCTCTTGTAGAAAGTTTCTCTCTGTCTTTCCTAGAGGCTCCCTTCAAGAACTGGAAGGCCACAATTAGGTCACCCTGCAGCCTTCTCTTCTCCAGGCTGAACAATCCCAATTCTCTCACCTTTTCCTCATAGGAGAGATCCTCCCTTTAACCATTCTGGTGACCTCTTTTTCCCAGAGGTCCCTGTCCTTTTCCTGGCTTTTTCCCAGAGGTCCCTGTCCTTCCTTTGCTGGGGTCCCCAGAGCTGGACTCAGCCCTGCAGGTGGGGTCTCACCAGAGCAGAAGAGAGCAGAGGAACAGAATCCCCTCCCTCACCTGCTGCCCACGCTGCCGTTGATGCAGCCACAACACATTTGGCATTCTGAAATTGACTGAGTTTGACTGCAGAAAGATGGGCTGCTTCTGATAGCTGACACTGAATTAATGTAACAAAGGACCAAATTAATCTTCAGAGGATTTTACAGGAAAATCATTTACACCTACTTTGTCATCAACATGTGACTCAGCAAGTGACAGATTTCAATACAGCTCCTATTCATCATTTTTATGGGTCACTTTGCTGTGCAGATGCATGCACACAATATATGAGGTGCCAATGACAGAAAACACTTTGAATCAAATCAATAGATGTATTTACACTGCTGGGGTGATAGGACTATTTTGTGTGATGTAAATCCAGGCTGCAGCTCTCAAAAACAGACATTTCTCTTTTTTTTTCAGATAATCCTTTCTCCTTCAGAGACTGTCATATCCACAACAGCACAACAAAATAATTAAGGTCAGTATCACTCAATAAAAATCACTAAAAAGTGCAACATTTCCAAGTGAGAAATGTACTGTTCTTAGAGAATGAAGTCAAGAGAGATATGAGTGACTACTGCATTTTCAAAGTCAGTTATGTCTCATGGAGTTATAATATTCAAACTCTTTTGCAAACATGTCATCACACTGAAATACCTGCCCAAAATCAGCCTCAAAATAGTGAAAATCAGCATCTGTGACTCTTTCCTTCAGAGAAGTTAAGGAGATGCAAAATTTAGGATACTTTCAATTTCCAAATAGCTTCTTATATATCAGGTAGGCAGTTTGCAAAACCTGTCTTTTTCAATCATTTCTCTCAGATCTAGACTAAATCTTACTCTCAGAGATCTTTCAATGCGATTTAGGTTAAATGTTTAAGTATATCTGTGTCCCTTATTTACCACAGAACTGCACTACTATCCCTGGACTCTTCTGTTTACAGCACTTCAAGGTTTAGTTCCTGAACTAATTGTATCTGCCCATATAATGCTACAACATCTAGCTGTAATTATTTTCTGCTGGTCTCACTGATTTGTTTTCAAGGGCTACATAAAGTCACAATAATGCCATAAATTCACAAATCCAATAGACTAGAACATACTTTGGAAGGCTTGGTGAGTGCTGATGATTTCTGCATATTTATAAAGAAGTCAGTAACTGAAACCACAGAATTGCTTCCAGGAATTTACTCTAATTTAATTAGTCTATTAGTTTAATACTGGATTAATATTTAGGTCCAACTGTCCTGGATTGAAAATTTGATGTGATGAGGTTAGAAATCTCTGCCATGCAACTACAAACACAACAAAGTTTGTATCAGTGAAATGCTGAATATCAGCTCACTCAGAACTGACCAGAAAAAGGCAATGACCAGCATGGCCCATGTTCCAGTGCTTCAAAGACTTACAGAAATACTTGGTAAAAGTAAACTTACAACCACCTATCAGAATGCAAAGCTAGAATAGCAGCAGAACTAACTATTACACTATTTCCACCAACTTTAAAGACTCCTGCAAAATGTGGAAGAAAATATTCTACTATGTGCCTCTACTCATAGCTCATGCTGTCATGAGCTAACTAAAATTACTTCTTTACTTTAAAAGTAGTAACTAACTCCAATAATATCTAATTTTACTGAATTTTTATGACCATACTAATGAGGTAATTTACATCTCAGCTACACCACCTACCATCAAGTTAATCAATCAGTGGAGGTAAATGCTAATTAATTTGACTGTCTTAGATCTTGCACCTACTGTGACTCTCTCATTCTGTAGGTCTAAAGATAGATTTTTAAGGAAGCATTTCTTCACAATTTAAAAGACTGATACCATAATTATCACTTGGACAAAACATGTAGAGGTAGAGATAATTTTAATAGAAAGCTGAAATAGTCAGGGTTTCTGCTGAGAAAAACTTTTTCTCCTGAATTTTCTAGAAGTAAAATTCCTCTGCTAAAAATCTCTCTCCTAGATTCTAGCCACTTGTTTTTTTTAAATCAAACTTTTATTTTTGGCATATCTCTGCAGTCTCAGGAGCCAGAAAATGTTATAATAGGAAGAGAATTTCTTAAATGTTCATATTTAAAAAAAAAAAATAATTATATATAAATCAAAAGGAACAATCTCTATAAGAGTTATCTCATTTTTTGTTCCTTACTATGACTCGTAAGATCAGATAAACTTTGAAAACAGCCTCATTGCTAGTTGTTGCTCCAGGAAAAGTTAACTTTTAAACCTTGAGATTTGCTCATAGATTACTGTCTCACATGAAAAAATAAATCCATTATAAATATAGACTTCAATGCTAGAGGTATCTGCAGTCTGTCCCACACATTCTCTTAGCAGTTATTCTACAAAAGTAATGCAAACCCAGTATATCACAAGCAAAGTTTATTAATAATAGTAACATCTATATATATATTCTTATTGATGGTATCTGTTACTAGAACCTCTGAAAAAGCAAAAATTAGAGCAGTCTGAAGCAAGGCCTACACTTGAATTTCCCTGGGTCTGGGCAGTCTATTTCTGCTGTCAATCGAAAGAAGCCTCTTCCTCTCTATGGGGAAGATATTGTAAGTGTTTATTAGATAATTGTGAATCCATGAATCATGGAGTGAGAGTATAAAGCCCTTTAAATACAGATTTGTCCACACTTCTTTCTGCTCAGTTTTGACCACCTGGCAGATCAGTTTGTGAGAGAAAGAATTGCTACTACAATCTCCTGAAATATACTCTTTTTTTGGCATATCCACATATTTGGACATGAGCCATTATTTCATCCTTTAACTTTTTTACAGTAAAAGCTATCTCCTGAGGTTGCAGCTTCAAAACATGGATAAGTATCAATGAAGTGCTTTTCAATTGTTATATTCTTCCTAAAATCCCATTCTTCTGTGTAGGGCTCACACAGAACAGATGTGCTGCATTCATTTTTCTAGACTGCCAAAACCAAGAAGATTTGAAGGTTGGAACCAGTAATGGGAATACCCTGCCTCTGCTGAGATCTGCATGTGAACAGCAACACTGTGCCAGTGACTTTTTAACAGCACCATGAAGGGCTCAGAAGCAATCTGTGAGTGGTCTGGGAGCCTTCACAAACAGCAACAGCAGCACAAGTTTCAAATCACAACAACAAATCTTGTGAAAGTGTGGGTGGGCAACATGTTTGAGGGAGACATTACCAACTTTGGGGTGCTCATGTGGTTCTAAAGGACTTGAGAGAGAGAAAAAAAAACAGATTTGGCAAAGACAAAACTATTGTCTCCACACTTATGAGGAAACCAAACTCAATCCCTTGCAGGCTTTGGTTTTATTAAAGCAGAAACTAATAATTGTCTGTTCGAAACAGACCTTCCCCTCTGGCTTATCTCCCACTGTACAGATCCTGCTTGGAGCTCACTTATTAGATATTTCCTCTCCAGACAGAAAATACTACTTTTCAAGTACATGGATGGATTAAAAAGTCTCTTGATATAGTGAACCAGTGATGTGCACTTAGAATTTTCTCCATGAAATAGACAACTGCTAATGAGTAAGTGCTTAAAGCAATAACAGCCTTTTAGACACTTTACATCAAAATTTAAGAATAACCTTCTGTCTTGATCTCTACATTCAAGCTGAATAAAACCATTAGAATATTTGCAAGGCAAAGTAACTACTGCAGTTCATTTTTCTAAACAATTTGAGATAATGGACCTAAATTTATCAACCTAAGTTATGCCTCTGTAATACTGTTACAATTTAGGAAATAAAAGTAAACAGCAAAGTAAAATACACTAACAAAAGTCTTAATTGAAAATTTACAATATTTAAATGGTTGAAGATACTAATAATTATCAAATTATAAAATTTATAAAATTTATAAAATTTAAATTATAAATGTGGTTGTTTTCTCTGCATTTAGAACTAAAAATATGTGCCAATGTACAAATGAATCATAACAACTGAAACTTTTATTTAATTAATGAATAATGAACATTAAATAAATTTTCCTTTGACTCAAAACTTCCTGCTTTCACAGATGATTCCTTTGAACAGTTAAAATTCTTTATAAATTATCTTTTCTAAATCCCAGAGAAATATATAAAACATTACTGAGTAAATATTCACTACCTCCTTCCATGTAAAATGAGTAGTGTTAATTTTTACTCCCCATTTCTCTCAAACAGTTTTAGCTGGAATTTTTTCAGTAGAAATATTTGCTGCAGGGAATCAATTTTATGGCCTTCAGGTTAGTTAGTTTTATACAAATAGGTCTGCAGATTCAGCTGAGGTAGTCTCTATCATCACTGAGACTTTAGCTTTTCTTTAGTCTTCTAAGATTTCAGTTTGAATGATTTTCATCTCCCTTTACACCAGGAATTCAAATCAAGCAAAAAATTCATTTTTACAAGGCTGGAGAAAAGTCTTCAGACAGTAACAGACACCGGGCCCTCCATCCTACTGAGGTTGAAGACTTGAGCAAGTATCAGATATTGTCACATTTACACAGTAACTCCTTATGCTGATTTAAATAGAAGAGAAAAAAATCTTTAATACTTTTTCAGTAGGCCAAACCATCTAAAATAGGTAGGGCTGTAGCCTAAAGTCAAAACATAAAGTGAAACTGTGCAACTTAAATCAAGTAACTCCTGAGTTAATGGCATTTTTCAAACTTCAACACAGCACCTGTTTTCAAATCAAATCCTTACTCAACTAGCCTTATGTACCTACTTGAATTCCTGATTCTGATGTTATGAATATTTGTATGTGTGCATTAACTTGTTGCTCATTGCAAAGATCTAATTTAATAATCATTGGCTATTTCAGAAGCTGTGCATGCTGTCCATAGAAAACCCTCAGAAAAGAACAACTATCTGCTTTAACCCATATTCTAGAGATGCAGAAAAATTTTATTTGATAAAATTCTATTTGATTTGAATAAAAGAAATATTTTACATATTTGCTATTATAAAATTTTATTCGAATTTCACTTCAGAATTTTTAAATAGTATTCTGACCATGGGAACACAGCAATACTATTTTAGAGAAGCAGGGATATTTGTATATTTTTTGGGAGCAGTAGTACCCCTGCCAAAACACTCTTAAACATAGAGCTTTCTGTTATACAGATGGAGAACCTTCATAGGAATTGAACAAATAATAAAGATCCCTTCCTCCTCTTCCTTCATCTTACACAAGGAAAATGGAGATTTCTCACAAGTCACATTAATCACTGGGGGGGAAACAGTGCAGTGGCACCAGTTTTCTTGGCAGCTCTGAAAAATGGCAGGACAGGTTTAAAGGTTAGACTTCTGCAGAAAAAAATCACAGAAGGTCACTTTTAAGAGCCTCTAAACAAAATTTACACTCAACTACATCTTTTGGACAAATTCTCACTGTTCTCTTTCATGCTCCTCTCACTTTAATTTATTCAAAAATACAAAGTAAACAACAACAACAAACAAGCCATCAAAAAGTAAACCCAAACAGAAATATTAAAAAAAATCCCCACACCCAGGTCTTAGAGTATACATGCAACCATGTTTTGTCTTGAGCCAAAAACCTAGTATAAGTTCCTAGCCTTGACAGAATGACAGGGAACGGAGTTCAAACATTATATTTTCCTTTCAATAATGTTACTTTACTACCTAGTTCAATCTGCACTCCAGGCCATCAGTGAGCAAATTTTTCTTAAAAAAAACGTTTTTCCATGGACTTGCTGTGTGTAATGGTTGAAAAAAAAACCCTCTTGTTTTGATTGCTAAGCCCCAGGGGAGCAACAGCAGTTGTGGACTAAGGGAATTGGCAGTTTCCTTATTCAGGGCCATTCTCTTCCTTCACATAACAGTTATTTTTCATAGATATGACCACTTGTCCAGATGAAACATCCCCTCTAATTATTTGGTTTAGATCTAACCCCACATTTCGTTCCATGGCAGTTAGTGACAGCTCAGATGTCATTTTGTGATCTACATTAACTCCCTGCTCTTATATCAGAGAACTGATTATTCATCTGTAGGGACAAGAGGAGGGGGTTGGCAGCTGCTAAATATTTATCAAAAAAAACCTCTTACATTTTTATACTTCTAATAATTATCCTTTGGTTTTTTGTTTTTGGTTTGTTTTTTTTTTATGAGCTATACAAATATGCTCTGGTCTGAATTATTTGCCTAATTGCTTTTAGTTAGAGTGATTACTAATTACTACCTCCTCAAATTTGTTTTCCCTCCCACCAACCATGTTGCCATGGTTCTTTTTATACTACCAACTGTCATTAAATCATATGATAGAAATTAAAAAATCTTAAGGCATGATTCATAACTTCAGGTTACTCAGTTTCTGAGAACATGATCCAAGGTTCAGCCGTATATGACAATATTTAGACTACAGTTTTGCTTAGGATTTGTGAAAAATTAATGTACCAAAGCTATGAAAAGAGTGTGTTACTGTCTTCAAGTGCCAAGTTACATAACTACAAAACATTCTTAATTATATGCTTTTTACTTTTAAATAAATAATGAAAAACGTAATAAGGGAGACACTGACACATAATTTAGATTCTAAGTTGGTTTTGTTCCAACACCAGTGACACTTGTAACAACATCTCTGCATTATATCTGTGAATTGACATAATGCAGTTTACCACCAAATACAAACTCCTGCTAGAATAACCATGCTGCAGTGTTTTTTGACAGGATGGGTTACAAAGATTTGGGAGCTGTGATCTGTCCATATCAGCTGGCAGCGAGACACAGAAGGAGGAGACAGAGCAGAGCAGGGTGAGGGCTCAGCCTCCACACTGTGTAATGCCATCAGTGTTTTGCTTATCAGTGGCTGTTACACTCCCATGAAGTTAAACTGTGTAATGCCATCAGCTGTTACACTCCCATTACACACTGTGTAATGCCATCAGTGTTTTGCTTATCAGTGGTTGAAGAACATCAGGTGAGCATGTGGAAGATTTTCTCCAGTTAAATTACACCCAAAACAAGTGGATTTCATCCACTCCAGGACTGCTGTGTGATACAGATGGAGTGCTAAGTGGGAGCAATCAGGAGAGACAGCCTAAAAACACACTATTTCTGTGTACTGAGAATTTAACACCAATCCATATTTCTTGTGAGTTCCCTTTAAGTAACTAAACAGAAAAAAGGAAAGATGCTGGAAAGAGGCATGGCCTGGGGAAAATTAACACATATTTTCTGAGATTTATTACTGTTGTGCCTCTCTGTAAAACAACTATAAGTTTAAAACAGAATGCCATCTCCCACTGATGAGTTTTACTTCTGCAGTCCCCAAAGCATGATTCCCAGGCTCTAAAGACCTGCCAAGGCTTTTGTGGGGAACTATTCCTTGAGCCAATAAATCCTATAAGAAGAAACACACCACAGAGTTAGCAAGGGTGATGATTCTGATCTACAACTTACAAATCCATTAGAAGGCAAAATTATTTCTGTATGAGAAGAGTTTGAGGAGTATCACAGAATTGTTTGGGTTGGACAAAACATTAAAGAGCATCTCATTTCAACCCCCTGCCATGGGCAAGGACACCTTCCACCAGGCCAGGTTTCTCAAAACCCCATCCAGCCTGGCCTTGGACACTTCCAGAGATGGGGCAGCCACAGCTTCTCTGGGAAGCCTATGCCAGGGCCTCACCACCTTCAGAGGAAAGGATCTTTTCCTTACATCTGACCTAAACCTACTCCCTCTCAGTCTGCAGTCATTACCCCTTGGCTGACCACTACATGCCCTTGTCATCAGTCCCTCTCCAGCTCTCTTGTATCTCCCTTTAGGTACTGGAAATCTGCTGGAGCCCCAGCTCTCTCTGTCCTCACAGGGGAGGTGCTCCAGCCCTTGGATGATCTTCATGGTCTTCTGTGGCCTCTTTCCAACAGGTTCATATCCTTCCTATTTTGGGGACCCCAGAGCTGGACCCAGCACTGCAGGTGGGGCCTCAGCAGAGCAGAGGAGCTGAATCCCCTCCTTCACCTACTGCCCACACTGCTCTTGATGCAGCCCAGGACAGGCTTGGCTTTGTGGGCTGCAAATGCTCAAATGCTCACAGCTGGGTCTGATGCATCAACACCCCCAAGTCTTCTCCTCTGAGCTGCTCTCAATCCATGATCTGCCCAACCTGTATTTGTCCTTGGGAGTGCCCTGAGCCCAGTGCAGGACCTTGCTTTTGGCCTTTTGGACTTGATGAGGTTTTGGCAGGCAATTCTTAGAATTCATCATGAATTTGAAAAGCTGTTAGCTACTAATGAACAGTCTGATCTAGCTTGTGCTATCTAGATGTTACTAACAGAGTAAAACCCACAGAACAACTCAAGTGTACTTCAGAATTTTTTAAAAGTAAAATATACATTTGAAAATACACTTCTGCATCCTATACCACCTGCACTCTTACAAGTTTCTTCCTTTGCTTTTGTGATTTATTAGACTGCCACAGGCTGGTCTAGACAAGACAAAATTAAATAAAAATATGCTAATACTTTCATAAGAGAAAAATTAATAAATTCCTGAGCAGACTGTGATCACAGAGCATACTTTCTCCCTTTTTCCCTGAACTACTTTTCAGCTGATCTCTTTTAACAGAGTTGATGATCTTTTTCAGGGTGAAATCTGCATTGGTGGAAAGAAAGCCAAAGCTGAGAAGTTTCCAACATCATTCTCCCTTACATCATGAAGTTCAAAACAGAATGATTTTCTAAGATGATAGAATAGAAATGACAGCTCACAAATCTGAAATTTCTTTATTGGAATTGATTCCAGGACAGTGCTATGGAAATATTTCTACTTGTAGCAAAACTAATGGAGTATTTAATGTCTGTGGGGAAATGTTCTCTACAGGCCAGCAGTTCCAATTGCCCAAACTGGTTATTCAGGTAGACTGAAAGACAGAGGACACCAAAAATAGACAAATATTCTTAGAATTTAGATTGATTTCTTTTATTATAACAGCTGGCAAAAAAAAAAAGGGGTTGAATTTGGGCAGTGACTGTTGAAGTTGCAAAGTTAGAGGTGTTTATTATAAGCAGCACTAGGACTGACTGAGTTATTTCAGTATTATCAACACCTGATAATATCCCTCCTCTGAAATACAGGTTTATCCTTGTCAGACTTGTAAGGGTTCCCCTGTTTACTAAGCTTTAGCAATCCTTCACAGCTGGAAGGCATCCTTACAACGTTTCCAGGCCTCACTAATTATCGATTTTCTCTTAATATACACAGAACCTGCAGCTGGATACCCTCCCTCAATTTCAGTAGGGCTATTCTTATTTCTGCAATGGTTGAGCACTGGAATTCAGAGCATTCAGGGCTTGAATTAGGAAAAAATATCAGCAGGCTATAGGTTTTAAAAAATCACTTGTTTTAAATGAAAATCAGAAATCATGTATCAATCTGTCCAAGTTGGAAAAAACACCCAGCCAAACATGAAAACAACTAGCCTTCCCCCCTTTAATGAAAAAAACCAAACCACCACCACGAAACAAGCCAACAAACCACAACAACAAAACCAAAACAAAAACACAAACCCCAAAAGCCTGGAGAAGAAAATGAGAAATAAATCTATCTTCAAGAAGTTTAACTGAACACTGAAAAACAGACTGCCATCCATTCCTTACTTGGAAATAGAAGCATGTGGAATTATCACAAAGAGAGTTAAAATCTTTTTTTTTCTGCTATTTGCAAAGTAATGACACCAAGCATTCATCCAACACAGGAGATACCATGAGTACTAATGACCAGGAAGAAAAAAGTGAGAAGTGAAACTGCTTCTCTATCCCAAACCTTTTAAACATAAAAATATTAAACAGTACCTGCACTATTAAAAGCCAAGTTTGTGGCATTTTTTCCTTTTTTACTATACTTTTCTACACACAGAAAATGAGATTACAATATCTTTCTTCAAAAGCTGTATTGACCTTTAAAGCATTGTATTATACCAAACAGCTTGTGGTGGCCATTCTATTGACCACATGGACCAAAACAATTGAATCTTTTTCAATTTAGAGACAGATGTGCCTCAAACTGAGGGACCTACTGTGCTTCTATGTAAAAATTAGGAAAAAGCTATTCCATTTTCATTTAAATCATTAATTCCTTTAATTTATGGTTCTATTCTTAGGACGTATTCATTGAAATCCATTTCACTGGATCTTAGGATATGCTGACTTGGAAGGGAACATCGAGTTCAACTCCTGGCCCTGCACAGGACACCCCAAGAGTCACCCCATGCTCCTGACAGCATTGTCCAAACACTTGTTGAGCTCTGCCAGGCTGGTGCTGTGAGCACTGCCCTGGGGAGCTGTCCCAGTGTCCAACCAGCAACCCGCACTGTCTACTGAGGAGTAAGGACTACAGGAGGATTTTACTCCAAATTTCCAGTTAGATAACTTCTTCTACTCAAACAAGGGTATTTCTTTTACTGATATACGGTGATTAAAATAATTGAAATTGGACTAGAGCTTAAAATGAATGACTTTTTCAATATGGCTTATGCCTTTAAATATTGACTTATTCAATATTTTTATTTCCATAAACACCTTTATCATAATCTGGTTAATAGCAAAGTCCTAGCTTAAATGATTTCAGCTATAACAGGTCTAAAGAATTTTAAGAAAACGTAGGCAGCATAAAACTTGTCTTGATTCATTTAACTAATCAATCTCCACTTTGAATTTTAGGTTGAGAAAAAAAACACATCCAGGAACAATATGTAGTGAGATGGGTCTCAACAATGTAGAAATGCAAATTTAAAATATTTTATTAAAAACCTGAGTTAAACAAAACTGTCTCTCAGTCTTTCAGATACATATCTGCAGATAAGGTTTGATATTGAAATTTTTCACCTTAAGGATATCAAGACATGGAAATAACAAAGCAAACTAAAGGTAAATGTAACTGGAAAATCCTGTGTTGTTCCAATTCAAGATCACTGATCTAATCAGAATTAAGCATTTTGCAAAAGATAGATGAAAGCACATGCAATAATTTACCACAGAAAATTCTGAGCAAATTAAATGAGGATGGCAGCACAATGCAGGAGTTTGGGGTGGGGCAGTACAGACCTAACACTTAGGTAGGTATTTCTTTTTAGCTGATTTTATGTACTGAAAACAGAAGAGAGCAACTCTATGCTGACACCAAGATGTGAGCTACAGACAATTGCATGGTGCTGCCATAGAACTTCTTGTTTCTTCAGAGTTCTCTGCACTCTTCAACAGAGGAGCAGCATCAGCTGATGGTCAGTGCCTCAGGCCATCCATCGGGGTCAGAACGTGCACGGAGTCAGAAATTTGGCCTCAATCCTGACACCTCTCACCTCCCCTTCGCCCACGTATGAAGTGCAAAAGGCTGAGTCAACCTAAAGCATTTCCAAACCTCAGACACAAAACTGGCTCTGCAAGCAAATACACTCATCAACAAGGACATAACAGGACATGTGCCAAGATGATCCCACACTGTCCACAGTTCCTGGGGTGCCCCCCAGCCCTCAGCTCCCTGGGCCCTCCCTCACTGCCTGCAGGTCACTGTGGCCACCATCAAGAACAGCCAGACGCTACACCTGGCTCATTTAACATCTCCATCCTGCCAACTTTACCTCTGCTGTGGCAAATTTCAGATGTTCCAGAAGTCTGATCACTTGGTAAGACAGAACAGTACTTTTGACATGCTGAGGATAAATTTGTATTGCATTTGATGATGAGATCCAGCTACAACTACCATACAAAAGCAGTGTTATTAGTATTTTAAATTAAATGTTGCTAATCTCTTCATTCCAAGGGCCAGGAACAAAGAAGACTCTAAGGTCAAAAAGAGATCAATGTATTCATTAAATCTGACTCACTGATGTAGCAGATGTACCAGGTGTCTATGCTTTTAAAATATTTATCAGATTTTGAAGCAATTTCAAGTTCTCACCTTCACAAGACTCTGTCTATGCTTTTCAGCAAGATCTTCCAATGTTTTATTGTTTTCATTACTGGGACAGTCCATGCATGATTAAATAAATCTCAGATGTAAATTTTTGGCCATTAGCTCTTGATGCATGTTGGTCAGCAAAACTGAGACATCATCACTAAATATTCTTTAGCAAAAGATCACATTTCTTCTCCATTTTTTCTTTGGCAAACTAAGTTGATAGAGCTATTTAACATTCATATGACAAGGCTTGCTTTTCCTGTCCCCCATGCTTCTAGGAGATTTCTTTGATTTTCTTCCAGTATTTCAAAATAACTTTTAACCTTCAAGAAGCAGACGTGTGCACATTCTAATAGCAGTACCACCATCATAATTTGCTTCCTGTTCATGTTTGACCATTCTTCAGCAGTCAAGGACTGCACTGGTTCTCTTTCCTGGTGTCACACTGACAGTTCTACTGAGAAATTAATAGGATAATCCCATTCCCTTACATTAGAGACAGAAAGCTCCTACACTCCAAAATTGAGTGCATGGCATGTAACCAGTAAATTCAGCAATCACAATTCCATAACAGTAACCACATGTTTTTATTTGCTAGTCAGAAATATTCATGTCATCTTCCAAACTCATCAGTAAGAAAAAATTTATTACATTTTCCATAGAGATCTGAAGAAGAGACATAGCTACTTCTTTACCTCCTTCATCTTCCTTTAAAGGAATTATCCAAATTTTACATCCAGTCATTTCAGTGCCCTGAACACTGCAGAAGTATTTTGTACTTTATTGTGGTTTTTTCAAGCTTTCACATTGAATTTGATTAAAATTTATAGGAATAGTTCAAATGCACCTTGAGAATTTCTCATACAATAGGAGTCAATAGTGTACTTCAAATCTAGCTTTTCCTTTTACCACTTCAGAGAATTCTCAGATCAGAAAATTATACACAGCAATGCATGGTCCTGTGGGACAAAAATCTACACTGCTCTTTTCAAGGTCTCAAATCACAAACTCTTTTAGTTCAGCTTTAATGTTCCTTACTAGCAGCAGACACCTCCCAGCATACTCATCCAACACCGAGACTTTGAAAACATCCGTATCTGAAAACATCCGTATCTGTTTCTCTTCCCCACTGAAGTTCACAGTCAGGACACTGAACTTCAAGGAAGGAAGAGCAAACTTGAAGTCATATATGGACAATGATATTTAAATATTTTAAGATGTGCTTATTGGTTTGGATTTTTACCCCCCATTTGAACACATGTAAAATCAACTGAGGAGACTCTTCTCCCTTCCCAGCATCTGTGACTGGAAGAGGTCTTCCCTTGGCACCTCCATCACATAATTTACTTGCAAAAATGTTCCTGCAGAAAAAAACTATACCAGTAATTTCTACTCATACAACCTGTTACCAGCACCTGTTATTACAATGCATGCAGAAAGCAGAATGTATAGACAATAAAGCAAAAATCCATTTACAGAAGATAGAAAAAATATTAGTTCTGAAAACAAACACCTTACAAAAGATAATTCAAAGACAAATAAAATTACAAATCAGTGGGAAACAAAAACACAATCTATTAAGCAAACATACTAAAAATTATTTTATCTTTACATAGTTAAGTGACTTAAAGCATACTTATTTAATATGATGCAATTGTTCTTGTAGTATGACTAATTTAATTTTTTTAAGAGTGACAGTATGTATTCATTTAGTAAGACAAACATAACTAAATACATCCCAATGATTAAAGAAATTTAAATGGCAATAATAATTTGGGATGCATGAAGAAGTAAAGTACCAAAAGAGAAAAATTCTGTTGTGGACAACAGATACACTGAAGTGTTTTTAGACTTCAGGCTTATTTGAGATCCAAAGAATAAAAGTGCAATTTTTCCAACAGGATAAAGAAGATACTTTTATTCAAGCATTTATTTTAGTTCCTATCACTGAGCTTAAATGAGATCTTAATAAGTACTGAATTTTATTACTCAAAAAATGATTGTGTGGTCACTTAATAAAATTGATTAATCCTCTGTGATAGCAGCCAGAGCAACAATAAAAATTAAATTTTTCTTCTAATGCAGTAGAACAAAATTAGACATTTAGAGTAATCTTACCAGAGCTTTGCAGTCCACATCTATTGTCCTTTCTGCCGCTGCAGGTGCGCTGAAAATCTTCAAGGAGAACCACACTTTGCAATTTGTAGAACTTCCTCCTGTGTTAGAAAAACCAAAATGCCTTACAAATGCCTATCCAATGAGCTGATCAATCCTAGCAGCCTTCAAATCAATGAGAACTTTGAACTTTTAGCAGAAATGCCAGTCACTGTTCATACTGAGACAAAGCAAATCCTGAACTGAGTTCATCAGTGCCAACACACTGTATTATCTAATCCCTTCTTGTCAGGATTCAAAGTAGTAACAAATTAATATATACAAAAAATGGAATGGAAACAGCACTTTGGCAAATTAGCTTCCTAGACTACCACATTGTCTCTGGGTTTTAAATATCATTGATTTGTAACTAAAACTTCAGAGCAAACTAACAGTACTTTTGTAATTTTTATCAGGAAATCAAAATTAGTTCCTCTCACACAATAGTTTTTGTATCTAGCATTTTCCTGCTTTTAGAACACAGTCAGGAACATTAATAAAATTATCTCATCAATCTCATTCAGGTAGATGAAACAAATTAAGCCTGAAATCTCTACCATAAGGCCTGATTTTCACAGCACAAATATTTCATGTGGTAGGATTTTTTCATATATGAAGAGTTGTTCAGCACATTTTAATAATGCGTGCTCAATACTTGAACTATTCCTATTTGTCAGTATATTGTATGAGATGAAAATAGCCTTAATTTTCCTACTCACACTTTCCTGAATTATACACTAGAGATCTCCATTAGCACTCCTGTTTTACCACAGCATTAGCCTTGGGAGCTGCTACTGGTTTACTCTTGTGCTGTGACCCCAGCTCATCTCAGAGTCACTATTTTCCTTGTTACAGTTCCTTATTCCACAAATATGACTTTATTTCCAAACCCTGTTTCCAATAAAACTCTTTCTGACAGGATTTATTTGCATTATTTCCTTACAATTTCCACCAAGTAAATTCCGTATTCCCTTACCCATTTTCTTTGGGCTAATTTGATATGCATACAATCTACAGGGTTTTAATACCAGAATTCCAGGCTTACACTGTCTGGAATAGCCTCAGTGTCTTACAATCGACAAAAATTAGCATCATTGAGCTAAAGAGATCTTCTGAATGTCCATTAAAGGATTGTGGCATGTACAGGACTCTGAGTTTAATCAATTACAAAAGGTAAAAAAAAAAACCAAAACAAAACAACAATATTCAGAAGAGGTAACTTGTGAAAAAAGGGAGGATCACCTTACACCAAAACAGAACATACTGCCTTTGAAGCTGAAATAAAAGTTCTTCATTAAAAGACCAAAGGAAAATTAAGGAGTACTCATAGCTTGGGACATCACATTCTTTAAGAAGCATTCAAACTGTAGGAAAAGCTGTGAAAGTCAGATAGGAAAAAAAAAACAGGAAAGCATGAACAGCAAAGTTCCATTTACCAAGGATCTGTGAGTAAACTGCAGGACAAAGGGATTTATTAAAGTACAGCAACACATTCATGAATGAAAGTCTGTAAGGTTAAGGAAAACAGAAAAGAGCATAAACTGCTATTTAAATAAAAAATTAACAAGGTTGCCACCCTCTCCTCAAACCTCCAAGAACACTCATACCAAAAAAGCTCCACCCTCAAGTGGAGTGGTATGAGTGTTCTTGGAGTTTTGAGGAGAGGGTGGCAACCTTGTCAAGTGACAACTCGCTAAGGATTTAAAAAAGCAGTAGCACAACCTTTTCAAACACATCTGAAGCTGGTAGCTTGACAAACTCAGAAGGGCTGAGAGATGAGCAGGGTGGAAAAGGATTGCTCAAGGAAGATAAGGCTGCAGCAGAAAATCTAAATTAATTCTTTGCAGAAGTGTTCATTACAGTGGAGTTCAGGGACTTTCTAAACTCTAGAACTTGTTTTGAGGGGAATGGTCAGAGAGACTCTTCCAAATTGAGGTTTCAGCAAAAAAGGTTTCTGAGCAGACTGATTAAAAAGAAAGTAACAAATCACCCTTTGCAAGAGAGTGTCTGCCCAAAAATTGTGGTTTAATGAAAGATGTCCCTATCCATGGCAGGGGGGTTGGAAATAGACAACCTTTAAGGTCCCTTCTAACCCAAACCACTCGAGGATTCTGCAAGTCTGTGAATTCCAAAGGATCTCATGTATTAAATTGTGGTGGTGCAAACCAGCATGCAACTCCTTGTTTAAGTCAGCTTGGGATATGAAGAAATGAAAAGGCAGAGAATGTGTTGCCAATTTTTAGACAGGTCTCCTGCATAAGTTCAGAAACTACAGATGTGAGTTTGTTGATATATTCCAAAAATTTATTAAGCATCACAATAAAGGAAAATTATAAGCATCACACAAAACTATTTGAATTCTTTGACAAAATCAGCAGCTGTGTGAATAAGGGATATGTGGTTTACATGGTACCCTGCATACTTGTCATTACAATATTAGCCCTTCCAGCAATTCCTATATATACTGCAACCAAGCTGTTTTTCCATATACACTTAGAGCCTTCATTTTCCCTCTGACCACACGTTTCTCCTTGGTATTCATAACTTTCCTGAATCACATTTCTGTTCTTCATAACTGCAGTAATATAAAACTTATTGTCTACTTCCCTTCTCTCTTCTCCCTTTAATATAAAAAGTCATTCATTCTGTTCAATTTGTTTAAAAAATACTCTAAAATTTCTGATCTTTCTCAAAAGCAAAGCTCTCAGGTCAAGTTACTTTCTTTTTAGTTTTGACTTCAAGTATTTTGAGCTATTAAAACCTTTTTCTATGTTAGAAATTTTTGATTTCTTTTTTCTATTTTTTATACATTTTAATGCCTAGATTCATTTCTCGTTAAATTTTGTCTCCATTTTGAAAAATGAAATCTTTTTTCTGGAGACCTTAAATAAACTTCAGTACTTACAGATTACCTTTCTGGGTTACCTATCATGTTTGAGAGGGAATACCTTGTATGTATTTTTCAATGATATTACATGTAGTTAGATATTTTCAATGATAATATTATTTGCATAACACTTGATATGTCCCTAAGTATTTTAAAATACTTTCATGGAAATAGTTTTCTTAACACATGGTATGAACCTGGCAATTCTCTGCTGAAAGAGCATATTTTTATTTTTGCAGCTGAACCCTTGACTGAAAGTTTCTGCAATTTTTGCTCAGTATTAAGCCTTGAAGTTGTATAAACTTTGATGTTCTGTTAACTTTTACTCAGTGAAAACAAAGCTGAATGATTGTTTGCTGCCTCCTTGTATTGTTAAAAACATAAAACTCAGGGCTTTATCCTCACTTAGCTGAAAACCTGGTATCAAATTGTGACTTCAAAGGTGAGTCCCTGCTCATGTGCTTATCCATATAATCCATTTGAACAGGCTACATCAAGGCAAATTTATTGCAAGTATCCTCATCCACAAGTAATTACAGACTAAATTTGCTCCAAATTTATTCTCTTCCTAAGGCAACCCACAAGTCAGAAACTAGTTCTTCCTCTCAAGAATACTCAGAAGTCACTTCCAAAGCTATAAAGCTTGAGCTCCCTGGAAAAAATAAAATACTATAAACAGATCAAAATAACAACAAATGCTTTTGGAATTTCCTTTAGTTCTATCTCAGCATTCAAACCCAAAAAACAACTTACATGGCTGAAGTGTAGTATTAGAAATTCATTTTTTAATGTACAGAGCAGAAGGTCAGGAGTTAGGGGATTTCTTTCACCATTTTTGTTAGAGTTTTTCAAAGACTTTTACTTTGCCAGACAGTAGTTGCTGGGAAAGGCTCAATGATCAGGGGCAATGGAGATAAACTCAATATACTCAGGCTGAAACTCATAGAGAGCTCCCTCTCAAGACACAGAACAAGGTTATATTTCTGTTTATGTTTTCTGCACACATTTCAAAAGGAGGCAAAAAAAAAATAAGTATGCACTCTTCCTTTTCCCTCTACTTTTCCAAACCTCCATTGACATTTTCAATGCATTTTAAGTCTTTTCTTAGGGCCTGAGCACTGCACTTTGATTTCTTGTGAGATAAACTTCATTTGACTTAAGGTTTGGGTCTCTCATCTCCTCACTCTGGGCCTTCGATGACAAATAAAAATCCTCAGCCTACTTTATGCAACCACCAGGTCATGATCTTGTCAGATCTCATAAAATAAACAAAACAAATTGCAGTCAGTGCTTCAGATGGAGATCACCTCTAGAGAAGAGTGAGCTCAAATCTTCTGAACATAAAAATGCATCTACTTCAATATTTAATCTCCACCAGCTTCTCTTTTAGTCTCTTCTTTGGTCAGCAGGCTTTCACCCTGACTAGTCAGGGTCAAGCATCTGCCACTAATGGTTAGTGCAAACCAGCACCTTCCATGTGTCAGCTGCTGCATATTCAGTCAGCACCACTGTAAAAGAGCTTCCTAATTTGAAGGTTTTTGAACTTTCCCCAATTTTTTTGTAATTTTTGATTTTATTATGGAATCACTGGAAACATAGAAAGGTGTGTAATTCCTGTTTCATGTAGTTACCCTGAGCTGGAGGAACAGCAAAATCGAAAATTTTTGGAATTATTTCTGTATCCATTCCTTAATAACAAGTCAAATTCTTCAACTAGTATTTATCTACAGTAATTGCATTTGTGAACAGACAGTTCTGTATTTAAAACATAGGATTACAAAATTACAATTTACATGAAAATTAAACTTGAACCTTCAACAAACATTTCAAGTTAAAACCTCAAACTTCCCTTCTATACCTCATTCCAGCTTGTATGATATAACAAAATTATTGGTTTTTCTTCCTGAGCTGAATATCCTTTTGTGGAGGAATGGCTACATGACAGGGGCCATGTTCTGGACCAATAATTGGGAGGATGCAGCTAATCTGGGTCCCTGCACCTGCAAAACACTGTGTCCTTGAGCACAGCTGTGGTACAATAACAAGTAGTGAGAGAGACATGAGAAAAGAAAGATGTAACCCCTAAGGTATGAGGAAGAGCTGATATTGTAGTATAGCCAATAGATTGCTTAGCTTGCAGAATATGCATGAGTTTATTACTTGTTGTGCATAAAAGTCTGATGCTCTCTTCAATAAATGAAGCTTGCTAAACACTCCTATTGAGCGTCCAAGTTTCCCTCACCGTGACATTCTTTTGTTGTCAAATCAGTCTGGTGCCTTGTCCTACTTCTCCTCAGTGATACAAATGAACTGTTTCTCCTTTGCCTGATCTCTTCATTGATTGTGCAATTTTAAAAATGTCATAAAATCTTAGCGTATCAGTATTTTAAGCCATGCACTTTTAATCTTCTCTTTTTTTCTTAAGAGTTATCAATTCTGAAATCCTCTTCCTTCTCCTCACAAGACGCTCCTCTCTACCACTGGCATGAGAATACCTGATTACCATATCAGCCACAAGCTGAAATTTCTCATCTCTCTGTCCCCTTTCCTTAAATTTACTTTTCATCCATCCTATGTCTGCTACACCAGCCATTAAATGTGCTGTCAGTTGTAAAAAGAAAAGATCCTTCTCTCCTGATGGAGAGAGAGCTGTCCATCAGCTCTGAATGACACATCACTGATGATGAAGGAAGATTTGCCTTGGTCCTGAAAATTGTAGAATTCCAGGTTCTTTGGGAGGAGGGTGTGTGTGTGATATGGACACAATGGGGAAACTTGAACTGTACTGCTAAATACATTCATTTATTTGAAATATTTCTTCCTAATTTTACTTACCTCTTATATTGGCATCAGAAATATGATTATTTAAGGAAAAAGCTGAATTTAAGTGATATTTTCAAATTGAATGTGAGTTCTTTCTACACCATTTTTACCTAATATTTGCCGAGTTTATATAGTAATAAAAAATAATAAAGTACAAAATTTAAACAAAAAGTTTAAACAAAACACCCTTAAATAGGGAAGTTTAAGGGTATGGGTTTATTTTGGAATAGTGGGCAGAGAAATAACACAGCATGATATCTTAATTCTCAAGAAAACGCCCTAGGCTGTAAGTTATGAACATTCTCACTGAGTAAACGGCCTTACTGTTGTCCACATAGGTATATTGCTGCACTTTACAGAATGTAAGACATAAATTAAAAATTACATTTTGCCTAGTTTCCTACAATATATAAAAATGTAACTGCTTTTAATATGTAAAGAGCTCATTCAGGAAAAAAACAAAATTTAAACCTTTTTGATTTAGAATAAATAATTTTCGTATAAATTATATGAAACAGACTAGCTGTAAAGCCCATGACTATTCACATTCCTTATTTTTCTAACTGGACTTGCCTTAACCATCTAAGAATTACTATTAAAAGACCTGACATTTCTTTTGCTAACTTTTACTGACAATTTTAGTTTCCCTACAATGCTAAATTAAAAATATATTTTTTTTTTTTACAGAATTTTAGGAGTTTACTTCAGACTCACTTACCATAAACCTCCACATTCATTCCAGATACAAAACTAATTGCAATAATCAGTCCTAAGACATGTAAACCTTTTAGAAAATGGTTTTGAATGCTTTTGACAGTGTCACTGGAAAAATCTAATTGGTTCACATGCTGAAGGACAAACCTTCAATTTTTTCTTTGTAGGTAGACCCACTACTCCATTAAAAAAGAAGTTAAATCTTGTTTTAACTGGCTCTAGATACCTCTTTTACTTTCCAAGTATTCAAAATCTGCACTTGATTTATGGGGGAAAGCTGTAAAACATTAACTCATTAATAAAATATTGCAACCCTATTACATTAAGAGTTCAAAATGACGCAAAAAGTCAGACATTTATATTCATTTTTACTACATGAGGATTAACTTATCCTTGAAAAGGCAACACTTGTACACCTTCCTCTTCCAGGGAAGTTATTAGTTTAGGGGTTTCACCCTTAGGCTTGAGCTAATGGGTTTTCTCACCTAAGGGTTATTCTTTTTCAATAAAAGTAATCAATATGTACAGCTTTTAAAAATGTTTTTGCATAACATGGCAAGATAAACTTTGCTCTCAGCTGCCATTTTATTTACATGAACGTATCAGAGAAACCCAAACATTTAAATGAATATTCATGTCATGTATTCCATATAACACTACTTGGAAAAATATTTTAATATTCATCAGTCATTAATCTTGTTCTTAAAGGATATGATGTTATAACTCCCCAAGAGCAACTCCCATAAATTAGGAGTGTGCCTTACATTCTGTATCCAGCCTAAGTCATGCAGAGGGACAGTCCTTAAAGTGACTGAGGATGGAAGATTGCATTAGTTGGCACATGTAAATTGGAACTGATGTATGAAAGTGATCCCTTTGAAATGCTGCAATTTAAAATTAAATTGTGATGCTTTCACATGTAAATATGCACTTAATATTAAATTAATTCAGAATTTTCAAGTTAATATAGTTCCTATAGGCAGGCTTGGTGAAGAAGAGTATTCTACGAAAGGAAAATCTGCAAGATAGATTAAGGTTCCTTTTCTTCAGAACTTGTCCTAAACCAGACAAGGACTGTATCTCCAGAGCCTTCTCCACTCAGGAAAATTTGGAAATGGAAATTAGAACATTTTTTTAAAATGCAAAATCAAAACCTTGTTTTGGCCCTTGGAATTATCTGTGAATAATAAACCACAAAGCCATGAAGAAGTGTCTGACCTTTTAAAAAGGCAGAAATTCAGAACCTCTCTTTTTTAAATTCTGGCCTCAAATCCATCTTTTCAAATGAGCATCACCGCCTTATGGTGGAAACTGAGATA
This sequence comes from Agelaius phoeniceus, assembly GCF_051311805.1. Classification (NCBI taxonomy): domain Eukaryota; kingdom Metazoa; phylum Chordata; class Aves; order Passeriformes; family Icteridae; genus Agelaius; species Agelaius phoeniceus. The sequence continues at coordinate 9,598,553 of NC_135266.1, read as the reverse complement.
CCACTGGCCCATGAAAGACATTCCTTTTCCCTAAACTTCTTCCAAACTGTAAGAAGAAGAGAGAATTTTAACACTAGACAGCTTATTTCAAGGAAATGGATGACTAACACCGTTGGTATCTTCCATTTTTGAAGCTCAGCCTTCCATACTATTAATACCACCACAGCAGGATGTTCTAACACCATTTTTCAGTTAGACACCTTTACTCCATAGACACTTTCTCATCTCCATCTCCCAGGTAACAACTTCAAAAAAATCACCCAGCTGATCTGCTCTGTGGGATGTGGAAGATGGAAAATATCTCGTTACCTCAGAATATTCTTGATGTCGTTCATAAACTCTCAGTACCTCAATATGATGATGTCACAGCTCTCCCTTCTCCCTTGCAGTTGAGTGATGAAAATGAAAATATGGAAAACATGGTTATTTGCCTTTTATAGGGCTTTCTTTCACTCTCCATTTGGGTTGTGTTCTACACTTATCCAGGTTATGTATCCTTCATGACATTTAGCCTAGCCTGTCTACTGGTGACAGAATATCTATCTGCTGGTACTCACTGAGACAGAAATCAGGATCTGATCTTATTTATTAACATGTGAAACTCTTTCTCATGAAACTGTGGCATGGGAATAAACTCAGTGCACATGACAGTATGTCATCCATGCACTTGTGACATTAGTAAGTACAGATCTAAAACATGAGATAAAAAAATCAACAAGAACACAGGTAACATATTTGGCATTAGAATTCATCTCCCCTCACCTTTTTGAGTTCTGCAAGCAGCATGGCATATGTGAACACAAAGTATGCAAAGAGTAAGAAAATTTCAAATGCTGAAAAGAAATCCAGCAAATTTTAGCAATACAAGAGTCAAAACTTCACTGTTTTGGTGGTTTTGGGAGGGAGGGAATGGAAGTGGGGCAGGCAACGGAATATTCTGATTTCATAGAAGTTTGAGGAATAAATTGTAGGGGAAATGAATTCAAAGGATTGTCACAAATCTTGCCAACATAGGTCCAACGTCTCAATTACATTTCTTACTGTGCCTTCCTAAGACCATAAAGCCACAAACTAAGAACCCCAGACTTTCATAACAAGCCTAAATACTGAATACTCACTGAAGAGGTGGGATGGCAGGGACATTTAACAGTCTGCTACATAAGGAATCTGCCATGAATACATCATTGAAAAAAACTTTGTAGGTTTCAAGTGCAATGGTCTGTGTGTTGGGAGCAACCGGCACCGCTCACATATTATGTCACATTGAGTTCTCAAAACTCTCCCTTTAAGGCATTCTTTTGTCTTTTATTGCCTGCCTCTATTATTTCTCTCTGTTCTTAGAGATGATTAACATGGCTCAAGTGGTTACCTCAAAATCAGACTGCCATCACAAGCAGAATCTTTGTGGTAATTTACAGGCAGATGATACTTTTTCAGTTACTGCACTATGGTTTTAGAAGTCTGAATAGCAAGGAAGAAGAACTAGAACTTTTCACTCAGCATAAATTTCTATAATTGGAGATTACATAGTGAAGTGATTGTTTAGAATACTAACACTTGTAAAGTACTGTTTAACTTCTAATGTGAAGATAAGTGATATTTGCTTTAAGACTCACAGTTATTTGGTTATTATAATTACCTTCATTCAAAGACATGGCAAAGAAATAAGCTGAGATTAAGTGGAGAAGATACTTAGAATAATCTAGTCTAACAGTTGAATAAGGAAATAATTCCAAAGGGCAAAGAGACAAAAATAACTCAAGAGGAAAAGTAAAAAAGTCCCCACAAAGTAGCTGATTGTTAAGCAACTATGAAAAGACACAAAACCACAGAAAAACTTGTACAACCAAAAAGAATTTAAAGTTCAGAAAGCAAATATTGTTTAATAAATTATTTTATTTTATTTCCCTTAGAGAAGATTTTTGAGGGAAGACAATGCTCACAATTTTCATATGCACAAAAGTTTGCTAGTGGGAGTGACCACTCTGATGGAGAGAGTAACAAATGGTGGACTTTAGAAAATGCAAAAATTATCAGTGGAACTTTGCAGTGGTGAGGGTGGAGAAGAACCAGGACAGATCACCTAGGTCATATAGTTTTTATCAGTAAATAACTTTGAAGAATATCCTAGAGGAATGGTTGTCAAAATCCACAAAGAAACAAGTTACTTCTACCAATTTATACCTAGCTAACACACTCATATTCCACAAAATGTCTCAAAACACCCTCATGCCCAGCCATAATCTTTAGCCCACATAAATTGAATTGTGATACTTTGTTAAAAAACAGTCAGGACTGTGTCAAACTAATGACCTCAAATTATGTACTACTAACCCTCCCTGCTTCCTCTTACTTTATACAACTTTTACATTACTTAAATTAAGAGGTTATTTTTCCCCAAGGACTACTGCTTTTTCCCAAAGGACTACTGTTTTTTCTCCATTTGCCATATATGTCTTTATTTCTACTGACACCATTTATTTCTACTGACACCATTTCTATCTTTGTCTACCTATGTCTTAACTTTGGAAAAATGTAAAGGTAACAGAAAGGTCCAAAGGGAACTTTGTTTCTGGCTATCAGATTTTAAGGTCTAAGATAAGAAACAGAAAAAAATATTGTTCATTCCTATTATGCTGGCATATAAAGCTAAGGGTGATCATGGACAAAAGGATCTTAAATTTCCCTGTAGTCCTCTCTGGAAGGCTGGGAAAATCATCAGTAATATTGGAGGATGGACACAAACCCAATATAAAGCACATAAAAAGGAAAGGAAGGGGAAAGAGAACAGAAGGGAAAGACATTTTGTGTCAGAAGAGCCACCAATACCAATTGCTTGAAATAAACTTAAAAAGCATATGGTAAAATAACCTAGAACTTGGCAGAAATAGCATTCACTGGCCAGGTTTTGCAAAGAGCTGCACATTTTAAGAGTGTGTTAACTGTGACTTATGTGAGGAATTCACTTGCCAGGTGAGCAGCTTGGGCAGCTGTGCCACACAAATATTTCAACATGTCTGAAAAGGCAAAAGCCAGCTCAGAAGTCATGTACACACAGTCACAGCTGATATACCCTTGGCACAGTAGGTTAAGTTATACTCAGATGATTTCCAGTCAGGACATTCTTTAAAAAGATACCACAGTATTTTCCTGTTCATGTCAGAATAAAAACAAAATATGTAAAATAGCTCATAAATGTATGCATTTAACAGTTGTATTTCTTCAGAGAAAACATAATTGCTCAGAGTTTGGGGTTACTTAATTTTTTTCTTTTTTTTTAATACATGATGTTTTACTACATAAAATACCTTCATAAATTTAACATTTTGGCTGTCAAGAACTCTTTATAATAGAACATTTGACATCAAAAATCTGTAGCCAGGAAAAAACAAATACATACAAATTAGTATGACTTTAGAACTGGTAAAAATCTTCTACTAGAAAAAAAATAACCATACCAAAGAGTAATTAATTCTTGTTTTCAACATTTGTTTCAGTTGTACACAAGTTATTGAATTAAATATGATTGTACATTGGTGAAACATAGATTACATAAAGAGGCTATTAGTTAAACACAATGAACTGTGACGAGGGTAACAATCAAAAAATACAAAAAGACAGCAGAAAAGCAGCAGGTATTCTCCAGTTGCAGAAGTCTGCTCAAAATATGGCACTTAGTTACTGCAAAGGCTTTTTAATTGTAGGTCTTAGCAGCCAAGAGCTGTTAAAGGTCCTTAACAATCCTCCAGGTGTGTCATGCTGTGGTGAAATATACTTCATGGTCTTTATTGTGAAATTCCAAGCCTTATTTTATTATTGTCAATACAACATATTAAAAATAAGCTCACTGAGGACAAAGTGAACCCAGTTTTTGCTAGTGCTGTGTCACAAAAGCAAATAACTGTTGTTATGAGTTGCAGCACATACAAGGAGCACGAGCCTTTCACCTGACAGCCAAATACCATTCAATCAACTGAATTACAGAACCTCCACTGCAATGGTAAAATCAATTGCACTATTTCCCTAGAAGTTTTATATCCCCCATCTTGCAATTCAGCACTTTGAAAAAGAAAAAAAAAACAACAAGAGGACCCCAGAAATTCTGGGTACAACATATCTTCATTTCTATTACAGAATGTAATTAGTATTCAAGGACTTTACCCCTTCTAGCTACCAGGAAACTAAATTGACAACATTTCCTTGAATATACATGAATTTTTAACTGAACCTTTAATATGAATTAAATTTGATTTTCTGATATGAACCTACATGAGACTTCAGTGAGAAGCCAGCTTACTTCCGGACAGGGTTCACTTTTAAATTCTCTACCATACTCAGGCAGGCTCAGTGTAGGCAGTTTCCTCTTAAAAACATGCTAAATATTAAAGCTAAAAATGCCTATTTCCTATGTGAAGATAGCCCAGAATTACAAATTTTATACCCTAATGAGTGATTCCAAACTGCCATTATTAGAAAAAAATTATTCTGTATTTACAGATTCAAAATATTTTTTCCCAAAATCCTGGCAGTTTGCTAAAGATATCAAAGTAACCTAAAGCATTTTATCAACCCAAATACAGTCTTACTGCAGTGTTCCATAGGAACACAGCTAGGCAAATTCAAAGGCATTAAAACTGACAAATGTCTATTTTTCTTTTTCAGTATAACCCTTTTACTTTAAAATGAACCTTTCAAGTTCATTGGGATTTGGGTAACTTTCCATGCTAAACTCTGTCACAGAGCAGGTATTTCATCTTATTCCCCTGAGGAAAGGCAAAAAGGCAACACAAAGTGACATCACACACACAGAAAAGGCAACATTTTTTCAGGGATAAAAAAAAAATATGTCTTCCCTGAAAGAGGTATTAAGGATTTCTGCTGAGCAACCAGGTCATTTTAGGAAAATGACATTTATTTCTCTATACATCCATAAAATACAAAATCACTTCTACGAAATAGCATCCTGAGCACAATGATGAAGTGGGCAGATTTTCATTAGATTGCAGAAAACATATTGTGGAGTTGTGTGAGCAATTTATGTCTTCAATAATAAAAAGAAACTATGATGTAAAATTCCATTAATTTTCAAGCAGAAGATCTTTATGCTCATGTAATTCTATGTTAATAAAATCAACCCTTCATTAATTTAATGGATATTGCCTGCCATATTTACAGTAGATGAACTTTATATGGTTGTTCTTACTAATTTATCAATATATTGCTGGGCAAATAAGGTGGAGATAACCAATAAATCCAGAGAAGTTAGTGAAAGCAATCCTGAAATTCTTTCAAACTTTCAATAAAAATTAATGTATATATCACATTATGAAAGATACATTCTTCCTAAATAACACAAATTTACTTTAATTTATTACCAGAAATACTAATCACATTTTTACAATTAATTCTAAATTTCACAAAACTTCTTGCACACACACACTCACTCTCTGATGACAGTGTATAAAATATCATCTGTCTTTTGACACAGTGGGAAACAGTAGTTCCCTAACACTTAAAATTTCATAGTTGTGCCAAGAACTATTGGGACTCTACCCACAGAGAAAGCAAAATAAATATTTTGAGAGAGACAACCCAGACCATAACAAATAAAGCACTGCTCTGTAAAAATGTGAGTTGTTCTTTCCTAGTTAGTTCAGCAAAGCTACCCCATAACTGAATGTGTAAGAATGCAGGGGTGCCCAGTATCTGGATAAATTAAAAACCAGAATTCTGAGTGGGAAATTTATTTTGCAGATTCTACAGAAATAAAACTCCTCAGCAAATTCAGCAGCAGGTTACTGAGGGGACAAGAGATGAACATGAAACTCGTCCATGAGAAAACATTGAATTAACTGAGACTTTTACCAAGAAAAAAAGTTAATTTAAAAATAGTCTTCAAGAATAACCTATTAATAAAAAAATAGTCTTCAAGAATAACCTATTTCTATCTTCAGAGGCAGACAATGGCAGCAGTACATGGTGCAAGCTTGTCCAGTGACCAAAGTCTTGCACTACTTCTAATAATATTAGTAACAACAGCAACAGGAAGAAGAAGACGAAGACGAAATTAGATTAGAAGGAGAAATGTGCTTTATTTTCTTCTCCTGTTGGAAATTATACTCTCTGACATCTTAAAAACATAATGTGGACTCAATCTAATGCTTTAATTGATATTTCTGAATTGCATACTTTTCAGAAACTTGAAAGAAATAAATATGTACATTATTATTTATATATATATAAAAACTTTGCTCTGGATTTGTAAATCTGATTATAAATTAACTTAACTGTTGGATTTTCCAAACAGGCTCTGAGAATGTTTATTCAATTATTTCCTCTGCTTGAGGGACTGAACATAAACCTTGAAGGAAGCTGTTCTCACCCTCAAACAATATTATTGATGCTGCAGTAATTTGAATATCAAATATCTTGGGGAGAACTTCATATTTTTTGTGAAAGATTAATTTGAATGTTTCATAATATTTAGATTAATGTACAAGATTCAAGTCATTATTCAGCTAGAAAAACTCCACACTGTAAGACTTTTTAAAAAATCCCATATTTGATTTGAGCTCCACTTCCTATGAACTGTCCCATCTATCAGTCCATAAAGTTTGACTTTTTCCTGTTTTCTGGCTCAGTGAACACTTTCACAGGTCACAGCAATTGAAACAGGATGATAGAGGAGGCTGATGGGGACCTTCCCTCTATCCTCTCCTCACCTCATTATCTCCAGCCCCAGCCATGCTTACAGGACTGTGAGGAACTGGTAAATATTAGTGCTCTTTTTCATTACCATTATGTACTCTCTGTGTGTTTATAATTCATTACTTGCTAAAGGGTAAAATAATAATTGTTTGTAAGCATGACAAGGTAGGAAAGGCAAAATGATGACCTAGAAAGAGCAGGTCAAACACTCCAGCATAACAACAAGGGCACTGGCTGCAGGGAGACTGCTGCTCTGTTGCTCATTTCCTCTTAAGTTTCAAAAATGTTTTTTTTTTTTAATATCACTCTGAATGTTTTCTGTCACAGACAACAAGTAAGGGCTTACACCTGGACCTGTCATGTGAGCCCTACTCATTATTTCTGCTAGGGATTTTGTATTTCAGAATATTTTTTTTTTTATTAAATGGGCTATTAATTGACAAAATTCCATACATACATGTTTGAGGTCTGCCAGACATAAAAGAATGATGTATTTCTCAGTAATACAGTTTACAGCTTATACAGACTTTCAAAACAAGCATAATGCATATCACAGACATTTAAATTGGGTAATAAAATTGAATCTCTTTACATGTAAATGCAACCCTACATGCTATGATATCCAAAAATATGCAGATGTACAGATTCACAAGAGGAGTGACTAATTTGTGGTTAGTGCAGATGCAGCATTACCTGCCTTCTCAGCACAACAATATTCCAACACCTCCTGCAGGAAGGGTGATGCAACCTGAAGTTCATCAGCAGCCTTACTCTGTGAGTAGTACTCTGTGAGCAATTACAGATTGCTCTCTTTATTAATTTTAAATGGCCTACCATGCATTGTTTGCACAGATTTTTAATTGCACACAGTACCATGCCCCACACAGTTCCACACAGGCCATAGGTCCTTTCAGCATTGCTATATCTGAATTGTTTCCAAACAACATGTTAGTTTACTGGGAGGATCAAGCTGTTCTGAGTCTCAGAAGGGCACAGGAAAATTCCTAACATCCAGCAGACTGCAGTACTGCAGAAGGGCACCTACTGAGAAAGCTAGCAGTAATTGAACAATCTTTTTGACAAAGGAAGAAGGCATAAAACAGTCTAATACTTAATGTTCTACATATGTTATACCATTCCCCAAAGCTTATATGCCTTGGCATAAGTATAGCTGCAAATGTGAAAATACTATTAAGAAATCATAGGAAAACAAACAAACAAAAAAAAAAACAAAACAAAAATAAAACTAACAAAAAAAACCACAAACAAACCAAGCTGTGGTTGGTATTTTAAATTTGCAAATATGCATGCAATTTACATGGGGATTATTTTCTCTGCATAGGTCTTTATTTCTTCCCTGAAGAGGGAGACTTAAACTAATCTGAAGCTGGAGCACACCATGCATGAACATACAGAATGTAGATTGGACTGAAAAATAGCTTAACTACCCAATCAAAATTTATGGGCTGGTAACTTAAATTGATTTTATAGAACAGTCCTCTTAAAAAGACATTAATTCCAGAAATAAATATGCATGTGAGATGTATCAATTATATTTTACTATATTAAAGGTATGTGAAACATCTTACTGCATTACTACTGAATAAATCCTATCATTTACCATTGCATCCTCGGGTCTTATGATCTTTCAAAAGAATTTTAATGAACAAATGCTAAACTTTTTTATATTTTTGCCTTCCTGAGTATTGTTTACCTCTTAATCACTTCAACAGTTCCTAGGACAAAGATATTATCCTTATATAAAGATATCTTCCTTATATGAGTACCTCCTAGTGCTCCCACAGATGTTCACCTCTCAGGGATGGATTTCAAGCCTGGAAGTCCAGGAGAATCACATGTGCAAGCACCTTTACCTTCCAAAGGCATCAGGTATTCGAAGAATCACTTGGAAGCAGTTCTTAAACTCAACAGGAAAGGCACTCAACTCAGAGACATCTCATAAGAACCACAATGACAACTTAGGCTAGAAAACATTGCCTGTCATTGAAAGCCTGGTTAAAGCATAAATTAGCTTTAAGAAGACAATTAAATCAGGCTTTGCCAAAGTTAATGTCTGACTTCACCCCTCTGACTGTGCTTTTTCATCATGGCCTATTTACAAGTGGTACATCTTTCTGATGTTTAGCCTTTAAAGTACAAGGAAATTCAAAAACTTGGCAATGACATAAAAACCTAAATGCATTCCACAAGACAAAGTGGGAAGTAAAATCTTTGGATAAAGGCAATGCTTAGGGCAGCCACTATAAGACAAGAGCCCATGCAAAATTCCCCAGTCTTGTACAAACAAACACTGAGGGACATCACTGCTGGCAGAACACTGAAAGCTGGGGCTGAAGTGCCAGGTCTGAGATGAGTCCTGCTGCTGGACAGAGTGGGAGGGATGCTGAAGAGGAGAGGAGGAGAATCCTAATGATGCCCTAAACATTGCCACAAGTCCTGCAGCTTGAGTCAGTACAGTGTACTAGAAACACGTAGGTCACAATAAGACAAAGATAAAACACTAGAGTTGCACAAAAATAGCAAAAAAAGGCAAATGAAAGAGAAGCTGAAGTAACTTGAGGCAGCCATATAGGAATTGGGTGTGCAGACTGCTCCAAGGAGCAATGGGATTCTCTGTGTGGGAATGATTATCTCCAGGTAAATTAGTGTGCAACAAAAGAGGGGCTGATTTGGGGCTGATTTGGGGCTGATTACCTGGCTCCTCTAAGCAAGTTATTAGACTAATATTTATGGCATTATTTATTGTATTTTAATGTGTCAAACATGTTTGAAAATTTAAATGCATAAATAGACCAATCAGTCTCACACAGCCATTAGGGAATCACATGAAGCAGAACTATTACAGTAAAGATAATAGCAAACAATGAAGTTACACTGGATATTCTACCTAAGAGCAAAACCCTCTATTCATAACAGTGACAGGGCCAGTACTGACACATCCACTCTCCTAAACTATTTTCTTGCTTAACCTTCTACGTTTAGTTACTTTAAGTTACAGCCTTTACTAGCTTTGGACTGATAATTCCTGTATTTGCAAATACCTCATAAGAAAAAATGTTTCATTTGGGAAATTAAAGCTTAACAAAATTCATTAATATTCTCAGACTTTCAGTAGAGATTTGAATATTATCTCCCATTTACCTGGCACCATCCTTTATATTGTTTTCATTATTAATTCCACTTAATATCTGGAAAATTTATGATTCTTGTCTCTACTATGTTATCTGCATATATCATCTTAATTTGATCCTTCTTAAAATTCTTCTTCTGTAAAGTTCCAACAAGGTGTTGCATGAGTTTTAATGTCAACCAACTTCCATGTTGCTGTACAGATTAATAGACTATAAAAGAACAGACTTTCTGATATTCACAATGACTTACGTTATTTCTAATTTATTGATAAAATTAGCTTCTAATTCTTTTTAGAGCTTGATAAATTCTAGTTTTAATTTATCTAGAAAATACAGTTATAAAGACAGAGATCTCCAATCTGCAAGCCCTTCTTAATTTCTTAAAAACTCAATATTGACTAAACCAACTTTTTTAGTTTAAAACTTTCCTTGATAGCCTTTCTTGCAAGAAATATTCTTTAATAAATTTTAAAAATGCTTGATAATTTAAATATATACAAAATTAGATATTAAAAGCATAAAGAACAAGGTTCTCTAGGCTAAGTTATACTTGCAAATAGAAATAGGAAAGTGGAGAAATTAATCTAAAAACAAACAAAAAACCTGGCTTTGTCTATTTGGTGTAACCACAAAAGTGTTCTTCTGGAACACTTGAAATCTCAAAAGTAATGCAGATACTGCTTAGAATGAAGCAGGTGGTGGCAATATGAAAGTAAATAGGTATTCTGGAATCTTTTTTTTTTTTTATTTTATTGTACCAAAGGAGTATCTATGTCTGACTGTTATAAGAAAGCTTTTTCCACAGTGGAAAGAAGTGAAGTAATATGAATTTCAGAAAAGGCCTGCTTTGACATCAGCACTAATTGTATTACTGGAGAGTTATAAAGAAACCATTAAAAACATTCTGTCCCCCTCCAACAACAAGCAACAGTCACTGATGTTGTAAAAAGAAGGGGGGGAAAGGAATAGAAAAAACTCAGCTTAACAATTCATTAAAATATTTCAGAAAGCACAAAAGGATTTCACACACTTTTTGTAGGCTGTGCATACTAAATACTCACTTAATTTTAAACCACATTATGATGTATTTTTGTGAAAATTGACAATGAATGCATCCATAATAACAAACATACCAATGTCATCTGCATCAGGAGCTGGTGAAGTCCTGGCTGGCAGTTTCTGAAGGGCCCTTTTACCATCTGTCCTCCGTGCTAAGCTGCTGCCTTGAGGCTGCTGCTGGTCTTCATCTTCAGCAACAAATGAAATTACACCTAAAACAAATAGATACCAGGTGTTGCATTACCCAGGAATTAGCTTCACAAAAACAGACTGCCAGACATGCACAAGTATTTCCTCTGTTCAAAACTAATACAAAATGAAGTAAAGCTTCCATTCCAGGTGTCAGCCATCCAATCAGAATTTATGATATTAAAAAATATCTCTTGGGTAAGTGCAAGGAAATTAACCAATTTTTGTCACCAAAGAGCTTTTCTACTTGCCTGAAGAGATCCATTATGGGCACCTGAAAAAGATCAGTAGTAGGAAACACAAAACAAACAAGGACTTCATAAAAGTTACAAAATCTGGTGATCACTAATTGTATCCTTTTCCCAGTTTAATTTTCTGGGCACAGTCTTGATTGTTTCTGTTATTTCTTTTTAATCTCATTGTCTCATTCTAGTGATATAAGAGAATAACTCCAATAGTTAAAATATTCCTGTGATACATTTTTGTATTGCATGTTAAATTGTAATCAAATATGACAAGAAGATAAAATACAGAGACTATAAACCCTGTAAACCCTGGATTTATACATTGCCAGATCTCTATTTAATAACATAAAATCTAGTATGCACAGGGTGCCATTAAATAATATTAATGTTATTCTGGATGATTTTATATACTGGCTTCCATTAGCATCTTTTTCATTTCTTCCATTTCTTGACTCTGTCTAAGAATTTTAAATCTGCAGAAATTTTTGGAAATACCAAATAGCATTCTACCTGCATCTAAATTATTTTCCTTCAATGTTTGAATATATTTTGGTGAGTTTCGAAGCCAAAATAAATACATTTTGCAGGTTTAATTCTTGCTTCATATAAAATCTGAGGAGGTGACATTTTATGCTATTATATAGTAAGAAATGTTCTCATTGCGATTATTAGAATTTTCGTGAAACATCTCCAAAAGGGAATTTGTTCATTGTGTCTTACCAAGGACTTTGGAAAACTATAATTAATGGAATTTTTAAAATTTGAAATGGGGAATTCTTATGAGAGTCCCAGAACAACTGGATTTGAAAATACCTACATCTAATGGTATCCTCTGTTTCTGCAGCTTTGAGTGGGGCAGAGGCGTGACACAACAAACACTGACAAACTATTCCTGCTAAGAAGGATTATACTAAATGATTATAAGGAAGAATCTCTTTTTCTTTGAGAGACAGCAACTGAGAAGCACAGGTATAAAATATTGAAGAAAAAAACAAAATCAAAACAAAAGGAAATAGGTTTCAATCCAGAGGAAAAATATAACTTCAAACTCAAAAAAAATTAGAATCCCAAATTTTCTTTCATTAAGAAAACTCTACTTAAATACAAATAAACTAAACTAAACTAATTAAAAAACAAACCTAAAGAATTTCAAATGAAGAAGTTTTAAAAACTACTAAAATTACTCACAGTAATTAAGTCAGAACTTGGCTCCAAAGAGGAAGAGGAGGGACTGCAATTTCAGGAAATTACTGATTTTTTAGTTTTTTTTAATCTTAACGATAAGAAACATGTGCAAGAAGGATAAAAAAATAAAACCATTATGGAAAGGATAATGAAGACTGAAGAAAATGCTCAAGGTATATTAATCTTGAGGTAAGAGAACACATGGAATGGCGCTAATAGATAATGGATCATAGGATAAATGACTAATTAATGACTAATGACTACAGAATTCTAACTAATTAATCTGATTTTATGTATCAATATAAAATCCTAGTATTATTTTGGTCTATTGAATCACAATACTAGGGAGAAGCAAAGTGTAAGACAGAATTCATTAATTTTAAATAGCAATCCTTGCCATCAATATGCTTAAAAGTTATCAACAATTAGAATAAAATTAGTAAAAATATGCAAAATTATAGCTTTGATCAAAAAGTCTTGGCTAAATGCTAATCAATACATTCATAAATTCTACTAAATTCTTACAGTAAAGAATATTTTGTTACACTTAATTTAAAAATTTTAGCAATTTTTCCTTATAGTCCTTCTTTCCAGTGACCATGGAGGATTTTCTTTACCAAGTTTCTATATCTCAGAATCACAAATTATTCATGTGTGAGCGTGGGAGAAAGAGGGACAGAACAGGAGCAATCACAGGAGCAATTTAATTAATGAGATGGTAAAACAAAGAGTGGGTTTTGTTCTCTGCAAAAAATGTGGCCTCAAAATAATTTGCTGAAGCACTTGAATAATTAATTTTTATTTGCAGCAAATATTGGAATGCTTGATAAGTTCCAAAAGAATCAAATTACTATTGCTCAAGAATATTTCAAGAGCTATGAGAGGAACTATGGTAACTGAAAACTACTTGAATTGCTAAACTATTGTGCTGATAATCCACCAATTGCATGATCAAAAAATCAGTGAAGAATTGCAGTATAAGTGCTGACACTCCATTTTCCTACTTCATGAAAACCAGAGTTCAAACAAACAGAGTTAATAACAATGAGGTTATAATCTTGATCAATAAAGGTGAATGAATTGATATGGTGAATACAGATCTCTGCAAGGCTCTCAATTAAATCTGTCAAAGTATTTCTAGAAAAGTAATGAGTTTTACTGCAGACAGTATACATTTTGTAGCTCAGTTTATCTGCTTATTCTTAACATATTCATAAATTGTCTTTTGTAATTTTCATGGGCACCAAAGTATCTACTGCTGGCTCAAAGCTATTTGAATATTTTATTGGGGGAAAATAAAAGGAAATCATTGCTGGCAAGAACTGCAAATAACAAAAGAAAAAAGTGTATTAATTTCATGTCAAATCTAAAATGCAGAATCCTTATCAGTGAAGACAGTACATAGTATGATCTGCACGACTTGACTTTATAAATTAAGGCAGAACATTTTCCTAGGAAGTATTCCTAATTAGAATGCTCTCCTGATTTGAGAGTAAATGGTGCAACCCACTGACCCTTATTGGATCCTAAGATAGCAGATGATACATAAATATATTAATTTATTCAAATTATGGGCTACAAAAATATTCCTGTCAAGAGATATTTTGCAGGGTGGGAAAAAGAATTTTATACAATAAAGAGTAACAAAAAGTACATTGTGCTCTATGAAGTCATAAATAATACATTGGAAATGTGCAGAAATGCTGCATCAAAAATAACAGATTTCAAATAAATACAAAAAGCAATTTTACATTTTTCATGTGGTTCTGCTGAGCTTGGCTCCTCTGCTTTTAAAGAGCTTTGACACAAAGTTCTGGTCTTCTGGCTGTGAATGCACAGCCATCTTACAGAACTTTTACTTATCAGTGCATCTCACTTTTCAATATTGGTGCTACAAAACAACTGATAAATTATAATCTTTTCATGCACAACAGTCCTCAATGTTTGGGTTTTTTGGTTTTGTTTTTGGGGGTTTTTTTTGTATCCAATTGCTCAGTTCTGACTTCTCTGTCACACATCACACAACAGTGTAGCTTGCCAAAATATCATAGCTGACAATTTTGAAAGCATACATTCAAGACCAAACCAGATTTCAACTGCATCCCAGAGCTACAATTCCCACTGATTCAACTGGCCACAGAATTATGCCATCATCATCTGTTTTAGAAAACAAGATTTCTTAGCTGTCCTTTTGCATATATATAAGATACTAAACTTGCATATGCGATCCTAAAATTTTAAAAGCAATAATGCAAGTATTTATAGAATTCTATTGAAAACGAATAATTAAAATTTACATAAATTGAGGATGTTATAATTTTGCTGACACATCACTGATTTGAAAGCTTTCTTGGTCAAAACATCCTTGCACATTTCCTAGCTTTACTAGCCAGTGTTGAAACATTTTATATGACTACAGTCCAAATATTAATACCAAAGCCTTGCTTTCTATTGCTTCAGAGAAGATGCATCCCTTTAAAGGGAGGCAGGCTGTTTTATTTCCCAATAAAATTGTAATTACAACACCCCATGTTAGACTGACTCATTGGCTATATTCTACACACCCCCTGTATCCATGAATACAATTATGAAAGCAAGAAGTGCTCAATGCTTTCCTCTGTATAACTTAAATGCAATATTTGAAAGATACATAGTGTTCATGATTACTTTCTGCTGCAGAGAGATGATAAAAGTCCACAATATCCCAATATTTTAACTGGAAAAACACCCCAGAAGGCTATATGGCCACAGTCTTCATCACATAAATCTGAAAAGATATAGAAACATTTGGCTTGCGGTTTAAATATACCAACATGATTTTAATAAGGTCTTGGGAGTGGGAAGAGGGGTTTTTATTTTTTCTGGTTTTTTTTTCTGGCCAATGAAATCTATGTACAGTTGCTGCCACAGAAAAGTTCCACAAAAGAGATAAGGTAAATTAACAAGATGAGTGTAATTGATATAGCTATTCGGCCAATTTTTTGTTCTTGTAGTTTTTCTATTGACAAAAAAAAAAAAAGGCTTTTTACTGTAGATTAGTACAAAACTTTATAATCTTTATTTTCCTAGGGAAATTTCTGTGATAAGACATATAAATCCTAAGGAGTTTCTGTAAATCCTACTTGTTGGTATACTAGGATTAAATTAGTTGCTCCCTGCAAAAAAAAAGAGAAAAAGCTTTAAGACTTTCTCCCCCAAGGAGAAATTAGCAAGTGGCAAATCTTGCTGTCATCAACAATATTTGGCTTGGTAGCATTTATAAAGGGGTGAATTGTTTTGTTTATAATGCTCACTGCCTCTTCTTAATGTGACAATGAATCCACAATATGGAAGGACAAGGAAGGATACATCCTACTGCACTAGGATGGATGGATGGATGGATGGATGGATGGATGGATGGATGGATGGATGGATGGATGGATGGAAGGAAGGATGGATGAATGGATGGATGGATGGATGGATGTGGATAGTTGTGTTGTGTTGTGTCTTGTAGAAGTTGGACTGTTCCGTTCCCCCTGTTCTGTAATGGTTCTGCCCTGGTTCTCCCTCCCCTCCCTGCTACTGTCAGTTACCCCAGTTCCTCCCCAGTTTCCCTGGAGATCAATGTATCTTTTTCTAAACCCCTCCCCAGTGCCCTGACAGTCACTCTCTGCCACCGCCTTTTTCTCTGGAAACTTCTGTCTAGGGCACGGAGTGATTGGCTCAGGGGCCGGGGCCCCTCCTCCAAGTTGTTATTATTGGTATTTCCCTTCTGTCAATCCTCTGTACCCCACTCCCCCCTGCATTCCCATTCGCCTGAGGACGGGCTTCCCCCCTGTATTCCTCTCCCTTTATAAGTTGCTGTAGCCCTTCTCTCAGCCTTTTTGGTTGTTGGCTTCCCTGGGACCTACATTAAACCTGGACTTGCCCCAACTGGAGCGCGCTCTCTTTTTTTCCCTGCTGGTCATAGCCAGAGGCGGCCTTGTCCTTCTGAAGGAAGCATCACTGCTGTAACACAGGGTGCTCTCCTCAGGCACTGTCCCAAACACCCAGAGTGGGACAGGGCCCCCCAAGCTGCAAGCGGTGCTGGCCAGCTTGCCGGGACGCTCGAGAAGGTCGGCCCTTCTCCTCTCTTGCCGCGCTGCTTCATGGATGGATGGTGCCAGGATTATCTTGCTGGGCCATGCCAGCAGCTCCTCCAGTGCACTCTGGTGATCCAGGAGAGCCTCCAAGCTTTGTCTTTGCCCCCACTGAATTAGTCTGGGTTTGTCAGGGTGATGTGGGTGAAGAGGAACTGCTCAAGGCAAACAGGCAGATGCTGAAAATACAACTTGGGCTACAAGAAACTACAAAGATCATTTTTCTCCCTCGTGGGTGTTTATCATTCCATTGAAATTATAGTGATCGGTAGATCAATTTGCAGGATTCCAGCAAAGAAATGGACTTTGTTTTTTTCTTAATGCCAGTGTCAAATAGATAATAATGATAAACAAATTCAATCAACTCATTTACAGGCCAGAAAGTATTAGCATGATCTTCACCACCTCAAAACTGTCCTACAGCTGCATCTGACAAGCCTGGAAATAATATTAAATAATATTAATTATTAAAAATAATATTATTTAAAGGCCTGGAACATGCTGTCTGTTTTCCCTCAATTTAAGTTTCTAAGCAGCATGGAAAAGCACTGCCTACTACACATAGATTCAGTTAAAAAATTAGTGAAAGGTGAGACATAAAGTTAAAAAGCTCCTTTCCAAATGCTAGGGGGGTGTATGAATAAAAAGGGCACTGACTATGAAAGGTTTTGTGGGTTTTTTGCTCAAGACATATTCAAGTATTACGAGTTTTGCTGTATTCTGGAAAAATTCTGGTCTATTCTGTGGAAAGCAGAAGTAAAAATCTGATAAAATATAAAGCAATCTGTAGAAGATGCTTTCTCAAACCTGAAGAAAATTGCTCAATTACTCAGAAAACAGACTGCTGAAGAATTTTATGTAGTGACAGAATCTTGTTTGAGGTGTTTATTTGCTATTATTTCTGTGTTAAAGCTGTCACGCACCTAAAAACTAGCTGAAGCTTGTAATATTAGCACTCTATTGGAATGTTTCCAAATGAGCTTTAGAAAATAACTGGGCCCATTTTTAGCTTAGCAACCATAAAACAGCAAGACAGAAAGCAAAAGCAGCATAATTTTGCAGCTATATAATTTTGGAAATAAAAGGACTTTGAAAGTAAATGAAAAATGCAAACCATTTGCTCAGTACAACGTACATGGTAGAAGTTCTTTCATTAGAATTTATTTTAATATGAAAAAACCAGTATTAGAATGGCAAGGCTACAGAGTTTTATACTTAAAAGTTAGGAAGTTCTAGACTTGAAATGATTCATCAGCACTAGGACAGAGTCCTCAGCTAGGTATCAAAATAGTTGTTCTTTTTTGCTTGCAGGATAAAATTGACTCCCTCTGCAGATAGCTTTGGAGTACAGCTTTTTATTTTGTCATTCCAACTGTTCACCCCATGGATTATTTTCCTCCTTCTAAACAAATTCACCAGACTGAATAAAGAATACCTTTTTTTTTTTTGGGGGGGGGGGGGGGGGCAGGGAGAAGTGTTTAAATTATACTTTTCTTGTAGTGTCTCGAACCTAGAAAGGATAAAGATTCCTGAGTATTGCCTAATTCCCACTTGAATCACCTACATCTAATCTGTGACTCTCAAGATTCAGGCTTGCTGTTGAAATATCCTGAAAGCCAAAAATGCATTCATATATATATATATATATATATATGTATGTGTATATATATATATATATATATGTGTATATATGTGTGTGTATATATATATATATATATATATTATCTTTGACATTGCAGTTTCTCAGGGCCTGGAAATCCTGCTCTGGAGAACAAATATGACTTGCCAGCCTTGCACAGTCTGATGCAGACAGACTTCCATTCTCCTTGAAGCCACAAAGAAAGCACTTCCTAACACGTTACCTTAGGTAGGACACTTGGTAATCAGGTTTATATCAAACCTAACATCAGACAGCAAAATCAGCTGCTGCTTTTCACACCTGTGACAGTGGCCTCTCTTCCCTCCACCCCTCTCCTGCTCCAGCAGCTGAATGATTAGAGAGTGTGCACAGATTTCTGTGAGAGAGCCAAGCCTGTCTCTGTTCCAGGGGAAGAATGAACATGATTTCCTGAGGTAGTGATTAAAGCAAGCCCTGAGCCAGGGGGTGGATTGCAGATAACTGGGCCCTGTCCTTTTCAAAGGATAACTTTACCCTTCTATCAAGTTATTTTAAAGTGTAAAATAAATGAACTTTTCTGAGAAGAGCAGATGTGGCTTCCCAGCATTTGAACCAGCAACTTTTTGTTGGGTAAGAGAAACTGACTGTTCTCTCTTTTTTCACTCAGTGAACACGTAATACTTCAAAACAGAATGGAAACCATTGTGATAGAAGTCAAAGGAAGGAGAGAACATTGGAGATGTAGATCTGAACATGCCATCTATGTCCCTTTGAAGGCATGGCTTTTATCACCTGGTATTAATTTGCTCTCTGATAGATCCCTTGGAGCCTCTTCTAGTGAAACTTTCATTATATATAAAAGAACTGGGGATTTTCTAAGGCAGAAGAAGAGACTATTCCTAAATCTTTAATGCTTAAAAAAAAAAGCCATGTTTAAATATAGTACATCCTCAATATTTCCTGGTGCACATTTTTGATGGTTACAATTTCATTGAAAACTGATTCCTATTCATGAAGCATGATTTTTTTTTTTCAGGGCTACAGATCAGGGCACTGAAATCTTCCTATGGCTCAAGGCCAAGCCTTGTTACAGGTATTAATTTCTTTGCACAAGTCACTTGTGAATTGAGATGGCATTATTAGTTAGGTTTTACATATCAGGTACTAAAAACAAAATGGCCAAAGGAGCAAAGTAGTTTGACATCCTCAGGGACAAGATTTAATAGCTTTTTAATGCTAAGAAAACAGCTGTCATTAATCTCAATTGTCCAAGAATGTAGCAGAATCAAGTGCTTGGAGTTAGGAACCCACAAACTTGAAACTACACACACTAAGCATTTTCTATGGAGAGATTTATCCATTATTGGGAAGTTAAAATCTTTCCCTGAGTGCTACTCAGTTCCTTTAGGATGGTCTCCTCTGTTTCCACAATTCCCTCCCAAACACCTTTGTACTTTTCTCTGCTGAGAGTTACTACAATAGTTACCCTACAGGGAAGTCAAAGACTGATTGTACAGTTTCATTCTCAAAACCATGCTTTTGCCATTATGAACTAAATAATGAGCACTGTGGAATTTTAGAACCATTACCAAACATATAAAAATTATGAAATCTGAATTGTTATTAAAAAAGAAAATCAGGAAAAACATTAATGATGGGATGCTGATATTGGTTAAAAATATCCAGAGTTTTGCTATTGTGTCATAAAAATACCATTTTAAAAATGGATGAATGCAAGTTATGAACAATTAATTTTAGATCTCCCTAGCCTCCACTAAATGTCAAAGAAAGAACCAAGTTCACTGAATTCTATTTATGTACTCTTGCCTTGTGGTCAACAGACTGAACATTAATTAAGGGAAAAAATCAAATTCTGGTCTCTGCCTTTACATCTTTGGTTGTAGTAGTGCTAACATATCTAAAGGGATTAAACAGGTTTTGGAAAATTAAATTTAGATCTACAAACCTGGTGATAATTCAGAAATCATTACTTCCTATTTAGCCGATTTTCATGGGACCAATTAAATTCATAAAGTTGTTCATATGCTGGCATTTTTGAAGAACCTGACCACACATTTAGCAGTAATATACCTTTAAAAATAAAAATATGAGCCAGCTTAAAGACCTGAATCACCAGTAATGACAACCTTACTTCCAGAAGGCAGGTTATGCAGAAAAGATGCAAGCATTAGGTGTAAGGAGATTTAACCTGCTAATTTACAGGGATATTTTATATATTTCAGTTCTAAATAGTACCTTGAAAGACTCCTCGTCTGCAGGGAGATATACTCAAAGTGTAAGCAGCAGTGTCCTCTGGGTTGACAGCCACATCAGGGGCACCACTCAGCATTGAGAGATTGGAATACACCTGGGGAAGACAAATCACAGAGAGGAAAATTCATCAAAGGCCAGTGACTGTTGCAAGAACACCATAGGGACAATATGCATTCTACCTGCTTTGGAGAGTAAAAAAAAAAAAAAAAATGGTATCAGTAAGTCCTAAATTTTATGCAAATGAAAGAATACACACTGTAAGAGAAATGCTGGTGTATACAGGTGATAGCAAGCACAAATTTTGAAGTCATTGCTCAACATGATCAAAAATACATTGCTTAGACCATGGAACTGCTTACATATGCAGAGATTTGCACAGTTAGGCCCTTAATATTTTACATACATTTTTGTTTGAAAAATAACAAAGAGATTCAGCAGTACTGATCCATCTAAATAGACAGAGCAAAGCAAAATCTGAAGTGTCATTCTAACATCATTTGCTAGACCTCAAGTGATATTAAACTGTGCTTTTTGATATGTCACATTTTGTAAATGATACATACACAGGGCATGCATGGTAACTCTTGGGGCAATGGAGAGACCAATAGAATTTTCACATGCAGGATCTAGATTTTTGCAAACTGTAAAGCTCATTGGGAGAATATAGGGAGAGTATTTTTTACTTGCGTCTCATTTCTTTCTCTTTTGCACAGAGTTGCTACAGAGCAGCTGCTCATGGTGATGCCTTAGGATTTTAGCTTTTATATTTTTGAAATTCTGCACTGAATTAGTATATGTCTCTAAACTCTATATAGAGTGTTAGCTGTCTTCATGTTTTGGTCAGACAAAACAATCCTTCTAGGCCTGAAATTCAAGGACACCCTACTGCCTCAGGCCCTGAAAAGTAGAAACAAAAGTGAATTGGAGGGGGACAAACTGGGGGAATATGACTTGATTACCTGAAGCTGTAATTGGAGGCTTAACCCCTGATACGTAAATGGACCAAACTTGTATCTGTCTGAAGAGCTCATGACCATGGTCCATTTTGGGTGTAGCCCCTTGGGGAGGCTTTGTCTGCCCTTAATGCACCTGAAGGCCCTTCATTAAACATATCAGCTTTTACTATCTTAATTCTATCTGGCCTCTGTTTTTAGGTAAACCAGGAAAAGGCATCAGTGAAAAAGGTGTTCAGGTCCAAGGCATCCCTGGGCAGAGCTGGCCTGTCCAGCATCCAAGTGGATACCTGCATTCTACAAAAATTTCTTTTGCAACACTAACAGCATTAGATGCACATTCATTCTTCAAGTAAATATATTTTCTTATTATTTTCTGTAGAAAAGAAGCATATTCTTAAATCATCTTTTCTTCTGATACAGACAATCATTGCCTACAACACATTCCCTCTCTGTGGTATTTATGTTACTGTAATTCTTTTTTCAGTGCTGGTTCTTCTAAATCCAGAATTTCTATTCCAATATTTAAAAAAACATGTAAAGCAACAGCCTTCCTCTTTCCCAATAAATCTACATATCAAACTGGATAATAAAAGTCCAGCAACCAGGAAGAATAGGAAGAGAATAATTGGTAAAAGGAAAAAAAAAGGCTAAAAAAGAGACAGATGAAAGGACTTGTTGAATTGGCACTTGGAGAAAAATAACCGGAAAAAAAATCTTTAAGTTGTCCACAAAGAGCAAAACATAGGAAAGGTGGGGCTGTTACACACTGAAGCTGGGGAAGATTAATTTATTAAAATATATACAATAAATTGGTCACACTCCCACATTTATGGACCTTTCCATTTCAGTTTACAATGAATGTACACAAGAGTGAAGGATAAGTACCTAAAAATACAACTAGGATAATAATAATGACAGCAAATTACTAGGGATAGAAATAAGATTAGTTAAAATGAGATTTCTATTTAAGGAAAAATTAACATGGAGACAGAAACAGAAGTAGGATAAATGTGATTCATTTAAATTGGATAAAAAGCAGAAGGGTAGAGTAATTCAGTTTTTATTAAGGACTGGAAATACCAAATAAATTTCTACCAAAAGATTTGAATGTAAAAGGAACACTACTGGCATGGCTGACTATAATAAACATGAAATGCCTCTGGATTGCTGATGAGTAAATATGGACCAGAAGTTTGATTTTCAGTCATTCAAGTGAAATTCTGGACACTTTTTCAGAGTAGTGAACTAACAGAAGCTAATTTTAAAATGAAATTTTTAATCTTAAGGAAGCAACTGTATAACCAAATAGGAAAAGGTTGTGTATAAGCAGTGAAATTATGTCAGTACACACATGGCCACTGTTACAGTGCTTGAATCCAGATTCTGTATCAAGAGAAATGAAAGAATTCTCCCTTCCCTGTCCTGCATCAGATTAAACCTTTTGGGATCAGATGCTCACTAAAACTTGTACATAACTGATGCTGACCTCAGTCTGCTGCCACCTTTCCAACTGCAGTCATTAAACTCACATTCCTCAAGCTGCTCCCTATTCCAGAGCTATAACACAAATATTCACCATCTTATTGAGGTACCACCCCCATTCATTTCTCAACCCTATTTGTCTCTGTTATTTAAGTTCCTCACACCTCAGCCAATCTCCAAGCAGTGGTCACAACAATTCAGTCTCCCACTTCAAACCTCCTGGGAAGGTTTATGGTTGTGACAGACACCACTCACCAGGTACCTCTCATGTGTTCCATAAATAGAACTTTGTCTTGCTCCAATGGCCACGTGGTTTATCAGCTCTGTTACTGACACTAATTAAAATGACCAGCCTCAAATGACAAATGGATACTAAAAGTCCATGCCCAAGCTTGCCCATGCACACAGGCAATTTATCCTAATATCAGAATTCATACTGAGACTCATTTGTTCACAGGCATTTGGGATTCTAATATGGCATAATGTTGCATAACATGTCTCTGCTAACTGCAGGTTTATTACAAAATAACAATACATCCAGGAATACTCAGAAAGTGAAAAAGTTGGAGAATTCAAAAGTACACATAGGACAAAGTCCAGAAATTGCCGATTTCTACAACAATAAGTAGTTGCAAAGATTTTTTAAGTTTCTTCACTTTGAGTGAAGAAACAAAAGAATTTATACACAGTAAGCTTTAAGTTAACTTTGTTCTGAATATCAAAGAGAGAGCTATTTCTTATTAAAGTGCATTTTTATGATGATTATATGTACGAACAGGACACAATTTTAGTCACAGAAGTAGCACTGGATAACCTTATATCCTATAATAATCTACAACACTGTGTTCCTGAAGGTACCTTAATATGCCTAACAAAATCTATGGATCACTACTGTTAGGCAAATACATTTTGAAGGAAGAAAATAGGGCATAAATTGGGGTGCTTTTATCAACAATAAAAATAATATTGATGTACAAGCTATTCAAAATGAATCAAGATATGGAATTACTTCTTCCAGTTAGTGGGAGAGGCAGTGTGTCAGCTTCTGCCCTGATGTGCAACCAGAGAACAATGAACAATTACAGGCAGATTAACCAGAAGCCACATCAAGGGTGGGGCTGCAGAGATATGTACTTACACACAGTATTTGTACTGACAGAAACAGGAAGATCTGCAGATAAACACTGAGTAACACAAAAAATTTATCAGGCATAAATAATTGCATAAATAATAAATAGTTTCTTAAAATATGTTATGTCACTATCACTCAGGAAACTAGAACTGCAGAATAACTCAATGGAGCTAAAATGTAAATTATTATTAAAGTTATCACTGTGACCCTGCACAACATTTGCTCAAATCAATCCAAACCCAAGGATTTGGTTTTTAAATTATAGTAGTCTCCATTTTCTTATATATCAAGTCATTATTTACGCACAGCCGGAAAGTATAAATGGAGTATTATGTATAAAATGCTGCAATTTAAAATTAATTTATCAGCCACTGGTTTGAAAACTTATTCTGCAGAACTGTAATATGGCTATTTAACATAAACAGAAATGGAAAACCAAACTTCATAATTACAGTAACTTTTTCCAGAGTTGAATAACCAAAGAAGTATAACTCAAAAAACTTCAAGGCAAAGTGATGAATGGATGGAAGAACATAATGAAATATATTTAAACTCCATTGTGTCTTAGTGTAACAACGTTAGACAGTAATATATTCAAGATTTCCATTTGAAAATTGTTTCTCAGGTCTGTTTAACAATATTGAGAGGCTCTACTTAGCAAAAAGTTAATGCTCTTTGACACTAGGCAAGAACCAGATCTGGTTCTTTGTGGGAGTCTCCAATCAATCTGACAACCAGACTCTTCACAAAACTCTCAAGAATGGCAGTTTTCCAAAACAAGCCCCCATTACTTTCCCTCAGCCACCTTTCAGTGCAAACTTTCCAAATTCCTGAGTCACTAGGAACTCATTTAATTCTTGCAATCACTCTTATTTTGCCACCAGCACATTACCACACTGAAGTAAAACATCTTTGCATTGCACTGAGGACATTCCCCAAATAATTCCTGCCTGTTGAGCAGCAATCTGGAGTTCTACATAATGAAAAATGCTACATAATCCAGATTTGTTCCTAAACCAGGCACCTATCAAAACCACTAACACATTTCAAGAAACAAATTTGACCTAAAACCTTACAATGCCCTTAATTGATCTAAAAATTTCACAAGTTATCAACACATGGCAACAACTACAGTTATTCTGAAATTCTGTAGGCCTTTGAACCATTCATTATTGCTAAGAAGAATGCCTTTTCTTTAGTGAAATGAACCCTGTTACAGAAATTCTGGTAGATACAGTGGAAGCCAAAGAAATTGAAATTGAAAGGACAGATAAAAATTGAAGCATTATGGAATACACAGATCCACTTATTCTTAAAGAATATAAACTTGACCTTGAACAACCAGGTTACTGCACTTGCACAGAATTTATTCTCAGAAAATCTCAGATACATTACCAAACATTACCAAACAGCTAAGCTGAACAGGGAAGCCCCTCAATAAAGGTTTATGGTACATAATTTTATTACTGTGAGGCATTTTTTACAAATACCTAACCTTCATGACATTGTCTTGGTGACACTGTAAAAACCCAAAATGGATATATAGAGAATAGACATAAACACACTGAAAAACAGGGGATTTCATTTTTTTCATTATCTATTTATTCTACAATTTTATAAAATATTAGTAGTCTGTATAAACTCAAGCCTGAAAGGTAATTTAACTGGGTCTTGAGATTACTCTGGAGAGTTTACTTTAATAACATTATTTTGAATAGCAATGAGAAAAACAGTTGCACAGTTTTATATTTTTATTGCAAAACCATGCCTTGAAAGAATTAGGCACCTTTATAGCTAAAGTTTCTATCAAAGGTATCATTAGAAGAAGCCATCAACACATAAGACAATTATTAATATCCAGTTGACAAAGATTTATATAAATAAACAAGAAAGTTGCATTTAAAGTTTTGTCATGAGACTGAGAGATTGGATTTTCATAAAAATGCTTTACACTTCCTCCTCTTCTCGAAGGATTTGAATGTAATTTTACAGACACAAAAATCCATTTACACTGCAGTCACCTTCTATTAATTCATCATCAGAGAAGGATGTGCTCTCTGGCTAATGTTATATATGCAAAAATTCTTTATGAATTCTGTTGTGATTTTTTTTTTTTCATATCCAGGAGTAAGTTAATCACAAGGAAAACTATTTGTTGTAAAATCCCATAGAACCATCCAGGAAGAGCACAGTGGCAGCAGTTCCCTAAGGAACTACACATCAACCAGTAGAAAAGAATTCATAAAACCATTCATATTTTTCAAGGGAATTTATGGAAATTGTCTTTTTAATCATGGAAAGCTTTGTGAGCACTGAAAGTGTTTTGCTTAGGAGTTTTAAATGTAGACTGATGGAGCCATGCACATGACCTCCCCTGAATTGCAAAGGCACTTCTTCCCTCCCCAGCTCTAGAGCCACACTAATGGTTGCACAGACAATCAAACCACATATATAAAAATTATTGCTGCCCCAGACATAAACCCTCTGTGTATGATTGAAAAGTAAAAAAAAATTATTCAGCTGGAAGAAAAAAAAGCTGTCTTTCTGCAGTAAAGGCAAGGATTATTTCCTTCTTCTTCCTTCCAGACTTAAATTTCATTTTAAATAGTCACTTTTGCAGTAGTAGCCTCATTTTGGATCAGGCTATTAGAAAAATACAGCAAATATGAGAAACAGTGCAGCATATATATAACGTAATTTTATTTTTTAATGAAATGAGTTTTTTTGTTAAGTTTACAGTTTAATATATTCAGTTATTAAAATGAAATAGTGAAGCTAAATTTACACCTCCAAGGCAAAATTAACCAAGTATTAGTTCAGCTAAATTACTTGTTGCTAAGTATTCATTGTGCAGTAAATTGTTTATGGACATGCCTGTAAATTATTATGTTTGTCAGCTACTGGAAAATCTCATACCATTCTTGATAAAGGTTGAGGTTTATTACTTCAGTAAAGGAAATTCTTGTAGTTTTTTTTAATATCATGTGCATCCCAGTTAATCTCTGAGAAATTACTTCATATGGTGGATATACTCCAGCAATGCAGGGTGTATGGGGTACATCAACCAACCAATCCAATAATGAAGATATTTATTAGCCAACAAAATTACAAAAGATCCCATGAAAAAAACATCCAAAATGATTACTTCTTGTATTACCTTTGCTCTCTCTGCCAAGACTGACAACATTTCCTCTACCTAATCACCAACTTAGCTACAGCACAATACAGAAAACTGTCAAAGATGCTGGATTAAACAGGAGGAGGAGTTATTGGGCTGCCAGCAACTGCTCCCAGGGGAAACACAAACAAAGACAAAACCAGTGCTCTGCTTCACCACAGACTACCCAGGTATTACAGTAATCAGGCAGCATGGAATGAACAACAGCAACAAAATTAGAATAACTTCATTTTCCTGTTGCCCTTTGTGCTAGATACATCTGAGTAAATAAAGCTTATTTGGCATTTCCAACAAGGCTGTGGGTCACAATTGCCTCTTAGAGGAGGTTTTCTAAATTCCTCTAATAACTACAGATACCTATGATCATGTTCTGGATTTAGTGATTAAATCCTAATTTACAGGCAGACTGTTTTGGAAATAAAAGCAAACAAATGATCTTTGCTCACTCCAATAGCACAAGACACTACATGACATCTGCTGGAGAGTGCTGGAAGTGATTAACACTGTTTGCTTTGTGGAGGGGACAGCTTCCAGACTCCAGCAGCCTTTGTAACCCTGCCTTTGCCAGCAATTCCAGCCCACCTTGCTCCAACAACTGCTCTGCAACTGCTCCTGGCTAAGAACCTCACACACAGAAAATGCATTATTCACACTGAGTAATTTATTACATGCACACATGCATGAAATAGCTGACCTTACTATTTCTCTCCTAAAGGTCCCAGAGCTAAAAGAGCACACACAGTTGGATTGTCAAGCTGTATTTCACAGAGATGAAAAAAGCACAAAACCCCTCCACATCACAAAAGCAAATTTCAGGGCCCAGAGAACACCCTCAAGGAGATCAAAGTTCAGTCAGACAGAGCTTACCCTGGAATAGTTAAAACTATCACAAATTCATTTAAGGCAATATTTCTGAAAAATACATACAATGAATAATTTTAATGTATTCATTTTGAACTTTGTTATTTCTGTACCTTTCACTTACATTGGCACAAAAAAATTGAGTTCACACAAAATAGGAAAGCAGAAAAAACAGTTCTGTTGCCAAAAACATTCACTTCTTCCAGAGATAAAAGTACAAATATATCAGAAATGCAAATGCATTCACACCTGAAAAACTAAACTGTTGAAAATAAAAATGTCAAAGCTGGTGATGCCCAAAAAATTCACTTCTTACTTTGTTTTGGGGATGATAATGAGTCAAAAAATAGGAATATGAACCTGGACCTTTCTGTGATATATGAAGTTTACTAAATGTAGATAGACCTGTGAAAGTAGAAACCTGGAAAACTGGAGACTAGCAAGAAGACATCCAAGGAAGGATTTTTACATTGGCATGAACTATCATTACTTTATAGAACACAGCTGCTGGTATATACATGATGTCTCTTTATATCTTATGTTCAAATCATTACCTTTCAATTTGAATAAAGCAGAATTTGGACCTACTGGCACCAAGACAGAGAACAAAATTACTCATTTTGCAAGCCACACTACAGAGCTAGTCAGATTTTATCTTCTAGCATGTAATTGTCCCATTTTCAACCCTTTCACAGAAGAAAAACTAAATATATATATTTATAGATGCTGACAATTGCTAGCTGGCACTCCCCTGCATTGCTTGTATAGATGGAGCCATCCTGGCAAACCCTGTATGGCCATAATATCTGGATGCTACCTACTCTAGATTTAAATGCCATGATAGAGTCACAAATATGGATTTTCATGAGTAAGATCCAAGATGTTCCTGCTCAGGAATTTCTCTGCAGCTCAGAGGAAAAGCAGAAATTCATCTTTGTTGCCCTAATGCACCTTCTGCCTCTGCTGGCATGGGTCATAGCATCCAATACGTAGGTGCAGAAGGTGAGGAATGCTACAGAAATACTTTTATCACTTCCAAATTAAACATACAGATAAGATACATATTAGAAAAATTATGCTATTTCAGTACTACAACAGTGCTTTTAAATAGGAAAATATGTTTGTGCAAACAGAGTTATGAAATATAGTTAATGGAAAGTATGAAAAATAATTATTATATTTAATAGTAAAAACATGTTCTTGAGCAAGGAAATCAATAAAACTGTATTTCTTTAGAATTTTTATTAACCTCCTCAGTGACCTATTGCCTTTCAACAACTCCAGTGATTATCTCTGAATTTTCTCTTCTATCAGCAAACACACAAAGCATTCCCAACTTCCTCCAACATTGCTGAAACAACAGCTGGGCAATAGACAGTAAAAGGGCCAGGCCACTGGGCCATGAGAAATTCACGTATAGTGAGCTCATGTTGCAATCCTTCCCTTAGGAGGACAATAATTTTTGTCCTTTTCATGTAATAGTCAATATTTTATGAAGATTTTAGGAAGCCAGTAATTCTCAGGGCCCTTGTCTGATTTAAAAACTGATGGACTTGGCCACAGGTTTCAAATTGTTGGAGAAGCAAAGATTAGCAAATGAACAGAGAACAATTGTAGAAGTGTTCTTCTCTCAGAGTAAAACAAGAAGAAATCTTTTTTCCCATCAAGCACACAGTAAAGTCATACATTATCTCATAAATTTCCTGACTATAAACAAATCCATATTCTATGAACTATAGAACATTTGCTCATGGACACATGAATTTTATTAGTCTATCTGCAATTATAGCAATTGTTGCTACTGTAATACATAATGTATGTATTACATAAGAGTCATATGTACATAAGAGTCCTTTTCAGAAAAATATTTGTCATATTATTGCAAAAAATAATTGCAAAAAAATAATGTATGTATTACATAAGAGTCATATGTACATAAGAGTCCTTTTCAGAAAAATATTTGTCATATTATTGCAAAAAAATTACCTTGTATTTTAGCATCTTCTTGGTATAATTGTGCACCCATAAGATTTTATGAGCCACCTTTCCCACTTGGCACTCTATCACAATGCAATCCTGAGGCAGAGGTTTCTTCCCTATTCCCTTAAGACTGAAGATGTTTTGAGTTCCAGCTGTAACATTTCTCAGAATAAGCCTTCCCTGTGACAAAGAAGGAGAAAAAAGAAGTTGTTTCATTACTGTACAAGTCCCCTTTGGCTCCCCTTGTACTTCAGTTTATTTATCTCAAATCTAGGTGGCTCACAGTGCTTACAAGAAAGGGTTCCTATTGACTTTCCTAGTTCTTTAATAAACCTATTACTAAACAAAGAAGTAAACCAGAGAAACAAAACCTTTTATTTTGATTTTTTTTCTAAACCATGAAATTCAACAACATAAACTTTTCATATTTCTAGGTTTTCTACTTGGCTTTTTCTTGAAAAACAAACATCTCCAAGAACATATGATCTCATGCCTCCTTGTCTCTCATATAATATTTAACTTTGCTCCTTGAGTGTTTCCACCTATGAGCACAGGGTTGAGCCTGGAGAAAGGGAGACCCAAGGGAACTGCATTGCTCTCTACAAACACCTGAAAGGAGCTTGTAGTGAGGCAAGGATGGGTCTCTTCTCTGTGTCTCAAGTGAAAGGTTGAAAGGAAATGGCCTTAATTTGTGCCAGGGGAGGTTCAGATTAGACATTAGAAAGAGGTTTTTACTGAAAGAGTAGTTAGGCCTTGAAATAAGTTCCCAGGGAAAGTGGTGGAGTCACCATCTCAAGAGGCATCTGGATATGGCACTTGGGACATGGTTTAGGGGTAACTATGGTGGTGTTGGGTTGACAGCTGGACTAGGGGTCTTTTCCAACCTGGATGATTTTGTGATTCAGCTAAAATGTTCTCCATAATCATTTGTCATCAAAGGATTCAGGGCTTTTGGCTTTTAATAATTTTACAATACTGGGTGCCTAAACTGCATTATATTTTGGTTGGTAACACATGTAGAAGGTTACTCATGCTTCAAAGAACATTTTTTTTTCATCTTTGGCATTTCACATATTTCAACAGCAACTTGCAGTCAAAATATCCCAGCTGGGACACAGACAAAGCCACAAATACAGCTTCTTGTTAAAGGTGGTATAGGCTTTGCTCTGCTTGTCATTTTAGCATTTGGAATAGTGACTACTCTGATGGCAAAAGCAGCTATGAAATGGTGGCTTAACTTGTAAATAAAGTACTCATCACATAAATTATTTTCTGATGTAGGCATGCAATGAGAAAAGCTACCTAATTATTTAGGTAATGAAATACAATTTAATATTAGTATTTGAACTCAGAATAACAATGTATATTTTTGTGATAAAAGTTCAGAATTTTTACAGAATAACTGTAGGATTGAAGGATTCCGTAGGAATGAATGGAATTGAAGAATATAATGGAAAATTAAATAAAGAAGACATGAAAATATTTGGTGGGGAAATCTATCATATCTAATCTTAAGCTTTACAAAGTTAGTTCATTTGTGTTTTTACTTCAGATAGTAGTAAATATTACCCTTTCTTTCTCTCAAGCAGATGCTTTAATATTAGCAACTGTCTAAACACTTTCATAATTTGGATACTGGTGATAATTTTATTGGTGAGAGCATCCTTTTCAAATGTTGAAACTGATTTCTCTCTTACCATTATTACATTCTCAGCAATGGGCTTGAACGTGAGTGGATATGGAACTGTTCCACCTACAGGCACATTTATTGCAGGAGGGCCATGAAAACCCTGTCCTTCCAAAATTGCTTCAAACCTCCAGTCCTCACTGGATAAGTTACTCTGAAAGATGTAAATCAAATTTGTAAATTACATTATGCATTTAAATTCTTTAATGTGCATTTCAGCTTTCACTTGCAGCTATCACTGCATCAGAGGACAATACTCATTTGCTCCAAGTGCTGGCTCAGAGGGCCTGTGGGAAGAATAAAAGCATTGTATTTTAAAAATGAAATAAGCTAATGATAAATCTGTTATTCCTAGCAGCCAGAGGTACAGAACTCCTACTTTCAGGAGCAATACTGTCAGCAGGAATACTCATTAGAAAATGTGAGCATGATCTAGCAAATGGTCAAGATGGAATTTGTAAGCATCATTATAAACATTTACAAGTATCTTTATGATGCTGTTTAATTTTGCTTGGCAAAATTCTGTTCCTATACCATCTGTAAAAAATCTTGGTGCACCCCTTTTAAGTGCTGATGTGGTGTCTTGGCTTACATTGCCTCATTTGGCCACTGACAATGTTACAGGATCAGTCTTATGAATTGAGAATTCCATTTCCAAAGGAGAATTTACAGTCCTGTGTTCTCAGAATCTGGTCTTTCAAGAGGCTAAACTACTTTAAAGAATAACTATCCTGAGCAATATGAGCCTGAGCCTATTTAAGAAACATGTTTATGGTAAAAAGTGAGATATTTCATAATACATGCTTAGAGGCTGACTAAAAGTAGTAAAAGTAAAATAATGTTATTCAGCCTCTTACTATTTGAAAAAACCCAATGACCAAACATCCAGTCTGAAAAAAAAAATTAACACTCATCTGAAAGATAAAATAAACTATCACTCATGAGCTAATTCATGCCTTGTCAAGTAGAGAAGATTAATCTCATCTGATCTATGAAAAAATGGAGGTAATCTTTTGACCTATAAAGGTCTTCATCCATGGAAAATTGTATACAAACATCAGAGATAAAGGATGGATTTCATGGACTGGAGATGATACTCCAGGCTTTGATTCTGCCTGTGAAAGTCTCAGGAACACAGAACCTGTGCTTATCAGAGCTAACCCAGAGCTACCCACACCTGCAGTACCATATATCTAAGGTTTAATCAATATGTATGATTAATGCTTCAGTGTTACTTGTTCAGTTTCCCAGAAGCTGAGCACATATGCCTGCATGGAATATTGAGGTTTGTGTAGTGTCTCAGTTTTACCAAAAACTTGCATCACCATGTCTCCAGTTCTGTAATAACTATGACATCATCTCTGGTAGAAAGCACAAAAGAAAAAAGTATGATGCCCTTGTGCCAAGGATAAAATAAAAGGGAAAAAAAAGACAGCAAAAGGGATTTTTTATTATCATGCTTTTTTATCTCCACAGGAAAAGCTTTATCCTTTTGAAAAGCAGCTGACCAGGAGTAAAATTGGCAGGTCATCACTCTCTGCTAATCTAACATTTTAAAACTTGGGATAGAAGAAAAACATCATCAGGATTGGTCTAGGTTCTAGAGGAAAGCCATGAAATTTTGGCCATGAAACAGTACTTAAGCTGTTTTATTTTCAGTGATTTCTAGTACAATTGGTATCAGATGTTTCCTTTATCCACAGTAGCAATGATTACATCAATATGTAACACAAATATTTCTTCTTATCTCTAACACAAAAACTTGTCAACTGGAAAAATGTAGTTGACAAACATGGTCATTGTGAAATTCTTTTGTAACAAATCTTTCTAACACAGCAGGAAATTGTCTGAAAGTGTCTTCTAAAGAAAAATATTAAGGACAACAATAAACATTAGAAAATGAAAAGAAAATATTTGTTAAATTCTATTATGTTATACTTGTTCATTAATGGCTTTAATTAATTAATTATCTAATTCCTACAGGATCTCTGCTTAATGTAAAATCTCATCCAAAGCCTGTCAAGTGAATTAATTTAAACACAATTAATGCTAAGGGAGTCAGAATCTCCTCACAGGATTGTAGGTGGTTCAACCCAAGGTGCCTAATAATTGTATTTGACCTGTACCTGGAGAGTCTGAAAGGCAGAGATAGAACAGTTACATTCATTTCATGCTTGAGAAAATCATGGAAATTCCAAAAGAAACTAATCACAGATCTCAGATTCAGCTGGGTTCTTATTCTGTTTCTAATTCACTGTGTGGCTTTGAGCTGACCAGCTGATCATTTAAACTACTCCAATTATAAAATGTTCCACCTAACACACATTATGACTGTTAGTTTGCTTGTGTCTGTAAAAAGTGCTTTGAGCACTAAATATTTGGTTGAAGAAACTAATTTTAGCAGATTGAATAACTCCATCTTCAGTTCCACAATGAGCATATATTTTTCCACTGAATATTTAATAAAGTTTAAATGACAAATACAATACTGCTAACAAAAATATAAAAATATGGGAAAAGTTCTGGTAGATGGAGAAACTCCAACTAGAAGGAGTGTATATAGAAATAACTCCTAAATAGATATAGAATAGTAAATATATAGTATATATATACTATGTAGAATAACTCCTAGAAAGTGAATACTCTGAAGTGAAAAATAAATCCATTTTTACATAAATCCAGAACAAATGAAAAGAATAAAAAGAAAATCTGCTTAGAAAGTGTCTGTTTAAACAAGGTAGAAAATCCTTTAACTTTTCTGTGTTATGTATCAATTGTTTTTAGGCTAATTTAACATTCAAAAAAATCAATGTTTATTAACATAAATTATTAATATCTTAAAACTTATGTCCAAGAAGAGATAGCACTATAATATGGTTTCCTTTAATGTTCTTTTTTCCTTTCTGATGCACTAGTTCCTTTTATACTCTCAATATTTGACAGAGCATTCAGCATGATCTTTCCCCAGATATTCAGTCTTCTTGTTTGAATCTGCCTCCACTCTTTTGACTACAAAATCTCAGAATAATTTCTCTATAAATTAGCTAACTAATATTCCTTAGTGGCTCTACAATCAAAAGGACATAGACTAAACTGTAGTTCAGATCTCAGGAAATCTTTTACTGGTTCTATCTCTTAAAGAATCTTTATTCCTTCTCTCACAGCTTAAGTTCCTTCCCTATAATTTTGGGGTTTTTTGTTTTGTTTGTTTGTTTGTTTGTTTGTTTTATTTTAAAGTTCTCTAAAATTTGACTATTAATTTTCTGTGAGAGATGATATTGCACCCATCTTCACTCTCTGATCTCACTTTTCATGTGCCAAGGGTTTCATACCAAAGTAGATTTGATAAAACTATACACAATATACTGGCTATGCTTACCATGTTTTTTTAACTGTATGTAATCTAGTTCTTCTGTTTTATTCCTCAGCATGTCTCCTTTTTTTCCTTCAGAAATAGTATATTTATTCCCTAGATTAAATAACTACTTTATTCACTTTCATTGTGATAACATTAGTAAATAACAGACTAAAAATTCTGAGAAGAGAACCATCAAAATTTAGTCCATCAAACTAATAATTAACTTGAAGTAAATTATTTTTCCAAACAGGTTTTACATTATCTACAACATGGACTTTGAGAGATAATCCTCAAGTTAGTATGCATTTCTGCATTTCAGGACTGTAAATTTTTACAGTATTGATCTGAAATCCATTTTTTTAAAATCCTGAGTGTTAGTTTAGTTAGCAGTAGAGGAGTGAACTTACAATTGGAATTTCCTGAGTCACTGTCTGGTAAGCTGGAATTAGAAATTCAAGCTGTGCATCAGCCTGGTCTGCATTCACCACACACTCAATCTCATAGACACGAATATCATAGGATGACTTCAGAATAATCTGACAGTTGTAGCAACCAGGTTTCTTAGGAGTGAATTTTATAGGAAACTCAACTGCATCACTTCCACCTAAAAAAACAAATCAAAACAAAACAAAACAAAACCAAAAAAAGTGCTGTTGTAAAGCTTTTCAGGAACATTGAATTCACAAGCAGAATCTGAAGAGGTTTCCAATAAACTGTAGGAGTGTCTTCCCAGAAATACATGCAAAAATTTCCAAGAAACAGCAGAGTTTTAGGAGTGTTACCATATAACTTAGTTTCCTAAAAATAGTATATTGAAGCAGGCAAACAATATTTTATATTGATTTCAGTAGTGCTCAGAGAGAGGTATTTTGAAATATCTCTTAAATCTAGTAGAAGAATTTAACATGTATGAATTTGTGTAAATATTTTAAAAATTATACAAGCTACTACACGTTTGTCAACAGCTGCTATCAGAGATATCAGTGATAGTACAGTATATTTGGCTGAGCATCCCCAACAATCACTGAAATTCTGTTACATGTAGTAGCTCTCATGACAACTCATTAGACCTTTTCCTATGCCATATTTTGGATTGAAAGTCTGAGTTTCCAAAATTGACAGGGGTTTCCAAGCTGAAACAGATTCATGCAAAGTCCCACTTTCCCGATCTGCAGCACACGGGGAAAACCCCACTGTAATCTCCAGAGCAAGGAAGAAGCAGAACAAATGCAAAGCTGCCCATCTCTGCACAGAGCCAGGTCTAACAAGTCTGCTGCAGAGATTTCCTCCTCTGTGCTTGCTTACAGAAAAGATCAGACTCCTGCACAGGATTTTAAGTAGCCCTTTAGGACACATTCCAAAAGAGAAAAGAAGGTACATGAGGAACTCCATGATGGCCACAAAGAGTTCCCCAGTCCCAGAGTCTCCAAGGAACCTGAAAAACCACATCAAGACTGCAGCTGTAAAATCTGCAGTTTTACATGTAACAAACGCTGATTTTCTTCAGTTTTCCAAGGTTAAAAACCCATGCCTAAAGCTGGAAAAAGATGGTAAGGAAAGTCAGAGACAAGGTTCTTGAAGAAAGATAATACAGTGTACTGAAAGATCCAATATATTTCTGCATGAGTTTTACTTTCTTGCATTAAATGGAAATTTTAATTACTAACAACTAGGGTTATTTTTGCCTGAATTGGACCCATATTTAAAGGCACAGTTTCAAACAGAAATGCTTCCTATAGAAAAATTTAGAAAGAAAAACCCGAAAAAGTACATTCCATAATTATAATATTTAGTATGGCATTACTTTAGCAAAAAAATTGTTTCTTGTGCATTAGAAAATATATTTTAGAACAAATCAGTTGAATAACTTAAATATTATGCTCAATTACAATGAATCAAAAGGAAAACAAGTAAATTGGTTCTATTTATTCAACAGGGTAAGTATCTTCTGCAGTGATACATGGTTCCTCCAAATCAAAGTAACTACAGAAATCATTTGTAATCAAATTATAAGTGAAGATTGACTTGTTTCCCTTCAAAATCTTTTTTAAATTCAGTAAAATAAACTGGGCTTAAAAATGTCTCAGCTTAGCATGCTTTGTTATCTCAGTCTCATAAGACATTCAATGAAGATTAATTTAGGGATATATTCAAAGATTTAATGAACATAAGCCATGGGGCCACAACTGGCTTACAATTTCTGAGAAAAGTGTCAACAGTAAGCCATGGGCATCATTCATTTGATTCCCATGTAGCAGCAAGCAGAGCCTGCATCCATCAAAAAGAATGAGGCTGCAAGCATTTCTTCAACAGTGAAAAGCCAGGCAGAGCAATACAGGGGTTTGCTACAGCTTCCATCCTACTCAGGATTTTTATTGTTTCACAGGGAAGCATTCCATGTGAAATAAGCTGACAGTTTTATTTTCCAGATTTATGTCTGACAAATGCCTACAGGAAACATTCACTTGATCATATTGGGTTTTGTTGTGAGACAGTTGTCAAAACAGGGGTATTTGCAAAAACTAAACTTGCAGTGTGCAATTTCACCACGATGTTTTGGAGAACTAAATCACAGCACATAGGCACGGGCCATGTCCTCTGGCAACTGCCTGGCCTTTTGTGCCATTTATTTATTGCAAAATACAATCTGATCACCAAAACTAACAAAGTTCATGTCCTCTGGTTCTTAAAAATCTTAAAACTCATCATTTTAGATCTGCCTGAAATCAAACGACATCCTCTAACTGCATTAGCCAACAAACAGTACCTTTCAAAGAAAAGTAATGACAGTTGTTTTGACATTAAAATGTAAGAAAAAACATATTCTCTAAGGTAGTAATAATGGCCCTTAGTAATCATTCTTTAGCCTTATTACATATTGTGGGAGGTTGAAATGAGTAAAAATAGAAATGTTACTCTTACACACCACAACCTGTTGTCATAATTTGTGAAGGCAGGAGAGTATGGGCCTTCAGCAGTTCATCAAATAATTGCACATTATATTCACTTTTTTTCAGCAATGGTGATTCTATCTATTCAGAATTTCAAAGCTAAATTTCTCACTGAAATTATTTCAGGCTCTGACGCTATGCATGTGTCACAAACAATTGGTTAAATTAACTTCAACACTGAATTTGGAGGTATGGACTCCTAGAAGGCTAAATAAGCAACCATAATGAAGAATGCACACTCTTCTGACTTCTGCTTATATATTAGGTCTTCAAATGGGCTCATCTGAATTAGAACATCTCTCAACATGGTTGTCTTGAAAAAGCAACTACTCTTTCATATCCCTTATTGAGTGCTTAAAAGTTATGAAATTTTTTGCTACTACTGTGTATGTTTATTTATTATTTCCTTTCACTTTATC
Source organism: Agelaius phoeniceus (assembly GCF_051311805.1). Taxonomy (NCBI): domain Eukaryota; kingdom Metazoa; phylum Chordata; class Aves; order Passeriformes; family Icteridae; genus Agelaius; species Agelaius phoeniceus. The sequence continues at coordinate 9,560,001 of NC_135266.1, read as the reverse complement.
TTAATCAACAGATTTGTAGAAGGGTTTCTAAAAAACCCACTAACTGGTTATTTTTTTTCCTTTTTCTGCTTAGATAGCATACAGTATACCATCAGACACCTAAACAAAAAGTTAAATACACTTAATCAGAAAATGAAGATCGACTGGGGAAAAAAGAATAAAAGAAGTTTTTCCTTAATTGATCTAAAAATAAAAATGGGAGACACTTTTTTTCAATGTCTTGTTATGAATATTCATCAGCTGTGTTTGTGTATCCAGGAGCCAGTGAGGAGCTGTGTGGCACTACATAAAGCAGTTGTAGGGGGCTGGTTGTTTAATAATCATTGAGCCTAATATTCATGAAAAATACTCACAGGCACTCTAGAAACAAGCAGTCACTACTCCAGTGAGCAATGCTGCCAAATTTACTTAATACAGCTTTAAGAACCATGTCAATACAGCTTTAAGAACCATGTCATGAAGGTGTTTTCTTAAGCTATTTGATGAAGAGCTCCTGCTGAAAGGGATTAGCCAAATTATAAGGAATTACACTGATAAAATAGAGTATAATTCAAAGACTCTTGATCTAAAAACACAACAAAGAGCTAAGTTCTCTCTAAAACACACACTCAAAATTTACAAAAAAAATTTCAAAACTGATTTTTTGTGACTGGATGACTTAACAAAATTTTCTACAAACAAGGAAGAGGGCTCAGAACTATTACAAAGACTGCACTGAATGCATAAGGAAATATTACAAGGAGAGAGGATCAAAAGCAAGTCTTTTATATCATTTACTGCAAAATGGTAAGCTAATGCACAATTAGTAATGAGGGCTTATAGTGAAGAGATGTAATAAGAGCTAGCTAGAGACTTTCATGGTGCAGCTCCTTTCCTTCTGCAATCTAGATTTCTCTGAAGAAAGGTTTTTCTTTTTTTTTTAAAAAAAAGAGAGAAAATTAAGTCACTAGTAGCTTTACCAGAAGCCACAAAGAAGTCAGAACAATCTGAATAAATTAACTGTAGGCACAATTATTGAGAAAGTAGAAAATATCTAACAATTACTGATAGTTCTGTAGAAAAAGATTTTTCATCATTCACTGGGTAGAAAGGGGGGGGAAAAAGAAAAACAAGAGAACTCTTCTTGGATATTCTTTTTAAGTGTAACAGCAGGGAGCCAACATTGTCAAATCCTGTAGGAAAAGGCAACAGAACTCTGATATTAGCTTGTGATACTGAATCTAAATTAGATAGCAAGGTGAAACAACATTTTTTCATTTAAAATGAATTGTAAGCTTTACTTATTTATATGGATAATTTTGATGTGAAATAGTACAACCCAGCCATCAGAAAAAAGGTTTTAGTTTTGTATTCATGCCTAGGTTTTCCATGTTTATTTTTATAAACATAGGAAAATCCCTAAACCATATGGAATGATAAAAAGCATTCCTAGTGCATGCTTGCCTTAGAAAATTTCAATAATGCACATGTAAAATACAGAAATTGCTTATCAGGGCACCCTGGCTTAGGTGCATATCCATTTGAAAATTAAAATCTACCATTACTTTATAGAACTGCACATATCTATCATTACTGATGGAATATATTTGTGTATTTATCATTCCACGCTGGGATTTGGTTATTATTAAAAGGAATAAAATAAGGTCTTGATACGCTGGTACTGACATGTGCTGCTGCAATGTTTAGAACAGCAATTGCTATCAACCATTTAGTCCCATATATTTTTTTTCCTTTAAAAAATGTCTAGTCCAAGGGTATTGCTATCAGGTTTTCTGCTAATAGCACAAGTGGTGATCTGAAGTCATTTCAAGGCAGAAGATTGCAAAAAAAAAAAAAGTCTGTAAAAAAGAAAACCAAATTAACAGGAATTGTTTCTTATAAAGTACTTGGATGGTTCAGTATTGATGAACTGTCACAGGCAGCTCTGTGAGCTGCTCTGTCTCAGGAACTTTTATGTTTCCATTACTCAAAGCAATTGTCAGTGTCATGTTACAATGTGTAAAGGCATAGCCTATTCCAGAAAATTCCAGAATTTCCTAATTCTGGGATAAATCTGTATTTAATACCAAAACATATATTATTGGACGTTTCTCTTAGCATTAGAATTTCACCAACTAATTCTTATATTAAGCCCTAACCTGGACAATTGGAGCAAAAGTATGTATCTTAGGAAAGCATCCACTTTCTTTTTTAAAAGATTGAGTGGTAGAAAGATTTTTGTTTCTCTTGCGTTTGTTCATATTTGATAAACCTCTCATTCACATAATTTTACAGGAATAATAATTGTTTCATTACAAATCTCTGTCTTAAGTAGAAAGTGCTGTACTTTCTGCATAGAGCACTTAACAGTCTTCACTGTCAGACATATTTTCCCTTTTTAAATAATTACAGATAACCTGAAAGGAACCTCTTTCCCTCAGAGATCATGGAGTCATCAAGGTATTCAATCTTTCAAGACCTTGAAAATTACTGTAGAGCTTGGCTGAACCCTTCCTCATTTGCAACCTTCTGTCCAAAGTGTGGAACAAGAGCTGGATGTGCTGCTCCAGTATTACATTCTCCTTCATGGTACAATAACGGCATTTTTCCATACCTGCACTGTATTTTTTAAGTTATGCATTCAAGGACCCTTGTTTTTCAAAATTTTACAAGAAATCCTTTGATGAAAGAACAATGGAGCTGATGTCAGAAAAACAGAGTGGGAAGTGAGCCTGACAGCTTTAGTTCGCACTGTGAGATAGATACTGTGCTGCTTTGCAGATTTCTCAAACATTTTGGGAGACATCAAAATGTTTTGCAAGACTGCAAAACAAAGCCCATCCTCCCCCTTTCTACCTATGTTATTTCACCTTTGATAAGTAACATTATTTAGCATAAAAACCATGTTTTTCAAAGAAACTCAAATGCCTATGAAGTTGTTCTGCTTAGTTAAAACTTAGTTGAAGCTGATTTTGAGCTGATTATTTGCTGAAAAGACAAACAGCACTGACTTTTCCACTGGTTTTCACAGTTCTGCTTGAAAATCCACAGATATTTCCTTCTTTCCTAACCACAGTGAGTGTTTTGCTGCTGGACAGGACCAGCAAATATTCAGCAGAAAAAACACTTATAAAAGCTATAAACCCTTATAAAAGCTATAAATAAAACAATAACTCTGACTTAGCAAACATGGTCCTTACCTGCAGGAAGAGCATGTTCACTTACACAGGTACAGTTTTTTAAAATAAGACTGCATGGCAGGAAATCTTAAATAATTATAGAGATTATAAACATATATATGCATTACAAAGCCAGTGACCCTGGCAAGTAAAGTTACAACTGAAGTTACAACTCTGAGCCATAAAACCTCTCTATTCAAAGTTTCTTGTGCTTTCACCTTTAGAAGGAACTTGTTTGTTTGGTGAAGCATGGAGCTGGTTTTGGATGCTACTTCTCTGTTGCTAAAAATTGGAGTGATTATTTTAATCCCACTTGACATTTTATCCTTTTTATTCTTTCACAGCATCCCTCTAAGAAAAAGGCAACATATTTCAATGTTGCAGCATACTTTAATTATGCCTAACATGACTTTCTGAATGTTCAATCTACCATTCTTTGGTTTGTAAAGCATTGCAGTTTTACTGTCAATTACCTTTCTCTTGAGCTATATATGGGAATTGAATTATTTCCCAGGTTATTTCTGATGATAGAGGAAAACTAAAGCTCTTAAAGATCCCATTTGAGACAAAGATGAACAACCACCATGGTGTGCTTAAACCATACCAAATGGTTTAGCACACAGACTCTGTTCCAAATATATAATTACATATTTGCTTGCACTAAAATTCATAGCTTATAACTATGTAAGAGCCCCAACTAACTTCTTTCACAAAATCTGTGTCATTCCTAACTCAACAAAGTCTTTGTGTAATCTTCCCAATTAGTGAAATGTAGCTAACATTGTGTAATAACTACTGGTTCCTAAGGACTCCCTTTCTGATGAGTCTCCAATGATGGATTAATGTTTGCTAAAGGTTTTCAGTCTTGGAAATGTATTATTTTAGATCTGTGCAAGTATGCAGTATGGCTTCTGATCAAGATATCATACTTAAAGTAAGGAAAGCATATTGTACTCTTTTTATCTATGTGATCTGTAAATAGTGCCAAAAATGTAAGAAGGTCATTTAACAAGATCTATTTTACAAGAAAATGTTTTGAGTGGCATTGATTTTTTTACCTTCGAATTCCCTGTTGGCAGAGTTCTTAAAACACTGGTTGCACACTTCCTGCTACTGCAATCTAAGAAATTCTGATCCAAAGATTGATTTTAGTCAGCTTGCTTCCACTTTTGTTTACCTTCATAAATATAAGCAATGTCATTTCTTCAGAGAACCAGCAACTCCCACCATGAGGAAAGCCACCACTATGGCTAAAATATTCCTGCTTTCTCAGACAATGGTGTCAGAATTTTCAGATGAGACCAATGCTTTGCCCAGGACCACCAACTGGGGACTTCTGTCACAATATTATGTTTTCTAAGAGCCTGTAAATCCTCCTGTGTCTCCTCATTAGTGTAATGAATACACTGAATCAGTTGGCACTGTCTTCCTACTAAAGACATATTTGTTTTCATGCTATTCAGCTGGTTATCTCAGCTTCCCTTTCTGGATGTTCCTCACTCACCACCTCTCTGAATTCACTACAAAAGCCCCATTTATTTCTGCATCATCTTGACATTTCTACTTCCTCATGTAACTATTACCCATCCTAGGAAGAAAAAATACATATCAAAAAGATTGTGTACACTGCCATATGATCCAATTTCTGATTTTGCATTGATTACTCTCCTCATTCAAGCATTTCTTTAATATCCTTTGATGAATAAAGAAGCAGCATGAACTAAGAGTAAAATAACTACTTCCTTACTATAATTTATTATAGTATTTAATTTATTATAGTGTATAATTTTTTATAGTATATATTATAGTAATCATCGATTTACTACATTCTTTACTATAATGTCATTTATTCACTACATTTTTGTAGTGAATACAATGCAATTAATATTCAAAATTTTTCAGATATATTCATTCACATTTAACCTTTTAAAATAATTTGAGCAGTTGCTAAGGTGCAGTAATCTCTCAACTGGTCAGTTAAGAGCCTTTGTTTTGAGACCATGATGGAGATCCTGTCAGGACATTAGATCTGTGTGTGCAGAGTTGGCTCTCTTTCCCCCAGCTGCTATTCTGTTCTTCTGCAGTGTAATACAAAGAATCTCCTAAAACACTCAACAAAGCCATTAACTGTTTTTAGTTCACCTCTACAGTAATTATGACACAAACACATTGTTATTAACTTGACAATGAAAGAGTTTCAACTAAGATTTAAACATCCTGCCACACATGACATGTTCTAGCCTTCAGTGTCACATAAATTCTACAGCTTCTACTGACTGCTCATCCTGTAGTCCCTCACCAATCCTGCTTCTAATACTGTCATAACTATTGCTGCCATCTTCCTGAAAACACATCATTTTTTTTACAGTAGTTAAATTCTATTTCAATTAAAACATCTGTAATAAAGACTCCTCAGAAAAAAATATAGATTCTTTTTATTATTCCAGAATAGAAAAAAAAAGAACAAAAAACAAGGTATACATTGAGTGTCAAAACAAAGACCATGAAAGCACAATGACCATGAAAGCACTGATTCCACTGACACTTGGAAAAGTGAACTGCAAAAATATGCAGAAGGACTCCATTGATTAAGAAATGGTGAAACAAAACTAGATATGGACAGTGTATAATTCAAGTTTCTACAAATTTGCATGAAGTTCCCCCCGAGACTCCTTTTCTCCAGACTCCAGCTCTCTCAATGGCTCAGGTTGTCTGAGAGTGTTTTTAAGAAATGCAACCTAGAGTGCTTTATATTTTTAAATAAAGCATTTTTTAAAAATCAACAAAATTTCTGTATAAAATTTAAGGTGCTAGAAAAATTAGAGACAACAGACTGACCAAAGATGGCAAGATCACTCTGAAAGGTAATGCAGAACTGTTCATTCAGCATTAGCTGAAATCTCCCTCTGGCTGACTGAGGAGGGCAAACAAGAAAAGAGATGTGATATGAGTGGCACAATTTGAACACAGATCAGTGCTGGGCATGAAGTGGAAGGGAGAAATGGGAAGGGAGCACAAATTCAGGATCTGACAGATAAACAGACCGAATCAATTTGTCTTTTAGATCAAGTCTCCTGTGCTTGTGTGCCTTTGAGAAAACCAATAAGCCAATGGCAAGTGGAAAGCACTGGTTTGAGCTAATATTTAGAACCTGGGTAGTGACAAGAAAGGCAAATTTGATCAATAGTAGAAAGGAAAGAAAGATCATTTTTAGGATATACACAGAAAAACATTAAAAATAAATATTATGTTGGCAAAAGAATACAGACAAATTCATCACCTTTAAGACTATTACCTGTTTTCTGAGATGCAGGGTATTTGGATGATGGAGGGTCCAAATTAACTCTGGCTGAAGATAACACTGGAATAGAGAACTCTTTAGGAACTTCAAAGACGTGTTTTATGCTCACTTCTACGCTGTAATCCACGTGCTTCAGCTCGGAGGGGTGCCTGCGAGGCTTCAGAAGCGCACGTCTCTGCAAGTGAAGCAATAATGTACACAGCTGAGACATAAATTACATTTTCAGGTTGAGAATTGCAAAATTTTCTAAATTTTTTAGAATTGAGCTCAATTCTAAAACTGAATCGGGAATTAAGAAACTTACATAGCAATTTTGAGTGATACTTCCAAATAAAAACTGACTTGTAAGATATTTTTAGACATCATGCATCTGTAACATTTGTTTAAGAATAATGCATTTGGAAATTTACAGTAAAACCATAGCCTACCCAGAAATAATCTCTGCTAGCCTTCATGCATATGCAGGAAAGGCAAGAATAGGAGAAAAAAACCCATGAAAAATATTTTGTATCAGTGGTAGCAAGGTGCTTCTTCTCCTACTTCATAAAGTTTCTGAAGCATGAAAAAGAAAAGTTATTTTGCTTTTTGGCAAGGGATAACTATTAGCTAACTGATATTTTAATGCTGAAAATATATTTTAGAAATATGGGCATTTAGAATCAATTCTAGAGACAAGTCATCTCCTCCTCTTGGTAAAAAGATTGCCATTGCTAATCAACAGCAGGAAACATATTAGAAAAGGATTAGCACAGTATATTAAAGCAAGCTCAATAAGGCATCTGAACCTCTTAATGAACTTCATTTGACTCCTGTAGGATAACATTACAAAAATACTGCAATGATTTAATACACTACTTGCTCAAAATTGCCGTTTTCAATGCAATAACACATTACAATTGCAATGCTCAAGAGTAATTGTAAGCTGAACACATTTTAAACCGAATAATGTCTTTTTTACAAACAAGGCTTTGAATTAATGACTGCTGTGAAGTATCTTGAAGCAAATCTAGGGCAGAGATAAATATGGGAAATAATCACGTTTTGCTAAGAGAACTGGTTTATTCTCAAAGTCTTTTGCTGTAAAACACTGCCAGGACTGCAGGTATCAAAGTACATATTTCAGTAGGCCAAGGAATGCAAATCCATTCAGGGAATTAAAAAACTCAATGTAAAAGGAAAAACAATTGTTCATAAAGATCACCATTAGGTGTAAGATGGTCAAATTACTGTTTAAACCAACTAGACTTGGGTTATGCATTGGATTGGTGGTGAGGTTTTTTTGTTTTGCTTTTTTTCCCCCGTTTTAATACAAATCTCACATTCCCTTGCTTGCTTTAGAAAGCAGATCCACACTCTGACATTGCTTTGTTTTGATCATTAATCTACCCTTCCATAGTGTCAATACAGTGTTAAACAAAAAGTACATATGGACTTTGGGAACCTGTTAAGATTTAGCTGTTAATACAGGTTTCTTGGCACAATAAATATAGAAACAGATAATTCTTCAAAATTCTTGCTCTGTGAAGAGCAGCTGGACAGATGTATTTGACTAAAAAATTCACATCAAACCAAATTCTTAGGATATGTCTTGTACTACTGTATTTGCACAACCTCGTGCAAATATAATTTACAGAAGGAACAGGAAAAATTGTTATGTGAATTGAGAATCTGAGCTCACTATTCACTCATTTCTATCATACAGGACTGGAGTCTGACATTACTCCCTCTCAAATTCACACAAAATTAATTAAAAAATCAGTAAGTACAAATAATTCAATTGCCATATTAATTGCAAGTTCCACTTCTCTCTGATAGGAATGAAATGCCAGAACACTTTGCAGTGGAAAAAAAATTCATTCTAACTTGTAATGGGAGGTTCCTAACCAAAAGAATTACATACTTTTACCAGTTTAAATTTGACTTGATCTTCTGCATAATCAAATATAAATTTATACCTACAAATGATTTTCATAACTAGACTATTTTCCAACACTGAAATAAAAATCCAACATGATTACACAGTTTTGTTAAATTTTAATTGACAATATAATTGTAAAATGACCTTTCCTGGAGCACTGAACACATTTGAATTATAATTATCTTGAAGAAATGTCCTATTATTTAAAAACTCACTGAAAGACTTTTTTTAAGATACTTGTTCATGTTATCTCATTTTTAAATATAGGTTAGGAAAAAATCCAGTTGGTTAGTATTACATAATCTATGAGCATTTCAAATATTTCCTGGCACCTTGTAAACAAGTAAAGGATGAAAACATTTTTAATGAGAGACTTAGTGGAAAAAGAAAATTCTGCAAACATACACAAGACTAAACTTTGCTGCCTCATAGGCTAACATTTCCAAGAGAAAATGCCAACACAATTCAGATGAATGTTGCAACTGCTCCAATTTTTAACATCTTTGTGGGCAGTGAGAGTTAAATAGAATTTAATATTTTCTAACTCTCATGTTCAGTGCAGATCTAAGGCCTCTCTACTGCAAAAAGAGACATATTCCAAGCACTTTTAATTCATCAACCTGATGTTTCATGATATTCCAAGTGTGGAAGTCTTATTACCAGCTAGTAGTATTTGCATTCAGTTCCTAGGATTAATTATTTTCTTAGAATATTTTTTTGAAAATTAATGGAGGGTATATAAAGCATCAGAATTAAACTTGATCTTGAAAGTTTCAAGGAATTTTTTTATTTTCCAAGGTATTTTCTCAGATGTGCCACCTGCACTTTCTATGTGTGTAGGGTGGCAGATTCTGTTACAGGGTTCTGAGGCAGCTCTCTCCTTCCTTGCATATAATGGTTCTTCAAATCCTAATTTAGCACCATTTCTTCCTTCCAGAAATTAACTTCTAAAACTGCTTCTCATGAATAAAGAAATTTATTATCTTGGTCTCTCAGAACCCTGGTGATCAATCGTGTTTGCCACCTCCCTTAATCCCATATCAAAAGATAAGTGATGTAATAGAGAAGAAATTGGTCTCACTTGTAAATTCAGCATATTGAAATCTGACCACAGGTCCTTTTCTGAAAAGTTCATCCCCACTCAAATGTATCTAATGCAATTTTTTATTTCCAGTGCCTTCTCAAGGACACCATGATTCTTCCTTCAAAAAAAACCCACACCAGTTTTTAAAAGAAGCAGATTTTTTACACTGAGCTTACAAATTTCCATAATCACACAGGAGAACACAAAACATCTTTCATAACCCCTGGGTGCCTATGAAGAGCACAGCTCTGAAGATCCCAGCTGGACAGGTGGAGGATGAGACTTTGCCACGTTAGCTGAACAGCAGAAGCCACAGCCCCAAGTGCACAAGGTCCCCATTCATTTTTCCTTGATCAAAACTCAAACTCACCAACACCACTATGGTGTGCTAAGATAAAAACCCTCCATGTGTACTAAGATAAAAACACTCCATGTGTACTAAGATAAAAACCCTCCACGTTGCTCAGTCCCATGGACAGTAGGATAGAAAGGAAATGCACAATGTCCTAACATCTGGAATATGGCAAACGTGGTGTCCACTCTCAGATGAGACATGTTCAAAAGGAAGCAAAACAGGGCCTAAGTAAATACTTTTTACAGTTTAACAGTGAGGGCACACCTGGACACAGCAGAGAGTTAAAGCTTTAGCTCTGGGATTCTTGTGCAAGAGGACTTTTCCCATCATAATGTCTGGTTATACAAGGAGATTATTGGCATCTATGAAGAAAAAGTCCTGTATCTAGCAATTGGTTCTAAAACTAGGCAAGTTATTTTGTGTCTCACTTCACTGACTGCAGCATCCTCTCCTTCACGGTCCCAAGTAAATGAATTCCTCATATTGTTATTTCTTTTTAATTCACTTTCCTCTATTTACTACATTTAGCAACTTCAGTCTAAACATGTTCTTCCCCCACAGTCTCTTATCTTTTTTCCAATACTCTCTTCCTTCCCTTGTTATCTGTGTTCACCTAAATATCCTCCTTTCAGCTTCCTCTTATTCATCATTACTAATTATTCACAAAACAGCCTTTGTTAATTATTCACTATAATGCCAAATCCAACCTTAACGGTGTCCGAAAGCTCCTATATTATCTTATACTACCTTTACTACTACCCAAAATTGTTTTAGGTGGAATTAAAGTAAAGAAACACTCAGGAGGTGAGAAAGTAACACAATTTTATGGGAAAAAGATTTAAAAATCATTATTTGTTACTAATTCTAATAATTCAAACAATCAAAATAGATCTTTGTTCCTTATGGCAACAAAAAGAAAGAGTAAAAACATAGTAAAGAAGTACCTAGGACTTTTAGCTGTATAGATGGGTCAAATAAAAAATTAAACCCCTAGTTACTGATTATGGATATCCAGTTTGACTCCAAAAACACAGCCCACCTTTACTACTGTATTCTATGTGACTTAAGTAAACATGACTAAAATTTACAGTTTAGAGAGACTGGAAATCATGCAATTATTTAGTTATTTATTCTTCAACTTGACAGGTAAAAAATGGACCAAGTAGTACTAATAGTAGTGTATTTTCCCTTCTGTCCATCCATTGTCTAACATGATTCTACCTGCAGGAAGCAAGTAGAAAGGCGGAATAGAAATCCAAAAGAAAACAACAGATTTCCAAAGATTCTGGATTTATCTCTAACCTACAGCATCAGCCCCAAAGGATTTTGTGAGCCCAAATAATTCATTGAACCGTGGGTGCTGTAGATTGGCTTTTTTTCTTTTTTGCCTGGTTTGTTTTTTTTTTTGTTTGTTTGTTTTTTTTTTTTTTTTTTTTTTTTGGTGGGGAAAGGGTAGAATTTAGACCACCTAAAACCATAATTCAACTCCAATTTTCACTGCAGAACACCAACCCCCCTCAAAAAAGTTTTCTCCAGTTAATGCAACCAGAATTTCTATGTTATCACCTTTAAAGAGATAGTTGGCAAGAATGTATTACAAGAAGTTTTTAAGAATATGTTTCATATTTTAGTTTGCATAGTGGATATTGAGATTTTTTTAATGTATAACCTCTTTTCTATGCCAGTAGTAGAACTTCTCCCCTGTATTTTTCATAAGCAAGTATAAGACTTTGTTTACATGAAAAAATACTTCTTTCTCCACATTAGTTTCATTTCTCACATGATAATTCATTCAGTGCTAGTATCCACCAGTATGTGTTTTACAAGGTAATTAAGCTAATTACCCTCCAGTTTTCCACAATAAACGTGGTTTTAGAACTCATATTTCATTTTAGCATATCTAGTGGTGCAAGGAGTGTTGCTATCATCTTCAGTCTTGATCCAATCCACAGCTTCAGAGCAGTTAGACTTTTCATCAAGTATTTGAAAAGTTACTGTGATACTAAGGAACTTGAAATATGAAAACTCAATAAAAGGTTACCACAGCAGTGGATTAGCCATAATCCCAAAGGAGACTACTTGAGTCTGGATGACATGATTACAATTGTTGTCCCACTCCAAACACACAACATATTAAAGTTACAATGTAATTTCCCCTCATTTTGTTTGCTTTCTATTACTTTTCAAACAAAAGGTATAAATTTGGGAACATCACATCACAAGGGAAAATTCTTTTACTTGGGGAACTGTCCAACTGGAAAACTGGAATAACATTGCTGCCCAGCAATTGGTCTGAGGCCAGGCACCATCAGGGCACAAGGGAAATTAAAACCCAGAGTGAGGCTCTCATCCTCTGAAGGCTATACTAGAATTCTTCATGAGGAAAAGCCTTCTTTATTTGGCAATATCATTATTATAAATTTATTCACAACTAATAACTGATTGTTTAATGGACTACCTTGGGAGGACTTTCTGTTTCTAGATGTTGAAATCTTAGGAAAATATGTATAGGTTGGAATGATGCATAAGAGGCACATCTTATTAGAAAAAGTTGTGGCTTTTCAAAACTATTTTGCATTGATTGCAAGACAAAGAGAAGTCTCTTTCATTTATTCTCAAGTTTTATTGGTTTGGGAAAAAAAAATCAATTTCTTACAAAAATATCCATAATGAAGGTTACTAATACAGATATCTTTTACATGGAATATGAAAGCTTTTTTAATCAACAGGTATTTTTCAGAAGTAAATTGTTAGTACTTTTCTTAACTGCAGTCAAGTTTTCTTAAAGGAAGGACACCATAATAGCATGGGGTGACAAAGTAGCTTAAGAATGAACATGTAAAATATTGCAGTGTCTGAGGGGGAATTGAGATCAGTAACTGTCAGATTACAGATATGTGAAAAAAATATAACTTCTATTACCTGAAACATAAAAACAAGTCAGTCCTACAAATCAAGGACAACTAAATTTAATTGCAGCACCAGATGATTGTGTTTCTCACCTCTACTCTGGAGAGCCCCAACAACGCCGTCGCGACTCGAACGCTGCTGCTCTGCAGGGTCCCAGTCATCAATCTCCTCTCGTACTCCACAGCTGACATCTGCTGCTGTGCAGCCAGAGCCAGGGCCCTCTCTCTTGGCTCATTGACCAATGGAATCTTCAGATTCTCCTCCAGAGTCTGACCAAGTCCACATTTCAAATATAAAACTGGTTGTGCTGTGCATTCATCTGTTAAAAAAAAAAAACCAAAGAAATGAAAGAGCAAAACAAAACCACACACCACATTTATCAGCTGGTGGAACTGCAGAGAGTATTTAAAATTTCTAATCTCTAAAGAAAATAAGAATACAAAATTCCTTCAAAGTTTAGTTCCATGCTATTTACCTAGTACATGCCATTTATTACCTATAATACTTTATTTTTCAACATAATAGGGAAGTAAAAATTAACAGACTGAAATGCAACACAAAATTTAGCTAATAGGGCTAAGAAATAGCTAATAACTTAGCTAATAAAAAAATCCCAGACTTTAGTGTTACTACCATTATGTCAGTATTAAAAGTTCACCAAAGTCTTTCTGCTACCATGCTTTCACCCCTCTAGATATGTTTCATCTCCTCTAAAAGAAACCACCAGAAATTATTTCAAGAAGCAGTTGAAAATTATTTCAAGTGTCAAGTCTGTTTCACTGTTTCTGAAATATGCCTGACGGGAGCTTATCCCTCACTGTTTAGAGACAAAAGCATTGGAATATCACATCACTGCACACAAAACTCATGTTCTAGACTAGAAAAATTCTAGATAAAGATGGCTTGTCCTGGTTCATATGGCTAGCAAACTATATTTAGAAGAAGAAAATAAGAAAAATTATGAAAAAGTATTTATGTAGACTATGTTAAAAGCAATACAAGATGAAGATCACCAACAACCAGCTGATGCTCTGAAGAAAATGGACTGGAAAACATTAGAAGAAATACCACATATATTCATTATAATGTATTTTTTACTCTTCATTATAAACAACTTCTTTTTTTGTACTACATGTATTTAATAATTTAAGAAAAATCCATAGAATTAAAAGGATATTAAAAAAATTATTTGCTGTATTTTACTCTTCTCCCTTCTATTCACTGTACCTTCTGAGGTAGCATGCAAAACATTTGGACTATCCAAGATAGGCAATTCTGAAGCCAGAGGTAAATCCCCTGATCCCTCAATCAGGTATACAAATTCTCCAATCTGAAACACAAGGACACACATCCACACACTTCAGGGTGCAACTCATGAAGAACAGAAGGCAAAGTATTACAACTAATAGCAAAGATATCCTAGTAACATCTAAGATCTGACCTGAGCAATCATTTACATATTCAGGAGAACAGGAATTCAAACCATAGAATAGAATTTCAAACCATGCTGTGATAATAAAGTAACTTTAATTGATAATATTAAATCTGAAAAGTCAAAAAATTTCAAAAAGCAGAATCTTTTCTAACTCCTCTTATAATTTAACTGAATAAGGGTACCCTAACCCATAAATACAGGAAAAATTTGAATTCTAACTATCTGCTACAGTTACATATAATTAAAGATGCTCATGAGCAACCTTCATTGCTCTTCACCATTTGGAATTTTTTTTAGTAAAAATGTTTACAATAGTTTTGAGCCAGAAATATTTCTCTAGAAAGCACACAAAAAAAAAAAAAAGAAGTCAAGGCAGGTTAGCATCATGTGCAAATTCTCCTTTAAAAAAATAAAGTTAGTAAATCTTAATTATTTCATTGAAAATGGAAAATCTACAGAAGATTGAAAGTAAATATAAACATGACCTAGAACAAGGAAAGACATTCATTTTTCATAGAGGAAAGGATAACTAGCCAAGAAATAACAGTTTGAATTATAGATGGAATGAAAAAAATAAGGCACAAATGAAAGACAGAAAAGTATTTTTGAAGAAAAGGAAACTCACTGAAAGTACTCCAGATTTAAGTCCACAATCAGAATGGAACAAACTAAAAAGATTTCTAAGCTAGGTACCATATACCTATGTGAACTAGGCAGGAGATTTAACATATATACTGCATATATTGCTTTGATAATTTCTTTGTGTTTACCACAAATTTTTTTCAGACAATTTTAGCTTCTCCTGATTGCAAGATAAAGAATTAAATGCCTCTGCAACAACTGATACAGTTTGCACATTCAGTCTCTCTTTCTTTCCATAAACCATATTCTATAAAACTCTGCCCTAAAAACACATGTTCAGTCTTTTATTCTTCATTCCAGATATGAAGGAAATAATTTATTTCTATAATTTAGTGCATCTGCCAACCAACACAATCTTTTCCTTTTAATATTGCTCAATAGCATAAGAAAACCCTATTTCCTTTGCCTTCATTTGTAGTTTCATCAGATATTTATGTTAAGGCTGAAAACACTGCAATTATATTTCTGACCCTGCAGAAGGAAAACTATTCAACTTTGATGGTATTTTCTTCCCTTCTTGATTCAAGAGCTCACACAAATCTTCCTTGAGAAGGATTAAAGAAACCTCCAGCAAAATTGGATTCTCACACACAAACAGCCACTCCTGGGAACCAATTTAAACAGGAATTATTCCTGTTTGACACAGTGATTTGGCTCCATAAGGGCCCTTAACAAGCTCAAAGCACACACAACTGATTTTAGGAAGGTGCTGGTGGCTGGGATGCCATTCTGCTATCAGCTACTTTTCCTGTCCTTGCTGAAATCAATATGCTTATAGGAAGGAACAAAATTCCCCAATTTCCTCTTTGCTTTGAAGAATTCTGGGGTTTTGATCTTCACAGAATGCAAATCCTGTTTTCTTTCCACTGAGCTTTTTTCCTGATGTTTTGGAACAGAATGGGGATTTCACTGAACTTGGAGAGTTTAGCTTTTATGCCCATGGTTCTAATGATTTATATTTCCATTTTCCATCAGCTGCAAACAGGACAGCATCAGCATTGTGCAGGGGTTACTGTTAATGAAAATAGCTAATAAAAGAGCTGTTGAACTTTCTATCCAATCCCATTGCTATCTGATGTTCTAAAAGAATGTAGGGCTACTAGAAGTTTGTAGTTGCCTGTGCAAGCCAGTAAGTAAGAGCAACAGATAGCAGAGTGTCCTTTCAATAAAAAATTTACTTTTATACTACTTAGCTGTAAAAGTCTGGATTGACACTCTTAAACTATGATTTAATAAATTATTATCATCAAAAATTCCACATTGTTCATGTAAGTAAGAGCAACAGATAGCAAAGTGTTCTTTCAATAAACAATTTACTTCTATACTAGACACTTAGCTGTAAAAGTCTGGACTGACACTCTTAAACTATGACTTAATAAATTATTATCATTAAAAATTCCACATTGTTCACATTTAAATTACCTCCCAGAAACAAAGATATATTTATTAAAAAGCAACACAATTATGTTTAACAATATTTAATATTTTCTATGAAAATATCTATGCTAATAGTCTGGAAAATATCTGTTTCAATTTTTTCCTAAAGAACAATGAAATACTGAAACAAATCCTTGCTGAATAGCTTGTGCTGTCATTTCAAGCCTTAGGAAAGTTAACATGAAGACTATTTCAAAATAAGGAACATCCTTGAGGCCAGAAGCCTTGAATCAGTGTATCCTCTTGCTGTTATTACAGGTATATAGCTGCTGCAGTGATGGATAGGATTCCCAATCAGATCCAAGTATAGTGATTTAAATCTCAATACTTCATTGATTGTAATGAAGGAGCAGACCTACTCTGATTACTGTTTTGGTCTATTTGTCAAAAAGGGTAGGAAAGGTAGGCAGGAAAAAAATCACAGCAATGCTAAATTAAATTATTTATCAGATTTTATATATAGCACAAGTCCATATTTGAATGATACAAGACTCCTCATTGTGTAAAGTCATTTGATCATCATACAGCATGCTGGCTGCACTTTGTCAGTTAGATAATGGCATGACTGAATTATTGCAGCCATATACAAAATATTTAAGAAAGCCAAATTCTTCCTGTGCCATTACTATACAGCCCTAAAATCATGTTAGTTATCTTGCAGTTTCATCTTTCCCAAGGAGATTTAATACAATTCCTCACAAATTATGCAATTAAGTAGATGGAGCTAATTTTTCTAACCTGAGCTTCTGCATATCAAAAATTTTGCCCTTTGAGGAGCCTTTCAATGCATCACACCTACTCAACTAAGCTGGAAGGACCAGGTGATCCAGAAAAAGTTACCATACAGGACTTAACAGCAGCTTCTCTGAGGCATTAATGCTTCCTGCTGTGAAAAGGCCAACTGAACCTTTGTTATGAACAGTGACTAGTTGCTGGGTGTCTAAATTTACTTCTACATCACCACTGAAGGCAACACTGGGACTGTCAGAAATGTACTTTTCCCTTTCCACCTGAAATATGACCATCCTACAGCTCTGCCCACATCTCTTAGATTAACACTCTTTCCTTAACATGTCTAAATTTCCCTTCTCTTCACTATATTACTCAGCTTTCAGGCTCTATTCCTTGTGTAGCATGAGCCTACTCTTCTCAGACAGGGTGTGAACTTCTGCTTCTAATAAACATACAACAAACAGGTAAATTGACAATAGCAGAGATTTAAAGGTATTAAATAATAA
The DNA here is from genome assembly GCF_051311805.1 of Agelaius phoeniceus. Taxonomy (NCBI): domain Eukaryota; kingdom Metazoa; phylum Chordata; class Aves; order Passeriformes; family Icteridae; genus Agelaius; species Agelaius phoeniceus. The sequence continues at coordinate 9,542,523 of NC_135266.1, read as the reverse complement.
CAGGTGAAAGGAGATTCTTGTCAGATTTACTCCCAGAGAGAGCAGTAGGCCAGGTTTTTCCTTGTCTAGAGACTGCATCTGGATATTTCATTGAATTAAACTGATGGGCCTAAAATTCCTTTATGAATGTACAGCTGTTGATGTGTATTTCTTCCTTAATAATTTCTCTCATTGATTGATGCTGAGCACTGGATTGATTTTCCACTGAACCATCCACAAAGATTGCTAACCTCTGGCATGGCAACTCTTTGTGGGTGATTCCCAGCTGCCAATAAAGTGTGAACTCACTATTTCAATGTGAATTCAACAGAAATCCCTCTTCTATCTCAGCTAGTTTTCAAGAAAATCAAGAGAACTGTACACTCTTTAAGACATCCAGTCATATAGTTTGTTTTCTTTATAAATAGCTAGTATTTTCAAACACTGGACAGAGTCAGAAATACAGACTTGGGCATCATTGTATAAGTCTTATTTTCCTTTATGAACAAGATAAAAAAATCAAGCTGGCCATGTGGCATAGCCAAAGTCATGCTTAAGCAATAAAAAATCCCATCAAACACACAAACACCAGACAATAGCAGAAGTTCCATGTTCTACAGAAGGTAAAAATAGGGAAGCTGAAAATGTGCAGGAGGAAAAGTAATTTGGGTTTAGATGCATTGTTACAAATCATCAAAATGTGGCAGAGAGAAAGGCAGAGGGACCTAATTGGATGGAGGGGAAGCTGAACCACAGAGGCATTGTCAGGAAAGTAAGAAGCAGAATCCAAGCCTTGAGATCAGCCACACATAAAAGAAGATTATAGAAACAACAGGGTTGTGAAAAACATTGACAGCCAGAGACAGAACACAACAGACAGGTTAAAGAGGTGAAAAGATGGACTAAACACACAGAAATAAGATTGTAACCACTGAGATAAAGGATTACAGTAACATCAAAAAGCTGGATTGCGAGGTTTGAGGTTCTGAAATTTGATCAAATCAGATCTTGGTGATTTGATTGAATTTCAATTAAGTATATAGGGCAAAATCCAGGCTACATGAGTCAAGAGAGACTGAAAGGTTGTTGGAGTCAGTATTCATGTACAGTCTTTTCTGAATGGAACTCTGATTAAGAGAAAAATTTAAAAAGAGATAGCAAGGAAAATTATTATTCTACTTTGACAGCATACCCTAAATACAAGGATGAATACATGGAGAAGTACAGAACAGTAAAGTCCTTATCCATTCCCTGCCTGTGCATTGTTCTTGCACCCACGTCAAGACAAATTATTTAAATTTCTTTTCTTTTTTTTCTGAAGCTCAGATGCGTAGAAAAGCCACCAAAATAACATTCCCTGCAGCATTACTTTTTATTACTTAGTGGTTTTAAAGTGAAAAGTTGCCTGCAGCATTTCATATGATTCTAATTATGTATAAAAGAACAATAAACTGTTGCACTTGATCAGGACCCCCAAGTCCCTTTTCACAGCACTGCTCTCATTTTCCCTATTCATGCACAATTGGCAAAAGTCCTGGTTCTTACCTGACATGATAAAAACAAAACACACACTTTATTCTTACCTTTTCATTAAACAGAATGAGAGTGCAGTAACGCTTTTCCTGATAAAAGGGAAGAAAGTGAATATCTAAGGCTGCAGAATCTTTCCCTCTCAAGAACAGGTTTTCCACTGGACTGAAGAACTCATGCAGGAGGCCAGATTGATCAGCTGTTAAAATAAATTTAAGTGGATGTTTACATACAACAGCACAGGCTGTAAAATAAAGTAGCTGCATGAGTTTAAAAAAAAAGATACTGTATACAGCCTTCTGTAGCAATCAGTATTTAAAGCACACCTGTAATCAATAATCAGTATTTACAGTTCCACTTGTGTAGATGTGCTGCAATATTGCATGCTGTATTATTTAAATATATTTTGCTAATTACCTGTGTTCTTATTCTGTGCACTGAAACAAAACTGGGGAAAATAGACAGTTCTCACCATTAAAAATTCCTTAAGGAGGTACAGCCTCTTAAAAAAAGTCTACTCACATCAGAAGGAAAACTATAAATTACTGCTATTTGAACAAAGAATCTCACTCTCAGAGCAGCAACTATGTCTGACATCTTCTAGAATAGGCAAAACCTAAATACTGGCAACACTGGCTTTCTTTCACTGCTTTGCATAAAAGCATTAGGCTGGGAAAGAACCTTAGGGTTGAATGTGGCAGGCTCTGACTTTCTCACTGTGTGTTTTGCATCTGCTAAGCACATTGTGACACTGACCCTCAAGCTTTCCTGGCTGGCCTTCTAGGCAGGACAGCAAACCTGAGAATATATGTGAAAGTGAAAACAACAGAAACAAGTGAGATCACATAAGAAAATTAAGCCAAACTCTGCCAAATAGATAGAACAGGGATGGCACACCCACAGCTTCTCTGAGTAACCTTCCCCAGGGCCTCACCACCCTCACAGTAAGAATTTCCTCCTCATATCTGATCTAAACCTGCCTTCCTTCAGTTTAATGACATCACCTCTTGTTCTATCCCTACATTCCCTTGTAAAAAGTCCCTCTCCTGCTCTCTTGTAACTCCTCCAGGTACTGGAAAGCCACATAAAGATCACCCTGAAACCTTCTCTTCTCCAGGCTGAATTTTTGACTGTGATGCACAATTTGAGGCCAACATTTTATGAAAACTAAAAATAATATTTACTGAGCATATCCATAAATAATATTTATTGAACATACTTAGATGTCAAAATCTTGCTTCAGTAGATAATCTAATTTTTACTGCAGTAAGACATGAGGTATTGCATAGGTACTTACAGAAAGTCTCTTTCTTTGAATCTTCAGGCAGTAAACTATTTTTTGAATTTAATATGTTACTTTCAAAACTAAAAGGAAAAAAAAAAAAATTAAAACAATATTCTAAAGCTGGACATTTTTATTACCAATAGGTAGCTTAGTTCCCCTTTTTATGAATAAACACCAGAAAAGCAAATGTTATCAATAAAAAAAAAAAAAAAAAAAAAAAAACACCAAAATAGACCACGACATTTTGGAACCATTTTCCAACCAATAATTATTAAAAATCACCCTATCCACTTGAGGTGGCTACAGGAATCACCTATATTAAATAACATTGCAGTTAATTGTTCAAAAGAAACCTAATGTAATCAAGGCTTTGTCTAAGAAAGGTGAAAGGGATGAGTCTTAACCTAATCACTTGAACTCTGCTCATTACAATATTGCTTTTCAAGTGTATTTAAAAAAAACAGATATACTCAAAAAAAACCAGTTTCAAACAAAATCTCCTTTGAACTTCCACCCTCCCAAAGCAAACTGTGCTCCTCACCATAATATTTTCTTAATGTGACTCTATGTAGTTTTCTATTCTTCTTCACAAGTAACTCCCACCATTGTTGACAGGTGTTAAGATTGTGCAGTTACACTTATGGAAGGAGAATTTTGCTTAATTTAAGACATGCACAGAGCTCATAGATGCTGAAAACAATACTGTAATGTATCAAAAAATACTGTGAGTTTCAGCTCAAAATTCTAATTTTAAATTAGCCATACATAAAAGTTATTCCCCCCAGAAATAAAATTTGATGAACCAGCATACAGCAAACCATTACTAAATACAATGTTTGATGTTGGGTCTCTCTTAAAATAAATAGTTAATCTTGCTGGGCTAAGAAAAAATCACAGGCTTAAACAAATGAATGTGCAAAACTCTCAGAATTTGTTACCCTGGAGATTTGTTTTAATACCTATACTTAAAAACCATTTTTCAAAAAGGAAAACGATCTCTGAGTATATGCATACAACATACTATTTATACTGTACTTCACAAAAAAGTATCTCACATTAAAAAAAGACTAATTTTATATAAAACATCATTTCTCTCAATGCTTTATCTTTGAATGAAAATGCCAAGTCGTGCTTGCAAAAACAGAGACTACAGCAGAAGAATCACTGTAAAAGTAACAAATAGTTCAACAGCTGTATGAAAAAATAATAATAGTAAACATAATACATTACATTTTTTCACTGGTGAGAATTATACATTGAATAAGTCCTATTTTCAAATCTGAACAACTGAGAAACTCATTAGACTGATTTAACATGGTATTGAACTTCTCTCAGTATCAATTTTTTTCTTACTTCGGTGAACAAAGCACTTGCAGGTAAGTGATGGGAAAAGAAAACAAGACTGTGTTGTGGAAGACATGAACATTGTGTCTCATTCTTCCATAACAAAAAGAAATAGCATCTTGCTCAATAATAAAACTGAAAGGAATAAAGTTCAGAAGGTATAAGAAGCTTGGTTATGTTCAAAGTCTGGTTCAATACATTCTCTTTCAATACACAGAGAAATAAGGAAAAGGATTAGGGAGAAGAGCTTAAAGCTGCCATAAAATAAATCTACACAGCCTGTTCACAGCACCTGAGTCAGGCAAATCCCTGGGACTGGCAGAGAATGTGGAATGAATGGCTCAAAAGCAGCCCTGTGGAGGAGGATTTGGGCATATTGGTAAAAGAAAGATTACAGATGAGCTGTGATGTCCACTCCCAACCCAGGGAGCCAGAGGTGTCCTGGGCTGCATCCAGAGCCCCGTGGGCAGCAGGGCAGGGAGGGGACTCTGCCCCTCTGCTCTGCTCTGCTCTGCTCTGCTGAGACCGCACTGCACTGCAGAGCTGCCTCCAGCTCTGGGGCTGCCAGCACAGGACAGAAGCTGCTAGAGGAGGACACAAAAGTGGTCAGAGGGCTGGAGCACTTCTCCCATGAAGATATCCTGGAGGAGATAAGGCTCCAGGAAGACCTCATGTGGTCTTTCCTGGAGTTTCCTTTCAGTATTTAAGGCCAGGGCAGAGGGAGCTGGGGGAGGGAAACAAGAACAGCTCATAAGAAAGAGAGAGAGACCAAGGAGCTTCTCCAACAGCCTCTCATTTAGTTTGGGGATTTTTGCTGACAGAGTAAGACAATTTTACCATTCATTGAATGAACAAAAAGGTTAAGATTATGTTACAGGTGAGGATGGGTTAATGAGGGCACCATTCAGTTGCCTGGTTGAGGTGTGAATACTTCCAATTCATTCCTGCTGTGGTTATTCTAACCAGTTCAGATTAAAATCACAGCCTGGATAGGAAGAGAGCTTGAAGATAATCTAATTCCAACCTACTTCCATACTTTTGCACCAGTAAGAGTCTAGTATCTGCTACCTGAGTTGTCAGTTCCAAGATAACACTACACTGGGCTTGCCATGTTATCAGGTGTGCCAAAAACCCAGATCAAAAGGAAAATCATCTCTGCAGTCAACACAGAGAGTGTGCATACATCATCATGGCATATGAGCTATCCATTGGTCATAGTGTGTTTTACTCTTCATGCCAGGCTCCAAACAAGCCAATAACTCTGTTTTCCATCCAACAAATGAACAAATGCTCAGGAAAAAACAAAACAAAACAAAACAAAACCAAAAAAAAAACCCAAACAAACAAAAAAAAACAACAACAAAAAAACCACCACCAACTTTCCTATATGTATTTGGAGAAGAATACACTAGCTTATAGCTCCAGATTCTATATATTATCAAGGAGGGGAAAAAAAATTGCCAGACACCATGAGGAAATCTTAAATTCACAGAGCAGCATCTTAATCGATGAACTTTAGGATATCTAACAAGCAAAGATCTTATTGGAGAGAAGGCCTACAACAAACTGCTTAGAAATGCATTGAAAATACTGAAACATTTGAATACAAAATTCACATCTAAGATAATCACCAGTTTTCACACTTTGGAAAAGTTTGTGACCTCAGAACAAAGACTAGGAGAGAAACTAAAACAAGAGCTGCCTAAAATAGGTACTAAGGCTTAGAGTAGCTGGATTTCTTTGATATCAAATAATACCCTGAATTTTAATGACTCCTGATAACATATTTGTAAACTGTATTTTCTGAAACAACAGGCATTAATGCTGTACCTCAAATTACAAAGAGACACAATTTTTAGATCCTAATTTTTTCTTTATTTTTCCAGTAAGTAAATACAGGTATTCTGCCTAACATAATTCTTTCCTTAGCACATGAAATAGCTTAGAACAAAAAGTGTAAGAATAAAATTCAGAAAATCGAATTTGTTTGGAATTTCTGACATTATCTCCGGTTTTAAAAAAAGGTGTAATTAATTTAACAGTAAGAAGCTATACACAATGCAGGCTTGATTTGAAATTCATTCATTAATTTTTTCCATTTTTTGGTTTAGAATACATTTTTTAATGTAAAAATATTTATCAAAATTCACAGCATGTTTTGCAAATCAATCTGTGCTTTTGCACAGATCCAGATCCAGCCTTATGGACATTATTTCATATGATAATCTGCTTAGTCATGGCCTTAGAATAGGACTATTAGTGAAACACTGGTCTATCTTTACCACTTTCTAGTTTTACAGTAGGAAATTTATGAAGGAAAAGTTAGCTATTAAATGTAACCTTGAACTTTTACAGTCATTTGATACTTTTTTTCCTAATGGATATAATAAAAAAATACCAACGTACTTGAAAGCTATGAGTAATTTTGCATTACACAGAATTTCTGGGCCATGTGGTGTGCTTCTCTCCACCTGGTTTTCCTTCTCCCACAGGGAGCAGACCATGCTGGCACACAGATTCAGACCAAAGATAATAATTGAAGTGTCAAGGGCTTGGAAAAGCACAGAGAAGTGGATAACTTGAGAAAGCCTTGTCCCAGTATACTTAAACCTATGTCAAGTGGATCAAAAAAAAAAAAAAAAAGCACTGTGCTTCTCACCAAACACCATCCAGTTCTGCATGAATAAAGAAGTTTTGCCTGCAGTACTGAAGGATATGGGCTACTGTTAGAGTTTGGGGCTTAGACAGGGCTGTGTCCCAGCAAGGCCATAGCAATTCCTCAGGCTCCAGGGATTGTTCTGACACACTGTCACAGACCCACAGCACAGTGACAGAAGGGTTGGTCTCCTCTCCAGCCTGAATGGCACCACTTTGGGTGCCTGTGACACTGCCCAAGGGGAAAGCTGGGAGGTAAAAGGGCCACCTGCCAGGCAAAGCTTCCCACAGGGAGGTTTAAAGTGGATGTGACAGATCTGGAGGCACAGGATGAGGATGCAGGAGGAGCTCTGAGCCCAGCTGGTCATGCTGGGATGATGAAGTTGTCATGTGCATGCCTTGGTCCTGCCATCAATTGTGTCACAGACACAAATACCCAAAGGGCAAGCCCTGGCTCCCTGGCAGTTTAATGCTGACAGAGCGCTTAGAGAAATTTGCCTCAATTTGTACACAGCATTTTCTGGATTTACCAAAAGAATAAAAAAGATTGAGGGCAAAATCTCCTTACTGATCAGTCATGAAATGTACACACTGCTTTTTGAACACAAATTTCAGAAGTTTGTTCCATTCAAGAAAAAGACCTTCTGAAAGGAGGCATTTAAGTGGCTTCTGTTATCATAGATGACAGAAACATCTAAACATAGAGCAAATCAGTCCTGATAATTTCTAAAGACCTAAGATGCCCTGAAATCAATTTCTGTAAGAATGAGATCTGGATGTGTGGTGAAAATTACAATATTAAGACTGACTGTCTGGTGATAAATTAAGCCGAAATATGCAAGATTATTAAAAAATCCTTTTCTATATCAGCAATTATTATACACTTTTTTAATTTAGTAGAAAGTGTAGTATAAATTACACTTTAGAAAACTATTTCCAGTTAAAATATGTGTGCATTTTTTCTTAACAATAACATGCTCATTATTTTTCCTGCTTTTAATTTTTTTCTTTCTTCTTTTGTAATTTTTTAAAAAGGAATTCAAAAAACAGTCTGCATTTCATGACATAACTGTGGAACATCCCAATAATTACAATTCAACCTACAGTATTGATGAGGTAGAAGTTTATATTTCCCAACAATCCTCGAATCAGTGTTTCAGGATTTTGAATGTTTACATGAGCTTTAAAAATGACACCCAGCTATGGAAAATATTTTAAATTATTAAATAAAGGATTGTTGAATTATTAAAGAATATCTTTTTTAAATCTGTTCATAATTTTTTTGCAGTACTCTTCCCGGTTTCAGTTGGGTAGAATTGATTCTTTTTTCTTAGTAGCTGGCACAGTGCTCTGTTTTAGAATAGGATGAGAATAATAACACTGATATTTTAGTTGCTGCTGAGCAGTGCTTACTCCAAGTCAAGGAATTTCCAGCTTCCCATGCTCTGCAAGGGAGCAGAGCCACAAGAACCTGTGAGGGAGCATGGCCAGGGTGGCTGAGCTGGAGTGGCCAAAGGGACATCACAGAACATCAGGCTCCGCATGAGACCCAGGCAGAGCTGGCCAGGGGGGCCCCACTGCTCAGGGGCTGCTTGGGCATCTTCTGTGGCATTTCCATGTCCTAAACTGGAATTCTTCACAACAGGTAGCACACAGCATGCACAAACAGGTAATATTAATAGAAATGGATGATCCAATATACTCTAGTTAGCAATTGTTGTCTGGAACTTACCTAAACTTCTGCTCTTGCTTTACTTGCCTGGCTTGGTACACCTTCTCTGGGTGGATTAAATGTGTGGATTCCAGCAAGAGTACCCTGGAGCATGATAAGCACAATAATGACTGCATTTTTAACTTGCAGAATGACAATGAAACTCAATTTATTCTAACTTTTAAAGCAGGCTCAATAAAGAAGCTTATTCTTTTCAATTAAAGATACTTTAAAGGTACTTGTTGTGGTTTAACCCCAGTTTTTCTGTAAAAGATCCTCTCCCTTGATATCAAACTAGCATTTCCTAGTGTTATTTGCAAGTAAATAATACACCCCCTGATGAAACACTAGATTGTTCTAAACACTGCAAGCCTGATACAAAGAATTTTAACTTTAGATTACTGATTCAAATGTTGCCCAAATTGATAATGACTTAATGAAATTGTCAAGTAGCTTTTGAATTATATAAAACTAAATTATTTCATCACTTCATTGATAATTTCCAAGGGAGTTATCCAAATCATAAGACTAATTCAGCTTCACTGACCACCTCAAGAACTCAGAAATAAAAGACAGGAGCTAATTAAAGTCATATGATTCCTACACACAAGGCTTGGGGCAGTGGAAACAGTCCTGCTACAGGATTGTTATTGTTAGTGTTATTACTACTTTTTGTATACACCAATCCTATTCTGTGGAGGAAAGAAAAATGCAATTTGCAGTTTCTGCAACATGTATATTCATGTTGCATAAAAAAAAGTTAAAAATATTGTGAAAGATGGTTCTTCCAAATAAATGAATGAGATGAACCAATGCTTAGTTCTAAAGACTAAAGACAAAATATGGAGTCTGATCACATAAACAGATTTTAAATGGGTACAACAATCTATTTCCTTTGTACTAAGGAAAGCAACATTTATAGCTCTGCAGTTGTTGCAGCTATGATGAATACAAATTAAAAATTAGACTAACTGATAATGATGCAAGCCCCAAGGCAAAAGCATTTTTTTCTTTTGCATGCTTAATAACTTAAACAGCAGAATAAAGCAGATTGGGGAAAAATAACCAACTATTAATTAACATGGCTTGTTTCTCTTTGTAATTCTGCTGGACCTCAGCCAAACACAAAAATACAAGCAAGGTTCATGAACTCTGCTTGATTAAAGCTCCAGCTTTACTGCTTACACTGAGACAGATTTCAATTAAGACTTATTTATCTTCTTTATTCATTATGAAAGCTTCCACTTCATAGTGCTTGTAACAATTTTGGGAATGTAAATCCCTATCATTTAACCTCCAGGTTTTACATTTTTAATAAGAAGAAAATAATTATGGAAAAGAGTGGATAAAACAGGATGATCATTAAAGAATTTTCTTTATATCACTGTCTACCTGAATATGCCATCAATTTTGAAGGGATTAGTGACATGTATGTTAAATTTCTTCAGCTCATAACATGGGGATCTGCATCTTATTATACCCTAAAAGAGAACAAAAACCATAAGACCAGTAATCAAGTTATCATTGTTTTTTCCTTCTTATTTTCACATGTCCACTATTTTTTCTCTTGCCCCAACCTTCTCTTGCCCTAACACATTTAGGGGGGCTAAAAAAATGAGAGAATCACATAAACACCATCTAAGTTCAGAAGTCTTTCCAGATGTGCTTGATGAATGTGGATTACAAACACAGGCCTACCTGCCCTGACTGGGACATACCTGACAGAGTCTCTGTGGTTAAAAAACACAAATAAATTCAGAAACATACAAAAAAGTCTTGTGGTCCCTCTACACATGACATCAGAAATCACTAGGCTGAAGCACATCAACACCCCCACAACAGAATTTCCAAAAACTGAAAAGGGCTGAAAGGGCTCCAGATTTATTTTTAGAGCAATCAGTGCAAATTGTTACAGTTTATTCAGGATCCAAATGTGATTTACGTCCTTAAGAATCTTACATATTCTTCTGGGGATTTTGCTGCATGTACATAGTCTAACATTGGAAGTCTGAAAATTCATAGGTCAAAGGCAAATGCTGATGGTTACTCACATTTTCATTCTTATCTCAGTCCCCTTTTGTTTGATAGAATGTGCAGAATACCAATATTTTTTGTGACAATATTAATCATAGTCATATAAACTTACAAGAGGCTCAATACTCTTAACTTCAGCTTTCAGAGAGAATACCATTGTGGCACCATCTATTCCATCAACTTTATTTGAGATCAGAAGCAACACTGCCTCAGCAGGGTGCAGGAAACGAATTGTGAATTCCACATTTACAAAGCCTTGTCTCCTATGGAAAAAAAAGCACAAAACCAGGGCTCAGAAATTACCCAGAAATGTAATTTCAGGAGCACTTTTCAGAGTCTCTGTAAGGGAAGGGTCCTAAAAAAGAAACCAATTTGTTTCCTCTGAAATACTTTGTTGTAGTATAATCTTCTGCCTAAGGATATCTTAAAACATTCAATAAAAGAACTATCTCAATAAAGAACAATACTGAATCCTTGTTGCTTTTTACATCAGCACACAGCTTAATTTTTCTTCACACACACACACACACACAAACACACAAAGGCAGTTCTCTTTCATTAGAGTATCACTTAAGTTAACAACTGATCCAATTTATGATCCTCTATCTGAATAGGTTTTTCTGAGTTAAGCAGTCAGACAGCCTGCTATGTATTTTGCTGGGCAAATCTAAATAGTCTTAATCAAATTATCAATGAAGAGTGAGAAAGAAATTTGTTAAAAAACCCTGCAGAATAATTAGTAAAGCTGAGCAACTAAGAGGGAGAAAAACCAAAGTTCTCTTGTACAAGCAACAGCTTCTCTCTAATGAGAAAACTGGAGAAGACCACACAGAACGAGAGTTTAGACTAGGTACACATTTAGACTTTATCTGCATCAGCCCTTCAATGAAGCAAGAATAAGAATACTTCAGTGCCTGAAGCTCTCATTTTGAAGCTCTCCAAATGTCTCTCTGATTTTGAGATTAGTCTTAAGAAGGCAGTAAGTCTGCAATTGTCAATTCTGAATATTGATGATGTAATCCTGGAAGTTCTGTAAACATGGCTCTTACAGCTTTCAAGTTCCTAAAGCAGAGCCCCCAGACAATTCCATTTATGACACTGAACAGTTGTCCAGTCCCCCAGAGTCTGAGGCTCCTAGGTCACCTCATCATTCAAATTGTTGTGATAAAACATGCTGTGGTGCAGGCACCCAGAGGAATAAACTGCCTGAGACATGCACTCCCAAAGCCACTTGAAGGATCAGGTCTTAAGAAGTCTGCTCTGGTCACAAATAAGACAGACAGGCATTGTACAGCACTTTCTGCCTGATCTTTGCCCTCTGACTCTTGCAACAGCTGAGAATTTGGATTTGAATTGTAGCCTTCTGTGGCAAAACCACAAAGCTGCTTCATTTTTATCTCTATTAATCCGTGTTGTGGTCAATGTAAAGTGAAGGCAAATTCATCTCATGGCATTGTTCCATAACCTTGGGGGTTTATGTTATTCCTGTTGGGAACTGCCAGTCTGCACATCACAGTGCAGTGCCCTGGAGAGTGGGAATCTCAGATCAAGAATTAATGATACCATATGCAACATAAGACACTCAACTACACTGAGAATGTTATTCACATTACAATAATTTCCAAACCCACCCACAACATGATGATCTAACTTAAAGAACCTGCAAGACTCCCATAGTCTTGTCAATTCTTGGAGTTTTTTAAACACTTGCACTAGAATATTAAGAAAGCTAATAATTTCAAGAACCTATTTTTAATTTAATGATCATGACATTATAATAAACTCTGCAGAGGTTACTGTGCATTACTGACATTTCCACAGGATTTTATTTCTACGCAATTTTTCAAATATTTTTTTCTATATACAATGCCAAGCAGCTCAACAACAAGGTCTTGCACATTTTTTTTCTGTTTTTATTTTGCTTTGTAGTTTGTTCTGGGTGTTTAATTTTAAAGGTGAAGTGAAAAACAGCCATGGTATTGACCTTTCATAGAAACACATGGTATTTTCAAGGATTACATTTATATGATAACTCATATTTGAAGTAATTGCAAAGAAAATGGAATCAAATCAGCCTCACAGCTTGCTGAAAACATAGCATTATTTGTGGTTCCCTTTGCATATATTTATAATAGGCATGTAATTTAATACTGACATATTGATGGTCCTTAAAGAGCACTGTATTTATGTTGAGTCTTATTTAATTTGACCATCTATATTTGAATTTTTTTTCTCCTTTGTGGTTTATCTTCATACAAATCTTGACCTTTATTTTTCCTTTTTACAATCTCTAATCCATTTTATCTGTAAATGGATACCTTGCAGATAAACTCAAAAGCTCTTAACTGACAGCCAGAGTCACCATTACATCCCTCTTGTCTTCACTAGTTAAACAGGGATTTATGACATTCCTGTATTGATTCATAAAGCTGCACAGCACAGAAAGAGCAAAATGTACCTAGTGAAAAAACGCTTGGTGAAATGAGATGGTGATATACCATGAGTATTTCTGCTAGCAGAAATTATAACCTAATGCTTTTCCAAAATTAAATCTCTCAAATCCCTTGATGTCTCTCAGACATGTAAGATGAACAAGTAACTACATCACATCCATCTTGGTGGGGAGGAAGGATGGGGGCAAAAAGATGCAGTGTAATACTGCTCAAACCTGTGTCATGGTCTCTTTAATTCCCAGTCATGCTTAAATTAAGAGCCAAAATCTGCAACTTCAGAAGAAAAGAAATCTACCTGCTCATGCTTCTACAATGCATTGATGTACAAAATGTGAATGAACTTTTGATACAGAGGAAAAAATATATATATTGGAGACAGAAGATTCTTGTAATGATCTGAAGGCTTATATATTGCTCTCAAAGCTCTACTGAGCTCAACTGCAAGAGTCCCTGGCCCTTACACGGGCTAATTTTGCCCTGCTCATAGTTCTAGTGTTCCACCACTCCTAAATTAGGAAGTTTCTATTTCTGTAATGCTACCAAAAATAACAGAAACATTTCATTACTTACCCAGCAGGAATGGTAACAGTGTTTCCTTTAGGTAAAGAGAAATCATGAGCATCTCTTCCCACAAGAATCACGTTGTAGGCCAAAGTGTAATTGCTCGGGTTCTTCAGGAGCACCTACCACAACAAAAACAGCAAGATCAGCCTATTTTTACTCATTTTACACTAGAAAAGGTGCGTTCTGCAGGTAAATTTCAAAATACAAACCAAGTATATCACAAAATAAAAAAGTACTTGTAATAACTGGGTAGATCATTTTCTTTCCAAAGGAGTGTAGACTTCCCATGGACTATCCAAACTTCATTTTTGAGAGCACAGTGTACACTGCACTCCTATGCCTGTGAATCTCTCATTCCTCTCTTTCAATTAAGATTTGTCAAATTTGTAGATATTTTCATTTTCTTTCAAGCATAGAGAAAAAACAGAAGTGAAATCCCAATACTGAAGAGAATAAAACCAGAAAATGCACACTTCCATCTTCTGCATTTACTAGCCAAACGACAAGAAACCTATTAATTCTTTGTTATACATAACATAAACACATATATACAAACAGTGTTCTAACTTTGCATTACTATGAATCTCAATTCAATGGTATCAATACCTGCTTCACAATAGTTGCATGGAGAGCACCTGAAAATTCTATAGTGTTCTTGGGTAAGTAGTGAGGAAGAATGTCATACAGGTGGACACACAAAATAAGCATCATGACAGGATTTGGATCACAGATATCAATGGCCTAATATTGAAAACAAAAAAAAAATAACCAGATGTTCAGTTAAAATTTTGCCTGTATAGTCTAAACATAGGAAGAGGAAGAAAAAGAAATTTTAAGTTAATTCTTATTATACAAATATTTTTAATCTAACCTATAATAAATGGATTATTCTCATAGCTAATATGAATATGAATCTTGTCACCACAAAAAAAACCTCTAATTAATGAAAACCACTGACATGCTCTGGTGATAAACCTAGGGTAAAAATTAAACTCAACTTTTTTTTCCAAAAGTTCAGCAGAAACAAATGCTAATTTTATTAAATGCAGCATAACAGAAAAAGCATGGAAATTTTACTGTCTGCAAAAACATACGTATTTACTATATTAAAAAAATTAAAATATTTTAGTTTATGTAAAATACCATCTCAAATCCTCCTACATACAGTAGGAGCTTACAAAGATAATTTCACCTTCCAAATAAAAACAATATAGTTGTTTCTATTGCAGATACTTTTATACTTTTGTAAATTGATTTATAAAAGGTAGAAATTATTCTGGCAAGTTAAATATTTGATTTACAGAAATTAGTTTGAGTGGCAGCATCAAAACATGTCAAACTTTAGTCCTCAGCAGTTGGGTAAGTCACTGAGGAGAATGGTAAAATTATTTGCCACAGAGTATGAAAAAAAGAGAAAAAAACCCATTTACTCTTCTGGACTGTCTTTAGTGTTGCAAGAGAGAGGTATAGACATATTTATCATCTAAACTGAGTTAATTTTTATTTTCAAGTTAAAGTTTATTCAAAGTTTTCAAGGTAAAGTCTCTTGCCCTGTGCTCAGCCAAGCAGCTCATCCTACCCCCAGTTCTCACACAGCTCCTCCTCTCACCTTCCAAGAGAGTGAGTACATAACTGGGCACTGATCTGAAGTTCCCCTGCAGCTCTCTATGGCCTGCTAGATAATGTTTGTCTTTGTAATTCTTAAGATTAATTTCCTACACTCTTCATGCACTGATGTAATAATACATCTCATCCTGTATTTCTATTTAATTCCATCACCACTGGTTGAAGATTCAAACTTTAGGATGCATTCACTATGCAAAGTAAAAAAGCTTCTTCTGTGCCAAAAGCTTTAAACCTGAATTCTGAAAAATATTCTGAATTTTCCATTCATTCATCTCAGTAATGGCTATTGAATGTTAACCATTATTCCAATATGGTTGTGGTTTTACACCCCCACTTTTCACCCCTCCTGCATTCTCATTTAAGATAGAAAAGATGCCAGAATAGATTATCTGTTGAAGGTTTTTTCCTGCCACCTACTTCCTTCTACCCATTTCCACTTAGATCAGAATTTATTCCCTCAGATACAATTCTATCCTATGAGGAATTCATAAAACTCCATTTGTGCCATTTATCTACTTTTCTAAGAGCTAAATTTACAAAAAAAAGTATTTCTTAACAAGATTAATCAGAAAATTCACAGTCAGTAAATATTATTTGCTTTAAAAATAGATGTTAGCAAACAATAGCAATAATTATAAATTAATAACAATATTAAATAATCAAGTCTGACACAAATTTCCTTTACTGGCTATTCCCAGTCACTGCACCTTCCATCCTAAACTCTTTGTCACACACATTCCCTCCATCTTGCTGCTATCCACCATCTTATCTTCTAATAATTTTAGGCTTTCAGCTGAATCTTGTTCAAAACAAAGCATTTTAAAACTTAAAAATATCAAACACAAATTAAAAATACATAGAAAGCCACCACTAATACTCTAGGGTTGAATTGTAAGTCATGATTAGAAAGTGGAAACCATTTCCTGCCCAAAGTACTCCATCTTAAATCTACACCTTAATCCTTAAAAGGATTTCAAAGCCTTGAACTCCATTGAAAGTGTCATTTAAACCTGAAGCTGAAGACCAGCAGACAGTTTGAACTTCTTAATCATTACAGATTCTTACATTTTTAGATTGAAAATACCAGCTTTTCCAGACGTAAGACATCTCAGCTTGTGCTGTTAATTAATGCAAATGTCTGGAGAGTTCAAAAGCAGTGACTGCCTGAGCCAAGAACTTTGCCAATGCTATTGGAACATTTTAGCCTGCTAAATTTTAGACAATATTATCAGAAAATTCCCAAATTAAGAGATTTCAGCAAAAGGATTCATGTATTTGCAACTTTTATTGCTGCAAAACAAGGTAGTTCAGGAGTTTCTACAGTAGCCTTAGATAAGTATATATGAATTACAATAAATCTATGCAAAATATACCCTTTGAACAAAAATACAGACCTTGAAGATCCAAGATCTGTTCTTTTTTCTGGTACTGTGTACCTTTGTTTAACTTTTTAGTCTGTACAGAAGTGGATTGTCCCATTTATTGTAGACAATTTAGTCTTAAAACAGTTACATAGTGAGAATATCCTAGAATTCTGCTTCCACATCTGAAGTGTTCAACACTTTTTCATACTGGCATCAAGCCTCTGCCTTCATGTGCTGAACTGCCTGTTTTTCTTAATAAAAGCTGAGGCAGAATATACCTTTGTTTTGAGGGTTATATCAACATTACTTTTTTGCTTCCTGCCAGTCCACAAGTATGGGAAGCAGTAGATTTTATTTGTTTAGCCTCTTATAGCAAAGTCATTTCTAACAGAGTGATCTGTATCAGGAAACAACAGCAAGTCAGCAGCTGATACAAATGGAAATATCAGGGTTAATTTTTCCCTGTAATCATAAAATAATCAAATGGAAAGGGGGAAAAAAGTTATAATTGAGCATCCTTTTATACTACTTTGTTCACACAAATAAACTCTACCTCTGATTCCTAATGCCATCAATTACTTTGGAAAGTCTTCTACACTTTAAAATACTGTGTCTATTCTACTGCACCTTCTGCTCTTCCAGCCAGCCCAATGTGCTCCCAGAGATGTAAATAACTCACAAAGGGACAGTTAAAGAAATGCAGACTGGGAGCAGGAGAAAACTGGGCTTGGGGACAACAAAAAGAACAAAGGAATGATGTCTAACCTATGTATGATCACCATATGTAGAAAATTTGGAGCCATAGGTCAATAAAACCATGGAGATGTAAAGCATGTTTACTAAAGATATAAAAGAGATCCCAAGCAGATCCTTGATGAAGAAATTATCAACAATTATCAAAATTGTATTCCTCCCCCAGAACAGGTCACCAGAAGCTGCTGGTTTCAATTGAGTGCTACTCCCACCAGCATCCAAAGCTGCTGACTTCTGCATCAATCCTGGGACAGAACTCTCATGGGCCTTCATGGTTAGATGCATGTGACTGTCACTAGAAATTCATATGCTCTTTTTCACCATTTATTGTTATGGTAAGTGCATGATGTTTGTTCTTAAACATATTTTTCTAAATTGCCTTCCTACAGCAATAATGAATTCCATTTGAGTTTTCACTGTGTGATTTAGGATGCTAAAATCTGAACTGAATTAATTTATGTTCAGCTAGTTGTGCATGCATGATTCTACAAAGCAAGGAATTATGGAAATTACTTCTAAGTAAGTCTATTAATATGAAGCAGTATTTTGGTTTCCATCATATAGTAACACATCCTGAAACAAAACTGTTTCACTACAATCTCACCTTAACTGGATGTCCAACACTACTATACAAAAATCAAAATAAAAAATATTTATTTTTATATATATATCTATACAAGAAGTGCTAGTATAAAATCACCTACCTTTATGTCCAAATCCATATTGATAGTATGCAGAGCCTTCACAAATATCAAGGCATTGTGCAGAAACTGTTCATGAGTTCTTGGATTAGTATACATCTTTATGAAGTGAGTGGGAATCTAGACAAGACAGAGAAATCAAACTCAACCTTCCACTAGGCAAAATTACTGATTTTGTATTTCTGCTCATTCAGCAATCAATAAGTTCAAAATTTTTAACTGAAATTCACTGTTAAGAATAAACCCAGTTAAAAAAAAAAAAAAAAGAAAAAAAACTAATACTGAAATAATCCCCCATGACTTGCTAAATCCCCCATGACTTGCTAAATGTTGGGGTGGTTTGTTGTTTTTTTTTTTTTTTTTTAAAGATCCTATAGGCCAAGAGTTGCTGTTGGGGAAAGTTCCCTGTCCAAGCACCCAGGAGCCACTGGCAGCCACCTGAGCTGGGGCTGAAGGGCCCTTGCAGTGGGAGGCTGCAGCAAGTGATGGATGCTCTGCTTGACACCCCACCCTGACACTCTCAGACAGGGTTTCCTTACTGTCTGGACCCCAGGTTTCCCACAGCAGAGTCTCAGCCATCTGGATCCTTAAGTTTAGTCTTGGTGCAAAAACAGAAGAACACCTCGAGCTGGTGCCTCTGAGGAGGGATCCCACACCAAGGACACCCTGGGCTTTTCCACACCTCAGCCTGAGTGTGTCCAAGTCTGGGGTGTTCCTGCTGGATCCCCAGCTCCTGCCATGTCCCTTTGGTCACCTGGCTGTGCCCCAGGTCCCCAGACCTTCCTTAGGCAAAGGGTCAGTGCCAGGTCTCTCTCCTTGGGCTCCCAGCACCCAGAGCTCCACCTGCAGCTCCCACCACATCCACACCCAGTGCCAGCCCTCAATGCACTCCTCAGCATTGCAAAAACAATCACACTGACATTAATAAATTGCATAAAACTTGCACAATATTAAAAAACCTTCTTACCAAATATGGACAATAACCTGCCATCTGTGCTGCCAATACCAGACCATCCAGAAGATCTTGGTCAAAATTCACTATCCATCTCATGGGTGGTATTCCACCTGATTAAAAGACAAAGCAAGATTGATTCATGAGACTTTCTTCACCCCAAGATGTCTAATTTGTTCTGGATAGATATGGTAACTATTTGAAATCACTGAATAGAGGAAATAACATAAGGAGGAAGCATCCATTCACATGCAGAATTTCACTGGCATACTTCTATTTCAGAGCTGTTGCTTGAAAACTTGAAAAAATCTCACCTAGAATATTTGCAACTGTTATTCACTCTGCTGCAGCATGTAAGAGTATTTATCACAGCAGAATGGAAAACTAATAACCTAAACTTAACCTCACAGATTAGGAGCCTAAACATGTAACATTTTTATTACTATAGGCCTAACATTAATAGTTCTAGTGAACCTCATGAAAGTATGCAGAAATCCTTGAAAGTTGAAATGCTTAAGACACAAAAAGGAAAGGTTATTGATTTTTCTTTAAGGTCATCTTGAATTATTTGGCATAAATGAAATATAAATGAGAGCTAACAGCTCAATTGTTACAACACAAATCACCACTTCTACAACTGTTATAAACCCCAATGCTTCAGAAGGGTAGATAATTTTTTTTTTAATATTTCTAATGTT
The DNA here is from genome assembly GCF_051311805.1 of Agelaius phoeniceus. Taxonomy (NCBI): domain Eukaryota; kingdom Metazoa; phylum Chordata; class Aves; order Passeriformes; family Icteridae; genus Agelaius; species Agelaius phoeniceus. The sequence continues at coordinate 9,522,874 of NC_135266.1, read as the reverse complement.
TTTTATTAAAATAAAACTAATTATTAAGATATTAAATGTAGTTTATTTATAATTGCTTATTTGAAGCATCCATATCTTAAAATATTTAACACAGCATGTACACACCTTTACTGTCTCAGGTCCAAGCTCCCAAATTTAGGTAACACTTAGGATTTCAGCCAGTGGCAAGGTTTTCAGATAGACTGGGATCAAGCCTTCTTATTTGGGACAAATTATATAGGTTTCATTTTACTATTACACCCAAATTAGTTCAACCCACAATAAACCCCTGTGCCAGATCCTAAGAAAAATCTGCCATTATGCAGAAAAAGAGCAGATATTTATAGACTACAGTTGAGGTATCATCAAAAAACTTAAATATCTGTCACTTCATATCAACTTGCAGATGCTTCAGCATACTAATACAGCTTCAGTAAGAAAAAACAGGAGCAGATGCTGCACAAACTTAAAAACAAAGACTTAAAATCCATCTGAGCTTGACTCTGTGACATCTGTAATGACTTTAGTTTGCCACTGTTTCAGTGTGGTGATGTTTAGGCTTGGCACAAAATCCCTTATTTTTTTTCTATTCATGCTGTGAATCAATTTTAGTAATATTATTCTAAATATTCATTAAATATATTTTCAAAAACAACCAACAGTATTTAAAAGAGTATTTTCATTTTCTTTAAGTTTTCAAAACAAAATTAAGACTTGCAATAATCTCACTGCATCAAAAACTATTTTTTCCTTTTTTTTTACCTAAAAGAACTTTTTCAAGCAGAAAACTCAACTTTCTAGTCTTGAAAACTCCATATTGGAAGGTACCAAAGATGGAGGATATATAACTGACTGGATATATAACATCTTCCTGTTGCTTATGACAGGAAGAGATTATAGTTATATAGGCCTCAATATCTAAATTGTAACAGTATTAATTTTAACTCAAGTCAAACATCCATTTTACAAATATCTACGTAAGAGACATTTGGTTCATTCCATCTTCTTGGTAACCTGCTTGCAGTTATTTAAAAAATATTTAATGTAGTCACTGCAAAAACAAATACTTTAAAAATAGCAAGATCCATTTTTTGATGAAGAAGAAAGCATACTTTCTTCCTAAAAAGTTAGTCTTTCTAGCATAAATTCATCACTTTATTGATCATAGTGGGGACCTATAAAAATCAATAAACTGTCTTCTTCTTATATTAATAGAGTTCAGACTCACTCTCAGCACACAATATCAGCATTTTTTAAAAAATCAATATTTTCAAATTTTTCTTTTTAACTTTTTAAGATTAACTATTTCTGCTTTAGTAAGTCCAATATTGAATTATTCTTCTGGTTAGTAATCTAGATTGATTTGCTGAGTGTGGTTATGGAAACCCATTAAACTTACGCTTTGATCAAAAAAAGCAACTAATTTTTTATCCTAATTTATATTTTACTTTAAATATACTATTTGCTGGTTTTACTCTTCTGGTGGGAATATTACTTGAGCACCCTTAAACAGAATCACAGAATGGTTTGGGTTGGAGGGGACATTAAAGATCGTCAAGCTCCAAATCCCTGCCATGGCCAGGGACACCACAAACAGCACTTTTGTACTTTGTTGTGTTCTCACTAATCCTTACTTTCATGCTGGTAGAATTGTCTGTGTGCCAACAAAGTAGCTGGGGAACAAAGCTGGCTTAAAAAGAAAGAGCAAAAAATTCATTTACTGTTTAATCTGGATCGCCCCATCCAGTTTTGCCATGCAGCCACATAAATGTGCCAGTGGAAATGAAACATGGTGGGACTATTTTCTAAAACAGCATTTATTGAACTATAGCTTTATAGTTGTGTTAATGGGTGCATAAAGGAAAAAACCATTAAGTAGAATATTTTCCCATCTTAGCTAATTAAATACTTCTATAAGCATTTTTGTTGTTTTTCAGTTAATCCTTCTACTATCAATCAACCTACTTAACTCAAAGGCTTGTGAATAAATTAGTCAGAAAACATAATGTATTTTTCCTAATTACATCAAATCTAGCAGAACATCTGCCAGCTAACCACTCTACAGTAATTAAGTTTTTAAATAGAATTAGTCAATTTTAGTAGAAATAAACAATAGAAATTGGAATTATTACTCAGGATACCTCTAAGCATGTAAATATACTGAATTTCATTTGTACTGGCATTTCTTGCAAAAAAAAAAAAAAATCGAGTGGAACTTTAAGATAAAGATTTTCATCCAATGTAATGATAAAAACCAGGCCAAAAACAGTTCCAAAGATAAATGGTAACAGGTAGCAAACAAATCTGTTTGACTGGGAGCAGGGGGAGAGAAAATTGTCCAAACTTTTACTCCTGAATTGAGACAGATTCCTGCTACTAGCTAGCTGCATCCCAAAAGGGCTGGCTGCAAGTTTTGATAACAGCAAGACTGAAATGGCACATTCTAAATCTCCCATTAATGAACAGGAGTGAGACAGAAGCCCCAGTTAGGCAGGCAGATAATGAACTGTGCTCTGCACATGGACTAATGAGATTGGGAAAACTGGAGTTATGAAAAGAAGATTGGGACTTGGAGTTATGAAAAGAAGAGGCAAAAAAGAAACATTTCCAAAAACAATTCATGGTCTTGATGAGACAACAGGGGACTGACTGGAAAGAAGGTGAAAAAAATTCATAACTGGAGGAAAGATTTTGGAAGTGGGAAAGGTTCTGAAGAACAGAGAGGTGCATAGAGACAAATGCCAGTGGATGTCCAGGGACTTTGGATGGACATGGGATTGGTGTCTCTGAGCAGCAGCACAGCAGGAATTGACTTTTCCCTGATGTTCCAGTGGCCTCCCTGACACTGAGGGAATGTGAACAGAGAAAACAGACTCTGTTTTCTGTGAAATTATCAAACAGGGCAAGAGCTGGTTCTGCAACAAACCCAGGATCCTGACCCACCACAGGGTCTTTTGTACTCTGTCTCGCCCACAATAAGAGGTGAAAATACTTGGTAAAAGAAAATAACTAAGCAGGGTCAGCTTGGAGTGGATGTGCAGCCAAACACTTGTTATGGTTATAGAAACCTAAAACTAAACTGCAAAAGGCCTCTGCAAGGGATCTGAAATGAGAGTGGCTCTGTTTGACTTTCAAACAGCTCTTTCAAATGTTGTTGATTCCACTCAGCACTTAAGGAAGTAGCATGGAGTCAACTCAGTGATTTGGGACCAACTTAACTCTTGAATGCATTTACTTTTAGTAGGTTTGTTGTTTGTTTGGTTGGTTGGTTTTTTTAATATGTACTGGTATCATGTTGCATGCATGTAGCAACCAAGCATTTCAGCATTGTCTCCATCTTTGTTGTGACAGGTTAAGCCAACTCCTGAAGACACACTGCTTGCTTCATGCATGAAGCATTTCTATATAGAAGCAGCAGAGTTTTGCCATGGCACTCTAATTGCTCACCACGTTTTAAAATTTCTTTCAAGTGAGTCCAGATTCACTGAGTTTTTTAAAACTTGATGTTCTTACCCTGATGAATCAATAGAAAGTCTACAAGTTTTTGTATTTTTTTTTTTTGCACATATTCTATTTTGCACCAAAGAAAACCCCCACCAAAAATATACAAATTTTAAAAAACTCAAAAAAAACCAAAACAAAAAACCCCACACTCACCAAAATTAAATATTTATTATATTTGAAGCCTCAATATTTTTTGTGGGATCTGAAAACTATTTTCCATACTGAGATAATCAAGGGAATACCTACAGCAATTCTACACAAAAATAACAAACCACTTATTTGTTGTCAGAATACCAAGCAGCTGTTACCATAAACTCCTCTAGGTAATTTTTTTTTATTACTTTGATATGTAAATGATACAACAGACCAAGGAAAAATACTACACATTTTAACTTCAGTAAAATTTTGGTTACATTCTTTGTCATAGAAAAGCAATGAAAATGTATTCTAGGAAAAAGGTCCATAAAGTGAAGCACAAACTTCACTGAAAACAGTAACCCTAACTGCTATCAGCTGTCCACTGTTGTACTTTGTGTACTTTCCAATATTTTAATATGCAATTTTTAAAAATTGCACAAAATTACCTTACTCCCATCTGGAGATAATATAAAATAGATTAAAGAATTGGCTTTGGGAAGAAAAATTGTTTGCAAGTATTCATGAGGAAAGGACTATAATTTAAGCTCTTGAACAACTGGAGTAATGATCTGAAACAAATGGTATGAAATCCAATAATGGTGCTTCCAGCAGACTACAATTAATTAAGAATAATTCATTATGCAAGTTCTAGATGGAAAATTGGATAGAGAGAACTTCTGCAGAAAAGAATCTGGAGAAAAACAGTGAATCCAATAGTGTGGCAGGAAAAGCAAATACTGTGCTGGCATGCATTTACAGGAGAGCTGCATCTTAGGCACACAGACTGATCTTTTCATTTGTGTTTGTTTCCAGTAAAGTTTCACCTGGTACAGAAACCACCATTGGCACCACACTTCAGGAGAAGGAGCAATTAAAAGGGTTTACAACAAAAAACCTTGAGCTGAGTACACTGAAAGACTGAAAGAATGGAAATGTTTTGCCAGGAAGGTGGAGAGAGAGAAACCAGAGAAGATAATAATCTGCATATATGTGCAAAGTTACTAAAAACCACATTATATTTTAAAAGAGAAAAGGATGGACTTAACCCCAAAATTTCCCATGCTAGAGTTCATGTTAGACAAAAGGAAGCTCTTTCAAATGGAAATGGGTGGGAAATCCTGGCAGATGTTTCCTTAAGTGGATTGTGGAATCTCCTTTTTCTGGGATTTTTATAACAGCAAATACCTGTTTAGTACACTAAAGGTATATTCAGATTTGTCTTTGTACATGAGAATAAAGCAGATTATTTCTGGTCTCATTCTCCATTTCTGGGATTTACTGTGGGTTCTTTTTAAGTTTCACTTTTTTTTTAACTGATCCATCATCTGGATAAGCAGATATATGATGTGTTGAAATTATCTGGATAATAAGAACAACCTGTGTCACCACTGTGACAGTGCACAGTGTAAAAACTGGTCTTATACCAAGAATTAAAATATTTAAAGGATCAAATTTCTGTTGAATCTACTAAGTTTCAAAACTATTTTATATGAAAAAAGTAAGAACCACAATAAATCTTTAAAGTACTGTATTTCTTGTGAAGGTTATTCTGCTGTTTTCACAAAAAAAAAATAGAAATTCTTGACATGACTTGAAAAATCCTTATATCTAAGGAGGAACAAGAAATACCAATGATAAATCTTCAGTTACATAGCCACAAGCAAAATTTTCAAATTCTGAGTTACTGAAAAACAGAGGAAAAATACACATAGTTAAGCTACTATTATATATGAATTTTCAAATAAACCAAATAAATTCTCACGAAAATCTTGAAACTGATGGCCTTTTGTGATTAAAGGCATGAAACAGGGCTTTATAAGAAAGGAATAAATTAGACTATTTTACTAAGAGTAGCAATGGAATGGTGCTATGACAGCAGTCTGTATAAGTAGGCAGGACACCAAGAGTAGGAACTAGACATTGTTAAATAGTTTAAAAGAATACACAAATTTGTCAGCAAAAGAAGAACCAAGTCACAGTATTAAGCAGCAAACCCAAAACAAAGTATTTTACACAGAATAGAGATTTTATATTTACTTACTGCTTCAGAATACTGTGATAATACAAGTCTGCACAGGCTGAAAATACAATTAAATTCACAGAATGGAAATCTAGTACAGCATCACACAAGTGCCACCTCCACCTGAAGGAGTCCTGAATTTCAAAGCAGGAAGACTCAGAGTATGCATAAAGAATTTCTGTACATTTGCAGTGTTACTCATCTCTAAGCAACTTCTTTTGAAGGTAGAATACTGAGCTACATTGACCTTTAATATATCACAGTACATCCTTTCAATGCAAACTAGTGCAATAATAATGGTTCACATTATTATACAGCAAATTCTTACTCTGGAATCTGAAAATCTCTGGAGGTGGAACTAATCTATAGCTATAATAATACCTATAGTCCTGTTTCAGTAGCTTAAACCTGGCACTGAATAATACAAACATTTACAGAAGAAATATGTAGCAATAACCTTTCCTGAACATGCTAAGATTGGAACCAGAACAAGTTTTGAAATGATAGTACTGAAGTATACAATCCAGAGCATAAGAAAGATGAGATGAAATATGCCTTTGAATAATTTTTGAAAAGGCTATTATTTATTACTTGAAACTGAAGATTAAGAGATTAATAACTTATCTGCCTTCAGAACATAAAGTATGTGTAGCTACATTTATCTTAACATGGCAAACAAGTTAATTTTATTAGAGATGAAAGAAAAATTACAGTTCCTACTTCAGGCAGGATGCAGGATACAACTCTTGCTCATCAAAACTGATAATTATTCATCTAAGAATGCTTGAAATATCACTGACAGATCAAATTAATAGCCCTGTCAATTCACAATTCTAAGCAGAAAAGTTCAAGAAGCACCACATGGGGCAGTAACAGAAAAACAGAGACGCTGGGGATATGTCTCATTTATTCCCATCTGTTGCAGAACACTTTTACCCTGAGGCATGCAAATTCATCTTTCTGCTCCTAAAAATAATTTCCTATAGTCTTTCTATGCAGTTTTGTTTTATTTTCACTGATTCTTATCCTAAACAATATCTTCAACTGATGAATTTCTGAGGGTTTTATGTATCACAGAAGAGCAGCATTACTTTATATCAGTCCCCATTTCCTTGGACTTCAACAGAAAACTTCCCCCACCAGGGTGAGGAAACCCCGCCAAGTTCATGTGACCCCCCAGCACCCTGAACATCCCAACAGCTGCACCACTGCTGGAACCTCTTGCCTCCCCTCATTCATTTCTTTTTACTCTCTTTCTTTCCATCTCACCTCTTTATCCAAAACCCACTGCCACATCCTTACAAAATAGGTCAGGGAATAACATATCCCCTTCCACAACAAGTGTGTGATTTATACTAAAGCTTTATGAGTTTTTGCAGACCCTGACTTCTTTCATTCCTTTCAATCATGAGTATTTCTAAATCTTGGGTGCTCCTTTCACCTTAAGGGTGGGACTCACACCATGGCATTTCACTAAGACATCATTTAGATTTAAAATGCTACAAATCACAGCAAATCCTCACAGGTTTGCTGGCTTCTAGACTGGCTTCACAATGATTACTATAATGCCTGTGTTTTTTATTTAGTAAAACAAAAGTTAAATACTTCTCTCAATGAAATGTATTGTTTGATACTTAAAATAAATTAACAGAATCTTTCTCAAACTTCACAGGCTGAAATATGTTTTCTCTTCAAAAAATATCTGATGTTGTATTACTAAATCCTCAGCTATACCACACTCAATATATATATTCCCCATGCATTGCAGAAGTGTCATTAATTACACAAATAATCAGAATGCATATTTATTCCAATTAACATACAACAGTGCCAAGTTCCCTGTTTGGCTAAAAGCAGAATTGCTGTTTAGACATCTCACAGTGTATTGCAAGTAAGTAAAATTTCTTTTTAAGCATTTGTCTTATTATTTCTCTTTAGAAAATTATGGTTTTGAGGACCAGCATATATTTATATACATATATGCATTTTTTCATATAAGCATACATGTCAACAAACACACATAGGTATGTATATGTATGCATATATGTACACACAAACATGTACAAAATATACATAGGCCTAAGAGTTTACACTTTACTTTCTTCTTTTAAAGATCTTTTTGACAGGTTTTGCAACATGAACCCTTTGAATATTTTCAATATACAATTCCAAGGATTACCTTTCTTCATACTTTCATCTACCTGAAGCTGCATAATGCCAGACAGTATAAATTATACAAAATAATTTTTATACTACACAAAAATCTAAAAAGTTAAATGAAACATGAAGTTCTGCTTACTTCTCAATAACATGTGGACTTTAAACTCAGAAAATAGTTATTTTTCTCTTTTTTGTTAAATAAAATTCTGATATGATCTTGTGGGTTTTTCAAGTATAGGAAACAAACATGGAGTGTTCAAATCAACAAAGAAATGCAAGCAGGACTGAAAAGCCTATTTATTGGGCTCCTTATTTACATCTTATGTTTCATTCTTATGTTCTGCTGTGCAGATCAAGAAATATATCACAGAAAAATCGTTTAAAACTTTGCAATTTATATTTCGGGAAATATTTTCCAGGATTTATCGCTCAAGAACAATGTTCTCTTTTTTTCTTTGTTTCATTATAAAACGTCAGACTTTTTATAATCATGATAGCAGTTCATTAGATAGTCTTTTCTTCTTTAATTCAGCCTTTTATTAAGTAGGTAAAAAGTACAAATCATTATTTTGGAAAATACTGTTTTGCAAGGATTTTAAATGAAAAAAAAAATACATTAAATTAAACAAGATTCTTCCCTTCCACCCTGCAAGGGATGGAAGTATTCTTTAACTCTAGTTTCTCAATTTTCTCTGAGAACTATTAAATTGAGAAGCAAAATCAATGGACTTCCTAAAAATCCCTCCTAAAACTGGGGAAAGAAAGGAGAGAAGACAGAGGACAAAGGACAAAAAAAATTCATGAAAACTTAAGAAAGAAAAAAAATATACTACTGAATTCCTATATCAGAAACAACCTTAAATAAAATTCTACAAAATCAGTTTTAAAACAAGAATTCTACTTCAGTCTCATACAATTTTTTTAATATCTGTAATCACACACTAAAATATCTCCTCCCCTAACATTTTAACTCAGATGTCATATTGAATTGATATCAAAATTAGAAAATATAAAAATTTAAACCACAAAACTCCCAAGCTCACGAACAGGGAAGTGAATAAAATGCACAAAACCCAAAATTTTCCTAATTAGAAGTAAGAATCTTGCAAATTGCCACCTATGCCTAAGATTTCCAGACACACCAGTGCTGGCAATAGATTAGAATTTCTCTTCCCTCTTAAGCAGATTTTCCCAGTTAAGTGAAGATGTATCTGCTCTGGGGACAGCTCATGAATCTCAGACATAGATTGACTCTTCAGGTATTGCTGATATTTACTGGATGTCATCTTCTCTAAAAATTTTATATTAAATATAGAATTATCTATTCTTTTCAAAATCTTCCTGGAACATACTGAAGAAAATTCCCTATTTCCAAAACCATAATTTGTCTTTTTTACCTTGGTAAGAGTCATAATTAATAAGGAAGAGACATACAGCATCTCAGGAGACAACTTAATTCACCAATCTGCAAGATTTTCTACCATTTAGGGACTACAGGATTTGAATTACAATATCCTTTACTCTAGCAGCTCTTCAAGAGTTTTTCTTGACTGTTACTTTTTCATGTTATTAGCAGTTAGTCTTTCAGAGAGAAATGTTGAACAGAAACATGAAGATAAGGAACACTAGAAGGTAAACTGAAAATTTATTACACTCAAATAATTAAAGCAATTAATTATTCCTCTGTTATCATTATTATTGTTCATATAATGCCTTAAGTGGTACTGAATCTTATATTTCATTCCTAATTATAGTCTCAGCATAACAGGCATAGCTGCATTTCACAGTTTTATGGCATTTGGATTCAAGTTTCAACCTTGCTTTCCAGTTTGTGGTCAATAAGACGTGGTACAAAGCCTGCCCTTCCAAAACACATGCCAAGATGCTTTTAAAACATTTATTTTTCAGTAGCAGTAAGGAGAGAAGCCGTGGAGACACTAATCTCCTCACTAATGTTCTCTCTAAGCTATTAAGATCTTAATTCTTGCAAGAGGAGAGTTCTGATGAATGGCATAGTTATCTCCAGCTTCAGAAGAGTGTAATAAAGATGAATATTTGAAACCTCTCTGCACTGCAGTAGCTTAGGCTTTTCTCACTGTCACATTTCACTTTAAGGAGCTTAGGTATCAAAGGAAAGACTGAGAAATGTGGCCTGGATAGATCTTCATTTATTTTGTGGAAATTGATCACCCAACAGACTTTTGAGCTGAAAACAGCAGGTCAATACATTTTGCTAGTCAGGGCTAAGTATTCAAAGCAGAGTATTCAGAAACATAAATGTTAAGCAAAAAGTGGTAATTGCTCTCTGATCTACACTGTAGTAAGATTTGGGGGGGGAAAAACCCAAAACCCCAACTAATCCTTCTCTAAAAATTGGCAAATGATAAAAACCAAAATTCAAAACAGGATATTTGAGACTTTCAGCTGAGATGCATGAACACTTAATATACTCTGACATTTTTCCTTATGACACTTAATTTCCTCTGGAAAAGCCTGCTTAAACGCTTAGTTTAAAGCTAACATAAATTAAAATGTCAAAATATCTGAGTATAAATTTAAAGATTGATCTTAACATCATAAAACTTAAAGAACCAAAAGTGTATCAGATTATTAAATCTGCCAATGTATGTAAGCTCTTCTCCAGTGCATGATCTTAAGAAAGAAATTCAGACTAATGACCCCTGGGGGACATTACTGGTCACCAGAGTCCAGCCAGACTTTGTGCTACTGACCACAACCCTTTGAGCCTGGCAGTTCAGCCTAATTTCAGTCCACCTCACTGGGCTCTTAACTGGCCTGTACATCACCAGTTTGGTTTTGAGGATGTTACAGGAGGCTGTTGAAAGCCTTGCCCAAGGTGACATGAACAACTCTCCTCCATCCACTGAACTGGCCATGTCATCATGGAAGGCAATCAGGTTCATCCAGCATGATTTTCCCTTTGGAAATTACTCACAAAAATGTTCCCGTACTCTGTATGCTTGGTAATGTTTGCACAGATTATTTACTCCATTAGCATCCCAAGGGATGAGGTGAGGGTGACTGGCTTTGAAGCTTCCTGGGTTCTCTTTCAGATGGGAATGACATCTCTCCCAAACGTCCCCTCCTCAGATTGTCCTGACCTTTCCAAGGCTGTTGAATGTGACCTTGTAATGACATTGGCCCCTCAGCACTTGGTGAACCCCACTGGATCCCCTGGGCTTGTGTTTGTCCAGGGACTCCCCAGTCTGATCCTGCTCCACCAAGGCCAAATCTTCCTTGTTTCAGACTTTCCCATCCACCTCAAGGGCCTGGGATTGCTCTGTTCTCAATCTCAAACAGCAAAGACCAAGGTAAAAAAGAAGTCATTGAGTCCCTCAAGTCTTTTCTGTGCTCTTTGCCTTTAGATTCTTTGCCTCATTTGGAAGAAAGAACAGCCCAGTAGCACAAACCTATTCATTCTGAGGCAGCAAAAGCAAAACAGGCTAGAGGAAAGTGAAGGTTAAATAGAGAATTCAAAGATATAATGAGGCAGGTCATCTCTGAAACATAACAGTGTCAGATCACACAACTAGACACTTTCATAATGCAAAGACATAACAGTAAGACTACGAATTTCACAATTTTTCAGAATCTTCTCTCTTTATTTTGGATTATTAGATTTTTCCCACTGCTCATTTATGCCATTTGGGGAGAGAAATGGAAACAGAAGCAAAAGAAAAGGGCATGCTTATGTGCATACATCAAGTTATTTTTGTGTGCTCTACGGAAAAGAGAATACAGCACTCATGAATCAAAAAAACTATAAAGAAATTGATATAGCAAGGCAGTATCTATAACTTCCCATGTGCAGGAAGTACATGGGAAGTTTATATACATATAAAGTCTGCCTTTTCATTCCAATCTTGCACCTCTCTGAAAGCAGAAAAGTGTAATTAAGTGAAATTGTAGGTGGGAACTGTAATGCAGATAATGTTCCCTGGCAGTAACCACAGAATTCATCTTCACCTGTGACCCAGAGTCAAAGCTACAGTCAGATTTGCACTAATTAATATATCAACCTAATGAGTTATCTGTACTGACAGCATGATTTAGCAGAAGTTATTATTATTTTCTGAGAACACTAATATTGTAATTAAAGTGTTCTTCTTTGGTGCCAATTTTGGCGAGCCTTTAGAACTAAATAATTGTAAAAAAACCGTACTTTACAATTGCTGATCATTATATGATGACTTACTAAAAACAGGTCCCTCATTTTTATATTATAATTCATTACCTACTCTTAGGCAACTAAAGTAACACTTTCAATAATTGGCTCCTTCAATGCATCCTTAATACATATTCAACTTGGACATCTGCAGCTTTTTTGTCTGGTAATGTCCACTAGATCTCCATTTTATAATTCACTCCTTAGAGACTATAACTCAATTAAAAGTTAAATGTTAAATAAGATATATTTTGGCACTCAGATTCTCCCCACTGAGCTCCCACAGACCAGAACAAGGCCAGCCACACCTCAACACCCAGGTATTACTGGAGCCTTGCAATCCAGAGAACATTTGGGGATGGGGAATTGATCCATGCAGCATTTACAGTGAGCCACAAGCCTGGCCAGGCAGAGCCATTCTCTCTGCAAGTTGTCATCTACACACAGAGGCTCAGAAAAGCCCAGCCAGAGCAGTGCTGGCAGCTCTAAGAAAGCTCCACTAAAGCAGGCACAGATAATAAGAAATAATGTACTGTAAATACACCCAGGGCATGATATTTAGCTAGGGAGCTCCCTGAATTAATCATAAGACCAGGCCCCAATAATGCAAAAAGAGCCAGTTTCTGTTGGATGCAGCAGGCATAGACTAACATTTCAATCGTACCAGCAAAAGTACTCAACATATTTGAGAATAGCCATTACAATTTGCTTCTACACAGTGAAATGAGAAAAGCAAAGGGATATTCAAAACATATGCAAAATAGAGATTCTGCCCAAATTGGATTTATGGAAGATGACATCCAAATAGATTATCCATAACTGAGAGGAGTTAGAAATCGCTTGAGGCATAAAATGACACTAGAAAATTTTTTCCACATGTGGCTTAGGAGCCATTCTGGAAGTCATCCCTGCTTATCACCACACTGGCCTTTCTTGTTGTACACCACACACCCAAAATTACTGCTGAAAAGGGAAATTAAGTTAGGACCAAAAAGCAAAAGTAAAAAGTCATGAAAGAAAATAGAAATAATAATTACTAGTGGTTGAACAGTTTATTGGGTTTGAATATCAGAACTGACTAGATCAGTCTTAAATGGAAAGGGTAATTTTATCTAGCCTTAGTCAAGCCACCATGAGAGTCAACCTGCTCTTGCAAGCAGGACAGGATTTGTAATCAGGAACTTCGGTCTCTACTGCTTTCCCAAATGTCATTGAATAAAGGACATACAAAAATATTCTGAAAACTCTGAAAAGCTAGCTCTCAAACATGTGCTCATAAACACACATAGTAAAAACTGTGTCTGACTAGAAACAGGAATATGAAGACAAAGCAATTACTGCTAGCACTTCCTGACAGCATTAATGGAAAGAAGAAAGTGAGAAGGTTCACATCACCCTCTATTCCTAGTTAAAAATTGTAACACACAGAAAATCATGAATAGTGCTAATCAAAGGATGCTGATCTTGGAACACGGAAACACAAGGAAAAGAAATACATATGGGTAGGCAATAACTTATAACAACAAATACTTTCAGAGGCAAGTTGCCACAATATCTCTATGAGTAACAATTGCAAAAGTCTACAAAAGGAGTATTAGAAGAAAGAGCACAGTGAAAGAGTTATCTCACCTCTTTCACTATCTTTCCACACAATTTTTCGATTTTTCTCATAATTTTTATTCAACCAGATGAGGATGGTTCGTTCATATCGAGAATACACATTACTGCATAAAGGTTCTGATTTTATTCCTGGCATGTTCTGCAAGCTTTCCAAGCTCGATGGGTCAGGAACCATACGGGAAGAAACACGTGGAAGAACAAACACCTGAAATGATAAAAAATGTTTTCAAGCATGAACTGTAAAAAGAATTTCAAGCTGACAGATAAAGAAAAAACCAAACACTTCAAACTCAAAAGGTTTTCTAATTTAGGGAAGGTTTAGGAGATTGTACATTAGCACCCACATAACCACTGCAGAGGATGGTGAAAGGTCTCAAGGGCAAGACAAGAAGCTGCTGAGATCACTTGGTTTGTTCAGCTTGGAGAAGGCTGAAGAGTGACCTCACCACAGTCTACAAAATCCTCAAGGAGGGCAGAGGAGAGGAAGGTGCCTATCTTCTCTCTCTGATGATCAGCAATGTGGACACAAGGAAATGGAATGAAACTGCAACAGGGCCAAGTTTAGATCTTAGGAAAAGGTTCTGCACTCAGTTGGTGGTCACTGGACCTGGGAAGTGGTCATGGCCCCAGCTCAGTCAGAGAGCAGGGAGCATCTGGAGAATGCTCTTGGTCATATGGTTTAGCTTACGTAGTCCTGTGAGGAGCTGGGAGTTGGAATCAATGCTCCTTATGGGTCTCTTCCACTTTGAGATATTCTCTGAGTCTAAATATTTTTTGTTTTCAACTTTTCTCTAAGTTTTGATGAACCCAGTGAAACCACTAGGTCATCTGTATTCCAAGGATTACTCTGCAGATTCTACCCAAAGCTCTAATTGCTGAACTACTTACACTGATGTCCAGCACAATCTATAGAACCATTCAAATTGTATCTTTCATGACCCAGTTGCTTATTTAGGTCAAAATTACACTGATTGTTTCTCCTGAAAAGATTCACATTAAAGGTCTAAAATAAAATTCACGGCAGAGTTGGTTTCCTGGGCTGCAAGTGAACATGGGAGGCTCATGTCCAGCCTCTCATCCACCAGCACCTCCAAGTCCATCTCGGTAGAGCTGCTCATAATCTGTTCATCCCCCATCCTGGATTGATACTGGAGAGTTCCTCAACCTGACTGATATAAAATCTGATTGAATAAAGGCATTTCAAGCTACCTTTTTTTTAGGATTTCATCTCATCAGGAAAAAAAATCAAAATCCAAACAACAAAACACACACATACTATTAATTTTGTGGGGTTTTGCTCTGAGCTAGTCTGTCATGTACCTATGAATACTACAGCAAATTGAAAGAACAGCAAAGTGACTTGCTTTCTGGTAATTATGATTGCATTTTTCTAAGCCCATGTTCCCACGTGTCCTTAAGTCATCTGTCTCAGCCCATGTACACATGCTGTTTCATCTCTATTTTCATTGTGCTTTCCCAATCATTAATCACATAGTCAGAGAATAGTAGAGGTTGGAAAATGGCTCTGGAGATTGCCTGGTCCAAACTTGCTGCTCCAAGAACAATCAGAGTGCTTTTTCAGGATTGCATCCCACTGGACTTTGGATATTTCCAAGGACAGTAACTCCACAAACCCCTCAGGGTATCCATTCTAGTGCGACCACTCTGACAGGAAAAAAGGTTTCTCAACTCCAAAGGCATCTCCTGCATCTCAGTTTGTGGCTGTTGCTTCTTACCATGTCATGAGGCACAACTGAGGAGTCTGGCACTGTCCTCCTTACAACCAACCTCCCCTCAGGTACTGAAATACATTTCTTAGATACACCCTTCCACCCAAGCCTTCTCTTCTGGCTGAACAGTCTCAGCTCCTTCAGTCTCTCCCTAAATGACAGATGCTCCAGTCTCTTAAATCATCTGTGGGATCCTTCACTGAAGTCACACCCCAGTACATCCATGTCTGACTTGTACTGGGAAGCCCAAATATTAGCTGTATTTTTAATATCTTTTCCATCCCTTGGAACAGAAATAATTACATTTTTCTTCTAGGCACATAAATGCACTGATCATTGAAGAGCACATAAGCTTTACTTTGGAAAACAAGGCACCCAAGATTTTTCTTTATCATCAGTAAAAATAATTGAATAAAATAAATTGAATAAAATTGAGTAAAATAAATTGAATAAAATCTGAGAAGTCTATACTGACCAAGATGATCATATTTTAAAACTAATAGTTATTATAAAAAATGCTTAGCTGTTTAAAAATTCCATTCAAATGTAAGGTAATGAATGCTACAGTTACACATCTAGGCAATTATGTCCAGTGAAAAAGGCTTCTAAGCAAGGTAACACAAAAGCATGAAAGAGTTTTCTTTACTTGCACTAGTATTTATATAGTGCAATTTTATATTTATATTTATATATTTAATTATAATTTATAATTTATACACTTATATTTATATATTTAATTCAAATTTATGTTTATATATTTAATTCCACAAAATGCAGACTGTTATAACATTTCCTAGTTTGAACATATTAACACACTTAAAAGGTTTAAACAAAAATTAAAATATTCTCACTCTCTCTTTTTTCCTTCTCTAAAAGAGAGAAACAAAATACTTACAAGCATTTAGTTTTAAAGATGTGTTTGGAAAAAAAGTAAACCTCCAGTATACCACAGATCTTTTTCAAAATAAAGCTTTTAGCCATCAGTTCCCCAGAATCTAGTAGCAAATATATCTGCAATTTACCTTGTACATCTGCAGCAGCACATCTGTCCAAGCTCGTTTGCTCATTGTCTCAAACATTCTGTTCTCCAGAACAAAAGTACGCCTGCCACTTAACTTGCCTGAGCTTCTCATGCTTGCCCTCTTTGCCTCAGGTACAAAACACTTCAGACAAAAGATGGGAATGTTTTTTCAATATTCATTTCATCAGTTTGGATAGGAAATTCACAAGAGGACAATAATGAATCAATGACATAAATGGGTGATTGCATCTACTACAGTGCAATAGTGACCAACATTTAGAAACATCTGCAGTTTGCTGCTATCTCAGGAATAAGAATCATAATAAAGAATTGACAGGAGTTGAAAGCAGCAATCAGGAAACAGGGAAAACACACTAAATACTTTACTTAAAAATGGTAAAACCTGTATGAAAATCTGATCTCTACTTTAAAACATATCCGTTGGACATTAATATCAGGTATTAACAGTATCAAAAGAAATTGGAAAAAAACAGGGAGACCAATGTAAATGTTGGAGTCAGCTTAAATTCCTACTTACTTTCACACATGTGCTTAGAGTTATGCAATTCTAAAGAGTCACCACAGTAAGAACACTCATGGTCCACCAAGAACTTCCACTAGTATCCAAAGGACTAAAACTGAGCACATGGGCTTTGTTAAAAGGAGAAAAAACACCAAAACCTACCTACCCTCAGTCCAGTATTCACTTCACTCCATAACTCGTAATCTTCTGGTGCAAGCAGAAATTCTGGCATAATATGTGGAAGATGTGCTCCTTTCCTTCTGAAATCACAAAGCAGGAAAAGTTAATAGGAAACATAATTAAGAGAAATCAAAATTTTTCAAGTTGTTTTATCTTTGTGTAATCTCCTCTATCTGAATAGCCTCTGGAGTAATGATCCAGCTCCATTAATTGCTTAGATGATCTTCATGGATAGAAACTCATGTTCAATTCCCATGGCTACAATTACACACTTACAGAACATACAACTCTGGACAGATTGGCTTCTTTCTGAGCATTGGTCCTCCAGGAAGGATTTAATATAACATGAAACATCAAAACAAATACTATCCATTTCCATGTGAAAGCCAAATGAGTCATCAGGTTCCACCAAGAGCATCAGTGGAATGGTGAGATTATGAATGAAAACCTTGATCTGACTGTCCACTGAGCCTGTCTAAGAAGAAAGGCTGTAAGTCATCTTTTGCAGTAAAAGAAGCAGAGTTCCTGTGGAGTTCCTGTGCTGGATATAACCCTACCAGAGGACATTTTGATTAGTGCAAACTGCACAGATAACCTTGGTAAAAATAAATTAAAGGTTATAATACATAAATCTTATCTCAGAAAAATGATAAAGGAAACCCTAAACTCACTGTCCAGTTAGAACTAGGCTTGAAGAAGGCTAATTTTAAAAATTGGAAAGAAAAGGTGCACGCATGGATATCTCATCATAGTTGTACTTACTTAAGGAAGGAAAGCAATTCAGAATGCTGCCAGTGGAGTTGGAACATTCTTTCTACTGGATCAGTGGACAATGACTGGCTTGCTGCAATGCCTGGTATTGATTGTCCATTCAGATTCAATAACATTTCATAAAAACCTTTATCTTTGTCAACCCTTCGTTTAAAATTCTTTTCTTGTGCAACGGTTAGCTGGACTATACACACATCACTAGGAGAGAAAAGTTTTTTATATTATATTGATATAATTTGATATTATTCTTCTATATGCACAAAATGAGCTACAATTACAAGTTTCACAAGGCTAATTTAAGAAACCATGAATTAAAAACAGCAGCAAGGAGGGTTGAAAAGTACAGCACTTTTCATCTTTACAGAACTTTCATAATAAAGTAAGGATTTTGAACTGCATGGAATATTTATACCTTCATAAATAAAAGCTTTCTGCCAAACATAATTTGGATTTTTATCATGTTTATAAATGTCTATGTAAGTCTTTTCCAGCAGA
Organism: Agelaius phoeniceus; assembly: GCF_051311805.1. Taxonomy (NCBI): domain Eukaryota; kingdom Metazoa; phylum Chordata; class Aves; order Passeriformes; family Icteridae; genus Agelaius; species Agelaius phoeniceus. The sequence continues at coordinate 9,504,547 of NC_135266.1, read as the reverse complement.
GTGGCTTCTTCACTATTTACCACCAAGCTAGATAAAATCAAATAAGTGAGGCCACCACAACTGATGTATTTCCAGAGTGCTTACAAGACTCTTGATTATAAAATATTATTTCTCATTTGTTTCTTGATCTTTAGATTATGTGGGGGGAAAAGACATTGTTAAAGAACCTACTTATGCCACCAAAAATGGACAAAGGCTAGAACTGTTTTCAGTCTCAGAGGAGAATCAATTTCAATTAAGAAGTGACATATAGCTTGAACTGCATATTTAACACACACTGCATTATGATACACAGTATCTTAGTTGAAAATGTATTTTAGAAAGTAAAAACTAACATCTGGATGACATTTTCATATAAACACCATATAGAAGCTACAATTTTGATAGAAAACTGTGCATTAGAGTGTTTTTCTATTCCTTAGATCATACCCAAACTCCTTGAGTAGATCTGTTAGGCTGTTATGAGACAGACTGGTGTTAGCTCTAAGCAGGTGTGAATTACCTTCTCAGTGAATGAGGTATGGAAATGGGATTCTGCCCCTTAGACCAGCCAAAGAGTGTGAACCAACTCTGGACAGCATTTAGGGTCTTTTGAAAGAAGATGTAGTCCTCCTCATCTTCATCAGGAAAAAATGATAATTCACACTTATCTCCTCTCCCATCACTTTCACTGTCAGTTTTACTCTCTTCACTTGCTTCTTCATTCTCTTCACTTTCATATTCATCACTCTCACTTTCATCAGTGGTACTCTCTGAAGAATACACACAAAATAAATCATCCAGAAAGATTTCTTATTTCCCCATTTTTATCCAGTACAAAAATATTCAACACAGAATTGTTTACAAAGGAAAAAAAAACCTGCCAGACAACAAATGATCAACTTGCTTTAGGAAAAAACAATTTAAATTACATTTACAAATCTTAGGAATAAAACAAATGATATATTGAAATTTAATTTCACTTTCAAAAAAAGCATTACCCAGCCAGCAAAAAATAAATTCAAGCATGGCTTACAAAACTATAGCCAGAATCTTAAAAGGGACAGTCTCACACACAGTTCCAACAGACCCAGCTTTGCTTGTCAATCACTGCAAGTTCACTTTAACAGTTATTGTACAGGTATAACTCCCGCTACATCTATAAGCCTTTGGGATTTTCTCCCCTCTCTTAGGCTTTCTCATTCCTAAATTCTGATCTGTTCATAACTAATATATTTTAAAAACTATTAGTTGTTAATATCAACAACAATATCATTGCACAAAAAGGTAACTAAGAAAACAAACAATAGTTCTCCTTACAGCACAACTAACTTAGGTCAACCTCCATCCTTGAAGGTGTATTTTAATACCACTGTTGCAGTTTCACTAAATGATGCAAATATAAAATTAATTTATACCCTTGTGAATTAAAAAAAATATTACAGGGATTTAAGAAGAAAAACCAATACAATGTGAAGAAAAGAGGCTAATTCTTTATAAGATCATTGATTTTATGTGCTGTACTATACCTGATTGAGAATCTTCACAGCTGGAGCCACTATTTGCACCTAAAGAACTTGTGGAATGGGTATGTGAAGGTGATGCTGGTGTAAAACATGGCTGTAGAACAACTTCTCCAGTGCTGAAGTCTTTATTGTCTGTAAAAAAAGATTCAAGTTTCAGCTGAGAAAACATGTTTTACTGCCTGTGCTCTAATGCATTATAAATATCTACTTCTATATTTTTCTAATTCATGCTTCAATTAATCAAGTAACAGTTCTTAGTTGACTCATAAAAATCTTACTCTAGTCATTAGACTGGGGTCCAGAAAAAATTTCATGCATTTTTGAGTTTTTTTCCCTATTACCTGTATATTTTACAGGCTGCATCTTCCTGCTTGCTGAAAAGCCCCTATCAGAACAATGCTAGTTCAAGAATTCTGTGTCATGAACAAAATACTCTTAAAAACTTCTTGTTCACAGCTCTGTAATGAGTCTCTCATCATCATCAAGCTCTTTCAGACTTGACAACAATTATTTTACAAACAAAACTCAGAAGTAAACTTTATCAATCCATCAGTTCTGAAACAACAGATGTTCTGACATTCTCATGTTGGCCTAAGATAGGATTAAAGGACCCTCTGTCATCAGTTCAAAACAAAAGAGGCACCAAGTATAGTTTCCAGAGAAGGAAACACATCACTAAGACAAGCAAGAACTCCCTATGATTATCTTTTAAATTTTGATTGCTGGCACTGTTATTTTTACCATCTGTAGGAAGTAAAACAAAAGCACAGTGTCAGAGTGGAGGCAAAGCCTTCCTGGATACCTTTCAAAGACACTGTGTTGTATAGATAAGGTTTGGTCACCCATTAAACAGCATTCAACACCAACACAGTCTATATAATAACACATAAAAATACTCAAGGAATTTAGCAGTAATTGCTTGCTTCAAAACTAACACAAAGTGATGTGTAAACAAACCAATAAGCAATCAATACAGGACAGAAATATCCCAATATTAATGGGAGATCATTTATTATAAAACCATCACTCCATTTTTGGCTTAATCCTCAATGAAAATCTACAAAGCATCTTTAAAAACAAGCTTGCAAAAATTGTATATTGGTCACAGAAAATAAGGAAAAGAAACAAAAAATTACACATTAATAAGAAATAATAATTTTTTCCCCTTCCTATCTTCATTTAATTGTGCTATGGTCCCTGAATGATGTGGTACCTATACCTATCTTCTTCCATTTGGATGAAAAAGACCAAAACATGACCTGTCTTCTTGCTAATCCCTTTCTCAATTTCCCAAGTATCAATTCTCTTTTCTCCTGAATACTCCAAGTGACACACTTTAAGTTGATGCAGTCTCAGAATTCAGTCTTTGATGCTAAATCTGTCTCAGATCTAAGAACTTACTTGCTTACCTAAAAGACTTCTCTATTTCATCAAAACACATCAGATCACATATAGGGCTATAAAAAACAAAAAAGTCATCATTTACCCCACACTGAACCTGCTGTAAGCAGGACTAGATGGCCCCCAGGGCTCCCTTCCAGCCTGGATTATACAATGATCCCCACCTTGCCATGAGCACAGCCACACACAGAGATCACAGATCACTGAGGCAGCAGAGATGGCTTCAGCAGGGGGGACACAGGCAGAGATTTAGAGACAGAGGCAGTCAGAGGGAGGCAGGCAGGGACACATAATGCAGATAAAAATATTTCTGCTCCCTGACCACAGGTTTTTATTAGGCCTTAAAAGATAGCTGTGCCCTTCTCCCTTCAAGGACAGGAGTTAAAAAACCCTGGAAACTATTCCCAATAGGCAAATAATGATCACATTTTAAAATAACATCATGTGGTTTCCTCTTTTGCTTTCTTCAAAATATATGGTCACTGTCTCTCAATTCAAATTAACTTATTCTCTAATGTTTTGGCTGTTTTCCCTATTCATATTTTAAAAATTTCACAAACATTCTGTAAGATTTCAGTTTGTGCAATATCTTTCAATAATTCTGACCTGATCAATTATATAAGTCGTCCTCCTTTTCAACAAAACTGAAGCTACTAAAAAATTTAATTGTGGTTCTCCCCTGCAATAAATGAGGGAAAATGCTATCTTGATAATCACATTCTTGTTATCACCCTGAAAACACTGTTTTTTCTAATACTAATGGACATAATATAATTTCAGAGGTAGAGTTTTGACTGCTTACTGCTTCTCCAGATAATTTTTTGATCAGAGCAGTGCAATGCCAAGTACGGGTATAAGGTCAGAAGACAATTGTCTGCTGTTCCAGCAACCTGGAATGAGAACCTGTTGAAAACAAAACAGAAGTTACCATTTTCTATTTACCAATGGTAATCATGATATTTTTCAGCACAAGAACAGAAGACAGAGTGAAGGTATCAGAACTCCCTCATTCTTCTCTAGTGGTTGAACAGATTACACAGGTGGGACTGCACCTTTCAAAATGCTGAAGCTTGGTATAGTATTTCCACTTCTTAGTTTTACTATGAGCATGGGTGTTCCATCAGTCTGAAAGAGTCAGCAGAGATTTAATGAAATAAATTAACTCTGTATTTCTAAAATGAAAAATAAAAACTACTAAAATTACAACTGACATTAATAAGTCTCCTAAAGATGCCTGCTAACTTGCTAAATAATTTATCCTACAACCTTTGACTAGGGAAGTTTTCTTGAAAAGCAACTTCTATTTTGATGGAGCATTTATTCTGTAAGACTTTACAGAAATGTCAAAATAAATGTTTAAAAATAAATAGAATCAATTTATAAACAATAAGATATTGAATGCAGTTGCTGGAATATAGCAGAAATTGATGTCCATGCTCTGATGTTCACTGGAGTATCTGTTCTACCTGCAGCAACTTTATTGATGTGCAGCAATCCACCTTTTAACCCTCTTTTTGTACTTCACCTCAGTCTCTCAGTGTGTAGTCAACAAGCAAATTATTGCCATCAATGCAATGCTGGGAGCCATCTGTATTTATGTTCTTAGCTCATTGCAACTGACAGGTAATTAAAGTGAGCTTAGTCCTATGTTATTAAATAGCTGGGTTTGTAGTCCTTATTTACTTATTAAAAAATATTAATTAATTGTTTTGACTAAACTGCCAAAAGTAAAAAGAAAAATGTGTTTTAATTATTCAAACAGCATGCTGATATCCATCTTGCTTTAATACATTGAGAATTATGCATATTGAGAATATACCTTGCACAGAAGAAATGAATATATTTTCTGTTTCCTTGAAACAACCAAAAAGAAATTTATATTTATTGCAAATTTAGATTAATATTAAAAGATATGACAAGACCTCTCAGATTAATTTTTTTATAATATGACATAATTAGATTTTACTGGGATTTTTTTGTGTAATAAGATAATCAAGGAAAAAATAAAAGCTTTAAAAGTACCAGAAAGGAGTAATGTTTCCTCCTTCATACTTCACTCTCCAAACACAACATTCTTGGACATCACTTCCAAGGCAACTTTAATAAATAAAGGTTCCAACAAAATCCATAGTCAACTTTCTTACAGGTAAATATTCCCATTGGGATTCCAATTTGATATCTAACAGTCATTTAAATAAATAATCCAGCTCTGTAATGCTTTGGTTTGCTCTTAGGAAATGTTAATCCAACTGGAACTTGGCTGGGGGCAAGGCAAGAGCTCTGGCCATTTGCACCTTGCAGCATAGTATTTCTTGCAGCAAACATCATTTTTTCAGCTTTTATTCAGCAAATATCTCAGCAGCAGAGCATCAGCAGGGCAGATGGCTGTGAGAGACACATCCACACCTAACTGTGTGCACAAAATGTACAACTGTACATGTTCAAAACAAGTGTCAGGGCTTGTTTGTTCTACCTTTACCAAGCCATTGAAAGACACACAGGATCAATAACTACAACACAGAAAGGTTTTCAACTTCCAGCTCATGACTTCACTGTGATAAATGGCAACTGTCAATACTCTGCAGGCACTCAGGTGAACTTCAGTCAACTGAGTGAGGGGCAGGAGGAGAAGAGAGCTGCACCGAGGTTAATGAGAGACAGCTCTCAAGTTACATGAAAGTAACTCAGATGTGTGCATTATCAGACTCAGTCAACTTCCTGATTTCTCACTTTGAGGTGAGCACCTCAGCCATTTCCATCCTAAATGCCAGGCTGGGATTCAGAGAAATCTTCAGTCATGCTCTGATTTGCACAGTAATGTAACACAGAAAAGTATGCTTGAGAACAACTGCAGTACATCTGAACCACTCACACAAATTCCATGAGTGAAGCTACTCAGAGCAAAGGAAGGAACTGCACAATGTAGAATATAAAGAACAGCCCCACAAAAGAACCTCTGTAAACAAACAAACCCCTCAGAGCTTGTGGTGCTGCAAGCAAAGCCCTCCCTGTTCCCCGGATGCACCTGCTGTGGTAGCACAGTAAGAGACACAAACACACCCAGCCAACAACAAACACAATACACATATTGAGGAGGGGGGATGGATCCTGCAGGTCAACAACTGATCCTGCAGCTGATATTGATTATAAGGATTAAACTTCCATGACTGTGGCTGCAGCGTGCAGGAGATGGTGGAGGTCAGGACTGAAGGATGTACAAGGGACTGAAGAAGCTGTTGTGGGGGTGTTCAGCTGTGAGAAAAGAAGGCCCAAGGGGATCTTGTTTATGTGCACAAGTACCTGATGGGAGAGAGTAAGGAAGAAGGAGACTCTTCTCAGTGATGCTTAGTGAGACCACAAAATGAAGAGAATGCAAATTTAAATACAGGAAATTCTATCTCATTAGAAGAGAAAAAAAACCAAACCAAAACCAAAACCATGAGAGTGGCTAAACACTGGAAAAGTCTGCCCAGAGAAGTTATGGAGTCTCATCCTTGAAGACACTAAAATAATCAACTGGGCAATAGAGTTGATTCCTTGAAGAGAGGCTGAGATGATCTCTGGAAGGTCTTTCCAACCTTAGGCATCCTGTGATAATAAACATCAACTCACTTTTTGGCCACCTGTCCACTTATCAGCAAGTACTTTATAACCCAGTAAGTACTTTATAACCCAGTAAGTACTTTATTACAGCATTTTCCCAATGTGCTATTTGAAAGAAAATTCAAGAATGAGTCTGTAACTAAAAATTTCATCTTCATTCAGATTCAAATAACACCACTCCATTCACAAGGACACATGACAGAAAAGTGAAGGTGCTATGAGCTAACTATTTATCATATGCCTTTGAGGAACTGAGTCAGAGGGCACCAGACAGAGAAGCATGCACGCTAGCATACAAATTCAGAAGAGAGATTGCAAAGACATGTGCATTCTGTACATGTGAAAGCATCTTGTACCACTGACCTTTACTTACAACATCATTAATGAAATGAATGAACTACAAGTCCTGTAGAACATATTTATTTTGTATTTGCAGCAGAGTTCAATTAAATATTAGAAAAGTCTGTATTATTCTATTGGAATGAAAGGTACTTGTGCTGTTAGCAAATGTGAAGTCACTAAATACATTCAATTATTCAGTGTATTTGGTTTTATAATGTTTACTAATGCAAGTAAAAAATTTGTTATCTACATGAACCATCATTGCCACTGCTACTCCAGTGTTTATTCCCTAATGCACATTTCGAAAGAACACAGAACACAAGAATGGCCACTAAATATATTGTGTTTACCAACATCTGAAACCTGCTGAGCACCAGAAGTAAAACTCCAACTGTGATGACAAAAAAACCCATTCAACCCTGTAAACAAAGCTTATATAGAAGTGCTTTCACTTCTTTTAAAGTTACTCTGGGGTGTTTTTTTTCATTAATTTGTTTATTTTAATGTCTGTGGAAAGACAAAAGAACACAAATCAAAATATATTTATCTATTTTAATCTGCTCTATGGAATTTCAGGTGTTTCCTAACTACAAATAAGTGATTTTTTTGTATCCGTGTACCCCAAATGTTCTAAATATGTAGGCATAGTTAAATAACCCTTCTTCAATAGTATTCATTAAGAGATGCAGAATATCAGTAAATTTCTAATGAGAAAAAAATCCAAATCCACTAGCATCTAACTAACAAATTCCTGTAGCGACACCATTTGTGTAAACTAAACAAAAATATTTAAGAGAAACTCACACTGCAGTTCAGGAAACAAAACAAATTGCTTGCAGAAGTGATTAGTGACAAAAGAAAACTTACCTAAGAGTGTGGCATTTTACAGATCTTTAAGAATAAAGAACAATGTTCTTTATTCACAATGTTAGATGCTGGGAAGTTGCAATTTAAATATCAATAAAAACCCGCCCTCCTCCCTCCCCTCAAAAATCCTAGAACAAATACAGAGATGATGGAACTGGAAGAGGAAAAGATGACCCATGCCAGCTCTGCCATTATTCACAAATAAGCAGTTCTCCCACACTGAAGGATCCTTATCCTTTGTAGCAGGAGCTCAGGCTTCCCCAGCAGCCAACATAATACAACAGTGAATAGTGGCTGACACATAATTTCATGCTATATGTAAGACTTATAGCTGGGAAAGCATCTACATTTTTCCTAGTAGCAGCAGTGATGCCAGCACTTAATTCCTGAATAAGAGATGCTTCAGCTGTCAGGCACCATCACAATGGCAGAGAGCCACAAGCACAGAAAAGAACAGAGTGATTAATGGGTTTGGACCATCCTTGTTTTCAAAAGCACTCCCAACTATCTGAGGTAAAATGCCAACATATTCTTAGGTCAGATGAATGCTGCAGAGCAGCATGCAAATATCAAGAACTCCAATGTTTCCTAGCTCCCTGCTTTCTCATGAAATGTGAATGATATTGAAAGAAATTGACAGCTCCTGCTCTCCCAGGCATGCCAGCAGAATCCATGGATTTGACATTTATCAGCAGTGCCTATTAAAGGGCTGGATGCTTTGGGCATGCTTCCCAAAAGCAAAGGGAATGTTTTCCCCTGTGAGACACTGAGATCTGATGGACTACCAAAACAACTGGAACCAATCCATAATTGGGTTAGTGACTGTGTCTCACTGCTATCATATTGTTATTACAGGCTACATTCCCTGACATTCTCTCTTCCTGAAGTTCCAGCCATGACTAATGTGAATAAATTCAGAAATTTCATGAGTGTCCATGGCTTCCCAGTGGTAGAGGAAGAGGGAGGGAGAACTGTAGAACATTGGAGGAAAAGACCTCAGCACACTTGTGTCACCAATGACACACCAACCTATGTACATCACATGTGGGGATTTTAGTATATTTTTTTGCCCAGAGCACCATTTTCTTTGATTGCCTGTTTACTACTTATTTTCAGAAATGGTTAAATGTCATTTCAATCAAGATGGCAGAAAAATTTATTTTCTGCTAAACTCTTTGTATAATTCTCAAATTAAAATATATAATAACAATAATCAGAGAGCAAATGTATAAACATGCCACGTTTGCAGAGGGGGTTTTTTTTGCAAAGTATGTGTCATAGCCAAATACTTCTCCCATTCATTAAATACTTGCTCAAGACAGTCTTAGATTTTATGTTAACTTTTACTTCTGAATTCCTATCAGACCTATGTAAGTAAGAGTCATTTCTCCTGCTTTGGATTCAAAGGAGCAAAAAGAAAGCATAAAGATTTAAAGTATACTAGAATTATGCACTTATTAGAAATTAATGCACTTTCGAATGTTCCATTTAATGGAATCTGTGCACACAATAAATCATTGCATAAATGACAACCATATAGCTCTTCAGTTTTCTTTTACAGTTACATTTAATATTGCTTTATTATAGAAAATGATTGCCTGTCATCTTTCAAATGTTTTCTGTAAAGCAGCCAAATCCAACATTATCTATTCTCTAGCCAATGTTCACTCTGTTTTAAAGCAAAAAAAAGTAATTCTTATTTAGGACTAATTATGGGCTATGTGAATCAATCCTACTGACATTTTAGACCTGAATTTAGAAATGCAAAATACTACAGAGCCTAAGTAAAGTCCATTGGGTTTGTATGGCCAGGTTTTGGTAGCTACCACAACCTGGTAAAAGCTTCCAGCACCTTTGAGAAGCTGCTGGCAACTTCCTCCACCTCCAACAGAGCCAACAGCAGCCAGTCCCAAGACTGATTTGCCACTGGTCAAGGCTGGGCCAAGTAGAAGCGGTGGCAAGACCTCTGTGATAACATACTTGAGAATTTTTAAAAAAGTTATGGCACAGATGTAATGCAGGCAGAGAAGAGGAGAGTGAGAATCAGTGAGAGGAGCAGCCCTGCAGACAGCAAGGTCAGTGCAGAAGGAGGAGCAGGAGGTGCTCAAGGTACCAGAGCTGGGATTCCCCTGCAGCCCTTGGTGAGACCCCGGTGAGGCAGCCCAAGGAGAGCACAGGCATGCAGAGATCACCTGCAGCCCATGGAGGAGACCCAAAATGGAGCACAGGGATGCTGAGAGGAGGCTGTGAACCCATGGGATGCCTGTGCTGGAGCAGGCTCCTGGCTGGGACCTGCAGACCTGTGGAGAGAGAAGCCCACCCTGGAGCAGGTTTCCTGGTAAGACTTGTGATCCCATGGGGGACCCAGGCTGTCTTGAAGGACTGCAGCCCATGGCAGAGTGTGCAGCAGTCTGGGGAGGACTGCTGCCCATGGGATGGACTCACATTGGAAAAGTTCATGGAGAACTGTCTCCCATGGAATGGGAAGCCCATGGTGGAGCAGGGAAAGGACTCCTCTCCCTAAGCAGAAGCAGAAACAATGAGTTGTGAGATGAATTGACCACAACTCCTATTCCCCGTTTCCTTCCACTGCTGGGGAAGAGGTAGAGCGAGGAAGGGTAGAGAGGGGTGAAGGGATATAGTAGAGGCCTTTGAGTCCTAGCAAAATGCATGTTTTGTATTTGAATATCTGTATAGAGACTTTGCCCTAGAGGTCCCGGTTGTCCTTGATGGGCTGCAGCTGCAATGTCCTTAATTGGGACCATGAAGATAACTGGGATAAAAGGGGGTGAGTTAGCCAGTCAGGGAGAGCCTTGGAGGAGCTCTGAACTGAGAGAGAACAGCATGCAGAAGAAGGAGTCTGTGCAGTGAAGATCTGCAGCCATGAGAACACACCAAGGAAGTATAGACTTTAGAAATCCGATAACAACAATATGAGACTCTAGAAATAGAAGAACAACAAAGGGAAAGTATTTTTAAAGTTGTATTTTAGTTCTCGTTATCTTGCTTTGATTTTTTAGTAATAAATTTAGTTAATATCTCTAATTTGAGTCTGTTTAGCCCATGAGGGTATTTGGTGAGTGATCTCTCTTCTATTCTTATCTCAACTCATGAATCTTTTATTATGTTTTCCCTCCCCTTTCCAGCTGCAGAGGGGAGTGAAAGAGAGGCTTTGGTGGGTGCCTGACATCCAGCCAGGGTCAACCCCTGTGGAATGTTTTTCTCCTCAATACTCCTGCTTTGAAATATGCCTAGAACTTGTTATGCTTAGAAGTTAAGGCTTTTTTTTCTAAGTAGCTGCAGAACACAGTATTTTACCAACCTCTGAAAATCTTGACTTGCTTATTTTAATAAGAATATCCCAGAACACAGAATAGGAGTTGAAGTTCAAAAGTTTAGTTCAAATCATTTTAAAGTACATATTATCACTTTGAAAATGGAAATATAAAGAGAGAGCACCTGAAAAATTAATACATCTTCAGCAACTGATACTGTGAGATTTCACAGCCTATTAAACAGTCCAGGAACTTTTTCAAGACCAGTTAGCTTTTATAGGTGTTATAAAAGGTTATAGGTTTCATTGTTTTATTATTAAAGATCAAGAAGACCCTGAAATCTTGTCTTTCTAAAATACTCAAATTAACAAAGCAGTTTAGATTCATTAGATACACGGTTTGAACCAAATTGTTCAAATGCTTAGATAATTGATTGGATCAGGTTTGAAGGTGGAACACGTTGCACAGGGCTCCCACAGGGGCTGGCAGGAAGGAGGGAAAGATACCCAGAGAGCAAGAAATTCCAGCTACATATTATTAGAGTGCAATATCAAAGCACATATAATACCAGCAGTGTTATCCAGACTTGGATTTGTCATGGAATTATCATGGAGTTTATTAAAAGAAGCAGGAAATGGTCAGGATTACAGAATTGGGTGCTTACTGAGACTTTTCTAAGTGAGGAAAAGAATTATTTCTAGTTACAATAAAAATAATTTCATCTGAAATCCAATAGGAGTAATATTCCCACACTGACCAAAGACACATCCACAATTCTTTTATTTCTGATGCTGTGTTATTTCACCCAGTTTTGCTCAGGTTTTATATAACCTGCTCCTAAAGTCACCCACAACTCAGCAGCCTCTCAGAAAACCCCAAATACATTAGTAAACTGCTATTATGAGTTCTGTCCTGTATTTTAGTTCTACATTTTAAAACCTAGCAAAAATTCTGAGATGATCTGACATTCTGGAGCAGGATTTTTTTCACCCTTACGAGCAGGAATGGCTGTTAAGGTTACTTAGATTACTTTTATTTGCTATCTTTTTAAAAAAAAATACATTCAGTTTGCCTTTAAATTGAGGGTCATATTCTTTATTTCCTTTTAATGGCAGATATAGAAAAAATTTATTACACAGGAGGAATTTTTATTTCTTTATAACAAGGTTTGAGAAGCTGCTAGTGCATCATATAAAAAGTTCTTAAAACTAAATATTGTGCCTGCTCTAAGCTACATTTCAGACTTGATCATAAGCTTAAATTATCCTTTTCTTGTAATTACAGCAAGCTTTAACACAGATTTATGAATCACGCCCCACACAATGATTAAATCCTAGAATTAAATAAAATTAATAACAAATGGATTATTTGCTGACAATGTATACAGAAAAATATGAAATATTAACCCAGAGAGCAGCAATAACCTGAAGATCCATAACCCTTGCATCAAAATAAAATATAATATAAAATTTAGTTTTATATTTATTTAAAAGCCCATTTTAAGCTGCAGGATGGAATTATTTATCTCTCAAAATAGTTGCTTTAGTGAAAATACCAAATACAGGACTTTAATAGAAACAATGCCCATCTTTCTTAATCTTGCATTCACCCTCTCATCCCATCCCTGGCAGAGTTGAACAAGAGATGAGTTACCAGTAGATACGAATGAGATCTTGAAACAAGACCTTAAGATGGACACTTAGATGGATTTTACCTAAGAGACCTAAGCTGAATTTTTCAGTCTTGAATGTGATTCAGTTGAAAAAAAGAAATAAATGTCTATCTTTCATTTTCATTTTTTTCAGAGGATTCTTGTGGAAAACAGAAAGATAGAAACTTCCATAGAGACTGAAGGGTTTGATCTGCAGCCTTGGAAGAAGCTTGGATTGATGTAAAAATAAAGTACACAGACCATAAGTAGAAAAATCATAAACTTATGTTTCTACAGTTGTAAGTAAGAGTATGCCTTAAGTAAGTAAAAAACTGTATTAATAGGATGGTGAAGGGTTTATAATGTAGGGGTGCAATTGTATAGAGTAAGCTAAGAGTTTAGAAGTTACAACAGAAGCATATTTGTGAATGTGTGTTAGCAGCCCATTGGATAAAAGTATCTTCAGTGCAGCAGAATTGAGTAAAGGTGATAGGTTAGAAAAGCAAAATAAACTTTGTGGCAACTGTCCATTGGATTAGAAAGTTCTATATTGTCTTAGAATGAAGCACTTGTGAGTACTTTGAGCTATGGCTGAGTGCTTGCTCCTCTGAAATCTCAAAGCCTCTGAGACTGATCTTTATCTGAGCAATAAATCATTCTTAGCCCAACTGTGGTCCCATTCCTTCATTAAAAGCAGCGATAATCATAGCTTCTTGTGTTCCTTGACCCAAATCTTGTGAGTTCTCTGCCTTATATCACCCTTGGTCAGTCTGGAACCTTCCCCCAGGTGAATCTGAATTGCACACATTACCTGTTTTCTTCTTCATCGATGAGTAACATTTCCCCTAAGAATGACAATGGCTTGGACGAGCTGAAGCTGATAAGGCAGGTCAGTTCATTACTTGTGCCATCTGATGAAAGAACAATATTTTTTCCCTCTGGGAACTCCACAGAAAAAGGGCAAGTCCTGGTACCATCTGGAAGTTCAAGCTCAGGAAGTTTAACTCTAATTTGTGAGTCCCTGTGTTAAACATAAATAGTAGGTGTTTGTGGTCACAGGATTGCAGTAATCAAGTTAATTCATAGATTCTCACATTCACAAAACTATTTCACAGTTGAATATAGAATAACAACTTGAGTTCTCAAGTGCAAATCAAATGAAACTAATTCAAAAAATAAAATTCTTCCATCGTTTAGATGCTAGTTTGTTTTCTTTGTATGTTTCTGAATATTTTATGCTGCCCCACAATATCTGAATGTCCAAATGAAATTTCTACTTAACTGTGCTACAAAAGGCATAAAGAGTTTCCTGAAACTTAAAGCTTTCACTAGTGTTCACTAAACTGCACTATTGCACAACTAAGTTATAAAGTTATAAAATAGAAATATTAAGGGTAAATTTGTGAAGATGCTGAAGATAGTTCAGTATGTAGTTATGTAATTCCAGGTTTCAGCTCTGAAATAAGAACAGCAGTCAGTCCAGACCCATGTGGAATCCCTTCAGTTCCAACCACTGAGCTACTGACAACAAACAAATCACTTGATAAATCAGCACAACTCAGACAAGACAATAATAATTTGAAGCTAATTTAATTAATTTACAACAAAGTGGAACTTTTGCTGTAGTTCTAGTATTAAATGATACCTTCACAAACATAGCAAACAAATATTACTATTCTTTACTAAATATAAACAGCAAAGCAAATCTTAAAAACTTGAATAGTTGCAATGTTAAGTTATATTACATTATAAGAAAATTACAAAACGTCTCTCTTTTAAATTCAAGTACCAGGATGAAGTGAGTGATCCACAGACAAAGAAAAAATATATAGATTTCTTATTGAAACAAGTGTCAGGATTAAAACATTTCTGCTGTCCTTTTCAATAAAAGCTCACATGGAAAGAAGGAAGAAAAAACCACCAAGAACTACAACCTCATCAACTGTTTAATTAGCTAAACTTCAAAGCAATTGAGTAGAAAAAATAAAATGACAGAAAGATTTCATGTTACCACAATGTGAAAATTAGAAATAAGATTTAAAACCTTAGTATCTGGCTAAACCCAACAAAAAATCCTGGTAAGTCTCTTCTTTGAATTTTTTTGCTATCCGTAGTAATTTTCTATTTCTGATATAAATTCATAGAGTGAAGATACCAGAATTTAGACACTTCATGAAGCAGGTATTTTTGAGGAAAAAATGTGGGCTTGTTGCTTATTGTTGAATATTCAACAATATAAATTACATTAATTTTCTCATAAATATACACATTCTTCTGCTGAGCATAAAACTAATTCTAACATTCACAAAAAAATATTAATTCACTTTTTCAGAAATGAATGAAACAAAGAATTATTCAGGATTTCTGTAATAAATATAATTTGAGATTTTTACCTTAAAAAATCCTGTGGAATGATGGTGACGACTGCTTCAGTTTCCACACCCAGAGGAACTGGCATCAGCATTAAAAAGGGGGGATGAAAATCCATTTTTGGTGACCTCAATGTGCCAGACAATGTTAGTATGTATCGTGCTGGATTATTATTTAGATGCAAGGTTATTTCAGAGGTATATGTCCCAGGACAAGCTGTTGAAAAGGTTGAAAAAAATATATATACTACCACAAATACAGGAATGTAAAGGAGTTATAGTAAGAGATTTGGGGTTGGAATTTTTGTTTGCTATTAATTTTTTTTAATATAGTACTGCTTTCTTTCTCAAAATGGAGTTTAACATAACATAAATATTGTATGAGAAGAGTATTTATTAAGAAAGCTCAGAACACTTGCTTTTAGCAAACCAGAAATTCACTTTTTTTAACTTGTCAGAATTTTTCTAACTTCAATATATGAGTTTATTGCTTTAATATCCCATTATATATAATACCAATACAACAGCAGAATTTTAAGAATTGCAGTCATACTTTGAATTACACTAATTGACACAGTGAATGTTTATTTTATAAAGGAGTAACTATTGGAATCATCTGACTGCCAAGACAAGGAAAAGTTGGTACCTTTTAAGAGTGCAATTACACCACTTCAAAGATGCCTCCAAAACCTACAGAGTGGCCAAGCAGCCTCACACAAGCCAGCAGGAGGTTCCACCCTGAATCAGAGCATCTCCCATTTCACAGAATCATTTAGCTTGGAGAGAATCTTAAAGATCATCAAATCCAACTGCAACCCTGATATTGCCAAGTCCACCAAAAAAAAAGGGAAGGGATGGCCAAATATTCTTCTCCACGTGCTCTCTACAGCACAGCTGGGCATGCCAACATCAGGGATAAAGATTTCCTTGTGTTCTGCCCCTTCTCAGGCACCTTGCTCCCTGCTGCAAGGCAGTTCTCTCTAGGATGGAAAAACTCTTTTTTTTTTCACTGATACAGGAACAAAGTACTTCCTTCCACAGCTGTTAAACTATGAAAGTGACATTCTGAAGCATGCAGTGCCATTTACCCAACCCTCTGTCATTCTCTCCTGCTGAAGAGCTAGCAAAATCAGCAATTTTGAGGGCAAACTAATGAAAAACTCCTGGATTTAGAAATAAATCTGCAAAATGCGTTGTAAAACAACCCAAAAAGTTTCATCTTTATATTTTTGAGAAAAAACACCTTTTCCTTTGATTCCTCTCCATTAGATCAGTATGGAAACACCTTCACCTAATTATTAAGATAGCAAAAAGAAATTTTGTATTTTATGTGTCTGCATGATCATATACATGTCACAGAACAAAATACACGAAAGGATCTTCTGAGATTATCTCAGATCATTACTTCCACAGCCTGAGAAAGAGCTGTCACTGTTTACATACAAAAAGAAGAAAATCTAGTGTCTTCAAAATACTTTGTCTTTTTCCCTTCCTGTAAGAGCTAATTTCCTAATGGAGGTGACAACAGAAGAGCATCACGGATGCTGTTATGTCACCAGAACATGACCTGTGGATCCCTTCATTTCAAACCAGCAAACATGAAAATGCAAACTAAAAACCAGCTCTAAGGGGAATCTGCTGCCCCTGTTTGCAACATCTGACTAATTCTGTGTTAAATGTCAATCAGCTTTAGGAGACAATAGTGCTGAGAAGGCTAAAAAGGTTCTGCCTCTAGGTTTTGATACAACAGGAACACGTCTTCCTCTGGCACTTGGCCCTTTCATGAAGGAAAGGTGAGAAAGCAGAAGAAAAATTGTCATGGGGATGGATGAAGAGCCAAACAGGGTATTTCTTACAAGCTTGTAAGAAAGAATGTTCTGTACAAGTTCCTCCCATGTACCACAGCTGGGCTACAGCTGGGCTGTAACTAAACCATATTTCTGGTGTCCTCTTATTATCCACAAGGATGACAAGGTGAAGTGAAAGGACATAACCAACAAATACCATAGGGATGGAACATAATGAAGGAAGAAAAGTACAGGAGCATATGTCAGTACCAAAGAATGTGCAATTTTCACTAACTCACATTTTTAAATATTTGTATTAACCACAGTTTCAAAGTTAGGCAATTGTAGTGTTTAGCTTTTCTCATACAAAATTTCCATCTATACTTTCTATGCCAGAGAATCCCTGGCTGACCCAAAGAGCAGAACAGACAGTGCCTATCCTGCATCACTGATCATTCTGTGTGTGGATCCACACATTTACTAACACCAAAATTCAGCATAGAATGTAAACCAATAAATATAAAATAATATGATATGAAATTATATATAATATAATTTCATATAACATAATTTCATATAATATAATTTCATATAATATAATTGCAATATAAATTATATCATATATATAATATTATATATGATATATTATTTATATTATATAATATAATATATAAAAAATAAATTATTGCTTATGTCAGAAACACCAAGACAATGCAATACCACGATCATTTTGAACAGACACAAGGGCAAAAACACATAAATTCTGTCATTTATTAAGAAGATTTGTTCATTAGTTTGGGATGTCTAGGACTAGTGATTTCAGGATATTTCATGTTAAATAAATTACACAGAAATTAATGAGAATTATGTCCTGAACTGACAGCTGAAGTTAAGAATTTATTCTACTCCTCACACCTTTCATGACTGCTGTCAAAGCCTGGGCTGCTGCTACCATTCTGAGATACCACCATTAATTTCTAGTCCAGCAGATGTGAACATTTTCCTTAGGGATATTTGATGGTACTTAAAAATTTGTCAATCTAAATCTGCCAAGGGCTAACAAAATCTGTAGAATTATATGGGAAATATTTTCTCTTCTCCAGGAATATTAAACTCTATATTTTCAGAGTTTATGAGAAGAAAGGAAAAACATCCTCTGCTCTTCTCACCCTCTCAAGTTTGTATTATATGGTTATGCAGTTCCTACATTTGTCCCCCAAAAGCAAATTTTTAGTTTAGTTGCCTTGGACCTTATGATAATTCAGGTGTTATTGGATTTATATCCCTTCAACATTCATAGGTACCACTGAACAATTTGCATACAGTGAAATATAGACTTCAAAGCAGAAAAGCCACAGACAGCTAGAACTTACAGGTATCCTACAAAAAAAAAATAAAATTAAAGAAAAGAAAAACTCAAAAGTAAAATAACAGTTTCTTCACAGAATTTTTTACAGGTCATAGCTATTTAATATCTTGCTGTTGCAGAAAAAAAATTAAAAAATAAAAGACCACACAATCAAAGTATCAAAGTTGTCATTTGTGCCCATTACACAATCATCACATCTTCCAGCATCTCTGAACTCCCAGTAAGGGAACCCAAGAGCACAAATTCCTTGTAACTTCCTTTGCTGCAGATAAGTTTTTTCATATCAAAATTAGATATAGTGAAAAATTTTTTTACACTGTTAATGCATTATACTATAAAACAGCAGAAGAGTATCATATTAATAAGTCTTCAATTCTTGAAAATCTCTGTTTTTAGAATATTTTTTAACAGGTAGCAGGATTTTACCACCAACTCAACCTCTTTCATTTAATTAAACATTGCAGTTTATTACAGCATTTTGTACTCTATCATAACTGCTGCAGCATATTTAAATAAATTACCCTAATGCATACTCAAAGTTCATTTTACAGTTAGTTCACCCCCCCACATACTACAACTTTACAGCACAAGCCTATGAAAGTGATTAGCAGCCCATGGTCATTAACCAGGTCTCCTGTGTGGGTTTTGATGTATCTAATGCTCTCTTACAAGACAGTAATGATATGCACTGAAGGTACAGCATAAATAGGATATAAATCATAGGAAAATACTTAGAACATTGAAATAAGGGTAATTTATCTTTACAGTTATTTATGACTTTCTGCAAACAAAAGATATGGGAACACAGCAAAAATAGAGATATCTTCAAATTACAGTAATTTATCAGCCATATTTATATATATATACACATCTGCATTTACACAATTTATCCAGTAATTCAAAATATTGGCTTTTATTTTTATGCTGTTCTCTGCTTCACAGTCTGCAACAAGCAACTCCAAGCAACACGTGCAATTAAACACTGCTCTTGCATATTCACAACACTTACAGAACCATACTTAATGCAGTCTTCTCAATTTCTCATAGAGTCATGGCAAGAGCTATTTTTCTTTATTTATATTAAATTGTTTCCAGTGCTTAATTGAGGTTAGAGATTTCAGTGCTATGATGAAGGATAACAGCAACATCTTTCTTTAGGACAGGGATGCTCACTTGCTGACTCAGCATCAGAACCAAAACTGACACAACAACTTTTCTTCCCCTTGACAATGCTGCAGCCCCAAAAGTACTGCACTGAAACTGCCAAGAGGATGGAGTTCTGTGGGCATCAGCTGCATTAGCTGGTGGGATTTAACAGCTCAAGTACAGTGCTACCCCCTATGAATCTTCTATATCACTGTCTACTTTAAACCCTTGGTCGGGAAAAAGTAGAATCTTAATTTTCCTATTTTTCTATTCCTTTTCTGGAGTTATGTGGTTGATTATTATCTTCCCTTATTCTTCCAAGTTTTGTTAGAAATCTATTTTACATATTATTTCTTAGGGACTGGTCACCTGACCAGTCTACTCCAAAAAATACCACAGACAAGTGATTTTAAATCTTACTGAAGCAGGAAATTTCTATTCTTATCTAAATTATGGCTATTTAGAGTAAAGTTTAAAAGCATTCCAAGTACCTTGGAAAGCTTTACTATCTAAGTGAATGAAAATGCATTTTCAGTGCTACTTCTGCAGCACTGAAAATGATACACCTATCCCAGTCCTTGATGCTTTATGTAAGAAAAACCTGATGCTTTCTATGTGCAAAGCAGACTTTTCAAATAATGCAATTTCAAAGACAGTGATTCCACTCTTTTTCTTAGGTCTGCAGCTGTCTTATTTTCTCAGAACCAAAAAAAAATCTTCAGTTGATCAAAATAAGTACTGGTATTGATTCATCATAAAATCCCATTTAAACATCCCTATGCAAATGGCCAATCTACAGAAGAATTCATAGAATTACTTACGAGGCCAGAAGGACACAGCAATACTGACTTCTTCTTTCTTATGAAGGCGTCCATGCTTCTGACTAAATCTGAAAATACCATCTTCTATATTTTTGTCTACATCATCAAAATTAAATTTCCATATTACATCCTCTCTTGCGAGGCACTTCAGGACAAGGTTCTGTAAATATTTTCAGAAAAGGAGTGATGCTGAAAGAGGGAAAGCAGCAAAAACTGTGCTACTTTTCACATTGCTTTCTCCTAAGCATTCTTTGTGCAGACACACCAGAGGGAAAGCAAGAAGAATTCAGTTTATTATATCTGTGGGGTGCAAAGGTGAGCATGCCTATCTACACAGACTAGATGCTTTCCAGTCATATACCACATTCACTAAGAGAATACTTTCTTTCCAGAATGGAAAAACCTCATTTAAGTGAGGTAAATAGATCAAGCATCACAGTGGGAATGCTGAGACAAACAGAACAAGGACTTATACCTGATAAAAATGAAGCACAGTGAGCACTAAACACATGGCTCACATCTAGACTTACAGGTGGAGATGTTGAAAATGGAAGAAGTTCAGAATAGATTTTCAAAACCCATTCTTTCAATTCAGTAAGATGACAGTGGAAACAAAAAAATAAAATTAAATTCCTTTATCTCAGAGTTACTCTCTCAGCTTTTGAAACATGCCTAGCTAGAAAAATGCTTTGATTTTGTACTATTATTGATTCCTGAATGCATTTTAAAAAAGCATTTCGAGTTATGTTATATTAAATAAATAAATTATTTAATAATTAATAATTATTAAATAATTATGTTATATTTTGCATTCATAAATAATTATCTGTGTTGCAAATATTAAATTTAGTGTCCTTTTCCCCCTATTAAGCCCTAAGTCATGACAAGGAATTTTTTGGGAGAGTGTCAGTTGGCACAGTCCCTACCATACAAGGCACTGGGACAGCAGTTTCACTGTTTGGCCCATCAAGGCACAAATCAGTTGCATCCTGGCCCCATCACTGTCTCATTTACTGGCATAGGCAGCTGCAGAAATCCTTCAGAATTATTCTATTCATATCTATTTCTTACACAATTCATGGTCAATTTCTCATAGTGCCCAAGTTTTCATGTTGTCAGAGTTAGTACAAGCCCAATTTTAAATTTTGGAAAAAATTTATAGTGATTAAAAGACAAACAAGAAATCAAAAACTGAACAAAATGACAATGTCATTACCTGAGAACTCATACTCCTATCAGCAGTACTAGAACGCATGTCACTCGAGTGTTCTTCAAATTTAAATTCCATTGAGGAGAACTCCACAAGTGGTTGAAGTCCTATTAGAAAAAACCAATTTAAAATGTTTACACAGCATCATTTGACAAATATTTTCTCAAAGTACCTTCATAAAATCATTGTTTCTGTACATGTTTAGGGAAAATGTTTCTCCCCTTTTTGATGCTCCTATACTACATACTTGATTACTATAATTTAACTTATTATGACTCTCTAGTAACATTAAAGTTATTTAAATTTTATATCTACCAGAGTTATAGCACCTCTTCACATCACAAGAGCTACATGATCTTCCTTCTGCAGATGTATGCACTTACATTTCTGATAGTAACCATCAGACAAGACTTGGAAGATTTTATATAAAACAGCATTTCTCCTAATTTCATAGAGCTTTAACAAAAAATCATCACAACATACGAATTTTTGAAGTGAGAGTTTATAAGAACAGAGGTATGTGTTCCCACAGCCTCATCTTACTTGTTGGAAACAGCACTGGAAATGAACCTAGCAAGCACAGAGAATCCTTTATTAAAATCTGCACATCTGCCCCATTCCCAGTGTTGATCAATTCTCTTCTCCCTCTAAGAAACCCAAGGAATTTCCTAATCACATATATCACATTATGTAAACAACAATATTATCTGTATTTCTCTAAATCATAGGCACATAAACTCTATAAAGTAATATTGTTTCAAAGCAGGAACAGGATCTGCTGGAACCTTCCACCAACACACAACTGTGTCACTCAGCAAGTCCTCAGCTCTCACAAACTGCCTGTGCCAGGAGAACACAGCACAGCTCAAACTCTGACAGGGAAAGGAGATGATCTACCCAACCAAAAAAACTGTGACCTGGACTATTAAAATATATGTCAGCTCCCATGAGGCCATTACATTGATAGTACAAACTTCTCCTTTGTACCAGGCTTTTGTGTCTTTTCCAGCTGAGTCTTCTGCCCCAGTTTGTTTGAGATTTTTCTCTTTCAGTTCTTTTCTACATACACATAAACACTTTAGGAGGGAAAATTCCTATAAGTATTTAAGTAAGAGACCTGCTTTCCATCCCAAGTGCTGAAACAGTTTACAAACTTTGTTTAAAAAAACAATCAAAAACCAGATTCCTGATGGATTGAAAACATATGGACTACACTGAAGTTAAAAGACAAGGCTGACTATCCCAAGATCAGGGTGATTCTTTCCTCAGAGTGAACAACCCTGAGTATAAACAGCAAACATAAGATAATGATTTAAGTACCAACCACACTGTACTGTGCAGTCTGAATCCCAGTCAACCACAACTACTATTCCAGGAAAATAAAAATTGTAAAAGCAGAAAACTAATGTGCCATAAAGCATCTAGCAGTGAGAATTAGGCATATTTGCCAAATCAAAGCTTAGAAGTTTCAAGATACTGCTTACTCAGTTTTTAGCTTTTAATGTAATAATCTGAAATTATTTAATAACAGACATAATTTTTAAGTTGTCAGAATGTAATCATATCATCAAGTTCTTTTTTTAACAGTAAAAATAATCTGGCTATTTGTCTGCACTCATATGATTATCTGAAATACTGAATGGTCATGAAACTTATTTAGACTTCTCTGCCTCCTTCCAGACCATTAAGATTCCCAGTAAGAATTTAATTTCAATACTCAAATTTTAATAGAAGCTACACTTCATTTTTTCAACTATTTCTTAGATTTGAAAGTATTATATATTCACTTTTCTATTATGTTACTTGGCTAATACACGTACTGTGAAGAAATTCTACGTAGCAGAAATATAAATTTGTGATAAAATTTGTCTAAGGTTGTCAATTATCCATGAGATTTATGGATTGCATCTATTTCACAAAGAAAGGGAAAAGGAAATAAACATTTTATTTTCTCTTCACATCACTTAAATAATTTCTGCACTATGAATTTGTGACTTGGATTCATATTTTCACTTAGTGATATTTTTCCTAATAATCTTATAGACATATGTACATTCACCTTTATTCTATATGTTCTCCAATTACATGTATTTTAGAAACATTTAATATGAATTTACCTTCATGACAATGTCTAAAGAAGGTCTCTCAGATTTCTTTGATATTTTAAAAGATCTCAAAAGACTTAAGAGAAAAACAAAGGGGAAAAAATCAAATATAGACAAATCCTAATAAATGTGAGTTGCTTTTACCCCACTTTACATATTTAATTGGCCAGGCCTTCTTAAGTGCTTCCAAGAGGTCTAAACATTACACAAACGTCATTCTAGGAAGACACTCTGTACTTCACTCCCACCTCAAATAAAAAATGGTTATAAATTAAAAACTGAGATTAGGAGAGCCATTGTATTCAAATATTCACAGTTTATAGATCTACATGACAGTAAGAATAAGACAGGAGACTAAAGAGAACCACAAATTATTTCTAAGAAAAGCAGACAAGAATTATATAAGATATCAATTTCTTTGCTGCAGGCAAATGGCCTGTAACTTTGGCTATTAACAACCTCTGACAAGCCAGATGGGATGAGGGCCATTCAGAGGCATTTTAAAGGAGTTTTAAATACAGCTAGAGATCCTAGTTTTGACAGGAGAATTCCACAAAAGAGTATGACTGACATTCTACTTTTCTACACTTTTCAGAGGAACTGCTGTAATCACTGGGATTTGCATGATGTAGTCTAGAAATACTAATAAATGGATAGACACAAAAAAGAGCTTTGGTAAACTATTTTTATATAAGGCAAATACAAAAAAATATTTTCTCCACATCATGATTGGGTATAAAATTTCACCTCCAAGCATATTTAAAAACACGTATCAAAACTTAAAAATTTTGCAAGTTTCCAAGAAATGTACCCATCATACAAATTCCAATTAAGTAGCCATTCTCTGCAAAGCAAAAACATCACTCCAAATCTGTGTATCCAGCAGGTGTTTCAAGGCCTGCTTCACCCACCGTTAGCTCTGACTCTACAGATGGGCAGAGCTGGGGTCTCCGGGGGCGGCAGAGGCGCGGGGGCACCGCGCTTCAGAGGCACCGCAGGAGCTGGAGTCGGGTACGTGGCCCGAGGAACGGCAATTGGGAGAATGAAGTCATATGCTGCCACCTAAAGGGAAAGAAAATATTGTGGTCATTTTCCCAAAAAAATCATAGGTACCTCCTGAACTATCTGAGTGCTTGGCTGTTTTGGCAGAATGATTGCAATTTTGGATAACAGGATTTTCATTTATTGGAACTCAGGTTCAGTTCTCTGAGTAAGCAGTGCCCAGGTTTTTTTTTTTCCCCATTAAGGAAAAGCTCTATGACCAGAAGTATCAGGTTTATCAGCAGAGCTACAGACAAGGCTTCTGCTAAGTCACAGTGTCGTGTTCCACTCCTGCCACCCTCATGAGTGAAAAGAGATTGGAGCCCTGGCCCGAATGCAGAAGCTCATGTGAGCAAAGAGAAGGGAAAACAAAGCTCCATCAGTTATGGAAGCCTTTCTCAAAGGCTGAAGAGCAAAGGTCAACCATTACAGTACACCCAGCATAAACAAAATGGGCTCTGATATCAAAGGTGAAATATCAGTTAAAATTGAGAAACCTTGGGGAAAAAAATAAGTCTTAAAACCTTTGTCATGAAATGCCACTGAATTCTAGGAGTCTAAATTCCAGTGATTTTGATCTTCATTTTTATCTGTGCTATCACATTCCCAAGTGGGGTTTCAAACTTAAGCAATGGTGTGTTTTGTACAGAACCCTCTTTTTTTACAGACTGTGCATCAGAAAGGCCAAATTTATTTCAAAAAGCACTTTCAAAGAGATATTTCTTGCCTCTTGCTCTGTCTTTTCAAGGACCAACACACTAAGATAGTATGTTCTCCAGATAAAAGGTATGGATAACCTTAATAAAGGTAATGGAAAAAAAAAACCCCAAAACTTCTGCACTAAAACCACTGCTAGAGTCCTTCAAATCCTGTTTTCACCTTGAAGGCCACAGAAATCTTAGAAAGGAATTAAACCTATAAAATCTTCATGTTGCTTAGAAAAAGCAGTAAAACCAGCTATATAAAGATGTTATGAATCATTTAAAAGCTTTCAAAACCTGCAGAGAAATAGTGCATCATTCTTCACTTTCACATCTCTGGTAGCAAGAAAAATATATAAATGATAGGAAAGAAAACCAAAAGTGTCCTAAGTCAGGGCATGAGGCACAAATCCATCTGTAACACTTACTGAGAAGCAAGCACACAGCACTGGGAGTGTGTGGTGTTCCAGCAGGGTCTGTGACACACAATTACACACTTCTGGAGAGTGAGGTGTGTGCTGAGCCTTGTGGAATGTTTTGTCTTTTTGTGCTCAGCTCACAAGGAAAGCATTGAATGAGGACAAGTTTTGCGGCAAGATTACCACAGTCCATTGTTTTATATTGATACTTCAAATATAATAATGATTATATTTTATAATATATAACTATTAGCTTTTCAAAATTGACATTTAATATTTTTTAGTAACTAAAACTCAAGATATGTCAAAAAGATTGAGTAAAAATCTCCTGCTTTGAATTATATACTCTTCTACTTTTAGTATCTCAAGTCACCCACATAGAGCACTTCATCAAGTTACATCTTCAAAATATGTTCTTGTAACAAAGCTGATTTTGTTTAAGTTTGGTGAGATTAAAATGTTTAGCCTATTATAGATTTCATGACAGCACAGGCTGTGCAAAGGAGTGCAGTCTAGCACAGCAATTGCTCTTCATCACTGCTGGTATGTTTAGGCAAGACAGCAAAAAATGGAATCCCTTTTTCCCTCTCCTAAAGCAGCAAATCAAAACCTGTTTTTCATCCCAACTAACAGGAAAATTTGGTTTTTTCTTACTATACAACAAAGGGGTTATTTTCTAAGAACTGGCAAACATAAGCAAATATGTGAAAGACTCAATTCACTACATGAAGATCATGATGTTCACTGAAAACCTACTTTTGCTATGAAGTACAATGGTACAAATTCAAGGCCAACCTAACTCATAGAAATATATTCATATAATTGAGAACAAATCATAGATCTTTTATTCATACATTAACTGCACATTATGTAAACTACATTACAAATGAAAAATCCTTTAAAAATTCTATGTAAGTAGAAATCAGATTATAATACATACACATTGCTGAAACAGAATCAAAAATTCATTTCAGTTATTAGGACTTCCCTTTGCAAGTAGAATCATTAGGCTTCTTTCTATAAATATTAAAAAATCTCTTTATGATTAATTTTTCATTTTTCAAACTCCATAATAGAAAATTCCCTCTTTTGCAAGATTACATACTTTACAAAGTAATGACAATACTTAAAAAAATAAATCCTTAGACTATTACTGGACTTATCATTGCTTTTTAGATAATTTATGAATACTTTATAGTTACTTATCTATTGAGATATTTTGCTGAAGCTGCATTTAACTTCACACACTAGAGAACATGGGAAGGGCAGGAAGGAAGCAGCCTAGAGGGAGCTCTTTCACAAACACTCCTGTTTGTCAATATCATTATAGGAAAAATTTTTCCTGTCCTGATGTACACTGATTATGCACATTGGTTGGAAAGGAGGAATCATCAACAAAGTCAGCATTTTAGAATCAAAGTAATTCAAAAGCTTTAAAAAGACAGGTGAGACAAAGGAGCTTTTTGTTGTGTGTTCACGTGGAACACCTCCAAATAATGCCAGAAAAAGGATGCTGGTCAGGCTGCCACCAGAAGTTAGCTCTTCAAATAAAAATAACAATCTTGGAAACTTTTATTCAGATGGCATCTTAAAATACTTTCAATTTTTTTTTCCACTAGAATTAATAAATAAATAGAAGCTGTTGGTCATAAAGACTCTGTGAGATTAAGAAATCTCTGCTACCAAAACTCATTTGAATTTATGAAATAGGTTTGATATGAACAGTTTGGTAGCTCTGAGCTCAAAACTGGGGAGCAAACATGGCTGAATGGCTTCCTGCCTTGGCCCTAAATACCTGGTATAGGACAAGAAATAAAAGAGGGAAAAGCCACCCCATCAAACATTACAAGTAAAATAGTTTTTACATAAAATTCATGGATCAAAAATAAACTGGAGTACAGCTGTCAGGTGGCAATCTGAGAGTAGAAAAAAAAAGTATTGTTATTTTCAAAAAACACTTTCAAAGCAGTTACTTCATCTCTATCTTTACTAAGTATTCCCAGGCAATAGTAAATCTTAGAAAGAATAAAATCTATTTCTCTAATTATAATTCTAATAGAGCATGTATTCTCAAGGTTGAATAAAAATTTTGCTAATTTAGAAATCATATAGCTTGTTTAGCACAAAGATGTGACATCTCTCCAAAATTACAGTGTTTCCTTTCACAGTACAACTTCCAAGAGAATTGCACATAAATCAATAAGCTAATTTATTACTTAGAATTACATTAAAACATCTGTAAAAGATAATAATACTCTTGTATTTATCACATAATACCATGCAGATTGTTCAAGTATCTTGAAGCATTTGTGAAAAGGTTGACCTTAAATTTTCTTTATTTGTACCTCTAATACACAAATTCAGCAGGGATAGAAGAAGGCAAAATGCAATGTACATTAGAAAAAATCAGTTTGATTCAAATTTAAACCTAACTGCAAAGCCAAGAGTTTATATCTTGCAATTGAATCCAATAGACACTCCCAGCCTTCCTACAAATTTAAATGAGCTTTTCCTTAAGATATACTGAAAGCTTTCATTCCTCCTGTTTTATATCACAGAAAAGCAGCTTCCACAATGAATAATGCAACTGCTGTTCAAAGCCATCATTCAAAGCACTGCAATAAAATTAAATCTTTCCTTTGTTTATGGTCAGAGATGATGCAGAAACAATACCCTGTAATTCCACAGCTGCAGTTTTTCCATAGAATTCCCTTCTTACACGACAAATCTGTTCTTTCATTAGAAAAAGGGAAAAGAAAAGTCATTTAACAGGACAAAAAACCCCACCAAAACACCTGTCACCTCCCTACAACAAGCTTAAGCAATAAGCTCTGACAGGTGTGACTTGTTCTATTTATCTCAATCAAAGGCACTCCAAGGCTTCATTATTACCCAGCTGTGTATTTTGTCCTTTTTCCAAGATGCTGGAATTTGTTATTTTCCAGCAGGTTTAAAAAAATATTTTTAAAAACCTCATTTTGAATCACTACACTCCTGCACTTTGGTTTGCATGCTTTCCCCAGCAGACCCTGCAGGACTTCCGTGAGCAGGGGACAAACACAGACAGACAGACAGACACAGATGATATAGATACAGATATAGATAATAAAGATAGAGATGATAGCAAGTCAATACTGCTTTCATTGACAGCTCTGACTTCCACAGCCATCAAATACTAAGTTTAAACTCTCTGCAGTGAGGTGCAGAGCCTGTCACCTCCAACACCTTCAAAGACACTGGAATAACAGCAAGGCACAGCCACACTGTGTCTGAGCAACATCCCAGCCTTATCTATAATGCATGGACTCCATTTTCTCACTTGGAACACTGAAGGAACTGCCTCAACATTTTTTAAGGTTTATTTTTTAAGCATGCCAAAACACTTCATCTCTAAGAGCATTTTTTCATGTCCCATGTATTAATACATATTATATTTTAGTGAGAGCTGTAGCAGCTCTTCAGAGTTCCTATATATGTACTACATTTGTTGATCTGAAGGGTTTTTTTTAGTAGAATTCAAGACTGCATTCAAGACTAAATTACTTGCAACCTTACATTAATAATTCAGGTAGCTTTAATAAATTTTTTAAATACATTAAAATAATTTCATGGGGTTTTTATGTTTTTAGCAGTGCTCCTGAATTATTTTTACTTTTCCTAAGCCCTATTATCCACTTTGTTAAAGAAAACATCAGTATAGTGGGGGTTTGTTGGTTTATAGGGTAGTGTTGTCAGTAATGACTACAACAGCAGGAAGTTCTAGTAAAACCAGAAGGCAGACAGAAAAGAATGTGACCTGATGGGACACAGAAGGTTTGCAGCAGCTGGGAGGTAAGCTGGGGAAGAGCAGTTATCAAAAAAACAGAGATGAGATCAGAAACAGCTGTTGCAGTGCACAGAGGCAGGAAATAGCACTTGCAACTGTGAAACCTGAATAGGGGAAGCTCAACACACAGAGATTAAAGATTTGGGTTTTTTTCTTTCAAAACTGGAAAATCAGGAAAGAAATCTGGTGATAAAATAGGGAGTAATGTTTTAAGAAACAGTAACTACTGAGAGTTTCTGATCACAGTAAGAGATGCTGGTACCTCAACCACTTTTTTAACAGGACTATGTCTTTAATTAGTATTGTGCATAGCAAGAGTTAAATGAAAGAAAAGCTACAGCATCCTGGGGGCTACAAATACTTCCAGATGCTGCCTGTAGTCATGCCACCCTGGGTAACACCATTTTACATCAGTCAGAGCTCAGGAGCCAGCTGTGATGGTGCTGCAGCAGCTCAGAGGTGCTCACCAAGGGCAAAGGGAGACACAAGGACTCTGAGCATACAAGAAGGGAAACTGAAGTAAAAACATGTAACTAAAGCAACACTTATCAGTTGGCTGTGAGAGGCCCCAAGAAAATTTCCTTTTTGTAGTTTTTATTTCCTCATTCCTGAAGGAAGTTATTTCTGTTTGCCAAAAAATTATTCTTAAGACTTGAAAAACACTTAGACCCAGCGGTTGAAAAATGAAAAATAAAATCTGGAATCAATAGGTACAATATTCTACAGCCTTTTTTGTTTGTTCTGTTTTTAGGGGTTGTTTGTTTGGTTGGGTTTTTTTTTTGGCAAGAACAGTCACAAAACTGATCTTGTCAAATGCAAAAATTGTTTTCCCAAATTTATACCACAACTAAAGCAGACTTCCAACTGGCATAACCTTATCTTCACTTAAGCCAATATAAACCAGTACCAAATGACAGTTGGACATGGCTCATCAATAACAGCAATCCTGAACATCATGCTCAGGAGACAAGCTAAATTAAACATAGAGAGAAAGCTACTATTTCAGCATTCCTCAGAAATATTATTTTACAGCAGTGGCAGTAGCAACACTTCTACTTTTATTCTATCCTGCAACTTGACAAGGAAAGGAAATAGTAATAGAGCTCAAGTGTCACAATGGGAAACAGAGTTCTTCTTTTTTCCATTGCTTACTTTTGGATTTTCTTTCCAAGTGGGATTGTCCCACTTCTTTCTAAACATGGCATCCCATATGGGAAAAGTGTGCAGCTGAAATGTTATCAGCCCAGATTAGAATAACTGTTTTACTTGTTTTAGTAATAAAAATATTCCTATTGGTATGGTAAGTCTGTGCTCTTAATTCTTGTTCAGCTTGTGGCCTGCAATGCCATACACACAGATTATTCCAAGAGCATTATCTACTCCTGTATTTCCATTACTTGACCTTCTTACTCAAAGGAAAATACCAGCATTTTCCTTTGCTGAGTTTCTCCAGTTTGATTATAGGTCACTCATGATATTCTGTAGGTACCATTTTGCAAACAATTACATACTTTCCTGACACTTAAAAACATATGACAACTATTCATTTTCCCTTAATTCAAGGTCTGCCATAGTACAGAAGGAATTTTTTTATAAATCTATTGTCTCATATTCTGTCAGGAAAAATTATTTCAGGGTAGTATATGGGCCATAAACTCAATACAATTGCTTCCATGTGTATGCAGAAGAAAATCACAACATTTTCAGACACAGCCTGTAATATACAAATATTACTTGAATGATGCTTTGAACAAAGGAATTCCATTTTATACTGCAGGAGTATGAAATGGAAGGCAGGAGTGGGAGACGTGGGTGGCGGTGGAAAAAGAATACTCCTGACCCTTTCAAGATGCATAATATCTGTTATTCATTTTTAAGGTAAAAGTGCAAATAATGCAATGGATTTATATGCTGTAGAAGTGATCCCCAGCTGATTGTTTTGAAGCTGTTTTACAGTATCATACACAAAGTTTTTGCAGTTCATTGTTCTCCAAATATGTGGAAACCCCAAACCTCCAATTTCCAAAGCATTTTTCTATGGGGTTGGATTTAAAATTCACTTGAGTACTCTCTATTGACAGTTACTGCCAATAAAATGCTAATTTTCGGATGTAAAAGTAACTTAAAGTCTCATATCTTCAATTTTTTCCACTCAAATAGCAACTTTTCCAATCTTTATGACACATAAAACTCATGTACATTTGCAGTTTCTTGGGTCATCTGGGAATACAGGCGAGAACAGCTGCAAAAAGAAGGTGGCTGCTGGTTGGTTGAATGATTTCATGAATGTGTGGTATGACATTTCAGTGTTAGTTTACACCATTTTTAATCCATTGAGGAAGTGTGTTTTCTTTGTGTATGCAAACACTTAAAGGTATAAAAAGGTTATTTAAGAACTTGTTTACTTAAGAACTGCATTGCTAATTATAAAACTATTGCAGAGACTAAAATGTTCATCTAAAGTCTCTATTCTACCATCACAGAAATTTTACAGAGCATGATTTTAATTAACTCAATCACCACTGTTCCATAAACCTACCTTTTTTGGTGTCAAGGTCAGGAAGCATTTCAAAGATGACCCTTCCTTTAGGTAAACTGTGTAGAGATAAGGCTTTGAACGAGAACGGTCAATTGCTGCCAAACAAAATTCACAATCAAATTACAGATGTTACTGCATGAAATATCAACTTTATAATAGCTGCAGCATTTCAAAGTGATTTCCAATATCAAGTATCTACATATTTGCATGGTAAGCATTTCTCACAAAGTTACAATGGAATATAGTACCTCTCATAAGGACTCTGAAGGTAATTTTGGGCAGTATTATTCACCAGAAATTTTCATGGAAGTTATTCATTTGGGAAAACACAATATTTCAGACAAAAAAAAAATAAAACAAACAATATTGTCCTTTACCTTTGAATAAAAGTGTTAAGCTAAAATACTTAATTACATAATAAACTAGTACTACAGGGATAAAAATAGTTGGCTGAAATGGGTTTGTTTTGTTGTTTTTTTGGGTTTTTTTTCTAATTACTTTTAGGCATAATCTACATTTCCAATAAGGCTTGCTTCCTTTTTCAGACTTCCATGTTCAATTTTAAGGCACAGGCAGAAGCACAGGTTTCCAGCAAAGGTAATATTCCTCCAAGATCAGCATCCATCATGGAACACCAGGAGTATTCACCATCTGAGTACTGAACCTGACTGGATGTCACATGAGTGGTTTCAAGCACAAACTCTGATCATGTGCAGTGAGTCTGATCCCATGCTGGCTGCCTGCCTGTTGTAAAGAGCCTTACAGCACTTTTGGAAGTTAAGATCACTGACTAGGAGCCCTCACCTCCTCTTCCGTTTTAAGCGCACCACATGGTAAGAAAACCCCTCTAATTTTGGAAGATCTTTTTTTGCATCATCCATAAATGCATCATTCAACATTAAGATACAACTTTATGTTGTATAAATTTTATAATACTGTCTTGCAAAAGAATGAGTCATAATTTCCTGAGTTTGCAGCTTTGCTTGTCAGGCCTCTTGTCTCTGTAGAATTCTTTTGTGAATAATGATGGAAACATCCAAGGAGATGCCATGACTGAAGTAGGAAAGCCATGAGCAACAATGTGCAGGATAAGAATCTGCACTTGTTCTACCAAGCAAAAAAGAATTCATTTCTACTCCTGCCCCAATAACTTCCTGAGCTGAGTATTCATGCAGAACAGAGGCCCTGTCATTAACCTGCAGACACCCTGTCCCTTTGGGAAAAAGAAAAAACCCTTACACTGGTGATGAAATAATCAAAGGGTAAATATTGTCCAAAAAGCAGGTATTATTCACTGAATAGGAAATTAATACAATTGTTTGGTTTTGTTTGTTTGGGTTTCTTAATACTTTATTTTAACTGGTGAGAGGGTATTCATTTTTTTTAATTATACCTTACCAACTCTGGGGAGGAAAAATTGCAGAAAAAAAAAAGATCTACAGGCAACCTGACATTCTGCAGATATTTATTTTTTGTCAAATGTCATCTTATAGGCAAACCAAAATGTCTCCTCTTAATTTATATTAAGCAGCACTTCTAAAATAATTGCTTTAGGTTTTGTTATATCAGAACATTTGGCTACCAGAAATGGTCTGCCAGATTTTCTCTCAGCATTATTCATTCCTATATGTAATGAAAATTCTGCTATAGCAAAAGCAAATACCTGAATTGTCTTCAGCATACAATTTAAAATCCTTATGGTCAATAAAATCAAACTGCACTCTAGTACAAGATTGTCCTTTGTTCTGCAGCAAAAATGGAATTGATTTTGTAGAGCCAACATAAACACCTTGATATTCAAATATTCCCTGTAAGTTTAAAGAAGAAAAATGGGTCAAAGCACTGTGAAGTCAAGTTTATAACTGAATAGAATGTGAAAAAATACAATTGTGTAAGAGTCACAATTTATAACACAATAACAGTGTTGGTTAATCAATAGTCTCACATAACTCTTATCTATAAAATCTTTCCAGGACACAAACTAGAAGAGTTTAGAATTTAATATCAAGTCCAGTTACACATCAGAAAAGTTTTAATCATTCAGTAAACAGATCAGTAACTTACTTTTCCCTTTATTGCATTTTTTGCTATAACCACCTTAAGAAATATTCTCCCTTTTAACATACTCATTCCAGATTGCCAAATTCAAAAACCAAAGCTGTCAGCTATCATTTAGTGTAATTGTTATATGTAAATTTGGGTTTTAATAGCTTTTCCTAATTTCATCACTTTCATCATTTTCTTGGGATGTTAGTTTAGGAAGAAATTAAAAATATGAAGTAGAGAGGAGCCATTTTGACATCTAGATCAAGCAAAATACTTAACCAGTCTTACCAATTGCTACAATTTCTTCACACTTACCACATCAATGCCTATTTCAGTGATCTCTGAAAATCCACTGATCCTAAGTGTGAGTTCTGCTGCATTCCTCACTGCTACCTAAGTGAAGGGACAACACTGGGACTGTGGAAAAGGTCATCTTAACATAACTATCTCACCAAATCTCTCATAATTACATGAAAAAAAAAAGTTTAACAAAAAAAAAACAAAACCCAACCCTCTCCCACAGATCAGAACAGATAGAGTCACTATAAATTGCACTGAAAATATGAAAATAACTCTGTCTTTATAATATAATGCATTTTTGCTGCAGAAATATTAAGAGATAAAGTAAATGCCTTCATTTTCTAGAACATATATATATACAGATTCCAGTGACATGTGGCTCCAAATCATGCCTTTGTGGCATACCTCATCTGGGACAGACATAGCTAGCTAGATAGATACAGTTGTTAATTAAAAATCCTGAACAAAAAAAAAAAAAAAAAAGAAAATAAGAAACATAAAAAAACCAACCCAAAGTTGTAAGAAAGACCAGTGACCAGTCTTTGCCAAATATGCAGACAA
This sequence comes from Agelaius phoeniceus, assembly GCF_051311805.1. NCBI lineage: Eukaryota > Metazoa > Chordata > Aves > Passeriformes > Icteridae > Agelaius > Agelaius phoeniceus. The sequence continues at coordinate 9,469,663 of NC_135266.1, read as the reverse complement.
AAGTAATATCACAGGAGGTTGTGTTACTAGAATGAGTATTTTTTTTTAAACAGGAAAAATCTGTCTTCAGCAGCTGTAAGGATTGGAATGTGTATCACAACACACATTGCTTGACAGAGGTGCTGGTACAAGGTACACACTATTTGTCTGGGGAATCTTAAATCTGTTGTAAAATGGAAAAAATAAATGAATACTAGATTTAACAAGCATAATATATGCAGCCCCAGAATATGGTGAATCCAGGATCAGTCAGAAATGGTAGCAAAATTCAGGCCCTTGATAGCATCTTTCTTTCCCAATTTCACTTATCTCAGGAAGCAGGCATGCCGAAAACAAAATATGTGTTACAGGCTTTTTGCATGTAGAGCCATCTCTGAGAAAACCACAAAAAGTAGTCAAGAAATTTAAAACATTTGAGTATTCCAATCTTGCCTCTCTATAGATTACAGAAACTGCAGGTATATCTACATAATCTCATAAAGAATAATCACCCATTACTTCCAACAGCTTGTCAGTGGCATAATATGAATCAGCTCAAACTGAGAGGCTGCTTTGATATTTCTGAGCAGGACTGAGACCAAAAAAAAAAAGAAAAAACAAAAAGAGAAGAAGTTACAGCACTAATGATCTGCTGCAAGAAAACCTTATTCTTAAAAAGCGTAAGGACGCTGGAAATAAAATCCAAAAGATGCATGAACATACACACATAAACACACAGGGTAACACTCAAAAGCCAAAGCTCTTCCCATTTTGAAATACCTCCACTTTTTTATCAAAACTCATGTGTGCCTTTGGAGTGAAAGAGATTTTTAAATCAACAAAGCCTCCCACAGGTATCACTCCTTCAGAGGGTGTGATTTTCATTCCAGGCAGTGGGTTGGAGTCAAGAACCTTCACAAACACAAACAAGAAACATACTGAAAAAGGTGTTTGCATTCATTTGTTTTGGTTGTTGTTGTTTTATTTATACCAATGTATCTATCATAAAGCTTTTTATATTCTTATAAGGAGAACCTTCATAGCATATAATGCTAACTTGGACATAGAAGTTTGGGAGAAAATGCAAGTACAACAAAGTTAAGTAACAGATTTCTTAACATAAATGTCAGTTTCTACTATGAAATAATTCTTTCCATCAATTGGAAACGTGGAGTTCTGAGTTTTGGGTTGTTTTCACTAAGTTTTCAAAATTAGGATTTGCTACCTAGGAAGTCTTCCAAATATTCTACAAAACATTTTTTTCAGTGACAATTAAATTCACCACTTCTTTTTTGACATTCACAGGACACAGAACCCCAATTCTGTATAGCTCAGTGATAATATTAGAAGCAAATACTCAGTTTACCCACAGTTAGAAGACAAAAAGGAATTTCTTCTCTTCTAATGCACTCCTAACAGATAGCTTTTTAAAGGATATCTACACAAGTGACAGTGACCAAGACCAACCAGCTATGTCTTGGCTTAAAAGTAACTCTGGAAGCTAAAAAGGCTGAGTATGTTTGTTTGTGCTACTGGCTATGCTGATTTTATTCTTTCAGGCCCAGCCTCCAACACTATGGTACTATTTGTTATTTAATGCTCAGCTGATAAAAGAGAAATCTGGTACAAATAAAAAACAAGTTTTTCAGTACTGTAATAATGCAGTAACAAAAACTCTGAGGATCTTAATGAACATTATTTTCCTTCACTAAATGCAGCATTTACTCTATGACCAGCAAAACTAATGAGGTTAGGTTCCCTACTAATTTGTGTATTATGTCTTTACCCACTCTGGCATCCATCTTATCCCTTCTTCAATTCATTGCAGAGCCCTTCTTGCCCCTGGATGTTGGTTTAGCAAAGTCACCCCATGTGCTGTGACTGCTCTGGGTCCCTGCATGCACTGACTGGGCAGCAAGGGTGGGATGAGCAGCCTCAATGCAGAAAAACATCCAATAAATGCTTTTCCATAGGGTAGCCCAGTATGGGACTCTACCCTCACCCCTGGCTCTCAGGAAACTGCCAGAATCATTTAGGCCATCACTACTTTGCTTGTCTTTTGTCCCATCTACCATCAGTGCAAATTTGACAGAGGGACAGAATTCCTATTTACATCAATCTTTTTTCTCCAGAAAATGTCACAAAAACCTTAATAGGTTCATATTTAATAACTGAAAAAAAAAAAAAAACCATAACATGATCTGGTAAAATTAATTCCCTTCTGCTCCCCAACCCAAGGAATTAAACATGCTAGAAATAATTTTCTCTTACTTGGAAGTATGCATGGTTGTATCCTGTGTTTAGAATAGAGGCTGTCTTACAAGTAGTGAAACCAATTGGACTGTGAGCAAAGGAGATACTTTGAGCCACAAACTGAACTCTAGTAGTACCAAACTATTAAAAAAAGAGAGACAGATAAAACAAGCAAACCATATAACATATTCCTAAGTACAAATAAATAATTCAGCCTAATTTTTTTACCACATAATGAGCTAATATAGTTGTGCAAATACATAAATTGGAAGTATTCAAATAGGAAAACACAGCTTAAGTGTGAAAGAAGATTTACTCAATGTACTAAACTTATCTATATTCAAATTGAACAGACTCAACCCTACAGATATTTGTGGACTAATTTCAAGACCAATAAAAATATTTTAATTTAACAGCACAAACTTCATTAACTCCAAATGTGTGATCAGGACCAGATATTTCAGAGATATTAACAGCAGTAGAATTTTAAATATTCTAATTTACACACATCCTGGTTTACACGTGGCAAACTTCCAAGACTTCAAAAGAAGAGGAAGAAAAGAAAAATAGTTACTGGGGAAAAACAACCAAAAATGAAAATGGGCTCATCAAAAGAAAGGAAGAAGTTTTCTTGGCTCCCAGTAAAAGTTCTAGAACAGGTAGCCAGTAATAGAGGAAAAAAAAAATTAGTGGGGAAAAAAAAAAAAAAAAAAAAAGAAAAACTCTTTCTCTCTTTCTTCTTCATACTCCCTGGTATGCAATGTAAGACAATACATAACTAACCAAAGCTGAATGTCACTGTTTAAAAGACTACCCAGAACACTGCTTCTCAAATACCATCTTCAAATAATAACACAAAATTAAATTAGGAGTCTGTTGTTACCTTGAAACTCTGAAACATACTTCCCACGCACACCTAGATTTTTATTCCTTTAATAAATAATATATATATTAAAAAACTGCTGTATCACCTCTCAACATTTGTTTAGTCATACTAGGCAAGCAAATAACTAGACCATAATCTATAAGGACCACCAAGCTGTGATGCCAAAGGTAGAATATCATCAAAAGCAAAGAAAAGTTAAATTGTCTTTGCCTTGCTTTTTCCATCATGTCTTTGGAGCATACTCTTTAGTTAAACATGTTAAGTAAAAACTATATGAAATTAAAATAGTCTAATAAAAAAATAGATTATAATAGAGATATTTAAAGGTATTACTTGTTTAAAGAAATCCACACATTTTTCTTCTCTAAAGCTGTCCCATGAAGTGTTACCTTTGCAGAACATTTCAAGTTAACTGAATTTCCTTTGCGCACATGCAAGGTGAATTGTCCTGTTTCTGGAGTGCTGAACCCTGGATGCCAAACAACTTCACACTCCACATCACTGTAGGGCTCCACAAACCCTAAATATATGCACATAATTTAGATGTTACAGCATATACATGGACAACTGTCAAAATACATTGTAGAATTAGAAATACCATAGGCACATAAAAGTGAAATGACCTTCTATTACTGAATGTAAGCCTACATTTCTTAGGTGTTGAACAGTCTGATGAATTAAGTAAAATTAGGTCTTGGATTTTCATGAGCATTGCAAAATCTATTTGTTAGTAACCTGCAGTGAAACACTCAAAGTTTACTGGTATTTTTAGCCATTAATTACTCTAATATTCAAGACTGAAAAGAAAAAATAAAAGAACAGACTATCTTTCTTGCAGAATAGCAACTTGGGGAAAGACCATATGCACTTTTTTGCTTGCAACTGAGTCTGAATTTGTATTAGCAGAAATATCTATTATCAAGAATCAGAGCACACTAATTCCAATAGAGTCAGCAGTTTGTTCTTTAATAATGGAGCTCCAACATATCCCTGCAGAATATTATTTTGCAAAGAGAAGAATGTAAAAGCTACACACACACCTAACAAATACTGATCCATGATGCAAACACAGACTAATTCCTGACTAAATTCCATTTATATTACTTAAACTTCATCAACTTTTAGCAGCTTCATTCACGCTTTTGGAAAATTTCCTATCCTGATGAGCTGTATGATGTTGCTGCCCCACTCTTGAAATGTCAGCAATCTGTGCTGAGAAAAATGTTTACACAAGCACTGCTGGCTGGTCATGGAGGCAGGGAGCTGGACTGAGCTTGCATTCAGGGCAGGGCTTACACAGAGAATGCTGCTGTGGTGCTAAGCTGTGACCTGATACTGCTTTTGGGACACACTGATATTGACAGAAATCTAAAAATATAGTTTGTAGCATCAGCTAAATGTTAGTCTTATTTAATACTGTTGACACATAAGAGACATACACACACTGTATTTGCATAGCATACCTCTGGTTGGCTGTATAGTAAATGCAGGTTTGCTATCTCCAGCTACAGGTCTCCAAATAAAGCCAGCAGGTTGGTTTCTGGGATTGCATACCCTCACAGTTCTTCTAAACTCTGTCCCTGCTAGGCAGCCAGAAACAGGACTCAAAATCACTTCCCTTCTAGACAGCTGAAGTTCAATAGGCTTTGCATGTGCAACTACCAGCACATGTCCAATGTGTTTGTTGTTTATTTTGTAACTGAAAGAGCTGTAACACAAAAAATATTTATCTCTCAATAATTTTATGCATTTGCTCTGTTACATTCAGAGTAAAATTTACCTGAAATATAACCACTAGCAAGAAAATACTTAGCAATTGAGTGTGGACACAAGACTGACAAGAGAAAAGTTTGCAGTTGTTTTGCATACTATTTAAATCAGAAGTGAAGATCATCCTAAAGGATGATGAGTCTCACACAATCATTTTAACATTAGAAAACATAGAGTTCATACCAGCAGACTAGAGAACAGGTTTTTTTATACATTTTCCCATGATTTGCATCAAAAGACCTGAGCATGGATGCAAGTGATGGAATTCTAGGCTGGAAAGAGAACAGTATTTTCCATAAAAATTTCTCTTAGCAAATACACCATAATAACCAACTTTTTCCCCTGATGCACATATAAAAGGCTTTTCACAGGACAGATTTTTGTTTGTTCTGTAAAATCAAAAACAATAAACAGTATTCTACTAGGAAAACTTTGCAACATAAAACTGCATTGATTATTGCAACGTCACCATAGATGAGTGTACACCATTAAGAATTATCATGACAACCTTTAAAATCAGCCAGGTGATTTCTTAAAAAAATTTACTATTGCCAAGAAAATGTGTAAATCAAGACAAATATAAAAAGCCTTACTTTTTAAACATTCCAGCATTGATTGTCTCAAACACAACTGGAATATGGGTTTTTGTAAGAGGAGGCACCACCTGAGACAATGGAGATGTCTCCTGCAATTCTGCAACTTCAATCTCAATTTGTATCCAAATATGAACTGACAAATTATTGATGATGTGCAGCTCTTTGGTTGTTGTAGAATACACACAAACATCACCAAAATCTATAGTAGAAGGACCTGAATTATATGAGAAATAAGATCCTCAACATTAAAAGGTAAAAGCTAATGTAAGGAAACATAACTACTAAATACTATGACCAAACACTATAGTTCTTCAAATTACAAACTTATTCAGCTACAAAAATCCTGTGGTGGAACAAATTATCACTAAAATGTGGAAGTAAATACCATCCATGTTCTGTGAGTGTTTTCAGCAGTACAAGCCAAAAGCCAGCGACATTTATTTTTTAATTGTGCTTTTTTTAGTCAACTGGTAAAACAGGAAATCAATGTGCTCACTGCTAACAGGACTATTAATAACCATAGATACTTCTTTTTGTTAAGCAGATATTTAAAAGTACAAATTGCCACCAATTCACTGAAAGTTTATGTAAGCAACCTGTTGGTTTGCTCCCTGATGTGCAACCATTTGGTTTGATAATTCATGTCATGTGATGGTTACAGAATTACTTCACTACCTAGTTTACTGCTATTACTAGTTTTTAGGCTGGTCTATTAACTTGAGTGCTCATGGCACTAATAAAACCTCTCACAAAACTCTCAGTACTTTTTGTATTATATGGTGTTTATATTGTTCTTCCTTTCCCCAAGTACACCAAGTTACACAGCTACACTATTCAAGTTCTGGCTTGATTGAAAATTTTAAAAAGCCCAGGAAGAACTGAAAATTCTCTTTTTGCTGCAAAAAAATTTTACTGGAGAAAAGCTGACTTAAAAATAGACCTGTAGCAGTAATAGATGTTGTTAATAAGTCACTAAGAGGTTTTAGAAGGTGTTACTCCTCATCACAGAACATTATCCTGAAATTATTTTGATGGAGAATCTTGAAGTTTCAGTTTTCAATCTTCACTGTTAATTCTCAGAAATATTCTGAGCACTTCCATGAATCTTGCTGATATTAATGCAGGTCCAGGTACTACCCACTAACAAGGCCTAAGGGGATAAGCAGCTGTCACACTATGCTGTGGTGATTTCTCTGTAAGAGGTCGTGATATGAGCAGCCTTCAAAGGAAACTCTTCTTTTACATGTTGATACTTAATCATATCTCAGTATTTGCTGAGAATTACAAAGCTTTAGTGAAATACTACTCTAGGTCTCAAGCTGCCTACCAAATTAAACTGTTTTCTGTTTAGGGTGAACAACTATAATCATAAAATGTGTTACTACACATAAGTGCTTTTACAACAACTATATGCATTTAGCAACCAAATTAAAAATCTTACCAATGAATATTTGATGAAGCTGTTTGTGTGTCAAAGTTAGACTACAATCTTCCTTCTCCTGGGCAGAAGATGGCACAGGACTAAGCCAGCTCCAAACCTGTGATAAGTACGAGACACTTCATCAGAGCAGGATCAAAATTCTTATTATTTCTTATATGGTAAGCACATTATGCTCACATCCTACTCAAGCATTTAACTTACTCCTTTGTTTGTAGATTTAGAAACAATTGCTGCCAGGTTTCGACTAGTTAACATGCAATTGTCATCTAAAGGAAGCATTTCAGGCTGTGGTTTCTCCATGGGAAAATCTGTGATTGAGATGTTTGGTGACTTAAGACCTTCAGCTGGTTTAATTCCTAAGCTCACAGGATTGTTATAAATATAAAACCGCCTACAGGGAAGGAAAAAAAAAAGAATCTAAAAGTTTGAGCATTCCATGATCTACACATTAAATTATTTAATATTTTTAAACAAAACAATTAATATTTTAAGTAGGAATATTTCATTATTTAAAAAAACCCTCAAGCACAGAAAATACCTTGAAAATACTTCTATTATTTTGGGTTTTATTGTAAAATAAGTCTAGAGGACCAGTCAGATTACAGGATTCCATCTGCTTCAGTGCACACAATATACAAAAATTCACAAATTGAATCTGTCATTTGGAGTGAGCTACAAATCCTAGTTGGAAATACATATTTATTATATAGAGAGAATCCAAAACAATCAATGTTATGTTTTTTCCTATTAACCATAACCAAGTATTCTCAAAACTTGACACTTTAATTTATGCTCACTTTAGGCTTAATTTCAAGTGCCTTGCCTCTATCCCTGCATTTCACCCAGGAAGTGATCTCCATGTGTCTAAATACTTGAAAAAAAACAGGTTTTGAATGCATTATAAAAGTCCCAATATCATAAGCATATTGTCATGGGACAAATTTAAGCATATGATCAGTGCCATCCAGTTAATTCTGCATGTATATTCACATATTTTGTGTATGAGCCTAAAGTATTTATTTACCCTTTAAACCAAGTCTTACCTAGCAGCCTCTCTCTCTAAACGACGCTGTCTCAAATGGGAAATGAAGCGTACATACTGTTTCTTATTTTCCTCTCTTAACAGTCGTTCAGTGTCAGTATAAGCAAATTCTGGGTCTACATAATTATATCTCTCAGTCTTTGTGAAAATAGTCCTAAATATTTCAAGAGAATTGTAGTTTCATTACACATGTATAACGATACTGGGTCTTGCTAGAATGAAAACATAATTGATTTTGATATTTATATATTTCATTTCAAACAGTCTTTTTATCCCAGCTGATTATTAATATTTGACTTTGTAAAGGCAACCATAAAAATGAAATATTGCAAGTGTAATAGCTACATTTATAGTTTCACATAAGAAAACTCAATAAATTTATGAGCAAGAGACTCAATAATGCAATGAATTTTAAAGTACTTTCAGCCTGAAAAAAACCCAGTGAACTGTCAAATGAGTAACCAATCTTGATCTGCTATATGATATATATAAATGTGTGGGTTTAAATATTAGATTCACACAATTTTTACCTGTACTTTTTATTCCATTCACTAGGCCTAAGGCTGGCTGCACGATCATTAGGAAAGGCTATAAGTGCGTCATCCTCACGATTCCTGTTTTTCCGGTGAGTATGGATTTGTGTTCGGATTGATTTAAGGATTGCCACAGGTGCTGTATCACTGAGCTGTCCTCTGCCACGAACTACATACTGTCCAGTTTCATTGGAAATCAAGGGTGTTAGACCTTAAAATTCAAATAAAACAGACTTGAACTATTATTTTCTAAACAAAATTCAAAGTCTTGGAAAATATATCTAATTTACAATGGTCTACCCAGCAGCACAACAGTCAGTGACCCATCCCACAGTGTTTTCCTCAGAAAAGAGGAAAGAAGCCATTCACATCATGCCAAGAGCCAACTGTTTCCTTTGACCTGGGTCACAGAAACAAAAACCAGAGCTCAAACCAGCTGTGTCCAGCTGTGATGCTATGTGTTGCACAGACACATCATCAGACACCCAGAGCTGCCTGTCACAACACCAATCACACAGTCTTAAAGCTTTTCTTAAGGGCTACAAACAGAGGCATGAATTTTGACAAAACCTCCCAAGCTAGATCTACTAAAAAGATCAGATTTCTTTCTATCTAGTTTTAAAAAAGCAAATATAAATGAACATTAAAGAGAAAACTATGGCAGAAATGAGGTCAAACTTCAACTGCCCTTTCCTCCCTCACCTGCAAAAAAAAAAAAAAAAAAAAAAAAAAAAAAAAAAATTTTTTTTACCCACTTTAGCCTTACTTTAATCCACCAACAAAAAATCAAAAACTACTTTCTATCTTCTAATTCATAGGAATTATTAAAACTTTCACTGGCCAGAAAGGCACAGTTTGCAAGAAGCTTCATTCCTGTTTCTTCCTTGCCTTCGCCTGAATACAGAGACACAACTACACACACTCATCCACATACACTGGGAGAAGGTAACAGGAAGATATGGAACCATCTAGAAAAGGATCTTAAAAAAAAAAACCAAAATCATTTTCCTCCACACTTCAGTGAAGCTTAAAAGCAAAATGTAGATATCATTCGTAGTTTTTATCAACCTGCAAATGGGACCAAAACAGGACAATAATAGAGCAAATGGCAGACAAGAGCATGTAGAAAGCCTGAAAAACTTGACTACATTAAATCTTTGATCCAAAAAAACCCACTTCTTCTAATTGGGTTTCTGAAGCAGAAAAATTAAAGGAGCTCTGGATTTCAAAAATAAAGCAAGAAAATTGCCAAACTCAGTTTCTCATCAAACCATGGTTGATAGCCATGGATTGGAAATACCTTCCTGAAAGTAGCAGGAATGCCCACTGGTTTATTCCAGTACTTGTAGGCAGTAAAGCCTTTTACCATGACTTTCCAGTAACTTTCACTTTTTAATTCCCCACAATGGAAAAAATGTTTCTCATTAGGGACTACATCTCAAGCTGGCAGCAGCTAAAGAGAATTCAAGTTCCCCTTCTGATCTACACACAGCCACCACATGCACCAGTGCACAGGTTAAGAGACTGCATTGGTGCTGCAGAGGCTGCAGCACATTTGATGTTAGAAAAAATTAATGTTTGCCATGACAGGTTTATAATCCAGTGACAGCTTAGTCAAATCTACTGCAAAGTGGCTGTTTGTGGAAAACATTTGGAACACAAAGAACAAATCATAGACTAATTATTGGATATCCTGAAAGACTCTTCATGCTGGCACAGGCTTCACTGGATGGGAAGAGTCAGTGAACACAGGAGCTGTAGCAGGCTGTATGAACTGGCAAGTTCATCTGGCAGCAGTAACTTTGAATCAATGAAGAACATTCTGTTATCTTTCCTAGTTCTTCCTGTGCTTTACATATCTCTCCATTCACTCCTGAAACATCTTAACACTGTGGTGTGTCATTGCTTGCAAAAACTGAACCTTATAAATGTTAGATAATCATATGATGAAAACTTATGTTTTAATAGTTCCATTTTTGATAGAATTATGGGTGTACCATTATTTTAGCTTTTGTTTTGCAGTCTTATGGGACATATGTCATAAAACTGAGCATTCCCTCCAGTCCCAATGAGATATTACTTTTCACAAGCAAAATAAAAATAATAGAAAAATCACTGTTAAAAGGCTAAAAATGTGCTTTTAAAACATTTTATCTCTCGTCATTTACGTTTTTTGCATCTTACCAGGATTAATTGTGAATACAACGCTTGTTCGTTTAGATTTGCACACAGCATGTAAGGTCAAATATATTTGATGAAAAGGTTTTGTCTTCAAAACATCTACATTATTTTTATCTACTCCTGTACCAATGATATCAATAATTTGCTTCATCTCAAATTTTCCTATTTGATGTGGAGAAAATGAAATCATCACTTCCTGGAAAAGAAAACTCATTATGAGACATATGAGACAATAAAGAGTGAAGTTTTGTGTAATTCTCTATATGATTGAGTCTCTGAGTCACTTCTCTCCACACTTACCTCTAAGACAGGTATTCAAAACAGGGCTTGCAGAATATGCCAAGAGGCACATTAAAATTAGCAATATAAGGAAACATAAAAATGTGACACATCAAAACACAACAAAGTCTCATTTTTTCACTTCTGAGAGAAATCTTGTGCCCTGACTTACTGGTTGGGGAAATTATAAATGTTTACATATTTGACTTGCTCTTTGCCAAGTTTCTTCCATTAAAAAAAAATTTGTCTTACTTGAGTATTTGTGATTTACTGAAACAAATTAAAAGTATTCTTCAAAAATATCTGCATATAAATCAATTTTCTCAAATCAGTGAAATAAAAAAAATACAGATAGGAAAAACCCTTGTAAACTTGCCTTAGTGCTCCAATCTTTTTTCCTAATTTAAAATTATATTTGTTGCTTCCTGGAGTAGGGAAAGAAAATTAAAGGACTATAAAAACAATGTATTTGGCTGATATTAAAAGTTATTGCTACTGAAATGAAATTCCTCTGGTTTACTTTCAAGAAATTCCAGTGCTAACCACTGTAAAATAATCTGCACAGTTACATAACCAAAGAGAAAAAGGGAGTTACCTTTTCAGATTTTGTTTTAAGTTTTCCTCTTGCAGGAGAAACACTGAAGTGAGCAGTCTTGCGGAATCTGAATGTTACTGGAAGGAACTCAGATTCATTTTTCATTGTGCATGCAACTTGTGTTTGTTCACCCAAATAACAGTCCTCAAAATTAATTACTGTTCCTGGCTTAAAAGTTAATATCACAGGAAACCCAGAACCCATCAAAGCTAAGTCCACGTAACGAGAATGACTGCCTGCATTAGACAAACACAAAAACAAGCAAACAAACAAAATCCCTCTCACATCCATTATCTCACTATCAGGAAAGTCATCCTGTAGTTGTACAGTCACAAAAACAAAATAATCCTACAAACCAGTATGTTTTATAATGCAGTTTTTATAAACCTAACACAGAGATCTTTACGTCTAATAGCTGTTAGATAATGCATTCCCTCAGTAAGAAAATTGAGGTTGAATAAATATGCACTTGAAAATGCACAAAACTGGTATTACAAAAGTGTTAGTGACTTGCAAATGACTGGGGGTGTTTTATTTCCTTTAAATATTTGCATTTATAATTATTATAATTTATAATAAAGTAACAGGTGTTCATTAATGACACACATAAATCCTTCCTCTCTACTCACTGTTCAAAGAGGTTTTAGTGCTGCAGCATTCAAGATGCAAGTTTATTTATTTGTGTTGATATAAACAAACAAACAAAACAGGTTTACCATAAAACTATTAAGATAACCAAGATTATTTTTTTAAGTTTAAAAAGTCAAGATACACAGTTTTATCATCCTCATATACATTTCTGATGGTGACTATCCATTTCTAACATACTTGTGGTTGCTGTGGCACCACCGCTGAGGTTCTGCAGAGAGCCACCTCTCTTCCCAGCAGTTTCAAATCTCAGAAACACGACATAATCCTGAACTGGTGATGCATCATTCACTTCAAAGTCTCTTTCAAATTTTCTGGAAGAGTCACAATCTCAAATTAAAAGAGTAAAAATGGTAAAAAAAATAAACCTCCAAACCCAACCCACAAAAAAAGCAATACATATTTTTGAACATGCAGTCTGGCCTCTTTGTTGTCAGTAACAGCTTGAACAAATTATCTTCGTACTTCCTTTCAGAAAATGCAAATAATAACATATTTAAGCTCATCAATATTTGTGTGCCTATTATATTGGTAATTTGATATCTTTTCCAGTCTGCAACAGTTTTCTAAAGTAATATCACATGCATAATAACTACCTGTATTGAATTTAAGTAAGGGAAAATGGCAAGAGAGTATTTGCTTTTTCTTTTCCTCATCTAAAAACAAATGTTTTTTAATGTTTAGTTTTAGCTTTTGTTTTGGGTTTGATTTTTTTTATGAGATGACAGCTCTCTGAAATGTTTCACTCTCTTGATCCTTAATATGCAGCAAAATCAAATAAAATTCTTATTCCCATAAAACCATCTTAACCAATTCTTGGTCCAAATACACCCTTAGGGTATTATAAAACATTAAATCATAGAAACCCTTCATAGAAAGGCTTTGCTTTCTTATTTGCAGAATCACAACAAGAAACTTCTTTTAACACACATAAATACGTAAGAAGTTACTCAGAAATAATTTGCAGACATATTAATTTAAAATTTTCTCTAACACAGCTCTTGCAAAACAGTGTAGACCAACCAGCTTGTGTATGTGTGTGCATTTGATTGGTATCACTCACTCACTCTGGACTAAAGCAGACTGTAATCAAAGATTTTTCATAAGGCTCCAAAGTTCCTTGATTGGGAGCACACAAGATCAAGGTGGAAACATCTACATCTTTAGTTTTCAGGCTTAAGTCATGTAAAACAGCATCTGTACTCCCCTGAAGATCTGTCCCCTAAAAAAAATCATAATATTGAATAGTTCAGCTTGTTCTGCTTTCCCTTTTGTTTGTTTTTATTCCTACATATACATTTTCACATATAACAAAGACATAACAAAGAAAATGGCAATCACATAGTTACACTGCACATGGCTGTAACTAAATGTAACTAAATTAACCAAATTTTAAATTAATTTCATGTCAATGTCTTGAATTCTCTTTTTTAAACATGATTCTCGGATTATTTCACTACCTGAGAAAAACAAGTGAAATCACAGATTATTAATATCTTAAAACTCAAATTTTATTTTGATAACTCCTAGTAAATAATATCTAAAAACTCAGTTCTAGGGTTAAATTGAAATAAAAAACGTGTTGGTTGGACAGATATTTCAGAAAGCCTATTGACCAGGAAATAGTATGACATATTGTTTACTATGTCATACTATTTCCTGGTCAATAGGCTTTCTGAAATATCTGTAGATAGATAGAAGACAACTGTTGAGAAATAAAAAATGCAAAAGCAGAAATGAAAAAAAAGTTTTCAGTTAAAAGAAGAACCAGAGCAGTTTCTTACCATCTCTCCTCCAATGGCATTGTCTTCCAGTACTGCTACCCAATCCATACACTCAGGGCTTTCATTGTATAAATATATTTGTTCTGTCTTTGAAGTCCCAAAGTAAAGAGGTCCAAAGTTAATGCACTTCAGTACTTTTCCACAATTCACTCCAAGAACTTTAAGAACTTGTTCAACCACAACACCTCTGACCCATACTTCAGTGCAGCCACGACTTTCCAACTCCACTCTGCCAGCAAGAGCAGCAAGCAGCAAGAGGCAATGTAGAGAAGAGTTAGAAATAATCAGTTTGGTTAGTTTGTTTTGTATTAGAATCTGTGCCAAAAAGAAAAAATTGCCCAATCCAAGCATTGAAATCACTGGCTTTCCAGAGATAAACTAAGTGGGAGAGCAGGGCAAGTGAGCATGTCCTAGACAATGCCCTAACAGGAATATCACCAGTCAGGAAAAATTGCACATTACATGATGGAGCTTTCAGTTTGATTTGGTATTCTGACTTTTTTAATGTTGGAAACAATAGGAATAACAACTGCAATGAATCAGGAGGTGTCCACAGACAACATACACTGCTCTTATCCCTCAGAGTCACTGTATCTAAACACCAATTTTAGCATGTAATGCCTAATTTTGTTGTAGGGAACAGGAGCTAGAAGTTCATCTGAATAAGCATGAAAGAACTGCAGCTATTCTTGCCTGGAAGCTTGATCTTGATGATTCCAAAAATCACCAAAACAAAACACCCAACAAATGAACCACTCCCTATTCCCACACTGCCCAGAGAGGTTGTGGACTCCCCACCCCTGGAAGTGTTCAGGGACAGACTGGATGGGGCTCTGAGCAACCTGGTCTGGTGGAAAGTCCCTGCCCATGACAGAGGGGTTGGAAATACAGGGTTTTAAAGTCCCTTCCAAGCGAAACCATGCTGGGATTCTAGGATTGTATAAGATATGCATTTAAAAGCAATCTACTCCACTGTTGCAAATACATTCCCTCCAGTGAAAATAAGATACTCCAAATGACACCAGAATGTTTCTGAGACTCCTGAAATACACAGAGTTAAAAGAAAACATGCAGTTACAGAAGGTAAGAAAATTAAGGATCACAGGATGTGCAGAAAGGTAAAAGATACAAAAGTTCCTTGTTATTTTTATTCTGAGAAATGTGCAAACATCCCAGATCATTACAAATTATGAAAGATTTTTATTAACACAGCCAAGTATACAATTTATGCATCACTTTTCTGTGGAGATACTGCAACAATCAAATTAATTTAATAAAACTAAATATTAAAGACAGCAACTGACACTTAGGAACTTAATTTTTTAGATAAACATTCACAGTAAAGATTAGAATAAATAACAGACAAAACCAGAATTTACAGAGCTGTACTTCTTCAGTCATACACTCACTTCATCATTTCTTTGATGACTCCAGGTACATCTGTGCAGACATCCACTCGAATTTTCCTTGCAGATTTTGGCTTTACAACTCCTCTGACAGGTTTTATGTTAAGCAGGACCAGCCCATCATATGATATTTTAAATACACCTAAAAAAACCCAGAGCAATCAACAGAATGCTATACAATATAAAGCTGTAGATTTATATGCTTCTATTACACACTTGAAATTACACAACACATAATGCAAATGTTCACAAGCAGTATATCTTCCTATGAAAACAGGAAACATAGACTTTACCTTTTTACAAGGTGTTTCTAAGCAAGAGTAGATAATAATTTCCAGGTTTTCTTTAATTATTACACCCACATGTCCAATTCCATTTTTTAAGCTGTGATTGTAACAGGAAAGGTACTAACATTCCAAAGAAAAATTACTATATCATGAAGTAGCTGTAAATAACATCTGCAAGTTACACAAAGCTCTAAGAAGCTACAGGTGCCAAAAAGTTAAGTGCATACTGCAGGGTAACAACAGTTCCTATTACCTGGTCCACACCCAAGATAAGTTACTACTGCAGAAGAGAACAGTAAATATTTCTAGGTTATACAAATATTTTTAAAAATGTGAAAAAAACGGTATTTAACCAACAACTTTATCTGACATTATATCATATAAATAAAGAAATTGTTTCAAATGCACAAAAAATGCACTCTTTGATTTAATATAAAAGATAATCTCTGATATGAGATCAGAAGCATGACCAAAGGACTCCTTCAGTGCATGGAAAGCCAAGTGAAATGTAATCCTTAAGTCTCAGGCCAGCACAGAGCACCTCCTGCTCAGAGAGTTTACGTGCTGCCTGTTACTGTGACCTGCTGTGTTATGTTTTACAGAGCCTGCAGAAACACAGATTCAGCTGCTCCTCCCTTGTCTCTCCCCAAGACATCCTTTACCAACCATCACCTTCTTTCTAATTTTCATCTAATGCTGTAAAACTATAAAACTCCACCATGCAGCCTGCATGTACCATGCAATAGAGTTTATAACTAGAAACAGTTCCCTACACAATATGAAAAAAAAAATTATCATACAACTCAGTTACCATACAAGTTGTATGATAATTATTTTTATCATACAACTTGTAGTTGTAGGTGTGTATATATATACACACACTGTAGGTTATCTCATTTTCTTTACCTAATCATAATTGCTCGAAGTATTAAGTTAGCATATATGAGAAAGACCTGATTATATAAACAGAATTCTACATCTTTAAGATGAACTGGCTAGGAAAAACATCCACAATAATTTCTCCATTTACTTCATGGAAAAAAAAATAAAAGATTTGCTTCTGAGAAGATTCTTCTTCATCTAGACAGAAATTTGCTTTTTTTTTTTATTTTGCCTTTTTTTTTCTTTTAATATTCCAACTCTGTGTTTCTGTAATCATGTATTTTCTCTTGGCACAACATTTCACATGAAAACCTAGGGGAGAAATTTTCCCACAACTTTGGCCGAAAGCAAAGAAAAAGATAGTCTTTAATGTAACAAGCAGCTGTACAAATGAGGAACAAAAATAATTAATTGCCTTAAATTTGTTGTTTGAAACTCAGCATAGTTGCAACCCTGCCTCTGGAGAAAGGTATTTGCAAACTCTCTCCAGTGCAAAAGGCAGTCAAACAGGTTATTTGGATCATATAAGCATTCTTAAACTCCTTTGTCCATGTTTCTTACTCTCCTCGGAATAGCAGCTGACAGAAATTTAAGGATGTGCCTGTTGTAAAAGCTGCAGGATTTCAAAAGCTATGGCAGCAAGATAAAAGGCCTCTCATTGTCTTCTAACAACAAATACAATTCAATTCCCATCACAGAGGACTTCAAGTCAGAAAGTTCAGGGAACTTGCAGTTGTTTATTCAAGAGACAGGTCTGGGGATCACAGCACCACAAGAGCAGATGTGATTTGCTGCTGTCTGTGCTGGGCACACTAAGGCAATGAGCTGCTATTATTTTTGCATCTTCCAAATGGGACTCAAAAGTAGAGAACTCATAAAATTTTCAAAGTTCTCAAGTATTTTTTTCTTTCTTAAATGGATATATAGTACTGGCTACATAAACAGTGAGCTATGTACAACACATGCAGCTACAATACTCATAATCTGCATAACCCAAAATCCCAGTTATTTGCTACTTGGTCACTGAAGTATTGACTTGCATAAAATTACTTTTTTCAGTAAAGTAAAATATTTGTATGATTTAATGCATACTAAATATTTACCTGCAATTGTTCCATGGTTAGAAATACTAATCTGTTTAGTAACTAGTTTACTGTTTGCAATCATTTCACCAAAATCAACCTCTGACTGTATTTCCAGATCACAGTACGGAATCAATCTGCAGAGAAAAGACAACATATTATTTCCCAAAACTTGAAAATACCTTTGCATTTTAAAAGAAATTTGACTAAGCACTCCAGTGGAAGAGAGTTCTTTTTTTGTTCTATCAAGGTTTTGGCAACTCACTTCAGCTCTACAGCATACGCAGGGAAGATCTAAGAGAGAGGTACTTATCTATCAGTCTTTTTAATGACTCAGTATTCTAACTGTAAAACAATATAACTATAAATGATTAGTCAAAATTGAATGCACACATTTCTATTTCATTTTAAATACTTCATTACAGTATTTTAAGTAAAACTATCCTGAGTTAGTTGCATCACAAAATAAGACCAAATAATTCACCACAATTCATTATGAGCTGCCTGAACTAAAAGCAGAGAAGTAATTCCAGTTTACAGTTTTGTGTTTGATACATACTTTATGTGACTTCAACAACAGACAGAAGTGGGTAATGACACAAGCCATGAGCTACTGCTATTATTTATTTAGGAGCCTCAGCCAGTGAGATGACATCACTGTATTGGGTACTTTTGAGCCACAATGGAAAGATCATGCCTCAGGAAACTTGTATTTTACTCTAATTTTTAATACAATGACACCTGTGATCTCACATAAACTGTGTTTCAAATCAATTGGAATTCTACATCAGCACAGCAGTCTATCTCCTCTAAGCCACAAACAGGAACCTGCAGGAGCAATTCCATCTCCTGATCTGTGTCACATACAGTACAGAAGAAATAATGAAGAAGAAGAATAAATATAATAGGTCAAGCAAGGTAGACCCTGCCCAAATACTCTATTGCATAAAGGGAAGGGGAAGGGGAAGGAAGGGACAGAGAAAAAAATTAATCAAGAAATGCCACCACAGAATTTGCTTCCAGGAGTTTCAATACACTTTTTAATTCTCTTTGGTAATTAATTGTAATGTAAAAAAATAGTTTCATAAATTCTTGAAAGACATGATGCTAGACCAGCTGGATGTGGCAAAAATATACAAAAAAAATTAGGAATTAGCTATCAAAGCTAGAGTACACTCAAAACAATTGTAAAAATTTTACTTTCCAAGTATCCAGACATTCTTACAAGAAGTTTTATTGGAAGAATGAAACAGAAGTATTTCTCCTCTTAAGATACAAGTGTCTCCTTTCCCAAGTGGACAGAAATAAGCATACATTCTAAAAGCAATGAGATTTTCTAATAGATACAGACCTGCAAAAAGGAGGTAGTCAAGTTAAAAGGTTTGGGGTTAGTGTTTTAATACAGTGTGAGGTTTATTTTTTTGCTTTGGTTTGCTGGTTGGGGTTTTTCCATGAAGCTGGAATTTACTGCTTTTGCATGACACAAAACACATTTTGTAAAATGCTGATTAAAAAAATCATAGAGAAAACTTGTTTTTCCAAACACATTAAAAAATAATTATTAAAGCCTGTCAGTGTTTCCCCTGCAAAAGACACTTAAACATGAAGATGTGAAATACTTTAATCTACTGCAAGTCCTTTCCAGAAAGGAGTCACCAGTAACATTATCATCCTAAGTGGCTTTACCTGCACAATACTAGTCTGATAAAAATTTTCAAAAATCCTTGAACAAGTGACATTGCTCTAAAACATACACTGTATTTTTAGAATTAGGCAAGATATGTTTCCCTATAATCCAGATTTGCAACTGTTATGGACAATTACTGTAAAGTGTTCTATATCAATGATTCAGTATGAACAGAAGACATTAAGAGCAGTTGTTGACATGTCTAATAATACAGCACTCAAAATTATCAACATTATAAGAAAGTTAGAATAAGGCAAAACTAAAAATCCAGACTCTATGATTTTACAGGGATATCATCCCAATGAATTTCTTAACCATGCACTGCTCTGAAAAAAAAAAAAATGAAAAATCTTACTTTTCTAAGAAAATTTACTGTTTGTTTTCTATGCAATTGACAAACTAATTAGAAAGCCATAACTGACATACAGAAGTAAACTTTCCACAACATTAAACTGCAAATATCAACAGCAGCTCATGAACTTTTAAATACCATACCCAAGCACGGGGATATGAACTATGTCATCATCTACTAAAAGAGTTAGTTTATCCTGAAGATTTTCTGCACACTTGGGAGTATATTCCACAACAGCTTTAACTTGAAGTCCAGATGCAAGGAGTTTTTCTGGATTTTCCACAATCAATTTAAACTGCAATTAAAAAAAAAAAAAGTGTTTTTAATTGTTACATATTTCTAGATTAAGAAGGATATGCATGTAGTTTATTTTCAGAAGAACATAAAGACTGATTTAAAACTTACCATGAACTTATATGCAGGATTTTATCATTTCACCTCCCTATTTATTGTTCAGACTTTTTATAGGAAAAGAGAAAGAATGAATTAGCCAAATTTTCTAGTCCTTCCAAGAGAGCTGCAAAAAAACTTTCTGAAGCAATGCAAAATTAAATCAGCTATTACTCAGTGAAGAATATTTTTAGTGCCCAAGAAAATAATAAGGATTAAGTCTCAGTTCAAAGCAGCAACAAAAGGGGAGAAGGTAAGAGTTTCCTCTAGGTCTGATTGAAATCAACAGAAAGTCTCACTGCTCATTGAAAATCTGCTTGAAAAGCCCAAGGCACCTCCAGTGTTGGGAGTCAAATGAAAGAGAAAAAATCCAGAAGGATGGAAAGCACTCTACTGGACTTGTTGTCAGCAAGCATCTGTTTAAATAAAACACCTCCCACACTCCCACACCTTTCCTTGAACAGAAGAAACAAGTAACCCACTAGCACATAGAGGGAAATCCAGCATTTCCCACATTCCTAGGAAAGCCTCAAAGTAAATCTAGAGCTTCTCTGGTGGTTCAGTCTCCTTAAAATTTCCATTACCCCATGCATGGTGTGCTTCTGCTCTTTATGTCCAGTTTAAATATGTTTTATTTTTGAAAGACAGTCTTCCCAGTATTCTCTAAGTTTTCTGTTCTAGTTTATGTTTTAAATATGCAAACATAATTTACTACTTGCTGCTTCTGTTGCCCAAGCTTCTTCTTCTATTCCTTTAGAATCCTCATAGCAGTATCTCACCTAAAGGAGATTTATGTCATGCACATCATGATTATGGGTGTGATATTGAAAGAGTAGCCATGTTTTAATTCTGAGGTGTGTAGAATCTACCTGTTCTCTACAAAGACTTAAACATCCAAACATATTCATTTTATACAAGGCAAAATTAGTATTTTGTAGTAGGAACATTCAAGGAAGCCTATGGAAAACTGTTTGTGAGCTTTATTCCTTGGAAGGCATTTCTTGGCCATGCACTATGACAACTGAAGAAAGATTATTTCTCAGTGCATGCACTCTGTGCATGTAATGCACCAGAATGTATTTCAGAGGAGTTATACACTTCAGAGCCTTGTAACCACAGACAGCAACACGAAGTCTGGGAATGAGAAGGGGCAACACAACAGACCTCTCTGGAGCTGAGGGTGTGAAGTGGAATCTTGTCCCCTAGCTGTCATCTGGGTAAATCTCATGTACAGTGCCATAAAAATACACAGCAAAAGGCAAGAGTTAATCACAGAGGGAAACACCACAAAACTATGATTCAGTTACCCTTTTCTTTTCTAAAACTGACTCTGCCTTTCTGCTTCTGTAGCACATGAAAAAGTGATAAGGCTAATGAAAAGCAACAAAACAGAACAAGCACAGCCCTACCAAATCAAGCACTCTCAACAGTTTCCAGTTCATTCTTATTAAACTGTAGTCTTCAGCTACAGTTTAATAAGAATCAAGCTGCCACTCTTGCCCTCAAAAAGAAAGGCTCACTACTCAAGGTACTTCAATTGTCTGAAAATCAGATTGATGACTATCCTGAATTATTCATAGTTCAAGCTGCTATGAACAAAAGGCAACATCAGCTTCTGTTCAACCCCTGATGTCAATTCAATCCAACCTTTTGATCTGAATTTTGGCATAATTTACAAACAATAAACCAATAACCACAGCAGGCTTTTGCTGGAGCCACATGGGTCACAAGGAATCAGCTGGTTAGAATTGTAGAGAGGCATTTGCCTTTAAAAGGCCTGGCAACGCAATGACTTTTCCAGAATTTATCAGACGTTATTAATAGCAATCATACTATCTTGAGAAAAGATTGCAAACATCCCCTTTTCTGAGAAAGCTTAAAACTCCTCTTTTCTGAGAAAGCTTCAACCTCCTCTTTTCTGAGAAAGCTCTCAGCAAGCAAGTACCACAAGGGAACTACCCCAGTCAAAAAATCTTAAAAGTATACAACTTAGAAATGAGGTAAGAGAGCTGTCACTTCTCAGATTTGGTGTTCACAGCACAGCAAAGTGACCCATTTTTACAGAATGTTCCCTGAAGTTACAAGGACTCGTGGGCTTCTTGCGGGATGAATTCTGGAGTGCACAAAGCAGGATTTGGGACTGGATCACAGAAACACTCAGGCTGGAAAAGACCTCCAAGCACCATCAAGTCCAAATGTTAATGGCTGATGTAGTAAGGAAAGCCTATTTATTTGTAGTAAAACTATGGATTTTAAAAAGAAGGAAGCTCTCTCTAAATTTCTCACAGCCTCGGGAGAACAGAGAACCGTGAAGCTCAGGGTTCTCTTCGTTCTGCCGCTGTTCCCGCAGGCTGGAGCGGTGCGAGGCCGCTGCCCGCAGAGGGGCGGCCGCGGGCACGCCCCGCCGCCTCCCTCGCGGCCGGCCCTCACCTGGGGCTCCTGTGGCGGCAGCAGCCGCAGGTGGCAGGCGCCCGCCCGCAGGTTTTGCACGGCGAGCGCGGCGCGGTAGGAGCTCCCCGGCACGGCGTCGGTGAAGCGCAGCTCGGCCGGGGCGATGCGCACCCCGCACACGTCCCGCCATCGCTCCGCCATGGCCAGCCCGGCCGCCCGCTTAGCAACGGCCGCCTAGCAACGGACGCGGCAAAACCAACCAATGGGAGCAGGAGACGAGGGCAGGCTCGGCTGAACTCGGCTGGATTCGGCTCGGTCCGGCTGGATTCGGCTCGGTCCGGCTGGGTTCGGCTCGGTCCGGCTGGATTCGGCTCGGTCCGGCTGGATTCGGCTCGGTCCGGCTGGGTTCGGCTCGGCTTGGCCAGGCTCGGCTCGGTTCGGCCAGGCTCGGCTCGGCCCAGCCCGGCTGGGCTCGGAGCAGGTGTCAAAGGAGCGTGTTCAGGTGGAGTCTCAGTGTCTCCAGACAGGAAGATTTCTTGCCCTCCCTGGGCAGCCTGTTCCAGTGCTCCAGCACCTTCAACATAGAGTTCTTCCTCATGTTGAGGCGGAACTTCTTTTGTGTTAGTTATGGCCTTTGCTCCTCGTTCTGTCGCTGTGTAGCACTGAAGAGTCTGTGACCAGCCTCTTGGCACCCACTTTGAGATATTTATGTGCACAAATGAGATCTGCTCTAAGTCTTCTGTCCAGACTAACCAGGCCCAGCTTCTGCCATCTCTCCTCATTAGAGATGCTCCAGACCCCTCATGATCTTTGTGGTCTCTGCTGGACCCTCTCCAAGAGCTCCTTGTTTTTCTTGTGCTGAGGAGCCCAGACCTGAGCACTGCAGGTGTGTCACCAGGGCCAAGTAGAGGGGGATGCCCTCCCTCCATGTGTTGGCCACACTCCTCCCAGCACAGCCCAGGATGGGATTTACCACGAAGGACATACCTGATGTGAAAAACGCCAATCACTTTTTTAAAAAAAAATTAAAAGTTTAATAGTAATAAAAAGGTTATAAAAATAGTAATACAATTAGAGTAGTAATAATTTGGACAAACTGAATTAGGACTATATGACACAATAGACCCAAAGACTTACGGACGTCCGGGTACCTTTTTTAGGCAGAACAACCCCGTAAAAGGGCACCCGTAAGAGAGGATTAACCCTAAAAAACCATAACCTGTTGTATATTCATGCACCCCAAACAAGATGCATAAATTCCATTCAAACACTGGATTCTGTCTGGTCATATCATCTTCTTCATCTGAACCCTACCAGCACCTTCAAGGTGGGAAGTTCATTGCTTCTGATAACAGGGCACTAAATTCAGTTCCTCTGAATGATTTAGGTATCCTGTAGCTGCTATCTCGCTACAAGTCTTTCCTTAAAAAAATTATCCTTTTTTTAAAGACAAAACTTGGAGGGGAAGATATGAGGGACATGGTATGGTCCCTCAAATACAACTAAAAAAAAAAAGAAAAATATCTTACCCATATGCTATCAACTGCAGGCACATGCAGCAAAGCTTACCAAAATTGATCGCAAAATTACCAAAAGGGAAACGGAATCTTGCGAACCCGAAAAGAAAGGCTTACAAACACTCTGGAAAGGAGATAGGATCAAATGAAATGCAATTGCAAAAAACCCCCGAAATCCAGAAAATCGGGAGTTTTAGCGTCTTCAAGAAATGGTCTGTGAGGAAATGAGTTGCATTGCAAAGGCCTAAAAGATGGCAACACTAAGCTCCCAGATGTTGCAAAAGCAGGGGAAAAAGTCAAGAAGGAAAACACAACTTGGAGGGGAAGATACGAGAGACATGGTATTGTCACTCAAAAATAACTACAAAAAAAAAAAGAAAAAAATCTTACCCATATTCTATCAAGCACAGGCACATGCAGCAAAGTTTGCCAAAAGTGATCCCCGCTGAAGGCCAAAAGAGATAAGAAGGACTTAGAAAGACGCTGGAATGGAGATACCATTGAAGGAATTGCAATGGGACGAGAAAAAAAAGAAAATTGGGAAATTTGGGCAAATTAGTGACAATAGGAAAATAGACCGGGATTCTATCAGAGTAGTACAAAGGGCCAACTCATGCCCAAACTAAGCTCCCAGATGTTGCAAAAGCTGGGGAAAAAGTCAAGGAGGAAGACACAACTTGGAGGGGAAGATATGAGGGACATGGTATCGTCACTAAAAAATAACTAAAAAAAAAAAAAGGAAAAATCATACCCATACGTTATCAAGCGCAGGCTCATGCAGCAAAGTTTGACAAAGTGATCCCCGCTGAAGGTCAAAAGAGATAAGAAGGACTTAGAAAGACGCTGGGATGGAGATACCATCAAAAGCATTGCAATTGGAGGAGAAAAAAAAGAAAATTGGGAAATTTGGGCAATTTAGTGACAATAGGAAAATGGACCGGGATTCTATCAGAGCAGTGCAAAAAACCAAAACATGCCCAAACTAAGCTCCCAGATGGTGCAAAAGCTGGGGAAAAAGTCAAGGAGGAAGACAAAACTTGGAGGGGGAGATATGAGGGACATGGTATGGTCACTGAAAAACAAGTGAAAAAAAAAAAGAAAAAATCTTCCCCATATGCTATCAAGTGCAGGCACATGCAGCAAAGCTTGCCAAAATTGATCCCCGCTGAAGGTCAAAAGAGATAAGAAGGACTTAGAAAGACGCTGGGATGGAGATACCATTGAAGGAATTGCAATTGGAGGAGAAAAAAAAGAAAATTGGGAAATTTCGGCAATTTAGTGACAATAGGAAAATGGACCGGGATTCTATCAGAGCCGTGCAAAAAACCAAAACATGCCCAAACTAAGCTCCCAGATGGGGCAAAAGCTGGAGATAAAGTCAAGGAAGAAGACACAACTTGGAGGGGAAGATATAAAAGACATAGCATGGATGCTTATAAAAACTGGGAAAAAAAATGAAAAAAATTTTTTCCCAAAGTCAAAGCCATCTAAAGGCATGGCATGTCATCACGTGCAGGGACATGCACCAAAGATTCCTCTCATGGTGCCCATTGAAATCGCAAGATTCCGTTTCCCTTCCCGAAAGGAAATTTCATTTCCTTTCGGGAAGGGAAACGGAATCTTGCGAACCCAAAAAGAAAGGCTTACAAACACTCTGGAAAGGAGATAGGATCAAATGAAATGCAATTGCGAAAAACCCCCCAAAATCCAGAAAATCGGGAGTTTTAGCGTCTTCAAGAAATGGTCTGTGAGGAAATGAGTTGCATTGCAAAGGACTAAAAGATGCCAAAACTAGACTAGCAGATGTTGCAAAAGCAGGGGAAAAAGTCAAGGAGGAAGACACAACTTGGAGGGGAAGATATGAGGGACATGGTATGGTCACTGAAAAACAACTAAAAAAACAAAAAGAAAAAATCTTCCCCATATGCTATCAAGCGCAGGCACATGCAGCAAAGCTTACCAAAATTGATCCCCGCTGAAGGTCAAAAGAGATAAGAAGGACTTAGAAAGACGCTGGGATGGAGATAGCATTGAAGGAATTGCAATTGGAGGAGAAAAAAAAGAAAACTGGGAAATTTGGGAATTTAGTGACAATAGGAAAATGGACCGGGATTCTATCAGCGCCGTGCCAAAAACCACAACATGCCCAAACTAAGCTCCCAGGTGGTGCAAAAGCAGGGGGAAAAGTCAAGGAGGAAGAAACAACTAGGAGGTGAAGATATGAGGGACATGGTATGGTCACTCAAAAACAACTAAAAAAAAAAAGAAAAAATCTTCCCCATATGCTATCAAGCGCAGGCACATGCAGTAAAGTTGGCCAAAGTGATCCCCGCTGAAGGTCAAAAGAGATAAGAAGGACTTAGAAAGATGCTGGGATGGAGATACCATCAAAGGAATTGCAATTGGAGGAGAAAAAAAAAGAAAATTGGGAAATTTGGGCAATTTAGTGACAATAGGAAAATAGACTGGGATTCTATCAGAGCCGTGCAAAAAACCAAAACATGCCCAAACTAAGCTCCCAAGTGGTGCAAAAGCAGGGGGAAAAGTCAGGGAGGAAGAAACAACTTGGAGGGGAAGATATGAGGGACATGGTATGGTCACTCAAAAACAACTAAAAAAAAAAAAAGAAAAAATCTTCCCCATGTGCTATCAAGTGCAGGCACATGCAGCAAAGCTTGCCAAAATTGATCCCCGCTGAAGGTCAAAAGAGATAAGAAGGACTTAGAAAGACGCTGGGATGGAAATATCATCAAAGGAATTGCAATTGGAGGAGAAAAAAAAAGAAAATTGGGAAATTTCGGCAATTTAGTGACAATAGGAAAATGGACCGGGATTCTATCAGAGCCGTGCAAAAAACCAAAACATGCCCAAACTAAGCTTCCAGGTGGTGCAAAAGCTGGGGAAAAAGACAAGGAGGAAGACACAACTTGGAGGGGAAGATATGAGGGACATGGTAAGGTCACTCAAAAACAACTAAAAAAAAAAAAAAGAAAAAATCTTCCCCCTATGCTATCAAGTGCAGGCACATGCAGTAAATCTTGCCAAAATTGATCCCCGCTGAAGGTCAAAAGAGATAAGAAGGACTTAGAAAGACGCTGGGATGGAAATATCATCAAAGGAATTGCAATTGGAGGAGAAATAAAAAGAAAATTGGGAAATTTGGGCAATTTAGTGACAATAGGAAAATGGACCGGGATTCTATCAGAGCTGTGCAAAAAACCAAAACATGTCCAAACTAAGCTCCCAGGTGGTGCAAAAGCAGGGGGAAAAGTCAAGGAGGAAGAAACAACTTGGAAGGGAAGATATGAGGGACATGGTATGGTCACTCAAAAACAACTAAAAACAAAAAAAAAGAGAAAATCTTCCCCATATGCTATCAAGTGCAGGCACATGCAGCAAAGCTTGCCAAAATTGATCCCCGCTGAAGGTCAAAAGAGATAAGAAGGACTTAGAAAGACGCTGGGATGGAGATACCATTGAAGGAATTGCAATAGGAGGAGAAAAAAAAGAAAATTGGGAAATTTCGGCAATTTAGTGACAATAGGAAAATAGACCGGGATTCTATCAGAGCCGTGCAAAAAACCAAAACATGCCCAAACTAAGCTCCCAGATGGTGCAAAAGCTGGAGATAAAGTCAAGGAAGAAGACACATCTTGGAGGGGAAGTGTCGTAACGGCGGGAGAGATGCGACACACCATATGCGATGAATAGCAAATCTCGAAGTTTATTGAAAGCTTACACATTTTTATATTAGTGTTAATGAAGCTTATGCATATTGCAAAATCTGAGCTCATTATTGGTTAAAGCACACTATAATCAAAGACACCTACTTCTATCTCTTAACAATTATTTTGCTTCTATGTGTACATTCTTCTAATTTCTCTACCCTGGGATAACTACATTTTCTGGCAAGCAATTTTCTCCCCCGTCTTCCCGTTTTAGAGAAGGTCACTGTGACCTTCGTCAGTAATTAGGCACCTGTTGCTCAGTTCCCAGCTTGTTTCTCTTACCCTTATCCATCGGTATTACATCGGAATGTCCTTTCTCAGCTAACCAATTCTCCAAAAAGCTCTCTACATCGAAGAAATAAAAGACATAGCATGGATGCTTATAAAAACTGGGAAAAAAAATGAAAAAAATTTTTTCCCAAAGTCAAAGCCATCTAAAGGCATGGCATGTCATCACGTGCAGGGACATGCACCAAAGATTCCTCTCATGGTGCCCATTGAAATCGCAAGATTCCGTTTCCCTTCCCGAAAGGAAATTTCATTTCCTTTCGGGAAGGGAAACGGAATCTTGCGAACCCAAAAAGAAAGGCTTACAAACACTCTGGAAAGGAGATAGGATCAAATGAAATGCAATTGCAAAAAACCCCCCAAAATCCAGAAAATCGGGAGTTTTAGCATCCTCAAGAAATGGTCTGTGAGGAAATGAGTTGCATTGCAAAGGACTAAAAGATGCCAAAACTAGACTCCCAGATGGTGCAAAAGCAGGGGAAAAAGTCAAGGAGGAAGACACAACGTGAAGGGGAAGATATGAGGGACATGGTATGGTCACTGAAAAACAACTAAAAACAAAAAAAAGAGAAAATCTTCCCCATGTGCTATCAAGTGCAGGCACATGCAGCAAAGCTTGCCAAAATTGATCCCCGCTGAAGGTCAAAAGAGATAAGAAGGACTTAGAAAGACGCTGGGATGGAGATACCATTGAAGGAATTGCAATTGGAGGAGAAAAAAAAGAAAATTGGGAAATTTCGGCAATTTAGTGACAATAGGAAAATAGACCGGGATTCTATCAGAGCCGTGCAAAAAACCAAAACATGCCCAAACTAAGCTCCCAGGTGGTGCAAAAGCTGGGGAAAAAGACAAGGAGGAAGAAACAACTTGGAGGGGAAGATATGAGGGACATGGTATGGTCACTGAAAAACAACTAAAAAAAAAAAGAGAAAATATTCCCCCTATGCTATCAAGTGCAGGCACATGCAGTAAATCTTGCCAAAATTGATCCCCGCTGAAGGTCAAAAGAGATAAGAAGGACTTAGAAAGACGCTGGGATGGAAATATCATCAAAGGAATTGCAATTGGAGGAGAAAAAAAAAGAAAATTGGGAAATTTGGGCAATTTAGTGACAATAGGAAAATAGACGGGGATTCTATCAGAGCAGTGCAAAGAACCAAAAAATGCAAAAACTAAGTTCTAGATGCTGCAAAAGCTGGGGAAAAAGTCAAGGAGGAAGACACAACTTAGAGGGGAAGATATGAGGGACATGGTATGGTCACTGAAAAACAACCAAAAAAAAAAAAGAGAAAATCTTCCCCATATGCTATCAAGTGCAGGCACATGCAGCAGAGCTTGCCAAAATTGATCCCCGCTGAAGGTCAAAAGAGATAAGAAGGACTTAGAAAGACGCTGGGATGGAGATACCATTGAAGGAATTGAAATTGGAGGAGAAAAAAAAGAAAACTGGGAAATTTCGGCAATTTAGTGACAATAGGATAATGGACCGGGATTATATCAGAGCCATGCAAAAAACCAAAACATGCCCAAATTAAGCTCCCAGATGGTGCAAAAGCTGGGGAAAAAGTCAAGGAGGAAGACACAACTTGGAGGGGAAGATATAAAAGACGTGGCATGGATGCTTAAAGAAATTGGAAAAAAACATGAAAAAATTTTTTCCCAAAGTCAAAGCCATCTAAAGGCATGGCATGTCATCACATGCAGGGACATGCACCAAAGATTCCTCTCATGGTGCCCATTGAAATCGCAAGATTCCGTTTCCCTTCCCGAAAGGAAATGAAATTTCCTTTCGGGAAGGGAAACGGAATCTTGCGAACCCAAAAAGAAAGGCTTACAAACACTCTGGAAAGGAGATAGGATCAAATGAAATGCAATTGCAAAAAACCCCCCAAAATCCAGAAAATCGGGAGTTTTAGCATCCTCAAGAAATGGTCTGTGAGGAAATGAGTTGCATTGCAAAGGACTAAAAGATGCCAAAACTAGACTCCCAGATGGTGCAAAAGCTGGGGAAAAAGTCAAGGAGGAAGAAACAACTTGGAGGGGAAGATATGAGGGACATGGTATGGTCACTGAAAAACAACTAAAAAAAAAAAAAGAAAAAATCTTCCCCATATGCTATTAAGCGCAGGCACATGCAGCAAAGCTTGCCAAAATTGATCCCCGCTGAAGGTCAAAAGAGATAAGAAGGACTTAGAAAGACGCTGGGATGGAGATACCATTGAAGGAATTGCAATTGGAGGAGAAAAAAAAGAAAATTGGGAAATTTCGGCAATTTAGTGACAATAGGAAAATGGACCGGGATTCTATCAGAGCCATGCGAAAAACCAAAACATGCCCAAATTAAGCTCCCAGATGGTGCAAAAGCAGGGCAAAAATTCAAGGAGGAAGAAACAACTTGGAGGGGAAGATATGAGGGACATGGTATGGTCACTGAAAAACAACTAAAAAAAAAAAAAGAAAAAATCTTCCCCATATGCTCTCAAGCGAAGGCACATGCAGCAAAGCTTGCCAAAATTGATCCCCGCTGAAGGTCAAAAAAGATAAGAAGGACTTAGAAAGACGCTGGGATGGAGATACCATCAAAGGAATTGCAATTGGAGGAGAAAAAAAAGAAAATTGGGAAATTTGGGCAACTTTGTGACAATAGGAAAATGGACCGGGATTCTATCAGAGCAGTGCAAAGAACCAAAAAATGCAAAAACTAAGTTCTAGATGCTGCAAAAGCTGGGGAAAAAGTCAAGGAGGAAGACACAACTTAGAGGGGAAGATATGAGGGACATGGTATGGTCACTGAAAAACAACCAAAAAAAAAAAAGAGAAAATCTTCCCCATATGCTATCAAGTGCAGGCACATGCAGCAGAGCTTGCCAAAATTGATCCCCGCTGAAGGTCAAAAGAGATAAGAAGGACTTAGAAAGACGCTGGGATGGAGATACCATTGAAGGAATTGCAATTGGAGGAGAAAAAAAAGAAAATTGGGAAATTTCGGCAATTTAGTGACAATAGGAAAATGGACCGGGATTCTATCAGAGCCGTGCAAAAAACCAAAACATGCCCAAATTAAGCTCCCAGATGGCGCAAAAGCAGGGCAAAAATTCAAGGAGGAAGAAACAACTTAGAGGGGAAGATATGAGGGACATGGTATGGTCACTGAAAAACAACTAAAAAAAAAAAAAGAAAAAATCTTCCCCATATGCTCTCAAGCGCAGGCACATGCAGCAAAGCTTGCCAAAATTGATCCCCGCTGAAGGTCAAAAGAGATAAGAAGGACTTAGAAAGACGCTGGGATGGAGATACCATTGAAGGAATTGCAATTGGAGGAGAAAAAAAAGAAAATTGGGAAATTTCGGCAATTTAGTGACAATAGGATAATGGACCGGGATTATACCAGAGCCGTGCAAAAAACTAAAACATGCAAAAACTAAGTTCTAGATGGTGCAAAAGCTGGGGAAAAATTCAAGGAGGAAGACACAACTTGGAGGGGAAGATATAAAAGACGTGGCATGGATGCTTAAAGAAATTGGAAAAAAACATGAAAAAATTTTTTCCCAAAGTCAAAGCCATCTAAAGGCATGGCATGTCATCACATGCAGGGACATGCACCAAAGATTCCTCTCATGGTGCCCATTGAAATCGCAAGATTCCGTTTCCCTTCCCGAAAGGAAATGAAATTTCCTTTCGGGAAGGGAAACGGAATCTTGCGAACCCAAAAAGAAAGGCTTACAAACACTCTGGAAAGGAGATAGGATCAAATGAAATGCAATTGCAAAAAACCCCCCAAAATCCAGAAAATCGGGAGTTTTAGCGTCCTCAAGAAATGGTCTGTGAGGAAATGAGTTGCATTGCAAAGGACTAAAAGATGCCAAAACTAGACTCCCAGATGGTGCAAAAGCTGGGGAAAAAGTCAAGGAGGAAGAAACAACGTGGAGGGGAAGATACGAGGGACATGGTATGGTCACTGAAAAACAACTAAAAAAAAAAAAAAAAAAATTTTCCCCATATGCTCTCAAGCGCAGGCACATGCAGCAAAGCTTGCCAAAATTGATCCCCGCTGGAGGTCAAAAGAGATAAGAAGGACTTAGAAAGAGGCTGGGATGAGGATACCATTGAGGGAATTGCAATTGGAGGAGAAAAAAAAGAAAACTGGGAAATTTCGGCAATTTAGTGACAATAGGAAAATGGACCGGGATTCTATCAGAGCCATGCAAAAAACCAAAACATGCCCAAATTAAGCTCCCAGATGGTGCAAAAGCAGGGCAAAACTTCAAGGAGGAAGAAACAACTTGGAGGGGAAGATATGAGGGACATGGTATGGTCACTGAAAAACAACCAAAAAAAAAAAAGAGAAAATCTTCCCCATATGCTATCAAGTGCAGGCACATGCAGCAAAGCTTGCCAAAATTGATCCCCGCTGAAGGTCAAAAGAGATAAGAAGGACTTAGAAAGACGCTGGGATGGAGATACCATTGAAGGAATTGCAATTGGAGGAGAAAAAAAAGAAAACTGGGAAATTTCGGCAATTTAGTGACAATAGGATAATGGACCGGGATTATATCAGAGCCATGCAAAAAACCAAAACATGCCCAAATTAAGCTCCCAGATGGTGCAAAAGCTGGGGAAAAAGTCAAGGAGGAAGACACAACTTGGAGGGGAAGATATAAAAGACGTGGCATGGATGCTTAAAGAAATTGGAAAAAAACATGAAAAAATTTTTTCCCAAAGTCAAAGCCATCTAAAGGCATGGCATGTCATCACATGCAGGGACATGCACCAAAGATTCCTCTCATGGTGCCCATTGAAATCGCAAGATTCCGTTTCCCTTCCCGAAAGGAAATGAAATTTCCTTTCGGGAAGGGAAACGGAATCTTGCGAACCCAAAAAGAAAGGCTTACAAACACTCTGGAAAGGAGATAGGATCAAATGAAATGCAATTGCAAAAAACCCCCCAAAATCCAGAAAATCGGGAGTTTTAGCATCCTCAAGAAATGGTCTGTGAGGAAATGAGTTGCATTGCAAAGGACTAAAAGATGCCAAAACTAGACTCCCAGATGGTGCAAAAGCTGGGGAAAAAGTCAAGGAGGAAGAAACAACTTGGAGGGGAAGATATGAGGGACATGGTATGGTCACTGAAAAACAACTAAAAAAAAAAAAAAAAAATTTTTCCCCACATGCTCTCAAGCACAGGCACATGCAGCAAAGCTTGCCAAAATTGATCCCCGCTGAAGGTCAAAAGAGATAAGAAGGACTTAGAAAGAGGCTGGGATGAGGATACAATCAAAGGAATTGCAATTGGAGGAGAAAAAAAAGAAAACTGGGAAATTTCGGCAATTTAGTGACAATAGGAAAATGGACTGGGATTCTATCAGAGCAGTGCAAAAAACCAAAAGATGCAAAAACTAAGTTCTAGATGGTGCAAAAGCAGGGGAAAAAGTCAAGGAGGAAGAAACAACTTGGAGGGGAAGATATGAGGGACATGGTATGGTCACTGAAAAACAACTAAAAAAAAAAAAAGAAAAAATCTTCCCCATATGCTATTAAGCGCAGGCACATGCAGCAAAGCTTGCCAAAATTGATCCCCGCTGAAGGTCAAAAGAGATAAGAAGGACTTAGAAAGATGCTGGGATGGAGATACCATTGAAGGAATTGCAATTGGAGGAGAAAAAAAAGAAAATTGGGAAATTTGGGCAATTTAGTGACAATAGGATAATGGACCGGGATTCTATCAGAGCCATGCGAAAAACCAAAACATGCCCAAATTAAGCTCCCAGATGATGCAAAAGCAGGGCAAAAATTCAAGGAGGAAGAAACAACTTGGAGGGGAAGATATGAGGGACATGGTATGGTCACTGAAAAACAACTAAAAAAAAAAAAAGAAAAAATCTTCCCCATATGCTCTCAAGCGCAGGCACATGCAGCAAAGCTTGCCAAAATTGATCCCCGCTGAAGGTCAAAAAAGATAAGAAGGACTTAGAAAGACGCTGGGATGGAGATACCATCAAAGGAATTGCAATTGGAGGAGAAAAACAAGAAAATTGGAAAATTTGGGCAACTTTGTGACAATAGGAAAATGGACCGGGATTCTATCAGAGCAGTGCAAAGAACCAAAAAATGCAAAAACTAAGTTCTAGATGCTGCAAAAGCTGGGGAAAAAGTCAAGGAGGAAGACGCAACTTAGAGGGGAAGATATGAGGGACATGGTATGGTCACTGAAAAACAACCAAAAAAAAAAAAGAGAAAATCTTCCCCATATGCTATCAAGTGCAGGCACATGCAGCAGAGCTTGCCAAAATTGATCCCCGCTGAAGGTCAAAAGAGATAAGAAGGACTTAGAAAGACGCTGGGATGGAGATACCATTGAAGGAATTGCAATTGGAGGAGAAAAAAAAGAAAATTGGGAAATTTCGGCAATTTAGTGACAATAGGAAAATGGACCGGGATTCTATCAGAGCCATGCGAAAAACCAAAACATGCCCAAATTAAGCTCCCAGATGGTGCAAAAGCTGGGGAAAAATTCAAGGAGGAAGAAACAACTTGGAGGGGAAGATATGAGGGACATGGTATGGTCACTGAAAAACAACTAAAAAAAAAAAAAGAAAAAATCTTCCCCATATGCTCTCAAGCGAAGGCACATGCAGCAAAGCTTGCCAAAATTGATCCCCGCTGAAGGTCAAAAAAGATAAGAAGGACTTAGAAAGACGCTGGGATGGAGATACCATTGAAGGAATTGCAATTGGAGGAGAAAAAAAAGAAAATTGGGAAATTTCGGCAATTTAGTGACAATAGGAAAATGGACCGGGATTCTATCAGAGCCATGCGAAAAACCAAAACATGCCCAAATTAAGCTCCCAGATGGTGCAAAAGCAGGGCAAAAATTCAAGGAGGAAGAAACAACTTGGAGGGGAAGATATGAGGGACATGGTATGGTCACTGAAAAACAACTAAAAAAAAAAAAAGAAAAAATCTTCCCCATATGCTCTCAAGCGAAGGCACATGCAGCAAAGCTTGCCAAAATTGATCCCCGCTGAAGGTCAAAAGAGATAAGAAGGACTTAGAAAGACGCTGGGATGGAGATACCATTGAAGGAATTGCAATTGGAGGAGAAAAAAAAGAAAATTGGGAAATTTGGGCAACTTTGTGACAATAGGATAATGGACCGGGATTATACCAGAGCCATGCAAAAAACTAAAACATGCCCAAATTAAGCTCCCAGATGGTGCAAAAGCTGGGGAAAAATTCAAGGAGGAAGACACAACTTGGAGGGGAAGATATAAAAGACGTGGCATGGATGCTTAAAGAAATTGGAAAAAAACATGAAAAAATTTTTTCCCAAAGTCAAAGCCATCTAAAGGCATGGCATGTC
Organism: Agelaius phoeniceus; assembly: GCF_051311805.1. Classification (NCBI taxonomy): domain Eukaryota; kingdom Metazoa; phylum Chordata; class Aves; order Passeriformes; family Icteridae; genus Agelaius; species Agelaius phoeniceus. Next base: position 9,434,306 of record NC_135266.1, on the reverse strand, counting down.
ATCACATGCAGGGACATGCACCAAAGATTCCTCTCATGGTGCCCATTGAAATCGCAAGATTCCGTTTCCCTTCCCGAAAGGAAATGAAATTTCCTTTCGGGAAGGGAAACGGAATCTTGCGAACCCAAAAAGAAAGGCTTACAAACACTCTGGAAAGGAGATAGGATCAAATGAAATGCAATTGCAAAAAACCCCCCAAAATCCAGAAAATCGGGAGTTTTAGCATCCTCAAGAAATGGTCTGTGAGGAAATGAGTTGCATTGCAAAGGACTAAAAGATGCCAAAACTAGACTCCCAGATGGTGCAAAAGCTGGGGAAAAAGTCAAGGAGGAAGAAAACAACTTGGAGGGGAAGATATGAGGGACATGGTATGGTCACTGAAAAACAACTAAAAAAAAAAAAAAAAAAATTTTCCCCGCATGCTCTCAAGCGCAGGCACATGCAGCAAAGCTTGCCAAAATTGATCCCCGCTGAAGGTCAAAAAAGATAAGAAGGACTTAGAAAGACGCTGGGATGGAGATACCATTGAAGGAATTGCAATTGGAGGAGAAAAAAAAGAAAATTGGGAAATTTCGGCAATTTAGTGACAATAGGATAATGGACCGGGATTCTATCAGAGCCATGCGAAAAACCAAAACATGCCCAAATTAAGCTCCCAGATGGTGCAAAAGCAGGGCAAAAATTCAAGGAGGAAGAAACAACTTGGAGGGGAAGATATGAGGGACATGGTATGGTCACTGAAAAACAACTAAAAAAAAAAAAAGAAAAAATCTTCCCCATATGCTCTCAAGCGAAGGCACATGCAGCAAAGCTTGCCAAAATTGATCCCCGCTGAAGGTCAAAAAAGATAAGAAGGACTTAGAAAGACGCTGGGATGGAGATACCATCAAAGGAATTGCAATTGGAGGAGAAAAACAAGAAAATTGGGAAATTTGGGCAACTTTGTGACAATAGGAAAATGGACCGGGATTCTATCAGAGCAGTGCAAAGAACCAAAAAATGCAAAAACTAAGTTCTAGATGCTGCAAAAGCTGGGGAAAAAGTCAAGGAGGAAGACACAACTTAGAGGGGAAGATATGAGGGACATGGTATGGTCACTGAAAAACAAGTGGAAAAAAAAAAGAGAAAATCTTCCCCATATGCTATCAAGTGCAGGCACATGCAGCAGAGCTTGCCAAAATTGATCCCCGCTGAAGGTCAAAAGAGATAAGAAGGACTTAGAAAGCGGCTGGGATGGAGATACCATTGAAGGAATATAAATTGGAGGAGAAAAAAAACAAAATTGGGAAATTTGGGCAATTTAGTGACAATAGGAAAATGGACCGGGATTCTATCAGAGCCATGCAAAAAACCAAAACATGCCCAAACTAAGCTCCCAGATGGTGCAAAAGCTGGAGATAAAGTCAAGGAAGAAGACGCAACCTGGAGGGGAAGATACAAAAGACATAGCATGGATGCTTAACAAGACTGGGGAAAAAAATGAAAAAATTTTTTCCCAAAGTCAAAGCCATCTAAAGGCATGGCATGTCATCACATGCAGGGACATGCACCAAAGATTCCTCTCATGGTGCCCATTGAAATCGCAAGATTCCGTTTCCCTTCCCGAAAGGAAATGAAATTTCCTTTCGGGAAGGGAAACGGAATCTTGCGAACCCAAAAAGAAAGGCTTACAAACACTCTGGAAAGGAGATAGGATCAAATGAAATGCAATTGCAAAAAACCCCCCAAAATCCAGAAAATCGGGAGTTTTAGCATCCTCAAGAAATGGTCTGTGAGGAAATGAGTTGCATTGCAAAGGACTAAAAGATGCCAAAACTAGACTCCCAGATGGTGCAAAAGCTGGGGAAAAAGTCAAGGAGGAAGAAACAACTTGGAGGGGAAGATATGAGGGACATGGTATGGTCACTGAAAAACAACTAAAAAAAAAAAAGAAAAAATCTTCCCCATATGCTATCAAGCGAAGGCACATGCAGCAAAGCTTGCCAAAATTGATCCCCGCTGAAGGTCAAAAGAGATAAGAAGGACTTAGAAAGACGCTGGGATGGAGATACCATTGAAGGAATTGCAATTGGAGGAGAAAAAAAAGAAAATTGGGAAATTTGGGCAACTTTGTGACAATAGGAAAATGGACCGGGATTCTATCAGAGCAGTGCAAAGAACCAAAAAATGCAAAAACTAAGTTCTAGATGATGCAAAAGCTGGGGAAAAAGTCAAGGAGGAAGACACAACTTGGAGGGGAAGATATGAGGGACATGGTATGGTCACTGAAAAACAACCAAAAAAAAAAAAGAGAAAATCTTCCCCATATGCTATCAAGTGCAGGCACATGCAGCAGAGCTTGCCAAAATTGATCCCCGCTGAAGGTCAAAAGAGATAAGAAGGACTTAGAAAGACGCTGGGATGGAGATACCATTGAAGGAATTGCAATTGGAGGAGAAAAAAAAGAAAACTGGGAAATTTCGGCAATTTAGTGACATTAGGATAATGGACCGGGATTATACCAGAGCCATGCAAAAAACTAAAACATGCCCAAATTAAGCTCCCAGATGGTGCAAAAGCTGGGGAAAAATTCAAGGAGGAAGACACAACTTGGAGGGGAAGATATAAAAGACGTGGCATGGATGCTTAACGAAATTGGAAAAAAACATGAAAAAATTTTTTCCCAAAGTCAAAGCCATCTAAAGGCATGGCATGTCATCACATGCAGGGACATGCACCAAAGATTCCTCTCATGGTGCCCATTGAAATCGCAAGATTCCGTTTCCCTTCCCGAAAGGAAATGAAATTTCCTTTCGGGAAGGGAAACGGAATCTTGCGAACCCAAAAAGAAAGGCTTACAAACACTCTGGAAAGGAGATAGGATCAAATGAAATGCAATTGCAAAAAACCCCCCAAAATCCAGAAAATCGGGAGTTTTAGCATCCTCAAGATATGGTCTGTGAGGAAATGAGTTGCATTGCAAAGGACTAAAAGATGCCAAAACTAGACTCCCAGATGGTGCAAAAGCTGGGGAAAAAGTCAAGGAGGAAGAAACAACTTGGAGGGGAAGATATGAGGGACATGGTATGGTCACTGAAAAACAACTAAAAAAAAAAAAAAAAAATTTTCCCCGCATGCTCTCAAGCGCAGGCACATGCAGCAAAGCTTGCCAAAATTGATCCCCGCTGAAGGTCAAAAGAGATAAGAAGGACTTAGAAAGAGGCTGGGATGAGGATACAATCAAAGGAATTGCAATTGGAGGAGAAAAAAAAGAAAACTGGGAAATTTCGGCAATTTAGTGACAATAGGAAAATGGACTGGGATTCTATCAGAGCAGTGCAAAAAACCAAAAGATGCAAAAACTAAGTTCTAGATGCTGCAAAAGCAGGGGAAAAAGTCAAGGAGGAAGAAACAACTTGGAGGGGAAGATATGAGGGACATGGTATGGTCACTGAAAAACAACTAAAAAAAAAAAAAGAAAAAATCTTCCCCATATGCTATTAAGCGCAGGCACATGCAGCAAAGCTTGCCAAAATTGATCCCCGCTGAAGGTCAAAAGAGATAAGAAGGACTTAGAAAGACGCTGGGATGGAGATACCATTGAAGGAATTGCAATTGGAGGAGAAAAAAAAGAAAATTGGGAAATTTCGGCAATTTAGTGACAATAGGAAAATGGACTGGGATTCTATCAGAGCCATGCAAAAAACCAAAACATGCCCAAATTAAGCTCCCAGATGGTGCAAAAGCAGGGCAAAAATTCAAGGAGGAAGAAACAACTTGGAGGGGAAGATATGAGGGACATGGTATGGTCACTGAAAAACAACTAAAAAAAAAAAAAGAAAAAATCTTCCCCATATGCTCTCAAGCGAAGGCACATGCAGCAAAGCTTGCCAAAATTGATCCCCGCTGAAGGTCAAAAAAGATAAGAAGGACTTAGAAAGACGCTGGGATGGAGATACCATCAAAGGAATTGCAATTGGAGGAGAAAAAAAAGAAAATTGGGAAATTTGGGCAACTTTGTGACAATAGGAAAATGGACCGGGATTCTATCAGAGCAGTGCAAAGAACCAAAAAATGCAAAAACTAAGTTCTAGATGCTGCAAAAGCTGGGGAAAAAGTCAAGGAGGAAGACACAACTTAGAGGGGAAGATATGAGGGACATGGTATGGTCACTGAAAAACAAGTGAAAAAAAAAAAGAGAAAATCTTCCCCATATGCTATCAAGTGCAGGCACATGCAGCAGAGCTTGCCAAAATTGATCCCCGCTTAAGGTCAAAAGAGATAAGAAGGACTTAGAAAGACGCTGGGATGGAGATACCATTGAAGGAATTGCAATTGGAGGAGAAAAAAAAAGAAAACTGGGAAATTTCGGCAATTTAGTGACAATAGGATAATGGACCGGGATTATACCAGAGCCATGCAAAAAACTAAAACATGCCCAAATTAAGCTCCCAGATGGTGCAAAAGCTGGGGAAAAATTCAAGGAGGAAGACACAACTTGGAGGGGAAGATATAAAAGACGTGGCATGGATGCTTAAAGAAATTGGAAAAAAACATGAAAAAATTTTTTCCCAAAGTCAAAGCCATCTAAAGGCATGGCATGTCATCACATGCAGGGACATGCACCAAAGATTCCTCTCATGGTGCCCATTGAAATCGCAAGATTCCGTTTCCCTTCCCGAAAGGAAATGAAATTTCCTTTCGGGAAGGGAAACGGAATCTTGCGAACCCAAAAAGAAAGGCTTACAAACACTCTGGAAAGGAGATAGGATCAAATGAAATGCAATTGCAAAAAACCCCCCAAAATCCAGAAAATCGGGAGTTTTAGCATCCTCAAGAAATGGTCTGTGAGGAAATGAGTTGCATTGCAAAGGACTAAAAGATGCCAAAACTAGACTCCCAGATGGTGCAAAAGCTGGGGAAAAAGTCAAGGAGGAAGAAAACAACTTGGAGGGGAAGATATGAGGGACATGGTATGGTCACTGAAAAACAACTAAAAAAAAAAAAAAAAAAATTTTCCCCATATGCTCTCAAGCGAAGGCACATGCAGCAAAGCTTGCCAAAATTGATCCCCGCTGAAGGTCAAAAGAGATAAGAAGGACTTAGAAAGACGCTGGGATGGAGATACCATCAAAGGAATTGCAATTGGAGGAGAAAAACAAGAAAATTGGGAAATTTGGGCAACTTTGTGACAATAGGAAAATGGACCGGGATTCTATCAGAGCAGTGCAAAGAACCAAAAAATGCAAAAACTAAGTTCTAGATGCTGCAAAAGCTGGGGAAAAAGTCAAGGAGGAAGACACAACTTAGAGGGGAAGATATGAGGGACATGGTATGGTCACTGAAAAACAACCAAAAAAAAAAAAGAGAAAATCTTCCCCGTATGCTATCAAGTGCAGGCACATGCAGCAGAGCTTGCCAAAATTGATCCCCGCTGAAGGTCAAAAGAGATAAGAAGGACTTAGAAAGACGCTGGGATGGAGATAGCATTGAAGGAATTGCAATTGGAGGAGAAAAAAAAGAAAATTGGGAAATTTCGGCAATTTAGTGACAATAGGAAAATGGACCGGGATTCTATCAGAGCCGTGCAAAAAACCAAAACATGCCCAAATTAAGCTCCCAGATGGCGCAAAAGCAGGGCAAAAATTCAAGGAGGAAGAAACAACTTAGAGGGGAAGATATGAGGGACATGGTATGGTCACTGAAAAACAACTAAAAAAAAAAAAGAAAAAATCTTCCCCATATGCTCTCAAGCGAAGGCACATGCAGCAAAGCTTGCCAAAATTGATCCCCGCTGAAGGTCAAAAGAGATAAGAAGGACTTAGAAAGACGCTGGGATGGAGATACCATTGAAGGAATTGAAATTGGAGGAGAAAAAAAAGAAAACTGGGAAATTTGGGCAATTTAGTGACAATAGGAAAATGGACCGGGATTATATCAGAGCCATGCAAAAAACCAAAACATGCCCAAATTAAGCTCCCAGATGGTGCAAAAGCTGGGGAAAAAGTCAAGGAGGAAGACACAACTTGGAGGGGAAGATATAAAAGACGTGGCATGGATGCTTAAAGAAATTGGAAAAAAACATGAAAAAATTTTTTCCCAAAGTCAAAGCCATCTAAAGGCATGGCATGTCATCACATGCAGGGACATGCACCAAAGATTCCTCTCATGGTGCCCATTGAAATCGCAAGATTCCGTTTCCCTTCCCGAAAGGAAATGAAATTTCCTTTCGGGAAGGGAAACGGAATCTTGCGAACCCAAAAAGAAAGGCTTACAAACACTCTGGAAAGGAGATAGGATCAAATGAAATGCATGTGCAAAAAACCCCCCAAAATCCAGAAAATCGGGAGTTTTAGCATCCTCAAGAAATGGTCTGTGAGGAAATGAGTTGCATTGCAAAGGACTAAAAGATGCCAAAACTAGACTCCCAGATGGTGCAAAAGCTGGGGAAAAAGTCAAGGAGGAAGAAACAACTTGGAGGGGAAGATATGAGGGACATGGTATGGTCACTGAAAAACAACTAAAAAAAAAAAAAAAAATCTTCCCCATATGCTATCAAGCGAAGGCACATGCAGCAAAGCTTGCCAAAATTGATCCCCGCTGAAGGTCAAAAGAGATAAGAAGGACTTAGAAAGACGCTGGGATGGAGATACCATTGAAGGAATTGCAATTGGAGGAGAAAAAAAAGAAAATTGGGAAATTTCGGCAATTTAGTGACAATAGGATAATGGACCGGGATTCTATCAGAGCCATGCGAAAAACCAAAACATGCCCAAATTAAGCTCCCAGATGGTGCAAAAGCAGGGCAAAAATTCAAGGAGGAAGAAACAACTTGGAGGGGAAGATATGAGGGACATGGTATGGTCACTGAAAAACAACTAAAAAAAAAAAAAGAAAAAATCTTCCCCATATGCTCTCAAGCGAAGGCACATGCAGCAAAGCTTGCCAAAATTGATCCCCGCTGAAGGTCAAAAAAGATAAGAAGGACTTAGAAAGACGCTGGGATGGAGATACCATCAAAGGAATTGCAATTGGAGGAGAAAAAAAAGAAAATTGGGAAATTTGGGCAACTTTGTGACAATAGGAAAATGGACCGGGATTCTATCAGAGCAGTGCAAAGAACCAAAAAATGCAAAAACTAAGTTCTAGATGCTGCAAAAGCTGGGGAAAAAGTCAAGGAGGAAGACACAACTTAGAGGGGAAGATATGAGGGACATGGTATGGTCACTGAAAAACAAGTGGAAAAAAAAAAGAGAAAATCTTCCCCATATGCTATCAAGTGCAGGCACATGCAGCAGAGCTTGCCAAAATTGATCCCCGCTGAAGGTCAAAAGAGATAAGAAGGACTTAGAAAGCGGCTGGGATGGAGATACCATTGAAGGAATATAAATTGGAGGAGAAAAAAAACAAAATTGGGAAATTTGGGCAATTTAGTGACAATAGGAAAATGGACCGGGATTCTATCAGAGCCATGCAAAAAACCAAAACATGCCCAAACTAAGCTCCCAGATGGTGCAAAAGCTGGAGATAAAGTCAAGGAAGAAGACGCAACCTGGAGGGGAAGATACAAAAGACATAGCATGGATGCTTAACAAGACTGGGGAAAAAAATGAAAAAATTTTTTCCCAAAGTCAAAGCCATCTAAAGGCATGGCATGTCATCACATGCAGGGACATGCACCAAAGATTCCTCTCATGGTGCCCATTGAAATCGCAAGATTCCGTTTCCCTTCCCGAAAGGAAATGAAATTTCCTTTCGGGAAGGGAAACGGAATCTTGCGAACCCAAAAAGAAAGGCTTACAAACACTCTGGAAAGGAGATAGGATCAAATGAAATGCAATTGCAAAAAACCCCCCAAAATCCAGAAAATCGGGAGTTTTAGCATCCTCAAGAAATGGTCTGTGAGGAAATGAGTTGCATTGCAAAGGACTAAAAGATGCCAAAACTAGACTCCCAGATGGTGCAAAAGCTGGGGAAAAAGTCAAGGAGGAAGAAACAACTTGGAGGGGAAGATATGAGGGACATGGTATGGTCACTGAAAAACAACTAAAAAAAAAAAAGAAAAAATCTTCCCCATATGCTATCAAGCGAAGGCACATGCAGCAAAGCTTGCCAAAATTGATCCCCGCTGAAGGTCAAAAGAGATAAGAAGGACTTAGAAAGACGCTGGGATGGAGATACCATTGAAGGAATTGCAATTGGAGGAGAAAAAAAAGAAAATTGGGAAATTTGGGCAACTTTGTGACAATAGGAAAATGGACCGGGATTCTATCAGAGCAGTGCAAAGAACCAAAAAATGCAAAAACTAAGTTCTAGATGATGCAAAAGCTGGGGAAAAAGTCAAGGAGGAAGACACAACTTGGAGGGGAAGATATGAGGGACATGGTATGGTCACTGAAAAACAACCAAAAAAAAAAAAGAGAAAATCTTCCCCATATGCTATCAAGTGCAGGCACATGCAGCAGAGCTTGCCAAAATTGATCCCCGCTGAAGGTCAAAAGAGATAAGAAGGACTTAGAAAGACGCTGGGATGGAGATACCATTGAAGGAATTGCAATTGGAGGAGAAAAAAAAGAAAACTGGGAAATTTCGGCAATTTAGTGACATTAGGATAATGGACCGGGATTATACCAGAGCCATGCAAAAAACTAAAACATGCCCAAATTAAGCTCCCAGATGGTGCAAAAGCTGGGGAAAAATTCAAGGAGGAAGACACAACTTGGAGGGGAAGATATAAAAGACGTGGCATGGATGCTTAACGAAATTGGAAAAAAACATGAAAAAATTTTTTCCCAAAGTCAAAGCCATCTAAAGGCATGGCATGTCATCACATGCAGGGACATGCACCAAAGATTCCTCTCATGGTGCCCATTGAAATCGCAAGATTCCGTTTCCCTTCCCGAAAGGAAATGAAATTTCCTTTCGGGAAGGGAAACGGAATCTTGCGAACCCAAAAAGAAAGGCTTACAAACACTCTGGAAAGGAGATAGGATCAAATGAAATGCAATTGCAAAAAACCCCCCAAAATCCAGAAAATCGGGAGTTTTAGCATCCTCAAGATATGGTCTGTGAGGAAATGAGTTGCATTGCAAAGGACTAAAAGATGCCAAAACTAGACTCCCAGATGGTGCAAAAGCTGGGGAAAAAGTCAAGGAGGAAGAAACAACTTGGAGGGGAAGATATGAGGGACATGGTATGGTCACTGAAAAACAACTAAAAAAAAAAAAAAAAAATTTTCCCCGCATGCTCTCAAGCGCAGGCACATGCAGCAAAGCTTGCCAAAATTGATCCCCGCTGAAGGTCAAAAGAGATAAGAAGGACTTAGAAAGAGGCTGGGATGAGGATACAATCAAAGGAATTGCAATTGGAGGAGAAAAAAAAGAAAACTGGGAAATTTCGGCAATTTAGTGACAATAGGAAAATGGACTGGGATTCTATCAGAGCAGTGCAAAAAACCAAAAGATGCAAAAACTAAGTTCTAGATGCTGCAAAAGCAGGGGAAAAAGTCAAGGAGGAAGAAACAACTTGGAGGGGAAGATATGAGGGACATGGTATGGTCACTGAAAAACAACTAAAAAAAAAAAAAGAAAAAATCTTCCCCATATGCTATTAAGCGCAGGCACATGCAGCAAAGCTTGCCAAAATTGATCCCCGCTGAAGGTCAAAAGAGATAAGAAGGACTTAGAAAGACGCTGGGATGGAGATACCATTGAAGGAATTGCAATTGGAGGAGAAAAAAAAGAAAATTGGGAAATTTCGGCAATTTAGTGACAATAGGAAAATGGACTGGGATTCTATCAGAGCCATGCAAAAAACCAAAACATGCCCAAATTAAGCTCCCAGATGGTGCAAAAGCAGGGCAAAAATTCAAGGAGGAAGAAACAACTTGGAGGGGAAGATATGAGGGACATGGTATGGTCACTGAAAAACAACTAAAAAAAAAAAAAAAAAAATTTTCCCCATATGCTCTCAAGCGCAGGCACATGCAGCAAAGCTTGCCAAAATTGATCCCCGCTGAAGGTCAAAAGAGATAAGAAGGACTTAGAAAGACGCTGGGATGGAGATACCATTGAAGGAATTGCAATTGGAGGAGAAAAAAAAGAAAATTGGGAAATTTCGGCAATTTAGTGACAATAGGATAATGGACCGGGATTCTATCAGAGCCATGCGAAAAACCAAAACATGCCCAAATTAAGCTCCCAGATGGTGCAAAAGCAGGGCAAAAATTCAAGGAGGAAGAAACAACTTGGAGGGGAAGATATGAGGGACATGGTATGGTCACTGAAAAACAACTAAAAAAAAAAAAAGAAAAAATCTTCCCCATATGCTCTCAAGCGAAGGCACATGCAGCAAAGCTTGCCAAAATTGATCCCCGCTGAAGGTCAAAAAAGATAAGAAGGACTTAGAAAGACGCTGGGATGGAGATACCATCAAAGGAATTGCAATTGGAGGAGAAAAACAAGAAAATTGGGAAATTTGGGCAACTTTGTGACAATAGGAAAATGGACCGGGATTCTATCAGAGCAGTGCAAAGAACCAAAAAATGCAAAAACTAAGTTCTAGATGCTGCAAAAGCTGGGGAAAAAGTCAAGGAGGAAGACACAACTTAGAGGGGAAGATATGAGGGACATGGTATGGTCACTGAAAAACAAGTGAAAAAAAAAAAGAGAAAATCTTCCCCATATGCTATCAAGTGCAGGCACATGCAGCAGAGCTTGCCAAAATTGATCCCCGCTGAAGGTCAAAAGAGATAAGAAGGACTTAGAAAGACGCTGGGATGGAGATACCATTGAAGGAATTGCAATTGGAGGAGAAAAAAAAAGAAAACTGGGAAATTTCGGCAATTTAGAGACAATAGGATAATGGACCGGGATTATACCAGAGCCATGCAAAAAACTAAAACATGCCCAAATTAAGCTCCCAGATGGTGCAAAAGCTGGGGAAAAATTCAAGGAGGAAGACACGACTTGGAGGGGAAGATATAAAAGACGTGGCATGGATGCTTAAAGAAATTGGAAAAAAACATGAAAAAATTTTTTCCCAAAGTCAAAGCCATCTAAAGGCATGGCATGTCATCACATGCAGGGACATGCACCAAAGATTCCTCTCATGGTGCCCATTGAAATCGCAAGATTCCGTTTCCCTTCCCGAAAGGAAATGAAATTTCCTTTCGGGAAGGGAAACGGAATCTTGCGAACCCAAAAAGAAAGGCTTACAAACACTCTGGAAAGGAGATAGGATCAAATGAAATGCAATTGCAAAAAACCCCCCAAAATCCAGAAAATCGGGAGTTTTAGCATCCTCAAGAAATGGTCTGTGAGGAAATGAGTTGCATTGCAAAGGACTAAAAGATGCCAAAACTAGACTCCCAGATGGTGCAAAAGCTGGGGAAAAAGTCAAGGAGGAAGAAAACAACTTGGAGGGGAAGATATGAGGGACATGGTATGGTCACTGAAAAACAACTAAAAAAAAAAAAAAAAAAATTTTCCCCATATGCTCTCAAGCGAAGGCACATGCAGCAAAGCTTGCCAAAATTGATCCCCGCTGAAGGTCAAAAGAGATAAGAAGGACTTAGAAAGACGCTGGGATGGAGATACCATCAAAGGAATTGCAATTGGAGGAGAAAAAAAAGAAAATTGGGAAATTTGGGCAACTTTGTGACAATAGGAAAATGGACCGGGATTCTATCAGAGCAGTGCAAAGAACCAAAAAATGCAAAAACTAAGTTCTAGATGCTGCAAAAGCTGGGGAAAAAGTCAAGGAGGAAGACACAACTTAGAGGGGAAGATATGAGGGACATGGTATGGTCACTGAAAAACAACCAAAAAAAAAAAAGAGAAAATCTTCCCCGTATGCTATCAAGTGCAGGCACATGCAGCAGAGCTTGCCAAAATTGATCCCCGCTGAAGGTCAAAAGAGATAAGAAGGACTTAGAAAGACGCTGGGATGGAGATAGCATTGAAGGAATTGCAATTGGAGGAGAAAAAAAAGAAAATTGGGAAATTTCGGCAATTTAGTGACAATAGGATAATGGACCGGGATTCTATCAGAGCCGTGCAAAAAACCAAAACATGCCCAAATTAAGCTCCCAGATGGCGCAAAAGCAGGGCAAAAATTCAAGGAGGAAGAAACAACTTAGAGGGGAAGATATGAGGGACATGGTATGGTCACTGAAAAACAACTAAAAAAAAAAAAGAAAAAATCTTCCCCATATGCTCTCAAGCGAAGGCACATGCAGCAAAGCTTGCCAAAATTGATCCCCGCTGAAGGTCAAAAGAGATAAGAAGGACTTAGAAAGACGCTGGGATGGAGATACCATTGAAGGAATTGAAATTGGAGGAGAAAAAAAAGAAAACTGGGAAATTTGGGCAATTTAGTGACAATAGGAAAATGGACCGGGATTATATCAGAGCCATGCAAAAAACCAAAACATGCCCAAATTAAGCTCCCAGATGGTGCAAAAGCTGGGGAAAAAGTCAAGGAGGAAGACACAACTTGGAGGGGAAGATATAAAAGACGTGGCATGGATGCTTAACGAAATTGGAAAAAAACATGAAAAAATTTTTTCCCAAAGTCAAAGCCATCTAAAGGCATGGCATGTCATCACATGCAGGGACATGCACCAAAGATTCCTCTCATGGTGCCCATTGAAATCGCAAGATTCCGTTTCCCTTCCCGAAAGGAAATGAAATTTCCTTTCGGGAAGGGAAACGGAATCTTGCGAACCCAAAAAGAAAGGCTTACAAACACTCTGGAAAGGAGATAGGATCAAATGAAATGCATGTGCAAAAAACCCCCCAAAATCCAGAAAATCGGGAGTTTTAGCATCCTCAAGAAATGGTCTGTGAGGAAATGAGTTGCATTGCAAAGGACTAAAAGATGCCAAAACTAGACTCCCAGATGGTGCAAAAGCTGGGGAAAAAGTCAAGGAGGAAGAAACAACTTGGAGGGGAAGATATGAGGGACATGGTATGGTCACTGAAAAACAACTAAAAAAAAAAAAAAAAAAATTTTCCCCATATGCTCTCAAGCGCAGGCACATGCAGCAAAGCTTGCCAAAATTGATCCCCGCTGAAGGTCAAAAGAGATAAGAAGGACTTAGAAAGACGCTGGGATGGAGATACCATTGAAGGAATTGCAATTGGAGGAGAAAAAAAAGAAAATTGGGAAATTTCGGCAATTTAGTGACAATAGGATAATGGACCGGGATTCTATCAGAGCCATGCGAAAAACCAAAACATGCCCAAATTAAGCTCCCAGATGGTGCAAAAGCAGGGCAAAAATTCAAGGAGGAAGAAACAACTTGGAGGGGAAGATATGAGGGACATGGTATGGTCACTGAAAAACAACTAAAAAAAAAAAAAGAAAAAATCTTCCCCATATGCTCTCAAGCGAAGGCACATGCAGCAAAGCTTGCCAAAATTGATCCCCGCTGAAGGTCAAAAAAGATAAGAAGGACTTAGAAAGACGCTGGGATGGAGATACCATCAAAGGAATTGCAATTGGAGGAGAAAAACAAGAAAATTGGGAAATTTGGGCAACTTTGTGACAATAGGAAAATGGACCGGGATTCTATCAGAGCAGTGCAAAGAACCAAAAAATGCAAAAACTAAGTTCTAGATGCTGCAAAAGCTGGGGAAAAAGTCAAGGAGGAAGACACAACTTAGAGGGGAAGATATGAGGGACATGGTATGGTCACTGAAAAACAAGTGAAAAAAAAAAAGAGAAAATCTTCCCCATATGCTATCAAGTGCAGGCACATGCAGCAGAGCTTGCCAAAATTGATCCCCGCTGAAGGTCAAAAGAGATAAGAAGGACTTAGAAAGACGCTGGGATGGAGATACCATTGAAGGAATTGCAATTGGAGGAGAAAAAAAAAGAAAACTGGGAAATTTCGGCAATTTAGTGACAATAGGATAATGGACCGGGATTATACCAGAGCCATGCAAAAAACTAAAACATGCCCAAATTAAGCTCCCAGATGGTGCAAAAGCTGGGGAAAAATTCAAGGAGGAAGAAACAACTTGGAGGGGAAGATATAAAAGACGTGGCATGGATGCTTAAAGAAATTGGAAAAAAACATGAAAAAATTTTTTCCCAAAGTCAAAGCCATCTAAAGGCATGGCATGTCATCACATGCAGGGACATGCACCAAAGATTCCTCTCATGGTGCCCATTGAAATCGCAAGATTCCGTTTCCCTTCCCGAAAGGAAATGAAATTTCCTTTCGGGAAGGGAAACGGAATCTTGCGAACCCAAAAAGAAAGGCTTACAAACACTCTGGAAAGGAGATAGGATCAAATGAAATGCAATTGCAAAAAACCCCCCAAAATCCAGAAAATCGGGAGTTTTAGCATCCTCAAGAAATGGTCTGTGAGGAAATGAGTTGCATTGCAAAGGACTAAAAGATGCCAAAACTAGACTCCCAGATGGTGCAAAAGCTGGGGAAAAAGTCAAGGAGGAAGAAACAACTTGGAGGGGAAGATATGAGGGACATGGTATGGTCACTGAAAAACAACTAAAAAAAAAAAAGAAAAAATCTTCCCCATATGCTATCAAGCGAAGGCACATGCAGCAAAGCTTGCCAAAATTGATCCCCGCTGAAGGTCAAAAGAGATAAGAAGGACTTAGAAAGACGCTGGGATGGAGATACCATTGAAGGAATTGCAATTGGAGGAGAAAAAAAAGAAAATTGGGAAATTTGGGCAACTTTGTGACAATAGGAAAATGGACCGGGATTCTATCAGAGCAGTGCAAAGAACCAAAAAATGCAAAAACTAAGTTCTAGATGATGCAAAAGCTGGGGAAAAAGTCAAGGAGGAAGACACAACTTGGAGGGGAAGATATGAGGGACATGGTATGGTCACTGAAAAACAACCAAAAAAAAAAAAGAGAAAATCTTCCCCATATGCTATCAAGTGCAGGCACATGCAGCAGAGCTTGCCAAAATTGATCCCCGCTGAAGGTCAAAAGAGATAAGAAGGACTTAGAAAGACGCTGGGATGGAGATAGCATTGAAGGAATTGCAATTGGAGGAGAAAAAAAAGAAAACTGGGAAATTTCGGCAATTTAGTGACATTAGGATAATGGACCGGGATTATACCAGAGCCATGCAAAAAACTAAAACATGCCCAAATTAAGCTCCCAGATGGTGCAAAAGCTGGGGAAAAATTCAAGGAGGAAGACACAACTTGGAGGGGAAGATATAAAAGACGTGGCATGGATGCTTAACGAAATTGGAAAAAAACATGAAAAAATTTTTTCCCAAAGTCAAAGCCATCTAAAGGCATGGCATGTCATCACATGCAGGGACATGCACCAAAGATTCCTCTCATGGTGCCCATTGAAATCGCAAGATTCCGTTTCCCTTCCCGAAAGGAAATGAAATTTCCTTTCGGGAAGGGAAACGGAATCTTGCGAACCCAAAAAGAAAGGCTTACAAACACTCTGGAAAGGAGATAGGATCAAATGAAATGCAATTGCAAAAAACCCCCCAAAATCCAGAAAATCGGGAGTTTTAGCATCCTCAAGATATGGTCTGTGAGGAAATGAGTTGCATTGCAAAGGACTAAAAGATGCCAAAACTAGACTCCCAGATGGTGCAAAAGCTGGGGAAAAAGTCAAGGAGGAAGAAACAACTTGGAGGGGAAGATATGAGGGACATGGTATGGTCACTGAAAAACAACTAAAAAAAAAAAAAAAAAATTTTCCCCGCATGCTCTCAAGCGCAGGCACATGCAGCAAAGCTTGCCAAAATTGATCCCCGCTGAAGGTCAAAAGAGATAAGAAGGACTTAGAAAGAGGCTGGGATGAGGATACAATCAAAGGAATTGCAATTGGAGGAGAAAAAAAAGAAAACTGGGAAATTTCGGCAATTTAGTGACAATAGGAAAATGGACTGGGATTCTATCAGAGCAGTGCAAAAAACCAAAAGATGCAAAAACTAAGTTCTAGATGCTGCAAAAGCAGGGGAAAAAGTCAAGGAGGAAGAAACAACTTGGAGGGGAAGATATGAGGGACATGGTATGGTCACTGAAAAACAACTAAAAAAAAAAAAAGAAAAAATCTTCCCCATATGCTATTAAGCGCAGGCACATGCAGCAAAGCTTGCCAAAATTGATCCCCGCTGAAGGTCAAAAGAGATAAGAAGGACTTAGAAAGACGCTGGGATGGAGATACCATTGAAGGAATTGCAATTGGAGGAGAAAAAAAAGAAAATTGGGAAATTTCGGCAATTTAGTGACAATAGGAAAATGGACTGGGATTCTATCAGAGCCATGCAAAAAACCAAAACATGCCCAAATTAAGCTCCCAGATGGTGCAAAAGCAGGGCAAAAATTCAAGGAGGAAGAAACAACTTGGAGGGGAAGATATGAGGGACATGGTATGGTCACTGAAAAACAACTAAAAAAAAAAAAAAAAAAATTTTCCCCATATGCTCTCAAGCGCAGGCACATGCAGCAAAGCTTGCCAAAATTGATCCCCGCTGAAGGTCAAAAGAGATAAGAAGGACTTAGAAAGACGCTGGGATGGAGATACCATTGAAGGAATTGCAATTGGAGGAGAAAAAAAAGAAAATTGGGAAATTTCGGCAATTTAGTGACAATAGGATAATGGACCGGGATTCTATCAGAGCCATGCGAAAAACCAAAACATGCCCAAATTAAGCTCCCAGATGGTGCAAAAGCAGGGCAAAAATTCAAGGAGGAAGAAACAACTTGGAGGGGAAGATATGAGGGACATGGTATGGTCACTGAAAAACAACTAAAAAAAAAAAAAGAAAAAATCTTCCCCATATGCTCTCAAGCGAAGGCACATGCAGCAAAGCTTGCCAAAATTGATCCCCGCTGAAGGTCAAAAAAGATAAGAAGGACTTAGAAAGACGCTGGGATGGAGATACCATCAAAGGAATTGCAATTGGAGGAGAAAAAAAAGAAAATTGGGAAATTTGGGCAACTTTGTGACAATAGGAAAATGGACCGGGATTCTATCAGAGCAGTGCAAAGAACCAAAAAATGCAAAAACTAAGTTCTAGATGCTGCAAAAGCTGGGGAAAAAGTCAAGGAGGAAGACACAACTTAGAGGGGAAGATATGAGGGACATGGTATGGTCACTGAAAAACAAGTGAAAAAAAAAAAGAGAAAATCTTCCCCATATGCTATCAAGTGCAGGCACATGCAGCAGAGCTTGCCAAAATTGATCCCCGCTGAAGGTCAAAAGAGATAAGAAGGACTTAGAAAGACGCTGGGATGGAGATACCATTGAAGGAATTGCAATTGGAGGAGAAAAAAAAAGAAAACTGGGAAATTTCGGCAATTTAGTGACAATAGGATAATGGACCGGGATTATACCAGAGCCATGCAAAAAACTAAAACATGCCCAAATTAAGCTCCCAGATGGTGCAAAAGCTGGGGAAAAATTCAAGGAGGAAGACACAACTTGGAGGGGAAGATATAAAAGACGTGGCATGGATGCTTAAAGAAATTGGAAAAAAACATGAAAAAATTTTTTCCCAAAGTCAAAGCCATCTTAAGGCATGGCATGTCATCACATGCAGGGACATGCACCAAAGATTCCTCTCATGGTGCCCATTGAAATCGCAAGATTCCGTTTCCCTTCCCGAAAGGAAATGAAATTTCCTTTCGGGAAGGGAAACGGAATCTTGCGAACCCAAAAAGAAAGGCTTACAAACACTCTGGAAAGGAGATAGGATCAAATGAAATGCAATTGCAAAAAACCCCCCAAAATCCAGAAAATCGGGAGTTTTAGCATCCTCAAGAAATGGTCTGTGAGGAAATGAGTTGCATTGCAAAGGACTAAAAGATGCCAAAACTAGACTCCCAGATGGTGCAAAAGCTGGGGAAAAAGTCAAGGAGGAAGAAACAACTTGGAGGGGAAGATATGAGGGACATGGTATGGTCACTGAAAAACAACTAAAAAAAAAAAAAAAAAATTTTCCCCATATGCTCTCAAGCGCAGGCACATGCAGCAAAGCTTGCCAAAATTGATCCCCGCTGAAGGTCAAAAGAGATAAGAAGGACTTAGAAAGACGCTGGGATGGAGATACCATTGAAGGAATTGCAATTGGAGGAGAAAAAAAAGAAAATTGGGAAATTTCGGCAATTTAGTGACAATAGGATAATGGACCGGGATTCTATCAGAGCCATGCGAAAAACCAAAACATGCCCAAATTAAGCTCCCAGATGGTGCAAAAGCAGGGCAAAAATTCAAGGAGGAAGAAACAACTTGGAGGGGAAGATATGAGGGACATGGTATGGTCACTGAAAAACAACTAAAAAAAAAAAAAGAAAAAATCTTCCCCATATGCTCTCAAGCGAAGGCACATGCAGCAAAGCTTGCCAAAATTGATCCCCGCTGAAGGTCAAAAAAGATAAGAAGGACTTAGAAAGACGCTGGGATGGAGATACCATCAAAGGAATTGCAATTGGAGGAGAAAAACAAGAAAATTGGGAAATTTGGGCAACTTTGTGACAATAGGAAAATGGACCGGGATTCTATCAGAGCAGTGCAAAGAACCAAAAAATGCAAAAACTAAGTTCTAGATGCTGCAAAAGCTGGGGAAAAAGTCAAGGAGGAAGACACAACTTAGAGGGGAAGATATGAGGGACATGGTATGGTCACTGAAAAACAAGTGAAAAAAAAAAAGAGAAAATCTTCCCCATATGCTATCAAGTGCAGGCACATGCAGCAGAGCTTGCCAAAATTGATCCCCGCTGAAGGTCAAAAGAGATAA
Organism: Agelaius phoeniceus; assembly: GCF_051311805.1. Lineage (NCBI taxonomy): Eukaryota > Metazoa > Chordata > Aves > Passeriformes > Icteridae > Agelaius > Agelaius phoeniceus. Next base: position 9,415,573 of record NC_135266.1, on the reverse strand, counting down.
GAAGGACTTAGAAAGCGGCTGGGATGGAGATACCATTGAAGGAATATAAATTGGAGGAGAAAAAAAACAAAATTGGGAAATTTGGGCAATTTAGTGACAATAGGAAAATGGACCGGGATTCTATCAGAGCCATGCAAAAAACCAAAACATGCCCAAACTAAGCTCCCAGATGGTGCAAAAGCTGGAGATAAAGTCAAGGAAGAAGACGCAACCTGGAGGGGAAGATACAAAAGACATAGCATGGATGCTTAACAAGACTGGGGAAAAAAATGAAAAAATTTTTTCCCAAAGTCAAAGCCATCTAAAGGCATGGCATGTCATCACATGCAGGGACATGCACCAAAGATTCCTCTCATGGTGCCCATTGAAATCGCAAGATTCCGTTTCCCTTCCCGAAAGGAAATGAAATTTCCTTTCGGGAAGGGAAACGGAATCTTGCGAACCCAAAAAGAAAGGCTTACAAACACTCTGGAAAGGAGATAGGATCAAATGAAATGCAATTGCAAAAAACCCCCCAAAATCCAGAAAATCGGGAGTTTTAGCATCCTCAAGAAATGGTCTGTGAGGAAATGAGTTGCATTGCAAAGGACTAAAAGATGCCAAAACTAGACTCCCAGATGGTGCAAAAGCTGGGGAAAAAGTCAAGGAGGAAGAAACAACTTGGAGGGGAAGATATGAGGGACATGGTATGATCACTGAAAAACAACTAAAAAAAAAAAAAAAAAATTTTCCCCACATGCTCTCAAGCGCAGGCACATGCAGCAAAGCTTGCCAAAATTGATCCCCGCTGAAGGTCAAAAGAGATAAGAAGGACTTAGAAAGAGGCTGGGATGGAGATACCATCAAAGGAATTGCAATTGGAGGAGAAAAAAAAGAAAATTGGGAAATTTGGGCAATTTAGTGACAATAGGAAAATGGACCAGGATTCTATCAGAGCCGTGCTAAAAACCAAAACATGCAAAAACTAAGTTCTAGATGGTGCAAGAGCAGGGGAAAAAGTCAAGGAGGAAGACACAACCTGGAGGGGAAGATATGAGGGACATGGTATGGTCACTGAAAAACAACTAAAAAAAAAAAAAGAAAAAATCTTCCCCATATGCTATCAAGCGCAGGCACATGCAGCAAAGCTTGCCAAAATTGATCCCCGCTGAAGGTCAAAAGAGATAAGAAGGACTTAGAAAGACGCTGGGATGGAGATACCATCGAAGGAATTGCAATTGGAGGAGAAAAAAAAGAAAATTGGGAAATTTGGGCAATTTAGTGACAATAGGAAAATGGACCGGGATTCTATCAGAGCAGTGCAAAAAACCAAAACATGCAAAAACTACGTTCTAGATGGTGCAAAATTTGGAAAAAGACAAGGAGGAAGACACAACTTGGAGGGGAAGATATAAAAGATGTGGCATGGATGCTTAAAGAAATTGGAAAAAAACATGAAAAAATTTTTTCCCAAAGTCAAAGCCATCTAAAGGCATGGCATGTCATCACATGCAGGGACATGCACCAAAGATTCCTCTCATGGTGCCCATTGAAATCGCAAGATTCCGTTTCCCTTCCCGAAAGGAAATTCATTTCCTTTCGGGAAGGGAAACGGAATCTTGCGAACCCGAAAAGAAAGGCTTACAAACACTCTGGAAAGGAGATAGGATCAAATGAAATGCATGTGCAAAAAACCCCCCAAAATCCAGAAAATCGGGAGTTTTAGTGTCCTCAGGAAATGGTCTGTCAGGAAATGAGTTGCATTGCAAAGGACTAAAAGATGCCAAAACTAGACCCCCAGATGGTGCAAAAGCTGGGGAAAAAGTCAAGGAGGAAGAAACAACGTGGAGGGGAAGATATGAGGGACATGGTATGGTCACTGAAAAACAACTAAAAAAAAAAAAGAAAAAATCTTCCCCATATGCTATCAAGCGCAGGCACATGCAGCAAAGCTTGCCAAAATTGATCCCCGCTGAAGGTCAAAAGAGATAAGAAGGACTTAGAAAGACGCTGGGATGGAGATACCATTGAAGGAATTGCAATTGGAGGAGAAAAAAAAGAAAATTGGGAAATTTCGGCAATTTAGTGACAATAGGAAAATGGACCGGGATTCTATCAGAGCAGTGCAAAAAACCAAAACATGCAAAAACTAAGTTCTAGGTGGTGCAAAATTTGGGAAAAAGACAAGGAGGAAGACACAACTTGGAGGGGAAGATATAAAAGACGTGGCATGGATGCTTAAAGAAATTGGAAAAAAACATGAAAAAATTTTTTCCCAAAGTCAAAGCCATCTAAAGGCATGGCATGTCATCACATGCAGGGACATGCACCAAAGATTCCTCTCATGGTGCCCATTGAAATCGCAAGATTCCGTTTCCCTTCCCGAAAGGAAATGAAATTTCGGGAAATGAAATTTCCTTTCGGGAAGGGAAACGGAATCTTGCGAACCCGAAAAGAAAGGCTTACAAACACTCTGGAAAGGAGATAGGATCAAATGAAATGCAATTGCAAAAAACCCCCCAAAATCCAGAAAATCGGGAGTTTTAGCGTCCTCAGGAAATGGTCTGTCAGGAAATGAGTTGCATTGCAAAGGACTAAAAGATGCCAAAACTAGACCCCCAGATGGTGCAAAAGCTGGGGAAAAAGTCAAGGAGGAAGAAACAACGTGGAGGGGAAGATACGAGGGACATGGTATGGTCACTGAAAAACAACTAAAAAAAAAAAAGAAAAAATCTTCCCCATATGCTATCAAGCGCAGGCACATGCAGCAAAGCTTGCCAAAATTGATCGCCGCTGAAGGTCAAAAGAGATAAGAAGGACTTAGAAAGAGGCTGGGATGGAGATACCATTTAAGGAATTGCAATTGGAGGAGAAAAAAAAGAAAACTGGGAAATTTGGGCAATTTAGTGACAATAGGAAAATGGACCGGGATTCTATCAGATCAGTGCAAAAAACCAAAACATGCAAAAACTAAGTTCTAGATGGTGCAAGAGCAGGGGAAAAAGTCAAGGAGGAAGAAACAACCTGGAGGGGAAGATATGAGGGACATGGTATGGTCACTGAAAAACAACTAAAAAAAAAAAAAGAAAAAATCTTCCCCATATACTATCAAGCGCAGGCACATGCAGCAAAGCTTGCCAAAATTGATCCCCGCTGAAGGTCAAAAGAGATAAGAAGGACTTAGAAAGACGCTGGGATGGAGATACCATCAAAGGAATTGCAATTGGAGGAGAAAAAAAAGAAAATTGGGAAATTTGGGCAATTTAGTGACAATAGGAAAATGGACCAGGATTCTATCAGAGCCGTGCTAAAAACCAAAACATGCAAAAACTAAGTTCTAGATGGTGCAAAATTTGGAAAAAGACAAGGAGGAAGACACAACTTGGAGGGGAAGATATAAAAGATGTGGCATGGATGCTTAAAGAAATTGGAAAAAAACATGAAAAAATTTTTTCCCAAAGTCAAAGCCATCTAAAGGCATGGCATGTCAACACATGCAGGGACATGCACCAAAGATTCCTCTCATGGTGCCCATTGAAATCGCAAGATTCCGTTTCCCTTCCCGAAAGGAAATTCATTTCCTTTCGGGAAGGGAAACGGAATCTTGCGAACCCGAAAAGAAAGGCTTACAAACACTCTGGAAAGGAGATAGGATCAAATGAAATGCAATTGCAAAAAACCCCCCAAAATCCAGAAAATCGGGAGTTTTAGCGTCCTCAGGAAATGGTCTGTCAGGAAATGAGTTGCATTGCAAAGGACTAAAAGATGCCAAAACTAGACCCCCAGATGGTGCAAAAGCTGGGGAAAAAGTCAAGGAGGAAGAAACAACGTGGAGGGGAAGATACGAGGGACATGGTATGGTCACTGAAAAACAACTAAAAAAAAAAAAGAAAAAATCTTCCCCATATGCTATCAAGCGCAGGCACATGCAGCAAAGCTTGCCAAAATTGATCCCCGCTGAAGGTCAAAAGAGATAAGAAGGACTTAGAAAGAGGCTGGGATGGAGATACCATTTAAGGAATTGCAATTGGAGGAGAAAAAAAAGAAAACTGGGAAATTTGGGCAATTTAGTGACAATAGGAAAATGGACCGGGATTCTATCAGATCAGTGCAAAAAACCAAAACATGCAAAAACTAAGTTCTAGATGGTGCAAGAGCAGGGGAAAAAGTCAAGGAGGAAGAAACAACCTGGAGGGGAAGATATGAGGGACATGGTATGGTCACTGAAAAACAACTAAAAAAAAAAAAAGAAAAAATCTTCCCCATATAATATCAAGCGCAGGCACATGCAGCAAAGCTTGCCAAAATTGATCCCCGCTGAAGTTCAAAAGAGATAAGAAGGACTTAGAAAGACGCTGGGATGGAGATACCATCAAAGGAATTGCAATTGGAGGAGAAAAAAAAGAAAATTGGGAAATTTGGGCAATTTAGTGACAATAGGAAAATGGACCGGGATTCTATCAGAGCAGTGCAAAAAACCAAAACATGCAAAAACTACGTTCTAGATGGTGCAAAATTTGGGAAAAAGACAAGGAGGAAGACACAACTTGGAGGGGAAGATATAAAAGACGTGGCATGGATGCTTAAAGAAATTGGAAAAAAAAATGAAAAAATTTTTTCCCAAAGTCAAAGCCATCTAAAGGCATGGCATGTCATCACATGCAGGGACATGCACCAAAGATTCCTCTCATGGTGCCCATCGAAATCGCAAGATTCCGTTTCCCTTCCCGAAAGGAAATTTCATTTCCTTTCGGGAAGGGAAACGGAATCTTGCGAACCCGAAAAGAAAGGCTTACAAACACTCTGGAAAGGAGATAGGATCAAATGAAATGCATGTGCAAAAAACCCCCCAAAATCCAGAAAATCGGGAGTTTTAGCGTCCTCAAGAAATGGTCTGTCAGGAAATGAGTTGCATTGCAAAGGACTAAAAGATGCCAAAACTAGAATCCCAGAGGGTGCAAAAGCAGGGGAAAAAGTCAAGGAGGAAGAAACAACGTGGAGGGGAAGATATGAGGGACATGGTATGGTCACTGAAAAACAACTAAAAAAAAAAAAGAAAAAATCTTCCCCATATACTATCAAGCGCAGGCACATGCAGCAAAGCTTGCCAAAATTGATCCCCGCTGAAGGTCAAAAGAGATAAGAAGGACTTAGAAAGACGCTGGGATGGAGATACCATCAAAGGAATTGCAATTGGAGGAGAAAAAAAAGAAAATTGGGAAATTTGGGCAATTTAGTGACAATAGGAAAATGGACCAGGATTCTATCAGAGCCGTGCTAAAAACCAAAACATGCAAAAACTAAGTTCTAGATGGTGCAAAATTTGGAAAAAGACAAGGAGGAAGACACAACTTGGAGGGGAAGATATAAAAGATGTGGCATGGATGCTTAAAGAAATTGGAAAAAAACATGAAAAAATTTTTTCCCAAAGTCAAAGCCATCTAAAGGCATGGCATGTCAACACATGCAGGGACATGCACCAAAGATTCCTCTCATGGTGCCCATTGAAATCGCAAGATTCCGTTTCCCTTCCCGAAAGGAAATTCATTTCCTTTCGGGAAGGGAAACGGAATCTTGCGAACCCGAAAAGAAAGGCTTACAAACACTCTGGAAAGGAGATAGGATCAAATGAAATGCAATTGCAAAAAACCCCCCAAAATCCAGAAAATCGGGAGTTTTAGCGTCCTCAGGAAATGGTCTGTCAGGAAATGAGTTGCATTGCAAAGGACTAAAAGATGCCAAAACTAGACCCCCAGATGGTGCAAAAGCTGGGGAAAAAGTCAAGGAGGAAGAAACAACGTGGAGGGGAAGATACGAGGGACATGGTATGGTCACTGAAAAACAACTAAAAAAAAAAAAGAAAAAATCTTCCCCATATGCTATCAAGCGCAGGCACATGCAGCAAAGCTTGCCAAAATTGATCCCCGCTGAAGGTCAAAAGAGATAAGAAGGACTTAGAAAGAGGCTGGGATGGAGATACCATTTAAGGAATTGCAATTGGAGGAGAAAAAAAAGAAAACTGGGAAATTTGGGCAATTTAGTGACAATAGGAAAATGGACCGGGATTCTATCAGATCAGTGCAAAAAACCAAAACATGCAAAAACTAAGTTCTAGATGGTGCAAGAGCAGGGGAAAAAGTCAAGGAGGAAGAAACAACCTGGAGGGGAAGATATGAGGGACATGGTATGGTCACTGAAAAACAACTAAAAAAAAAAAAAGAAAAAATCTTCCCCATATAATATCAAGCGCAGGCACATGCAGCAAAGCTTGCCAAAATTGATCCCCGCTGAAGTTCAAAAGAGATAAGAAGGACTTAGAAAGACGCTGGGATGGAGATACCATCAAAGGAATTGCAATTGGAGGAGAAAAAAAAGAAAATTGGGAAATTTGGGCAATTTAGTGACAATAGGAAAATGGACCGGGATTCTATCAGAGCAGTGCAAAAAACCAAAACATGCAAAAACTACGTTCTAGATGGTGCAAAATTTGGGAAAAAGACAAGGAGGAAGACACAACTTGGAGGGGAAGATATAAAAGACGTGGCATGGATGCTTAAAGAAATTGGAAAAAAAAATGAAAAAATTTTTTCCCAAAGTCAAAGCCATCTAAAGGCATGGCATGTCATCACATGCAGGGACATGCACCAAAGATTCCTCTCATGGTGCCCATCGAAATCGCAAGATTCCGTTTCCCTTCCCGAAAGGAAATTTCATTTCCTTTCGGGAAGGGAAACGGAATCTTGCGAACCCGAAAAGAAAGGCTTACAAACACTCTGGAAAGGAGATAGGATCAAATGAAATGCATGTGCAAAAAACCCCCCAAAATCCAGAAAATCGGGAGTTTTAGCGTCCTCAAGAAATGGTCTGTCAGGAAATGAGTTGCATTGCAAAGGACTAAAAGATGCCAAAACTAGAATCCCAGAGGGTGCAAAAGCAGGGGAAAAAGTCAAGGAGGAAGAAACAACGTGGAGGGGAAGATATGAGGGACATGGTATGGTCACTGAAAAACAACTAAAAAAAAAAAAGAAAAAATCTTCCCCATATACTATCAAGCGCAGGCACATGCAGCAAAGCTTGCCAAAATTGATCCCCGCTGAAGGTCAAAAGAGATAAGAAGGACTTAGAAAGACGCTGGGATGGAGATACCATCAAAGGAATTGCAATTGGAGGAGAAAAAAAAGAAAATTGGGAAATTTGGGCAATTTAGTGACAATAGGAAAATGGACCAGGATTCTATCAGAGCCGTGCTAAAAACCAAAACATGCAAAAACTAAGTTCTAGATGGTGCAAGAGCAGGGGAAAAAGTCAAGGAGGAAGACACAACCTGGAGGGGAAGATATGAGGGACATGGTATGGTCACTGAAAAACAACTAAAAAAAAAAAAAGAAAAAATCTTCCCCATATGCTATCAAGCGCAGGCACATGCAGCAAAGCTTGCCAAAATTGATCCCCGCTGAAGGTCAAAAGAGATAAGAAGGACTTAGAAAGACGCTGGGATGGAGATACCATTGAAGGAATTGCAATTGGAGGAGAAAAAAAAAGAAAACTGGGAAATTTCGGCAATTTAGTGACAATAGGATAATGGACCGGGATTATACCAGAGCCATGCAAAAAACTAAAACATGCCCAAATTAAGCTCCCAGATGGTGCAAAAGCTGGGGAAAAATTCAAGGAGGAAGACACAACTTGGAGGGGAAGATATAAAAGACGTGGCATGGATGCTTAAAGAAATTGGAAAAAAACATGAAAAAATTTTTTCCCAAAGTCAAAGCCATCTAAAGGCATGGCATGTCATCACATGCAGGGACATGCACCAAAGATTCCTCTCATGGTGCCCATTGAAATCGCAAGATTCCGTTTCCCTTCCCGAAAGGAAATGAAATTTCCTTTCGGGAAGGGAAACGGAATCTTGCGAACCCAAAAAGAAAGGCTTACAAACACTCTGGAAAGGAGATAGGATCAAATGAAATGCAATTGCAAAAAACCCCCCAAAATCCAGAAAATCGGGAGTTTTAGCATCCTCAAGAAATGGTCTGTGAGGAAATGAGTTGCATTGCAAAGGACTAAAAGATGCCAAAACTAGACTCCCAGATGGTGCAAAAGCTGGGGAAAAAGTCAAGGAGGAAGAAACAACTTGGAGGGGAAGATATGAGGGACATGGTATGGTCACTGAAAAACAACTAAAAAAAAAAAAAAAAAAATTTTCCCCATATGCTCTCAAGCGCAGGCACATGCAGCAAAGCTTGCCAAAATTGATCCCCGCTGAAGGTCAAAAGAGATAAGAAGGACTTAGAAAGACGCTGGGATGGAGATACCATTGAAGGAATTGCAATTGGAGGAGAAAAAAAAGAAAATTGGGAAATTTCGGCAATTTAGTGACAATAGGATAATGGACCGGGATTCTATCAGAGCCATGCGAAAAACCAAAACATGCCCAAATTAAGCTCCCAGATGGTGCAAAAGCAGGGCAAAAATTCAAGGAGGAAGAAACAACTTGGAGGGGAAGATATGAGGGACATGGTATGGTCACTGAAAAACAACTAAAAAAAAAAAAAGAAAAAATCTTCCCCATATGCTCTCAAGCGAAGGCACATGCAGCAAAGCTTGCCAAAATTGATCCCCGCTGAAGGTCAAAAAAGATAAGAAGGACTTAGAAAGACGCTGGGATGGAGATACCATCAAAGGAATTGCAATTGGAGGAGAAAAACAAGAAAATTGGGAAATTTGGGCAACTTTGTGACAATAGGAAAATGGACCGGGATTCTATCAGAGCAGTGCAAAGAACCAAAAAATGCAAAAACTAAGTTCTAGATGCTGCAAAAGCTGGGGAAAAAGTCAAGGAGGAAGACACAACTTAGAGGGGAAGATATGAGGGACATGGTATGGTCACTGAAAAACAAGTGGAAAAAAAAAAGAGAAAATCTTCCCCATATGCTATCAAGTGCAGGCACATGCAGCAGAGCTTGCCAAAATTGATCCCCGCTGAAGGTCAAAAGAGATAAGAAGGACTTAGAAAGCGGCTGGGATGGAGATACCATTGAAGGAATATAAATTGGAGGAGAAAAAAAACAAAATTGGGAAATTTGGGCAATTTAGTGACAATAGGAAAATGGACCGGGATTCTATCAGAGCCATGCAAAAAACCAAAACATGCCCAAACTAAGCTCCCAGAGGGTGCAAAAGCTGGAGATAAAGTCAAGGAAGAAGACGCAACCTGGAGGGGAAGATACAAAAGACATAGCATGGATGCTTAACAAGACTGGGGAAAAAAATGAAAAAATTTTTTCCCAAAGTCAAAGCCATCTAAAGGCATGGCATGTCATCACATGCAGGGACATGCACCAAAGATTCCTCTCATGGTGCCCATTGAAATCGCAAGATTCCGTTTCCCTTCCCGAAAGGAAATGAAATTTCCTTTCGGGAAGGGAAACGGAATCTTGCGAACCCAAAAAGAAAGGCTTACAAACACTCTGGAAAGGAGATAGGATCAAATGAAATGCAATTGCAAAAAACCCCCCAAAATCCAGAAAATCGGGAGTTTTAGCATCCTCAAGAAATGGTCTGTGAGGAAATGAGTTGCATTGCAAAGGACTAAAAGATGCCAAAACTAGACTCCCAGATGGTGCAAAAGCTGGGGAAAAAGTCAAGGAGGAAGAAACAACTTGGAGGGGAAGATATGAGGGACATGGTATGGTCACTGAAAAACAACTAAAAAAAAAAAAGAAAAAATCTTCCCCATATGCTATCAAGCGAAGGCACATGCAGCAAAGCTTGCCAAAATTGATCCCCGCTGAAGGTCAAAAGAGATAAGAAGGACTTAGAAAGACGCTGGGATGGAGATACCATTGAAGGAATTGCAATTGGAGGAGAAAAAAAAGAAAATTGGGAAATTTGGGCAACTTTGTGACAATAGGAAAATGGACCGGGATTCTATCAGAGCAGTGCAAAGAACCAAAAAATGCAAAAACTAAGTTCTAGATGATGCAAAAGCTGGGGAAAAAGTCAAGGAGGAAGACACAACTTGGAGGGGAAGATATGAGGGACATGGTATGGTCACTGAAAAACAACCAAAAAAAAAAAAGAGAAAATCTTCCCCATATGCTATCAAGTGCAGGCACATGCAGCAGAGCTTGCCAAAATTGATCCCCGCTGAAGGTCAAAAGAGATAAGAAGGACTTAGAAAGACGCTGGGATGGAGATAGCATTGAAGGAATTGCAATTGGAGGAGAAAAAAAAGAAAACTGGGAAATTTCGGCAATTTAGTGACATTAGGATAATGGACCGGGATTATACCAGAGCCATGCAAAAAACTAAAACATGCCCAAATTAAGCTCCCAGATGGTGCAAAAGCTGGGGAAAAATTCAAGGAGGAAGACACAACTTGGAGGGGAAGATATAAAAGACGTGGCATGGATGCTTAACGAAATTGGAAAAAAACATGAAAAAATTTTTTCCCAAAGTCAAAGCCATCTAAAGGCATGGCATGTCATCACATGCAGGGACATGCACCAAAGATTCCTCTCATGGTGCCCATTGAAATCGCAAGATTCCGTTTCCCTTCCCGAAAGGAAATGAAATTTCCTTTCGGGAAGGGAAACGGAATCTTGCGAACCCAAAAAGAAAGGCTTACAAACACTCTGGAAAGGAGATAGGATCAAATGAAATGCAATTGCAAAAAACCCCCCAAAATCCAGAAAATCGGGAGTTTTAGCATCCTCAAGATATGGTCTGTGAGGAAATGAGTTGCATTGCAAAGGACTAAAAGATGCCAAAACTAGACTCCCAGATGGTGCAAAAGCTGGGGAAAAAGTCAAGGAGGAAGAAACAACTTGGAGGGGAAGATATGAGGGACATGGTATGGTCACTGAAAAACAACTAAAAAAAAAAAAAAAAAATTTTCCCCGCATGCTCTCAAGCGCAGGCACATGCAGCAAAGCTTGCCAAAATTGATCCCCGCTGAAGGTCAAAAGAGATAAGAAGGACTTAGAAAGAGGCTGGGATGAGGATACAATCAAAGGAATTGCAATTGGAGGAGAAAAAAAAGAAAACTGGGAAATTTCGGCAATTTAGTGACAATAGGAAAATGGACTGGGATTCTATCAGAGCAGTGCAAAAAACCAAAAGATGCAAAAACTAAGTTCTAGATGCTGCAAAAGCAGGGGAAAAAGTCAAGGAGGAAGAAACAACTTGGAGGGGAAGATATGAGGGACATGGTATGGTCACTGAAAAACAACTAAAAAAAAAAAAAGAAAAAATCTTCCCCATATGCTATTAAGCGCAGGCACATGCAGCAAAGCTTGCCAAAATTGATCCCCGCTGAAGGTCAAAAGAGATAAGAAGGACTTAGAAAGACGCTGGGATGGAGATACCATTGAAGGAATTGCAATTGGAGGAGAAAAAAAAGAAAATTGGGAAATTTCGGCAATTTAGTGACAATAGGAAAATGGACTGGGATTCTATCAGAGCCATGCAAAAAACCAAAACATGCCCAAATTAAGCTCCCAGATGGTGCAAAAGCAGGGCAAAAATTCAAGGAGGAAGAAACAACTTGGAGGGGAAGATATGAGGGACATGGTATGGTCACTGAAAAACAACTAAAAAAAAAAAAAAAAAAATTTTCCCCATATGCTCTCAAGCGCAGGCACATGCAGCAAAGCTTGCCAAAATTGATCCCCGCTGAAGGTCAAAAGAGATAAGAAGGACTTAGAAAGACGCTGGGATGGAGATACCATTGAAGGAATTGCAATTGGAGGAGAAAAAAAAGAAAATTGGGAAATTTCGGCAATTTAGTGACAATAGGATAATGGACCGGGATTCTATCAGAGCCATGCGAAAAACCAAAACATGCCCAAATTAAGCTCCCAGATGGTGCAAAAGCAGGGCAAAAATTCAAGGAGGAAGAAACAACTTGGAGGGGAAGATATGAGGGACATGGTATGGTCACTGAAAAACAACTAAAAAAAAAAAAAGAAAAAATCTTCCCCATATGCTCTCAAGCGAAGGCACATGCAGCAAAGCTTGCCAAAATTGATCCCCGCTGAAGGTCAAAAAAGATAAGAAGGACTTAGAAAGACGCTGGGATGGAGATACCATCAAAGGAATTGCAATTGGAGGAGAAAAAAAAGAAAATTGGGAAATTTGGGCAACTTTGTGACAATAGGAAAATGGACCGGGATTCTATCAGAGCAGTGCAAAGAACCAAAAAATGCAAAAACTAAGTTCTAGATGCTGCAAAAGCTGGGGAAAAAGTCAAGGAGGAAGACACAACTTAGAGGGGAAGATATGAGGGACATGGTATGGTCACTGAAAAACAAGTGAAAAAAAAAAAGAGAAAATCTTCCCCATATGCTATCAAGTGCAGGCACATGCAGCAGAGCTTGCCAAAATTGATCCCCGCTGAAGGTCAAAAGAGATAAGAAGGACTTAGAAAGACGCTGGGATGGAGATACCATTGAAGGAATTGCAATTGGAGGAGAAAAAAAAAGAAAACTGGGAAATTTCGGCAATTTAGTGACAATAGGATAATGGACCGGGATTATACCAGAGCCATGCAAAAAACTAAAACATGCCCAAATTAAGCTCCCAGATGGTGCAAAAGCTGGGGAAAAATTCAAGGAGGAAGACACAACTTGGAGGGGAAGATATAAAAGACGTGGCATGGATGCTTAAAGAAATTGGAAAAAAACATGAAAAAATTTTTTCCCAAAGTCAAAGCCATCTAAAGGCATGGCATGTCATCACATGCAGGGACATGCACCAAAGATTCCTCTCATGGTGCCCATTGAAATCGCAAGATTCCGTTTCCCTTCCCGAAAGGAAATGAAATTTCCTTTCGGGAAGGGAAACGGAATCTTGCGAACCCAAAAAGAAAGGCTTACAAACACTCTGGAAAGGAGATAGGATCAAATGAAATGCAATTGCAAAAAACCCCCCAAAATCCAGAAAATCGGGAGTTTTAGCATCCTCAAGAAATGGTCTGTGAGGAAATGAGTTGCATTGCAAAGGACTAAAAGATGCCAAAACTAGACTCCCAGATGGTGCAAAAGCTGGGGAAAAAGTCAAGGAGGAAGAAACAACTTGGAGGGGAAGATATGAGGGACATGGTATGGTCACTGAAAAACAACTAAAAAAAAAAAAAAAAAAATTTTCCCCATATGCTCTCAAGCGCAGGCACATGCAGCAAAGCTTGCCAAAATTGATCCCCGCTGAAGGTCAAAAGAGATAAGAAGGACTTAGAAAGACGCTGGGATGGAGATACCATTGAAGGAATTGCAATTGGAGGAGAAAAAAAAGAAAATTGGGAAATTTCGGCAATTTAGTGACAATAGGATAATGGACCGGGATTCTATCAGAGCCATGCGAAAAACCAAAACATGCCCAAATTAAGCTCCCAGATGGTGCAAAAGCAGGGCAAAAATTCAAGGAGGAAGAAACAACTTGGAGGGGAAGATATGAGGGACATGGTATGGTCACTGAAAAACAACTAAAAAAAAAAAAAGAAAAAATCTTCCCCATATGCTCTCAAGCGAAGGCACATGCAGCAAAGCTTGCCAAAATTGATCCCCGCTGAAGGTCAAAAAAGATAAGAAGGACTTAGAAAGACGCTGGGATGGAGATACCATCAAAGGAATTGCAATTGGAGGAGAAAAACAAGAAAATTGGGAAATTTGGGCAACTTTGTGACAATAGGAAAATGGACCGGGATTCTATCAGAGCAGTGCAAAGAACCAAAAAATGCAAAAACTAAGTTCTAGATGCTGCAAAAGCTGGGGAAAAAGTCAAGGAGGAAGACACAACTTAGAGGGGAAGATATGAGGGACATGGTATGGTCACTGAAAAACAAGTGAAAAAAAAAAAGAGAAAATCTTCCCCATATGCTATCAAGTGCAGGCACATGCAGCAGAGCTTGCCAAAATTGATCCCCGCTGAAGGTCAAAAGAGATAAGAAGGACTTAGAAAGCGGCTGGGATGGAGATACCATTGAAGGAATATAAATTGGAGGAGAAAAAAAACAAAATTGGGAAATTTGGGCAATTTAGTGACAATAGGAAAATGGACCGGGATTCTATCAGAGCCATGCAAAAAACCAAAACATGCCCAAACTAAGCTCCCAGATGGTGCAAAAGCTGGAGATAAAGTCAAGGAAGAAGACGCAACCTGGAGGGGAAGATACAAAAGACATAGCATGGATGCTTAACAAGACTGGGGAAAAAAATGAAAAAATTTTTTCCCAAAGTCAAAGCCATCTAAAGGCATGGCATGTCATCACATGCAGGGACATGCACCAAAGATTCCTCTCATGGTGCCCATTGAAATCGCAAGATTCCGTTTCCCTTCCCGAAAGGAAATGAAATTTCCTTTCGGGAAGGGAAACGGAATCTTGCGAACCCAAAAAGAAAGGCTTACAAACACTCTGGAAAGGAGATAGGATCAAATGAAATGCAATTGCAAAAAACCCCCCAAAATCCAGAAAATCGGGAGTTTTAGCATCCTCAAGAAATGGTCTGTGAGGAAATGAGTTGCATTGCAAAGGACTAAAAGATGCCAAAACTAGACTCCCAGATGGTGCAAAAGCTGGGGAAAAAGTCAAGGAGGAAGAAACAACTTGGAGGGGAAGATATGAGGGACATGGTATGATCACTGAAAAACAACTAAAAAAAAAAAAAAAAAATTTTCCCCACATGCTCTCAAGCGCAGGCACATGCAGCAAAGCTTGCCAAAATTGATCCCCGCTGAAGGTCAAAAGAGATAAGAAGGACTTAGAAAGAGGCTGGGATGGAGATACCATCAAAGGAATTGCAATTGGAGGAGAAAAAAAAGAAAATTGGGAAATTTGGGCAATTTAGTGACAATAGGAAAATGGACCAGGATTCTATCAGAGCCGTGCTAAAAACCAAAACATGCAAAAACTAAGTTCTAGATGGTGCAAGAGCAGGGGAAAAAGTCAAGGAGGAAGACACAACCTGGAGGGGAAGATATGAGGGACATGGTATGGTCACTGAAAAACAACTAAAAAAAAAAAAAGAAAAAATCTTCCCCATATGCTATCAAGCGCAGGCACATGCAGCAAAGCTTGCCAAAATTGATCCCCGCTGAAGGTCAAAAGAGATAAGAAGGACTTAGAAAGACGCTGGGATGGAGATACCATCGAAGGAATTGCAATTGGAGGAGAAAAAAAAGAAAATTGGGAAATTTGGGCAATTTAGTGACAATAGGAAAATGGACCGGGATTCTATCAGAGCAGTGCAAAAAACCAAAACATGCAAAAACTACGTTCTAGATGGTGCAAAATTTGGAAAAAGACAAGGAGGAAGACACAACTTGGAGGGGAAGATATAAAAGATGTGGCATGGATGCTTAAAGAAATTGGAAAAAAACATGAAAAAATTTTTTCCCAAAGTCAAAGCCATCTAAAGGCATGGCATGTCATCACATGC
The DNA here is from genome assembly GCF_051311805.1 of Agelaius phoeniceus. NCBI lineage: Eukaryota > Metazoa > Chordata > Aves > Passeriformes > Icteridae > Agelaius > Agelaius phoeniceus. Next base: position 9,400,157 of record NC_135266.1, on the reverse strand, counting down.
AGGGACATGCACCAAAGATTCCTCTCATGGTGCCCATTGAAATCGCAAGATTCCGTTTCCCTTCCCGAAAGGAAATTCATTTCCTTTCGGGAAGGGAAACGGAATCTTGCGAACCCGAAAAGAAAGGCTTACAAACACTCTGGAAAGGAGATAGGATCAAATGAAATGCATGTGCAAAAAACCCCCCAAAATCCAGAAAATCGGGAGTTTTAGTGTCCTCAGGAAATGGTCTGTCAGGAAATGAGTTGCATTGCAAAGGACTAAAAGATGCCAAAACTAGACCCCCAGATGGTGCAAAAGCTGGGGAAAAAGTCAAGGAGGAAGAAACAACGTGGAGGGGAAGATATGAGGGACATGGTATGGTCACTGAAAAACAACTAAAAAAAAAAAAGAAAAAATCTTCCCCATATGCTATCAAGCGCAGGCACATGCAGCAAAGCTTGCCAAAATTGATCCCCGCTGAAGGTCAAAAGAGATAAGAAGGACTTAGAAAGACGCTGGGATGGAGATACCATTTAAGGAATTGCAATTGGAGGAGAAAAAAAAGAAAATTGGGAAATTTCGGCAATTTAGTGACAATAGGAAAATGGACCGGGATTCTATCAGAGCAGTGCAAAAAACCAAAACATGCAAAAACTAAGTTCTAGGTGGTGCAAAATTTGGGAAAAAGACAAGGAGGAAGACACAACTTGGAGGGGAAGATATAAAAGACGTGGCATGGATGCTTAAAGAAATTGGAAAAAAACATGAAAAAATTTTTTCCCAAAGTCAAAGCCATCTAAAGGCATGGCATGTCATCACATGCAGGGACATGCACCAAAGATTCCTCTCATGGTGCCCATTGAAATCGCAAGATTCCGTTTCCCTTCCCGAAAGGAAATGAAATTTCGGGAAATGAAATTTCCTTTCGGGAAGGGAAACGGAATCTTGCGAACCCGAAAAGAAAGGCTTACAAACACTCTGGAAAGGAGATAGGATCAAATGAAATGCAATTGCAAAAAACCCCCCAAAATCCAGAAAATCGGGAGTTTTAGCGTCCTCAGGAAATGGTCTGTCAGGAAATGAGTTGCATTGCAAAGGACTAAAAGATGCCAAAACTAGACCCCCAGATGGTGCAAAAGCTGGGGAAAAAGTCAAGGAGGAAGAAACAACGTGGAGGGGAAGATACGAGGGACATGGTATGGTCACTGAAAAACAACTAAAAAAAAAAAAGAAAAAATCTTCCCCATATGCTATCAAGCGCAGGCACATGCAGCAAAGCTTGCCAAAATTGATCGCCGCTGAAGGTCAAAAGAGATAAGAAGGACTTAGAAAGAGGCTGGGATGGAGATACCATTTAAGGAATTGCAATTGGAGGAGAAAAAAAAGAAAACTGGGAAATTTGGGCAATTTAGTGACAATAGGAAAATGGACCGGGATTCTATCAGATCAGTGCAAAAAACCAAAACATGCAAAAACTAAGTTCTAGATGGTGCAAGAGCAGGGGAAAAAGTCAAGGAGGAAGAAACAACCTGGAGGGGAAGATATGAGGGACATGGTATGGTCACTGAAAAACAACTAAAAAAAAAAAAAGAAAAAATCTTCCCCATATACTATCAAGCGCAGGCACATGCAGCAAAGCTTGCCAAAATTGATCCCCGCTGAAGGTCAAAAGAGATAAGAAGGACTTAGAAAGACGCTGGGATGGAGATACCATCGAAGGAATTGCAATTGGAGGAGAAAAAAAAGAAAATTGGGAAATTTGGGCAATTTAGTGACAATAGGAAAATGGACCAGGATTCTATCAGAGCCGTGCTAAAAACCAAAACATGCAAAAACTAAGTTCTAGATGGTGCAAAATTTGGAAAAAGACAAGGAGGAAGACACAACTTGGAGGGGAAGATATAAAAGATGTGGCATGGATGCTTAAAGAAATTGGAAAAAAACATGAAAAAATTTTTTCCCAAAGTCAAAGCCATCTAAAGGCATGGCATGTCAACACATGCAGGGACATGCACCAAAGATTCCTCTCATGGTGCCCATTGAAATCGCAAGATTCCGTTTCCCTTCCCGAAAGGAAATTCATTTCCTTTCGGGAAGGGAAACGGAATCTTGCGAACCCGAAAAGAAAGGCTTACAAACACTCTGGAAAGGAGATAGGATCAAATGAAATGCAATTGCAAAAAACCCCCCAAAATCCAGAAAATCGGGAGTTTTAGCGTCCTCAGGAAATGGTCTGTCAGGAAATGAGTTGCATTGCAAAGGACTAAAAGATGCCAAAACTAGACCCCCAGATGGTGCAAAAGCTGGGGAAAAAGTCAAGGAGGAAGAAACAACGTGGAGGGGAAGATACGAGGGACATGGTATGGTCACTGAAAAACAACTAAAAAAAAAAAAGAAAAAATCTTCCCCATATGCTATCAAGCGCAGGCACATGCAGCAAAGCTTGCCAAAATTGATCCCCGCTGAAGGTCAAAAGAGATAAGAAGGACTTAGAAAGAGGCTGGGATGGAGATACCATTGAAGGAATTGCAATTGGAGGAGAAAAAAAAGAAAACTGGGAAATTTGGGCAATTTAGTGACAATAGGAAAATGGACCGGGATTCTATCAGAGCAGTGCAAAAAACCAAAACATGCAAAAACTAAGTTCTAGATGGTGCAAGAGCAGGGGAAAAAGTCAAGGAGGAAGAAACAACGTGGAGGGGAAGATATGAGGGACATGGTATGGTCACTGAAAAACAACTAAAAAAAAAAAAAGAAAAAATCTTCCCCATATACTATCAAGCGCAGGCACATGCAGCAAAGCTTGCCAAAATTGATCCCCGCTGAAGGTCAAAAGAGATAAGAAGGACTTAGAAAGACGCTGGGATGGAGATACCATCAAAGGAATTGCAATTGGAGGAGAAAAAAAAGAAAATTGGGAAATTTGGGCAATTTAGTGACAATAGGAAAATGGACCAGGATTCTATCAGAGCCGTGCTAAAAACCAAAACATGCAAAAACTAAGTTCTAGATGGTGCAAGAGCAGGGGAAAAAGTCAAGGAGGAAGACACAACCTGGAGGGGAAGATATGAGGGACATGGTATGGTCACTGAAAAACAACTAAAAAAAAAAAAGAAAAAATCTTCCCCATATGCTATCAAGCGCAGGCACATGCAGCAAAGCTTGCCAAAATTGATCCCCGCTGAAGGTCAAAAGAGATAAGAAGGACTTAGAAAGACGCTGGGATGGAGATACCATTTAAGGAATTGCAATTGGAGGAGAAAAAAAAGAAAATTGGGAAATTTCGGCAATTTAGTGACAATAGGAAAATGGACCGGGATTCTATCAGAGCAGTGCAAAAAACCAAAACATGCAAAAACTAAGTTCTAGGTGGTGCAAAATTTGGGAAAAAGACAAGGAGGAAGACACAACTTGGAGGGGAAGATATAAAAGACGTGGCATGGATGCTTAAAGAAATTGGAAAAAAACATGAAAAAATTTTTTCCCAAAGTCAAAGCCATCTAAAGGCATGGCATGTCATCACATGCAGGGACATGCACCAAAGATTCCTCTCATGGTGCCCATTGAAATCGCAAGATTCCGTTTCCCTTCCCGAAAGGAAATTTCATTTCCTTTCGGGAAGGGAAACCTAATCTTGCGAACCCAAAAAAAAAGGCTTACAAACACTCTGGAAAGGAGATAGGATCAAATGAAATGCAATTGCAAAAAACCCCCCAAAATCCAGAAAATCGGGAGTTTTAGTGTCTTCAAGAAATGGTCTGTGAGGAAATGAGTTGCATTGAAAAGGACTAAAAGATGCCAAAACTAGACCCCCAGATGGTGCAAAAGCAGGGGAAAAAGTCAAGGAGGAAGAAACAACTTGGAGGGGAAGATATGAGGGACATGGTATGGTCACTGAAAAACAACTAAAAAAAAAAAAAGAGAAAATCTTCCCCATATGCTATCAAGCGCAGGCACATGCAGCAAAGCTTGCCAAAATTGATCCCCGCTGAAGGTCAAAAGAGATAAGAAGGACTTAGAAAGACGCTGGGATGGAGATACCATCAAAGGAATTGCAATTGGAGGAGAAAAAAAAGAAAATTGGGAAATTTGGGCAACTTTGTGACAATAGGAAAATGGACCGGGATTCTATCAGAGCAGTGCAAAAAACCAAAACATGCCCAAACTAAGTTCTAGATGGTGCAAAAGCTGGGGAAAAAGACAAGGAGGAAGACACAACTTGGAGGGGAAGATATAAAAGACGTGGCATGGATGCTTAAAGAAATTGGAAAAAAAAAAGAAAAAATTTTTTCCCAAAGTCAAAGCCATCTAAAGGCATGGCATGTCATCACGTGCAGGGACAGGCACCAAAGATTCCTCTCATGGTGCCCATTGAAATCGCAAGATTCCGTTTTCCTTTCGGGAAGGGAAACGGAATCTTGCGAACCCAAAAAGAAAGGCTTACAAACACTCTGGAAAGGAGATAGGATCAAATGAAATGCAATTGCAAAAAACCCCCCAAAATCCAGAAAATCGGGAGTTTTAGTGTCTTCAGGAAATGGTCTGTGAGGAAATGAGTTGCATTGAAAAGGACTAAAAGATGCCAAAACTAAGCTCCCAGATGTTACAAAAGCAGGGGAAAAAGTCAAGGAGGAAGAAACAACTTGGAGGGGAAGATATGAGGGACATGGTATGGTCACTGAAAAACAACTAAAAAAAAAAAAAAGAAAAAATCTTCCCCATATGCTATCAAGAACTAAAAAAAAAAAAAAGAAAAAATCTTCCCCATATGCTATCAAGCGCAGGCACATTCAGCAAAGCTTGCCAAAATTGATCGTTGCTGAAGGTCAAAAGAGATAAGAAGGACTTAGAAAGATGCTGGGATGGAGATACCATTGAAGGAATTGCAATTGGAGGAGAAAAAAAAGAAAATTGGGAAATTTGGGCAATTTAGTGACAATAGGAAAATGGACCGGGAGTAAATCAGAGCAGTGCAAAAAACCACAACATGCCCAAACTAAGCTCCCAGATGTTGCAAAAGCAGAGGAAAAAGTCAAGGAAGAAGACACAACTTGGAGGGGAAGATATAAAAGACATAGCATGGATGCTTATAAAAACTGGGAAAAAAAATGAAAAAAATCTTCCCCAAAGTCAAAGCCATCTAAAGGCATGGCATGTCATCACGTGCAGGGACATGCACCAAAGATTCCTCTCATGGTTCCCATTGAAATCGCAAGATTCCGTTTCCCTTCCCGAAAGGAAATGAAATTTCCTTTCGGGAAGGGAAACGGAATCTTGCGAACCTAAAAAGAAAGGCTTACAAACACTCTGGAAAGGAAATAGGATCAAATGAAATGCAATTGCAAAAAACCCCCCTAAATCCAGAATATCAGGAGTTTTAGCATCTTCATGAAATGGTCTGTGAGGAAATGAGTTGCATTGCAAAGGACTAAAAGATGCCAAAACTAAGCTCCCAGATATTGCAAAAGCAGGGGAAAAAGTCAAGGAGGAAGACACAACTTAGAGGGGAAGATATGAGGGACATGGTATGGTCACTCAAAAACAACTAAAAAAAAAGAAAAAATCTTCCCCACATATTATCAAGCGAAGGCACATGCAGCAAAGCTTGCCAAAATTGATCCCCGCTGAAGGTCAAAAGAGATAAGAAGGACTTAGAAAGACGCTGGGATGGAGATACCATTGAAGGAATTGCAATTGGAGGAGAAAAAAAAGAAAATTGGGAAATTTGGGCAATTTAGTGACGATAGGAAAATGGACCGGGATTCTATCAGAGCCGTGCAAAAAACCAAAACACGCCCAAACTAAGCTCCCAGATGGTGCAAAAGCTGGGGAAAAAGTCAAGGAGGAGGAAACAACTTGGAGGGGAAGATATGAGGGACATGGTATGGTCACTCAAAAACAACTAAAAAAAAAAAAAAGAAAAAATCTTCCCCATATGCTATCAAGCGCAGGCACATTCAGCAAAGCTTGCCAAAATTGATCGTTGCTGAAGGTCAAAAGAGATAAGAAGGACTTAGAAAGATGCTGGGATGGAGATACCATTGAAGGAATTGCAATTGGAGGAGAAAAAAAAGAAAATTGGGAAATTTGGGCAATTTAGTGACAATAGGAAAATGGACCGGGAGTAAATCAGAGCAGTGCAAAAAACCACAACATGCCCAAACTAAGCTCCCAGATGTTGCAAAAGCAGAGGAAAAAGTCAAGGAAGAAGACACAACTTGGAGGGGAAGATATAAAAGACATAGCATGGATGCTTATAAAAACTGGGAAAAAAAATGAAAAAAATTTTTTCCCAAAGTCAAAGCCATCTAAAGGCATGGCATGTCATCACGTGCAGGGACATGCACCAAAGATTCCTCTCATGGTTCCCATTGAAATCGCAAGATTCCGTTTCCCTTCCCGAAAGGAACTTTCATTTCCTTTCGGGAAGGGAAACGGAATCTTGCGAACCCAAAAAGAAAGGCTTACAAACACTCTGGAAAGGAAATAGGATCAAATGAAATGCAATTGCAAAAAACCCCCCTAAATCCAGAATATCGGGAGTTTTAGCATCTTCATGAAATGGTCTGTGAGGAAATGAGTTGCATTGCAAAGGACTAAAAGATGCCAAAACTAAGCTCCCAGATGTTGCAAAAGCAGGGGAAAAAGTCAAGGAGGAAGACACAACTTAGAGGGGAAGATATGAGGGACATGATATGGTCACTCAAAAACAACCAAAAAAAAAAAAAAAAAGAAAAAATCGTACCCATATGCTATCAAGCGCAGGCACGTGCAGCAAAGCTTGCCACAGTGATCCCCGCTGAAGGTCAAAAGAGATAAGAAGGACTTAGAAAGACGCTGGGATGGAGATACCATTGAAGGAATTGCAATTGGAGGTGAAAAAAAAGAAAATTGGAAAATTGGGCAATTGAGTGACATTAGGAAAATGGACCGGGATTCTATCAGAGCAGTGCAAAAAACCATAACACGCCCAAACTGAGCTCCAGATGGGGCAAAAACTGGGGAAAATGTCAAGAAGGAAGACACAACTTGGAGGGGAAGATATAAAAGACATAGCATGGATGCTTATAAAAACTGGGAAAAAAAATGAAAAAAATTTTTTCCCAAAGTCAAAGCCATCTAAAGGCATGGCATGTCATCACGTGCAGGGACAGGCACCAAAGATTCCTCTCATGGTGCCCATTGAAATCGCAAGATTCCGTTTCCCTTCCCGAAAGGAAATGAAATTTCCTTTCGGGAAGGGAAACGGAATCTTGCGAACCCAAAAAGAAAGGCTTACAAACACTCTGGAAAGGAGATAGGATCCAATGAAATGCAATTGCAAAAAACCCCCAAAAATCCAGAAAATCGGGAGTTTTAGTGTCTTCAGGAAATCGTGAGATTTCAATGGGGACCATGAGAGGAATCTTTGGTGCATGTCCCTGCACGTGATGACATGCCATGCCTTTTGATGGCTTTGTCTTTGGGAAAGATTTTTTTCTTTTTTTTTTTTTCACACCTGATCAATGCTGACCTTGGGGCTCAGGCTCAGGGCTGTACAGCTCGTCTCCTCTTCCATCCCCGGTGTTCCCTGCCATGGGTTTCCCCCATCGGCACCCTGGGATAGTGACATCTGATACAAACATAGGTGCCTTGATTTCTTTAACTTAAGATGGAGTGCACTGAAATAAAATCAGCCTGGTCATTCTTCTGGTCCTTCATGTGGCTCACAGACAGGGCCTACACAGAGCTACAGCAGGCACTGTGAAAAATGCATGTTTTATGATTGGCTTTTTGCAAATTTTAAAATGAATATTATATGTGTTTTGTTAGAAAATAATGCTGTTTTAATTCTCAAAGTAGTGCATTAATTATAGCTTTAGGTTATAACAAAGTGTTAAAAGAGAAAGTATGCTATATAAGATACTTTTTTTTCTAAAGAATGGACTCACACTGAGATAGCAGCCATAGGACACCTAAATCTTTCAGAGAAAGAAAATTTATTGCTCTCTTATCAGGAGAAATGAACTTCTTTCCGCCTCGCTCGGGCAGGATGACGCCGTTAGGATTCAGAGGAAGCAGTTGAGGATGAGCAGACAGAATCCTGTATTTGAATAGAATTTGTGCATCATGTATGAGTTGTATGAATATGCAACAGTCAGTTATTTTTAAGGGTTAATCCTCTGTTAACATGTGTCCTTTTTCGGGCTTATGCTGCCCAGGAAAAGGTACCCGGACATCCATAACTCTTTGTTTCTATTGTCTCATATTGTTCTAATCCAAATTGTCCAAATTATTCTCTAATTGAATTACTATCTTTATAACCATTTTATTACTATTAAACTTTTGAAATTTTAAAAACAAGTGTTTTGCGTTTTTCACAGGCACTAACACTGCTGAGTGCTGCTGGGAGCTGCCAGGGACCACACTAATAATTCATGGCACACTTTAACTGAGTGGTGGAAGATGTGTTCCTGCTCTGATCCTTCCTGTGCTCTAATTTAAGCTGTAAAATAAGGTTGACAAGATTCCAGCACTTAGACTTGCAGTGTTATGGGCCACTCCCAAAATTTGCCCTAAACCAGGACAGCCACCTTGTTCTTGCCTTCAAAGTAGGAGAATTAAGGAGGGAGAGCAGCACGCACAGCAGGTGCACAGAACCTCAGACATCAGTTCTGATTAACTCAAAATGCTTTGCCTTGGAATACTTCTTCTCTTGAAAGTGCATAAGGACTGAAATTATTTATGTTTTAAAAGGCAGATAAGGAGCTGCAAACATGGATTGCACAGATGAGACATACAAAGTACAAAAGAAAGAAAAAAAGCTTATTTTTAATAGGTCAAGAAACCTAGTGGGAAAAAGGAGAGCGAAAAGCTTTTGTTTCTGTTGCTGGGGAAGGATGCTAATGGGTCTTTTTGTCCATCTTAAAAGATTCAAATTATAGCTATCCATCTGTAGATCACTAAAGGATGTGCTAGAACATGGCATTGCAAGCACTATGAGTAAAAGCATCTGGAAGGCTTTCTTTGGGAATATTATCTATTTTATGGTAATGTGGTTGTACTTAATGAAAAAACACACCAAAAAGAAAAAAAAAGTAAAAAATTAAAAGAGAATATTATCTTATCAAATAATTAAATTCTCTCTTCTTTTTCAATACAGAGTGGAGAATACTCCTATATAGTTTCTCTGGTCCTTTGATGCTAATTCTTCCAAGGCAGAATTGATTTTTAAAGATTTCTGTCTCTGCTGCTTGCTCCAGCCCTCACTGACAAAGTTACCACTCCACAAGAGAATTACTATCAAAGAACACTGATCTATTTTCCCTTGATTTGACATATGTCCATACAAAATTTTTATCAATTTAACTAAATCTTTAAAAAACAAATTTAAACTGAGATTTAGCTTGTGTATAGAGGAGTCAAGTTCAGCATTAAAAGAATCCTGAACTTGCTGAAATAGTTTGGCTAGGCTCTCTTCCTCTTCTGCAGTAATGAGAGTAATTCTATCCAAATGCTTCTTATTCCACCACTATGATAGCTCATTATGAAACACCATTAGATAATGGACTCTTCTCCTTCCTTTTATCAGCTTAGTCTGGATTCATGAGAGTTTTTTTCTTGGTCAACTAATAATCATCCCCAAAGTGAAGACTATTGTAAAGGAACAGGTGTACTTTGTTGAATTCTTTGATGATAAAGGATGAAGAATCCTTTATACCTAATTCTAGGGTATAGATTATGTATTGTCATTCTCTTTATCATCTGAACACATTAAGAGTGATTTTAGTTCTACAGAAATTTTACAGTAATCAGAATTTTTATAGTACAGAAATTGTGCATTAATCTGTACAATTCACATTGCATTCACCTTAGCAGTATCAGATGATGAATAAAAAAGCTTCAAAGCAAACTTCTCACTACTATATTACAGTCATCAGAGAGAAGAGTACTGTCTTATAAAATCCCCACCACATCTCAATATCAGAATCACTTCCAGCTTCTCTAAGCCAGACTTTCAGATCTGAAAGTTCCTTGACTATCCACTGATCTGACCATCCTCCTAGCTTTCAGGCAGAAAACTGGAATATCATCATTAGGTTTTTTCCATTTAATAAAAAAGGCCAATGTGTCCAACATTAAATAGCTCCTAGCTTGTTCAGATCAGTCCTGGGGCCAGTGTAAAACAAGATGCAGAATCAGAAAGCCATCTTCAGTCTGTTTTCTCCAGCTGCACAGGGAAAAGCTTCATTAGAAAATATGTGTTAGTAAAAGCAAGATCTGAGACTCTGGTCCTACCTGTCCATGTTCTAAACACAGGTCAAAGACACCTGGAGAGCATCTGAGTCTTCTATTAGATCAGAAGTAGTTCTCACTTTTCCAGGAATCTCTAAAAGCATGGAGAAATTCCTTCAGAAAGTATTCCAAAGGATAAAAAGGGGGCAGATAAATTGATCATAAGGGTGGTTTATTTGACAGTAATTCAGCAACAAGAAATGACAGTGATAAATGAAATAAAGTAATTTGAAGAAACTGCCACTCATACTGCCCTTCCTTGCTGAAATGTGAATACAGAGGAACTGTGATTTGAACTGTGAATGTTGACCTATTTATTCTACTTTGGGAGGAATAAATATTTTTAGAATATAATTGAAGAAGAAAATACAACCACTTACTAGTTAAACAAACAAAGGGTGTATACTTTTATATAATATTTTAGGAATCAGAAACAGATAAAGTCCAATTAATGAGGACTAGTAAAATATTCCTTTGCATTTAATCTTGCAAATTGCTCTGTTTAATGGAAAACGAGGATGTTCAAAATGACAGATTAGAGCTCTAATTCTCTCTAAAGGTCTCTTCACTCAGCAAAGCATTTTGTGAGAGGCAGAACTAATGAAGATTTTATTGGGTCTTTTTTGCTGAATGAAACCATCAGTCTTCACAAAACATGTAACAATTGCCAATCTCTGAGGTGTGCCTCCATCTCAGACTGGGCTGAAAGGACCGTGACCAAAATTTTTTAAAAGGTGACCAACAGAGAGGTTCTTAGTTAGACAAGGCAATCCCAAATGCCTTCCCTTTTTAGAGTGGCTCTGTAGGAATTGGTGAAGGAAAAACCTGGATCATAAACACAAACTGCCACCATTATTTGACAATATAGCTTAGGGCCCCCTGAGCCACACACTGAGTTATTATATTTGTCATGGAGCAGAATCAGAGTGGTTTTATCAGCACAATCAGTCGGTTTAGCTAAACAGGAGGTCAGCCACAGCACAGTTGGAACACGACAATACTGATCTGGGGATCAGGGCTACTCCCAGCACTCAGTGCTGAGCTGAATGTTTTGATCTTATGAGCTCACAGTAGTTAATCCAAAGATTTCAGCACCAAAGCACAAACGCGCCCTTTGTTTCCTGAAGTCTGCAGCACCAGAAATGCTTTCTACATCTGGCATCATTTTTAGTCACAATTTGTGGAAATATCCTTGTTCATGAAAAATTTAGCAACTCTAAAAGCATCCATATCAACTCACAGATTTCATGTATTAGACAAATACAAAAATTGCAGGGTAGAAAGAAAAACCTTTGAACCGCACTGGGAAACATGATGAAGATCTATCTTTTTGTGCTGGGCAGATCATCTCTGATCAAAACAGAACACAGCTGAGGAGAAACCGCATAAATGTAGATAATAGGAAATTCAGGTAAAGGATGGTTCTGAAAATCTCACATGTACATTAGTGCTTCTTTAACAGCTCTCTGTGGTTTTCAAGTACTCCCATGAAATCTCAATATGCTGAACTAGAACAGGAGATTTTCTATGTATCGAGATGTCAACAGCTATTGGCATCAATGAATCAATAATAAATTTCAGCTATACACAACTAAGATGTAATTTTCTAAAGTTACTAATGGTGAGATTCATCTTACCACACTTCACTGATTGAAAATCCATGTCCAGTCCAAGCTTCCACTATGGTTAGGAGTGAGATAAATACCTCCAGAGAATGATCATTCTCCACCCCTTACACAGGTATTTGAAATAGAGTTCCATATATCACATTGGCTTTGTGTGGGTCTCTGAGTATCTAGGTACTCACACAATTTCAATCATCTTTTTCTTAGGCAGAAATGATAAAATTATTGAAAAGCGTGTTCATTTATTAGTACTCTTTTTTTTTTGCCAAAAATTACTGCTTAATCATCGTGTGGTAGAACTATATGTAGTTTTATTTTACATGTATCATATACAGTTTATATGAAACTAATCCAACTTCCTTAGAATCCAAGTGCTTAGTAAGACAAATTAAATTTGCATTCTGACCATCTAGAGTATTGGATCACTCCCTGGTTTTCAGTTTTTTAGGTACTGATCCTTCTGAGCTGCGTGGCATTTTTACCTCCTTGATTTCAATTACAGTTGGAAACCATTACCAGAGAGATGTGTCTATTTACTCTAAATGCTCTCAGCCTGTAGTTCAGTACACCCTCTCCACTACCCTCTTTCAGTTTAAAGCCACTAAAAAGTCTCTCTCCAGCCTTTATGTAGCTGGCTGCTCTGTATCAATCCACTTTGCCTCAAACACTGTCTCTGGTCCTGATGAATGTCATCAGAGCTTCTTGCATTACACTGGGAGAGCTCATCTGTCTTCATAAGTTCCAGATGAAAGGATATTACCTAATTTAGCTGGGCCCTTATCCAATGGTGGCCTTGAAGATCAATAGAGAAGTTTCAGAATTGCATTAAATGGTAATTAGGATAGAACATATCTTGCAGAGTATAGAACATACAGACTCTGGGGAATTTATGCGACTCGGTGGGTTAATGATGTATTGTGTCAACATGTGCTTTCTCTTGTGAAACTTGCACTAATTTTTTCAGATTACTATTTTAATATTTTGTCCCACACTAGGAATAAATATGGACATTCAATTGACCTTCACTATTTCATTCACCATTTAATGTATCTCCTTCCTAATATTTCTTGTTAAACAAAGCCCTGTGTTAATATGGTTTTTTCTTTCACTTGAGAATTTCTCCATGCTGTTTTCCCTTTTCTAGTCCCCTGATACTTTCAAATTATGCAGTCCACCTGTAAATCTACCTATAGATATATCTCCTAATGCAGTTTAATATCCTGTCTGTATTGATGTTTTGTATAATGCAGACATTAAATTGATTTCTCCTCACTGACACACATTTTTCTTTCTGACTGGCCATATCAACATAACACAGGTCTTCATTTCCTCCTTTCATCACACAGTCCTCTCACCTTATCTACATTTCACCTGCCATCCTGTGGCCTAATTTATCAGCTACAGATACAGCATGTCTGTTCATTATGGTACTGTGAGGTATGTCTAAATTTAGGCTACCTATGATGGGCTTTTTACCCTTCCTAATATTTCTAGCTGTAGTGAAAAATATTTAATGTACTTGGGGAAAAAAAAGGCAGCCTTGAAGGTAAGACCTTTACTGAGACTCAAGAGCTGATGTCATTTTTTTTAGCCTGGAAATGAATTTTCTTTTGGCAATTTTGTTAGGCACCTATATAGTATACAACTAAATTACATCCATCAGTGCTGTAAGACAAGAACAGAAAATAGAAATGCATAATGAAAGCAATTATCCAGTGGGAATAGGGGTCACCAGTATTAGCAAAGCTATTCTCAAAGAGCTATTAGTTTGGGAAACTATTGAGAGCTGAATCTCATTTCTTCAGTACTTATTACTTTCTATTAACTGAAGAGGAATCCACATTCCTGAAATTACAATTATTAGCCCATGTTCTCATGGGGGACTTTGAATTACCAGATGTCTGCTGGAAATAGAATACAGCAGAGAAAAAACAGTCTAGGAGGTTCCTGGAGTGTCTGGAGGGTACCTGCCAGACACAGCTGGTGAGGGAGCCAGCAAAGGAGAGGGACCCTCTGGAGCTGTTGTCTGTGGACAGGGAGGGACAGGTGGGTGATGTGATGGTCAGAGACAGTCTTGAGCACAGCCATCAGAAAATCAAATTCATTCATGGAGAAGGAAGGGGGTCAGCAAACCTTTGCCTTGATGCCCACAGGGTAGACATTGCCCTCGTAAGGAGCCTGGTGAAGTGCCTGGGGACAAAGCCCTGAGCAGGAGGGAGACTGGGTCTTCTCCAAGAGGGAAATCTTTAAGGCACATGAGCAGGCTGAGCCCATGTGCCAGTGGAGAAAGAGACTCTCAGCTGAGCCCATCATCCACAGGGATGGTGATGCACTGGGGGTCTGTCTGCATGGCTTAGTTCTTACTGATCTTCCCTTGCAGTCCTCCAGTACTGAGAGCAGCTGTACACTGAGCTGCACACATGAGGGAAGCTGCTGTATTTATGGCAGTGCTCTTCTTCCCTCTGTTGCCAAAAGAGTGGTCAGACACAGCACAGCAGAATTCTATTATCTCAGTATTTTTATATTTTTGACCAAACTCTGAAAATAAATTCATCCGCCTAATGCCATTATTTGTTGAGGAAGTATAACAACATTTTAATGCTGATTTAAAATTCCTTCTATTTTTTATATAGCTGCTTATAGTTCACAGTGGCATAATTTAATTCAAATTTGGCTTTCAGCAACCACTGGAAAATTTTCCCACAAGTTCTTACCCACAGGGTTTTAAGCCAGCTTACAAAGTTTTTCAAGTTTCTAGCCAAGGACATGATTCTTTTTGGTAACATCATGAGGGCAGCACTCCTCCATCCCCCTTTATAGCTTCAGGGTTCCAGCTAACCACAGTATTTAATACATCTCTTGCTACATCTTGCCAGAGATTGTGAAGCATTTCCTGGCAGTGGCCAAGTTGGGCTTTCATAGTTGTCAGTGACTTTTTATAACACTTAAGATGAAAAAGGTCCTGTGATCATCTAATCAGACTTTCAGCAATAGAAATGCCTCATGATTTACCAAGATCTAATTGTTTAATTCCAGCAGCTGGAGTTGTACTAAAACTTATCCTTCACATATCTTGGTATAACGATCTTCAGTTCTGATGTACTTATACTCTTTGATTGGCTCCAATTCCTAATTATCCTTCTCTTTATTCTCTGTGCTGTCATAGATCTGCATTCATCATCTGTGGATGAACTCACTATGTCTCCAAATCCAACATCTGTGGCTGAAAATAAAGATTCTCTCACATCTGCAGAGGTAATCAAGGACACCAGGAGAAGTTTTATTGACACTTTGAATAGCAGACTGTTGTTCTGGCATTTAAAATACATCACTGCCATTACAGAAATCTCTGATTAGCCTCATCTTAGTTGTATTCAGTCTCCACTTAGAGAGGCATAGAAATAGTATATTAACTTATAGATAAAATTAACAAACACCTATTCCAGATATGAAGAACAGGAAAAAAAAATCTTAAAATCTTTAAGGATAGAAATTTAAGGTCTGTTTTGTTTCTGAAGCATTTAAATGCTATGGATGGATGAAAGATAAATGAATATAAATGTGAATGTAAAAAAAAAAGTAGCAAGAGTATCTGTATGTATAACTTTTTTTCCCACTCTCATGCTATGAAGATCACAAATGAAGCACTGTTCAGGCTGGTTTCAAGTGAGCATATTAATGAAGTTTGCTAGAAGTTGTGGCACATAGTTTTTGAAGTATCTGAAGGAAGTCTTAAGATTGTGAAACAACTAGAAAACATTTTGCACATTACTAGAACAAAATAATTAGTGAATCAGGTTTCCAGATTACCATGTATGTTTTTTTAATTGAAAAAACTAAGTGATAATTTAAGTGAAAAAAATTAAGGATGGTGGTGTATTCTGGTCAAAACCTTGCTGGCCATTGACAATTCATAGCTGTTTGTGAACAAACCCTTTAGAGCAAAGCTTGTTAGTGCTGGAGGCAGTGGAGCATCCTCCTCCAGGGCTCTGGCTGCTCCAGGGACACTTGAGAGGCAGCAGGAGAAAGGAAAGGGGGTCAAAAAGGCATGGATACTGATCAGGTACTGATCTTGTATTATGCTGAGCCTCTGCTTGTAGATCCTAAACAGATTTTAGAGGGACCCCCAACTCGAGCAAATAATAAACAATAAAACAAATAAAACAATAAAGCAAATAAAACAATAAAAAGGGTAAAATTGCAGAAATTGCCACCACATTCAACTAAAAGGGACTGAGGAATACAATCTAGAACTATAGTTTTTCTTCTATGTTGAAAATACGCAGGGGCTGCACACAGCATTTAGTTTCTGAATAAGGGCAATTTTCTGTAGCTATTCTGTGCCTTTGCTCTCTCTCAGTCATTTTTAGGAGGGGAGATCAAGCACATTGTTTGACAACAAGCTCTGAGGACAGCAGTTCTTTCATGTCAGCTATATCCTGTTAGATCAGTAGATCTGACTAACCCATCATGGTCATTTAGTAACACTAAAGGTTTTTCAGTGAGCTAAAGAAACACAGGGTGACATCTTTCCCATCTAGATTCTAAGAGGGAGTCTTAGAATTGGCATTATTTCTTAAAAGCATGAGTTTGTATTTTAAAGCTGAAGGAATAAACACAACCCATACTTCAAAGGGCTCTTTTGTAACTCCCTAGAAAAGGAATGTTACAAACAAAAGGCAAACAAAGAACCCTCAGATATCTCAACTTACTCTTCTGCAAATGAGAAAAACAATTTCAGAAAGGCATGGACTTACATGAAACAAATTTTAAAGTCTCACTACTTTTCCAGGCCATCCTGTCATTACCTACACAGGGATCAGGAACTGTAACACACACTGAGTTTTCACAAATATGAAAGCTCAGAGAACAATTATTCTTCCTTCTGTTTGTCCTTATCCTTTATCTTTGTTACCTAACAAAATTTTTTATTTCATTCTCAACATGACCATTTGAAAATTGTCTTTGTTAGTCATGGCCCTCTTTGTTAGCTAGGACCCTCTTATCTCTCTTTGACCAACTCTCTCCAGTTAGATCTGAGACACTTTTTAAATTTACTCGTTTCAAGCTGACCTTTTTTTCTGCCTAAGTTACTCTGTATCTTGTTTCTTCTTTTAGATTTTTTTCTTGTTGTAAGATTTAGTATTTGTCTGGTTTCTGTTCTGTGTTCACCTATTATAATTCTTTCCGATTGTCATTATTTTATCACTTTTCTTTTTCATTTGGTGATTTATTTCATATCCCAGCCTGCTCAGAGAAACTTTTTTTTATTCATTAATTTCCCATTTATTTGAAATCTTCTCTTTCATCCATTCTCTTTTCTTCCATGACTCAGCCTGTATCTCCCATACTTTGTGCTTTTATTGTATTTGTAGCTATTTTTCATTTGTTCAGCATCAGCTACTGGAACTTTCAAAGGGCATGAATACATAGAGGCAGTTTCTGTGCTGATTGAGATGATGTCAGCAAGATGTCAGCAATGTAGCTTCTGA
This sequence comes from Agelaius phoeniceus, assembly GCF_051311805.1. Lineage (NCBI taxonomy): Eukaryota > Metazoa > Chordata > Aves > Passeriformes > Icteridae > Agelaius > Agelaius phoeniceus. The sequence continues at coordinate 9,382,783 of NC_135266.1, read as the reverse complement.
AAGCACATTTCATTCCACTGACTTGCCAGCAATTAAGAATCAACAAAACAAATTGTTCTGTTGTATCTGGAAGATACAACTCTTGTAATGTGTCTCCTGCACTTTGTTTCAACTGCATTCCACTTAGATCCTGCAATTATATGGAAAATTGTTGTAGCTGTTTCAAACAAACAAACTGCATGATCCTGCAAGAGGCAGCTTAATGGCAACCAGTAATCATGAAATCACCACTTTAAATTAATTAGTAAGTCAATATCACTGCAGTTTGCAAAGCAGTCCTTTTTACTTTCAGTTTTGGAACTATCTTTCATCCTTTAAGTAAATACTGGTTAATTTCAACATATTGCAAGAGTAACTACTGTGTGGCTTTAGAGTAATTCAGCTTTAATCTCAAGGGTCAGAGAACCAAGAATATTAACTCTGCATTGTTTCTCTCTATTGCAAGTATCATTTAGTAAAGGATAGATATCCTCTTTTTCTGTTCTACTCAACTTCTTTGATCATAGTAGGGTTTCTTCCAGGCCTAACAATCCCATCCTAAAGCACTGAGCTCAGCTTTCCATCACCATGATATATGGCACTATGTATGTGAGACTGAAACATGTTTCATGGCAACTCCAGCTGGAATACTTAAGCCTTAGTAGGAGGAAATTAAAAGAATATTCTGTCCCAGAATTTCAAGAAAGGATCACAGCCATTGGTCTGATTTATAAGATAATTGAATGGTGCTTTCAAATCCAATTTCCCATGTAATACTTTTACTACAGTTCATTCATAGATTGCTGCCTTTGGGACTAGTGTTAGATCCTGTAGTCTGATTTCCCTTAGAGCACAGACTATTAAACTTTACATGGTACTTTTGTAGACGCCAGTAACTCCTAAAGACAATTTCTATCCTGATTGCCAAGATATCCTTAGTTTTATAAAATCCACTGATTTTATAATATTAGCAGTGGAAACCACAACCTTTTTGGACTTTTTTGTTGTTGTTGTTTATCAGCCTTGCTTTTGAAACGCAACAAAATAAAAAATGTGTCAATATGTATTTTGAACATTTTAGGCTTTGATAACTAAGCCCAGATTTTTGTTTTGCCTGGTTCCATAGAGAAGCCTTTATTATTTATTATATTTTTCACTTAAAAGTGTTCAAAACCTCTTATAAATCTGCCTTCTATTTAATAAGTTTAAAAATGTCAACTTTTTCAGCATCTCAGGGTGCATTGGGCTATTGGTGGGCAATTTCTGATGAACAGCATTTATTTAACACTGTCCACAAGTTAACAATCAGGTTGTAAAACTCTGCCAAGTGTTGTCTGTCTTTATTCACTGCTCATCTCAGTGTTTTAATGCACAAGGGCTTCTGGACATGCTCTTCACGTCCTTTGTGTTGCTGTAAGACAATCTCTTATTGTCTCCAGGCAAACACAGAGGGGTCACAGTGGTTAATATGTTCCTGAAAAAGGTGAGAGTAGCAAAGCAAAATATCTGGCCTTCATCCTGGATAGGTCAAGAATATATAATACACCTAAATATATAAATATATATATGCGTGTTTGTGTGTGTGGGGTGTGTGTGTGTGTATCCACATATATCTCATTTGAGGGCACCATTATAAAATCTTGTTTAAGAGTTTATATAAATATGCAGAGAGCTCTTTTGAGGGTACCAAAAAACTAACAGAACTACAGTATTGAAGGAGTGGGTTTTAGGGGCCTTGCATTAACTATGCAACAAAAATATCTGCTGCACAAAAACCATTTTCCTTAACCTTGGAGTAATTGTTGTCATTCTTCTCTGTCCCCCTCTGTTCTTTCAGTCATATTTTTTGAAGTGTTGCTATCACAGCTGCATGCTTGAGGAATTCTATGTAGAAAGGTGAAATCATGTTCATATTCCCTGCTTACAGTTCTGGAGCTTATGCACCATGAACCCTTTATTACAGCACTTTAAACAGGTAGACCCCACTACCTCCCTGCTAAACCTCTCAGTGTTCCCCAGGAGACAGCCTCTGTCCTCCTCAGTAAGATCTTGTTCCTCATCCTGTGTCCTCCCAGCAGCTCATGGTAAAGTCAAATGTGCTTCATGGAGCTCAACTTTCTCCCTTGTAACCCAGAACACTCTGTTTGGGTGACTTGTTTTCCACTTTGGACCATTCACAAGGGCTAACACCAACGATTTTATTTTTCACTTATTTCTGCCAATCGACTGAAAATTATGAAGAACACAGAGCTGATGAAAATGAAGCTCATTTGGAGTAATCACTTCCTAAAAATGTCATAATCAGTAATAACTCCCTGCTGACAGGTACTCTTTCAGTCCTGTGAACCAGTTCTTAATCCATTTAAGATGTACTTTATTGATATTGCATAGTCCTAATTTTCTTATCAACATGTCATTTATAATAAATCAAATGCTTTACAGAAGTCCATTATGTACTTACTTCTATCCACTGTAATTGTAAGAAGGAAATCAAATATATTTGACAAAGCCTTTTTTTCCTACATTTACCAAGCTTAATTATAAACCTTTAACTTTTTACCAATGGAATCTTTATAATTTTTCCAGGATTTTGACAGGAACTGATATTATCTAGCAACTCTCCTGTTACCTTCTCTTCCCCTTGAACATTTTGAATACTCATAAAATATTATTATGTTTTTGATCTTCAGAATCACCCACATGCAAATACTTATTCAAAACTGACATTTTCAGGAGGCAATCTGAAAACTCATTGCTTTTAGAAGTCCTGGTGTCAGGATTGCCAATGTGAAATATTCTTCTGCTCATACATTCATTTAACATCCACATTGGCTACTAATAGGGTGATTAATCTCACCTAAATGTGTCTAAAATTAGCTGAGTTATCTGGGATTCCCACAATAAAGAAAGAAAAATAAGATTCCCATACAGCCATTTGATTCCAATTATCCTGAAGAGAATCAAATAAATTTAAATATGTATCAGTTACATTGCTGTAAATACACAGATATTAATAGCACTAGGCTAAAATACACACTTATATTCTTGCATACTGTTCCACATGAAGGGAATTTTCAGGAACTCTAAAATAGGAATGTGTTTATGACCAAAAAAACACTGTTCATGCCTTTAGGGATTATTATCTTGATGCCTGCTAAAGAAAAGCAGACAGTGGGGTTCTAATCAAAAGGCAAAGAATGCTTTCCATGCACAATTAGGAAATGCAAAACATATTTCTGAAGGTGTGGATATTAATGAGAACCAAGTAAAGGGTATCCAAAGAGCTTATTGGATGAGCAGTTTGGGCATTGCTTGTTTAGGAAGCAAGCAGAAAACAGGATCAAAGCCCAAGAGCAGTTTAGAATGTGATAGAATCACAGAAGGATTAAGGACAGCAGTTAATTTAAGGAGTTTCTAGGAAAAGGACAATATGGAACACAGTGAACACTTCCCAGAAAAGGGAATGAGTTAGGCCAAAAATTCTGTGAGAACCAGGGTGTTGTTCTTCTATTATTTCTAGAGTCCCATGTTGTTGTTATTAGATTGCCAAAGTCCATACCTCTCTGATGTATTCTCGTGGCTGCAGCTCTTCACTGACTCCTTCTGCTGCATGCTGTTCTCTCTCAGGTCAGGGCTCCTCCAAGGCTCTCCCTGACTGGCTAACCCACCCCCTTTTATCCCAGTCATCTTCATTGGTTACAGCTGCAGCCCAATTAAGGACATCACAGCTGCAGCCCATTGAGGGCAACCGGGACCTCTGGGGCAAAGCCTCTTTACAGATATTCAAATACATTTCCTCTACTATATTTCCCCCTTTGCTTTTACTTAAGTTAACAGTTGTACAGATGTTAAATTACAATACATACATTTCTCATGACTCACAGGTCATGCACAACACCCATAGCTCTTTGCTCAAAGGCCATACTCTTTCACAGCTCCCTGACCCAAAGGTTATGTTGTCACAGCTCTTGGCCGTCACAGCTCTCAGCTGTCTTATCTTCTGCTAGCAACCACCACAGCTCTTGGCTGTTCCGTCGCAGCTCTTGGCCGCCACAGCTCTCGGCTGTCTTATGCTCTGCTAACTATCACATCGGGGTCACCACTTGTTGTTCTTCTATTATTTCTAGAGTCCCATGTTGTTGTTATTAGATTGCCAAAGTCCATACCTCTCTGATGTATTCTCATGGCTGCAGCTCTTCACTGACTCCTTCTTCTGCACGCTGTTCTTTCTCAGGTCAGGGCTCCTCTAAGGCTCTCCCCAACTGACTTACCCACCCCCTTTTATCCCAGTCATCTTCATCGGTTACAGCTGCAGCCCAATTAAGGACATCGCAGCTGCAGCCCATCAAGGGCAACCGGGACCTCTGGGGCAAAGCCTCTATACACATATTCAAATACATTTCCTCTACTATACCAGGGTGCTGTTTGGAATAGAATGTGTGAAATAAAAGGGGACATAAAAAATATTTCATTAAAAAAACCCCAAAAAAATATATTAGCTGTAATAGCAGACATGAGAATTAGGTAAATTCCTACAAAGCAGAATTAGGTGGCACAGAGTTTAGAGCAATAGCAAAGGAATTAAGGATCTCAGTAGGAAGACTAATGTGGTGTTAATGAGCCCACACCCATGATTATTGACCATCTGGGTCTTGCCTTTGACATTTAAAATTAATTGGATATTGTATGATACTTTTGTTAATCTTAGTACCATTAGGCCACTTCTTTTAGTTTTCAAACACTTCAAAATATTTCCATGGGTACCTTGATTGGAAATCACATAAACAAAAATATATCTACGTGATAAAATTTTGTTCTTCAAACTCAGAAACAAACCATTTAGGGTTTGTTAGTTAGGTTGACATTTTTCAAGGTTTCAGCAGTGCTATGCTGTTTACAGTTTTCTTCAAACCAAAGTCTCAAGAAACATATACCAACCAAACTGCAATGCCTGTTCTGACCATGAGTCAAGAGACAGCTCTTTGTCACAATCTTTATCACTGCCTTTTAACAATTTTCTAAATTTCTGTGCTTGTCCTGCAGGAATATTGCTCTTGTCCAGAATTTTGAGATTGTCCTGCTGTGTGAGATTCTTTTTTTCTTGATTCGTAAGCAAATTCTTGTTTTTTGATTGTCTTGTCTTGATTCTTGTTTTTTTTTTTTTGCTCTTGGCACTCTTTCCTTGGGAATTCTTCATTGATAAAGTGCCACACTAAATAATTGAACCACAGTTCACTGTTTAACAGATTCAATCCACTTTGTAAATGGGTGAAAAACAACTAAACAGTGCTGGTTCCCAAAAGTGGGGATCTGCAGGGGTTCTGTGGAGATAGTCTGTACCCTGGCCCAAAACTCTCCCACACACTGCAGCTGGATTTGGGGGATTAAGAGTATTCACAGCTTGTCCTGCCAGCCAGCTGTGCACCCACTGCTCTGCATCACAGAATCACAGGATCACAGAATCACAGATTTGTTAGCACTGGGAGGAACTTCTGGGGGTCCAACCTCCCTGCCAAGCCTGGGTCACCTGGAGCAGTGACACAGGAACATATCCAGGAGGGGCTGGAATGTCTGCAGAGAGGGAGACTCCACAGCCTCCCTGGGCAGCCTGGAATCCTTCCTGTGATCAGCCAGCATCACACAGTACTAACTCCATCTAATGTTTAGATTTCCCAGAATAAACTTCCCCCATGAAAGATCAGGTCAGATTTCTCTGTGCCACTGCTGGACCTGCCCATGCTCACAGACTGTTTCCATCTGCTCACCTTGTTTCCTTTTATTGGGGAAATGCCAGCTACTGTTGGAATTGAAGTCCCCAGAAGCCCAACTTTCCAAAGGCAATATGGAAAGTCAGAAGGTCTTTTAAATATGGAATAGTGTTACATATGGTTCAAATTAACTCAAGTAACTGTTCCATTAAACTTCCTAATTATTCAACTGGAATGTATGCTGAGCAAGCCTGTTTAAGCAATGGATTGAGAAATATTTGAAAGTGAAAGGGAGATATAGCATTTTAAGTACTTTATTAGGAAATTTAGGTGTAGTGAATGGAACACTGAATACTGTAGACCTTGAATCCAGTTGGGATAAATTACCACTGATGTGCAATGATGTGATTAAGGCCTTCCTACAGTTTTCAGTGCATAACCAGGGTAGATTATTGCTCCTTGAAAAAAGCTGTGTTCTCATTAGCTCCAAATGCTAGAATAATTGCAGATTAATCTGACTGCAATATTATCAGGTCCATGTGGTTTACTGATATTAAAATATACTCTCACTGCAGAGATTAATAGAAGGAAAGTCGACCTAATTAGGTGCAGAAAAGTCCACCATCTTAGCCATAAGTTAGAAGACTGTAAAGCAGTAGCTTTGTTTAGTTCTTCTATGGAGCTGTGAAAGGACCACACATAAACTGATGACCCTTGGAACTGGTAAACTCTGTCCCTACTGGAAACCCAGCATTCCCCAAGAAGAAGCTGCCTGTGTACTTTCAGGAATTTTTAAGGATGCAGTCTTGCTGTAGAGATATGGAAGGAAATACTTGTCATAAAGAATCAATCTGATCCAAAGCTCAAATTGTAGGACCCAAAGCTAAAATCATTTATCATGGTGTCTTCAGAGTAAGACTGCATTTTAAAATTGAAACCCACATTTTGCAATGATATTGTGGTCATTACTTACCAGGTTTTAGGTGTACAACCAAACATCATTCTCCAATCAGAATGATTGAAAACAATCCCTTCTCAGGGCATGACAGGTACTTTTGTTACAGGAAAAACAGGAGCTGAATATAAAAGGTTGTGGAAGAGTTTTTATTATGAATCCATTGTAAACCAATCAGTGACAGTGTCTCAACAAACCAGGGAGAAAACTGAATATAAACAGCAAGAAATTACAATATGGACATCAGAGATTAGGATATTTACTAAGTCTCAGTGAGACTGGCTGTTCTACAGCCCTACAACATCTAGTTTGTTATGTGTCCTATTTCACCCAGTGCTGAACTATTAGCAGTGCAGGTTATGGTATTATGTGCTACAGTGGTAATTCATTACATGTGTTTTCTCAAGGTTATTTTCAAAAAAGCACTGAGAAATCAATACATTATGAAACAACCCCCAAATTCCTCAGAAGGCCAGTGATATGACTGGGAACTGAATGGTCTGACCAGCTGCACTTTTAGGGAAATTGTGATTTGAACATGTCATCACGAAGGAGAGAATTATTGTAGTCCAAAGAGAAGCAAAAAAATTAGAGCACATGCCAGTAGCATTGCTGTAAGCACACAGATATTAATAACACCTGGGTGACAAAGCATATATAGATATATATAAAATATGCCTATATTCTTGAGAAAAGTGCTGTGCACAGGGAGTTTTGAGGAATCCTAAAACAAGAATGCATACGTGACCAAGTAACTGACCCTGGAATAAGTGCTGAGGCTACCACAAAGCCACACCTGGAAAACTGCCAGAATATTTTAAAGAATGATAAGCTCTGCCCTGAATGGACAATGTTTGTGCTGTCACACACTCTTATCTTGACAGCTGCTAAAAAAAGGCCACCTTCAGTGCAAGGCCAAGTCATTCCTGTGGGTGAGGATCATGAATTTAGCCATGAACAGAACCTGTTGAAGCTGTCCCTGACCAGCTGTGGGGTGGAGCTGTCGAAGGTGGCATCAAGGGCTACCAGCTGTGTGTGTATTTTATTGTCATTAACATTAAAATGTAGCTTAACATGCACAGCTGGCCTGGTTCCTCATGAGCCTGGTGGTCATTTGGATGCTGCAGTTCCCCACACAGAGTGGAATAAACTCCTCTCTGGACTACCTGCCCTTAACTGGAGAGAATCAGAGGATCCTTCAGGTTGGAAAAGATCTCTAACATCTCTAAGATTGAGTCCAGCTGGTAATCACCACTAAACCATCTCCCCAGGTGCCACAGCCACACACTGTTCCAACACTTCCAGGGATGGTGACTCCACCACTTCCCAGGGCAGCCTATTCCAATGTCTGACCACTCTTTCAGTAAAGAAATTTTCCCCAGGACTTCTTTTCCTGGGAGAAGAGACCAACCCCTACCTTGCTACAGCCTTCTTTTGGGTGATTGTAGAGAGGGATAAGCTGCAGCTGGCCAGCAGAACCTGGATCACTGGACTCAAACTGGGGTTAGTGGGATTCCTTGCACTTGAACACACTGGAAAGCACTTTTCCATTCTCATGTGCTATGACTAGATTTCTCTTTCTTTGCAAATGAAAGACAAAACCACTTATTGAATGAACAGTTTTCCTGTTGCTCTTCAAAAATTTCCATCTCCTTGTGGCAACAGATACCAGTTACATTTTATATTCTCCTTAATACCCTTGAGAAGGTGTTATTTTTGTCTTCAGAACTTCCAGTCTCTTTTGTTCTATCTTTATCTCTCCTTATTGACATTCCTTTTTTTTTTGTTATTGTTTGTAATTCATACTCACATTGGCATTTTAGGTTTTTTCCTGCCTTTAATTTCTTTCTCAAATTTTCCTTTAATTTCTTCCTTCACTTACTCCTGAACAAAAATTAACTACCAAACACCTACTTAACTTCTTACTTGACTGTGACATCAATCTGGTAATGCGTTTATTTCACAAATTTCAGGGTTATTTTTTGTCTTAACCTAGTTTATTTCAGAAAGTGTCTCTACTTTGGAAATTAATTTGCTCTTTGAAGCCTATATAAATATATACACTGAATATATAGTGCAGAATGAAACCAATGATGAGTATAACCCTGCTGGTCCCAAGGTAACCATCAGCTTAAAGCCCAGAGATTTTCATTTGCTTTCAAGTGCCACACAAGTTCAAAATAGAGCTGTGATTAAGAAATTAGGTAAGTCACCCTAAGGATATTGGATCAGATACTGGATTTCACTACTTAGATCATAGCTAAAATTAGCTCCTGTAAACAGGGAGCAGGTAGGGGGGGATCAGCTCCCATCCACCACAGCCAGGTGAAGCTTTCTCAGACAAATTGACTGCAGGACACCACAGCTGCTGTGAGACCTCCACCAAAGTGAAGGAAATCTCACCCAAAGGAGCAGCTGCCTTACTTGCAGGACAAGGAAAAGCTGCCCAGGACAGTACCATGGTCAGTGAAAAAGGGTTCACACTCCTCACTGGCCTTGTGCCTTTGGGTCTGGAGTGAACAGGAAAAAGAAACAAGTATTTTTTGCATAACCTTCATTCCAAAGGTGTTCCTTTGTGTTTTGTGGGGAGGATATAAAAGGCATCTCAGAGAGATCAAAGGCCTACAAATATAAATCCCAAAGTGTACCAAGTCAGATATACTCAAATGAGACAGAAGTCACTAGCTAAATTATTTAGCAGTATGAGTAATGTTTTGACTTTGTGCTGCCACTTTTTATGGCATCTAAATCAATTTATTTCTCTAAATAGATCCTGGTGCTTTGCTGCAGTAACTAGAAATTACATTTGCCTCTTCCACTCTGTCAGTAAAAAATAAAATTAGCTGTACCACTTCATTATAAGTTATAGCAAATTACATAATTAAGAAAGAATAAATTATTTGAATCTATGAAAGGACCAAAGGTATGCTCATTTCTCTGAGGCATTATACAGAAACATTCTTTAAATAAATAATAACATCCTTGTAAATAAGGAAGGTTATTACTTTTTTCCTAGAGTCCTAAATATGGCTTTTATAATTCACAGAGTAATAAATAAAGAAATAATAAGTGAGAAGTAACACTGAAAACCTGGTGTCCACAATGACTGTTTTCCCAGAACACCTAGAATGTGGGTTTTACATCAGAAAGATATATTGTCATTGTACATAAAATGGGACTTTATTCTCCTTCCTACAAAAGTCTCCTCCACATCAGTACCACAAAGGGCTTTACAGAAGAGCTGCAGGCAGTCCTGCCAACACACTTTACAATAACACATCTCAAAACTCTCTTCTTTTCTGCCAGAGGCTATTTTCCTCAGAGAAGAGTTGGCAGACTACACTATGTGCACATACTTCAACTCCTCCAGAGCAAATCCTTAAGCCATCAACAAAGATGGGCTTGAGCCACAGCACCAGGCTGCTGGGGGATGGAGCTAAAGAGCTCTCACATCTGCCTGCTGTGCAACAGGGTGGCCACCCTGGCAGGCTGAGGGAGCCTGTGAGCAGTGTCAGCAATATCTGCCCCAGCCAGACTCTGCCCACACCCCTCCTGAGGCTGTGCATCACATCCCTCAGTCACAGCAGAGCTGCTTGGATGAGTACACAAGTCCCTGAAGTGCACAGAAAAGCACCTGGAACTACCGGTCCAAAGGCAATTTGCCTTTGGTTAGAGGAGAGAGAGAGAGAGAGATCATGCTGGAGGCTGGCAGAGGGAATTGTGAGGCCCTGAGCAATGCTGGCTGAGGCTGCTGTGGTTTCACTGCTGGTGTGTGTGTGCTGCTGTCATATCCCTGAGTCAGTGCAGGGTCCTGGGCACACCTTTGCAGAGCAGCTGCAGAGCATCAGTGCAACAGCTGATGGTCCTGCATCAGCCTTCAAGACTGACAGACATCTGGAAAAGCAACTGACAGGAAAATGAAGGAAAAGCAACTGACAGGAAAATGAAGGAAAAGCCATCTTCTGTCTATTTTAAGGTGACAGAGTACAGAAGGATTCCCAAGACCCTTGAGGGACTTGGAACTCAACAAAGCAGCTGAAACTGCTGGAACTGAAATTCTTCCTTCTTGCACCCCAAGAGTGAAGAGGTCATTACTGTGATCCACATGCACTGACTCTGCTGGGATAGAAAAGATGCAGAGATCTCTTCTATGATGGTCCTCGTGTTACCAGTACACAGCTGATGAAGCATCACATCCAGAAATATGATGGCAGCTCAGGAAGCGTGGAGAAGAGAGGAATTGTGTGTGTGTGTCCCTTGGGAGGCACCACTGCTGCCTCCTGCTTGATGTCCTGGGGATGTGAAAAACACAACCTCTGCATGAACAGCCATGTCAGTACCTCTTGCAAGTATGGGTTGACATTTACTCCACAATCATACCTGAAACACCCATGCTTTGGGTCTTCCCAGAAATAAACCAGGATTATTATGGAGTCATATCATTGCTAAAATGCACATTCAGGTTCAGTTACTTGAAGCCGTATGTGTCCTCATCAACAGAGAGGAACCAACATGACACTAGAATCACAAATGCTTTTTTCCTTGATCAATTCATACCCTCTTATATTTGTTTAAGCAGCTTGAGATTCGTCTTAATACAGAGCAGTATTTACTCATTTGGCAAGACCGTTTTAGACAAGCTGTGTAAATACACATTTTCACTTGGGGAAGAATGAAACTGTGTAGTAGAGAGTAAAAAAAATACCATAAATTCTAAAAGAACTTACTTGTCAGCAGTGTGAGTCAAAAAATGTGACTAGTCAGCTTTCAGCATAGTTTCCCAGAACCAGAAAAAAAAAGAATGGAAATGCAGAGAACAGCTTGACACACAGCTGAGTTTATTTTAGAATAGGACCCTCATGCAAGACTGAACTCAGAATGTGTTGATGCTACTGGCATTTGACAGAAGATTACAGATTGTTCACATGGAAAATTATGGTAATAAAAGGTAAGCTGTGATTCTAAAGTGCTACAAGGCATTAATACAAATTCATATGTGGACACTTTCATCTAATTATGAGAGGCCTTTTTTTCCCAGTTTTGGCATTATTCCTTTAGAACTGATTCAGCTGGAGCAGAGAAAGCCACTCTCATGCTGGAACATGCATTTATACAGACAGTTAGATTAGTACAGCTAGGTTAGCTTAATTATGCTTCTGTAATTTCCAGGAAAAATTTGTTGGACAGAAAGCAATTGTAGTTTTTGTTATTTTTTTTTATTATTTGATTTTGAGTACAGAATTGGTATATTAGATGACATCCAACTACCTTTGCATTTGACTAATGTGTGAGTATATAAATAGCACTTCCTTGTTTTTTTCACAGCTCAGTTCATATCCAAATAGTAGTATCTCACTCTTAAAAGAACAGGCTTTAAACATCTCTAGGAATAAATTGGTGTAATTAATTGAATTTTGAATAATTTTCTCTAATGAACTTCTGTACAAATAAGTTGTTTATTTTTTTCCTAGTCAGTGATCCTTGGCAATAGGTATGTAAAGATCGAAAGGATACCATTCAAATGGTTATTATTCAAATGACAGATGACAGATAAAATATAGTGAGGTAGATAAATGACCTTTGATGGTTCCTCATGAAAGGCCAGTGTTCAAAATTGAGACTTCTTCTGTATTCAATCTTACTCATTCTCTACCACTCTGAAATATAAAATATATGTTATAAAATATAAATATAATTCACTCTGAAATTATACAAATATAATTTCACTCTGAAATATAAAATATACTTACCCAGTGAGCTACATGTTTTTACCTGTATGATACCATTATGAATGTAACAGACAAAAACATAAGCTATTATAATTGTACCACTCCTATTTCATATAAACACAGTAAAATTGGCAAAATATTATTATAATTATTCCAAACTAATGTGGAGTTATTTGGGTATTAAAATCCAATCCTACATCACTGTCATGGCTAACCAGCTTCTACCTGTAACCCAGACTTCCAGCAAGTAAGACCTTAATGGGTGTCTTGAAATACCCAATCTCCTTCAGGTTTCAGTACATGTATCTACCCTTTGAATAGTGTATTTTCATCACTATTATTTAGACTACAATATTGAGGACTGGGGTGGACAGTAGATAGGCATGTGAAGAGGATTCCTCAGAAAGAAAGAAAAACTTTGTGTGGCCCTCAGGGGGTTCAATATCCCAGCTCTGTGTGCTTTATCTTCTGATTTGTGAGCTGCATCACCCTGAGAGGTCAGCTGGCTTACTAGCTAATTGACTGAAATTCAGCCTTTAATAGAGTTTGGTCTTGATTTTTTAATCACTTTAAAGGTTTGGCTCTGAGGCCCTCAAGCAACACGAGGAGTACCCTGGGACTTTGTGAAGGCATTAAACACTGACTTGACACGTGCACAGAAACCACTGAGAAAGGGAACCTTTCCATGTTGCACCAGGAGGGAGACAAGCACACTTTCTAGAGCTCAGGAAATCAGCTTTAATGAACACTGCAGTGCACTGCAATGAGCTGCAGACAGGACTCAGGGGAAGTTCTCTGCAGAGCATTCCACACTTCTGCTCTGTTCCTTGTGTTTGCTCTGCACAGCAATGTTCTTCTTGGAATGTTTATTTTACTCTTCTGCCTTCATCTAACTCTCAGCCCATTCCCTCAGTCCATTAATCTTAAGAGATTTCCCTGAATTAAAAGCAAACTCTCAAAGGATAAGGAAGATGATAAATGCCTACAAGCTCCCAGTTCTCCATGGATATTGTGCGAATGATTTCCGTTGTCTTGATAAAACAATGCATTAATAAAGCAACAATAAGAAAAGAAAGAATATTGGCATTCCAATAAACAGAAATGAAGAATAATTATCACAGTTCAATATATTAAAGAACTAAATACTGGGATTCTTTTGGAAAACAAGAAGGATGTAATGGGAAGAGATAAATAGGTTAGTTCTGTTGGGCTTGCCTGAGCCAAAGAATAAATTTCTGCATTTAATTTTGTGCCTACAAGAACAAGGCCTTTGCTACTGAATTCAGCATACCCAGGGTTTCACACAATGTATAACCCTCTCTATGATGCCTAATGAGCAAAACCATTATTCCTTCTTTTACATTAATTTTTATTTTGACTCTTTATAAGATTGTTTATCTCTGACAGCTCAACTCTCGTACAGAGCCTCTGTGGACACCCCAGTTTGAGCACAGCTAATCTGGCACAGCAGTCTGGTGATGATGCAGTGTGAATTTGTTCAAGAGGGGGTTTCTGTTGACTTAGGTGTTGTTTTATTTTCCCCTGCAACATTAATCGAGCCAACAAATGGTCTCTCCTGCAGCACAGTTCTATCAGCAAGGGAGCGCCATTATTTTCACACTTGCAGCTGAAATAACTGCTGGCAAAACTCTGCAGTGCAGGTCAAATCTGAATAACAACAGAGGGAGACTGTATGACTGATAATAAATAATACATGCTCTGAAAGCCATTTTAAGTTATTTGGTTTGTTGGATTTAAAGGGACACAGCTGTCCCATGACGGGCTTTCACTCTTCCTGATAATCTGGTTTCTGTGCACTGTGCATAACCATGCCTGGTAGTAAAAAAATACAAACCATTAGAATGAGTTAATACAGCAGAATTCACACAGTGTGCACTTCTGATTGCAGCCAGCTCCCTCAGAGCTGCCAAAGACAAATCTCACAGCTGTAAGCAAGTTTACTGTTCACATTACAAGCACCATCTCAGCAGCCTCCCCTGAGTACAAGACAGGCAGCACTTCTTAAACTTCTTTCCCAAGGGTGCCTCTACCCAGATCCTGCAGGCAGACGTGGTCAGGGAGACTGGAGACAAGCCATGTCCCAGCAGCAGCTATGCAAGGCTAATAAACCCTGTGAGGGTACATCAACTTGGGCTCCACAGCGTGCTGAAACAGCAGCAGAGCTCCCAGTTGAATTGGAGTGTGATGAAAATGGGTTTGCATCTGCCTGTAAAAGACTGAAGGGTGTTTAAAACTCTGGAGAACAGGAAAACTGAAACTTTCTCAATATACTTTGAATATTTAGGACATAATGAAAATTAGGAGGTCTGCCATTATTACTGGGATGATGCTTTGCATATTTAGGGATTCACTACAATACAAGCAGCAGGAATATATTTTATTACACACAGGGCTATATATGCTATTAAAAAACTTTGGGTTTTTTATCTTAAGAGTATGCAAAATTCATTTGCTTATGAGGAAATTTCCCCATATCTGGTGCTTTCATAATGCTATTTATTTGCAAAAATTTCAGCACTGATTAGTCACACATATGTGAAAATACAGCTAGGGAATCACATTAATTTGCCTGAGTTATAAAACAGTCCTGTCAGCCTTTTCATTGGATGTTGTGTTTTCTCCAGGTTTTAGAGCAGGAGCTCAACTTTTATTTGTGGGTTAATATTTTTGTCAGGGAGAAGTCTTTTGCAACCTCATGAAAATCTCTTCGACTGTCCAGTGAGGACAAAAAGATATCTCAGATTTCACATACATGTAAAGCCTCATTATAAAACTAATTACAGCCCATAAAGAACCTAACATTTCTTAATTGCTGTAGAGCTCCTCAGACTGACCAAATCACACTTCTAGGCTATCTATGGGAGGTTGTATTTCAGAAAGATTTTGCACCTTCTGTTCCTCTGGATTTGGTGCACAGCCAGGGACTGCAATACAGTGAAGGAAACTCTCCTCTGCACTTCAGAGGGAATTGACCTCATCTAATTTTAGTGATTTGAATCTTAGAGTTCTAGGCTACCAAAAAAAAGAAAGAAAAAACCAAAACCACACTTTAGATAAGTCTTGCTTATTCTGTAAATTGCATGGGATGGTGATGTAACTAAATATTTAATAACATTATCATATGAGTCCAACTCACTTCTGCTTCCCTGACTTCTGGGCCCTTGGCACTGATCTCAGTTGTGTTCCCCCAACTGCTGCTGTGTAGGTAATGTAGTTCTCACTGCTGAGCACATTTACCTGCTAATGACTACTGTGTGTGATCAGTCACAAAGTTTAAGATTATAAATCCATTAAAGCAATTTTTTTCTTCTTAATAGTGTTCTTTTTAATCTTTGTTTAGTTACAACTGAAATGGAATTGGGTGATGCATTACCTCAGCTCATGGAGCTCCGCTATGTCAAAAAATCACTTTTCCAGCATCTGTTACTGCTGATCCACTACAGTCTTGGAAAACCAAATTCTCAATTCATCACCTATTGTTATTTCCTCCCTCTTGCATGGTCTGTAATGTGCTTATTTATGACAGACTCACTCGTATCAACTTTGTGACTTCAAAGATTTTGCTTAACTTCCACGTTTGTATTTCGTATTTAATGCAATACAGAAAAGAGCAACTAACACTTCATCTGTAAACAACTACACTACAAGTTGTAGATGTTTTGCCATGCCACTGATTTCCTGAAAGTCTAAAACAAGTAAGGAAAAAAGTAGTTTATTCACATGTAAAAAACCACGATGAAACCTTGGACTGTGTTCAACCCAGAAAACACAACTGTGAAAATGTGCCTACTGACCATCAAAGGAAAGCCCAAACCTATTAATAAAAGCATTAAAAAGCCTTACTGGCCCTGCCCAGCACCCTCAGGGCCTCCCTCAACCCCACCCATGGCTCAGAAGTCCCATTTCAGCCCAGTCCCAAGGTGCCAGTCTCTACTCCAGTGGTGCCACAATCTCACTGGTCTCCACTGGAAAATTTTGTTGATTTGAATAAGGTCTTTTATCAGACCACCAGTTTAACAAGAAAAAAAATAATTAGGTTTTAAATAATAAAAGAATAAAACTATGCCAAATGGATGGAAAATGATAGTGCTGATTTGAACCAAACATTCATGGGTTTGTTTCTTAATTTGTTTTCTTTGGGAAGAAAAAAATCCTCATTTTGCATTCATTAGTACTGCTAGGAAGGAACTTCATCTTTCCGAAGGGTTATTAATGTTTCTGTGTGTGCAGAATAAATATAACACCACCCTCAATCACAGCCTCTCAGCCTCATTAGTGAGACATGCTGGGGATAGCATCTTGGCAAACTCATTAGGAGTTTCTTGTTGCAATCAAATTTGTCCTGACTTCAGTTGCCAGGGACATTATAACAGGGAGAACAAACCCTTGTAACAGCTCTTCCCCATTTATTAAATTCTGTACTGAATGCACTGTCTTTGTTTCACAGAAAACTATCCACGAAGGCTGATGGAGTGTAGAAATGTTTATGCTGAAATGAATTTCATTAGTCAGTGCTGGACAAAGATTAGCATTATTTATTTCTCTGAAGCCTCCATGGTGTAACTCTAAGTGACAAACCAGGGATGCAGGAGGATTTTCTATGATGTGCAGAAAACCACAATTCTGTGCTTTCTCAGAACTCAGGGCCTTCTCTCAGTAGCACATCTAACTTCTAAGTTTAAGTAATTTCTGTGTTATTGGAGACTAAATACTCCCAAATCCTTTGTCACTTCTATGTCTCCTGAGTCTATTGATGCCAATGCACAGAGTTCATTTCCACAAGGTGAGTCACTAAAAATTCACTGCTGCTAGGATGGGTGGGGTCCTGAGGTGGTGCACATCAAAAATTAATTAAATCCTACAACTTTCTGTCTGTATATGTGTAAAACCCAAAGACAGTTGAGAAGAAACAGATCATTTTGTAGATATTGACATTCATATTGTGTGGCACAAAGTGAACATAGGGATAAATAATGGAAAGAGATTTAGTTAATATCTTCTATTGCAATAACTTCAGAAGCCATCTGAAACAAATAAATCTTTTTCTTGAATAATATGAATTTTAATCTGATAGTTTTCAGCACTCATGATTTGCATGACTTGAACTGAAATCATTAGTCAAATGCAGCTACAATATAAATTCATAAAGAGCTCCCAGAAGAAATCAAAGATGTTTTATATAATCTAAAACAGGTAATACAAACATTCTTACGAATTTCAAAAGAGTCAAACCTAAGGAAAAATTCATTGACTTTGAATTAGTATTCAACAGCCAAATAAATTACTTCCTATTTGCATATTTTAAATATTTCATTTAATAATCAGCATATGCTGGAAAGCAACACAACACAATAGTAACAGAAACCATTTTTAACATGAAAATTGAATATGAAAGCAAAAAATTGAATTTTTTTTACAACTGTGGCTTGCTTAATGGACATACAAAATACACCATTTAAGACAACAATGCAAATCCGTTTCTTTCCAAGCCAAATATGAATTTGTGCCCCTACATTGCATTGTTGCTGACAAATTGGCCATAATGTGATATAAAGGCAACTATGGAAATATTCAGATTCCTGCTTACTTGGGCTGCCTTCAGACTTTCAAAACAAATTCTAAATATGAAAGCTGCTATACATTTTATTGTTCAGTCACTATTTCAAGTCAGATTTTCACATATTCTGAGCATTCTGTTAGCAAAAATTAGGATAAAAATGTGATCTTTTTTTTGATGTAGTGAATTTGGTAAAATCTCCTTAGTTATTAACTATTAAGTAACTGAATGTATAACGGCACAAGTTTTGTGAGAATTTTCCTTGGAGAAACAAGAAATGTCGTCACTTATCAAATATGTTTGATAAAATACTGTTGCTAACTATGAAGACCATGATAACATTTCTCTTTTCATGAAAAAATGTTGATATTTTACTAGCCCTGAGCTGGCAAGAGCCACCTCAGCTGAAATGTAACAGTTGACAACACGCATTCTGCTGGAGGGCTGGAAAGCAAAATAAAATGTGTTTGGACAAAATTGCCCCTGCATGTTTATAAAAACTTGTTTCCCTTGGCACCACAACAGATAAGAAAAGTGCTACACTAAACCACCAAAGTTGCACTGGGGGAATGATGTATAACAGCAAAGGGTTGGGAAATGCAGCTGCTCCTTTTGAATGCCGCCAGTGGAATTGCTCCAAAGTCCATTTCTTGGCACGAAGCTGTACAGGAAATCTCAGAGCCCCCAAAGAGAAAACAGGAGCAGAAGCTGTTCATAAAGTTTATTTGGTATCTAATTCATTGGGACTGCACAAAAAAAAAAAAGCTAAAGACAAAACACTACATGGCCTTATAATAGATCTGTTTTCCCTGTCCTGCTTGGAACACCTCATTACACAATGCAGTGGCATTAAAGGGAGTGCTGGGGTTTTTTTCAATCACTCTGGGGAGCCCTTTCTTCTAACAGGTAAGCAGTCCTATCAGGGATACCTCACAGAATCCTCAAATATCCTGAGTTGGAAGGAACCCACAACTACAATCAGGTCCAACTCCTGGCCCTGCATAGAACAGCCCCAAGAGTCACACCATGTGCCTGAGAGCATTGTCCCAGAATCCTTGAGCTCTGCCAGGGTGCTGCCCTGGGGAGCCTGTTCCATGCCCAGCCACCCTCTGGGTGAGGAACCTTTTCCTAATATCCAACCTAAACCTCCCTGACACAACTTCAGGCCATTCCCTCGGGTCCTGTCACTGTCACACAGAGCAGAGATCAGTGCCTGCCCCTCCTGCTCCCCTCACAAGGAAGCTGTGACTGCAGTGAGGTCTCCCCTTGGTCTCCTCCAGGCTGAACAGACCAAGGGACCTCAGTCACTCCTTGTACAACTTCTCCTCAAGGCTCTTCACTATCCTCACTGCCCTCCTTTGGATGCTTTCTAGTATCTTTACAGCTTTCTTATATTATGGTCCCACAATAGGCATTACAAAAAGAAGAGCCTGTGTAATTCAGGGCTTCTAAATGCTTATCTATCCCTGGAAAGTAGTTTGAGTTCACATATAAAGTATATGTATGTAAACTGCCCAATATACGACTTTTCATTTGTTCCTATATAACCTCACCTATTTTTCTTCAGTTTAGCAAGACTGTTGGTCATTTGAATCCTATCCTCAAGGATACTTGCAATTTCTCCATATATTATCTAACAAGGTAATAAGTTGTTGGGGTTTTTTTTTCATTTTATTGCTCCCTGAATGGACCAGGATAACAGACAATTACACAAGAAACTCTTGTGACATTGAAATTTTGGTCACTGCCCTCCATGCCTCTCTTGCGCTTCCTTTTCACTAAATAGTAGGGAAACCATTCCCAAATCTTCCTCTAATCATTAACTTGGTTACATTTTTTGTTGTTTGCACTCTGCATATTGCTGCTCTATAACCTTTTGGTTAAATCCCTCACACACACCATTTTTTTCATACTCATCTTCACTCATCTGACTGAGTTTCCCATTTCTGTACTATTTTTTCTTCTCTTCAAAAGCTCATTATTTTGTTAAGGTGGTTTCTGAGCAGTTTTCTAAATCAATTGTGGAGATGCAAACTGTGGAATGCTTATCAGAACAGCTTGTAGCACTGACCATTGGATCCAACTCCAGTGTGGTCATGAAAAAAGAATGGCCTTTCTCAGGGTTGCTGGATATTGCAAAATTAAAACAAGGTGAGAAGGGTGCATCTTTAGGTTGAAGGTTAAACTACCTTTCCTCCTGCTCCTGAACACCCATCAGTTATTTGCTAATATGCTGTTAACTATGTAGAAACATGCTATACTGAAACTGCAATAATCCCCCAGGGTCAGCCTATAAATCCCCCTGGCTATGCAGAAACAATAGTTAAGGCATTTCCAAGCAGAGAAAGAACACATGAAAGTCACTTGCTCTTGGCAGTGCTGAGTAGGATAAGCCAAAGGTGAATGTTTACTGCCTGGGTGCAGTCCATGGGAAGCCTCTCACTCCCTGACATGTTTCTAACTTGTGTCATCCAACTTGTTTCAATACACAGCACCTGGCACAGCCCACAGCTATTGTCCTAACCCTTGCAAAATTCACATTTGCATGGAGGTGGTCTGGAGAAAGAGGCACAAACGAGCTGATGCAGGGAGGTGATGCTGGAGATCTTCTAATCCAAAACCCTGCTCAGAGCAGGTTAGTCAAGGCCATGTCCAAACAGATTTTTAATATCTCAAAGATTGAGCCTCCAGAGTTTCTCTGGGCAGCCTGTTCTTGTGTTTGACCCTCATTACAAAAAAAATAAAAGAAATTTAATGAAATTTCCTGTAATTCAGTTTGCACTTTTGCCTTTTGTCCCATCCCCAGCCACATCTGACAGGAGTCTGGCTTTGTCCTCTAGGGGAAAAACACCCCATTGCATATTTGTACCCATGGATAAGATCCTCCTGAGCATTCTCTTCTTCAGGCTGAGTGGTCCCAGCTCTCCCAGCCTCTCAAGGCCCTCATTTATCTCCATGGCCCATCAGCTGTGTCTCACCAGGGCTCAGCAGAGGGAAGGATCCCCCTCCACCAGCTGCTCTGGACACTCTGCCTGATGCAGAGCAGGATGTTTTGCCACAAGGGCACATGGCATGGTCAGCTTGGCACTCACCAGGACTCCCAGATGCTTTTCTGCCAAGATGCTTTCCAGGAGATCAGTTGTACAGGGTAATTCCTCCCCAGAGGCAGGAATTGTCACTTCCCATTGTTCAGCTCCATGAAACTTCTGCTGACCCTTCCCTCCAGCCTGCCAAGGTCCCTCTGAGTTGCAGGACACCCATCTGGTCTGTCAGTCACTCACCCCAAGATACCTATTCTGACCAGAAAAGAACTGGGGCCTTTTAATCACATCTCTCAGTTAACAGAATTCTAACACAACAGAGGGTTTTGTCTCCATTGTGTTGTGAGGAAGTTCAAGATATGTACTTGAGGACTGTACAGAATTAATGTCCTTCTCTTTGACATTTATTTACAAACAGAAAGCACAAAGGTCTGCATCTTATAAGATCATGTCAGTGGAATTCTAACAGCATAAAGTAACAAACCAAATAAGTCAATTTCCAGTCACATTTTTGTTGTCTTTTATACTTGGGGTACTTGCTCTTTTTGTATATGCGTGCCTTGTCACTAAATGTGTGTATCAGCTTTATATTGTCAACAGCAGAACAGACTTTAAGAAAAAAAATATGTAGCAAGGGTTCTATTTTGTTGAGATGTTCTGGAAAGACACTACAAACCACAGAAAGGAAATCTGAGTTGCTTGTGATGTTACAGGGATGTTGAGATTGCTAGAACAGCCTATTAAATGCAGTTGCTGATTTATTTTTTATATCAAATGGACTTTCAAAAGCTTTGCACAGTGTTATAAAATAAAAAGTCACTCATCTATTTCCTACTCTTCTTCTCTTGAAAGTATGGAAATACATTCCAAAGTCATAGGGCAGAGTTTAGCAGTGAATCCAAATCATTATTTCCACAAATATCATAGGAACTGGCATTTACCTAACAGTTTTCAGACTCTCTTTTAAGGATGGTATTATTTTATCAGCTATTTGTTTTTCTTCTAGATGTTAAGAATATTCTGAATATTTTAACATTTTTATTCAGTGAGAAACAAAGCTATTTGCAGCCCTGATTTGGAAGTTGCTTATTTTGTTGCCCCAGCCCGGATCTGGGCACATAATCTTCAGTTCCAAGGTCTACAACTGTCTTAAATAACTCGCAGGTTCATGTCATACCGGGGGTCTGTGGTTGCTGATCTGTAGGGAAGAACTGTACAGCTGAAAACCTAACTTGTTCTTAAATATTTCTGTTTATTTGTTTTTCTTTTTTCTGTTTTTTTTTTCAACACAGAAGAAATTATAAGATACAAGACTAATCAGGATCAGAAAAACAATCATGGCAGCTTCCAAGGTTACGGAGGTTATGGAGGCTACTAATCAAACTAAAATATGCATTATAAAAACAATGGTATAGGACTTATATGCAGCCTGCTCTTCATATCAAAGTTACAGAACAGAAATGAGTTTGCAATTACTTTGTAATATTTGGCTCAGATCAATTGCACACTTGTGTGATCTACAGTGATTCAGGTGAACACCTTCACAGATGCAAAATGGTGCCTTCTGAGCAATTCACAAAACAACTGGAACACACATCAAACCCTGTCAATGTTTGGGGAGGGAGTGGAGTGAATCATAAATTAATTTTTGAAGGAACAAAGCCATTTAGATGTGAGCAGTCATTCAGAAAACTAAACATTCCTATGTTGCTTTGCCGGAATAATGAAGGATTATTAAAAAATCCAAAACATTTGAATTGAGTTAATGTATTACATAGTGATATTTAAATGCACTTGAAAACAGCCCAAGAGTGTAGAAGTTGTGTGTGTGGTTTTAAGTTCCCAGAGTGCATCAGGAGCTGCTGGGTGCATCAGCAGCATCGGGGTCATGATGAGACATAGGGAAATCACTCACCAGGGACCAACTCCCCCCCTGACTAAAAGGGACTTTTAATGGGCTCTAAAACCCAGCTGATTTACCCTATGTGGCCAAGAGGATCCTGCTCCAGTCCAGATCCCAGGGCAGAGGGACTGGAGGGGGGAAGTGAATCTGCTGGAAAATATCGTGCAGTTCCTCACAGCGGTCATGGATCCTTTGCATCCTGCATTCTTGTATGGCAACATCAGAAGTTTCAAAACTGGATGGCAAAATGAAGGGATAAAAGGAGGACAGAAAATCTGTGTTGTTTTCTTGTCATCAGACTAACCCCTTCAGTGGTAAAGTTTTTCATTTGTCAGAAAAGAAAAAGTCCCAGAGCAGGAAATACCAAGTAGTGAGGACATTGGATCTGCGTGTGACACGGCACTTTAGAAGCCTCTTGGCTTAATATTTGTTTGCTTTGTTTGATGGCAATGTTTGATGGCAAATAAACCAGCTGCATTCCTGTGAAAAGTGTGATATCCTGAGAAATGGTCCAGTGTATGGTACACATTAGCTGTGCAAAGATAATGCACAGCATAAACAGGAAAATTCATAATAATCCTTGGCAGTAAATCACACTTTATATTAATTTTCCCCTTTGGCCATTTCAAGCAAGTTCTGTAAGTATCTTTACTCTTAACATATGCTCACACAAAAAATAAGGAGACTTTGTAAGGCACACTTACTTTATAGGTGTACTCTGTGCCTAAATTTAGGGTAAATACAACAATATATTTTTCTAGAAAAAAAGTAGAGTATCCCAGCTATTGTGCTGGGACACAATTCTGCTTCCTTCCATTTTTAAAGTTTTGTCAGTTCTTTTATTGCAATAGCTTTTGAACTTTCATCTCTCTTCAGGCAAAAACCTTGTTTCTCCCACTCCTTGTCATGATCCTGGACTACATTATAAAGATAATTTTTTCACCCCAGAAAAGTCTGGCTGAATCCTCACTTTTGTATCTATTTCTTCATGTTCTATGAGTGGACCCCCTAAAGGCACCCTGGAGTTAAAAGCAAATGTGTAACTGTCTATGACAATCTTTTCAAAATCAAATGACTGTTTATTCTTAGAGATGAAAGCAGATTTGACCTAAAAATTATATTTTAATATTAATTGTATTAAAATTATTTCTGCACCATGACAGAATCTGGGGAAGAAATGAGGTTTAAGATGTGAAAACTGAGAGTCATTCAAACTCTCTAAGTTGGAGAGAGATGGATTTGAAGAGTGGGCTGTTAGATGGATAAGAAAGTGGTTGGATGGTCACACCCAGAGAACAGTGATCAGTGGCTCAGAGTCCCAGTGACATCAGTGACAAGCGGTGTTCCTCAGGGGTCGGTTTTGGGGCCAGTGTTATTTGATATCTTCATTAATGTCATAGACAAAGGCTTCAAGTGTACCCTCAGCAACAGCATGTTAGGGCCTTCCAGTGGGTTTGTTGCTGCTGTTCTCAGGGATGTTTAAGTATTTATATGGAGTAACATCTCCAAGAAGTGGGACCCAAACATTCCTCCCATGTGTGCAAAGTAGAAGAGTCGGGATTTTAACTCATTTTCAAAAATCCAAGGGCAGTACTTACACAGCAAAACTATTATCCATACTAATGGGCTTCCTTCTGTTCAGAAATTCCCCCTTGGACAAATAGTTTAAATTTTATTAAACTATATCCTTTAAAACTGGCAACAGTAAGGTTCCCCAGTGAGTTCTACTCAAGTATTGGTCTGTTTTTATGCCTCCACTCCTTTCAGCAGGCTCAATGCCAGTTTCTCTCTTCCAATACAGCCGTGACATTCCTGTCCTCTGTTTCCAGTATTTTCTAACATTTTAATTGCCCTTTGGAGCTTTTGGCCCTAAGCCTTCACAAACAAACTGTGCAATGCACCTGGAATCTAGGAAGAAAGTGCTGCATAATTATTAAGTTAAATATTGTCTCCTGACCCTTATAAAGAAATTTTTCATCTATTGCTTTTCCTGGTTATTTCCCAACCACCTGCTCTTAAGTTAAACAGATATGGTTGAATACTGCAAATGCAAACAACCTGTAGCAAGTATTCGTAAATTATTACAAGAAAACCCCCTGCCTTCCAAAGAAAAGCAGATGTAAATTCAATTCTCTTGGAAACTCAGCCTCTGATGGTGTGTGCCTTTCTCCATGACCATTTGTTGTCAGGGCCTCAACAAACTTTCAAAGAGCAGAAGTATTTTGTCTCCCATTGCTTTAAAGCATTGGAGTTTCTAGATAATTCTGTCAAAGAACTGTCAGACACATTAATGTAATTTCTTTTGTTTAAAACCTGATGGTCTCAGAGTCAGTTCTCAGCTGACATATATGGAAACATTAACTTTTATTGTACATCAAGATTCATTAAAGAAGCTGAGACATGGCCTGAACTATTGCAAACCATGTCTCATCTTTCCATTCCCTCATCTTCTCTGTGACTGTAGTGCTACCTCGTTCATTTTCTGCTCATTGTCAGTTGTCTCCTAATATAAAATAAAGTTTAAAAGATCTGGTATACAGCATAGAAACCCACCAAAAATTTGAGCCACAAAAATTCATATTCATATTCTTCATATTCATTGAATCTGAAGACAGCAGCAACGTAAACTTAAAAAAAAAAAACCAAAAAACAAACCACTGCATATTTATAGGGAGCTTCAATTCCATTTTCACAGAATAAATGATACTTTACACTCCACACCATTTAGACCTCAATCTCTCTTCTGGCAAGCCAAGCTGTTATTTTTTATAGATTGTTCCGAAGTCATTTATAATCAGGCCACGGCACCACCGACAGCAGCACCTTTGAAGTCAGGTAGGGATTATTAATTTGCTGTGAATTTTCTGAGGACCTTCATCTTCCTTCCATACACATCCATTAAAAGTCATAGAGGTGAAAATGAAGGCACCAGCCACAAACAAAATTAAGCTATCAAACTCTCTGGTTTCAGATTAATTCTGGACAGTGCAAAAAGCCAACCAGCCTTTACTTTTTAATGTAGAACATGACGTTTTAGGGTTCCTAAAATGCATCTTCTGGGGGATGAGGTCTGAGTGCACTCAAAGGCTCAGAACTCTGGGCAATGAACCCCACAGCTCCATGCAGCCACCCTTGGGGGCACGGAAGGGGAAAATCAGTACTTGTGGCACCATTTTTAGCTTTTCATCAAAGACCACAATCACCAGTGTGCAGCTGTCTGTGTCTTTCCTAAATGAAAACACTGGGTCTATCTATACAGGTTGGATACTGTGATGAATTTCTTCACAGAAATGGTAATTAAATATTGGAACTGCCCCGGGAGGTGGTGAAGTCACCGTCCCTGGAGGTGTTAAAGACTGGACATGGCCACGGTGTGGTTGACACGGTCGTGTTCAGTCACAGCTTGGACTCGATGATCTCTGAGCTCTTTTCCGACCCAATTGATTCTGTAATTCCGGGACACACCAAACTTTAACACTGGAAACACCAAGGCAGAGAGGTTCGGTGAGGCCATGGCAGCCGCGCCCGCGGTCCTGATAACCGGGGAGTGCTGAGCCCAGGGCTGCTACCGCGTGGAGCTCCCGGTCGGGGGTGGCTGAAAGGATCACCCTGCCCCGGGGAGGGGACCGATGGTCACCCTGCGGAGCCCCTGATCCCCGGGCCAGCTCCGAACCGGGACACCGGGACAAGGAGCAGCGGGGCGCGGGCGGGCGCGCCGGGTCGCCCTCAGTCTCTCCCCGCCTCACAGCCGCCCTCGGGCTGCCGGGCGCATGCGCGGAGGCACCGCCTGCTCCGCCGAGCGCGCAGCGGGCGTTGGGGCAGCGCGGGGCGGCAGCGCCGGCCCTGCTCCGCACCCGGGCGGCGGCGGTGAGTGCGGGCAGTGCGGGTGAAGTAGGGGCAGGGATAGTTAAGGTGGGGCAAGTGCGGGTAGGGACGGTGAGTGCGGGCAGTGCGGGAGACGAGCGGGCTGAGGCGGAGAGTGCGGGCAGCGCGGGGTGCGGGCGGGCGGGGGCCGCCGGCGGGAAGGGGCTGCCCGGCGCGGGGATGGCGGGAGCGGTGCCCGCAGGGAGCGCCCGGGGCGGGGGTCCCGCATAGGGATCCCTGAGGGGAGTGAGGGTGGAACGCGCCCCGCTGCCCTCCGCCCCTCGCCGCCCTCCGGCGGCCGGCAGCCTCCCGGTAAAGTCCTCTCCAAGGGTTTGTGCCATTGCCAGTTAAGCCGGGGGAGAAAATGTGTGGAGTGTATTGAACAAAGGAAGAATCCTGCGGGATTTCTCTTTTGGAAGAGCTTAGCGACTCTCTCCAAAATAAGCAGCTGATGCGTTTTTCTCCGAAGTTTTAAAAAACACCATCCTCCAAAAGAAACCCGCGGAGCACAGCCGCAGCCCTCCGAGGCTCGTATTCCTGACAGAACTTTTTCCAAAGGGTCACCCAGAGGCCCCGTCTGTGCGGGAGCTGCGGTGGCCAGGACGGGCTCAGGCTGTGGCTGCCGGGCTGGGAAGGTGTGTGTGGGAATGAGCCCGACCCTCCGGGCTCTGGGGGACTCTTCCTAGGCCTGGTGCTGGCAAGGGAACAATTCATCCACAGGAAACAAACAGGAGGGGCAGAGGGAGCCTCAGTGCTACCACAGTTGAAGCTGGGATTCAGTGTTGCATTGGTTGAGGAGTGAGAGAGCAGGCGGTGATTGGGAACAAAACGGAGGGGAATGGAGCCAGTGAGTAAGAGGAAGAAGCACAGGAAAACCCTTGAAAGAATTTCAAGTTCTCATAGAAAAGTTTGTGAAGGGAAGAGGGACAGTTATGCAGATGTTGCTGTTCTAGATTAAAATCAAGACCTTCAATTTATCATTACTATTGACTGTGACTGAAAAAAACACTAGCTGTACTTTTTCTGCTCATTACCACCTCCTTTACCATCTTTTCCCCGTGCTGGCACCATTGTTGATACAGCAGGGGCGGGTGTGGCACGGGGCATTACCACCAGATTCAAACTGACCTTTTAAACACTTTTTCTGATTAACCTGGTTAGTAATCATGTCTGTTTCCCTGCACTGCCATAGGGATGCTTATACTGGCTTAAAGAAATGTGGCTGGGAGGAACTGAGTTTTTTTAGCTGTACATAAATGATCAGGTATGCGTGTAGAAGCCCTGGTTTTTAATGTACACGTGTGTATTATGCACACAGACACACACACCTGTGTGAAGGGGTTGTGCAACTGGGAGGTTGAACATTCTGGCCCTTGTGTTGAACAGAGGGAGTGCCATTGATAAAGCAGTGTGGGGGAGGTTTACAAGTGCAAGAGGTGATGAGCAGTCTGAGGTGACTTACCTAGTAGAGGTGACTGAGATTGCAAGAGTAGTTCTTGCTGAACCAGGGCAGTGAGATTACAATCCAGAGAAGAGGGGACAGGGAACTTGTATGTAAGAGTATTGCATGGAAACAGGAGTGAGATTTTTATTTATCTGTTCATTTTCAGCCATCTCACTTTAACCTCTTGTAGACTAAAAAACTTCATTTTCTGGAACAGATTAGGCTGGAACCTGGCATCCTGAGTAACTCTGTACTCCTGGAACTAGCAAATATCAGGAAATCCCTGAGTGAAACCTGGATTATCCTTTTCTCACACAAGTTCATCCAGAAATTTGTGTCCGACTAGTGTACTCAAAAGAAAGCATTGCATCTGGTTGTACCTCATGCAGATGTTGAGATTATAACTTGATTACCAGTTTTCTTCTGAGAGAAGTGGATAGTTACACACAGAGTAACTGTACTCATAGTGCCATTTCCAGAAACACAAATGGAGAACTGAAGTTTTGAAGTTACCTTTAATTCAGTCTCTTCATACATCTAGAATGAGCTACAGTTTTCTATTAAGTAATAGCATGTTGTTTCTTGCATAAAAAAAATGCTGTTGTATTCAGGAAGTATTTTGGTCTCATCCTCCTTACTTAGGTTGGATGGTGTCAAGATGTTTTCTTGAGGCAACTCAAATCTGCATCAAATTCTGCTTTGATTATGGAATTACAAATTTCCTTTGCCATCTTCTGTTGTGCTTATCACCTTAGATCTCAGTACTCAACTAATTCTCCCCTTAATTGAGAAAACTCTCCTAAAACAAGGAAATCATCCTCCCATTCCACACAAAGAGTGAAAGATAAAACTGTGGAGACCAAATCTGGTCTAGGTAGGATCTGATTTTTTCCAGGGTATTGAGTTCAGTTGTCCTCATTTATGTTAAGTTGCACAGGTGCAAATAAATTGAATGTCTGTTCTAAACCTATTCTGCTTTTGCAAATCAAGCAGTCAGATTTTGGGAGATGCATCCCTAAAATAAATTGTAAGTAGTTGATGTCCACATTGGAACAACATTTTTAGGTACTTTATCAAGAGTCATGAATAAATTTTTTTGGCAAAAGCAGGATAAAATATACTTCAGGACTGTGCTAATTTTAGCAGTGTGAACCATTTTTGTTTGCTCTGTCATTTTAAACAGCTCCCTTTTCCTGTGATCCTCTTGTCCATCATTTTGTTCTGCCTGCCTCTGTGACCTCCCTCAGTTGTGATAGTGAAATTTCCACACTCTTTTGGTGAGGCAGATCACAGAACCAATCAGGTTGAAAACAAAGACTTCTCTGACTTGTTTTTGGCTCTTACCTGGCTCGTAGAAACAGCTGGACAGGCAGGGAACAAGAGATGTGGTTGCGCATGTATGAGTACTGGGGAAAAATGAGCCCATTTTGCCCCTCTGCTTCCCTCTTCCATTATTCCAGTAAATCTTATATGTGTCATTTCTTCCCAGTTACTCAACAAATTACACCAGATTCCTGCAGGCAAGAGTTCTAAATATTTTGCACCATCCTGCTAAGAGCTTTTACTTTCAGTTTGTCAGCTCAATCCTGAGTTTTGTTGCTCATTTTCATCTCTCTCTTTCATGACTTCATCAGCTGTGTTTCCAGGATGCTGTCTGGTCTGGCTGATGTTTCTTTAATGGTTGTTTTGCTTCAGCCCCCAAAGACAATCTACTTTCTTGCCCCCACAGTTGCTTCCTCTCCTCTTCCACATTACAAACAAAAGCACTTGCAGTGTGCAGTGGAGAACCCTACAGAGCTGGCAGAGGAGTGGCCTGAGTGACCTAATGTCTCCTCTGTTCTCCTGCCAGCTGAGTTCAGATGTTGGCAACTATTTGACCTTTTAAAATCTAATCTGGCCATACCCAGACCTTTCCTTGTTTACCTTTGCTTGTCTTACTGATTCTTGTTAAGTAAAATTTGATACACATTTGTGTGAAATACACTTAACCCATTCTTTTCTTGCTGGCATTTTTGATGTTGCTGATTATCAAGTAATCAGTGCTTTAATCAAGGTTGGTGAATACTATTATTAGAATAGCTACATTTCAAAAATAAAGCCTTGACAATTAGAAAAATAAATTCCATGCTAACCACCTAAAATCACACCAGGGATTTTGGCTTGCTAAGAAAACACATCTATTGAGAGCTCTTTTGTGCCTATTTCAGGCTGTTGCTTATTTTTAATAATACATAGTCACTATGTAAAATAACTTCAACTTTGAATAAAAGTTAGGCATCTGTTCAGAACTACATTTATAAAATCAGGTAAGAAATACATTTGCACAGCCCACTGTACTGGAGTTAGCATCCAGGGCTGAGACATGCACACTGTAGGAGCACAAGAAGTGTTGCCCATTTTCAAACCAGGAATGCTGCTTTGTGCAAATAGATTACTTTTTTTGACCACAGATATCTTTGCATGAGGGAGAGACTGACTATCCTGCAGTTGCATCTTGAAAGATCTTTGAGATCCCTTGCATTCTACACATTTCATTGTGCATTTTACCTGCTCAGTGGGGTGTTTCATTTAAAGTGTTTGAATCAGGCTTCCCATGTTGCTTCTGAAATTACTTTTGAAAACTGGCATCTCATATTTGAAGATCACACACTCAGCATACTTCCAGTTTTTCATCTTGGTCTGTTCCAATATGATTACTCCAAGAGTGGTCGAATTAAGTAATGCTACAATCCAGAGGTACCATGTGAAGTGTAGGATGGGAGTAATTTGTCATACATAAAACTTAATGCCAGTGAAATATTCATTTTGTCACCTGAAACTGCAGAAAATCTATATTTGCCAGAACTTCAGGGTGGCTGAGATTTTTTGTTTGTTTGTTTACACCAAGAATTGTGGTAATTCTGGATATTCCTGTTTTGCTGAGTTCTTTGTTTTCCTGTAGTATAACAATGGATGGACCAGTTTCAAGATTCACTTTACAGCAATTCTTCATTAAAGTCCCAAACACCAAATTAAACATTTAACATAACTGTCTAAACTGTAATATTTATTATAATCAGCTGTATTTGTGAATGTTTCCTACTTGGCATTGAAGAATGGCTCAGAAGGTGTCAATCTGTTGGCTCACTGGTGTGAAGGCAGTTTATGGAATCCTAGCAGGAAAACTCATAAACAGTGGCTTCAGCAGACCTGTGAACTTTTGCACCTGGCTGTTTCTCCAGGTTTATCAGTGACTTGTTTACTGACCTTGTGAATATTCTTCAGCTTTTATTTGCAGGCTCTAACTCTAACTATTTACTAGATAAACCTGGGAGGAGAAACAACTTTCTGTCCCTAGTTTCCATTCTCATGGGGAATGGGGAAGGGTTAAATGAGGTTTCAGTGTCAGAATTAGTTTAATCTCCTGCTGGTTTTCCTATAGATTTCTCCTGTGGCAGCTGAAACAAGCAGAGTCTGTGATATTTTATTTCAATACTGCTGAGCACTTGTGAGTATCAGGAATGGAATGGACTCACTGTTGTGTTTTTTGCTGCTGTTGGTTGTCAGAGCTGTGGGCAGCAGTGAAATGAAGGCACGGCCTATTGACTGTGCAGCTGTGTAAGCAGCTTAACTCAGCTAAGCTTCTCCCTCTGCCTGAGAACAGGAGTTCTTCCTCTTCCACTCCATCCTTGCTGGGTTTTGCATTTTCACTGCTTCCCTGGTGTTCTGCAGTCAGCTGCAGCAGGGACCTGATCTGTTTTATTTTAAAACAAGCCAGAAGGTGAGAAGGTGAACAAACTCGTCTTTTATGGAAAGGCCACTTAGGGTGAACTGTAAAGAAGTGCCCAACTACAAGCTCATCAGAGCTGCAAGTTTCAAAACTGGAAAAATATCAAAGCACTTTCACTGTGGCCATTTCTTAGGATCTCTTGGCAAAAGATTTGATCAAAGTTTTCATCTCTGTCTAAGAAAATTGTATGATTGACAATTGATCTCACTGTAAATTTTTGATTGATCTCACTAAATTTTTTACAGTGAGATCAATCATTCACTGGAGCAACCTCCCCAAGAACATGGGGAGATCCCTGTCACTAGAGGGTTGGTTTTGCAATTGTGTGCTGGATAACCTCATCAGGGCTGCCTTCCACACAAAAGGCTGGGCCAGACAATCTCTTGACAGTCCTTAGCTGCTCTGTGGTTCTGTGAAACTGTTTGTATGGGTGAAGCAATCCACACCAGAAATGCACAGGGTGGAGATGCACCTGCTGATGGACAGCACTCTGGGATCTCTCCAGTGACTTCTGCAGTGTTATTACAGATGTGAATGAGTTACCAGACCTAAAAAGTAGCAGTGTTTTTATCAGTATCAAGTATTTTTTGCATTAGAAGACTCCTCCACATTTTCTGTGTCCTGGAGTAGGTGTTCAGGTTTGTGGGGGAATAGGGGAACACCCTTTCGGATATTCCAAGAACAAAATGTTAGACATGTTAGATCCTAGAGGATCTGTCAGTTATAAAGTTTTCAAGAGCTAATTTTATTTTATTCTGCGTATGCTTTTGACACAACTAAGATAAATGATATCTTCAAACACAGTTAATTGCACACACAAATTTGACACATCAATTTGGCATGTGAGTTTTAGGAACTTCAATATGAACATCCTTTGAATTGTTTTTGTTACATGCATTTTTGTGCTTCTAACTCAGGCAGAATGGGTGTTGTACTGACTCCATAAGGAGTAGAAGAGCAGCAGTAGAATTATTGTTTGAGTTTTGGGAGCTGCTCTTGTGTTTTTGCAGTGCTGGAAAGTGCAAAAAATGGTTTATAAGTATGACCTGATACTGGTAGGTATGGATTTATTGATCAGCTGTCACTTAGAGCCTCCCTGTGATCCTTATTTCCTCATAAGTGACTGTTTGAATTAGATGTTAGTAGTTTGAATTAGATGTTAGTTCACCTTCCAGTGTTTTCTCCAGTTATGATGTTCAGAATGCCTCCATGCTCTAGATCAGTGTGCTTCCTCTGGGAAAACTGCCATTAATTTAAGGTTTTCTACTGCTTGGTAGTAGTGGATTGGAAGGGACCATGAGTAAAATTGTTGGACTAGAGGTCACAAGGGATGCAAAACTATTTCCCTGAGAGGTTGACTTTGGTGGCAGATGCAGTCTGGAAAGTTCACATTTCCTTTCTGTGGCTGTGGTGGGGAGCAGAGCAGCAGAGAGGAGAGGGACAAAGCTGAAGTGCAGAGCACAGAACTGCATCAGCCACATCAGGGGCTGATCCCCACTGAAGGGTGGGTGGCAGTGGCAGGAAAGGAGAAATTCCTTGACTCCTCTTCAAGGCTGAAGTCAAAACGTGTTTTGCTATACCCTGAATGTGTAAATGAGCTTTGTGGGTAGGTTTGTTCAAATCCTACTCAGAAAAAAAAAATTAAGTGCAATGCAGTAAAATAATGTGTGCATCTTCATGTGTTTAGAAATTCAGGAAAAGCTATAAGAGGAATAATGGACGTGGGTCTTAAGAGAGGGAAATAAGAGTATTAAGTATTTAAAACTTTTTTTTTTTCCCCTGGTTTGTAGGGCTCTTTACCTTTCTGTTTTACTGCAGCTGCTCTGTGGATTCTGGTGGTGTACAGCTTTCTGTATGCTCTCTTCATGCAATTCCCCAGTGTGACAGAAAACTTAATAAAATCTCTAAAGGAGTTGTGCCTCATTATCTTTTGCCTAGTTACCATATAATTCAATAAGATGAAATATGTGTTCATGACTCTTTCATAACTTCTCTGCAATTTGATTTTTGGTTGACTGGAAAATCCCATTAAAACATGCTCTGAAGTGTTGTCATATATGCATTGCTTCAGGGGAGGACAGGCAGGGTGGAAATTTACATTAAAGCATGCTGACGGTGTGTAAATACTTGGAAGAGAAGGCTTTGTTTGCACATTTCTCTGGCTTAGTTTAGCACTTCACAAAGGAATTACTTTTTATTGGTTTGGGGTTAATTTTTCTAAATTAAATGGGGTGTTAGACATTGGCCTACCAAACAAGGGCTAAATGCAGTTTCTGTACGGGGCAGAATGTTGCCTCATCACAGAAAAACAAAATAAATTTCATTAAGTAGTAATCCTATGTTTGCTATAAAATTATTGCACACAATATAAAGATGCCAATGTGAAATTACCCAGGTCCATTTTTACTGCAAAAATGCACATTATGAGATCTAGAATCTTTCTGGGGTTTCTTAATAGCTACTTGAATAATACTGGTAGTTTAGGGGTAGTCTGATTTTTAAAAGTAGCTGTTGCTGCTTGCCTTTCACAATATTGTAGTAATTCCAAGTAAAACTTCAGTGAGTTGAGGAAAACCTTTTTCAAGTGTATGGAATTGTCAGGTATCTCTTTTTCTGTGGAAAGAGCAGGCTTGAATATTGGATACAGATTAATAGAGTTGGAGGCTGAATCTTGTACAGCCAGTTTGTGTTATTGGAAAATCTGTGGAGGTATTATTTGTGACACTTGGGTCATGGTTTTGCTTTAGAAGCAGTGTTGGGGAAGAAAGTATCTGTAAGAGTTTCAGAGCAGCATAAGTGGTACATTGTTAGCTTTGATCTTGTGACCTTTTCTGAGCAGACAACACAGTACCTGTAATGAAATGACATTTTTGTCAATGGACTGTGCCCAGACTGTTCCTTGGCCCTTCTCTCACATGTCCAGAGAGGTATAATTTAAAGTAAAGGTAGTACTCTCTACTTTTTTTTTCCCTTCCCTACCTAACCAATTTATGCTTTTAAAAGGCAGAAAGTACTGTTGTACTCTACTTTCTACTTATTATGAATGCTTTGATGTGTTGATTTGGGAGACCAGAGGCAATGAAAAAGAGAGCTTGTAGGTAGTGAGTAGGACCTCTGAAGAGACCACATGCCATCTATCAACTTGATTTCTGGTTGTGTCATGGTGTCATGTGCTGATATTTACTCCTCTGGTCCTAATCCAGTTTTAAACCACTTTGGAGAGGAACTGGATGGAATTACCCATTTCATACTGGGCACTGAGCTCCTCTCATTTCACAGCCAGGTAGTTACCAATATAAGCTACATCTGGAGAGATCACCAAATCTCATCCTCATTTATTGATTTCCTTTTTAGTTGTTTTAATCTATTTCTGCTTTTGTCCTGAGCAGCATCCTATGGCAGCAAGTTCCATGAATTATACAGTGTGTGAAATTTCAGGTGCTTTGGCTGAGTTACATTTGTGTCAGCTGAGGTCAGTGGGTACCCTCCAGTTTCTCACTTTGTGGGAAGTAATGGCTGGCTGCAATGTGTTACAGTTAGATCAGCTGAAGGTCTGCCTTCTCTGAACTGAGAGGTTTGTGACACAGTGATGATTTAAACACAAATATATTTTCCTTCTTTCCAAATAAATAGCAGCATGTAATTTTTCATCCATATACAATGCAGTTTTCAGCTGAAGTTGGGAGCTGCTGACTGTTCCTCAGTTTGTTGTGTGTAAAACATCAGGAGATGGTCTGAACTACAAAATCAAAGCTGGCTTGTTTGTAATCTAGAGAACAGATGCAAATGTTTCATTTGTATGAAAACAGGGACAGAATAGGGGAGGAAAATAAGATAAGTGCTCATTCAAAGCTCCTAATTTAGGGAGGCTGTGAGTGAAAACATTCTGCAGTATTCTGATACAGTTCATGTGGATTTTTTTCCTTTAAAAGTGCTAGCAGGTCCATTGATTATTTTATCTTACTATAAATTTAAAAAAAAATACTTGATAGATATTCAATATGTAGCTGTCACTTTACTAGTATAACAAAGGATTTATCAATGCATTATGTAACACTTCAACCACCTGTAAATGTGTACCAAAGGGATCATGTACTTTTTCTGGCTTATTATGTATTGACTTTGTGTGTTACTTTATTATTTTAGAAGCTGGTAACATTTTGGAGAGAAAGTTTTTGAAAGTATCAGTAATGGTGATCATAAACTGTTAATTTTGTAATCTGTAATTGTGAGTTTCCACTCCTTAGGGGGGTGTGGAAAGAATGTGCTTTTTTTGTTTGGGGAGGTGAGGGCTGGCTAGGTTGTCTCACAGTTCCTGGATTAGCTCTCTCTCTGTGTCTCTTTTTTCTGGTGCTTCTGAGAAATTACTCCAGTATTTCAGGTTTTTAGCCTTAGACTGGGCTCTGCATTAGCAGGACATAATTTCTGCTTCAAGAATATAACTTTTGAAGACAAAAGACAAGCACACAGACTGCTTCAGAAATCTCTTTGACTGTGTGAGATTTTTTTTTATTTTTGAGAGGTTTTATTGTTTCATTTGTTTATTAGTTTGACAGAGAGCCTCACATTACCTTTGTTTTTGTCAATTTATTTATCTGAGTAATTTTGTAGCCTCACAGAAAGTTTTTTCCAAACATTCACTATCACCACATAACAATCTTTGGCTCTTTACTGAGAAATCATTTTTATAGAGGTTCCCTCCTCCACTACTCACTGCTGTGAGCGTGGTCACACAGTGCACGTTGGCTGTGTATCTGCAGTAGCATTTTGGTTCAAATTAGGATTCTTCCAATTGTCACTACTTACTGTGCTTTGGTTTGCACTGCAGAAACATTTCAAAACACTCAGACTGAGATAATTTTGAATGAAGGCAAACCAGAAGATAAACTCCAAGAGCTGCAGTCCCACTGCCAGACAGTGCTCAGCTCATGAAAGCAAATTAGAGCTACCCCAAAGCAGAATTCTTGACCTGTGTTGTGTAAGTGTTGGGTTCTCAGCACCAGCTGTTCAGCTCTTCAGGTGCTCTCCTAGTGCTCTGCATTCCTAGCTAATGGGAGTGTAGTCAGGATAGAGATCATTATTATGCACTTAGAGGTGATTATTCATGGCCACTGAAATTGCTTCAGATAAAGAGTCCAGCTATTCAAGCCTGAGTTGGAATAGATGATATCCAGGTGGTTGACAAGTTAGATTTGTCAGCTGGCACCCAAACACTAATTAGGGCAGGGAGCACTAGATCCAGAGTAAAGCTGTGTTCCTGTCTGTTACCTTTTCACCTTTCCCACTATTAATCTGACTTCCTCTCCATTCCCTAAAGTGCTTATCCTTGTTATCCAGCTGCTTCCCCAAATCACAATATTCTGACATCTCACATGTGCTGGTAGTGCTCTTTCCCTGTTCTCATCTCTTTAACCTACTTGAGTTGTCCCCTTGCAAAGGGCTGTGGGGCTGTGCCTGGTCCTGGACACGGTGTTTGCTTCCTGACTGCCAACTTCCTGCTGGCAAAACAGATAATGGTTTTCAGCTGCCAAAGGCACCGTGACTGCTGAGGTAACTGCTGCCATGGCTAAACCCATCTTCACTTCACTGAGACCATTAATGGGTTTTCTCTGTTCTTCTTGGTCATTGATTTTCATGGAAGATGTGTGGGAGCAGGAAGAAATCTCAGTGGCAGATTTAGTTAAAAGGTACTGGCAGAGAAACAGAATGTGGGATAGATAAGTGACACAGCATCAGTTTTGTGTCCAAACAAAATCAGGAGAAAAACACATCCTACTGTGAAAGCTTTGTTTAATTGTTCATCATTGTCACTTGAAAAGGAGAGGAATTAGTTGTTGTTATATTTCAATGTTATATTTCAGCATTTCAATGGATTATCAAGTTAAATTCTCTAAATTTGAATTCCTAAGGCATAGGGGATTGGATAACCTAAAGCAATGTCTTCTGACAGTAGCTAACAGAAGAGTGAGGTGTCTGAAATTCTCTTCTACAGGCTGCTTGGAAAGGCATGGTCTCTTGAGGATTGTGGAATTCTGGTTTCCACACAGATGGTTATGTAAGTGTTCAGTTATGCCTCCCAGGAACTGCCCCACATGGTCCCCAGGAGTTTTAAAACAATGCAATCCACCAAAATTCTCCCTCTCTGTAAAGAGTTTTGTTACTTCTCCTGCCAAATGTCCTGCTTGCCAAGATGTATCAGGACAATGTTCTTGTTTGGTTTTTAAAGAGAAGGGAAGGAAGAGATAGCTTAGCTTACAGCAATTCCCCCTTTGAACCTCTGGAACTATCCAGAAAGTAACCAGCCAGAATATTGCCACAGCTTAAACAGAGCAAAAAGCACTGAGTGAAGAATGGGTAATGAAGATGAGGCAGAAGCTCAGACTCAGTCTGTCCAGCTGCAGTCCTGGGGAGCTTCCTTCTCTCTGCTCTCAGGGTGGTGGTGTGCCCTGTGCATGCTCTTTCTGTGAGTAATGATGTTTCACTGGCTTTGGGGTGCAGTCTGCTAAGTACAGGTTCCTCTTAGTGATCTGGTCTGTGGTTTTGGGTGCTTAAATTAATGATGATGTTATATAATGCTGTGATCGAATAGCATATACAAAGCAGAAGGTTTTTCAGAGCTCTGTTTTACTCTTGTCCCATGTAGTCTGAGGTGAGATAAATCTTTTGCTTCCTCACCTTCCAAAGTGTTCCCTCCCTCTCTATTCCCACTGAATTCCCTGGAAAACCTTGCTTTTGCAAGCAAACTGAACTTAATAAATAAGGGTTCTCCCATATCCTGTGGAATTCCTGTTCAGAGAAAAATCAATCTATTTTTCCAGCATCTGAA
The DNA here is from genome assembly GCF_051311805.1 of Agelaius phoeniceus. Classification (NCBI taxonomy): domain Eukaryota; kingdom Metazoa; phylum Chordata; class Aves; order Passeriformes; family Icteridae; genus Agelaius; species Agelaius phoeniceus. Next base: position 9,343,987 of record NC_135266.1, on the reverse strand, counting down.
TCAATGTAAATTCTTTGGTATGCTTTTCCTGGAGAGAAAGCTCTTTGGAAGTAGATAACTGTAAATAAAATTGTACTCTTTCCAAGCATGGAAAAGACGTGGTGCCAGTGGGATTTTTAGGTAGGCACATGATACGTTCTGTATAAATAGCTGTTAGATAATTAAATAGCTACAGAGGAAGTCAGATTGATAATGTTTTAATATTTCTTCTAAACAAACCTCCCCCAGGAGTGTTCCAGGTGTTGCATTGCAGCTGGTTTGGGACTGAGGAGCTAGAACAGGAGTATTTATTTTTAGACTGAATGTCTACTGATCTTTTAGTTAACAGTGTCCCTGGAATGGACCTGCTTTCATAAAAAGCACCAGAAGAACCTAAATATTGATAACTTTAAGAAACTATGTAGCTCTTGGGCTTCACGAGTTATACAGATTACAAAACTAAAGTTAACAGCTGTACCACTTGCCAGAGTTCTGTTGCAGAATGGAAAAAAAGCCACTTCCCCCTTCCTTCCCTGGATGCTGTCATGCACATCCCTCCCCAGCTGGGAGAGGAGCAGGGGGCCTTGCAGTATTTTAAGTCCTTTTTAACACAGCAGGTGAGAAACTAGGTGAGGTGAAAATACTGCAGCTGCTGTACATGAGCCTTACTTTCCCTTCTCTTCCTCCTCCCTTCCCTTAAGGACTGGCTTTGTTCTGGATGTTCTGTATCCTGGGAGCACATGACAGTGAGGGAGAACAGTGCAGGCAGTTTGTGTGCCCTCAGCCAGATCCTCTGCCCTTTCATGGTACGTGCTGCACACAAGCTGCCATTAAGCTTGAAGTCAGGAAATGAACTCAGGAGAGGTGTGTGCCTGCCAGCCAAAGATGGTTATCCTAATAAATGCAACAAAATCCTGCAGAAACACTGTCTTAAGACAGCAGCTTTTAATGCTGAAATTAGTTACCTTCCCAGTTTGAGAGATTGTCACTGCTAGAATATGATTACCACCTTTGGAATTATGTATACAAATATTCTATGCTTTATGCTTATAAGTAGTGTATGCAAGATTTGGGTACTTGCAGAATTGAGAAAAAGAATATTTAGGTTAGTTGTGGAAAGAAATGTATAGCTTGGTTTGTTATTTCAGTATTAATTCCTCTTTCATGCAGGATGCTTCTCCTTGGTAAGAGGCTGCAGTGTGTTGGTGGTGAGCAGGGCTGTGCTGGTAAATAGCAGGGATGGTGTTGGTGTGTCTCCTGGGCTCTCTCATAGGCTTTAGAGTTCAGTGTTTCCCACTGAGTCATTATAATTCCTACTAGAAGTGTGTGGTTCATTGTTTTTTTGATTTGTTTTTTAAGCATTCTACAAGCAGGCAGTCAGGAAAGGTCACATGTTGGTTGGATCAGCTGCCATTAACTCAGAATTGGACACTCAGCATGGGTGTAGGGCTGTACAGCTGTCCACTGTGTTGTGACATATCTAAGGTGATATATATAACCCTATAGAAGATGGATAGAAGAGGGATTCATGAACCAGCAAATTTTGGTGTTTGAGTAAGGTTTGTAAAGACTTAAAAGCAGGAAGCTAAGTAAGGAGTTGGACAGAGGAATAAATGAGTCATTAGTAAGTCAGGATGCTCCTGTGGTGTGACCAGCCCTCTTCTGCTTTATTAGCTGGCTTGTGATGGTAAAAAAGGGTTTTGTACTTGTCTTTGTTCAATCCCTTCTTCCAAGCCACCTTTGAACTATTTAGTTAGTTTGAACCAAGAGTGTCAGAATAGAGGACTAAAGTGTAATTAAACTCTTTCCCTTTAGGGGAAGAAACTGTTAATAGAGGGTAAAGTTGTGATTTGTGGGAGCTTGGAAATGAAGAAATTTGAGAGGAAATTCAGGAGAGAGAAAACACGTTTGTTGGAGAATGGGCAGAATTAGTTCCAGGGAGCTCTGAATGCTTGCAACTGCCATAAAAATCTAATGTGGATTGATGAAGGGGAGTTTCTGCACTACAGCCACTGACTGAAAAGCTGTATTTGATATTTCCTGGAGAAGGACATACTGTTTCCTTCTGTAATGAAGCAGGTAAAGTGAAACATAATTTGTGTTCTGCAGTCACTTCAGCAACTCTTTATTTTGCCACTAGCCCCTAATAAAATTTTCAATGAAGAAATTAAAAGATACTCTACCTTCTCCGTTTTCTTTTTTTCTTCTTCCTGTGTTCTGCCATTTTCCCAAGCTGTGAGTCAGTGTTCTGGTGTTCATTCCCAGAGAACATGATATACCAAGTACCCAGTGCTAGGTGCCAAGGCAGAGGCAGTGACTTGCACTGCTCCTGGTGGAAAACATCCCATAGCAGGGGGGAGGCACAAAGTCCCCTTTTTCCCAGCACAGTTCCAAGTAGGCAGAGCCATCAGAGGGGTTGTGACTCATGGATGTGGATGCTTGTGTTCTGTCTTGGTGTTGTTTGTTTTTTTTTGAATGTTGTAGAAATCCACACTCAAGTTTTGTTAAAAGGGTGAAACGTTAAAGACTAACTGAAATTTATTGCAAAAAAAACGACCCCATTCAAGAGGGGAAGCATAGGAAATGTATGTTTAATTCCCTGCATTTCTGCCACTTGACAGAGCAAGGGAGAACTCCTGGCTGCTGCCTCTTCTGTTGATGTGTGTTTATCTGAGGGGCTGATGCTAAACCAGCTGACTGAAACTGGGTGGGTAATAAATGGCAAAAGAAAATAATAATGTAACAGGTAAAGAAAATAGAGCACTAGCCAAATCTTTCATGACCTGTTTGTTTTAATAAGTTTAGCAATTTCTTCATCACAGATATTTGGGTTGTGACAATGTGACTAATCATTAAATGACACTAATTTTATTTTTATTCAAGAAGCAAAAAGCAAAGGTCATTTGTGTTGGCATAGAGTAGTCTGCTGAGAAAAATTCTGGGTATTAAAAGAGGTTTTATATACATTCTGAAAAAAAAAAATTAAGCCCTCTGCTTCTGTCAACCTACAATACTTAGTAACTACAAGCTAAAAACTGTGGTGGTGAGATTTCAGAGTGCCTTATTGTCTGCTCTTTATTCACATTTATTTGCCTTCACAGAGGTTTGATTAACTTGTTTTCAAATCAGTTTGCTCCTTCATCCTTTATCTTGTAGTGCCACTCCTACAGTGTTGTTAGCAGGCTGGGGTGTCTTCATGGAGCACCATTCAGCTCAGCATGCAAGTGCTGCAGTCTGCTCTTGCATGAGGAGTTACAGTGCTGGGCAGGCCAGGCTGGGAACATCAACTTTCCCTCTTTGTTTATTACAACAGCCATGGCCAACCTTTTTTACAGAAAGGTTTGCTTCTGAGGGTTTGGATTTATGGAAAGTGAGAAACATCCGGGTGCTGTGATATGTTGATGTGTAACCTGGCCTCTGAAGCCTGGTGCTAACCCTTAGGAGTAGGTAATTTATTAATTAAAAAAACCTTTAACTCGTGGTGTTGTACTAACTTGGTTAGGCAGTTCCACCTTTCTCTTACTTTGCTGAAAGCTTTTATTTCCCTGATTTTTCCCATACCAAAAAAGACTCCAAGGAGCTGCACTACTCTTGCTTCCTCCAGATGCAGTTCTTATTGGCTCTCTGCCTGCTGGGTGCAATGAGCTTCAGGCACTTTCTCAACTGAGAGCATCTCCTGTCTGTTCTCTTTCCAAGATGAGGTACAAAGTACATGTAAGTTCTTGTAGGTCAGGTTGGGATCCTCTAATGTAGTGCAAGTTCCTTTGCCAAATCACAATCTTGTTCTGCCCTTGAACTTTATGCAGGCATCCTGTTTTAATCAGTACCTGACTCTGAATGAATTTCCGTATGTTCACTCTGATTTCAAAAATCTGATCTATAGACTAAAGGTAATGAGTTGACTTGATGATCTCTGCAGAGTGAATTTTAAGTCTTAGTTAAGGTATAAGTAATTACACTGGAGAATGTAATGCCTTTAAAGTTCAGTTAGGCAAAACATGTTGCATTTTGTTTGAAATGATACACGCCCTCTTATTTCATATTAACATTTTTGATATTCTGAATTTGAAAAGCCTTGAAAACTGTTAAAGCATTCACCATTTCAAAGGTTATCTTTTCCTTGGATAGTATTCCTATACTACTGAAATCAGCCTGCATGCAGTGCTGGTACAACTCAAAAGAGGGGTTCATTTTCACCATGGAGTTTCGCGTACTGATGTATTCATACCAGTATTTGGGAAGCAAGAGAAACTTGTCCAAGTTGATTGCAATTTGCAAACTCATCAGGATATTTGCTCTTCTGTTTACAGACTTGATATTTGCAAGTTCCCAGCCTTGACAGCAATCACCATGGATAGTGGTAAGTTTAACCTACTGATGAGTGTGCATTCTCCATTATTTCCTGTTAAGTAGCCAGTAACACACCCCAACACTGTCTTCTGCTCATAATCCCAGTCTCTTTGCACAAAAGGTGCCCTCTGGCATTGAGCTGGCTTTGATGTTACAGATGATGCAGAACTTTGCCCACACTGAGCTGGAGTCATGCAACTGTTCTGACAGAGATATTATTTGCAGACCATAAAAATTATCACAGCCTTATTGTTGCCCTTTGAAAACTGGCTGCAGAATGAAGACCACAGAGCTGAATTTTCAGCCTTGAGTACTTTAGTTTTAACTGGTTTTAAGCTTGTCTCTGTAACTCCTGATTCTCAGAGCAGAAGTCACTTTTTAAACTTCATAAGTAAAAGCACAAATTCAAACTAAATGGATTTGTTAAGATGACCTACAGAAAGATGTAATAGCAGCAGGAGCTTCAAATTTAGAGCTAAAATGTTTGTTTTTACTGTTTAGTGGTGATTTTAGTCTGCTTAGATGGGTAAGGAGTCAGTAAAGGAAGCTCAGCACTGGTGTCAGTGGAGCTGGTTTGGGTGTCCAGGCTTCCCCGGGCTTTGCTTTGGCAGCACTTCAGTGTCTCAGAAAGCTTGGTTCCCACACTGCTGCTCCCTGTTCCCTCTGTCATTGCAGACCTAAAGCCTTTCTCCTTTCCCTGTGGCAGCTTCAGCTGGCAGGCTGCAAAATATTTATCCTCTTGTGTCTGTGCCTGGCTCCAGTTCTGATTGAATTTCACCTTGGTAGAGTATCCATTCACTACTAGGATAGCAGGCAGGCTTTCCAGAGGGTGTGTAATAAATTGATCTGACTGTATTGTTCTCTTCAATAATAATAGCTGAAACTAAGTCTCTGGAAGCTTTTTGATACATAAAAACTTGGTAAAAGCCCATTATTACAGTTTCATACAGTGCACAAGCATGTCTGAAGAAATTATGTATTCAAATGCATTAAATTTGGTAGTTGTATAACTTCATCTATATCCTACAAAAATTGGGGAAGTAAAAGAGACTTTGGATGATTTGTGTCTTTTATATATATAATGCCAAAATAATGATTTTGACTTCTCTTTTATCTGCTAGTTAATCTCCTTAAAAAAGTGAAGAAGTGACTTATCTTGCTTCATTTCTTTATTCTTACACATGCAACTCTTCCCTGATTGTGTTGAGCTCCACAGTAACAACTGCAGTGAATTCAGCCATGCTGTGGCTTTGCTAGGTGGGCATCCAGCCCAAGTGGGCTTTTTGCACACTCTTATCCTACTATAGCTGAGTATCTACATGATTATGGTCCTGGAATACTAAGAAGTCAGAGTGGGTTCTGCAATACAGTTCCATTATCTTTTTTTATGAGATTCATCAGGCAGTGCCTGATTCTCATTAAATCCCTGTATTTCAAAACCTGTATTGCAGGTTTTGATTTCCTTGATACATTTGTATTGACTTCTCAACAGGATTTGAAGTCACTAGGATTATGCAAAGCATTAAAAATTTCACATCCAAACAAACAATTTACTTCATTTTTATTTCCACCCTTGCAGGGTCAAAAGGCATTCTAGGTCTAGACTAGCCAGAGATTTTTATTTATCAGATATATTCATAATTAAGATGGGATGCAGTTAATTTTCCTCAGCAGGCTTTTTTTTGTCTCTGTAGTATGTACATTGTGTGTACTGTATTGTGAAAGAAGACAGACCTGAATATGAATTGTTAAATAAAAACTTTGAAGGTTTAGACAGTCATGTATTGTCCATTCTTGAACTGAATTAACATTTTGCTGTTCTTCATCAATGCATTTCAGAAATGTATGATTATTTCCTTTTGGAAAACTTAAGTATTACCTAAAAGCTCATATCAATATATATCAAATGCAATGTTTCTTAATATATCAGATTTTAAAACTTTATTCTCTTTGGAAATTGGAAAGTGCATGCAGAAACAATTATTTGTATCTTGTTTCTGAGAGCCAGAATCTGTAAATCAGGGTATTTGCAGCTACCTGCATTTTCCTGTGTTTCTTTTCCTTCTACATCTGATACAAAGCTGTCATCACTTCTCTCATTGCTCTTTTTGGGGATGGATTCCAACATGAAATTAAATTCCCTACGTTTTATCTGCTGGAGGAAGGGAAACTTAATTTATAGTGCATTATCTACTCTTCAATGCCTCTACACATGGACACTCTTAGGAGAGTCTGGCCTGACACTTGTTCCCTTCAGGAATGCCCACAAGGAGTTGGGGGAAGTAGGAAAAGCACTTGCAGTCCATCCCCAGGCATGGCTGTGTGCTGCATTCCTCATGTGGATGAATTGTTCAGCTCATCACCTTGAGGTGATCACTGAGGCATGAGGCTGAGAGAAACCAAATTATTCAGGCCTAGAGGGAAGTGAGGGGAATTGTGTGGAAAGTGGAAAAAAGCCATCTCTTATTCTTTGCTTTTTGAAGAGATGTCTGAATATTGGTTTCTATGTTACTTAGTCAATGAATTGCACAAGAGGAGATGTCCATGTGCTCACCTATGGTGCTGAAGAAAACCAAATTTGCAGTAGGTGCAGTTGCAGGGCTGGATGCACTGAAGCTCTGGCATCCTCATGGGCAGGGTAATTTGTGTGATATATGCATGTATGTAATGTATTCAACTGGAAGCATAGGATCAGTGCTGTTTTGGAATTCAGTCTTCACATCTTCATATAATTCTTGCAAGAGGAAGGTCACTATCTCATGATTTGTAACCAAGTTGTGACTGACTGACCCTGGCTGGATGCCAGGTGCCCCCAGAGCTGCTCTGTCACACCTCTCCACCATGGTCTGCACCATGGGCTCCAGGGGAATCTCAGCTCTGGCACCTGGAGCACCTCCTCCCCTTCCTTCTCCACAGAGTAATTTTCTAGCAGCTTCTCACAGAAGCCACCCCTGCAGCCTGGCCATGGAGATCCATTACAGTAGTATACCACAGACATTAAACAAGTTGAGATTAGTTATGCCTAATTATGCTAATCAGTGCTGGCAAATACCACCACATGTTTCTAAAGCAAAAACACAGTTTCCTTGCTGCCCACCCTTTATAAGATTAAGAGCAGATGATTAAGGGAAAAAAGAACCCTTCAGACTAACTGCAAATGAAGCAATGCACAAATGATTGTGTAGCCTAGAAAGTGCTACAAATGCATTAGTGTGGCAGTGCATTCAATCATTATCCTCTCTTGCTGGCACTCAGAGCCCAAGAACAGTGTAGCACTGACCTGATCTTCCTGCTTCCTGACCTGAAATACCTGCAGAATGCCTGCATCACTGCAGATTTACCTCCTGGGGAATTCAGGCTGATGGATTCCAAAGTGTTCCCAGTAACTGCATATGTAAAAATCATTGGGTCAGAGAGTTGGATGGAAAGCTGGAACATCAGAAGAAAAGAGATTACTTCCAGCTTTCCTCCTTGGACAGCAAACTAAGGGAAGCAAATAAAGAATACCTGTGTCAGAACATGGGTTGCCTTTTAGGTTTCTTTTCATTTGATTCATCAAATAAGGTGAGGTTCTCTGTATGAGTCAAAAAAATAGAAAGAGGCTACTTCCCCTCACACCCTCAGAAGAACTCCCATTTACTGGTTGAGAGTTCTGGAGTGAAGGGAGCAAGTCTGCTTCAAAGTTGCTTAAGAAAACTTACTCACTTAAACATTGATAAATGCAGCTGTCTGCTGTTTGTGACTCTGGGTAATAGTCATAAATATTTATATCAAAACCTTCAGAGCATTCTGCCTGTGATGCCCCCAGGCAGTAGCAAACATCATTTTGGATGTTGACAAGCAGGATTTGTGTGTTCAGTGTCAGCTTGAGCTGAGCATGTGCCTGTCTCTTCCAAGGACTCTTCCTGGGCACCAGCTTCAGTCTTGTTTCACCACACATGGCTGTGATGCTGAATTGAGGTCTCTGCATTTAGGACATTTAGCAATAACTACTGAAATTGTAGGCCCAACTACTTACCACAGTGAGCAAAACTAGGAAAGGCCTTATATCATATCAAATAAAGGGGAAGGCTTTGAAAAAACTTTTTCTCAAAGTCATGTTTTCTTGGAGTAATTCTGGCATAAGGTTTTGGGTGTCTATTTTAGAAGTGACCTTTGTTGACTCTCCTCTTCTTATTCAGTGTTCTTAACAGAGGACAAAGCCAACTCTGTGTTAAAAAGATACCCAAGAGCCAACACGTTTCTGGAAGAAATAAAGCAAGGTGACATAGAACATGAATGCAGAGAAGAAATCTGTAGCTATGAAGAAGCAAGAGAAGCTTTTGAAAATGAGGAAAAAACGGTATGTTTTGCTATGTATGTAAAGATGGGTGAGGTGTATTTGCACTAAACTTATGGGTGTGCTGAGTGCTTGCATGTTTTCCAACATTTCATTAGATTTGGTTTTTGCACAGGGAAATTGTACTGGCAAGGCCAGTGATTTAGTGGCCAGAGTGGCACAGGGAACCTTGCAGATTTCTTCTGAAATTTACAGAGGTGACACATTCCACTCTTCAATGACTGAGCTCTGCATCAAAAAATAAGTGTATTAAGGCATACTGGACATTTTAAGTTCTTGGCATCTTTTTGTTGGTGTTGGTGTGTATCACACATAGCTGAGGAGATTGCTAAGGCTGGCATGAGAATTTTCTGGTATATTAAAATGAAGTTGTAGGACACGTGGTTTCCCTTCAAAGCTGCTTCTTTCTGAAGCTCTGAAGTGCCTGCACACACGTGTTTTTACCTCCCAAACTTGACTTTGCATGACTGTTCCTAATGATAGCTCATTGTGTAATTAAAAATAATGTGTACAATGAGCCAACTTGTATAAAACTCTAACACAATATCACTGCTGCTTTTTGTTCCAGTCACTACAGAAAACATAACCTAAACATGTTGTCTCTCAGCTTCTCTCTCCCATTCAGGAACATTTTATGATATGGTAACTAGAATTTCCCTTGCAGAGGTATTTGGGAAGTAGTTAAATAGAAATAATTACATTTATTTTCTGCCACAAGTGTTGAAGGAGCTTTCAATAAGGTCCTGATCCTTTATCCATTTCCACTACTGTATCCTTTTTCCCTGGCTGCTCTATTCTGCTGTGGGGAGTTGCTAATGGGTCAGGCTCTGCTAATGTGCAGTGGTGCCTGACCAGCCTCATGTACTTGGGCTTATTTAGTGCATTGTCCCCCAGCAGTATCCATCCACACAGCCACTTAGTAATACTTAACATCTGTGTCCCAGGGGAAGGGAATGGCTGCAGTACACTGGGAACATGAGCTAGTGTATGCAGAGAAACACAGGATCAAAGCTTTCATAGTGTAGATAGACTGGAATTCAAATAGGGGCTGTAGCTTATTTATCTCATGATAACTTTTTGTCTAATCTCTATATTTTTTATCTTGTCCACTTGCTTCTTTGTTTTTCTCGAATCTTCTGGGCAGGTCTGCAACATGCAGATTTGTAATATTAAAAGAATATCAAGGAGTTCCCTCAAGATAGTTTTGGTGCATGAGTTTTTAATTAGCATTGTGTATGTCAAGTGTGCATACATGTCATTCAGTATTTTCAAGACAGGCTTGGGGATTTTGACAGATTCCAAATTACTATTTGAAACTATAAAGTTAGTTATAAAGATAAAACTGTTATGTTAGGCTAGAGCCAACAGGGAAGAATTTTCAGGACTTTGTGGGTAAAACAGGATATGAAATTATTTATTGACAAATGTAATACATGTGTAGGAATTGGGGACATTCATTTTAATAGGTGATTGTCTCTGAAAAGAATTTGGGAATGAGATCTGGATTTCAATCTTTGAAGACTTCAGTTTAATGCTGAGCAGTTAAACAAAGCCAAAACAAAGAACCCTGAGTTCTAAGAATCTGAAATAAACGAACAGGGATCAAAATAAAGAGTTTACCCACATCTTGAGTGTGTACAACTCTCATCTCCCTGTCTCTTTAAAAGTGAATTAGGTGAGGAAGCACCAGAGAAGTGTGACAATTAATCAAAGATATGGAAAGACTTGTGTAACAGCAATAGATCATAAACTAATTGAATCAGGGGATATGTGATGATGTCTGTGAGATGAAGGCTGAGCTGAGGTCAGTCATTTGCCATCCTTCTGATAGCAGAGCTAAGAGGGCCTCAAAGGAAACTGGAAAGGTGCAGGTTCAAAGCAAATAGAAGTCTCTCCTCACCACAGCTAATGGAGCTGTGGACTGCCTTGCCACAGGATGTCTCAGATCCTAAAAGCTTGCACAGGCTCAGAGAACAGTGATGTAAATGAAGGGAAGTCAAATCAGTCTGGAACCATTAATTAAAAGGAATCAACGTTGGCTAATGGAAGTTCTTAAGGTACAAATATGGGAAATCTGGGAGAGTAACTCCCAGCAGCAGCACAGTAGCCTGCCTGTGTTTGAACTCTTTCAGCAGTCTCTAATGATTACTGTCAGAAGTTAACAGATAAGGTGAGCCCTAGGTGTGACCTTGTAAAGCTGTTTATTGTGGTGCTTCTAGCCTGCAGGCAGTGCTGCATGTGGTCACTGGTCAGGTGTCAGAGGCTGTTGGGAGGCTAAAAGATTTATTCAGAGGTTACTATGCTAAGTGTCTGAGTGTGATTGTAGCACTGATATTAATTTAATTTCCATTAACTCATTTTTTTTTAAATTAAACTGCATGAAGATTTTAAAGCTGGAAGTCACAGATTTTTGTTCCTCTTGCAAATTTCCAGTGAATTTTAAATATTGCAGAAAATTGCCAAGTTCTCTTTGTTGCTTTATTCAAGCAAAACAAACAAACGACTGCTAAAAATCTTAGTAAGCAGCTCAAAACTTGTCAACACCAGATCTAAAATTATATGATCAAGTAAGACTTCCATGTTGCTCTGTGTGTAATTATGGATGTTGGATAAATTCTCATACAAGAAGATGTGGATCTTTTCCTGCTACTTGAAACTGGGGGCAGACCAGAAGGGAAGAGTGTAGCAGGTGCACTCACTTGCCCTCACTGCTCTGTTCTCTCCCTCTGCCTGGTGAATGCCAAGCAGTCCTCTGACTGGCTTGTTATCAGTCCACCTTAAAAACAAGTCAGGCAATTGACAAAGAATCATTTGAGGATGACAATGCTGCCAGCTGTAGTAAAGGCCTCCCCTGAAATTCTCAAGAGAGTGTGAGTCTTGACTTCCTTGTGGATCCCTTATTTGATTCAGCATTCAGATCCAGCTAACTGATACTGACTCTGTTCTGAGAAGTATTACAAATGAAAGGGAAACAGAATTCTGGAAAATTTTGTTGTAACTGCCTTTGGGATGCCTGTGAGAATTCCTTTTCATTATTTCAAACTGGATTTGCCAAAGCACTAAGGTACATTCAGAAAAATAGTTCTTGGCAGAATACATGTTAGATGATTTCTAAGTATTTTCCCTTGCAGTTATCTGATTCTGTGGCCTGCTTAAGTTTTTCAGCCTTATAAGGCTTTTACACCTGGTATTCCCAGTTGTACAGCACTCAGGGATAAATGATTACTGAAGTGCCCTTTTCAGTAATCACAAGTTAGTAATTTTGTCAGGCAGAAAGTCCTTTCTGTTGTTAGTTAAAGAGACCAACAGTTGTGGGAGGGATGTTTGTGCTGGGAGTTTTCCAGCTTACAAATTACTCTTTAACTTTCTGTATGAATTTTACAGATACTTTGTAAATTTTCAGTCTTCCCCCTCTTAGTCTTTTTCAAGCACTAGTTCTTTTACAGACAGCAGTTTGTACAAGTCCTCACACTGTGTAAGCTTACCTAAGTTGTCTGTGGCTTTGTGAGGCAGGATTTGACTCTGACCAGGTGTCTTGTCCTCCTCCTGCACCATCCCTTTACTCTGCAGTGTAGCTGTGGGTGGCAGAGCAGAGGGAGAGCTTGGCAGCTGTGCAGCTCAGACCTGAAGGATGCATTTCCTGCAGTTCCTGTCAGTTGTGGCAGTCTGGGGCTAAAAGTCTTTGTGCTTCTCTCAGAGAGCTGTCAAAAATGCAGGCTGGGAACCCAGGATCTAGTATGCTAACAAGGTTATTTCTTGTGGGGTTTTATGGAGTTGTTTTTTTGGTTGGTTGTTTTTTTCTTTTCCCATTAAGAACATAGACTTTTTTTTTTTTTTAATGACTAAGTAAATGTTTCTTTCTTAGTGTTTTTCACCTGTGTGCAGAACTGTATTCCTCTGTCTATGTAAGATAGTGTTAGACCTAAAGTAATTTCTGACCAGGGAGTGGGGAATGTCTAAACTGTCTTGAGTTTTCTTTTCCTTGCATGTAAATGAAAAAGGACATGAAGCTACTTTAATCCTTAAGGCAGTTTACACTCTTTTAGCTCTTTATGCATTTGTCTGCTCACATCACCAAGTCAAACATGCCCAAGCATCACACCCTGTGTTCTGCTCTAAGTGCCTGCCACTCTGGGAGAACAGAACAGGTTTTCTGCTGCTTTGCTGAGTAGAAGTAATGTGCAAACAATATGCAAAGACCAGTCACTATTTAATATCCTTCTAGTGGAGAAGATGCATTTCCTCTGCAGTCTGCAACACATAATAGATTGTTAGGGGAGAAATGTAATTTCTTCTTTTTCATCAAAACTACCTTTCTTCTCCAAAGAGTCTTTAAAATGACATATCCTTGCACTGTATATGTAATGACTTTCAGTAAATCTTTGGTCTTAAAAGCAAACATTTTACAATTTTATTTCTTTGCTGCCATTGAGGCCACAGAAGAGTGATGTGGGAAGTTTGGTCCCAGTACATACAGCAGGATTTCATAATCCTAATTAATCCTTTTCTGTTTTTTCAGTTAACAATATATTATTTAGTCCACTAAGAAATCTAGTTATCTGTATTCTTACCAGATGCAAAAGTAATAGGTATTCTTAATTGCCTGGTGGTCTGGTGGACAGAGGGTGAGGTGTTTGGTTCTGCCAGGTTTTATCATGCAGAGATCTCAGAAGCCTTCAGTTGTGCAGCTGATAGCATTTTTCAGTGTTAGTTCCCCCCAAAATACATTTTTCTGAACTCAGAACTGTTGGTTTGGGGTTCACCTTGTGGAACACATGTCAAGGAGGGTTCTTGTAGAGAAGTATTTAGAGTCCATCTTTCCAGTCTTTCTTGCTTTGTTTGAGGCCAATGCCTCCTGACACAGCTTAGATGATTTGGACCTGGGTTCACATCAGAGGGGCATTGTGACAATCTGCTTGTGGTGTCAAGCCTTAACATTTAGGGAAAATGCCTGATCCTGGATTGGTGTAGGAGTTGATATTGTTTTGGTTTTTGAATTCGCACATAGACATAAGAACAACTGAATTTATCTTTGGAAAGGAAAATTTACAGGAGAATCAATTGTTCCATGTACATGGCATTGCTCTTAACCAGAGTAAATCCTGATCCAGAAGTGTTGATAGTGTGTGTTTAGCCCATGGTGCCCTGGTGCTGCCTTTGCACAGGGAAAGCTTGACCTCCATGCTAGAGGGATTGTGCTGCTCCTGGACTCAGGCTGCCTCTGGGGTGGCATTTTCTGTTTAATGCTCATCATGTGGCATCAGGCCTGAGCTAAAAAAAATGATGAATCTGATTTGTCTGTGCACAAAGTCAGTCTGCAACCTAAATACATCATTTACTAGTAGCTGAGCAATTACAATTTCAATTCTACCTGGTGACTATTTTATAAATAGTTGCCTGAAATGTGTGCTGTCATTTAAAATTAATGTGATGCTGGCAGGAGGATGAGGGGGTCAAGTCTGTGCATATTTAAAGAAAACTAGAGTTCAGAGATCCTGGCATGGACTGGGGGGTGTCATTAATTACAGGTTTTTGGGGTTTGGGTTTTTAATTATGCTATAAAATAGTAAAATATTCTAAATTATGATTATAAAACTCGGTGGAAGTATTTCATAGTAGGAGAGACATTACAGGTGAGGATGGCTACTCTTTTGAGGCAGGGTATGCTTTTCTTTTGTGCTGTTTCTTCACAGCATTCACTGCAGAAGAAATGTGATGGCAACACAATATTTGTGCTCCCATTTGCTTATATTAATATAGCAAAGAGGACTTTCAAGTATTGGTGAACCCCTTGATCTTTGTTTTTGCTTGTTCATATTTTCACTTTATGTTCCATTTATCTGTAGCTCTGTTGTCAAGGTTTCTAAAATATAATAACCTGTGTAATAGTCTCACAGTTATGGGGCTATTTTTAACTGTAAACAGAGGATCTGGATCAAGTCAAACTAAGCTGACAGTGATTTCTGTATGAGCCAGAGGGTGGAGCATGTCTAAATTATGATAAGACAGTGCAGCATGGTTGTGCTTAGCCAGAAAGGTCTGTCACTGTGAGCTAGTGTTTTTGTGTCAAATTATACTAGTGTATTATTTCAATTTTAAAACAAACAAACCCTAAACTTGTGTCTTGAGTAGTGCAGACAGATTCTGATCCACCAGATGGCTGATGTGCCTGCTGGTTAGGCAGGGAATTTTGAGATATGTTTTTTCCTAGTTTGTTTTGTGGTTTGGTTTTTTTCTTTTCTAAGTATATTATTGCTTAGTCCTGTCTCTGCTGCATGTTTGTAAACATGGAGTGCAGATATAAGAATGTTAAAAGTGGTGGAGTTTGTTTACAAAACCAAATTCCTTTTGTATCACTAATCACATAAGAAGAAAAATTGAAAGTTTCTGTGTGCTTATCCATGCCAGTTCTTATTTTAATCATCAATATTTGAAATGCCTTTGGTTTTGTCCTCATTCTTTAAAACAACTTGCTTACATTGCTTGTTTTTTTATTAACTGTGTTATAGTTTCTGACATGTTGTGTCTTGCTCTTCTAGAAAGAGTTCTGGAAAGTCTACAAAAACGGACTCCAGGGAGAAAGTAACACAGGACATAGCTGGTATTCATTTTACCTTGCATTTCCATTAATCATTGGCCTTTTTGTTATCCTCATTGTGGTTTTTGTCATCTGGAGATGCCTGTTCAAAAAGAAAATGCGCAGGCAGTCGGTGTACGCCGCGCACAGGGGAGCCCCCGCAGCGCTGGGCGACGGAGCCGACGGCCGAGGGCCCCGCCCGCCGCCTCTCAGCATTGTTCATTCCCCGCAGGAGGAAATGTACGAAGTCACTGGGCTCTCTCCTGGAGGTCTGAGCTATTCGGATGCACGGTCAGACTCAATATCCACAAGGCTCTCAAACTGTGATCCTCCTCCTTCCTATGAGGAAGCCACTGGGGAAATCAGTGTGAGAAGAATCGAAACTGAGCAGCATTTAGATCCACCCCCACAGTACGAAGACATTGTGAACTCCAGTTCAGCCAGTGCCATTGCACTGACCCCCATTGTCACCAGTACTAAGTAAAACAAGAAGAATGCCATGGACCTTTTAAAAATCATTAATCATTTTGTAGCACTTTATCTTGGCTTATTATGCATTTCTGTAATTTAACGGACTTGTATACGATGAATTTCACCTTTTTTAGGTTCACTCGTTCTTTGGGTTTGGGATTTTTTTTCCCCTATCGAATGTCTTAAAAGATAAGGAATCTGTATTGAGAGTGTAGTGCAGATACAGATGTGGTGCTCTGTCATACTTCTCAAAAGTACCTCTGTTTTGAAGGATGTCACTTGTTTTATTCCAAGCACTGTCCACATTCCCCACAAAATTTGTGGGATCTCCCTCTCCTTTCTTACTGCAGACTGTCAGAATTCCCTGCAATAGGGAATCCTTAAGCAACCTTTTAATAGTTATTTACACTAGAGGGGACTGATTTTGCAGTATTGCCTCTTGTCTGGTTTGTTCCTTTTTCTCACCTCGGTTTTTGTTACATGCTGGACCCTCTCCTGGCCTTCAGGAGGCTGGGAGCCTTTGTCTTCAAACCAGCATCTCATGTAGGGAATGCTGGTGTAAGAGCAATAATTCCAGAGTCCTAGCAGAAGAGGTGTGTTCTAAAGCTTTTGCTATTACAGCTCAAAATTCTTAGAATTTTGTCAGCTTAGAAGCTGACAATTCAAGACACTAATTGGTGAATTTAATGGTGTAAGTTTTTGTCTGTATTCTGCCTTTCCTGTTTTCCTATCTGGTTTTACTTTTGTATTCTAGAGGTGAGAAGTGTGCATATGTTAACTTCAGAACTTGAAAGTTCATGCAGCAGTAATAGTGAAGTACTCAAGAGTGGATAAAATCCTGATCATTGACTTCCTACTGTGATTTTCACTGGGACCAGTATGTAATCTATGAGCACATACACCCAAAGGCATTACTTTCCTTTGTAAAAGGAGAAAAAGGAAAGAAGTTCAGTGTCTGTGACTTCCTTATTTCCCCAAATATGAAAACCTTCCTCGAGGTTTTGCCAGCTATAAACCCTTTCCTCAAGTTCTGATACTCCCTTGCCTACTGACATGTACCTTGTGTACACCTTTTACTGGTGCCTGTGTAAATTCTTTTCAGAGAATATAAATATCTTTTTTCAACAACTAATAAATTTATTGCTTATCCATTCAATCAAGGAATTCTAAGAACATGCAGGCATAACCCCAAGCATTAGTGTGGAGTGACTTTTTGAGGCTGAAGAGATGGATGCAAGTTACATACAGGCTTGTACAGAATTTCATCCACTTGGTTTAGGTGGTACAAATTCTAGTGTGGTGATTCTTCTTTTTACCTCTTCTTTACAGGTCGATTTAAAAGTTAATTGCTCAGTTTAATTTCTTAGTAGTAAGTTTCAGTTTTCTTTCTTCCTACACCAAGTAGAATGGCATTAGCTTAGTACTGTTCTGTGTTCTACTAATCAATTAACACCAATTGAAATGTGTTGAGCCCTAAATTATGTTATGTTGGCTTTCTCACAGCAGAAACCCAAACTGTCTTGTTTCAAACACCCCAGATGAAATGCCAGTGCCATCTGTTTGAAATTACTCTTAATGCCCCTCTCATGGGGGCTTGGCCCAACTGTTCCCAAAGGATTTTTGTGAAGAGTCTGGAAGGAAGTGGATGGTTATAGATGGATGTGTAAATGTTCATAAGAATATGATCTAACCTATTGACAAGTGCAGTCAGGAGTTCTCATTTTAGGCAAAGAGTAGGTTGCTTTGTTGCCTGCTGGGGATCTTCATCTGCTAAGGCAAGTTTTATTGGAGATGAACTCCTGGCCAAACTCCTGACTCCATTGTCAAAACTATAATTTGTATTTATATTCATTATATATAATACATATATTAAGATGAGTAGATAATACAGTATATTTTGGACACTTGTAGTAAAAATTGCCTGGGTTTTGTTTGTGGACTGTCAGACCTTTTCTTTTGAAGTGGTTTTAGCTCTTGTGAATCCTGAATTGCCACTTGTGGAAGTTAAAGCTCCTTTCAAACCGAGCAAGAGTTAATAAATGAACTGCTTTAGGCAGATTCAGCAGAACAAAGTGCCTCATCCCAGCATGCAGGAACCACCTCAGGGAGAGCTGGTACTTCAGTGTCTGTGCCATATTGGCACCTCCTGTGCCTGCCAGCACAGATAGGAGTTTTAGCAGTAACTTCCTTGTCAGGATATAGGACTTCCCTGTAGGAAATGCATGGAGATCACCCATGTTGCATTAGGTTGTTTAGCAGCTGTCATCCCTGAACTTGGGCAGTCTGCTCTAGTAGTTTAGAGATGAGCTGGATTTTCCCTTCTTTCTGTGTTTTCTTTACTCTGTATGCCACTGCCACTTTTGAAGGGTTTGTGGTTCCTAAGTTGAGTATGTTACTTTATCCTGTTACTGTGTCCTGTAGATACTTTTATGTGCAATCCAAAATTGATGCTTGCCATTCCAAAAAAAGTCACAACCAAAAACTTAGTGATCTATGAGTTGAATTAATTGGACAATGCCTTTTCCATGAGTATGTGAGTCTGAAAGCCATTGTGGGCTATAAATTTATGTCTTGGTGAATAAATTTAATATTTAAACAAAACCTGTGTGGGACAGTTGTGCAAATGCATTTCCTCTAAAACATGAACAGTTTTCTCCATGTTGGAATAGCATCAACTCACAAATTGTTTGTTCTGTTTTGTGAAATGTGGGAAAATAGCTTAGTTTTGTGGTTGGCTTTTCTAACCTGATTGAAAAATAAAATTTTATTTGTACTGAGGTTTTTTACACCTTTTTTTTTTCTTTTTGTTTTACCTATCCTGTAATTGCATTGTCATGCAATAAATATCAATTTATAGTCGTACCTCTCTAAGGTTTTGCAGCTCTGAATGCAGTGCTGTCTTGACTGATGACATGAATAGTCAGGATACTGCCTTTCCCACTTCTGAATGTAACATTGAATTTCACCTTGTATTGGGACTGAAATGATTTAGCTACTAAACTAACTTAAAGGTGGCACTGTTTTAAGAAATTATGGAAATTAATGATTTGCTTAGATGATATTAACATAAGTGAAGGTTGTTCTCTCTTCACTGGATGTAAATAACCTCTGATTACAGTATTGTATATTTTAAAGGGGTTTGGTTTACATTAAATTATCCTATTTAAGCATTTTTGCCTATGTTTATAGAAAATTTTTTGTAACATTTGTTTTTCAATATGCTAAATAAAAATTTTTAAGATGCCTCTAATGTTTCAAAATATCAATTTTACACAACTACAGTGCGTATTAACTTTGTATATTTAAGTGGTCTTTTAATTTCCATTGTTCTATGGACTTAATCAGTTTCATGAATTAATTTTTTTGATTATATAAAATACAGTTTTAATTTTGTATGTGGGTAGCCAATTCTATTGTTTTAAAATTCAGGCTCAATTTTTATCAGAGTTATGAATTTGTATTATTTCCATTTATTTTTTAGAAAAAGCATTTAACACTGAGATGAGCTCATTTGCTTAGAGTCTGGTGTTAATAACACCAAGGTTTGGTTCAATCCCTGTATGAGCTGTTCACTTAAGAGTTGGACTTGATGATCCTTCTTGGTCCCTTCCAACTCAGAGTATTCTGTGATTTGTTGTAGCCACAGCTAAATAAGTCTCAGGCTGAGGGAAAGGAAACTAGCAAAAAATGTTGGAGTTTCAAAGTTCCCTTCAGCCACTTAAAAGTGGTTACAACTTGTCATGTCAGCTCTAGGAATTAACAGAGAGCAAAACCAAACCCAGCCTTGTGTGATGATCCCTGCTGGAAACTGAAGGTCTCTATTTCAGGAAATGTGGTATTTTTGGGGTCCCCCATGGCAGGAAGGAAATGATGAATCTGACTCCATGTTCTTAGAAGGCCAATTTATTATTTTATGTTACTATATTATATTAAAGAATACTACACTAAAACTATACCAAACAATAGAAAAAGGATATTTACAAAAGGCTTAACAAGAGACTAATGAAAAGTCCATGACTCTCTCCAGAGTCCCAACACAGCTGGACTGGGATTGGTCATTAAGTCAAAACAATTCACATACTGGATAAACAATCTCCAACCACATTCCAAAGCAGCAAAACACAGGAGAAGCAAATAAGATAATATTGTTTTCCTTTTTCTCTGAGTCCTCTCAGCTTCCCAGGAGAAGAAATCCTGGTAAAGGGATTTTTCCAGAAAATATGACAATGACAAGGCAACACAAAGTGAGTGTCATCCCTTCCCACTCTGGTAATCAGGATAAAGTGTCCCTGGGATTGTCCAGCAGGGCAGGGTCTGTGGGAGAGGCTGGAGAAGCCCAGGGCGAGGTTTGTGTCAGAGCTGTGAGCTCAAGTGCAGTTTTGTGCTGCTCTTAACAAAAGGACAAAGAAAGGTTCCTGAAGCAGGAAAGGGCAGTGACTCCCCAAGCTGTCAGTGCACAGTGTGGCCCTATGCTCCTCTTGGGAAGCTTTCATTTGTGCAGCCCAGGCCAGCAGCATCCAACCAGGCTGCTGCCCTGGTTTAGGTGGGGCTGCTGTGCACACGCACGTTTGTGTGCTGCCACACATCCATCAGCACAGGCTGAGTGTGCCCATGGCCCAGGCCCTGCAGGCCTGCCTTCCAGCTCTGGGAATGGGGGGATACAGTGCTGGTGTCTATAAAAATCAGATCATTGTGCAGGTTACCAGTGATGCATGCTCATTATTTATTGTTTCTCATGCCCAGAGCACTGTGCTCTGCTGCTCTAAATCACTCTGAGAGGTTTCTTTTTATTTTCTGCATAATGTGAGCTTTGTAAATGTCTCCTAGTGCCACTTGCTGATTTTTAAAAAGAAGGAAAACCATGTTCAGCTGAAAGCACTGAGGTGACATCTATGCTTTTTCATTGCTTGCTGCATGCACATTTGATTGATTTGCTACAGGGTAATTGAACTTTGAATTTTGCCAGAAAGTTGAAGTACACTTTTCTTCTGCAGGGGTATCTCAGTAATTGTATTTTTCATTTGGCAGTGAGTTATTGAGTGCTAAGTAACAAGTCAGTGCAGGAAAGGTCTTACTTCGGCTACCTTGACCATGTCTGTCTATCTGTAGATAGATACAGATATGTCCAGCACATATATTATACAGCATATTATACAGGACTTGCTTACCATTTAGGTCTGTGCAAATGTTTGCTGTAGTATCACATCTGTGTCCTCTTTGTCTGTCCTCTCTGTGTGTATCCTGCAGTAAAGACACACTGACTGCTGTGCTGTTTTCCCCTTTAGAAACAAAGCCTAAGAATCAAAATTACAATTTTCAGTGTGCTCTGCTGTTTCCTTCTCCACTTTAAAGCATTGTACATAACTGTGTGGTTCATAGAGTTAGCTGAGGAGCTTAAAGCAAGAAGGAAACAAGTATTTAAAAAATTCATTTTGTTACTGCCAGCAATGAAATCTCTGCATAAGGACTAATCTGTACCAGATTGTCTCCCTGGCCTTTCCTGTGGTGTGGGATGTGTTTTCCCACACAACAGACCCTGGATCAATTCCATGGGTCAGAGGCTCCCAGTTTGATTTTTCTTTATTTTCTCACTCAGCTCTTGCTGCTGGCAGTGGCCCAGCAGCCGCTCTTGGCTGTGCCCAGGGACTCTGAGTTCTTGGTTTGGTGACACACATCTGTACATAGGTGGCTCTGGGACCCAGGCTTCCCTGCTTTCCCCCTGACCTTGCTGCTCTGCTCCCAGCCAGACCAGGCAGCATTTCAGTGCTGGACAAGGAGCTGAGGGGAGGAGGGACCAGAGGCAGGTGTCACCCTGCTGTGACACACAGTGAGGCACAGCCTCTTCTATCACCTGTGGCCCTTTCCCTACCAGTCTGAATGCAGCCACCCCATGTGGGTTGTTCCCAAGATTAAAACCACTGCAGGCACCATTTCCTGCCAGAGCTTTCTGTGTAAAATGGTCCTGTCAAAGAAAGCAAGGGCGATGGGACCAGCTCAAACATTTTCCCCAGCTAGTACCCCTGAATTCTTAGCACAAGTAGTTTATTTACTATAAGAATTACTATTTTTATTCCTTTCCTTTTGCTTTTGATGTGTCTGCTTTTCTGTTCATGCTTGTATTCTAACCATAGGTTTTTCCTTACACATGGGGAAGGTGACATATACATGTAATCATGAAAAGCTATATGTTTCATTTTTTTTCATTTTTCTGTTTCTGGGTGAGTTCGGGTTTTTTCCTCTTAGCTTGCTGGTTTTTGCATTTTGTTTAATAAAAGTGTGAATTATGATACCTCCTTTTTCTGCTCCCAATAACATCTTTCACATGCTTCTTTAGGAAAGTGCATAACAGTTGATATTTTTATTGTGTAGTTTCTGTAGAAGAAATGTAGCTTTGAAAATAATTTCTCATGTTATTTTCTCTTCAATCATTATTTTCAGCCTTATGAACTCTTACTTGTGGCTTAGTTTCCCTTTTCTTGCCTAATTGTGCTTCCACCCTCATTACCTTCCAGCCTTTCCACACAGGCAGCTTGGCTCCATGAAAACACTACCATCTCCTCCATTGGCAGGAATGCTTAAAAAAGGGGGTTTCTGCTCTGCACATTCCTTTCAGATTTCAGCATTTACTGTTCTGCATAACCCAGCATTGACTTCCTGAAAATTGTTCACAAAATCCTGATCCCAGTGCCAAGCTGTCAGCAAATCCTCAGCCCCTGAGGAAGGCTGGCTCTCACCCTGACCTTCACCCACAGCCCTGGAGCAAGGATTTGAACTTGAGCTGCCTCCATTGCAGGCTGCTCTGAATATTAGACTAAGCTTGCAGTCTTTATCTTTCTCAAGCTTCAAAATCCTTTGAAATTCTCTATACTGTATGCAGATCCCTGGGTATAGTGAATTTAAACTACTTAACATAGACTTAATTTACTTACTATCTTCTTAGGGATTGTTGGAAAGCATACCAGTGTATTTCTGTTATGGGATATAATAGGGTGTGGGTTTGAGCTACTCTCTTGATTTTTTTTTATGCTGATGACATCAAACTTGGTATTACACTTTATGGATCACAAATGTCATCTGGAACCTGAGAAATCTTCACCAGTGTAAGTTTTGTTGCTTGTTTTTGTCAAAATTGGCATGATCCCATAAGCAATTCTAGCTTCACTGAATTACTCTTCAGTACAGAAGTGTTTATTAAAAAAATTCCTGAGTAGCAGCAGTTGATGGTTTTATGATTGACTGCGGTGATGTCTCCTAGCAACATGACTGAAAAAAGATCATCCCACGTTGCTCATTTGTCCAGAGATTTCCAGATTGCTGTGTTTATCTTGATGAGGCTGACTAAGTCATCTCACTTCACCAGTACTCCCTGCACCACATTTTGTGCCCATTTTGTGTTGAAAAGGGTTCTCCACACCAAAGGTGTAAAGCCTTTTCCTAGAGTCCTGTTTTGGGGTGTGCAAAAATCCCCCCCAGTAGTGCTGCCCCACATCCCCAAAGCATTCCCTTCCCTTGACCTGCCCTTTCCCAGAGCTCTGCTGTGCCAGGCCTTGCAAAGGTTGGAGGCCTGTGGAGTTCACTTTGTTGTCTGACACAGGATTTCAGAGCCAGGTACAGCCTGTGGACCTTTCATCTGGCACCTCAGCTGTGCTGGTGACAATAACAAATGAGTAACTTGCTCATAGTCATCATCATTTCAATAATCCTTACTTTTCTAGAGATTGTTGTTGGCAGTGAACAAATGCTCCTCTTCCACGAGATGTCACGGGTGAGATTCTGCAAGGGGCTACCCTTTTAATTTCTTTGGGGCAAGTTCTAAAAGCTGCAGGTTTTTTACATGGCTTTGAAGGCAGCTTAAACAAATCCTGTGAAGGTACCTTGGGAGTGTTCCTGCCATCACTGTCCAGTGCCTGATACAAATTGTGCTCTTCACTTTGTTATTTAAACTGCAGGCAGGTGAATTAGTTAATTTTAATAGAATGCTACAGGGTGAGCTTTGCAAATCTAATTATTTGAAGGGCACTCAGAAATGTTAAAAGGTCTCTTTAAGGCCAGATCTAAAGAAAGTGGTGCAATTAAATAATAGTCTAGTATTTTTCCTTAAAAAAAAAAAATAGGAAAGAGAGAAAAAGAAAAGGAAGAGGTCAGTTCAACTGAAGTAATTACTTTTGTAGTAGCTGTTTAAAAGTCCTCCAAAGCCCTTAGTTTTGCTCATGTACACATCTCTGATACCTTTGTAGGTTTATTGTTTACATTTGGATCAAATTAACATGTCCACCTCTGTTTTGTCTTGGCCTGCCTTGGTGCTGTGGTTGGTATCAAGATCCACAGGAAATCCACAGCAGGGAGATGAAAATGGGGATATTGAAGCAGTCACACAGAACTAGCCACCCTGCAGAGCAACCAGAGATACAGGTCTGCTAAACTGGATGGGCCAGTGCAGGCACTGGTGGAATCTGTGTGAAAGAGTCAACTTCCAGAGAGGGTTAATCAGAGGCTGCTTGGTGTGCAGGGAGTTGTGTAGGAATGCTGAGGTTATCCCAGCAACCTTGCTGAGATTGTCTCACCTGATAGGTGTTTTCATTCCTTAGGAGATTTTAAGTCACCTCTCTGCTCCCTTGGTGGTGTGAGTAAGGTTATCTCCACAGGGCATGCAGATAAAGTGTCCCCTAGAGCCCAGAGATTTGCAATATTTTTCTTGTCATTTCCCTTTTACGCCTCTGTCAGTAACAATTGAGTTTGGCCTGTTGTGTTCACCTTAAGAAATCAAGGGAGTGGATTTCTATGAATGTTTCTGTATTCATCTCTCAACTCCACCCTCCCTGGGTATGAGAATCCCTCTGAGAGGAGAGGAACAAGTTCCTGTAGCTGCCTCTGGCTGTAACCATTACATGTGTACAGCTGACTCTTGCTGTGCATGAAAAAGCACTGATGAAGGACTGTAAGGAGTTAAATCATGCTGTATTTCAGGTTTTCTCCTTTTAGTCGTGTTCCTCTTGAACTGAACACTCTTCTGAACCTCTTCACCGATTAGACTCTCTTTTTTATTTATGCCCATGCCAAGCTAAATTTGTAGCAGTTTTCTTTCACTTGTGTATAATCTTGAGAAAGATTCTTTCAGCCAGTAGTTTGATCAACCTTACAGAGAAAAGAATTGAGCAATTTTGTCTAATCTCAGATATTGAAAATGACATACTTGTACTAAAAACCAAAAAGATTAAAAATGCAGTGGTTGTGCACAAGTCCATTCTCATTATATTTTTCCAAGTAACCATTTCAAGCTTTTATCTGTTGTTGAGCTTTGTTTCTATTGCTAATAAACCTGTATGAGATAAATAATGAAATATTGATTTGCCAACTTGAAACTTTTTCAGCTGCCATTTTATTCAGTGAATTCAGCAGAATGGAGGTTTTATTGTGGACTGAATGAACCCATTGGTTTGAGCATGACACAGTGAAATTGTAACATAGCAATAAAATCACAGGGCACATTTATGCCATCTGTTTCATAGTGGGAAAACAAAGAGCATTTTAGTGATGGCCTCAAAGAATAAATCTGGATTTAGAAAAGAAAAATTATTGGAGCTTGTAATGTTGGGAACAGCCTAAGATGTTGCATGGCCTCCTTCCCCCACTGTTGCCCAACTGCAGAGTTCCCCCAGGTGTTTCTTGGTTTTGGCATCCTTAGCTGTTATAGTCTGCTGGGTTAAGGGCTCAAAAATATATCTCTAAGTCATAAAACACTAATTCTACAGATGTTTGCCTCCTCCTATCTCATCTATTGTTTTTATCATCTTTCCATTTTTGGAGTGGGCAGACATGAAAGCAGTCAGGTTGCATTGCTCCACCATCAAGCAGTGATAGGAACAAAGTTAAGAGGTCACAGTTGAAGAGCAAGAGGCAAATATGAAAGAGTTTTGTTCAATCTTTCATCAAAACAATATAAAATCTAAGACATGAGCCCTGTGTTATCAGAAAAAGAAGGAATTAGATTATTGTAGTAAACATAGAATGTGTAGAAAAGGTTTTTTTCCTTGGGAAATGTGTGATGTACGATAAGAAGGTTTTCTTATTCCATTCTCTCATCAAATATTTGATATTGTGGTCCTTGTGTTTTTAAGTAAACTGTGACCTGAAAGAATGGTCCAAAAAGTAATGTCCCTGTAGTTGTTGAAATCTGTAGATGCTGAATGTGATTAAGATCAGTAAGGAATCTTGTTATTAATTATATTTGCTGAAAAGTTATAAATGTTACAGTTATAAATGTTATCTACCCAATAAGAAATAAAACACTGTATTTCTTCACCTTCAAACTGAAATAGAGTAGATTTAGAGTAGGTATTAGGAAGAAGTTCTGTACTGTGAGGGTGGTGAGGCCCTGGCACAGGTTGTTCAGAGGAGCTGTGGAAATGTTCAGCCTGGTCTAATGAAAGGTGTCAGTGTCCATGGCAAGGGGGTTGATCATCTTTGGATCATCTTTGGATCATCTTTGAGGTCCCTTCCAACTAAAGCCATTCTGTGATTTTATTCTGTGATTCTCTGATGGATGGGAGCTCTTGCAGGGAGTTTCTCTACAGTTTCTTACTGTTTTCTAAGCCCTCTTTCCCAGTCCTCTCTGAGGTACCTGGATGACCTTTTGTGATGGTATCTGTCCTAAGTCTGCACAGTCTGTAATGGAAGAGGAAAGGAGAAGACAAAAGATGTCAGGAGTCTTGAAGCCACTTCTTTCTGGTCCAGCTGCAGCACTGTGGTGCCTCAGGGCATCTGTGCACACTCCCAGAGTCAAAACCCCTCACTGGCATCTCCTGCTCTGTTCAACCACCTCATCCCCAGTGCCCAGTCCTGGCTTCTTACCTGCCAAAACTTGGCACTTTCCGACAGCCCCCACCACAAAATGCAGCTTCACAGAGCAACACCCTCAGAGCTGATTGCCCTGAGTCTGCCACCAGCTTCTGTGAGAGAGGTCTGCATCCTCCCCCAGATCTCCTGTGAGGGAGGTTTGCATCCTCACCCAGATGTCCTGTGAAGGAGCTTTGCATCCTCACCCAGCTCTCCTGTGAGGGAGGTTTGCATCCTCACCCAGATGTCCTGTGAAGGAGGTTTGCATCCTCACCAGCTCTCCTGTGAGGGAGGTTTGCATCCTCACCCAGCTCTCCTGTGAAGGAGGTTTGCATCCTCACCCAGATGTCCTGTGAAGGAGGTCTGCATCCTCACCCAGATGTCCTGTGAAGGAGGTTTGCATCCTCACCAGCTCTCCTGTGAAGGAGGTTTGCATCCTCACCCAGATCTCCTGTGAAGGAGGTTTGCATCCTCACCCAGATGTCCTGTGAAGGAGGTTTGCATCCTCACCAGATCTCTCCAGTAGGCACCTGGTTACTTGCCTGACACAAATCAGTGCCTGGCAGATATTAAATGAGAATGATGGAAGCAACTGGGTTTGTGTTTAAGCCACAGAAGGCACAGTTTTGTTTTGTTTTTTTAATAGTGTTTGCCAGTTTTAGGATGAGAGCTTGAAAAATGTCATTAGAATGAAGAATGGTCACAAGGTAATAAAGAAACAATCTTCTTCCTTTAATGACTTGAGCTAAAAGCTAAATGACTGTAGCAGCTCAGATTGTAAAAGCAGTGGGAAATTTAATGAACAGTGACCCCACAGGAAAGTCAATCTCGCTGTTAATGTTTAGTTTTGTAATTTCTTCTGAAAAGTGATAAACCTCTATTATATAATCTATTGGTTACAGAACCTGGGGTCAGGCTCCCATTGAGCTTAACTCTGCCAATCTGTCTCAGCTGAAATTACTGACCTTCCCCATGAAACAGATAAACATCTCAAGCAGGAAATAACTGGAAGGTACTTGGGGAAACAGCTTTGGCTGTGGGAAAAAGAAATTGTCATGAACTTGACTGTGAAAGCTCTAAATGGTTTGCAAATTCCCTTAATGATAAGCTGATTCAGCCAGTTACATTATGCAAACTATAATGAATTAAACTGTCATTAGTCAGTAGTGGCTGATGCCCCAGTTCTGTAACATGTCATTCATCTGGGTGCTGTGGAATACTCACTGCAACTCTTGAAGCAAAGGTGGTAATCAAATAAGAGATGAAAATATGAACCTCTTTGCTTATGTTTAGCTACTGAGAATATGTGTTTACTTAACCAGAGAGTTGAGTTATGAGTTATGGAAGAGGCATGTTGAAAGTTGGGTGATTTAGAGAAGTGCATTTTAACTGCAGCAAACTTTGGATAGCACCATCCACAAAGGTTGCTGCTGTGAGCACAGCCCTGGAAGAGACTGGAGCAGTCTGCTTCTGTCCCCTGCCACAGGACAGAACCAGCCCTGTCCTATAAGTTCTTCATTTGGGCTAAAGTTTCAGCTTGGTTTTGGTTTAGTCTTTTCTACTTAAATCAGAAACTGATCCTGTTTGTTTGTGCTTTGTGACCAGCATGTTTCAGTGGTTTTGCACTGCAGCTCGTGCTGTGAGAATGGGACTGTGTGTGGGTGGGAGGTCACTTTGGAAGTGGCTGAGCTGACAAAGCTCTTCAGGCTTTGCCTCTCCTCTTTTTTTCACCAGTTAAACAGTGGCAATTATCCAAAATCCAACCTCTGCATGTGCACATCCATCACAGTGTTTAAATTTAACTGGAGATTTGTGAATTATTTACAAACTGCATGTCACACTAAATCTGTACTTTCTTCTTTATGATGCTTTAATAAAAAATGTGTAGCCCTTTGCTTATGTGTCTTGCAGGCTACAATTCCTGTAAGTCACTCAAATTTGTTTTTGCTTAAAAGTCTATTGCAATTTGCTGTTAAATATTTAACACAAGTAAAGAATCACATTTAAAGTCACTGAACTTTTTATTATTTCCATAATTTTTCCCTCCCTTCTCTTTTTTGTTGCTGTCTGGCATTTGGTTCTGAGGGCTGGAAAAACTGCTTTACTCAATGGTAATGTCCTTTCCCATTAAGAAAATCATGTTGATGTAAAGGAAATTTTCCATCCAGTGGTTTGTTAGTGCTGAAGTACACTGAAAAGCTGGTGCAAATTAGTCTGGAGAAGGTCACTGTTTTTATGAAAAGAAAATGAACTTATAAATGGTCATACCGATCTCCAGGCTGTCCTGTCACTACAGCAGCCCCAGGGCAGAGCCAGGAAGGGAAACATGACCAGGGAGCACCACAGAGCCAAGGATGGCCAGCCATGGCTGTGGCTGAGCTGGGGCCCAGCAGCTGGAGCTGGGACAGCAGGCTCTGTCCCCAGAGCAGGACAGATGCCCCCAGTGCTCTTCCTCGCTGCTTTTCCTACTGGAACCAGCCCTGGGCAGGGCCTGCAGAGCCCCATACGCCCTGGCCCTGGGCTCGGCAATGGTTTGGTGCCCATAACCAGCAGGATCCTCTTTTTGCTGCTGCCTGTTGCCTTCTGCTGCCTCTACAGGGGTGTGCTGGGGCAGACAGGAGGATGGCAGCCTGCCAGCCTGGCCCCAGGGTGCCCTTTGCCCCTTTGGCACACCTGATGTGTGACTGTTTCCACTCCTGCTTTAATCTGCCTCGCATTCTCATCAGAAATATTCCCTCTCTCCTGGCAGCACTGAGTGTGCTCCATGTGTGCAGCCAGCTCTGTCCCCTCCACACTGGGCTGTGCCCAGCTGGGCTGCACTGCTCCCACCTCACCTTCTTCTGGGCACAGCTTCCTGATATCTTTCCCAAAGCCACTTTGGAAACTACAGACTTATTAAAGAACTCTTTTAAATACACCTTGTGGGCAAAGATACCACATCAGTCTCCTTCATGAGAGCATGGTGTCTCTCCAGGCAGCAGAAAAGTTTTAGGAGGTTACAGTGCTCCCTGACTACCTGTGGTGTCCAAAAGGAAGGCAAAACAAAACAGAGAGTAAATTTTTAATTTTACATGATGGCAGCACAGCCACTTCTCACAGAAGGGCACAGAACCATTAGGGACTGGTCTGTCCTCATCAATACAGAAGTTCTTTATCCAGGCAATTTTCTGAGTACAGTTGTTTCCACTCTTTTAAGGCTTGCTTCTGTTATAGATGGATAATGAGATGATTGGCTCTCACAATTAAGGGATGACTAATGTGTGAATATTAAGAAAAGCTTTAGTGATGTACAGTTATGTTATTGTAGTTTAGATGTCCTCTGTTCTCACAGTTCCCTTTCCCCCCTGTATTGTTGCCATCAGACAGCCTGGGCTGTCCAGGACAGGTACAAAGAAGCTGCACAGGTGTCCCTTCCCTGGGGCAGCTGGGAATGGAAAAGCTTGGGGGTGCTTAGGGGATGGGCATGGCAACACCTGAGCTCCAATCCAGTGACAAGAAAGCAGTTTGCACTGATAAATGGCACAGAAGAGCTGAGTAACAGACTTTGGGAGGTGCCAGAGCTGGCTGATGCAAGCCCCAGGGGTATAAAAGACTGAGCATCCATCCTGAAGATGAACTGGCCATGTGGTATCCATGAGGGGCAGTTCCCAGCACTGCAGCTTTTCCTTTATGTAGTCCTTTGTTGTATTTTTGTTAAGGTTTAATAAACCTCTTTAAATTTTCAAAGTGAGCATTTGTCTCTCACACTCCCCTTTCCACCCCAGCCCTGCTGCAATCCCTGTGGCCTAAATGACTCTGCTTTCCAGCATCCTCCCTCCTGACCTGGGTGGGTGGCAGCTCCTCTCCACGGGTAATGACGGCCCCATGTGCCTGCCTAACTCAGGCTGTGCAGGGACACGTGCAGCAGCCCCAGTTGCACAAGCAGTGACTAACCAAGCTACTTAACTCCTCCATTGCACAGAGCTGCCCAACTGTTTATAGCAATTAAATAGCAAGAGATGTGGGAGAAGCACATGCAGTAATGTCTATGCCATGCAAAAAATGTTGACCCTTTTGAGGCCATGGGCCTGGCAGAACCTGCAGCCCAGTGGCTGCTCAGGCTGGCACAGCTGGCTGCAGGCTGACACTGCAGGAGCCAGAGCTGGCAGGCCTCCCTGCATCCCTGCCTTCTCTAGGAATGTGCCCCTATTGACAAAACTATCCTTTGTCCCCTCGAAAAGGAAATAAGCTCAGAAGTTTCTCTCCTCGGTTAGGTGGAAAAGGCATCTCATAGGCCTGGGGAACTTCACTTCAAACTTAAGAATAGCCAATTGGACAAGAGCCAAAAAGTCCTGTGCAATTTACTAGAAAAAGAAGAGAACAAAGAAACTAATCACTTTTGCGGGGTGTTTTACCGGGGGCAGGAGGATCTCTTGCACCTGGATCGGTTTTTCTCTGTAAAAAGTTCTGTTATTTTGCCTTATATTAAAACCTTTTTGTTTCCAACACTGCAACAGAAGCCATCCTGCTGATTTCATGCTTCCAAAGGTAGTTGAGCTATCTTGGGTGAGAAATAGACCTCCAAGAGTTTATGAGACCTGGCTCAAGGAGGCTCCTATTTCTGCCTTCCTGTCCTCATCATCTGCTGCTCCTTCTGCTGCAAACAGCGCGGTCACAAGGTCCTTTACCTCACCTTACTTATTCACTCCTTTTAAGCAGTTGCTTGTAAGAATGTTTTTCCTCCTTCCCACAGGGCTCCTCACAGCATTGCTGATGTGGTTCTTCTCTCATTTACCTGTCAAGATGTGCTTAAGGACTCTGCATTCTCCTTTCTAATGGCTGGTGACGCTGCAAATCACTACCAGAGCCTGCAGCTGGCCAGTGGCTTGTGTGTAATGCAAAGCAAAGAGAAATCACTCGTGTATAACTGAATCACTCAGAACAAAATATTTCAGCTGCATCTGATAAGACAGCTGCAACATATGCACAGTCTTTTTGGAATATAAGACAGAGTATGAAATCTGTGGGGGAAAAAAGCATTTTTGGTTGGCATTATCAGCAGTGTTTAGCACATGGTAAGCAATTTCCAGTCAAGTGGAAGATAAACCTTTTATAGGCCATAGTGATTTGCTGTCAGTGGCACTTTCAAAAAGCTCATTTGGATCAACCAGGTTAGGAGGTGACACAGACATTTGTCAGCCAAACAAAAGAGATTACAGACCCAGGGTGAGGTACAAAATAAGGTATTTAATTGCATAAAGGTCAATGAAAGTCACACACAAACCTGTCGTATTGTACTCAAACTGTCAGTCCTATTAAAACAGCTGATAAATAGGCTACCCCCTGAGGATGAATTGTAGCACTGAGCCTCCAGTTTAATTGTCTGATAGAGTGTCCAATATGTGGGAAAAAATAGTTTTCTTTGGATGTTTAGGTGTCCTAGATTGCCTATCAGCAGAGGCCCATATTAGCTTCTGCTAGATGAAATTTAATGCAGACTGATTACATTTTACTGCTATAAGCAACCCTTTAAAAGAGTAAACGCTCTTTCTATAAATACCACAGGAAGATTTTAGCACGGAATTCCCGGGTGCGGAGCTCGGTCCCTCCCTGCGAGGGAGGCAGTGGGATGGATGTTGCTGCATTGCCCTCTGGTGGGACGAGCCTGCAAACAGCACTGAGCGCACCGGAGCCGAGCCCGGAGCCGCTGCCGGGCTCCAGCGGCCCCAGCTGACAGCCAAGGGCGGCCCGGCCTGGGCAGAGCGCTCAGAGATCTGCACCTGGGAAATATTTACTCAAATAAGTAAACATTTAATCTACCTCGCTTTACAACTTAGCGGGATTAAAATATTCACCTCCCAAAACACTGTTCACATATTCAAAAAAATGTTTTAAATACTATTTTTTTCATCAGAAAATAAAATATTCCATTCCCCCCTAAATCTTCTGTTCCTGCATTTCTGCAGGACACAGCTCCGAGGCTATGTCCCCGCAGGGATTGCAAAGATTGTCCTGTACCATCACAACAATAGGCAGCATAAATACAGTCCCACTCCTATCCCAAATCTCTTTCTGCAGGACTTGATGTCCCAGACAGGAATTAAAGAGCAGGAGGGTGAACAGCACCATTTGGTGGCACAGAGTGGAGATGAAGCGCGTGGCAGAAGTGGAGGGAGCGTAGCAGGGATGAAAGTCGAGCACAGTTCCATTTTAGTGTGCTGGGAATGATGCCATCTATCACACTGAGTGCTGCAATTGCCTCCCATAATGCTGGATCTCATCTCTATTCTGTCCTGCTCTTCTGGGAATTTTAAAGAAGCGTTTTCCTGTCTAGCCAAAGCACTTTTGTCACCCGCACTGAGTTGTCTGAGTACTTCATAGTCTCTGAAATATTTATCCTCTCACTTTTCTTGTCAGGTAAGAAAATTCTCCATTTTGCAGATGACAAAGTGAGCACAGGGATTAATCCTCAGTTCCAAAAAGAGATTTATGTATGCAAAGTGGTGCTTAGGAAGAATTTAAGAGTCTATATCCAAAATGTACATTGTGAAAAACCCTGTTCAAGGACTGGAGGTGCCTGGTGGCATGCAAGGAAGCTGTCAGGGAGTTCCCTTCTCTTCCTGAGGGAGAGGAAAAGTGACAGCAGTTCAATTCCTTGTTATGAGCCATTTATTTCTGTATTATGAAATAAAATTTTCTAAAAACTGCATTCAGGTAGGACTTCATATCCAGGCTGTGCTACTTGTAAACACCTTGGGATGGAGGAGGAGGAGGAACAGCTTACAACACTCCCAGCAGGGAAGGAATCAAGGTAAGATCTTGTCCTACTCTACTGTAAGGAGCTGAGGGAAATGCTGCCTCTCTTGTTTTATGCACCTAAATCCCCAGGGAAAATCTCCCCTAAGAGCCTGCTGCAGCACCAACAGGTACAGCACAGGCCCTGGCTGAGCTGAGCTGAGCTTATGCTGAATTTGTGAAGCTGTTTGGGGCCTGACCAAATTCAAAATTCATTTCACAAGTCTGAATTATCCTGGAGCTCACTTTAGAAGACTTTGTCTTCTAAAAACAAAACATGATGCCCTGCTTCTGACTGATGACAGAGAGCACTGCTGTGGGAAACAGCAAACCTGCATCCTAGGCTCTTCTAATCCCATGCAAAGTTGAGCCTCCACCACCCTGAGATTAGGAAAATGCCCTGAACATCAGGTGCTGCATTTTTGGGGTGGGAATGGTCCTCATTACTCTGGGGCCACTGAGAAAGGCAGGACTGCAGCAGCAGCAGAGAGCAGCCATGAGCCAGGGCTCCGTGGGCTCTGTGTATTCTGGGGGCAGAACTATGGCTCCCACTCTAGGGCATTTTTCTGTTTTCTAAGTGTTGTGTTTCAAGTTTCTCAGTAGCCTAAGGAACCACACAGTGCCCCTCCCTGGGCTCAGTGCCTACTGCCAAGGCTACTGATCCAGTCCTCTGCAGGGACCCTTGCCTTCTGCTCTCACAAATTCACACTTCTGACTGCAGAGCAGTCTGAATTCAGTCAGGGGTGACAATCACCTCTGTGCAGAATGCCCCCCATGAACTGGCAGCTTTTCCTGTAATGCAGAGCCATTTGTTCAAATGACAGGAAGGGTGATGCTGGTTTGAGAATCAGCCTCCTGGGCATGTTTTGTAATCTCTGGCTATGGAAGACAGCAGGTAAGACACTGCAGACACTGAATCCCTCTTTCTCCATGGAAACATCAAAGACCAGTGTTTAGCTGCCTTGGTGTCTCTCAATGACTAGTTTAAAACTCCCCTGTGCTCAGCAGTTTGGCTTTTGGACATTCCCACCTGGAAGCCTGATTTTCCTGTCTCCAGTGCAGAGTGACTGTCACCCCAGCAAGTCACCCCTGCAGATGGCATGGCAGGGCAAGTGCTGCCAACAGCTGTGCCACAGCAGCTCCTCTGAGTTCCTACAGCCCATTGCTGGGTGTCTGCTGAAGTGCTCTCAGCTGCTGAAAGCAAACAGCCACAGTGGACAGAGAGCTTTGTTTTCTTTCTTGCACTTGGGACAAATAGTGACTGTAGAAACCATCTCCTCTAAAAAATTCTGTCTGAAAAAGGTTATTAATGTGGCTTACTATCAGCACTTAAAATTAGACAGCTAATGTAGACATCTAAGCTGGGAGACTGTCCTACTTCATTTCCTTTGTCTGGTGTGTGGAGAAAAAAAAACTCACCCAGAAACTTATCAAAGCTGGAATTAGAAGTCAGGGGCTCTTTAAAAATCACTGCATTAAAATGCAGTGGAACATCAGGATTTTCTGATTTGTCCTCTAAAGGACTCTCTCCTCTGCAATGG
The DNA here is from genome assembly GCF_051311805.1 of Agelaius phoeniceus. Taxonomy (NCBI): domain Eukaryota; kingdom Metazoa; phylum Chordata; class Aves; order Passeriformes; family Icteridae; genus Agelaius; species Agelaius phoeniceus. Next base: position 9,309,120 of record NC_135266.1, on the reverse strand, counting down.
TCGAAATAGGCACACACAAGACTAGGCAGCTCCTTCCACTAAGTATTGTATCAGTCTCCAAAATGGGACTGTGTGAAGAGGAACAGCATTAGCACTTTTGTACTTGATAATGCAACTCAGCGGGAAGTGAAAATGTTACATTAGAAAACTGTGGATGTGACAGTTTGGTCAGAGAGAGAGAAGGCTAGATAAGTTTTCCCATGAATCAGCCTGGGAAGCTTTAGGGAGCTGGAGATAAACAATGATACTCAAATATAAAAACAATCTGCAGATGGTGTTTTTTAACAATCTGTTTTGCTGTTTTTCTCATAAGGTTGTTTACAAATGGCTATCTTGTTAATTAGCCAATCATGTGAAATGAATTGATTAAATGACCAATCAGGCCCACCTGTAGTGAACTAAGGTATAAAAGGGGAAGAGGATCAAACAAATGGGGCTTTTGCCATTTGCCTTCTGATCCAGCTCTGTGTCATCTCTGACTCAATAGTGACATCAAACAGATACTGGTTTTATGTAGACTGTAGGTATCTTCTTTGGAAGCTTCATGCAGCAAATCCCTTGGAAGTTGATTCAAAGTCCACAAAAACAAGATAATTTCTTCCTATGTAGATGTGTTACTATATGCATGCCTTATTACTATGTCTATGTCTTTAAGGAAATGTTTAAGGATATCTCTATTCAGCAAAGCACACTAATGTGCATTTAAATCCCACTGAAGGCCAATATTCCCCCATAAGCTTGTTATTGAACTGCAATTTTGAAATACATCATCACCTCTGTTTGAAATCTTTCACTTTGGAACTCTACTGTTACAGAGAGAAAAGCCATATGGAACTAATCATGCACATTTTGTGTAGCAGATAGGCATTACAGCAGATTGTGTTTCCCTTCAAGTGCTTGTCCATATGAGCATGCAAACTGTGGTGTGCATACAGCTGAACATGCAAGACAAGATTTTTAGCCCTAACAACATCCATACTGATGTACCTCCTGCTTAGCTGCATAATTATGAGAAGAGCACACACATCACTGCCTGTCTGCCAGCCAAATGAAGCTTCTTTTCTTTCTTCTTTTCCTTTTCATTTTCCTTTTCCTACCCTCACAAAGATCCTAATATTTTTAGCTTGTTTTCTCCTTATTTGCCTTCATTTAACAATTGGTCTTTCCCCCTTTTCTGCTGGCTCATCACTCAGAAACACAGAGTTCAGACTACAGGAGAGAGATTTCTCTTTCTAGCAGATATTCCATACACCACTACATTGCCTCCCAGAAAACTATGCTCCTAGGAAGTAAAAGATCTGAAACTTCAGTATTGGCTTGCAGAGAACAAACAGAGGATGAACACTGCAGGATTTCTAGCAACCATAACCCCAGGACAGGGAAGGAGGCATCAGTCTCCACTAATCCTTATATGTTGAACTGTGTAAGTCAGACGCCAGTAAAGACCAAATAATAAAGTTTAATCAGTTCACAAACTACTGTGGTTCTTTCTCTTTAAAAAGGTGATGACTATAGTTCCAGCTCAGATCTGCAAAAAGTCTGACATGGTGTCATTTTTGTTCATGTCACAGCACTGGGCCCACAAGGCAAACTCATCTCAGCTCTTTTCACTTAGGGCTTCTTAGCACGAGGCATTCTGAGCGTTTTTGTTCAGTTGCTTGGACTCTAAAGACAAGACATTCATCCCAACTCTTGCAAATAGCTCTGAGCAATATGTCATGACACAAATTTGCACTTAGAGAAACACATCTGGTACAGATAGGTGTGTATATTGCTTCCTAATGAAAAATAGTATTTGAAATATTTTTTAGAATATGTGAACAGTGCTTTGGGAGGTAAATATTTTAATCCCACTAAGTGTAAAGTTGTATTAATCCTTCTCTGTAAAACAAAGGAGAAAGAAAATTCAAGATCAAGACAGGTAAAATTTCTCAAATATGTCCTAAAATATTCTTCTATGCACTAGGCTCCTCTATGATAAAAGCTGTATATCTGAGCGCTCTCCAGTTCTCTAAACTGGTGGATATACAATCTGGGAGACTCCAAAGCTCTTTGCTCATTAGCATTTTATCTCTGAATTGCATTGCATTAATAAATACTTGTCCAACATGGAATATTGACTGCCAGGAGAAGGTAATGTGGAGGAACTCAAATTTCCCACAGGGCAGATGGATATGAAGGGAGAAGGTAGAAATTTATGGCAGGGTAAAATCTGAAACATGTTGTAATGGCAACCATTTGGATTAGACAGAGGATTGCAGTATCAAATGGGCTTCCAGCAGAGTGAGATGGAGAAGTTTGGGGGTTTTTAGAGCACTAATTTATCATATAGCTGTACTTGTGAGTGGTGTACAGCTATTTCCCTTATACATATGTAAGAAGATGAAAAGGGTATGCTACCAACATCATAACCAAGCATTCATATTTTACAGTCCCAACTGGGACTGAATGAATATTTTATGAACTGAAAAGGTAGTTTGGGTTCACTTGGCACAATTCCCATGGCAGATAATTGGGAGCTGGCCTCAATTTGAGCTGTAAGGTTTGCAGGGAGTGAGAAAGAAATTGAAGGCAGTAGGTGTGTTCTTCCATGTACACTGCTGCAGAAACTGGCCTGGAAAATTCTCACTGAGGCTGCCAAGTTTATATAAAATATCTTAAAACTAATTGACATAATGACTCAAACTCATGTTTTCTGTCAGCAGGTCATCTGTAGGTGTGCTTAGGCCCTAATTCTGGCCAAAGAATTGATTTATTTCACCAGGAACAAGCAGCAATGGTGATGCTTGCCATTGCTTCATAACTTGTACAAGGGTGGGGAGTAAACAGTCCTTTGAGAGAGAACAAGCACTGACCCAAATCTGAATCAGCTCTATTAATCAAGAAATGAAAAGTGCCTGAAAGCAAACTGCATTTCCATTTTTTAGTGGTCTAAAATACAGGGAGGTCGGGTTGATTTGCATTATTTTCATTGTTTGGCCACCTCAGTGAGAAATCAATCATTTGAAAAACATGAGTGATTAGAAACTCTCAGGTAGCTTTCAATTAATAGAGAAGAGAAATATGGCAAAAATTTTCTTTTCTATTTTTCAGGTGAGATATTACATATATATTTTTTTTCTTTTGCTGTTGAATTTGATCATTCTGATGACTTTCTCCATAGGATGCAGAACGCTCCTCAAAGAAGAAATATTAATTCATTTCCCTTATACAGAATAAAAAGAACAGCAATGGTTCAGCTTATGCCTGTGAGCAGAAAAAAATGTGCTGCATTCTCTGAGGATGTGAAGAGAACAATGTCTAAAGAAGTTATTCTGGAGTGATTAAATAATTGTAAAAGATGTGAAAATTGTTATTTTATCTTGGTTCTTTTGTTTACCTTTGTCTCATTTTCCAAACGGTTTGCTGCATTTATTCAGTACCACAGAAATTTTAAACAGCCAGTTTGCATATGGGTGTAAGTGTTTGACAAACATGATAAATAAAATTTATATAAAATATAAATTTATATTACAAATTTATAAATAAAAATTTATTTAAATTTCATTTATAGTTCTAATTCTCAATCTTTGCATTCCTTGCAATAAATACACAAAATATAAGTGTGACATCTCATTCTTTGGTTACTTCAGCCATTACTCAGTGGTGTTAAAAAAGTGAAATATGCAACTGAAAGTGGTAGATTTATATCTCATTTGAAAAAGCTCAATACCAAGTCAGAGGAATTCAAATAAGCCCTAGTTTGACTTGCAAAAAATAAAATATCGCTTTCATGTGTCTCAGTAATATTTCACTTTTAATTTAGAGGTATTATTGCTCTTTATCATGGGAAATTACAATATAATAAAATCCCAGCAAGATTTCAGAATATTTTTCACCTGAGCAGCTGTCAGGTCCCACAAGGGAGATCCTGGGCCTCCTGCTCTGGGATAGCAAAATGTTGAATCTGGAGAGGGCAGCCTGGACTGCCTCCTCTGGGGCAGCTGATGTTGAGGATACCCTTGGACTAAACTAAGGCAAAACAATGCCAAACAACTAGAAAGTTTTAGCTATGGAAGCAGCAATTTAAACTTTTAAAACTTGTGGTAGGTTGAACAGCCCATGTCAGCAACAACTTAAAATTTCTGAACAGCCCGCAGCATCATCAAGTTAAACTCCATTGAGCAGCCTGAAGCAGCAGCATATTAAAGTTTGAAGAAGAGGAAGAAATGAAGAAGGAAAGATATGAAAATTAGAGGTAAAGGATCCATGTCACCACCCAGGGCTCCAGCACCATCTCTGGTGTGGTTCCTGTGGATGCCAGGTGCACACACAGCCCCCTCAGTAGTGCTATTTACAGAACAGTTCTTGTGCAGGCACATTTTGTTATTCCCAAACTTTTCAGAACAGGGTTGGGTTTTCTCATAGTTTCAATCCCCTGTCAGAAACACAACTGCAGTGCTCTCCAAATCTGGTTTTGGAGATAATTACCCAAGATAAGGAGGGTGGTCTCCAAAAACCACTATCCTGCCTCCAAGATCCTCTCTCCTAACATCACCTTACCTCGTTGGCATGGTAACATTCCTTTTCTCCTCTGCCCGGTGTTTGAGACATGAACTCTTTCAGGTTTACATTAACTCTTTCAGGATTTCAGCCTCTCACAGCAGCTCCCTCCTTTGGATGAAAACCACATCCTATTCTCCCAACCCTGTAACTGAGAAGTTGCCACAGACACTGAAGGCACACAGCAGACCATTGGCTAAGGCAAGAACTGAGATGAGATTCTCTGATTTGTAAATTTTGTCTCAGCCACCTGATTAGGTAACTTTTATTCCAGGAACAAATATTCAATCTTTATGATGTGCACTGCAGTACAATCTAGGAAGGTACAAGCAGAGGACTGAAACCTATTGTTTTAGGCACTCTGACAACACAAACCAAAAATAAAGTATAGCAGGATGAAATTGAAATGGGAGAGCAGTGCACAGCAGCATATTTGTTTCTGAGGGCAGTTTTCCTTGGTTTGCCACATATCCTGACAATACTACAGCCTTAAGATGAATTTGACAGACTTAAAGTTTTTTTGGACAAATTTTGGTTGATGAAATAACAACTTTGAAAGTAATCGACAGCCACACAGAAGACACACAACAATGGTTTGGGGTTTTTTGACTTAGGAAGATACATGGAAAATAACTGGAGTTGTCAAATGAAAATGAAGTGAGGATTTGCATTGAGCCTAGTTATCACATTAGACTGCTACAATACAATCACAGACTCAAAGAATTGTTTAGGTTGGAAAAAGATCAAAAGATCCCTAAGATCCATCTATTAATCCAGGACTGCCAGGACAGCACTACACCATGTCTCTAAGTGAAATATCTACATGTATTTTATTCACCGACAGGGATGGGGACTCAGCCCCTTCCCTGGGCTCTTCCTGTTCTAATGCTTGACACTTTCAGTGAAGAAAATTTTCCCGATATCCAATCTAAACCTCCCCTAGCACAACTTGAGGCCATTTCATTTTGTCCAGTCACTCTTACTTTGGAGAAGATACCACATCCCACCTGCCTAAAGCCTTCTTATAGGTAACTGTAGAGAGTAACAAGGTCTGCCCCAAATCCCTATTTCTCCAGGCTAGACATCCCCAGCTCCATGAGTCGCTCCTCTGGAATGGCCTGCCTGGGGAGGTGGTGGAGTCACCATCCCTGGATGTGTTTAAAAAAAGACTGGATGTGGCACTCAGTGCCATGGCTTAGTTGAGGTGTTAGGGCACGGGTTGGACTTGATCTTGAAGGTCTCTTCCAATGTAGTCATTCTGTAAATTCTGGGAATTCTCATAAAACAGGACTGGCCCCAAGGCTGAGCCCTGGGGAACATCCCTGGTGTCTGTCCCCAGCTGGGTGTGACTCCATTCCCCACCCTCTCTGGGCCTGGCCCCACAGACAGTGTTTTACCCAGCAAAGAGCACACCCATCCAGGCCATGAGCCATCTCCAGGAGAATGTTGTGGGAAATGGTGTCTAAGGCTTTACTAAACTGCAGGGAATCAGGGCCCACAAACTCTCCCTCATCTGCTGAGTGGGTCATTTCTCCTGGGAGGAGATCAGGGCAGCATAGCAGGCCTTACATTAAGTACTTCAGATCGTCCTTCTCCTCCTTTGTCACTGTGTTTCTCACCATCCATTAAAGGCTGGAGATTCTCCTGAGCCCTCCTTTTGTTACCAAGGTACTTCTGGAAACAGTTTTTATCATCTTTTAGGGCACTTTTAGGGCCAAATTAACTTCCAATCAGGCTTTGGCCCTTCTGATTTTCCCCCTGCACAACCCCATGAAGGCTGTGTAGTGAACCCTTCTCCAAAGATCATAAACTCCCTGGTTCCATCTGAATTCCAACTGGGTTCCATGCAGGGCCCAGCTGGTGGGGCACGGTGTGGCCATGGAGCCCCGGTGTCTGTGACATCAGGGGGACGCGTCCCCAGACCCCGCAGGCTGCAGGGCTGGCGCTGCAGTGCGGCTCCAGGCAGCGGTGAGGGCGGCAGGCAGGGCCAAGGCTGGGCTGGGCGAGGGCCAGGCCAGGAGCACCAGCACCTGGGGAGCGCCCAGGGCTGGGGACAGGGGACAGGGCTGTGGAGAGACCTCGGGCAGGGACAGGGCCACCTCTAGGGCCAGTGCCCTATCCCTGGGCAGGGACAGGGCCACCTCTGGGGTGAGCGCCCTGTCCCTGGGCCCTGCGCTTCCTGGCCCCGCTGCCCCAGCCACCCTCTCCCTGCTACCCAACCCCACTGAGCCCCTTCTCTCCCTCCTCCTCCTGCAGGCCATGGCTGGGAAGATCACCAAAATCCTGCTGGTGCTGGCTCTCCTCCAGTACGGGCTGAGGGCGGATGCCCAGGCGGTGCAGACCAGGGAAGAGGTTGTGACACAACATGAGGAACAGCGCAACCAGGGGATGACTTGGCTGGTGAGAAAGATTGTAAATCACTCAAGTGACTGGGCAGCTGGGAGTAACTCCTGGTTATTCCACTCCTGGTTATATAACTCCTGGTTAGCCTGTGAACAGCAGGGCAGTGATCCTTTAGCATGGGCTGAGTTTAACAGTGCCTCTGCCCAGGTGTTGTTTCCTTCCTGCTCCTCATCTCTGTTTTCCAGTTCAGGAGCCTGGGTACATGGAGAACAACTGGCCTTACCTAAAGACTGAGGCAAAGAAGGCATTACATATCTCACTCTATTCCTCATTCCATCTCACTATATTAAACCCCCATCCAGTAAAGGATGGAGATTCTTCTGAGCCCTCCTTTTGTTGTTAATGAATTAATAGAAACATTTTTATTCTCTTGTATGGCAGTTAATATATAACCAGATTCAGTTCTGTTTGGGCTTTGGCCCTTCTGATTTTCTCCCTGCACAACCCCACCACAGCTGTGCAGTGCTCCTGAGTGGCTGCCCCTTCTTCCAAAGGTAATACAGTCTCTGGCTCCAGGCTCCTGCACTCCCTTTCCCACCCATGCCTGGGTTCTCCATCTCCTGCCCCCGCTGCCCCAGCCACCATATCTCTGTCACTCAGCCCTGTTGAGCTCCTTCTCTCCCTCCACCTCCTCCTCCTCCTCCTCCTCCTCCTCCAGACCATGGCTAGAAGCATCACCAAAGTCCTGATGGTGGTCGGCATCTTCCAATACGCACTGAGCGTGGATCTCCCAGCAGTGAAGGTCACGGAAGAGCTCCTGAAGCAGCATGAGGAGCAGCGCAGCCAGGAGATGGCCAAGCTGCAGAAGATGGAGCAGAGGATGCAGGAGCAGAGCAGACACACCCAGGAAAGCGTGCTCCACTCAGTCTTCCAGCAGTCATGGTTCTGGAATTGTGTCGAAATGATCCTCACGCTCTTAGGGATCTACTGGCTGCCCTGTCAGAAGAGAGCAAGTTCTGGCAGTGGCAGTCAGGGCAGGCAGTGCCCGGGAGCAGATGCAGGAGAACAAGCCCTTGGATAAGGTAGGGACCTCCACTGCTTTTGCCTTTTCCTTCCCACAAACAATGTTCTGACAGCTGCACCCAGCCATGGGAGCTGGCAGTGCCTATGAAATCCTGAGCACCTGCAAGGACAACATCATTGACCACCCTGAGACCAACCACTGTGCACTTTTTCCACCAGAGCTGGGCACTGGGCAAGATCTGCTGATATGCTGCAACCATGGAGAGCAGCAGCCACAGAATGTGCCGTGCTTCCTCCTCTCTCACCTGAGGAGGCAGAGTCCAAATCTCTGCTTCCTCCACAGCAAATGGTCCCAGTTGTGATGCTCCCCCTGCCAGGAGATGCAGAAGTGATTTCCCCCTTGTCCATCTTTTAATAAAAATGATGATTTGCTTTGAGAAATCCTGTGTCTGTGAGGGTCTGGGCAAGACTGTATTGGGGGATGGCTCCATCTCTCCTCTTCAACAAAGAGATGAAGTTTGTGCTCCCATGGATGTTTGCAGTGGTTACACTTGTGCTTAGACACTTGGCATCTCCCCATCTTCTCTCCTCCTGGTGTTCTTGCTGTCTCCTCCTCCCAGCATCCTTTCCCATGCCTTGGAATACCTCTGAACTTGCTTCAAAAGATTCTGGTGAAATCAGCAGTTGGATCATAGGGTCTTTTCCTCAAGCTATTCTTTATAGGATGGTTGTTCCATAAACTGGAACACCCAAAGGCCTGCAGAGGCCATTTCATCACTTATTTCTGATCATCAGATCTTGACCCACAGCTGAAGCTTCAGCCACTTCTGGACAGAGATGGGGGGGGTGCTGGGTGACCCCCTTGTGCACACAGACCTTCTGCTTTTCTCCCTGCACTCCCAAAGCTGGAGCACTGCCTGTGTCCCCCAGGCTGCTGAGAAGTCACTCTTGGCACGGGCAGAGCTGTGTCTTTGGCCCAGGTGACCAAGCCTGGCAGAGGTGGGGCTGCAGGGATGGCCTGGGAGAAGAGGAAAAATACTGCATGGGAGAGTGAGGAGGGAGGAAAGAAGTGTGAGGAACAGTGAGGAGGAGGAGGAGGAGAAATCAGTAGTAAAAATGTCATTTCCAAATAAATGCTTTTAGGACTAAACTGACATGGCAAGTATTATTAATCAAGTATTATTAGCGTCTCATGTATTTATTAAAGTTTTAAACTTTTATAGTTTCATGTGTCAAGGGACATGAGTATGATCTCCATGGTCATTTTCATGGATGTCAGTCCTGAAATCAGGCATTCCAGTTCCCTGTGCACTACCATACAGGTGAGCTGCACAGTAAAATGAAAAGCATTTTCACTCCTATCCCCATTAAACACAGCAAATTTCAAGACATCTAGAGTTTGTATGAGAGCTTTTCACATGTCAGCCTGTAAACAAAATACAATATGCATTTTTAATTCTGGGAGAGTTGTCACTACCCTATAACATCATTGGTATTTTAATTAAGATGTCTCAAAGGAAATAATAACAGAACACTGGATGAAGAGATTGAATGCACCCTAAGCAAGTTTACTGACAATTCAGAATGGGGGGAGTTGGCCAACCCACCTGAAGGCTGTACTGCCATTCTGTGAGACCTTGATAGGCTGGAGAGTGGAGCAGAGAGAAACTTAATGAGGTTCAACAAGGGCCAGTGCAGGGTCCTGCACCTGGGGAGGAGCAGCCCCAAGTACCAGCACAGGCTGGGGGCTGACCTGCTGGAGAGCCTCTGCAGAGAAGCACCAGCAGGTCTTGGTGAGTGACAAATTGACCCTGAGCTGCCAGTGTGTCCTTGGGGCCAGGAGAGGCAATGGGATCATGGGGTGCACTGGGAAGAGCAGGGCAGCAGGTCAGGGAGGGGATCCCTTCCCTCTGCTCAGCCCTGGAGAGGCCACACCTGCAGTGCTGTGTACAGGTCTGGGCTCCTCAGTACAGGGGAGACAAGGAGCTATTGGAGATGGCCCAGCAGAGGCCACGGAGGTGAGGAGGGGTCTGGAGCATCTCTCTTGTGAGGAGAGACTATAGGAGCTGGGCATGTTCCATCTGGAGAGGAGAAGACTGAGAGGGGTCTCATCAATGCATATAAATATCAAAAGGCAGTGCCAAGAGGATGTGCCAGACTCTTTATAGTGGCCCAGTGACAGAACGAGGAGCAATGGCCATAAACTAAAACACAAGGAGTTCTACTTCAACATGAGGAAGAAGTTTATGTCAAAGCTGGCAGGGCACTGAAACAGGATGGTCATGGAGTGTCCCTCTCAGGAGACATTCAAAACCCACCTGGGTGCATTCCTGTGTCACCTGCTCCAGGTGACACAGCTTTGGGTAGGAGGGTTGGACTGGGTGATTTCCAGAGGTCCCTCCTAACCCTAATAATTCTCTGATTCTGTGAATTTGTAAAATTTATTAAAAACTGCTTGTGTGTGCAAATGTTAAAGAGAAGCATAAAATATAATATATAAATCTTTTTATTTTCCCCTCTGTTGCTTTTTCTTTCCCTGTTCCCTCGCCCCTTCCCTTCCCCAGTTCTCTAAGTCCCTGAGGGCAGTAGCAGAAATACTCCAATACTCAACTCCCGAGGGGGCAGCCGGGCTTTTCCCCGGTTTTCCTGAGGATTTTCCAGGATCCTTGAGGAACCGCACGGCCATGGCGAGACCTGGCCGCGAGGGGTCGCCCTTGCACCGGAGCCGGAGGCGCGCCGGGCGCCGATGGATCGGGAAAATCCCCGCGGATTCCCTTTAACAGGCGCTCTCATGACTGTGGAAATATTGCTGCATCATCATTCCTTCGCTAAAGAACACGGTTTGAATGCAGTTTCTCCATTTTGAAATGATGACGTTCTTTGGAAAGACATAATTTGCTGATTAGAGATATGTTTGTTTAGCTGCAGTGCCTCAAGTTTCAAATTTGATTGCGTTCATTTTTAATCACACAACTGATCTTATTTTCAGTAACACGGACTTGTTTGTTCCAAATGCATTTATGAATTCTTATCTCGGTTATGTCACGTGCTGAAAGGGATATTACTAATTCCTAAAATCATAAAACCCCAACTTACACAGAGGAGAAAAGTGCTGAAAGAAGGAAGCATCTTTTGAATTTATTTAAAAAGAAAAAAAAAAGGGCTCGATTTTAAGTTTTTAATCCTGCTTATGCTGCCCTAAGGGATAGGCTCCAAAACCACACACGATCCTTGTGCCTCTGATATGAAAGACCTGTCAAATGTCACACACTGAGTGTGACACAGATACCCTTGGCTCATGTCACATTGCCCCTGCCCGTGGCTGCATGTCTTTTGTCTGCCATGCTTTACCATGTCTTCCTTCTTTCTAGATGCAACCTACCCAGAAACTGCCAGCTGCTCCAGCTGCCATCCCTCATTCTTCCACCCTACATGTCAAAGGGAAGAGAAAACAAACTAATTGAGGCAGTGGCACTTCACAGCACAGTTTCCTGGCTCCTGTCCCACCCCTTCTGCCCTGTGATCAGAGCACCTGCCTGGAACTTGGATCAGTTCTGCTTGGAACTCTTTGGGAGAAGAAAAACCTGAGCTTTCTGGGCCTGCAAGTACCAAAAAGGGGAAACTTTTAAAAAAGCAAGGCAGGGAGAGGTTTTAGTGATGGAAGAAATTGTACCTGGAAAGTCACCTTTAATCCAGAGATGGATTTTCAGAAACCTTCATTTTCAGCCAAGGATTAAAGTGGGACCTACAAAGAAATAACAAATAATGTTACAAACACATATAATCATCTGTCCCAACCTCACATGTTTAACAGTCAGGTCTGTGAGCCATAGGGTGAAGAGCAGGGATCCAAGGACATACAATGTCAGCAGAAAAATGTTGCTTGAGTTCCACAGAGCTCCTTTCCCAGCCCACTTCCAGCCTGCCACCAAGGAGTATCCATGCTGTCCAGGATGTGTGTGCCAGGGATATGGGGCTGGAAGAGAAGGAGGTTCATTACCTTGTTCCAGAGGTTACTTAGGTGCTATTTTAGGAAGAGGTCATCACTGGGCCATAAAGCACTTGAAAAACCTCCTCTCTCACCCTTTCTCTGTGCAGTGGTGGGGAGAATGCCAGTGGAAAATTCCTGTGCATAATGAGGTCAGATATACTAGTTTTTCCATCTTTTTTAACTACCCAAGCAGTGAAAAGCAGCTGGAGTGACAGTCAAGGCTGATCCAGACACAGCTCCAGGAAACATTATGCAAGAACAGGACCTTGATGTAAACAGGAGTTCAGAACCTTAATGCAAATGGGAGCCACTGAAAACATCAGGCTGATGGCCTGCTGAGATGGGGTTCTTCTGATCAGAAGAAATATTTGAAAGCTAACTCCATCTCCTGAGGACAACAATGCCTAAACCCAGAGGTGGATATGTGTGGGAATACCAGTTGTGGGTTTTTCTCTGGGTCTGGATTGAAGGCACTTGAGACAGTAATTCATGTTCACACTCAGGTGTTTATTATTTCTTATCAGTAAAATAGTCTCACTACTGTGAGTTTGGCAGCTTTTCATTAGAAGGCACAAAATGGCCAACAAGCTCTTGTTACAAGGTCTTTCAAGACTAAACCATCCAATGAAGAACTGACACCTGGATTATTTTCCCTTTTAAGTCAATAATTGATCCCAAAGAGCAGCAATGTGGAATTTTCTGCCCAATTACAAAATGCCACCCAAACCCATGGAGAAGAAGGAAGAAGAAGCATGAAGAACAAACCCAGGACAACACCCCATGCCCTCCATCTTGCTGCTATCCACAACATACTAAAAACCCCAAAACCCAAATTTCTCACCAAGTGATACACCTACACTGCTCTCTATAATCTATTTCACACTTTTGTGGATTCCAGTCTATCTTGAAGTCTGGGAAACTTTCTCCATGGATGAGGGTCAGAGTCAGTGCTCCCCTGGGGCTCAGGGCACCCCAGAGCAGACACAGAAATATTCCCACTGCCCTGGGTATCCACAGATATGGAAACATCTGACTGAACACCCCAACTGGGCCTTGGAGCTTCAGAGCCAGCGTGGGCTGGAAGGGAAGTGACAATAAAGAGGGAACAGTTTGTACACTGGCCAACATGCAGAGGTTGAATTTCTCCCCAGCAGGTAACAAACAGGGACATCTGTGAAAGTCACTGTGCAGTGAATAACAAACACCCAAATGTGGGGCATCCAGAGAGGCAGCATCCAGCCCTGCCAGCATCAGCAGCTGCACTCCAAGCACAAAGCTCCTACTGCAGTGACTACTGACTGAGCCCAGCACCCTTTGCAAGGAGAGGCTTCTCATCCAACTGTGTTTTAATGCCTGACTTGGAGAGCTGATGGCTTTGCTTCTTAATTTGGCTCTGACACAGGGGAACAGAACAGCAAGAGAAGGCAGCAAATGCAGGCAAACCCTTCTGAACTATTGTGATTCTAAAAAGTACTGTTGAGCCTCCTCTTTGCACAAATGATGAAAACAATTCTGTGGCACAAAAAAGGCTGGCTTTACAAACAGCATGGTGGAAACCTGTAAGTAAACCAAGGACTAAATAAGTATGCATAACTGGATTCATTTGTTTTTAGTGAGGTGCAATAAAGTAATAATCAGAGAAAGGAAGGGCTCAATTTTAAAATTATTTTCAGACTCACCACAAGTTTTGTTTTCAAATTTGAGCTTATACATACATAACATATATATAAATAACATATATATCAAATGTAAGTTTGTATATAAATATTATATACATTTAATTTCCTTTATCTACATTGCCTTTTTCATCATTAAAGAATTTGAATCATCTGCCTTACACAGAGAAGTTTTAATAACCATGTTTGTATGGGAAATGCAGTGGGGTTTTGTCAGCCACTCACTACTATCACTTTGTGAAGCCTTAAATGTTTTAAAATGCCCTTTAAACAATCTTTATTCTGCTTACTTCAGAGAAATCTCAACTTACAGAAAGCTGGAAGGGGGGAATCTTGTTCCAGGGCAGTATTGGTCTAATCCACTCAAGCATGAACTTTTTATATCAAGTCTGTAAGCAATAATTCTAATCCATATGGTTTACTGAATCAGAGACTAATTTTGTAATATCCCATCCAAATTTTTATCTTAGTACCTGAAAATTTTGCCTTACCAACTATAATGTTGCCCTGCATAATTCATGAAGCTGTGAATTATTTTTTGTATATTCTCTGCCTCTATTTTTTTTAAGAAAGCTGTTTGAAAACCAAACAATAGAAAACCAAAAATGCTTAACAGTGTTCTGAAACAAACTTAGACCATGATGTTGTGAACAGTACTGAGAGCAGTGAGGGACTATTCACACATCCAAGTCAAATCCTAGATGTAAATATTTCCTAGATTATAGCTTACACACTTGAGGGTGCAAAAACAAGGCAAAATATTTTTGCTCAAAGTCCAATAATAACACTTCACATTATATTAATTTGTAACTTGAAAATACCCATAAAACCTGCTCCTATTAAAAAAAACCCAAATCAGAGTACAGTACCTTGAATATTTCTATTACCTCCCTCTTGGATGCTTAACAAGCAAAATAGCAGATAAACTTCCACAGATGGATCTTTAGCACAGTTTAGCAGAGCTCTATGCATCCCATCAGAGTAGTACAGAGCAGTGAAATGAAGACAGACGGTGCAATAAGTGCAAGAGCTGTGAATGAATGTGAACAGAAATTGATTTTGAAATGTTCTTGGCACTTTCCCAAGAAAATATTATCACTGTATTTAAAGAGAAGCATTCCATGCATTGTTTCAGGATTATTAAGAATAAACTCTGACCTCCTTAATTATTTTCTCTCCTGAGACCTATTTTCAGTGCAGCTGCAACATTTACATAAAAACCAAGCAAACTTGTATGGATTGTCAAACTTCAGTAGAACAAGAATTGCACTTGAGCACCATGTCCAGTTCTGGGCTCCCCAGGACAGGACAGACATGGAGCTACTGGAGAGAGTCCAGCAAAGGGTCACTGTGATTTTGAAGGGCTGAAACACCTCTCCCACAAGGAAAGGCTGAGAGATCTGGGACTGCTTGGCCTGGAGAAGAGAAGACTCAGGCAGGGACCTCATCAGTGCAGAGGAACATCTGGAGGGAAAGTGCATCCAAACAAACATCCAGATGTGGGGCATCCAGAGAGGCACCAGTCCAGCTCTGCCAGCATCAGCAGCTGCACTCCAAGCACAAAGCTCCTACTGCAGTGACTGCTGACCAAGTGACTACTGACTATTGCAGGGAAAGTGCAAACAGAACAGAGCCAGGACTTTCTAAGTAGTGCCCAGTGACAGCACAAGATGCAAAAGGCACAAACTGAAACACAGCTCTGTCTGAACATCAGGAAACACTTTTTAACTGTGGGGGTGTCTGAACACTGGCACAGGCTGTCCAGGGATGTCGTGGAGTCTCTGTGCTCAGATATTCCAAAGGCACCCAGACACAGTTCTGGGCAACTCACCCTAAGTGACCTGCTTGAGAAGGGAGGGGAGCTGGACCAGAGTGAGCCTGGACCACTTCCAACCTCAGCCATTCTGTCATCCTATATAGTGAATTGAACTTTAAAATGTGTCAATTAAAAAAAAAATCTTGAGGAGACTGCAGTATCTTCAGCATCAACCTCATTCCTTTTCAATGTTAGTTAAGTCAACTGCTTAATTCTTTGAGTGGACAAGAACAATACACCCAAGGTCAGGTTATTTTATGCTTTCCTAGGTTTGCAGCTGTAAGTGATAATGCATCAGCACCCCATGGAGAGCAGTCAGTATTCTGAAGACTTGTAAAACCATCCAGACCAGGATGCTCTGGGGTGCACAAAGCTGCACCTGTGTGAATTTGCATAACTCAGTGTTCCCTGACCTAGGCTGCTTACTTCTTAGGGAAAACTGGAAACAGCTGAGCTAGAAGGTTCTCAGGAGAAGTCTCATATTAAAGTTTTCATTTTTGTAAACCCAGCCTTGTCTTACAGTTTTGTTAATTTGATAAAAAAAATCCCCAAAAAACCAAAAGAATCCCCCAGTCAAAAAAACACAAAAAAACCCCAAACCAAACCAAACCAAACTAAAAAAAACCCAAAAAACCACCCCACCAAAACAAACAATCAAGCAAACACCAAAACACCTGGGAGAGGTTTTGCTTATGGACAATGTTGGTTTTGTGTGTGTCTGTGTGTGTGTACACATCTTGTAACACACACCATTATCACAAAGCACTATGAAATATGTCAAACTAAGAGACCCAGACCTGGCCAAAGCATGGCCAAGAGGGAAATTTTAAAGAAGGTCAAATGCTGCACTAGTTTTGATGATTCAGAAGTTGGAAATCTTCCATTTCCATTATTATGTCTCTAACTTCCTTAGAATATTGCTAAAGGATAACTTGTTTCTGCAGGTGCTAGCTTTCCTCAAGGACATAAAACCATTATTAGCATTATCATCATAAGTTGTATGTAAGACTCCATGACATTTTCTTATCACACTCAGTGTTGCAGCCTGAAATCCCAACAATTTGCATCATTCCCAAGGCCCAGTCACTGTTCCCAGCTCCCTTCATCACCAGGCATGGACTCCTCCTGGTGAGGTCCCTGCCCTGGCAAGTAGAAGCATGGTTTGTTAATGCAAGTCTATTATTTCCATCACAGCAATTATTGAGATCAGCTAACACCAAGGCAATAGCAAAATGTACTAGTTGACTTCCTATATTGATTTTTGTTCCTGTGCTTTGAAATGCTTCCAAATTCCGGCTGTGACAAAAATGTTACAATTAAAATCTTGGATATCACGCTGACATCTATTGTAGAAAAGATGCACTTAAGGAAATTTAGAATTTACAATATATTTTGTACTGACAGACTAATTGATGAGACAAAAAGAAGGGTTTGGTTTAAATATCAACAGCAGAGTGCCCAGTGGGATTCTTTGCTTCCTTATTCTACCAGACAATGCCAGAGCCATGCAGAGAACTGCAGATTTCTACTTGTGTTCAGTAGAAATCACTTTGAGCATAAAAAAATGGGATAACCTGCTGGACAAAGAAACTGTTAATTGTGACATGTCTGAGAAAAATTCCACCATCTTGTTAATCTGAACAGGCTCAAGGCAAGGGAAGGAAAACCAGGGATAACAAAGCCTCTGGAAAAAAGTTCCAGATAGGGTCAAGGTACTGCTATTTTAAAGTTAGAGTTTTACCAGCTAAGCCAAAACTCTGAATTTCAAACTTCTTGCTCTGCAGAAAGCCCTGGTATTTGTGAACAGCTGAAGAGTGATTCACTCATCACAGGTAGTTCTACATAAAGATACTGAAAAATGCAGTATTCTCTTCAGAGACTCTGTAACAGCTGTTATGTTTCTACCTAAGCTGAAACCCTTACCAAAATCACCCCTCCAAATGGAAAATGTGACATTTTGTAATAAAAATCAATTCTGTAAGCAATGAGTACATCTACCCATGCTTTCAGTATCTCATTACAAAAATATGTAAGTTGCCACAAAACAACAAACAAACCCCCAAAAATTCTATTCTTGTCTCTTAAGAAAGAGACATGCATGACTGTACAAGTACCTATTCAGCATTTCTCACTATGCCATAATTTCTCATGTTAGTCAGTTTCTACCATAGTTAGTAATTAAGACAGAGTCTCAAAGAAATTCAACTCCTGTTAAATTACCAAATTTTATCAATCTGAGTAGTGGACAAAAATTCAGTGTGCTCCTGAAGCAAAAAGTAATTCAGTGCAGCCCTGTCTTCTGATGTGTAATTTCCATTGTGATAAAATGGCAATGCATGCACCAAAACTTAGGTTATGCAGAAATTGTATTTATATTATCAACTTGTATTTTTACACACAAGTTACAGGAGAAAAGGTTGACTCAGGAAAAGAGATTCTGTTGCGCAATGCCAAGAACATTTAATTTTCAAAACAGGTGTTCATGTCACTGCCAAATGATCATTATGGAATAAAAACCACAAAACCTTTTGTGTAGCTTTGTAAGTGGAGTCCACACAGAATAGGGGAGCTCAACCTGAGAAATAAAAAAAAATCCTTATGGTAAGTAACCAGAATATTCAATATATATGGAATATATATATTCAGAGCATCCAGAAACTGCTGGGGCAATTTGGCTACCAAATAATAATGCTATGAAACCTGTGGGGCTGCCTCCACTGCATGAGTACTGGTCAGGCCATTCCAAATATTGGCTACTAGCATGGTCTGTGCAGTGCAGTGATAATTCCATCCACCCCCCCTCCCTTGCTCCCACAAAGAACCCTCAACAGAGAATACAGGAAATATAAATACTTATTTTCTGATGTGGGCATGAAACAGCTCAGCCTGATTCATTCCTTTCTGCCAAATGCCCCAGAGCCAGCCGCCCATCAAAAGTGAACTGACTGCAGGGCTGGGCTGTAAACCCTGAGCTCTTGCATAGGAGTGTAGATTCCTGGGACAAAGCCCATCCAGGCAGGAAAGGAGCCAACTGCAAAGCTGACCTGCAGTGGCAAAACTCTCTGGGGAGGGAAGATCAGCACTGGGCAGTAAAGAACCAAGGGCTGATACTGATAGGTAGGATAGGAACTGAGTTTGGATTGAATAGCAGGTTCACTCAAACCAGCCTGTAGCACAACCCTGCTGATGTGTTCACACTATTTAACACAACTCTGTTGCTGAAGCTCAGCCTGTGCATGGAGCCCAGTGCTCACCTTCAGCTCAGGAGAGATGTGGAATACTGGGTGAGAACAAAACTGCAGCAACAGGGATATCCCAAAATCCTGAAGGCATACAAAACTGGTACATCACTAAAAATAAAAGACAAATGACAGATCAATCCATAAGACATTTGTTTGGAGATGCCTCCAGTCCCTACACGACAACTGAAGAGAGACTTTTGTGTTCTCTTGGAAATATCAAGTACCTGGATTCCTGAAGGAATCTGTAAATAAACAAGTAGAAATGAACCAGCATACATGAACAAGTACACCAAGAGGTGCACTTTGAGCATGAGTTGAACTAGATCCTAAAGTTCCTCCCAAACCGATTTATTCTATGATTAGACATTTTATCAACATGTACAACAAGCAAATCTCCAGAACAAGTGTTCTAGAATGGTGGATTTATTAATACAGAACAAACAGTTCAAGGCTTCAGTTCCCTCCTCGACCCATCACACCAGGATCATATCCCTTCCTTGTACAATCCATGCTTTTTTCATGATCCTTGGCTTGTGGCATCCAATTTATAGAGCAAAGAGGAGGCACAGCATGCCCAAAGCAAACAAACCAAGGAGCTGCAGAAGTGCAGAGGAGTGAGAGGAGGGATTCAAACTTTTTGTCAAGCTGCAGACCCTCACTGGAGGCCCACTTTTGCTCTGAAGAGGGAAATCTCAAATGATCTGGTGAGAAACACATGAACTACACCTAAGAATTGGCCCAACTTCTCCTCCAGTTGTATTAGGACTGCACTTGTGCTTGTTTGAGAAAAAAAATACAGAGCACAACCTGAAAGCATGAAATTTTTGTACATGAACAGTTTAAGATTTGTGTTTTTTCAAGCCCTTTGGCTTTGGTGGTTTAATACTCATACAAAAGAAGTACAGCAGAAACTGTCATCCTCATTTCTTGCTCGATTGCTCTGTGGCATTTGCTAAGCTCTCTTTATTTCAACAGAAGACTCCCCAGAGCACAGGAGATGTTCCTTCTTGGCATGTCATTACTGACTCCCATTTGACCCTTATGTAGAAAAATGTTGCTAATTCAGCTCATTTTCTTATAAAATCTGTATTTTTCTTAAGTCCTTTGCTGCTGAAACTGGCAGAGATCCAGTTCCCTTTGTTGAGGTTCTCAAAATGAGAGAGCCTTTTTAATTTGAAGACTGAATAGATGAAGGAAGCACCCCCAAAATGTCAAATAAATTATGCCAGAATGAAAAATAAAACTCACAAATTTTAACTTAAGAAGAGTTAAAATAGAGAATACACTTTTCTAGAAGCAACAGAAATTCTGTTGGAAAATCTTTAGCTACACTGCCAACCCTATCAATGGGCACCAATAGAAGCCAGTTTATGACAGAAAATAACATATGAATGAGATGTCCTTGCCATTTGCAGGGCATTTTCACATTTTCAATGCTCTAGACTGCCAAGGTCTGTGTGGTAGAAACCACACATTGTACAATAATGAATAAGCCAGAAAACGGGGCTTTAAGGAACACAGTACAAACACAGACTGGTAGGTGGGTATCTGGAATGTAAACATGGCAAAATGGCACTGAAGAGAAGAAACCAAAATCTGGGAGTGAAAGCAAATCATAAACCACATACACAAGAAGGAAAGAGAAAGGACAGATCAGCTGAATCAAAAACAGGGTGTGAAAGTGCAAGTGAGGAGCTGCACAGGGTTGAAGGAACTTGGCTGAAACAAGGAGCCAGCACAAAGCTGGGAGAAGTCAGCCACACCTTCACAGAAGGTCTTTCAACATCCAAAGGACAGTGCTCTGGTGCTTGTTACTGCTGTGCCAGCTGCTGGTTACTGCCTGGAGCATCCAGCAAGCTGCACCTTCCACCCCTCTTTGGGTCCTCAATTACTGAGGCTGCACGTCCAGAGAAAGTACCAGAGATCACCAGGTGCCCATAAGCCACGGGTCTTTGACGAGAAATTCATTTATGGTGGAGAAGTTCACATCATCAGGGGCAGAAGTGCCAACTGTGTATTTGTATCATGAAAGAGTTGCTCTTAATATCTACTTCAAGATTTTCCTTTTTTTTTTTTTCCTTTTCTTTCTTATAACTGGAATCTATTCACTGACCTAAATTTTCTGTTTCTCCTAAGCTCTGCTTGGCTCATGCATGAAGGAAAGGGGCCAAAGATGGCCTCGTGCCACCACTGGTCTGCTGGGGACTTGCTCAGCTTCCCACGTAAACCGGCCTCGGGCTGCCCTCCTTTGGATTTGGCTCCATCCTTCAGCTTTGGCTGCAGCAGCCCCCCGAGGGGTCGTTCCACAGCCAGGAATAACTCAGCAGCTCTCCGGCCACCCTTC
This sequence comes from Agelaius phoeniceus, assembly GCF_051311805.1. Lineage (NCBI taxonomy): Eukaryota > Metazoa > Chordata > Aves > Passeriformes > Icteridae > Agelaius > Agelaius phoeniceus. The sequence goes on along the minus strand of NC_135266.1, from coordinate 9,288,143 downwards.
CAGCCCCTGGATCTCTCCAGCAGACCGATTAACCCCTTTTGCTTGGGGATGCACAGACGGGTCGGGCAAAGGTGATGCACCAGCTTCCCTGAGTGAAGAAAAAGCCTCACGGCAGGAGGTGCCGGACACCAGAACGGGGTCAGCCCCCCGCGTGTCCGGAGACCCGGGCCAGCCAGAACCACCCCGGGCGGCCGCCGAGAAGCGCTCGCCGAGCGCAGGTGGGGCGGCGGCGGGCGAGGGGCGCTGGGCGGGCACTGAACGCGCTGTGCCGGACCCGGACTGGCTCCGCCGGGGCTCCGAGCTGGCATCGCCCATCCCTCCCGGCCGGTATCGCCCACCGCCCTCGCCCCAGCATCACTCATCGCTCCCGGCCGGCATCACCCACCGCCCTCGCCCCGGCATCACCCATCGCTCCCGGCCGGCATCACCCATCGCTCCCGGCGGGTATCGCCCACCGCCCTCGCCCCGGCATCGCCCCCGCCTCGGCAGCAGCGCCTCGCCCGCCCCGTCGGCAGCCGCGGGCGGCGGGAGCGCCCCTTGCCCGCCTCTCCGCTGCCTCCCGCCCGCCTCCCCGGCGCTCCCTCCGCCCCCTCGGCCGGCAGCTCCCGCCCGCCGCTCCCCGCTGCGCAGAGCGGCCGCGCCGGCGGGGGATGGAGAGCCAGCGCTGCTTCGCCAACCGCTTCGATGACTACCCGGGCAGCCCCGCGGCGGCGCCGGACAGGGAGGCGGCGGTGCCGCTGGTGACGGCCACCATCGAGCGCATCCTGCGGGAGCTGCCGCCCCTGGGCGGCCCCCGCGGCTGCCCGGGCGGGCTGTACGGCGGCGTGGCCGGCGTGGCCTACATGCTGTACCACGTCGCGCAGTGCCCGCTGTTCGCGCCGTCGCGGGACTCGTACCTGCGGGCCGCCCGCCGCGTCGTGGACGCCTGCCTGCGCTACCAGGAGGGCTGCGGCGAGGCCGACGCCGACACCCGAGCCGCTTTCCTGCTGGGCGGCGCCGGGGTGTACGCGGTGGCCGCGCTGGTCTATCGCGCCCTGGGGCTGCCCGAGTACGCGCGGCCGCTGGGCAAGTTCCGGGAGCTGAGCGAGGTGTGCGCCCCGCTCTCCTTCCTCGAGTGCGGCTCGGACGAGCTGTTCGTGGGCCGCGCCGGGTACCTGTGCGCCGCGCTGGTGCTGAAGCAGCGCCTGGGCATGGAGGTAAGGACGGGCCGGGGGCGGCTCTCGGGGCCGGGACGGTGCCCTCGGTGCTAGAGGCTGTGTGCAGCTTGCACTTTCGGGGTACGGATCCAGAGCCCCCGGGGAATGAGTCCCTGCGAGCTGTTCTCATCCGCGCTCCTCCCCGAAATGAGAAGATGCGGCTTTGGCCGGAGGGAGCGGGATGGGGTCCCGGCTGTGGAGCGGAGCGCTGCATCCCGGGGCACGCCGAGAGCATCAGCTCTTGGTTGCCGGATGGTGAATTAGTTGGCAGAAGGCACCCCGGGCTTTTCAAGAGTATTTCCGTAAAATGAAGTGGGTGAGAAAAGAAATAGCGTTGAGTAAAACAGAGAGAGGAACCCTGTAATACTAAGCGGTGCTGTGATGTAATTTGTAAGCAAAGAACCCGATTTTCAGAGGCATTTGGTCTTGCTAACCCCAGCATACACTTTCTGAAATCTGGCCGTGTATTTTGGTGCTTTTCACGAATGAGAGCAGGGAGTTTTGGCTGGGAGAGTGAGATGTGGTTATGGTTCAACATAGTGTTGGTTTCAGTAGTCGGGACTTTACCCCAGGACATTGTCATTGTCAGTACAATTCAGCTGACAGTTCAGAGCTTCCACTGATTATGGCATAATAATTATTGCAACTGATTGTGTTTGCTGTGGTGATTGTTACTAAGTGGTCAATGTGGTATCTGAGCAGGCAGTTGGTAGATTTATTTTTCCCCTGTCCTTTTGTCAGGTCTAATCTGTGTTTTCTCTGTTAATCACTGATTTGCAAGTTCATGCTTCTGGCTTTCTTCCCTCCCAGGAGAGGAAGCAAGATTTATTTATAAGTAAATAAATGATGTAAAACTAGTGGCTCTGCCCCATCCAATACCAGTCACTGCAATTGGAATCTGAGGAGATTCACTTAATGGAGGTCTCAGGAGGCTGGAGGGTATCCAGAGAATCCAGGAAGAATGTTAAATGCTGTGATTGCCTTGAACTAGAATTCCTAACCACACTAAGCATTTCAAGTAGCATACCAAGCCTGCTGTTTCTTTGTACAGATTGTATGACAATCATAACCATAAACATGATTATGTTATTTGTAGCCATAACATAACCAAATTTTTCATTTGGTATTCTTTCCCATGACAGGAAAGTTTTGTAGACACGTCACAATCCATTGTGCAGCAGTGCCTGCCTGAAGGGATGGTTTCTCCTGGAGAAAAAAGCCATCCCTCTTGGTTCAGTTTGCACTGGGGGAGTGTGTCCAGCATCCCTGTCAGTGTTTATGATGGTGTTGTGACATTCCAGCAGAAGGAGGTGGCACCCTGCACTCTACTGCTTTATTTAAAGCTTTTTCCATTTGCCTTACATCCCTGAGAGCAATTGCTGAACAGTTGGGAGAGTGGGTACAGTCATCTCTCACAGGAGCGTGAGCAGTGGGAGAGCTCTCCTCTATTTGCTTGCTTGGTGACAAATTGTAATAAAGGGAGCTGTAAAGAGTTACACATCCCCACAGATAAGGTGTGCACTTACTGTGGAGTCTGTTTAGCAGGTGGGTTAATTGCTGTTTTGCCAGTAAAACATATCCTGTGACCCCTTGCTGATATTTTCATTGATGAGCTAACGTCCTTCTATAGTATTATTTCTTCTGTCAAATACATTGTAATTTTAAATGTATAGTGCAAGAAACAAAGCACACCACTAATCAATAATAAAATCAAGTTATTTTTTTAATTTCAACAAATACTTTAAAAACTTGCAACTGAAATATTTTGCTTCTTTGTGAGGAGAATTATGATTTCTAGTCTATATGTACTCAAGCTTGAGCAAAATTTGTGTCCTTCGATAAATATTCCCAGCCTAGTACAGAATTATTTTAATTAGTACATTGCCAGACCAAACCTTGCATCCTTTTTACAAATGAAGAAAGGGATGCCCAGAGAGAGTGCATGTCATTTATTACCCAAGGTCAAACTGTAAGCCAGGTACATCCCAGAATAGAAGCAATATCTTGTGATTCGAACCGCTGGAAAATGCTACCTCCTGTAATTTGATTGTGCACAGCCTCACATGGCTCATTGCAGCATGTTTTCTTGTTACCCACGTTCTTTTTTTTTTCCCTTTTTTTTTTTTTTGAGGACACTGTGCAAATATTTCCAGCACAAAGTGAAATACATTCCCTGTGTTGAAACACAGCCGCTGCTGCCCGCATGGTTTTTTCCTCTGAAGGAGTCAAATGGTGACCTACATACGAGAAATCACTTGTCCTTGAAAAAAGCCTTTTGAGGGAATTTTATAATTTATGTCTTGTATTTGTTTTTTGTTTAATCCAAGCAGGGATGGAAGGTGACAGCTTTATTTCAGCATACACACGTTTAGCTCGGCTCCTGTGCCCCAATACTTCAATTTCTTGCTAAAGAGTCCTGGTGTCTCTAAGCTTCACATGTTCTTCATGAAGTTAATGGACTGTCCTGAAGGATCCAGTCTGTTGGATAACACTGACCTCATGGGAAGAAGGCATTTGCATTCAGCTGGTTCTCAGATTTTTAGGCTAATACAGCATTTTCCCTGATTAATTAATTGGGATTTTTTGCATGAGTAAGAATTACTTCAGCAGTCAAGGCTTAACAGGATTTGACTTTCATGATGCACTGTGCATTAGGAAAGATGTTTATTTTCATCCCTTCTTTAATTTCCATTATATTGCAGTCAGTGCTTCCCAAACAGAGATAGGTAAAATATTGTTTTGGCAGAAACAGTGTGTCATTTGTATAAGGTGTGTGTACTTTAGCTGTCCTTAACTGCTGTGTTTTCACCATTCAGGGGAGAAAAACTGTTTTATACTCTCTTAAGTACATCTTTTTCTAATGCTTGTAGTGTTGGTTCACTGTGTATCCTTGGGGAAATCTGTCAGTCCTGCTTTTAATTACCCTCACTCACTCTCTGTTTGCTTGGGCAAACAGCAGTAAGACACCATTGAAATGGTGGTCCCATCCCTCTGTTTGGGTGATATCTTATCCTCTCCTCAATTTTTCTCCGTGATGCTTCAGTCCCATTTCGTGGTTGATGGAGCATGGTGTGCCTGGGTCGATGCACTCCCTTCTGGCAATGTAACTGTCAGATGATGGGAAAGGTACAGAAGTTCAAGTGGCTCCTTGTATTACCATCTGCTAAAGATGTTGCTGCCTTTTAGCACAGCTTGGGTTATCTTTTAATAACTGACTCTGTGGATGGGCTCCACTGACTTCCACTGGCTCAGGGTTCAGCAGCAGCACAGACGGCAGCGGTGCCCTGCAGAGACAGGGCAGTGTTTGGCTCAGCCTGGGATTGTGATTTCATTGGAGACCCTGCTCTCAAAAGACTTTGGGGACCCCATGAGAGACCCTTGCTGCAGTTGCAGGGGTAACAAGGGGAACCAGCACATTGTGGCAGCAACGTGGCCAAACCTGTTTGTTCAGGGACTGAGGCACTGGGGAGTCTTGAGAGCCTGTAGAGGCTCTCCAGTGCCACAGTGGTTCCTGTCTCTGTGCAGAGACACATCTCAGTTTCCTTTTCCAGCCAGTGCTAGGTCACAACTTGGTGTGTGTTTCCAGGGGTGTTGTCCTGTCTGAGTGTGCATAATTCTGATATTCTGCCAGGGCCTGCCCAGAAAGGACCTTGGTCTTTCCAGCAGGACCTTGCTGAGTGTAGGGCCCTACTGAGAACCATTCTTACCCTGGCTGCTGTCTATCACCTGAGCCTCTTTTGTCTTGCACCTCATGGGATTGCAAACCAAGCTGAATGAGTCACCTGGTATGTGGAAAGCAGGAACAGCTCTGCTGTGGGGTGTCTGGGACCTGGCTGCCAGAGCATGGAAGTGCCAGGTGTTGTTTTAGCAGGCAGTGGAATGGAGGGATGTGCAGTGTGTGGAGCCTGATGGGTCCAACCAGTGTGTGTTTTGTAATATTCTGGGAGAGAAGATACAAATAAATGAAAACTATTTTGTTTCAGCTCCTCAGACAATTCTAGATGATGTTATTGGTTCCTTAGAGCCTTCCCTCCAGACAGTCAGTGAGTATTTAAAGACTCTTGTAGGCTACTTAGCTCCACTTTTTTCTTTTTCTTCGATCTCTTAGGAAAAAATGGAAAGTGTGAGAGGAAGAATCTTCCTGAGTCCTGCCTAGAACATGTTCATTTGCAACATGGAATGTATTAATGCTGAACATAGTGTTTCTGAAAGACATCCAAATTAAAGATCTTTGAAGGGAGCTCTGCAAAATACCCACAAAACTGATGCTCCTCCAAGTGCTGTAGTGCAGAATGCCCGTGTCAGGCTTTAATTCTCACCTGTGCCTGAAAAAGGAGGGTTGTCCTTTGAGGTGAGATTTCATTCCTCCACTGTGGCCATTAAAGCCCTTTCTCTCTGTGGAAGAATTTGCCAGTTTATGTGAAACGTTGTGGTGTTTTAAATATCAGATATGGTGCTAGCTGGGACTGTGCTGATTTCATTATTTCGTTTCACCCAGGCCACTACACAGCCAGGATCTCTTTTTTTGCCAGAGGATTAAAATGAGTTAACAGTAAAGATAAAATCTTTCCATCCTAGCCTGCTTCTTTTAAATGTGCAGTCTCCTAGCCATGGTTTTCAAAATTACACATAGGGGAAAAATTTTGCATTAGTTTGCTTAAATGGGTGAATTTAAACCAGAATTTGAAAACCAGTTTTTTCTAAAGTAAACAGTAAAACAAATGGAATTATTTGAAACTGGATTTTTTTTTTTTAAGGAATCTAAAATAATTGGGGTATACATTTCAGAATTTTCCCGTTTCTCTTCAGCAAGGCAGTGCAAATCCTTTTTATTTTAACAGCCTTCAGACTGGGAGATGGGGACATCTTGATAATGGCTGGATTCAGTTCAATGCAGAGGACCCTGAATATTCAGCTGTAGAGTCAAAGTCAAAAACTGGAGGTTCAAAATGTTCAGTTTGAAGTGCACTGTTTACCAGCCAGCAAAAAAGCACTGTAATACAGACTGGATCCTGCTGGAATTGGAGGTTTGATTGACACAAGTTTAGTGACATAAGTTATGTATTCTGCTGCAGAAATATGGATTTCAGCCGCTTAGAGCTGAAGAGTGGTATTAAAAATACAGTTCTGTACAAAAGCAGTGCTGTATCTCTGTACCTCTTTGTGCTGTTGGAAGAACATTTGCCTATGCAGCAGCATCTTTCTGCTGAAAAAGCAGCCCAAGAAGTAATACTGATGTTATAATAAAAGATTTTAACAACAAAAAAAAGAGGAAATCTATTTGTGCCATGCATCTCTTGTATCCAGAATTGGTCTCTACCTCTTCATCCTTCTGACTCCTTTAAATTTCATATGCCAGCATTTAACTCTTAAACTTTGTCAGTTCAGTCACCTTCCTCATTATCCCATGGAGAGCTTTGAGGTGACCCTGTGGAGTTTGTGGGTGCTCTTTGGGAGCAGGGGTGTCCCAGGCAGTGTCCCTGCCCTCTGCAGTGCTGCCTCTGCCTTGGAGGTGGGAGCAAACCCCACGGGAGCTGCAGCGAGGGCAGGCTGGTGGAGAGGAGCTGGGCATTCCTGGACCTGTGGGGTGTGCCTGGTGTCTGAACCTCTGGGAGCATCTGGAGCCATCAGTGTCTGAAACAGAGGGGCTCTCTCTGGCAGAGGGTGCAGGGCTGGCTGGGAGCTGCTGTTTTTCACAGCATTACTTCCTTGGGGTCACTTTGGTGGCACAGAGTCCTTAAATCTGGGTTTTCGGATTTTTGTGTGTTGTGTTTTATGTGTACACCAAAGAACTTTATTACCATGCTGTGTTTCTGCAGGTAGCAATATTTGACATTGATGTTTCCCCCTCTGGTTCTCAGACAGGACCAAAAGCCACAGAGAACTGTGTTAACTCCCAGGTAGCACTGGATGACACAGCAGAAAGGAAGAATGTGCATATCAAACATGCTTATGTGCTGGAGTGTGGAGGCAGAGACAGGCAGGCATGGGGAAAAAGACATTTGACAGAGGCTGAACAAAGAGGCAAAGAAAGACACAATTTACATATTATTTTGAAAGCAAAAGAATTAGTTGCTGGCAAAAGTAGAAAAAAATGGAAAGGTGTAGGGGGTAGCAGAACTCAAGGATGAAGGGAAAAAGGAAAGAAATTACATAGTCCCCGGAGCAGGGGAGATTTAAAACTAAAATCAGGTTCTTTGACAGACTGGTGGAGATCTGATGGCCAATGTACTCAATTTAGAAGAAGGTAAAAGTTCAACAGAACAGTAAACACAGGGAGGAGAGGACAGACAGAAGTCAGCTACATTTTGTTGGGGAAAATTACTCTTTTTGTCTGCTTGTTTTTTGTTTGTCACCCATTCTCTCCCCATATTCTCTTTGCATACACTCATACATTTACAGAAATAGCTGTTATCACATTCAGTGCTTGCAAATCAGAGCACAGCCTTATGTGTTATATTCCATATTTTCTTTGAGGAATATCTGAGACAACTACTGATGTCTGGAAGCAAATAAAGGCTTTTTCATGAGCACTGCTGTACTTCTGGCACTGACATTTCCCTGTTAGGTGCATGTAATACTATAAATCAGTGTGTAACCTGAGAAGTGATGCTGTCAGTAAACTTTGGTACCAGGCTGAAGAAGCAGGACTATGAAGGACTGAGCTGCTCCAGGGAGAAAGAAAAAAGCACCAGGCTAACAGCAATTACTCTGTAAAAGTGTAGCATCCTCAGCACTTCACAGCACTGAAATGGAGGGATAAAAGTAAGCTGTAAGTTCCTCTGTAGCCATTTAATAAACATTGTTAGAACATTAGATTTTTACATAAAGATGTAGCACAGCTATGCACCACAACTGTCAGGGTGAAGATGTAAAAAAGATCCTCCTCTTTTGTCTCACCTCCATTAAATCAGTAGATCCTACTTTTCTCTGTTAATTCAGCTGGACAGTCTTAAAATCAACCTAGAGCCCCATTGGCAGGCTGGGTAAAGATTGCAGAGCAGGTTCTCAGCCTTGCCTCTGAGCAGCAGTGAAGCTCTGTTGAGAGGAACAATTGAAATGGGCAAGTCCCATGGTCCTGCTGTCACCCAACTTCTCTATTCTACCCCTTTTTTAAAAAGAAATTGAATTCAAGATATGCAATCAGGTCACTGTTTGTGATGAGATGATCTGTCAAAGCATGTCTTTGTGTCTGTCATGGCAGGGAGTTCTTTGACCATTGACAAGCATGAGATTAAGCACTGAGTGATGTTGTGTAACCTTCTGTCCACTCCATTACAGCAGAGTTCAGGGACAATATCCTGTCAAAAACAGTTATTTCTTATCTATGTTGTAGGCTTATTTTCAATTGATAGTTACTGAGCTGGAGTACCAAGGCAAAATAATTAAAATAGCTGCTTCATTTTAGGCAAACATGATCAAAAAGTATTTTAATAGCAGTCCAAGCTGTGGCTGAGTCATTTGGTGTTTCTCAGCTCAGTATATTTTGATGTCTGAGAGTGGAACCATAAATCTATTTTTGCAGTAGATCAGCATTCCTGAATTCTTCATTTTAATGGCTTGGTATCTCTTGTTGAAGAGCAGTGGATCATGAGTGAGATGGAAGGGATGTCTGATAGCATTCAATTATCTGGGAGGAAAAAGAATATGGCAGATAAACACACCTTCTGTCTGTCCAAGGCATTTAGTTATTTTGTGTGGCTAATCTCCTTCACAGGATGCTTCCAGTCCCTCATTGGTACAGTGTTAACATGGTTGAGGATTATAAATTTGGGATATGCTGGTCATATTTAGGCTGCTCTTAAATGAAGGCTGCTGTTAAAAGTGTGTGGGCTTGGGTTTAGAAGCAGCGCAGGACAGAGCAGCTCTGTGCTGCTGGGTCAGTGCACAATTGGAAGATGGTAATTATTGCTTGTTTCATACTGGTGGCATTCTGCAGTTTGTCTGCTCAGTCCTGACAACCAGCTGATACCCTGCTGCAATCAGAGAGCTGGCAGGGACCTTGAGAGGTAACTTAGGCTGCCATCTAGCCCACAGGAAGGTGTACCTGTGCTGTCATTCCTTACAGCCCCTCCCTGACTTGTTCTTCATACCCCCAGTCAGTGGTGAGGGATCTGCAATCTGCCCTGGATGTCTGACCCTGCTTTGTTAGAAAGTCCAGCCTAATGACTAATCTGAATCTTGCTGTAATTTAAGCCTGATTTCCTTGTCCTTTCCAATGAGAAATAGCAAGAAGCTCTGTTCCTCTCTGGAGAAGCTCTTTATATTATCATTTCAAGACTGTTACAATTTTTACCCTTATTTTTTTTTCCTCTCTAAACAATCCTAATCCTTCCAATCTTCCCATGTGTTTCATGTTTCCTTTGTGTCTGGTCATTCCCATTGCACTCTGCCAGTGTCCCTCCAGCCTTTCCTGAAGAGGGCCAGAAGTTGGACACATGGTTCTGGCAAAGGCCTTTCTCTGTTCTTTCCAGGTCTTTTTCCCATATACACAGCAGAATAAGGTGTTTGCATCCCACACCAGCCTGGCACTGACTCACCTCCAGCTCATGACCTCCCATTATCCAGCAGCTTTTTAATGGGCTGCAGCTCATGGACAGGTATTCTTCTGGAAAAGTCTCTGATGTTGGGAAGGATGAAAGTTTGACAAGAAAGTCTCACATATATGTGTGCTTGGCAGAAAGATTTTTGAATGTAGAATCTGAAGAAGGAATAGAGATGGAAGCAAGTCTTGATATAGAAGAAAAGAATTGCTGAGCCAGTCTTACTGGATAACCAAGGAGGCACAGGGTGTGTTAGTTAGAAGGGGTTTTTATGGCTTAGAGCAAAGGATAAACCCACCTCAAACAAGAAGATGTTTTTACCAAGCAGAAAGACAGCACAGGCAAACAAGGCTGCCAATGTTGCAAATAGAAAAAAGGTCTCAGAATTTTCCACTTTAAGAAAACTGAAAAACAACTTCTGGTTTAAACTGTAATGTACTAACTTTTAGTGATTGGAGAATAGTAACATGAATATGGTAATTATAGTAGTTATTACAGGCTACAGATAAAAGTTCAGGTATAGATTGGTTGTACTGCATGAAGATGCTCAGCAAAGAACAGTCTATAATGCATTGTAACCTAAACCAAAGGGTCTCCAGGCCTGCCTGCAGCTGGAGCTGACAGCTGTACGCACAGGCTCTGTCACCCACCACCCTGGACTGCTGTAACCTCTTGGATGCAATAAACTGCATTTTGGAGAGTGCTGGAGTCCCACATCCCTCATTCGGGCTCTTACTCACTGAACAGGTGAAGTAGGAAGGGGTCATGTGGTGACAGGGAATCATTGAACACACTGTGCTGAGATATGCAAAATAAGAAGCTGCTTCACCTGAAGGAGCTTTGTGTCATTAATGCCAACTAGAGAATCTCTTTTCCTTTGTTCCCTGAATGAAACTGGGAATATGTCATTCTGTGTTGTAACTTGAGGTGTGGCAGTGCATACCCAGGGGGGATATGTGAAGTGATGAGAGTTCCTTTGTGGAAGTACACTTGGAACAACCTCTTTGAGAGATCTGTATTAAGTCAATTATTTTGTCCATGTTAGAAATCAAGGAGTAAGTGAAATCTGAAGTGTCTGGAGGTTAAATTTAGTCTGTTCTTGTGATTTACTTTGGTTGCTAATGTAAAGATAAAGCTCAGTGTTGTCTCTTCTTTTTGCTATCTGTGAAATGGCTAATGCTGTACTTGCTTTAGTTTTCTGGGACTAAGCCAGTGATTAAGTAGTCAAAATTCCAGTTATAATAGCAATGGACTGCAAGATACACACTCCACTTGGAGCTGTTTAAATTTGATCAGAGCTAAGTTGGTCAAATATGAACTTGGGGAAAATTCTTAGCAGTAGAACAGAAAATGAAACTTCTTCAGGCTCTTTAAATAAATATTGATTTGTTTGTCTTTGGTCTTGCAGAGCTGAATCAATCATGAGCTTTCTTATGCCAGGCTCCCATTTTCATCCATACATGTATTTTTTATTATGCTATCAAAAATGCCTGGAAATAATGCTAATTTAACTCCTGCACATCCAGGACACAAAACTAGACAGAGTTGTAGTATGAATGCACTTATCCTATTTTGATTTTATTCTCTATGCGCTGGGGGACTGCTAGCTTATTTTGGTAAAACAAATATTTTTGAAAAACAACACACAGGTAAGCTGAGTCAAACTTGGACTTGAATCTAAGGGTCTCTAAATGAATAAAATCTACACCATCTATCTGAACAGTGGATGAGCATACTCAGATTTGGATTTGGCTCAGTTGTAGAGTCAAAGCATGGCCACAGCTGGAAGGCACCTCTGGAGATGTTCTGGTCCAGCCCCTGCTCAGAGCAGGGTCCACAAGAGCAGATTGCCCAGGGCTGTGCCCACTTGGTTTTGAATATCTCTGCTCTGTGCTTTTCCTAGGCAACCTGTTCCTGTGCTTGGCCACCCTTACAGTAAAAAGGCTTTCTTTTTATATTTAAATAGGATTTTCTGTCAATGGGCACTGCTAGGAAGATCCTGGCTCCGTGTCCTCTGCTCTCCTCTTCAGGCTGAGCTATCCTGGAGTTAGTACATAGAAAGCACACAGTCATTCCTGCTCCTTTTGCCTCTTTTCCCCAAAAGCAGGCTCACAATGCCATTTCACCTCCTCTGACTTCCTCTAGTACCTGAAATGGGTGAAGGATTGCAAGTTTTTTCTCTTGCAGTTGCCAGCAGGGAAGTTCAGAAGGGTCAAAAGGACCCACTGAGCACCATGGTCCTCTTGTCAGTCTTTGCTGTACCAAGGAAGGGCAGAATCTTCTCTTAGTAGCTAAATATTGAGGTTTGACAAAATCATTCCTGGTTCTGGCAGGTAGTTGGGAAGGTTGTGGATCTGAAAAGTTTTGGTATAAAGATTTCTTTTTTCTCTGGTTTAGTGCATGCAAGCTCAAAGGTTTCTCAAGGGCCTCACAGCCCTGCAGCGCTGTCAGTGAAAATGCCTGGATGATTGTAGGAGGTAGATCATGCCCCACCATCAAAAGAAGACCAAAAATACCCTAAAAGTGCCTGTGCCCCTGCACTGCAGGAACATTGTCTCCTGACTGAGTTAATCAAACACCTCAGGTGCTGTTTGCCAGTGGAGGAGGAGAATTCCCTGTCCCGTGTGATGTGTGAGCAGCCATGGATGCAGCAGGGAAAAAAGACAAAACCTTTTTCTGCAAGCTGAATTACAGGCCAGGGGATGATAAAACATTCTTTCCAGGGTCTGCAGATGGCCAGGACACCCCTCAAGCACAGGGGCTATGAGGGAGGTTCTTCTTCTGTTGTTATTTTTGTGGAATCTCTTTCAGATGCTGCATGACTGACATCAGAGGACTTCAGTGTCCTTCCAGGCCCTTGAAGTGAAGCTGTTTTATTACAAGGGCATCAGAATATTAAGCACACAAAATAGGCTATGAAAGGCATCTGATAAAGAGTTTTAAATACATGTATTTTGACTTAACAAGCTTGTTGAAAACACACTTTGTGACCTGTAGGTCCAGAAATAGCTGTGTGGGGCCTTCCTGTCTCACTTTGCTCAGTTCCTCCTGTGGGGCTGCACAGAACAATCATGTAAAATGACAAATCCAGCAAAAGAGAAGATGGCATTGAGTGCTCCCAGGGCACCGTGTGTCATCTGTAACATGAGAAATTGTATTTCCTGTAAGTTAATTACATGCAAGCTAATGGCCAAGTGCTGTGAATATTTCTTTATTACTGTTGGCAGTGGTGTGATTTGTCTCATGGCTCTTGTTCTTCCTCCTTGCTGTGTGAGGTTTGAACTCTAAGAGTAATCTAAACTGTGCCTTCTGACACAGCAATCTCTTTTTCCTAATATCTGCTTGGTTTACTGAGAACTGAGAAAAAGTAGCACAAAGGGAAGATAGATAAAATATTCCTAATTCTATTATAGTACCAAATGGCAATCTTGCAACCAGGAGGAAAGTACAGACAGTAATCCCATTACTTACCAAGCAGGCTATGTTTTAAAGAGCACAGTATTCCACACTTCCTCAAATAAATCCCATGACTCTACTCTGCCCTTGAAATGTGGCAGTGTTGAATTTTAAGGGACTGTCTGTATTTGAAATATGACTTGGATTGTGTTAGGAGTTGTGGGCATATTTCCAGGCAGCACTAATGGCACTGCATGCCCCTGGAAACTCTTTTGTTGCTGTCCTTTGCTTCAGAGCCATCTTATCCATGTGCCCTGGAGTATCTGGGAGCCACACACAGAACATCAGGATTTTTACTACATCAGGCTGCTACCACAGTCTAAGGATAGAGTAAAATTCAGATGACTCAGAGGACTTGATCACCTTCATCTGGTTTTCCTGCATTATGTTGTCAGCATTCTTCCTGTAGCTTAAGTTGATATTTCTATTCAGTGGCTTATTGGCATGGCACAAATTGCAGATCATCACACAAAGTAAAAGTGGCATGATGCCAGCATGGAGTTCTCTCGAATTCCCCTGCTTGGAGGCAGTGCTGGTGCTACTTTCAAGTGACTAATTTATGCCTTAGTTAGCCTCTGAATGATGCTGTTGTGCCGTTTACCCCATTTAACTAATTTCACAGGTTCACATTGTTCTTCAGCAGCAAATATTTGGACATACTTCCATACATCTGCATAGTAGAACTGTGCATATAAAGCAGCATGACATGGAATAAAGAAGTCTTTTGAGACAAGCAGGATCACTTCTTATAAACAACAGAATCATAAAATTAGTGGCTGATGAAAGTAGCCAATACCTTGTTTACATTTGAATAGGTCTTTTGATGCAGTGTCAAAGATAATCTTTGAAAACTTAATTGATGCTGGCTTGGATGGGACATTGTGGATTTGGATTTGGCTGGAAGAACCACAAGCAAAGCTAATCATAAGTACTAATAAGGGGCTGATGTAGCAACCAGCCTAATTTATTATATTCATTAATGATCCAGAAGAGGCAGATATCTGGATAAGAATTGCTTTGGCATTTAAACTGAAGCAAGTGCCAGACATTATGCAGAGGCAGAGGGAAAGTATGAGAACAGCTCAAGAGATTAAAAAATGAGCTAAAACAAAGTTTATTTTTATTTTTTAGTGTAAGCACATGTATCTGCAAAGAAATATCTGTAATACTTACCCTGTATGCTAGGAAGAAAGTGAGATTCAAGTGAGGTGGACATGACAGGGCCTGAGTATATCAGAGTTCAGCACTTAATTTAATGTAAATTATCCTTTCATTCCTTTGCATTTATTCTCCATGGGAGTGAACAGCTAATATCAATGAAAAGCCATAACCAGTTCTCATTATCACAACATGGCATCCACAAGGTCAAAGCCATTTTGGACTCCTTACAGAGCTGTACCATCCAACATATCATGTGTTCACTCTCTGTGCATCCTCAGACCTTTCCATTGCCTAAAACTCACCTGGGATACCAAAGCATCAAAAGTTTTGTAGTCAGAACTTTCCTGGACTGGTGAATAAGGTTGGATTTGCTTAAATGCCCAAGGCACCTGATTTATGCCCTGGAAATCTTCTGGGCATCTTTTGACAGGCATGCAAATCCTGAGAGTGCTGTGTTGGGGGTCACATAAGCCATGCCAAAATTCATAGGCCAGCAGCTGCATCACTCCCCATCTGTGGAGCTCTGGCACAGATCTATAGTGCTGTCTTTTCTCCTTCCAGTTTTCCCACAGGTGGTGGCAGTTTGCACTGCATCCCACCTGTCATAACTCATCTCTACATCCTCCAGAGGAGGCTGTAAAGCTGCAGCTGGGGAGCACATCCCACGTAGCCCAGTTTGCTGGAATGGCTCTTCTCACAGAGCCCCAAGGGTCTGACCTGCTGCAGAGTAAAAGCAAATTTGGCATCACATCTTTTCCCAGTAGCAAGGGCAGAATGTGTTCACCTCTTGTCACCCTTACAGATGTTAAGACCAAATGTGCTCTGAGCAAATTACAGTACAAGTGGGGGTCTTCCTTTTTAGATGTAATAACCTTGAGATTTCAGCTCCGACCTGGCAATTCAAATTCCCCTCCCTTCTTTTTCTGACACAGGGCAGTGATTTAAGCTGGTGCCTCTCAGCAGAGTGTGCTGATGGCTGGAGCATCTCATTGCACCTCTGATTGAAATTATTCCCATTTAATACTGGAACATTGCTCAGAGCACAGCCTGGAGGGAAGTGCCCCAAACGCTGTCTTTGTCACCTGAAGTGGCAGCAAGGGATGGAACTGTTGCTTGCAGCATGGAAGAGGCACAGGAACTGCACAACAGGTTTAAATTACAGTTTTCAAACTGTTTCACACACAGCACAGCATGGACAGTTGGATGCTTCCACTTGATTGCAGTGAGGAGCACTATAGTGTATAAACAAATCTTTCTCCTTCAAGATTTGTTTCTAGTGCTCCATCTGGTCCCATGTCTTGTACCAGTGCTGGATGACTCAGCTACACAAATGCCTGTGGAAAGTGGTTCTGAAATGTGTTGTCTATAACATGCCTAACCTGCTTTCATTAAGGACTGGCTCTGTGCTCTGAAACACAAGGGCTCATTTTTCTTCCAGAATTGATTGGCTGACTCCTGGGAGTTGATTCTGTGACTTGGCCTTGCAACATCTGGCAGGTTTTGACCCATCCCTGGAGGCAAGAGCAACCCAGGTTCTTGTTAATAGATCCCTTGGGGCAGATCAGAATGAAACAACACTGAATGATTGGTGTCTGTAAATACATATCCACAGGGTTTATTTTGGAACAGTTTGGTTGCAAAGGAGAGCAGGTATGTGGCCAAAAATAATAATTTTGGTTACTATTATCTTTAGTAATAAAGCAATATTAAAAGCATAAAAATAACACTCAAGTAGATGTACAAGGGAAAAGAAAAAAAGCATAAGAGTAGACAGATATCCCACTAATGAATTCTGCAGTGAGATTTGATGCAATTTTGATGCCCATTGGTCAAAGTGATGGTCACAGTCTTGATGCATTGGGGGTGGGGAAGACCCCCAAAACACAAAATTCAATGGGTCAGCGTATGCTTAGGCTTGGTGAGAATGCCCAGGTACCTTCCCTGGTGGGGGAACTTCCAGTCCTTTGGGGGAAAGCCTCAGAAATGAGCCTGGAGGTGCTTTGAGGGTCCTTGATGGTTTAAGGGCCCTTCTTGCCTCTCACATCAACCCATTTGAGCCAGTTATGCCCCACCAGAGGGGACGAACACCCCCAGCACCTTTCCCTGGGGTAGCAGGGGGAGTTGTACAGCTGAGGGAGGACAACTGGCATGATAAAAAGCACCATCCCACCTTGCAGTGTCCCACCTGGCTCAAGGTGCTGCCCTTGGTGCTGGGTGCTCACACCCTTGGTCTTACGGGGACCAGAAACTCCACACCCAAAAACTCACTCCCTGCCCTTCAGGGGGTGCAAAGCACAAATGGGAAATTGTTTGAGTCATTAACCATTAACATTCCAGTCTCTCACAGTCAGGAATAAATGTTCTTACATTGTAATATTGGATGAGTTGAAAGGTGTTAAATTATTTATTTACACAACATGGGCTCTGAAGAATTCAAATTTAATTCAGTTGGAGCAGTGGAGCACTTCCAGCAGCCAAGCCAAAGATCTTTCTAAAAGTTCTCAATTATGGAAAAGTTCAGTTGGTTTGTTAAAATTGCACAGTGTGAGTGGATTCAGCTAAAGTAATTTCCCTGGCTTACTTGAGTCTTGGGGGAGCAGAGAGATATTTTGCCTTTAAATTTGCAGCTTTTCATAAACCATCATTTTGTTCATACATTGCAAGATAAAGTAATTTTTTGTGTTCTTTAACACGTTATCTCCTTTAACCACATTATCTCCTGTCCAGAAAACAGATGTTAGCTTCACTTAGAAGAATTTCTTAATTACCTCTAAAGTCTTTGTTTCTGCTTGACTTCCTGCTTTGTTTGTTTTGTTTATTTCGATAATGGGAGAACAGACCCAGAGAATTACCCTAAGAAAGAAGAAAGCAATCAGTGCTAAAGTAGCTGTTAAATAATCATTGCAGTCATCCTAACACTTTCTGTTTGCTTTCTGCAGAGCTGCAATACACGGAGCAGAGAGAGCAGCCCTGCTCTCAGCGCTGAGAGAATTGTCACACACACTTCAGGTCCTTCTCCTCCCTGAGTGTCACATCCTGAGCAGGTCAGGGACTCCTCCGAGGTGCTGAGCTGTTACAGCTGTACCTGGATTATACAGGGGGCATTCTGTGCATCCCTAGGCAGCATGTTAGCATGGAAGCCCAAGCTTTTATTCATTTTAAATGTGGAAAAAGCCCAGTGCGTTAAAGGCATTGTAGTTAGGAGCCTCTGATGCTGTGTTCTCTTTCTGAGCCTTAATTTGAAACAAACGAAGGAATGAGTAGTAGTTAATTTCTGCAAGTTTTGACAGTAACAAGCTGTGCTGTCTTTTATGGACAGTTTTCCAAATGCTGCTTTCTGCAGCCTCTCCTCCTCCATCAGGTTTTTTTTTGGTTCCAGCATTTGTGCCACGAGGCTTTGAGGAGATGTTTCTGTTTTCTTATTTAGTTTGGAAAGCCTGTGGATGACGCACGTTCACTTGTTCAGGAGGAGGAGGTCTGAACACTCCCAAAAGAAGCCTGCAGGCACTGGAAGTAAACTGGGAATTCTTGCATGAGGAAGATAAAAGGACTGGATGATAGTGACAGATGAGGAATGCAGTAATTTTAACATAAAGATGGAAAAAAATATAAGGCTGCCTAAAAATGTATAGGATGAAGTCTCTGTTTTCTGAGTTTCAAATGTCCCTGGTATATTTTGTGAGTTGCAACTGTGTGAACAATGCTGAACAAAACTCCAAGGAAGCCAAAAAAGGAAGAAAGAATGAACCTATGACACCCAGCAACACACTTTATATGTAAAATTAAATGGATGTACAACTGCTTCCATTGTAATATTTGATTCGTTGAAAAGTGGTAAAATGTTTTTGACAGGTGTAGCCTAGGCTAAATCCTGTAGTCCTGACAGAAAAAAAATTTTCCATGGAAAACTGTAAATGTCTGACAGTCTCAGCTGCATTTGTGAACCATGACAATAGGTTCACTAGGATAAACTAGTTCAAACTAGGATATTAGTTTGAAAGGCAAGTGAATTCTTGTTAAGCTGACTATTAAGCAAGATGAGAGATAATTTGATCCAATACAATCTGCTGGTGTGTATATAAACTGCAATCCTTTATTTTATTTTTTTCAAACTTCTTAATTTTATTAATTTTATTTTAATTCTTCAAACAATGTGTTTGTGATAGCAAAGAAGATCTATAGCACAAGTAGAGCTCAAGCTCTGCCTCTACAGAAAATAGATTATTTGGAATTCTGGCTTCGGGGGAGTAGTGCCTCATAGCTCAACTGCAATTTTTAGTCTCATTTAGATGCAGAAGACATGTTGCCTGGCTCATCATAGGAGACAGTCTTCTTGAGAATATTTGTTGACAGTTCTTTGAGAGTCTTGAGGGAGAACTACTGCTTATAAAAGCAGCTTTTTTCAATAGGCATGAAGTAGGCACAGCCTTGGAAAAAAGTGATTTTAAAAGCCCAAATATTTTTTATTGCCACTAACCATGCACTCCACATTGGCTTAGAGCAGTGCTAGTCAGCTCCCTCCAAACTGACTGAAATCAGGGTAGGATCAATGCTTGAAGAGTTTGGTATTTGCTCAACTGTATCTCAACTGTACCTGTTAATTGTCTCTACTCAGCTTCTGCAAGTGAGGTCAGCATTTTACTCTGTCAGGTACTTCATGTTCCTGAAGTCTCAGTCTTTAATTGCTAACTTGGATGTAATTATCAGTTCCAACAAACCATCAGCCATCCCTGTGGTGTTACTAGCAAGATAAAGAAACCCTAACACCACAGGGATGGTTACTACACCATCCCTGTGGTGTTACTAGCAAGATAAAGAAACCCTAACAAACTTGTAAAATTTTCAGCATTTCTTACATGATACTTGCCAGGAGTAAGAGTCTCCACAGTCAAGACCCATTCAGGTCAATGAGGACTTTGATATTAAAAGCCATAAGAATGATCTAATAATTGAAGTGACTTTGACAAATTGAAAAAATAAAGTGCTGCATGAGGCTGAGAAGGCTCTTTTCCATTACTGGCAGTGATTAAGATATGGTGTTACTTAACATGAATTGAATTATGAATTTCCTTAGAGATATTCTCAAGGAATTAGCAATCAATCTTGCTCTGTCCTCATCCTGTACTCTTAATTTGTTGTATTACATAGATGCTTTTAAGTATAATCTCTTAGTTTAATTTGGGGTTTTTTGGAGATCTTACATCTCTTACTGATGAAGTAAAAGAATGAAGAAACAGAAGTGTCCAGTTCTTTCTGGAGACCTTCAAGTCATCTTCAGATATGGCTCATCAATATTCTTTGGTTTCTAGAGACAGTTGTCATTTTCATTTGTAGAACTCTGAGCCTAGGTCAGTTGCCTTTTGACTGATGTTAGCCTTTACTGACTAACTTGAAATCGAGTTCTGCCCATCTTGTGCTGACCTGCAGATGTGTACAAACAGTAATAAATTCCTTTTTC
The DNA here is from genome assembly GCF_051311805.1 of Agelaius phoeniceus. Classification (NCBI taxonomy): domain Eukaryota; kingdom Metazoa; phylum Chordata; class Aves; order Passeriformes; family Icteridae; genus Agelaius; species Agelaius phoeniceus. The sequence continues at coordinate 9,268,329 of NC_135266.1, read as the reverse complement.
CAGGAAGCAGCCTGCCTGAGGTCCTAGTAGCAAATGATGGTGCCCAAATGAACTGGACTTCCATCATTTTTAAATTCAGACTAAAGCCACGGGTTAATGCAGTGTTTGGGGGGGTGGGGGTCTCTCATTGTTGGTTACAAAGATTTTGTCTCTTGCAAAGATGGTGTCATGAATCCTATTTCCTGCTGCTCTGCAGCTGGAAGCATGGATAGTACTTCTTATGCCCTGCATAGATTGCATTCATGTTCCAGTCCAAGCACCAGCACAGCTTTGCTACCACAGGAAATGTCTGTGGAACAGCTGAAGGCATGGAATCACCTCCAGAGAACCAGCAGAGCTGCTGTTAAGGGGCAGAAAGCTGCTCCAATATTCACAGGCAGAGCAGATGTTCCTTGCTTGGCAGTGTTATAAATGGGATGGGGTCCTGGGGCAGCACAGCTACAGCACACTGTTACCCCTGCAGGAGTGCAAGTGCCCAGCTTGGAAGGTGTTTGTCATCATCCTACAGCACTGTCAGGGACACCTGTCTGGAGTGCAGAAGGATAAATCTCCCATCAGGAACTGACAACTCTGCTGTGTTTTTGGCACGAGCCAGTTACAGAGCTCATGCACTGATTTACTTTCTGACTGAGACTAAACAGAGTCAAAGGATTTCCCACTGATGAAGTTTATGCATGAATAATCTTCTTCCTACCTGTGAGGGGAGAATGGCAAGGAAAGCAGTATCCCTGCAGCAGTAATGCTCTGCTTATTTGCAGCTCTCATAAACTGCTCCTGTGTCTGGTGAAGGAGTGGTTGATACACAGGGGCTCCAAACAAGGATCTGGATTGCAGAATGGTGATTCCTGATACATCAATTTTTGCCAGTTCCCAGGGTCTGTGGCCCCAAAATTGCTCAGCCATGCATTGTGTGGCTAGTCAATAATAACAGTGAAAAAGGAAAAAGAAAAAAAGGATTTTACATGTCTGTTGAAAAAGGTTGGGGTAGAATTCTGTAATGTAAGAAGAAGCCTCTCCAAGCAGCGCTGGGTTTGTTTCTCACTTAATTTGCAAATCTTTTTAATGTTTTTAAACAGGCTTTTCAATTCATGCTCTTGAATTTGGGTGCAATTCTAGGGAGAGATGCTTGAAATTAAATTGTCGGCTCTCTGTGCTCTGTGGTAACTCTAACCCTCGGCTAGGCAGCAGAGGAATGCAGCTGGGGTGCAGGCAGCTGCTGCTCAAAAGCCTCAGCACAGGAGTGCATCCCAGGATGCCTCCCTTCTCCTGTGATTGGAATTGTCCTCCTGAGTAATGCCCTGCTGGCTTGGCTGCTGAGCAGGACCTCAGCTCTCAGTGGGCAGACTGATAGCTCCTCCATCGTGGTGATTATCTGAACTGCTCTGATCTGGGATCTGTTCCTTGCCATCCTCCCTGCTTCATTTCTCCAGAGAGCAGGGGGCTGGTTTTTCCCTACTTTCTTCAAGTAATGATAGGGATGGAGAACTGGTTTTTCCTTCCCAAGACCTGGGAGAGCCACTGTATTACATCCTGGTGCAGCAGAGTGAGAGGTGTTGGGAGCCTGAGTGTAACTAAGAATAACTCATGTTTCCCTCTCTCTTCATTGACCCAGGGTAGGGGGAGCTTGAAGAAAAGTGCAGCAGCAACAAAAGATGCTCAGGTCTTTTTGTGCTTCCTCCCCCTCCACACACACCCTCTCCCTTCCCCTTGTGTCTGCTGGGCATTGTGATTTGTCCTAAGATGAGAACACCTAGGGAGAAATGTCCTAAGAAAATGCAAGAGGAACTGTGTGATTGCTTGCATAATCACAGAATCCCAGAGACAATTAGGTTGGAAAAGACCTCTGGGATCATCGGATCCAACCTGTGACTGAACACCAGTGTGTCAGTCAGACCATGGCACTGCATCCAGTCTTTCCTTAAACACCTGCAGGGACAGTGACTCCCTGGGCAGTCTGTTCCAATGTCTCATCATCCTTTCTGTGAAGAAATTCTTCCTAATGTCCAACCTAAACCTCCCCTGGCACAGCTTCAGACTCTGTCCTCTTGTCCTGTCCCTGGTTACCTGAGAGAAGAGGCCAGTGCCCACCTGGCTGCACCCTCCTGCCAGGGAGCTGAATGCATTCCAAGTGTGGGGGAAATTGTGATTATTGCCACTGACCATGGTACACAGCAGCCTGCAAAAGGGGGTAAAATGCTGCTGGAGGTTGGGCCCAACTGGGCACTCCTCCAATTCCTGCCTGGTGTTCTTACCTGGGACAAATCAAAACACCCATCAGTGACAATCACAAGGGAGAGAAGTGTGTGTGGACAGTGCACACAAGGACCCCAAATGTTGTCACCCACCACAAAGGTATTGCAAATTCATGGCGTGTCAGAAGGCTAATTTATTACTTTATTATATATAATATATATATATATAAAAATAAATATTATTATTATTATTTATTTTATATATTGTATATTTTTATTTTTTATATTTTTATATTTTTATATACTTTATTCTATATATATTATATATTTATTATATAATAATAAAGAATACTACACTGTATTATACTATACTAACGAATACAGAAAAGATACTTACTGAATGCTAAAAAGATAATAATGAAAACTCATGACTCTCTCCAGAGTCCCGACACAGCTTGGCCATAATTGGCCAATGAGTCAAAACAGCTCACAGCAGAGTCCAATCAAGCAATCAGCTTGGGCAAACAATCTCCAAACACATTCCACATGGGCACAACACTGGAGGAGCAAATGAGACAAGAATTGTTTTTCTTTTCTCTGAGGCCTCTCGCTGCCTTTCAGCTTGCCAGGAGAAAAACTGAAGGAGTCGTGTTCAGAGAATGTGAATGCCATACAAATTGTTTTTCTTTGAAACTCAGTTTTTAAGTGGAGACATAAGGAATTGAGATGCTCATTGCATTTGACCAAGTGTGTAGCAGCACCAGCTGCTCTGAGCCAGGCACCTGTCTACAGTGACAGTTGTGCTCTATCCTTCATGTTCCCCTTCTGAAGGACAGGTTTAACAGCAGAATCTGATGGGTTCAGTGCTGCACAGTCCTGGCAGGTAGGACCTGTGGAAGGTTTGTACTTTGTTAACGTAACAAAGCTTCTGTATTGTCTTATTTGCCAGTAATCTGATTCATCAGGAATAAAGATAGCCTTCAGTTTCTGGTTGGAGTCATGATCAGTGACCCACAAAACAGGACAGGACTGGCTTTTCTGGTCCATGGTGCTGAGGCAAGGAGCAAGCCTCAAACCCACCCAAATTCACATGTTAAGCAATGCCAGTGGGATCTGTAGGGAAGTCTGACTTGCTCAGGATTGCAGTCAAGTACCATTTTCCAGTGAACTGGCAGAATCACAGCAGTAGTTGTTCTGAGTCTGACCACATTGTCACTGTCAGTTGTGTTACTGTGAGAAGTCTGGGGAAGTACACTCTCAAGACAATACATGGTGCTGCTACAGCATCAAACAGAGTGCATTGGGAACAGTACTTCTGAAACTAATCTAATTTATTGACCAAAGTTTTCAGGAGATTTAGAACCATATATTTTTTATCTTTAAAAGAAGGGTGTACTCAACAGTGCTCATGAGGGAAGCAGACTCATGAGCTTCTGTGTCCGTGTACTTGGAGCTGTGCCAAAGGAGAGGCACATCAATCAAACTGGAATAACACTAAGGGGAGGCAAACCCTCTTATTGTACCTGCTGCTCATCCATGGCTTCAGGTGTTATCATCACCTGAAAGAGAAAAACCTGCCTGTGACATTGCATGGAAAGGTTCCTGAACAATGCCAGTTCCTTCTGTGGCAGGAAAAGATCAAGCTTGAGGAATGAACTGAAATACCATGTGCTGCTGTAAGTATCATGAAATTACCAGTGTCTGCCGTCTCGCTGAACACAAATATGTACATCATTTTTTGCAGCATTTTGAGTTATTATAACTAATTCACAAGCTCCCTCTGCTGGGCTCCCAGCATAGGAGAGCAGTGGCAAAGCTCCTGTGATGTTATTTGCAGACTGACCCATTTTCTTCAGCTTATTTTGACACTTTGTACAGCATCAGAAATAGTGTACAATCAAATTCATGTAAGTGGCTTGTTAGAAGTGTTACAGAGAGAGATTTGATGTGTTAGATGCATAATTAAATGTTTTTATGTGCATGGAAGGTTTTTTCCACAATAATGTAACTGTAGCTGTTACCTCCTGAAAGTTCTCATGCATCTATCAAAAGATCATGATACTTGATTTCAGTAATGCCTTCTGTCACAGGAAAGAGCTCTTAAGGAAATAAATACAGACCTGTTTAAGGAATTAAAAGCTTACAGTCATCAAAAACACTCCATACAGTATGCAGTTTGATGTAGCAGTGGTTTTCAAAATGAGCCAAGGGGTTTGTACAAGCATTCAGAGGAATGAAAAAGTGCTGAAAATGTAACTCTAATCAGAACAGCTCATCCTGCTGCTTTCTGCCTAATCCTCAAGGTCAAGATTTCTGTCTGCAGTTTTTAAAACACATACATGGGGCTTAGCACTGTCATAACCAATAATTGCAAAATCTCTTTTAGGAGATTAAAAGGAGTTGTGAAATTATTGACTTCCAACTAAACAATTTCAGGGTGAGAGATTGCTAACAAAAAGCAGAATGATGCTCTGTGATTGCTGTAGACATAGCACTTCCTGGCTGCCTTTTAACAGGGATTGACTGGAAAAAAAAAGACCTGCCTTAAGTAATTCACAAAATTGTGGAGTGCCTTTATGGGAAAAGGCATGTTGTCTGCAGTGGCACCAGAGAAAAATGGAGAGACTTTATGAACAATCACAGTGGCTTTTTTTACTGCAAGTCAGGCTCCTAGACACAGACAGTGGTACAAACAGAAAGTATTAATGTGCTGCCTATGTGTTGTGCTTGAAGTAACAGGTATATGGGAATGTAGCTGTCACCAGTGTGAGTGCAGCAATTATTTGGCAGCACTCAGCATCACTGGACAATGATGTGAAACAGAAAATAAAGAACTCCAGCGACCAGTTGATACAGAAATTGCAGGGAGAATGTGGAATGCATGTATTCCAAACTTCAGTCTAGTGAGGAGGCTAAAATAAACATTTCCAACATCAACTGAGACAAAATCACCTCTTTTGACTAAAGTGGGCAGGGCACCTCTACTTAACCAGGAAAAGGAACATGTATGATGTGTGTGTTTGATGAAGAGCTGAAAGATTAAGAGGGGCTTTTTACATGGGCCTGTAGTAGTGACAGGACAACGGGGAATGGCTTTAGACTGAAAGAAGGCAACTTATATCTAAATACTGGGAAGGAATTCCTTGCTGTGAGGGTGGTGAGACACTGGAACAGGTTCTTGTGGAGGAGTTGTTCAAAGGTGGATGGGGCTTTGAGCAATCTGGTCTAGTAGAAGATCCCCCTACCCATAGGGGGGGACTTGGAACTAAATGGTCTTTAAGGTGCTTTCCAACCCAAACCATTCTGTAATTCTGTGGTAGAACAGGTTGTGATGTCTTCAAGAATACAAAAAGAAATTAGGTGAAATTTTAAAGCACTAGCAATATATCTCTTAGTGTCATTAGACTTCCATTCAAGTACTGACATGATAAAGAATTATTTTACCCATGCTCATATTAAGTGACATTCAAGAATTTTCTCAGAATATGCTTCTTATCTCAAGTATGAATTTTTTTTCTAGGTAGCATATTCTCATATTGGCTTTATTCTGCATCAAAGCATCTGATAGCTCTAGAGGACATGATATCAATATATGATTTATCCCTTCAAAGTCTGAGGATGATCAGTCTGTTTCTTTTCTGTCCCTAATTAAACATTACTTCAGTAATTCCCAGGGGCAAGGAAATGACTAGACTGAAATGAAAATGAAGTTTGTAGGACCACAATTGCACTGTCTATGGTTATGATTAATGTATTTTATGATTGTTGTTTTGCTCATAAGATTTAGCTGTTTTTTTTAAAGACCCTGTGAGGGAGCGTACAGAGACAAGCCACAGCTTTTATTTTTTTCTTGTAAGGTGACAGAAATCTAAGGAGATTTTAACACAAAATTGATTGAAGTAAAATATTGGAGATCTTAAATGTGATTGCTGATTATTCAGCCTTTGGCAGGCTACTAATAGTGATGGTAAGTGAGAGTTCCTGTTCCAGTCAGCCATTTCCCAGCATAAGGAAATGCAAATCCTTCATACTTAAGTGCTTTGGGAAACAAGCAGCAACCCTACAATGACTGTGAATTGAGTGACTTAAACATAAAGATTTATTTATTTAGCTGTTAGTTAGGGACACGTCTGCCTGGTATCAGCCCACAGATCAGTCCAAGAGGCCAGAAATAAGGCTGTTTCCAAGATAGACAGGTCATTTTCTTTCCCTTTTTCTTTGGTCATGTGGAAGTGGATCAGGTGGGTTGATTTCTACCATTCATTCATGCTTTTAAATACTGTTTTTCATCTGTCTTTGCATATGGGCTGCTTTTTGCATTCTGAAAAAGAGGTGACATTCATTAGCATATTTCATTGTGCCAGCCAAAAGTGTATACTTATTCTTAGTCTATACTATATGAATGTATAGACTTAGGTATTCATGGTGCTCAAGTGTTTTGTCTTTTTACATACTTTATATTGAAAAACAGTGAACAGTGCATTCTTACCTAGCTGATACTTCTTCATGCAGCACCGTGGAAGGCTGGATTTAGATAGAAGTTTATATCCATTTAAAATACACAATCAGCATTCTAAAACAGTCATTAGTTCAATTTAAAAATTAAATGTGCTGAACATAAAAATAAGCTGAGCAAAACATAGTTTGTATTGAAAGCTAGTTGATAATATTAAGTGAAGGAATCATTACATAGAGAAGATGAACTGATTAAGATTTTTCTAACCCACATGCCTTTCAGAATTACAATTAGAAGAACCTATCCTTCACATTTATTTTTAAGGGATGATCTTTTTAATGCTTTTACAAGGTATGGAATTCAGAGGAGTAGGTCCCAAATTTCAAGACAGTAAAATGAGAGCTTTGGAGAGAATTCAGTGTTTCTCACCATGTCTTTGCTCTCCTCATTTGCTAAGATTCAAACCATCTCTTTAAATTCTGTGAAGCTAAGACAATTAATTTTAAAATGCCTGGAAATGAGTGAAGTCTCCAGATGTTAATGGCTTGTTTAATTCTACTGCAGGGACATTAAAGAACACTAATCAAGATGAGAACTAGGTTGTTTTCCAGGTTGTACGAATACCAGAGTCATTTGGAGCAGCTGTAATAAAATCCCTTGTTATCATGGAGCAAGGTGAGACACACAAACAAGGTCTTTCAGCCTTTATTTTTCAGTCAAGTTTCAAGTGACATTAATTATCTGTAGCATCTTTTAGGATCCAAATGAGAAAATATAGTTTATAACAAATGTTCTCTCCATATTAAACCTATCAGCATTTTTTAAACTTGAAGAAGTAATTGTCAATCCTGTGATAATACAAATTATAGCAAACCCAAAATGTGTTCAGAAACATTTCAAAGACATTATTTTCTGATATTCTAGTTAATTTTAGGATTGCTCTTTATCTTGTCAAGATTGTTTGTACAGTCTTTTCCTTTTTTTTTCCTGTGTCATTTTTCCTTTTTGCTTTCTCAGTTCTCTTTTCACAAGTTGAAATATATTTCTTCAAAGTACTGCTGCCATCTGGGCTTTCCCTTAAAGCTAAAACAGTACTTTGGTTAAATTATTTATCTGTCCTAGGTATTGGTCAGTAATGTCCAGGTGTGGCTGACACAGGATATTGCTGATGATTGCAGTGAATTGCATGTAATTAGAGTTGTAGTCAAACCCTGTAAAACTGATCTCTCACTGAATGCTTTAGATCGTTAACATGGAAAAGTTCATGTCTGGTGAAATGTGTGATTTGTCAGTCTTACTTCTGACACCTCTAAGAGTAAGGCATTAGTCATTTTTAGGCACTGCATTCACCTGTTTGTGATGCTAAAGTGCCACAGGCATAGCTGGTCTATCCTCATAGAAGCCTGTCTTGCACTTCATTTTTCTTAGCATTTTCCTGTCTTAAGAAAGTCTGATTCTTTTACTAAGAGGTTTCTAAACCCTCACATGTAGTAGTGATTGAGTAACAATTTAATAACTTTCTTGCTTCCATTTTTTTAAAAATCTTGTCTGTAGAAAAATCTGTCTGGGTCAGTGTGTCCCAATAAAGCCTGTAGCATTTACTTCTTTTATCTTTTCCTTTGTCTTCTCCTAATGGCTCTTCCCCCGGTCTGGAGGCTGCTGTTCTGCAGCTTGCCTGCTGCTTGTTGTCAGCTTCCATCAGACTGAAGGATTTCTGGGAAGGAAAGACTCTTACAGGGCCTCTTTTCACCTCATCTGTGCAGCTAAAGATTTGACATTCACTTCCTGAGACAGGATGAAACTCTGGTTTTGAGAAACATTATGTAAATCAACTGTGTTATGTAAGGAACTCCTAATAATGATGTACATTACAGCATATTTATAAGATTAAAGGCAGTACTGCATCCTGTGCACTGGCAAAAAAGCAGACTCCTGAAAAAATACCTTAAAATTGAATAATTATAATAGACTTGATGTTTGTTTGATGTTTCTGTTTAGGTGCTGACTGCAGCACAAATTAAATCAATTTGCCTGGCCATACTAGAATCAGGAAAACAGTATGCAGTGAAGAAGAGGAAACCAGTCCCACTGATGTATTCCTACTATGGAACAGAGTATCTTGGTGAGTAAAACACACCAACACCTCTGAGAGTGGTGCTCTGTGGAGATGCTGAGCTAGGAGGCACTTCAGGAATAAAATATGTAAAATCTACAGTGTGGGATTTCTCCTGAGCCAGTTGGGACCATCCATCCTCCTCCTCCTCATGGGCAGCTGGGTCAGAGCTCACCTGAAGCAGAGGGGAAAGGCCACTGGGCAGGGCCCTTGTGGGCTTCTCAAGGCACAGAATCACTGCAGAAAGTGTGAGATTGGCTCACAGTTCCCTGGCAGGGGAGCAGAGAGAGCAGTCACTGAGTTGTGTGTTCCACAGACCCTGGCAAGTACAGACAGTTCTTGCACTGAAATTTAGGTGTTAGCTCACTGATACTGTAAAATCAGTAACTGGAAATACCAATTTATGGCCCAGTTTCAATTTGCATTCAGCAAATGCAAATATATGGCCCAGATTCAGCAGTGTGTTAAGAAGAGTAACACCTTGAAACAGAATTCAGTTCAGGTTCAGTTTAATTTCCTACAGTGAGTTTCAGTCATATCAGAGTGAGAGCAGCAGGAATTCATACATATATTTTGCAGAGCTAGAGGAACTAGAAATGACAGAAGTAGTAAAATGTGGTGTTAGGCACCTAGAAATCTTTTCTTCCAAGCACTATTTCAGTATGCATAAAGAAGATGAAGGAGCCATGCTATTGACAAGGAAACCTATCCCAAGGGAAAGTTGCAATGAGGTGCAGACAGGACCTAAACCCACCCTCTAATTCAATTGTTTCTCTTTTTTCCAGGGGCAGCACATGGGCTTTCCTCAATCCTGCAGATGTTGCTCTCCTATTATGAGTACCTGGAGCCAGCAGATCAGGAGCTGGTGTGGCAGAGTGTGGATTTCCTGATGGACCAGGAGCAGAACAGCAACTGGCCCCCTGAGCTGGGGGAGACCATCGAGAGGGAGAACGAGCTGGTGCACTGGTGCCATGGAGCTCCAGGTTCTTTTCCCATTGATTTATGCACAGCCAGATGCTGATCACATTGCTTTTCCACATTAGGTGATTCCATGTAGAATCTCAGGTTAAATTCGACCAAAGTGAAAAAAAACCCAAAGGACATAAAAAAGTTACACTTTGAGATGGGGAAATTCATTAATTGCTATTATTCTTCCCCAGGAAAACCTGTATCCCATTACTGTTCTTGGGTAATAACACAGATGTGGCTTACAAGAACACTTCAGCTACTCCAGTGTTTGTTAAATTCACACCACAAGTCAGCTGAACATTTCCTTAGGCACTTGAGTTAGTTATGTGTCATGTGCATAAGGTTACTGTGAACTGAGCTGTGCAGTGCTCTGGTGAAGATTATGACTAATTTATTTAAATCCCCTCTAAAAATAAGCCAAATAGCTTTTTTTTTAGCAGAAGTTAGTATGCATAACTGTGTGTAACTAGAATAAAGCAGTGTATGCCTCACTGGGGAAAAAAAAGTGAGTTTGTTTTTCTTATTTAGTAAAAGTTTGTATCTGTTGTCAGTGTAAGAAATTACTTTGCCCATCCTTGTGTTTCTGTCAATGTAAGCAGATGAGGTAGATGGGGATTTGGAGCCAATAGAAGACAGTGCCAAGAGTTTAATGTTTAAAGGCAAAAATGTGACTGCTCTTTTAAAATTATGAAAGTCTGGGAATGTTGGAGTAAACCCTGAAATTCAATAATGCCTTGAAAAGATTGAAAGTGGTATTGTCACAGGGAGTAGATAATTACATTTACTGTGTGTTTTTAGCATAGCAGATGCTCCCCCTTCATGGAGCATTTTGAGGCTACACTGACATGTCTAGAGCACAGCCTGCAGTTTTTTTAGTGTATTAATCTTTATTTTCTTAGGTGTTCTTCGAAACCCTTGGTGTGCTTTTTACAAAAGACAACCTCACTGCTCTTTTCCTAGGCATTGCATATCTTTTTGCCAAAGCTTACCTGGTTTCCAAGAAGCCTCAGTATCTGGACACTTGTATCCGCTGTGGAGAGCTCACCTGGCAGAAAGGCCTCCTGAAGAAGGGCCCTGGCATTTGCCATGGGGTGGCTGGTAGTGCTTATGTGTTCCTGCTGCTCTACAGGCTCACTGGCAACTCCAAATACATATACAGGGCACAGAGGTGAGCATTCCTGTCTTCTGGATTTAGGTAATGCCAGAAAGTTTCAGGAACGTTGTTAGAGCAGAGTCTGTGATCACCACCCTCGGATGTAACCTGAGTGTTGAAGGTTCAGGATCAATTCTGGCTGTGAGTTCTGGGCTGGGTGCAGTCTGTGGGAGCTCTGCAGTCCCATTCCAGGCTGCCTGGGTTCTCCCAGACTCTCTCCCTGCCCAGGAGCCTGGTTCCTACAGTGGGAACTGGGCTGCATGTGGAGGGGTCACGTGCATCCAAGTCCATTCTGATGTGGTGGCAGAACTCACACAAGCTGTGTGCCCAAGTCCAGGAGTAGGGTAAAACATGATTTGTTAGGATTTTTTTCAGAGCTTTTAACACTATTCCATATCATTAGAAGTGAAAAGTAAATATAGGATGTGGTGTGTAGTTATTTTATATTTTTTTAATTTCGCATTCCCACCTTTAGCTTAGCTAGTGGGGTTAATTCTGTTTTGTCTGAGTGCAGGCACATGTGGTCCAGTAAAAATTCTATCATGGTGCTGCAGTTATCTTTAACTATGTATCTCTAGTTTACTGTACCTGTTTAAAAACATACTATTCCATGTTTGTTACTGTTTTCCTTACAGCACAGAGTAACAAGGGGAAGTGGTATAGTAATTAAGATGACTGATTTTCAGCCTTTTGCTTATTTTTTTAAATTTGTGTAGCTATTTCAGCATTACACAATTTGTTGCATTGATGTGAAACATTGCTTGCATCCTAAAAATTATCAAAAAGTATTTGTTTAATGATACATATTACAAAAATCAGAAAAAGTTTATAGCTCTCAACAAGCATAATGCACACACGGATTGCAAAGGTTTGTCTCTTCTGGATCTAATGAACCTCAGTATCTTGTGGAAATTGGATAGTGTAGAATTTGCAGAAAAGGTTAAATACTGATCATTCTACTTTCTTAAATTACTGAGTGTTATGAAAATGATGCTTCCAAACATGTAGACTGAGAGGAACACAAAGTAATAACAAACTCTTTTTTTTCTCTCTTAGGTTTGCAGAGTTCTTATTTACAGAAGAATTTAAGTCTGGTTCCCGGGCACTAGAAAGTGTATATAGTCTGTATGAAGGTTTTTCAGGAACTGTGTGTTTCCTGACTGACTTGCTGCAACCCAACCAAGCCGAGTTTCCTCTCTTCAGTGTCTTTGTCTAAAGACTGATGTTCTCCAGGGCCAGTCCTGGAGGTAGTGGGAGAGGGCACCTGCAGTTCCACTTACTTTTCCAGACAGGCTATGTACAAAACGAGCTGGGGTACCACTAATGTTAGCCTTAACGTAGCTGGGAGTCAGATCAAATCCAACACACACTGGGGCTTGGGGGGTGGGGAAGTGTGTGGTCAAAATAAATGGGTCAGTGGGGAAAAAAAATGGGGGAGCTGATTGAATCTGATGTCGTAGATATTTATCTAATTATTCAAGTGAGAGAGAAAGGGGCATTATCAAACTTAATTTGGTGAAAAAAAGGCAAGCTAGAATTGCAGGGACATGCAAAGAAGAAACAGTGATGCACCTAAAAGATTTTAAAAAGAGTCCCACAAAAACCATTCATGGAGCAATTCACTAACTGGGGAGGGTGTTGTAGACATGTCACTGCACTGCACAAAGGCAAAATCTGGGGCTTTTTTACCCTAAACCACATCTGCTAGTTTTAGTAACATATATTAGGAAAATCTGTATCTTTGAGCTCTTTGGTCCTCATATAATGGCAGTTCTGTAGATAGCTGAGTGTTCAGGCTGCAGTTTCACAGTTCATTTCAGCAAGTGGGGTCTCGTGTGTGTAAATGAGCACTGAATTGGACCTTTCCTACTAGAGCTCAGTCTGTGGCAAGGAGCTGGTCTCCTTTCTGATCTACTGTAACTGTGTCATGTCTTGTCTGTATTTTCCCAGTCACATGGTAGATGGGTGGAGCCATGGAGAAGACTTGGATGGAAAAGTTCTGTAGCAAAGATGCAGTAGGCAGATGCTTTCTTCATGATAGAGCATTGCCAGATAAGTATTGTTCAGTGATACAAAAGCTTCCTTTAAAAATTAATTACTTATAGCAGCATTTCTGAACAGTACCCTAAGTTTTTCAGATGATGGAAAACCTATTTTCCTTGATGAATTCTTCACTACAAACCCTGCAAAGTGAATACAGTCATGGGGTGGCATACTGATCCTCAGAAAAAACCTGATAACAAAACTCAAAATTGCTTTTTTTCCTAGTTAGCAAGATATTGTATATGCCCAAATGATTTTTAGCTAGAAAATAATTTAGATAGGAATAAATGGGCTGCTCAATACTAGTTGCACTAGCACGTATAGTTGCAAATACATGCTGTTTTCTATGTATTGTAGATATGATGAAATGGTACTTGAAAGCTAAAGAAAACACTAACCTAGATTTGTACTAAAAAATAGAAAATTAATATCTGTATTTAAAATCTATTTACTGTTTATTTATTTTTATTTATATATTAATAATATATATAAAGACAAATCGGGAAGACCAATATCTCAAAAACTGAAGTTGGAGAGAAAAAGCTGCTGTACATGCACTGCCAAACAATGCAGTCCCTCTTCCTGCATTCTCAGCTGGAGGAGATTACAATTTCTTTATTTTTAATGCCTAATGGATTAAAGTTCCCATTTCATTTCAGTGGGCTTTGATCAGGCTATAAGATGGAGCTGGGTCTTGAAATCCTCCCACATTTTAATATAATAATCCCTTCCTGCTCTTGCTACTGTTATTTTAATGAGATGGCTTACATTATTATGAGCTGCAGATAAGGATTTCTGTTACTCTGTCTTGCACTATGCAGCTCTAATTAATTACTTAGAAATAACCATAGTTCTCTGGTGAATAAAGCAGTGCAGTTCTGTATCAGTTTGTCAAGAATTTAGGTATCTTTTAGTGAATGGAAATGTTAAAATTCAATATACTTATGTGTTTATTAAAACACATAGGTTAAAAGGCTATATGGTCTTTTAAGAAAGCCACTAATGTCACTTACTTGGTTACTCTGAGCAGTGAGATGTGTGCACACAGATGGATGAATTCCATAGGGAAGGTGTACACATGAGGCTGAATCAAAAAGTCAGTGGATATGGGAGTGTGCTCTGCCCAGCCCTGTGGAAATGCTCCTGTTAGACCAGAGCAGAGGCAACTGCCAGCAGTGAAGATCCCAATCCATTAGGATTTTTTATCTAGTTGGTTCCTGTAACACATTTGGCTCCTATATTTCATAACTGGAGCCTTCTTAAAGAAAAGTTTAAGGAAGGTAAAACTTGGCCTATCCACTTCTTCTAAATGTGATTCTTCACAAATGCCAGGGAATAAACATTGAGCTCAGTGTCAGTTTTCTAGTGTTTTTTCCTGTGTGTCTCTGTCTGTAGAATTTCTTCCAATTCACATTCAGAGGAGACTCTGATCTTTTCTATGTTGTGAGCAACAGCACACTCAAAACAGATCTCCTGTCCCCACAGCCATTCTCTGTATATGAAGCCACATGTTTTGGAGAGACAAAACAGTTATTTGAGTAAGAGTTAGTCCATTCAACAATGAGAAAACCCATGGAACCACCCAGTGTTTGAAATCTAGGTCCCAAACATTTCTGCAGGTTATGTGAGTTCAACACTGATTCTGGCAAGGGCAGCACACAAACATCCAGTCTGATGGGATGCATCTGGTAAAAATCTTGGAACATACTTGTTCATCTCTTTCATCAGACATGGCAGTTTGAGCTCACTCTCAGAGATTTGTGGCTTTTCATACCTGACCTGGCTGGGTTAAGGTGGCTTCTAGATGTGCTGCAGTCACAGCTTCTGAACACAGTGCAAATACACCCCAGGGCTCTTTGGAAAATGCTCATTAAATCAGCAGGGTTTTTTCAGCTTTCCCTTCTTTATTTTCTTATCTGATTTTTTTCTCTCTAATATATATGCTTTTACAAATGTGCTGTTGCAATCTTTATTTGTTGCTTTTAAGACATTGACAGAACAGCAACCTGAGTAGAGCTGTCAGCACTTTCCAGTGTAATAAAAATTAAGGTCCTCTGTGTACCCTTCTTCCTGCTTTAAGAAATCAACCTTGGAAACTTTGCTAGACATTCTCCATGGAATGCTGTCTCCTGCTCCCAAACTGGGCCCTTATGGACTGGAAAATGTATTCCTGAACACATTAACAGATTCTGCCCTGGTGCTGTCAAAAGACTGTGTTGTGGGAAATTGGAGAAGCCTCTTCCAGGGTGTAAAACACAGTAACTACGTCATGTTTGCACATTAGTTCCTTGGTTGTGTTTAGTTTCTAAAGTGTAGGTAATAGGAATTTAAGTGATATAATAGTATTTCTGATTATGCTGTTAAAGCAAAGAGGATGCATTATGTGGGTATTGGTGCTTATTTGTGATGTACCTGTGTTTGTGTGGTGCTATTTGTGAGTAAAGCTGTAGATTACACATCAGTTTAAGGAGCTATATACTGTTCATGACTTTTAGCCCGCCATCCATAGATTACTGTCAGGGAATAATTTTGATGGGAGCTAGATCTGTAGTGTCCAGATTTATTGATTTCAGGATTCATAGAACCAGATGCTGTAAGTTTTATCAGCAGTACAGTTCTAACAAATATATCTTTATTTTCAATTGCTACTCACAACTTCTCATCATAATAACATGTTTATTTTGTGCCACTGCTTTCAATATCTGCTTTGATTGCATCATTGTTGCCTTCAATTTCCCTGCTTTTGTTTCCCAACCTTTGAATAACTTGAAGAGGTTGAAGAAGCAGCCCAGGTCTTTTGTTCTTGAAAATAAGATTGATTGATTTTGCTTAAGCAGGGTGTTCTACTAACTTGCATTACATTATTTTATGCTCCCAGATGGTCTCTTCTCTCTGGCTGTGCCATTTCCCACCTGCTAAGAAAAAATCATTATCTTGTATAACAACTGTCACTGATGTTTTACTTCATTAAATAAAACAGAGACTTTCTAGGGAGCATGGTCATTTCTCCATGCTTCAGTGTTTCAGTTCTGTCAGGACAACTGAAACCAAGTGAAATTGCTAAACATTCCAAAATTCATTTTTAAGTAGTTCTGGGAAATATACATAAGGGAATGCAAGGAAAGGGATCACCTTTATTGCTACTCTGTCAAATTAAGTAATGCCACTTTGATGTTCTAATACTGATTATATATGGACATGGAAAGAATATGACAAGAATACTGATCAGTATTTTTAATACTGTGGAAAAAAAATGAACCATAGGTATCTGCTGTATTCAGAAACATGGTGGGGCAATATGTGCAAATGGAAACTTTGATAAGCAATCAAGTTTTTGTACTCATATAGTTTTCTGCATATACAGTTACAGCATCTACCAACATATTGCATGTTTTATGCCAACAGTGACCTATTTTAGTGTATGCATGCATTTTGAGACTATATCCTTGTTCTTTGGATCTCTGAGGTCTGCCAAGTAAATCTCAGGTGCAGTAATCTTCTACATACCTTGAATATTCACTGGCATGAGTGCATATTCTAATCTGTAGGAAGATTAGTATATCAGGACTAAAATTGCCCGATTGATTTTCAAAGAGTAATCTTGCTCTGAAGAATTAACAATTGCTGGCTGGCAGCACAGCCTGGATGCTCTGAGAAGATATTTCAGTTCATAAAAAGATCTCTAAGACTAAGTAGTAGCAGCAGAGAGCTAAATTGAAAAGAAAGAAGAAAATGACCAAAAATCCCACTATGAGGGGAACAACATACTTCAAAGCCATAAGCCAAAACTGCTCAGGGCCCACAAAACAATACAGCAATTTAGGGAGGTGAACAGGCATTTTCCAAAGGAATTGCACAGTAGTGGTACAGTAAGCACTGTGCATGTTTCAGCTGCCTTGAACAGCACTCCATTGCCATTATAGCAAAGTCATCAAATGTTAAAAAACATTTGCCTGTGAAGGAGTTGCCTGTAGCTGAACCTACTGCCTACTCCTATCTTTTAATGGAACAGAAGTGATGTGCACTATCCATGATAAGGCAGATTAAAAAAATACATTCAAGAAGCCAATAGCACCAACTCTCAATCTTGCCTTTGAATATTAAACTTTGCTAATTTGTACTGTCACCATTGGTCCTACACCTCGTATATTGGAAATTCTACATCATGCTCTCAAAAAACAAATTTATTAATAGCAATCTGCTTGAAAATACATAAGGCCATATTTATTTTAATGCTTAGAAGGGAGTCCCTTGACTTTGTTCATGGCATGACTCAAACAGAAGATGGAGGCATTTAGGACAAGTACAGTAATACCAATTAGAATGGCAGAAAATTATTTCAAAGCTTATTTTGCCAAGTGGTATAATGATATTTGAGTACAAGAGATTTTAAAGTGTATTGATACCCAGCAACAGCATTGGATGACTATGTAGAAGTCCTTAAGTCAATTATATCCTATAGGGAATAGAAAACAGATTCTAGTCCAACATATATTTTTATATCATATAGAAGAGAAAGGCTGTGTGATCAGAAATTTAACTCTGCTTCTGTCTTCATTGCCATGACCACACAAGAGAGAAGGATGTCCTTTAACAATGGTCTGGTTTTGCCACTGAATTGGCCTTCTGCACTCATTTTAAGAGCCTGATAGGCCACCTGCTGATGTCCGTGGTGAACCTCTGCTTGATTCCAGGCATGTAAGGTAGCTCCTTCCACATGTGTGAAACAGGGGTTAAACTATGTCATTCCAGACCCCAGGCCTACAAACTTTCCTTTACACATGAGTCCCATGGAATTAGTAAGGCTTGTCTGCATGGTATGAGGAAAGCACAGGTGTTTGCATATGCAGGGCCCTGTTTGATGGCAATTTATACACATTTTATCTCGAGATCTCTGCAATAGACGTGAATACCAATACAAATAAAAAGTACAGGGAACTTAAATGGCATTATTTAATGTCTAGTTTGTGTTGGTGACACTTGATTATTCAGTATATTCCAGTGTGTGATGTTCATTCCTTGAGTATGTGCCACACCCTAGATTGGTTCCTCAGTGTTACAGCCATTCACAGCCATGATGTGGTACAGGCCTGTAGAATCAAGGTTGATTTGATTCTTTAGAGATGCACCTTATTGTTTGAAAGCAGGGCCCCTGCTTTTCTAATATTTTAAACACTGTGATCTTTCAGAATGTGTTTATTGTATTAGTTTTGTATTGTAGATTATGATAGAAACTAGATTTTATAGCTTTTTAAAAGCAGTGATAATACTAAGCTTCATAGTGGCAGAACAAACTGTGTATATCCATATTATGAATATTAAAGCTGTGATTATATTTTGCCTTAAATAAAAGTCCAACCTTGAACAGTATGATTCTGCATTGGATTGTTTATTTCTGTACTTACCTTTCATAGTGCTGGCAACACTTCCTTCCAGAATAGTCATGACTCAGTGCTCCAAAAGCTTTTCAGTGGTTATCAAAAGTAAAATAAATCATTTTAGAATGAGATAAATCATCCAGGCTGCACACAGCACTTAGATAAAACACCTTATGGTAGTTTCCTATAAGACAAGACAGGTTGTTTTTGGCCTGTAGATTGAAGTTTCCCACTGTAGGTATTTATTTTCAGGTATTTATTGTCAGTCTGCTTAAATCTCAGTTTCCATAGCCTCTTCCCTTTCCAGAAAGACACTCCATTCCCAGTGAAGAATACAAGCATTAAATTCACCTTGGCCTGCCCACAACAAGGTTTCCATCTTTATCATCATGAGCTTACCTCAACTTGAGCTGAGCAATGGGACTACAGATTTGCCAGTGCAGTAGTTAAAGAAATGGCCAAGTGTTTATTGTCACTTTTTGTGTAAATCTGGTGACACCCTAACTTGCATTGAAGAACAGTAGCAGATAAGCAGAAGTAGCCAGTAGTGTTATCCCATTAATAATATCTCAGACTTCTTGTCTTGCCTTCCTCTTGTGCTCCTGTAGGTCCCAGGTGTGTAGGTAACCCCCACAGGGTGATCAGCAGCTACCTGGGAACAGGCAGGAGCAAAGATCTATCACCAGAGCCAGCTGAGCACCAACCAGGTACCTGCACCAAGAGGAGGAGAGAAGCGATGACTGGAGACTCCTGTGCAGGACACAGGCAGCATCTGCCAACCTGGCTTGGCACCTCAGTTTTGTTTCTTGCCAGGTGCTCAGGTTCAGGATTTAATGGAAGAATTACAAAGGCTTGCCTTCTCCTCAGGCTGTCACCTTGTGCTGCTCATCCATGCAGGCATTGGAGATAACTGCTGGGGTGACTGTATGTATCTCCAGGACTCCAGAATTTAGGTGGTGAAGGAGAAAGGATCCTGCTGGTGAGGGGGAAAGGCCCAGGGACAGCAGGCAAATGCTGCAGGTCTACAGCTGGTGTCACAGCAGGGCTCAGGGTTCTGTGGCCCAGAGAACCTTTGAAGGAAAAGATCTGGCAAGCAAGAGGAGAGGCACCTGGCAAAGAGCTAAAAGGGCACCTCTGACACTGCCACACTGCCCTGATCAGGGACTCTGAGCTGGGTGTGTCAGGGGAGGCTCTCCTGCACTCACTTTTCTGCCTTTGTTTGGTTTAGTTGTGGGGTTTGTTTGTTTATTAATTAAATCATCTCTCAGCCTTTAATTCTGCACAGGGTTCCTCCTGGTACAGAAGGAAGAAAGCCCTTGTGTCTTCCTTTCAGATCTCTATTTTATCACTCTCCACAAGTCCCTGACAGGAGAGTGCAGCCAGGTGGGGTCAGTCTCTTCTCACAGGCAAACAGTGATAGGACTAAAGGACATGATCTTAAGCTGCACCGGGGAGGTTTAGGTTGGACATTAGGCGGAATCTCTTCACAGAAAGGATGATTAGATATTGGAACGGGCTGCCCAGGGAAGTGGTGGAGTCACTGTCCCTGGAGGTGCTTCAGAAAGCCTGGACGTGGCACTCAGTGCCATGGTGTGGTTCTCCTCCAGCCCAAGCGATGCCGTGGCTGTGCGAACCCCCAGCCTGACCAAGTGCCCTCAGGGGCACCCGCTCGCCCCTTCCCACCAACCCCCTCAGTTCAGCTCTGTGTGTGACGGCTGAAGGAGCCAAGATGAGGGGGAGCTCCCCGAGCACCGCCGGGGAACTTTCCCCCGCTCCCAGCCCACCCAGGGTGCAGCCCCGGCCAGGATCCAGCGCCGGGCAGGATCCAAGCGCGGTCGGGATCGAGCCCCGGCCCGGATCCAGCCCCGGGCTGCAGAGGCCGCGGGCCAGCGGCGAGCGCGGCGCTCCCTCTGCCGGGGACTGGGCCCCGGTGCGCGGCGGCGGCGGCAGCGGCTGGGCGGGCCGGGCTTGGGCGGCCGCTGCGATGAAATTCCCGGGCTCCGTCCTCATCTCCCTCGTCCTCTTCATGTCCGAGACGGCGGCCGCGCTGTGCCTGAGCGCGGGGTACCACGACACGGGGGACCGCATGTGGCAGACGCTGACGCTGCTCTTCGCCCTCTTTCCTTGCGCGCTGGTGCAGCTCAGCCTGGTCTTCATCCACCGCGACGTGAGCCGCGACCGCCCGCTGGTGCTGCTGCTGCACCTGCTGCAGCTGGGGCCGCTCGTCAGGTCGGTGAGTCCGCGCCGCCTCCAGCGGGCCGGGGCCGGAGCCGAGCCGGGGGCGCCCGGAGCCCCCCGGCCTTGGTGCGGTGCGGGCGGGGCCGCTCCCGCTCTGCACCGCCGCTCCCGCGTCCTGCCGTAGCTGCGGGAGGAACAGTCCCTTGGGAATGCCTCGGGCACAAACCTGACCCCGGGGAAAGGGGCTCAGCCCTGCCGGGCCGCGGGGAGCCGCCAGAGCCCCTCCGCGTCCCGCTCTGCGCTGGGTTTGCGTCCCTGGGGCTTCTTGCAGATGGTTGTGTCTGTCCGCTGCTGCCTCATGCACAGCGCTTTGCTCTCAGATCACTTCCAAGAGAGAACGGGAGATTCTTCCACCGAGTCTCCTTCTTCCACAACGATAGTACCCGTCCCATCCGTACCTCTTGGAACATCAGTGATGCTGTAGTCTGGCTTTGCCTTCCAAACGGGAGATTCCCACCCCAAATTGCTTTGGAGATTTTTTTCTGTTTCAGTTCAATGTCTCACTGAAAATACCGGTCGGGAAAAAAAAAAATAGATGAAAAGTTACAGCCGTGTGCAACTCCAAGACAAAATGTTTCTGGAGGGCATTAATTTTAAATTTGTACTAAAAATTTTTATTTAAAAAGAAAGGGAATTAAATGCAGTGTGTATGTAGTAGAGGCTTGGAGAAGTATCACCAACTTTTTGAAATTCCTGAATAGTGTGTAAAAGAAAGATTTGTTCACGCTAAGGAAAGGTGAACAGTTTGGATGTTACAAAATATCTTACACTTCAAAAACATTGACTTCTTCTATAACTATGCTGTTTTGCTTACTTTGTTAAAATTGTAAAGATGTTGAAGTTGTGGCTTAACAATTCTGAAAGAGCTCTGATTTTCTAAAAGCTAAGACCAAACTGCTTCCACTTTTTTGGAAAATAAGAGAGGAAGCAAAGAGAAAGAAACTATCAAAAATTAAGTGCATGACTTTTGTTATTCTAAATCAATTTATTGAGGTAAGACGAGGAAAGAATCTAATGTCAAGCCAGAATATGTGAGGAAGCAGACAAAAGATTGGAGCAACAGGAAGAAATTGAAGGATTGTTTTTTTCAATTATACAAAAGAAACATACATTTATATTTTGACCTCAACCACCAAGCATTACTTGACTTTCTGTTTCTTTTTCAACATCAAGTTTTCAGTTTACAACACAAATCTTATCTTGTGCAGAATGCAGTTCCTGCTCTCTGGTGAATTCCCAGCTGCAGCCACTGCTGTAAAAGCAGTGAGCATATGAAAGCCCTCTCCTCTCCTCTAGTGTGTTGCTGACTCTGCACTTTTTCCTTTCTCAGGGATTTACAAACTTAGCATTTCCAGGAGGTTTGAGATGTTCTGGATGTGCTGTGCCAACAGCACAAGTGACTATGATGCCATAGTCCCCATGGCATCATTTAGGCATGACAAAGTGATGTATGTTGACCTCTCTCTAAACCCAGGATAACTGGAATTATAATTAATAATTAAATAGAGTAGTACATTCATACTACCTGAAAAACATATTTTTTGCTAAAGGCTGGAAGGACTCTACAAATTAAAAGTTTAATACAAACCAAGCTCTCTTTACTTTTAGGGAAATGTATTGGTTTGTAGGATACAGCATAATGTCTGGGAAGTCAAAATGATCTGACACAGACAGTGAAGGGCTTTGGGGTTTGGGATTTTTTTCCTTCCTTGCCTTCCTGCAGCTAAAGATTGCAATATCTGTCAGATGAGGAAACTGATTGCTTCCTGTCAGATATAGCTCTGCACTGTAAATATTGTTGTGTTTTCAGCACACAAAATACCTTCCCTTTCCCTGCTTTGTACAAGAGGCTTCCTACCCTGTGTGGACTGACACACACACAAGGTTTGGGTGATAGCTAGAAGGGAAAGTGTATTTTGGTTGTATCTACACTGCACTGTGGCTTTTACTTTTTGTAAGCTGAAAAGGACCATTGTCCTTGGAGGCATTTTAGTCCATCCTTGTAGGCAAACCTTTGCTCCAGAGAATCCTGCTGCTCTCAGTCATCTGCTTCCCTTGTGTGAAGCCCGGCTCCATCCTCCCTGCTGGGACTCTTGTGCGTCCCTGGCACAGCCCAGGGCTGCTTAGGGAGGGCTGGGTCAAATTAGGTCAAATTAGGTGAAATAGGACACAGACAGTGGAGCCTCCCCAGGCTCTGTCTGCCTGTGGCAGGGGAATGAAACGTTTAAGCACCTTGAGGCTGTGTGTGATGACATGCTGCAACAGAGGGCTGGCAGTTTTGGAGGGCTTTACAAGAAACTTAACAACTTTTTGACTATCTCTGTTTGATACACCACAGTCAGGATTTCTCTGTTCAGCCTTAAATACTCAGATATCAGTGCACTGCTTTACCATCAGCCCATATGTGTTGTGTGAGTTTTTATTCATCATCTTTAAATCTAGACTTTTTTTTTTCCCTTCCTTTTTTCCTTAAAAAAACTCCTTTAGGTTTGAGGAATAGTTTGGGAATATCTTGGCAGGGAAGGAGGCTTTTTAGCCTTGCAAGCCAAATGATTCAGCCTATTTTGAATCATCTGAGTGATGGAAAAAAAGTACTTTCTCTCATAGAACCTTCTTGCATGCCACCACCTTCCCCAACCACCCACACTCCACCTGCTCGGGAGGCACTCGCTGTCCTGCTGCTGCCACTGGAAGGACTAAAATTAGGTAGCATCCCTCTTCCCAGAGAGGACTTTTGGTGTGCTGTTCATGTACCCTTTTTTAATTTCTTCTCCCACTCCCTAGGAGTTTCTCTATAAATTCAGAGCAATTTGTTGAGCAAAATTCCTATTCCCCTTAGTGGCCTGGCTGTGATCCTTAGGATGCAGGCATGCCAGAGGCTCTGCAGAGACTTGGCTGGAACAAAGGGACTGCAGGTTTCTGGGCATCATGGGGATTCCTGCAGCATTTCAGGTCAATGCCACTCCTTATTAATGCACTTGTCTGAATGCTTAAAAGATTTATTCAGGTAGGTTTGGTTTTGGGTTTTTTTTTTTGCAAAAGGAGATTCTTTTACCACACTAAGTAAATTATAACAGAAAAAATTACTTAAAACAGTAGCCAGTATCAATGAGAGGTTTATTACTTTTGTCTTTTCTCTAGGGAAGGTCATGATGGAGCTTTTTTGCTCAGGCTGCTCCTGTGCTAGGGTCTGTCTCTTTGTTCCCTTCATTTGGGTGGCACTTTTAGCACCAAAGTCACCTTGAGATTTTAAGCACTGCTACAATTCCAATACATAATTACTGGATGTCATTTTGCTGGTGTACTGCTCTACACTTAAGGATTTCTTCTAAGTGTAAATAACCCCTCAGAGAATCAGGGAATTGTTTAGGTTGGAAAAGACCTCTAGGATCACTGAGTCCAACTGATAACCCAGCAGCACTAAACCATGTCCATGAACACCACATGCCTTTTGAACATTCCTAGGCATGGTGATTACACCACTTCCCTGGGCAGCTTATTCCAATGCCTGACTGCCCTTTCAGTGAAAAAATCTTTACTAATATCCACCTGAACCTCCCCTGAACCAACTGTACACCATTTCTTCTTGTCCTGTCTCTTGTTATCTTGGGAGCAGAGACTGTTCCCCACCTCAGTACAATCTCCTGAGGAGTTGTAGAGAGCAATAATGTTCCCCCTGAGCCTCCTTTTGTCCTTACCCTTCATGATAGGCACCAGAGAACCCCCTGTTAACTTGCTTGCCCTTTTCAATTCTTCAAGTAACAAAAAGGTCAAGAGCTGAAGTGCAGATTTCCAACAAACTGACTTGGCCAGTCAGGGCTTACAGTGACACACTGGGGATGTTGGTGATGCTGGGACTGTGAGTCTGCTGGATGCAGGGACTCCTCCCACCTGATTTACTGAAGGCTCTACTGAACTGGCATCATCAAAACCAACTGGTGTGAACCTGGCAGTGCTTCCTTCTGGTACCAGCTTCATGGAGAGGGAAGTTTTTGTGACTGCAGGTGTCTTTGGAACTCTGTTCCCTGGTGCTCTGTTAGTGCAGTGTGAGCCCAACCTGTTCTGTGTGAGGAGATGCAATCAGGGGAGGGCTGGGTCAGCAGAAGGATGAACTCCTGCAAAACAAATCTCAAGTAAATATAACAGGCCCCCTATATAGAACACTAATGACTGTTTTCCTCAGGTTATGATAGGACAAGGATATAAACAATAGACTTTTTTTTTTTTTTAATGGGATCAGGCTTTGTTTCTCAAGGCATAAGGAGAAACAATTACATGTACCATGTAGACAGCAACGCAGCAGATGCAGGAGGAAGCTTGCATCGGACTGCCAGAGGAGCTGCTGTTATGGCCAAAGATTGATTCTGTGAGCTGCAGGAAGTAAAAAAAAAAAAAAAAAGAAAAAACCCCCAATGTTTTTTACAATCATTCATGTTTTGGGCATCTAATTCTGCAGTTTGAAATCTAATAAGCTCTAATGGTGCAGATACTGTTTCAGTGACATTGTGCAGAAACCTTGTCCCTACCTTGTCCCTTGTGAGTAGTCTCTCTTTGCTAGTGACCTGCTTAAAAGTTCAAAATAGAACAGGTTTAAAAACTTCCCTTCCTTGTAGGGCTTTATCAGCAGACCTCACTGTAGGACATTCTCCTAGCTTTAAACTTAACAACTCTTGATGTGCTTCCCTCTTTTCCAGATGGGAAGAATGTGTCTAGACTCTGTTCAGGCTACTTTCTTTCCTTTATTCTTGAGCAGCTGGGTTAGATGTCCATGGTGAGGTGAACAGGAAGTCAGTGCAGGTAAAAGGTAGAACAATGAGTGAGGAGCAGATCTTTGCCTGATGCAGGTGAGTAAATCTGCAGGACTGATAAGTCTTTTGCATACTTCTCTAAAGAGAAGGAATTAGTGAAAATTATGTATCAGAGAAATCTACTTGTACATTTACAGCAGATATGTATGGATAGGTCTCAAATAGCCATTTGTTCTTGGAGTGCTGGTTGGGTGTGGAAAGTTCCCTGTTTTCATTGCCTTCTCCCTCTTCACACCACCATTATTTTGCTTGTGTCCCAGTCCCACGCATCCATGATAAAAGAGGGAATGAGGTGCTCACTCTCAACAAGTATATAAGGGTAGGATTATTCCTCCTACTTACTGTGTAGAAGACAAATGTGTTGGGGCTGAATCACTCTTTGTGGGCACTGTCAGGATCCCTGGAAAAGTATGGCTCTTCTTTCTGCCAAGATATGGCAGCATGGGAGAAAGCAGCGCCATCCTTTTCTTACCTCTTAACTTTCATTCTAGAAAGTACATCTGACTTTTTTTTCTCAGAGCAATTTTAGTTCCTGCACAGCCAGTGCTGTGGTTGGCAGTGCCTTACATGCAGAGGACACAGCCTGCTGCTTGCCTTCTGCTCTTGACACCGTGTGAAGGGCTCTTGCAGTGGCCCTAAACATCATTGCAGGAGATGGATTGTGCAGAAGTTGGAATCTCTCACTCCTGTCCCTCTGGAGCAGAGCAGCAGTGAGGGCTTCTGTGGAATTCACCATGCTGCAGGAGCTTCTAACTGTGGGGGAAAGCTGCCATGAAGCAATCCCCTTCTTGCTTTGTCTCTTAGTTGTATTTCAAGCTAAAAAAGAGCAAGCCAGGCAGTTCATTTAAAGACAAGATGCCCAACCCCTCAGCATGTGCTTCATAGGCAAAGTCACAGTCTGACACAGGAACATGGTCTGCATTGATTCTTCATCACAGTTGGGCACCCTTCTTATCTGCATGGTCATTCAAATGCCTGTGCCCCTCCCACACTATTCCTTAAACTTTTAGATTGGTGCTTGTTCTTTTTAGTGTGTCAGCTGCCAGTCTGCTCCTGCTGGAAGCAGTTGCTTGGGCAGTGGCACCAGCTGGAATCCTGAATGCATTTGTTATTTTTCCCAGAAGGCTTGACTTCCAGAAACACTCTTGCATGGGACTGGCAGGGCCTGGGAGAAAATGGGCATCATTATCAATGTAATCTGAATGCTTGCATATAGCATTTTTTATTACTCTGTCGTAGTGGTAAAAGCCCCATTTAGCTCTAAGGTTTGCTCATCAGACCATTTCACATTATGTTTGCTTTTCTGTATGGTCAGAAAATCCCCATCACAAACAATATACTGCTACTTAATACCCAACTAATAAAAAAAATAAAATCAAATGCTTGCTCCAAAACTCTGGTTTTGGTTGGTTATAACGTTTGCTATTGTCAGTAGTCTCATAAATCTGATCTCCTTAATGGGATCACTACATATTTTTTTAGATGGGTCCCTAGACTATATCTGCTTCTAATCACACACAGCAAGAGTTCAGAGCCTGATGCTGAGATCCAGTTTTCCATAATATACTCAGACTTGCCCTCAGCTCAGGGTGAATGCATGGCTGTGAATACTAAATGAGACAAAAATGGTCTGGGATCTTTCTTTTTGGAACAAAATCGATTTGTTGGTTTCAGAATCTTTGCTGGCTTCATAAAGCCTCAGAGCCTTATTAATTTTTCACACTTTCTTTTTGGCTGTGTGGATTCTTTCATGTGGAACAAGATTGACAGGGAGTGAAAAGATTAACCAGGGGAAGACAGAAAGTCACCTCTGTGAATGGAGCATCTAGAGCAGCAGGAATTTTGAATAGCTTTAGTCATAGTGATAGCTGAAGCCTAGTGAATCAGGAATAGTACTATACAATCCCAAAACTGCTCTTCATCTAGAGCATTTGAAACTTGCTAGTGGTCCAATTAGAGGAAAAAATGAAGTAAAGTTTATTAAATTAAACAGAAGTAATTTTTTTTTCTTCTCCCTTCCCCTTCATCTTGTGATTTCACCTGTTTCTTGCTTGTTATTACTTCCTAGACAGGGGTGAGTATTTCCCAGTGGGTTTTGGGTCCTGCTTGATGCCCAAGCCTGCCCTTGATACCTTCACACCCAAGCAGTTCTCTTTGAAGAGAACTCTTCATGAGTAAACTTAATGAAAACTATGAACTAGTTTTCATAAAATTTTAGCCAGTTAAAAAACAATCATTGGAAGGAAGTTGAGGAAGATGTTCTTTCCTTGCAGATATCTCTCCGGGGCCGTTATCTTCTTTTATACTCCAGGAGCCAGATTGTCCTTGTTGCTGCAGCATTTTCTGGAGACAGCCTTTTCTGTTCTCTCCCAAATGTATGGATTTATCTTTGTGCGTGGGTGAAGGCAGCAAATAGTGTAACAATATGAAATTTATGAGTAGAAGTGTATGTGCTGGCACCAGTTTGTGCCTTGGGAGTTAGCTGGCAGTAAGTTAGACCTGTATAAACAAGAGGGTTTGGCTCCCACTGTGTTCAAAGTATGAAGAGCTGCAGCAACTGGAAACACTGCATCTTCTTAGTTAGAATCTTTTTTGCCAGATTATATTTAATATTTCTTTAACAGTACAGTGAACATAAGCACACTGAAGAACTAAAGCTCCTATTCTTGTGCCTTAAAAAAAAAAAAAAAAAGTTGACTTCAAGGGTTGTGAGGCTCAAAACTGCTCCTTTTCACTGATCTGGCACGTTACTGGTGTTTTGAACCATTGCTTGGTAAAGTTTGGAGATGTGTGCACCTGCTTGTACCCCAAGCTTCTCTCTTCAGATGTTTTAAGGCAAAAAATGAAAAGTGGGTTTATTGCCATGTCTCATTAGCATGTCACAGATGTATCAATAACAAGAAGAAAAAGACATGAGTAGCTGAAGAAACACACTTCCAATTTGGGTCCTGGGTTTGGCATCCTTGTAGTAGATGAGCAGTTTAAGGACTTTAATGGGACACCAGAGAGCAAGGGCAGCTCATAGAAAATAATTAAACCTCCTCTCAAGTCTGAGTACTACAAGCAGCCCAAAGGGCACTGCCAGGTTCCTGCCCTCTAGTAACATGTAATTCCTGTTTTAAAGAATGAAATCTGTCATATTCCAAGTTCACCAGGAGGAGAAAACCTACAGGCTTTGCTCTATGAAAAAACGGCTTAGGACTTAGTATGTGACTGCTTAGAATACCAGGAAGTGGGGAGACCTTTCATTCTTTCATTTTTCCCTGTTACTCTATCTACTTGTTTGCTTGTAGGTGTGTGGAAGCCCTTTACATTTACTTCCGTGCTGGCAGAGTTGAAGATCCCTATGTCAGCATCACAAAGAAGAGGCAGATGCCCAAGGATGGGTACTCAGAAGAAGTAGAGAAGGAAGTGGGACAGGCTGAAGGCAAGCTGCGCACACACAGGTCTGCCTTCAGCAGGGCCTCTGTCATCCAGGCCTTCCTCGGCTCAGCGCCCCAGCTCACGCTCCAGCTCTACATCTGTGTCCTGCAGCAGGAGGTCACGGTGGCCAGAAGTAGGTGGAGCTGTTGCTATGACCTTTTTGGTGTTTGGGTGGGAGGGCAGTCAGTTATAGCTGCCTTGCACAAGAACCAAGAATTCTGCAATGGGTTTCATCTCCCTGATAGCTTTTGATGGTGATGTTGCTTTCAAGTTTATATTGTCATGTTTTAGACTATGACACCTTCTGTAGCACACTTGGGTGCTGTAAAAACACTGATTTGATGAAGTGACCATCATGGCATGAGAGGAGGCAGCTGGAGGGACCAAGCTGTCTTCATGAAGAATTTTTAAAACTGCCTCTGTTCCATTTTGTTTTTTTGAGCAAAACTTTCTGGAAAACTCCTTGGGGTACGCTGCAGAGCATGTTTTGTCATGCTGCCTTAGGGAAGATGTACTTTCAGGAAAGCATTTTTAAGTATGAACTGAGGACATGAACTATCTTTACTTGTGCCAGACTCTGAAAAGGCAGGACTCAGTAAGCTGCTATGCAACTGTGTTCATCTCATCTCTGGACCCAAGGTGTTAAGCCTTCATCAACATGGGCTTGCCAGGACACATCTGTCTTACTGTGGCACTCTGCATCTTGCTTCTATGATATGCTCTTGGTTTTCTGGTACACTGCTAAATGGAGAACCATCATGGGACAAACAGCTTTTCAGTGTGAGAAAGGACTTTGGCACCTTTGTTGAACTTTAAGGTGCATTTCCACTGAAACACTAAATAGCTCTTGTATCTCTAAGGCCCTGAGAGAATCTTTGCACAGCTAGGGTGGCTGAGGCTAAGGTGCAAGTTACTAATTGAAATAAAGTCAAATATAATAGTAGTAGTAGTAATAATAATAATAACAATAACAAAAATAATCATAATAGTAGTAGTAATGAAGGTGATAGAGAGGGGTGAGGGAGAGAGGGAAAAAAATAAAGCCCAGAAGGACAAGTGATGCACAAACCATCCCCCAGCATCGATTGGCTCCTCCCAGACAACTCTCCCCAGTTAATACACTGAGCATGATACCAATGGTATGGAATATCCTTCTGGGTAGTTTGGGTCATCTGTTCTGGCTGTGCTTCTTCACAGCTTCTTGTGTGCTTCTTCACTGGCAGAGCATGGGAAACTGAAAAGTCCTTGACTTAAAGCACTGCTGAGCAACAATTAAAACAGTGTGTTATCAACATTATTCTCATACTGCATCCAAATTCAGCACTGTATCAGCTACTAGAAAAAAAATTAATCCTACCCCAGCCAAAACTACAACATCATAGCAGTAGTTTCTTGGAAGACATTACTCCTTCCAGTTCCTGAGTTAGACATTATTCCTTTGAGTCCCTGAGTTCTTCATAACTAAGGTAGGTCCTTCAAATAACCATGGCACTTGTGATGTGGGATGGAGACAATGTGATTGAATCCTTTGCTGAACTCTGCAATTAGCAAAATCTCCAGTCACTTTGCTGTAGATGGCATTTACTTGAGAAAGGTCATCTTTTTACTGTCCTTTTATTACCAGTTTTGACCTTACTGGTCATGATTTCCAAAGAGAAGTCGTTTGTTCTAGATGATCAGAGAATTGCATATTTAATAATCATTTGTAATGCTCTATTGCTTCTAGCTTATCTCTGCTGAGATAAGTTGTAATCACAAACTGATAACTGACATTCCTTTGATGAAATGACCAAAAATAACCTGGCTCACCAGAGAGTTTGGTAAACCCACTTGCAAATGCAACAGTTATTTCATGCTTCCCAGGAGCATCTCCATACAGATGTAATTCTAAAATACAGAAATGCAAAGAAAAGAAAAAGGTGTTAGGAATGGTGTCAATGTCTGTTAGAGCTCGTTCATCAGAAAAACAAGAGTCCTAGCCATATTCTTGTTGTGTGTATCTTAGCTGCTGATGTACTGAAACCTTCTGCAATCTCTTCAGCCAGCCAGCCCAGTTCTTATTCCACACCTCAGATGTCTTCAGCTTCCCTGTTCTTTGACACTGGTCCTCCAAATTTCAGGTTCTCTTCCATTTGCATCTGTTATAATTATCACTGTCTTGTATTTTGGTTTCCATGTGTTTTGTCTTGTCTCCTCATCAATCTGTTATTTTTCTGGATTCCTACATCCCTTGGCATCCCGTGTTAATTCTGCTTGTTCAGGGGTAATGAGGCCATAATCACCTGAGAACCTGAAGCTGTTTTACCATCATGCTGGGGGCATGGCATGTCCCTTTCAAATCTGTTTGAAACTCCTCATTGCTTCCAGTGTTGGCTTGAACGCTTCTGAAAAGAGCATGCATCCTTGCTGAGCCCTTTGTCAGCCAGAGAGAGCCATGCTGCAAATTTCTTGTGTATTTCATGGCATTCATTATTTCTCTGGATGTTTTCTTATGGATTATTGGGGTCTTTCCAGTGTCTGGCATTCTTCAAAACTGTCATTTCACAGTCTGCCAAGAATGTAAGATCAAGACAACCAGAGAGCTGCAAAAGCAGGACTAACTCTTGGGGTTAGTGATGAGTAACATAAAGCTTTGGTGACTGTTTATCATGGAAAGTGTAAAAGTGTTGGATGTAATACAACATTGGAAACCCACATGTATTAGCCTAATCTGAGTCCTAGTTCTATTTTGTATACATATAACTATAGTATCTATAATAGATTTCAGTGGTACTTGTGAGATAGCTCATCTAGAGCAGAATTTGCTGTCTTAGCAGTTTCTGAAGTGGGAAGGACCAGGTTGTGAAAGGACTTCAGATGTAATAACAAAACACAACAAAGCAAATCCGTGCCTCCCTGGGTGACTCTGTGGGTGTCCACGTCTGATTTGTAAGAAAAAGCCATTTGGGAAGAGGAAGGAAGAAGAGAAATGCCACCTTTATAAGGACTGTTGGAGGATTTGGAAATGTTCCAGGGGAAAATACTTTGCCTTTTAAATTTACATTTCTTTGCCTGCTCAGGATGAGTGAAAGCAACAATGTCACCCTGTGGTATTTCCCTTTGTGGTTGCTTCAAACCATCTTTCTTACAGAGTTATAAATTATGTTTGAACTGAAGGTTTGGTGGCAATGATGAGCTTTTAGGAAAGGAGTAGGACTGGACTACTGTGTTAAACCAGAGTCAGCATGACTTATTTTCTATCAATGGAGAAATGCTTCTTTTAAAGGCTTGAGTTTATAAGATAGGTTTGAGATTAATATAGATTCCCTAAAGTGAAAATGGGGAATAAGATCAATGTTTCAGCTTGTCAAAGCAGAAAGCTAGCAGAGTTCCAGCACAGCAGCACTCAGTCCCCAGTGGGTACCTCTTTATGTTCCTTTAACTCTGAGAACATTCTTTTGCTTCATGAGCTGCTGGAATTTATGTTCTTTCACAGCTCAAAACTACAGGAAAGATTTTGTAAAAAGCCATAGGACATTAAGCAATATTCTTGACTGGACTCACCTGCTCTTCTGCTTTCAGCTGATGTTTTTCCAAGACATAACAATTAAAAATTCTGAGCTCTATGTGTCTTTTGCACATAGGTTTATTGTCACATGGTTATTTTAAGTCATTATCAGAGACATTATTCAGTGCTGTAAGAAAGATGTAAAAACTACCTACAAACAATTTCAACACAAACATTTCCAGAGAATATTTGCACCACCAAACTGGCATGTACAAAATTACCATATAAAATGATAAATGCTTTTCACCTTACTGAGTGCCTTGGAAAATTAGATAAAAGACTTAATTATTTTCCAAAGTAATTCAGAGGTGTTTGTGGTCATAATGAGATTAGCTGAAATGATAGAGAAAATTATCTTAGAAAGTTGTTAGAGGTCTTAAAATATACTTGTTTCTTCTAAAGGATTGCTTAGAAATTAGTGACTTATAGTTAGAAAAAAAGCACAAACCCTGATAATTTAGGGTTATAGCTATACCAAAACAGGAAATCCAGTTTATTTATAGGATACAAAAGTTTACTTGTAGGATATTAGCACACAAACTAATTGAAGGCTACAGAAAGCACTAGTTGCTAAGCATTGCAAATGTAATTGACATAATTAGGAATTCCAAACTCTAATTATTATATCTGAGGCAATATCAGCTATTCAGCATGTTAGTAAAAATTGTGAATAAATATTTATATAATTGTGCATGCAAATACAAAAAACCTGTGGGCAGTTAGCACTTTGTTTATTCTCTGTGTTCAGTATTTATGTACATTTGTACCTACTTAATAAGGCAAGACAGGGCACCCTCCTGCAGTGCCAGGTAACATCTGGTCTCTGCCTTCACTTTCTGCATAATTTAAATGTGAAACCTTCCTTTCAGGGATTCTGGGTAGGTGGGAGGTACTGGAAATTGATCTGAATTTAAAGACATTTTTATTAGGAGTGTTTTTTTTTAAATGCGTGATACAGATGGGTGTATAAAGAAAATTGATATATAGGAAAACACAGTGCATGCAGCTGA
This sequence comes from Agelaius phoeniceus, assembly GCF_051311805.1. Lineage (NCBI taxonomy): Eukaryota > Metazoa > Chordata > Aves > Passeriformes > Icteridae > Agelaius > Agelaius phoeniceus. The sequence continues at coordinate 9,234,999 of NC_135266.1, read as the reverse complement.
GCAAATATCTCTCTACACAGCCAGAGATAATGGGGACAGTGCTGGGTTTAAATTCCTTCAGCTTTCAATTTTGAGCTGTATCCCATACCTTTTTTGTGATTTGCTTTGACACAGAAGTTCACAAGCACCAAGTTATCTGCAAGTCCAAGTTACTCCAAAGTTTCAGCTTCTATTTTGCAGTTTTTCATCCGTATGGGAAGGGAGCAGCACCCCTGTGCCTTGTGGAGTACTGTAGGAGTTTGAGAGCAAGTTGGATCCTGTAATTAATGAGCTGTGAAATTACCAAGGACAGCCTGTGTATGAACAGCAAGGGGAGTAGGGACAGACACTTATGACTGCTGAGTGCCTTCTTTTTCTTACCAGCTTCCTGAATAAATATCAAACAGTGACCAAAACAGGAGGTGGGATAAGAGTAATGTGCTGGGTTTGACTGGGGTAGAGTTCATTTCCTTCACTCAAGTATGGGCTGGGAATGGCTCCCGTGGCATTCCACCTGCTGGGAACCCCCAGGAGTGCAGCGACAATGACTGCACCTGCACTCCCCTGATGCAATGCCTGCTGCTAAGCTGAAGGTCCTGATTTGTCTTTTCTCTTTGTAGGTATTTTTATGGTGCTCTCTCTCCTGTCGATCGTTTACGGCGCCCTACGCTGCAACATCCTGGCCATTAAGATAAAGTACGACGATTACAATGTCCGTGTGAAACCTGCCGCCTACCTCTGCATATTCATGTGGAGGAGCTTTGAGATCGCCACACGAGTCACGGTGCTGGTGCTTTTCGGTTCAGTCCTTCAAATCTGGGTTTTCCTCGTCGTGCTACTGAATTTCTTAGGTTTCTTCCTCTACCCCTGGATTCTCTTCTGGCTTAGCAAGTCGCCGTTTCCTGAGAACATTGAGAAGGAATTGAGCAGGTTGGGCACTACCATCGTCCTGTGCCTTCTCACGTTCCTGTATGCTGGCATTAACATGTTCTGCTGGTCGGCAGCGCAGGTGGAGCTCAGCGACCCCGACCTGATCAGCAAATCCCAGAACTGGTACCGCATGACCGTGTACTACATCGTGCGGCTGATGGAGAACGCCTTCCTCCTGCTCATGTGGTACGTTTACAGAACAGACTTCTACCTCTATGTCTGTGCCCCAATGTTGTTCCTGCAGCTCCTGATAGGTTACTGCATGGGCATCTTCTTCATGTTGGTGTTCTACCAGTTCTGCCACCCGTGCAAAAAACTTTTCTCCTCCAGCATTACTGAAGCTTTGCTGTCCTGTTTCAAGATTCTCTACTTTATTTGCCAGCATCACAAATCCACTCTACTGACAGGCAAGGTGATGATGAAATCTCCTGAAAATACTGATGAAGCACGGGGCAGTAGCAAGACAATAGATTCCCAAAACAGGAATATTCATCAAAGTGTTTCTTCCAATGCCTAGTACAACTGGAAGCAAGTAGGTGCCTTTGGAAGGTGGCAGATCACCTGCTGGGAGCATTGTGCATCTTAGACATTGTGTCTTGTGGGTAGGATTTCTTTCTTGCAGATGTAGCACTGCATGATGACTGACATGCCTGTTTTTGTGGAGAGCAGTGTATGAGTATTTGTGTTTGTGTACGGACAGCAATCGTTGTTTGTAGATTTCTATTTCAGAGCCTTTTTGCACATAGGTTTATTGTCACATGCTTATTTTAAGTCATTATTGGAGACATCATTCAGAAACTGTCCTGATGCTCACCTGACTCAGGAAGTCTGAGGATGGAAGGCAATGACTTTTATTTCAGATAGGATGTCCTATGGCATGCCACCCTAGCATGGAAACAGAGCTTAGACCTGGACTATGTATGGACTGTAGCTGTGGTCTGCTTTGATCAAATTGCAGACTATTTTACACTCTAATCAGTGTAATTAGATAATACTTCTCTCAGTGGTAGAAGAATTGGACTTGCACAATGCACTGTAGTCTGGGTTGCCATGAAACAGCCAATTAGCCAGCACTGACACAGAAATATGACTGTTACTGAGGATGGACAGAGGGGCTTTGCACTGTTTCACCCTTCATGTTTACTGCTTGTTAGTAAGGGAAGTAAATTTAACACATTAATTGTGATGTTCTGGAATAGCTCATTTTTCTTTCATTATTATTTCTTTAATACTTTGTGATGTTCTGGTGTCAGGGTGGTGTTCACTTTGTATAAATATCTAGAGGCTGGGCAGACAGTGTGTACCAGTCATGTAGGTGCTCTCCAGTGCACATATCCAGGGAGTGACTCGCCCCATCTCAAAATGTAGGTGATAGGAATCACTCTCTGGAGACCTTTTACTCAGTGTTAACCAGATGCCTTCACAATTAGTTCTGACTGTCCATCTGACTTTTAGATGGCTGAAGTTAGAGAGCTGAGCACTACCCTGATCATCAGGGGTTTGGTAGTGCACCAAGTAGGCAGCTCATTGACTTTTTGTACTTGGATAGAAGACACTGGTTCCTTCTTTTTGAGCTGTGATTTGTTATGATTAGTTTAATATCATTAATTCAAAACCCTGTGACTTCGTTACCTCAGAAGTATCACAACCCTGATACTGAAGTCTGAAAGAGAAAATGGAAGTCATTAACTTTTTGTTCTCAGCAATACATCACCACAAATAAAAGTGTTTATGTATTTTGCAAGTTTCTGAGAAAGCTTTAGCAGATGAACACACAAGAATTTAGTGAAAATACACAGACCCATATGTATTTTCACAAATTAAGTGAAAGCATTTTGCACTTTGTTTGCTTAGCACCTTCCTAACATTTCTTTTGAGTGTTACACACTATGGCTGCTCATGGAAACAAATAATTGATGACCAAAGCATCTCCCAGTGCTTCAAGCTTAGCCTCCATTTTGTCCTCAGGCAGGATGTGAAGTTCTTAATAGGGATGACATCAGCATAATTGTTTTTGAAGTGTCTCAAACTCAGGTCTGGGGTCATTTTTAATGAAATATGTCACCTGCAGTGCTGCAAAGACATAACCTGCTTTTATTTTTTTCCTTTCTACAGTGTAAATGAATGTCTTCATATTTCAGTTTTATTATGGAGTTATGTTTTCATTTTGCTAAATATGTGTCTGTGTATGGTATGTGTATGTAGATGTCATTAAATTATTGGTGGGTGGTAATGGGATTGTTGGCCTGATTTTGCCATGGGAATGTGCCTCATATCTGGGGAAGACACCAAACACCTCCATTCTAATTTCTCTGAGGAGAGGAGAATAGAATAGTGAAGTGACTCCTTGAAGACACGACAGTGTTTCTCTGTACCTTTGTATGTGAAAGTACAGTAGAGGATTTCTCTGTGCTTTTCTAGATGTAAAAGATTATGCTTTTTCTTTTTCAGTAGAGAGTTAAAGGAGCAAGGTTTCTTCCAAACCTGTGGAGTTCAGCCCACAGGCTCAAATTTTCTGGTGTTCTTATCCAAAACTGAGTATCTGTCTTTATGGCTGGACACTCATCAATATCAATAATCAGGGAATTACAGTGGCTGCCTATTTACAGATGTACCCAGGTCCAGAACCATTAGTCTTTGGGGGAAAATTTTAAAAGTAGCTTCATATGTAGAAGTAGTTCATATCTAAAGAGAGAGCTTAGAGCAGAGTTTGGACACTGTAAGTGGTGGTGCAGTTGTGATTGTGCCATTTGGAAACAGTGAAAGCTTCACAAACCTCAGCCAGATTGGTGCTACAGTGAAGGCAAATGTAGGAGAGTTACAGAGCCAGGAGCCCAAGATGAATACACAGTGAGTACCATTAAACCTCACAGAAGACTCTATATGCATATTTAGAGTGTGTGTCATATTACTACTTATTTTTATACCAGTCTCCTGAAGTGCATGCATAGGGAGATGAATATTGAAATCACTGTTATGAGAGGAAAAAAAATAGTTTATATGGGTTCTGTTACTGTCCTATGGTTTTGCCTTAGTTGTGCAGAATAACCAAATACAGTTCAAGCACTCCTCCAGCACGAGGGGCTGTTGCCTGTGCAGTGCCTGGTGTCACCATGGCCCAGGGTGGTTTATCCAGCTGTGCTGCCACTGCTGGTGGAAAGGTGCAGGAGGGAGACACAACGATGCTCTGTCAGATCAGGGCTTGCAGGGAGCAGCTGCTTTTTCTGAAGTGTGCTGTAAAGCTGGGAGAGGCAGTTTTTCTCCAGATAATGACAGTCTGGAGGGTGTTGTCAGTACATCCAGTGGCTGCATGGAGAAGCCAGGAGACATGAGAATATGAGTACAAGGTCTGTCTGTGTATGAATGAGTGATCTCTTGCTGCAAGTTCACTGTGCTTTTACTCCCCTCCATGAATGTTAGAGGGGCCTGTGTGTTCCATGGAAGGGTTTAGGGCTACTGCTGAAAACTCTACTCTTTTGAGTAGTCCTGAGTCGCACAAAGGTTGGCTCAGCAAGGGTTATTTGTGTGTATAAGAGTATGCAAGATCTGACACATGGGTTTTCTTTTATACTTGTAAAACAGCACCAATTAAAATGTTGAAACTATCCCTCAAGTTGTGTTGGTGTCAGTTCTTAGTGTGCTGATTTCAGGAAATCCAAAGTAAAGGAAACAGAGCACACTGTCATCTGTCACCTCGCAGCCGCAGAAATGTTTTCAAGAAGACCTGACAGAAGAATTAATCTGTGATTGATTTAGGAGCTCTTTACCCCCATGCTTCCATTGCTGTTTAGAACAGCAAGAACATTTTGTAAGATGGGGGCAGTTTAAGAGGCCAGTGTTGTATGGTAAGATTAGTATAGCTTACTCATTGTCAGTGTGAAAATATTTACTGGTTTACTTTGAGAATTGGGAAGAAATTGTTACCTTATAAAAAATATTTTAACTTCTTCTCTGCACACTTGTTTTACATTCATCTGGATTTACCATATACTTATATCTGACCCTGGGAGTATGTAGCTAAATCATTACTGAGGACTTTTGTGAAGGGATAGGATTGCACAAAAACTTTGCAACACATGTGTTTCTAAATTTAAATAGATAAAATAGACATATATTTTGTAAATATGGGTGTAATTAGATACATTGTGACAAGCTGTAATGTGTGTACATCGCTTACATGAGCATTGAGAAAAGATTTTAGAAGTTCTCGTGGTGATTGACCTTACTGTGTCCTGGTAAGAGCTGCACTCCCTGTGACAGAATTGGTGGATACTTGGGACTGTTAAACTGTAATTTTAATTTAAAAATATATAATTTTCATTTAAAAGTAGTTCCCTTACCTTTTCCCCATAGTAGCTGATAATATCTAGCCTAAAACAATGAACCATTTTCTATCACTTTTTACCTATTTGAAGGTCTTATGTAGCAAAGAAAACAGGGCATTGAACTCAGATGTTTGCAAGACATCATCAAAATCTTGTATTTTAAAATGAAGTTGTGGTGAGTGCCTCAAGACAGTTGGGAATCATCATAGAAACATGAAGGTACAGTAATATGGCAGAGATGGTAAGTTTGATTTACCAGAGACAGAAGACTTGAAAAGTAAGATGTATTAAAGATTATGTAAAATTCCTACTGACCAAGAAAAAAATGTATCATAAAACTGTTAGGTCTTGAGGTCACCCCAAAATTAGACTAAGAATGAAAGGTAAGTGTTTCAAAATGACAAATATGAAAGCTTACAGAATTTCTGCTCTGAATGAACAACTTCATATCCTGGAAAAAAAGGACAGTTTAATCCTTTTCTTTGGTTTTTTTTTTTTTTTTAATTAGATGCAGTCACAAGGAAAACCTCTTGCCACTAAAATAAAGTTTTATGGAAGTGGTGAATGTCTGTATTCAGGTATGAAAATTTTGCCTTTCAGGTGAGAAATTCAGATGTGAATGCATCCATGTGTAAAGGCTTCTAATCACAGACTAGCATTAATGGGAAAACACACCTAAGCAGAGGATGGATGCTAATTTATTGGATGTTGCTTACTGAGATTCTTCTGGAATAACATCAGAGTTGTAACTTTTTGGCCCTGAAGGTGAGACCTGATTGATTTAATGAACCAGGAACAGCCTGTCTTAAATAGGGTATGTGCCTTCATGTTCATAATTGCTGCAATTCCTATTTTGACAGAGCACACAAAATGACAGCAGATAAATGTTACATATTTTAACTTCTGAAATGTCTCTCATCAGCTGCTTGTTTCATCTGATTAATGTGCCCTGTCAGTGCAGAGCTTTAATCAGCCACAGACACTTTCTGGAAAATGATCAGGAGCAGATTTAGATGGAGAGCGATGCCAGAGGTAGTCAAGGTGAGATTAATTCACATCTGCCTTCTAGAGTGGGGAGTAAATGTCCAAACCAATAGGCCAGCACCTTAGAGATGAGGTGCCAGCTTTGCATTTTGGTGTGTTTATGCACAGATTTGCAGTAATTGTACATGGAGTAAGTTGTGTGCTGGACTCGACAGCAAACAGAAGAGAGGTGCTTGTGATTGCCTCAGTTTTGGCTTTGTGGCCCTAACAGCACCAGTTACATCCTTCAGAATGGGTGTCCTGGCTACTCCTCCTCCCTTTCTGCTGCCTCATGGGGGTCATTTTAAACAGAAATGGAAACAAGGCACTGTGAAACGCTCAGGCAGATTTTTCAGTAGGGCTGCTCTTTTGGAGAGAAACATTCCTGGCAATGAAAAGGGCTGAACTCACAGAATGCATCAATACTTCATTGCCATTTTAAATGTTTTAATAATGGTGGGCAGTGCAGTAACTCAAAAACATCCAGGTGTCATTTAAAAAAAATTGGAGGGGAAATGGAGTTTTCTAAAAAAAAGGAGCTTCAACTTTGGAGCTACAAGGAAAATAAGAGAGCCCCACAAAAGCACAATAATTAATGTTTAAACTTTTTTTCATCATGTTTATTGTGATCATCCCTGCTCTTCTTATTTTTTTAAGCAACAAGAAGAAAAAATACCAAACAGGAGAAAGATAAATATTTTCTGAAAAAAAAAAAAAAATGAAATGTCACTGCAAACCTATGGAAATGTGTGTGGCAATTCACAACCATGTTGCATTGAGGGTAAGCCTAGATTTCTCCACTGATGTTCTTGGAGAGGCATAGTGAAAACCTCAGAAAGGAGTCCAGGCACAGTGAGGCAGAAACTGTGAAGGTCATTCTGATCTAGGACATTGTACCATGTTAAAAAAATCATTATCTATCTTTTTTGTTCAACTACTTTACTACCAGCAGTCTTAATTATATGTATATTATATGTATTTGCATGTATGTAGTACATATAAATATAAAAATATGTAATTACATGTGTATTTTATGTATGATGTGTGTTGTAGTACACACATTAGTCTGATTCTGCATCTGAACACAAATAGGCAAAGTGCTAATGGTCAGAACAGAAATGCTACCACTGACATCTTATGTGCAGTTTGCTTACACAATTCCACTTTCCTTATACATGAGAAGAAAAACAGTGGACCATGCAACATGTCAGGTAGTTTTTTAAACCACATGGTTTCTGGATGGTTCCTGCTTTGATCTTGTTTTCCTCATCAGCTGAAATGATGTGATATGCTGAAAAAGTCTTTCTGTTCTTTACAGAAAGATAAAAGAGAATTGATTGGAGAAACCTGGGACACTGGCTGTGCTAAGCCTCGTTCATGGTGATTTGGCTGTGTGGATCAGAAATGAACCAAGCTTCTTCAGATTCAGAGGAAAGGAAAAGGGAAAACTTTACAGGAGACAGGTGGGAACAGGCAAGGAGTGTATTAACTAAAAAATTACTTCTGCCTAGCCATGAACTATGGGCCTCAGCAAGGATGTGGGTGTTGTGCCATGAGGATTGATGCTAAGGAAAATTCAGGGAGGGCTGCAGAGTGCTGTAGCATTAACTCATCAGACAACTCAAATGCCAGTGGCAGCTGACTCTTCACCATAATTTACCATTGGCCAAAATGCAGTGGAAGCCCCCAAGGGCACCAAGCAGGAATCCATTAGCCATCAACTATTGCCCTGTAATGTCCTTTAGCAGTCAAGAGCTTATGTGTTTAAGCTGCTATCCTAATAACCTATACATCACTGTTCTTCCCAGGGCACAACAGCAGTAGCCTCTTCAAGCTAGAAAAGAAAAAAAATCACCAGGGAAAGGGAAGTTTTACTAGTGGGAGATCTAAAATTAAAAACAAGTTGTTTGTAGTCTTAAGTGTATCACTCATTCAAAAGAAGTTCTAGGGTAATAAAAAACTAAATGTAATTTTAGCATGTGTAGGAGTGTATTTGCATGGGGAGAAAAAATACTGACACAGGATTGGAGTATGATCCGGCAGACTCTCCCTGCCAGGTGGCAAAAGTCTCAGTGAGATGACATTGTGTCCCTTAATACAAAAGAAAGTGTCATAAGTCACTGTAATTAGCAGTCAAGGGCTCTGATTTTGATCAAGGTGGACACACTAACAGAAAACTGTGTGAGAGGATCTCTAAATCCAGCTGAGAAAGAAATTAAATGCCTCCAGCCTTTTGCTGCTCCCCTGAAAGCCTGAGCAGTGAAAATAGCAGAATATGATTAAACCATCAAAACTTAAGAAGTCATAAATACAAGAAATCAAATGAATAAATAATATTGTGGAAATTGTAGTCCCTAATCTAACCCATTCATTGAAATTTTGTTTTTCGTAGTGATTTCTCTGGAAGTTCTAAAAGTCCAGGAGGGAGGGGGTTGTGTATATGAATAAACTGATGTAAAGAATCTTACAACAGGAGGCTTTAATAACTACTCATACAGTGGTCATCTAACCTGGAAGAAATTCATCCCAGTTCAAAGCCTAAATTATGGACACACAAATTATCAGACACTTGTGTCTTCAATGAGTTTCCAAAGAGATGGATGGATGCTTCCAAACTTCTCTTGAGTGTAACTTAAGCCAGATAGGGATTTGTGAGATAGTCTCAGGCAAGTGTCCAAGTTATCAGAGTAAATCCAGAAGTAAAAAAGCTTTATCAAGACAAATGAGTGAAGGGAAACATATAAATCCAGCAATTGTGTGGCTGGAGCAGTGTAATTCTATAATAAGAGGCAATTTAGGTATGATTTAGCAGCATATAGGCTTCATGCTGTATTTTGGCACAAGGATGAACTCTCTTTTAGTAAACTAGCTGAAGGATAATTTTAAAGCAAAAGCCTCATCCTTGGTGCCATAATTTATTGTATCATGTTATCTTGCTTGGACACATCCATTAAATATGACATAATTCCTCAGTGTTTCCTCTGTTGATATTACTGAAAATGAACATACAACCAAGGCTGCATCTGTCATCTGCTGACAGAGCTGGATCACCCCCACACCTCCACACTGAGGATTGGGAGGGAGAAAAATCAGCAAAAGAATTATCACAGCACTCCTTTGTATTTCACAAGACAAACTGCAGCGTTGTGAAGACCTGTAGTGTTGGCCTGTGCTGCAGGGTTTGGGTACTGAGGTGTTCACACCTGGGGGCTGTTCCTGGGTGTGAGGAGGGATGCTGGAATACTTCATGAGCTATCACAGGAGAGCTCTAGCAGGCTGGGAGGCACCTCCTTAATTTCTGCTTGTGGAATGGGGATGCAAATGTGTCAGGAGTAATACAGCTGCAGCAGATCCTATTAGGAAGAACAAAGTGAGCTAAGGAGCTCTGGAAGTCCTTTCCCAGAGTGTGATCAGGAGCTGCTAATTAGAAACGGGATTTGACAGCCCAGTGCTGAAAGAGGGAAAAGCAGGAAAGTGGTTTTGAGCAGGGATGCAGCAGGAAAGGAGGCCCGAGGGCAGGCGCATAGGGAGGGAAGGGCTGAGCAGGATTCCAGCTCCTTCCCCCGGACCGGCGCTGCCAGCGGGTGGCACCGCGGGGCTGCTGAACCACCGACCCGGGCGAGACGGGTACAGGAGAGGCTGCCGTCCCTCTTCTCACGTCTTTCGAGGCGTTTTCTTGAGCTGGAAATCGCTGGTGGGGTCCCTCTCTCCAGGCAGAGAAAAGCTACCCTGGGCACGTGTAAACGAAGTGGATCTGCAGCGCTGGGAAGTCTCGCAGAGATGATGGTTGTGTTCCAGTGCCACATTAGCAGATGACAAAGCTGGTACCCTGCCCAAAGGATGCCATCTGGGCTCCCTCTCCCTCAGTCCTGTGCAAAGGCAGGTTAATTTTACCTCTTCCTTTATACATGGGAGTTTATGCTGTTGCAGCTTTAGTCCAGCTCTTCTGGAAACTGCTGACAGCTTACTGAGATGAAATTTCTGTCTGTACTTAGGACATGCTGCTGCTGGTGTCTCTTCTACAATAACACAGCAGTGTGCAGCCATTCTGGCCCATTTTGTGGTGGTGCTGCCTGACTTCAAGCCAAGACTGGCATGGCAAGCAGCATCTGGACCAGACATGGATTTTTTTAATACAGCACATGGGTCTCTCATGATGACTGCAAAAGACAGTGTGGGGAAGTACTGGAGCAGGGAATTGCATTGAGAGTTATAGTGTAAAGCAAGGACCTAGAAGGATCTGCCAGTCACTGGAGTCTCATTGACATGTTTTTCCCTGGCTCATATTTATCCCCTTTTCTGCTCTCTCAGCTTGGAATCATTTATTTGTAAACAAAACAGAAGGAGCAGAAGTTTCAGGCTATGTCATTCCCTGGAGTGAAGGCAAGCACACAGAGTGACAGCCTCAGGCTGCATGTGAAGAGTCTTTTCAGGGAAGACAACTTGACAAGTCCCTTGTTTGCTTCTTCCTCTTTGGTGTAGAATCAAGGGAAGGTTGGTAAATAGTGATTGCACAGCATTCAAAATAAAGACTTCAGGCTACAAAATAGAAGAGGTTAATCAAGGTCTCTACTTGGCTTTCCCCCTGCTGCATGAGAAGGAGGAGCTGGATCACTCACTCTGTTCTTCACATCACTCTCTCTTTGGAAGTTTTTACTTGCAGAATTTTTCATTGTCCCTTTTAGGGACATGTGTGAAACCCCTAGGCCTATTGCAAACACCTGGCATTAGATTTGTGCAGCAATACACAGACCATTATTGTGCAGAGCAGGAGAGGAGCTAAATTAATTCCTAAGCAATGAGGTAAAATTACTGTGAGGAAAGGAAGAACCCTGAGACATGAATACTTTTACAGTACTGTCATGCTGAAAAAGGATCAGTGTTGACTGAACTTTTGAGCACAAAGAAGGATGAAAAATGCTTGTGTAATCAAGTAGCTCAAAACAAATTTTATAAACAGACTGAGATAGCATTTCTTTAGTTTTACACTCCTACATAATTAATACACAGCTGACAACGTTTTTTTCTTGTACAGGATGTATTTTCCAAATAAGTACAAAGTTTAAAACATTCAGGTTTTTGTAATAGCAAAAATGTTTCATTCATTTAGAAGGTGAAACAATGAGAATCAAATCAGGGGTGATGAGTGGGCGGTTTTGGTACCATTTCTACTCAAATTTGTCACTTGCAGCAAGAGGCAAAATTTGCTGTGCTTGTCATGTCACTTTCAGAGGTAACAGAAAACTCAGAGGCATCAGGGAGCAGCAGAACTCACCAGCTGTGGAAGGGCCCAGCACCTCTGCCCTTTCTTTTGAGTTCAGGCAGTGAGATCAGCTACTGCATTTAATAATTGCTAGGCTGAAGGCAGCTGAAATAAACTCTGTTTCATGGTCTGTGTTCAGGCTGTCAAAAGGACCTCAGACTTTGCAACTGTTGTGACTGATCCAAGATCAGCCCCTTCTGAGTTTGTAGCCTGTCAGAAACCTCCTGAGCCGATAAATCCATGTTTTCAGGGGCTATGGTGCCTGAGGAGCTTCCAGGAAAGGTAAAGTTGCTGAAGCTCAGAGCATCCTGGATACCTGCACTGGCTTACCCCAGAGGAGGCACAAGTTATTTGCCCTGAGCTAGGGAGAAGAAAAAGGCAGTGAGAGCACTGCCATTCCTGGTCAGGGAGAGAAGTCTTGTCTTTACTGCAAGAATGGACATCCACAAATCAGAACTGCCTCCCTCCTTTCCTTCCCAGCCACTCCAACTGTTTGACTTCCAGAAGCTACCTCCATAAATAAAAATATGGGCACCAGACCCTCTGATGACATCCAGCATCCCTGGAAGTGTTACCCCATCCCTGAAAGCATCCAAGGGCAGGTTGGTTGGGCCCTGACCAGCCTGAGTTAGGGGGTGGCCTCCCTGCCCATGTCAGGGGGCTGGAAGTAGATGATCTTTCAAACTCCTTCCAATCCAAGCATCCTATCATTCTGTAATTCTGTGATCCAATTGGGATGGCCATCAAAGAGGATCCTGTGAGATTCAAAACCATGGAAAAAAAGCCTATCCAGTGACATTTCTCCTCAGTTTTGGCCAGAACAGAGGGGAATTTTGGAAGGAATTTAGAGAGGTTTAAATGTACCAGACAAGAAGAATGTTAGATTCCACTTTGAAGTTTCTGTGGACATTGAATTACTGGCAGAGAAATAGTAATAATGATTATTTATCAACAAAGATCGGCATGGACTGCATCTCAGTCCTGAGGTGATTAAAAAGAGACAGGTGTGGGCAGAGGTAACTCTTCTGTGCTCTCTATGTTACACTTCAGCATTAAAAGTTATACAAAGTGGCAATACATTTTTTAGCAGAACACCTGATCACTTGTACAATTTATTCTATCCTTTGTATCACAATGAAAAAGTTTATTTCAACAGTTTATACATATTTGAGTTATGAAATGTTATATGCAGAGATGAGAGAAACATATTCAAAACAGAACTGGGGTCATGATTAAATGGTTAACTTATTTCCCAAATGAATGAGAAAGGAAACAGGGTGCTGCAACCTTTTGCTCTCACTTCCTCCTGAGAGAAGACGTAGAGTCTGTCCCAGAGAGAGCAGGGCTGCTGTGCTCACACATCTCAGGCAGCCATGGGGAACTGGGTGGAGAATGAAGGACTGTCCATCTTCGTCGTTGTAAGTACAATTTCTGTTGGCATTTGTGTCCAGTGAAAAGTCCTGCAGAAAGCTGTGCTGAGCAGTTCTCACTGTGCCAGTGAAAGGTGCACCTGATTATGCTGAAACTGGGGCAGCAAATGCAGGGAAATGCTTTGAGGGAATAATTTTTAAGGAGCTCTCTGGTATTTCAGTTGCTGTAGGCTTCATTGTTAACTGATAAATGATTGTGTATTAACTTTGCTTAGTTAGAAATACTTTAGTTGAGCAAAACAAATAACTTTAAAACTCACTTAAATACATGAACTTCAACAGAGATAGCAATTAAAACAATCACCCTTTCTTTCACTTTTATGAACAGAAGGGGATCTAACTAATAGCACAGTGTCTTGATGGTATAAAATATTTATTAATGTCAGATTCAAGGGAGGAAAGAGCAGAGATTTAGAGCAGAGATTCATGAATCCTTTATAAAGACAACTACTATTTGAATTGAATTTGTTTACAGTTTGCATAGAGGGGCTGTGAAAGTAGGTTAAATTAATTCTTATCAAGATTTAAAAGTATGGAAAATCGCAGTTGCATTTACAAGAGCTAAAGAGTAAGCAGGACAGTCCTCCTTGGAGAAAAATGAGTTTGTATTCTAGTGGGGTTTTTTTACTTCACATTGTGATACAAGGGCTAAAGGTATACCTCTATACATACATTATGTACATATACATATATGTATTAAAAACATATGCATAACCAAAATCTAAGAGCAGTTCAAGTATTGTGGCTACCTTTGGTTAGTAGATGCAAATACTGAGAGGAAGAAAAAGAAAGCATAGAATTTATATATTTTTGGTGACTGAAATGTGAGCATCTTTATTGCAAGAAGTATTTCTGCTGCTATGAGCAATCAGTACTTGCGTATGACCTTGTAATTTAGGAATATAATCCCATAGCTGTGGCACTTCAGTGCTTTGAAAGGGAGGGACTGTGTGTGCTGTCACCTTCAGTGACTTGAGGAAGTTGAAACTGCCAAGAGGTGAATTCTGGCTTTCTTTTTGCCTTTTTTTTTTCCCACCAGAACTGAAATATTAAAAGGATTAAGTAAGAGGACTTTATTTTGCTCAAATAAGGAATTTGGGTTTTGAACCTCAAAGCTATAACAAGATGAGGGTAATAGGGAAGGAAACTAACAGACATAAAGAAACCAGCTAAAAGGACAGACCACTGGAAATCCCACCCAAGTGTTCTGCTTTAGCCTCTCCACCTTTACTGCACACTGAGCAGGCACAGGGCTGTCCAGTGCTTGACAGAAACAGGACAGACACAATTCCTGCTGATGTACCTCAACAAAACAGAAACATGCTGCCAGAGTGTGCCACTGTCACTTTTAATAAGTGTCCTAAGCACTTATTCCTGAGATGAGCTTGGTATTTTAATGAGGACTTGGGGATTTCCTATATACTCCCTTACCCTGATGGAAATCCCTTCATTTCCCAGTATTTATTTACATTTTCAAGATCTGAAATAAAACCAGTTTTTTTTACAGTGTTATTTGAGCCAAAGAACTAGCAAAATATATGGGTTAGGAGGGGTGAAGAGCTGTAATGCCACCTTTTCTGGGCTTTCTCCCATTTCTCAGACTTTCTCTCTGTTTACATGCAACACTTAGCAAAACTACTTAAACTGAGTGCAGCGTTACAGATACGGGATGTATTTCAACATGGGATATATGTTTCAATATGGGATGTGAAATCAGCCAACCAGCTCCAGAAGGGCAAATATCCAGATTTATTATGACCTTTTTGGCCAGATGGATTTGTAGCTACCTAAGAGTTAATAGCATGCACCTCAGGATGTGTAAGTGTGAGAAAATTCTGCAGTACATCCACAAAGCCTGGTGTGGGGTAGTCTGCATGCTACCAAGGGCCTGTGTTGAATATTCCCTGCTGGGTGATTTCAGACCCTCTTCTTGAATTCAGCCCTATGTGCAATTTAGTCCATCTAAATTTAGATCTCAAGCTTCTTTGTCACAGCTTCCAAGTCTTCCTCTCACACAGGTCCCTGTGGAATGGAGCTGTCATTTGGAAGAGTCCCTAACCTTCAGTGGTAGAGATTTAACTGGGCTCAGAATTAAACAATTGTAATATGACAGTCCTGATACAACCAGCCCTAAACTCCTTGACCTGTGAAAACATTTCAGCTGCACATTGCTGTGTTTTGGTCTATTGCCACTCCTGTACCCTGTGTTCACAAATCAGAGCCTGTTTACAGCAGAAAGATTTCTGTCACCCTTGCTGAAAACTTTATACCCTGCAGTACATCTCTCTATGCCAACAGGAGCACAGGGAAGTAACTGACTGTTATCTGAACTGTGTAAATTCAGATGGATTACTTCTAACAACAAACTGTAAGCTTCCTGTTTAATTCTCTTTCAGCTTGTGTGGCTGGGCTTAAATGTCTTCCTCTTTTGGTGGTATTATCTTGTGTATGATGTCCCACCAAAATTCTTCTACACCAGAGTGCTCCTTGGCGTAAGTACAGACATTATTGGTTTGGCACAGACAGAGCACACAGCAGTTTAATAGTTTTAGCTGATCAAAACTGGAGCAGCAGGCTCATGTAGAAGTCACATGCAAGCAGATAACTGAATGCAGGCAGATGTTCAGTGCTTCTGAACAGGAAGCTGGTGCACAAAATAGAGAGATCCCATTCTAAAGATGTTTTCAGTTAATTATTATGCTCTTGGTAATTAAATTAAGCATTAATTGTGGCTACTTTATTAAGCAGAAGATTAATAAAATATTGCCTTTGGACTGTTGTGCAGTCATTTCTCCTTGCAATTATTTTTCAGACCATGAATAGTTTATAAAGATATTGGCTCTGAAAAGCAATCACCATTCATATATTCATCAAGAGTGTGAGTGGTAGCCAGGTAGTGAAGTGATCCTGGATCCTGAGCTATTCCATGTAATCCAACTGGTTAATGCAGCATTGAGTGTCCTACTACAAACTTGCTTCCAAATCTGCCACAGGTCATGACCAATTGACAAGGAAAATTAATTTGTTCACATATTTTAAAACCCTGATCACAGGCATAAAAATCAACCTAAGCTTCAGATTACAGAGCACAGCATTTTGCTGAAGGTTTGCAAAGCCATGGTTTAATTCTACAAAGCCTGAAATCCCATTCTGCATACAGCTTCTGGTCTGTGGATCAAATCCTGTCCTTTGCAATCATGATGCAGTTGCCTTTCAAGTCACAGAGACTTGTGCTTGGATAAGTACAGCTCAGTGTAAACCCAAACAGCTGTGGTTTAAAACCTAAAAGGTGCCAGTCCATGCAAGGAGAGCAAACATTATTTCTCTTCCCTTCATTGCATTTTGATTAATATGGTCATTTTTCCTTCATTTCAAACAGTTCAAAAATATTAAATAATTAAGGGTATAAAGACCAACATTAAGGAAACAGATTCCTAAAAGCTGAGGCAACAAATTTCCCTAGACTCCTTTACTGACAGAGAACTTAAACCACTTCTCTTTATAAGCTGTCCATAACCCCCACCAACTGAAACCACAGACTCTTTACAGCCTTGGGACACAAAACTCTACCAATGGCTTAGATTTGCACCTGTGTTTGACTGCTGAATGCCAAACATGGCAGGGAGCTTTTTATACAACCATGTTAATTCAAAACTGAAAACAGGAGGTGTCTGTCTGCAGGAGCATGTTCTGCCTGCACATGTGTTTCTGACTTGACCAGAGCATGATTCCTTGGAACATTCATGGTGTAAATGCGAACTCTAGATCTCACACTCTTTACCAGTTATGATATAACACATAAATGAAATCTGTGTCCTGGATAATGTCTTAGGTAATGCAATTAATAACAGCATCTCTCTAATTCCAGCGTGCTCTGGCTCTTGCTAGGGCCCCTGCAGCCTGCCTGAATTTCAATTGCATGCTGATTCTGCTGCCAGTGTGTCGAAACTTGCTCTCCTTCCTCAGAGGATCAAGTGCGGTAAGATGAAGAAAGAATTTCAAAATTTGTGAAAGATATTATCTTTCATACCTAAACAGACTTGCAAGTACACCAAGAAACTGTGTCCAAGTTCCCCAAATAGACCATATTTTGAGGATGTCCTTTTATGAGAAGCAGATAAGCCTGGAGTTTGGCTGTGAGCAAGACTGAGGTCTAATGCCCATGGGGTATCTAGAGCTCTGTTGAGAGTTTAGCTGAATTAGTCTCCTTTGAGTCCTCTCTTTTCAGCTCCCTCCTGGGCATGGTCCTGCCCTGCATGCAAAGTCCCCCTTTTGGCTGGCAGAAGCTGTTGGTGTTAACACACATCCACTGTTTGTCACTGATGCTACACCCACTTAGAGAGAGAAATATCAGCCCCTGTCTGTCTTTGCATGCTCAGTCCTTAAGGCAAATGTTGTCTTTTGCAGACTTTCAGAATGGGACTTTTTTTCAGCTGGCTCATAAATTTACATTCTCTCTTGTCTGAATTGCATTTCCATCTCAGATGAAATAATTCACACGCCTTTTGACTTTTTTGAGCTCCCAAATGCAAATGTAATACACAGCACTGAGGAGCTGACACTAAGGAAAGGACAGCTTATCCTAAGTGACAGCTGGAGAGGCTTCCAGACTCTATCACACTGCCAAAATCTTGATTTCTGGCTATTACAGCAGAAATAATGCAGACAATGCAGGCCATGGTCCAGTGAAAAAGCAATATGCTCCTCAAGTTCATGAATTGTCCTTCCAAATGTATAATGATTCTTCCTTTCTTTCTGGACACTTTTAACAAAAACATGTTCAACAAAACCAGTTCCCAGAAGTCATTTTTCATCTCTAAACCCAGTCTGAATTTCTTAATGCAAATGAGACAGCCTACAGGGGCTGGAGAGGCAGAGCAGAAGAGGAAGTGATAAAATAGATGCAGTGTTTCACCAGTCCTTCATAAGGGAAGAAAGTGGGATATGAAGCAATAAGAAAATAACCAGAGACAAAATAGGCTGTACTCCCATCTAGTACATCATACATCTTCACAGTGAGTGTGGCTGAATAAATGAGATGTGCCTACTACATTAAACTCTTTAATTACATTTATGAGCAAGGCCAGCGCTCTAGCCTTTCTAAGGAATAACACTTAGGAATATAAAATTGGAAATATATGTCAGGCTTTCAGTCTTTTCCTATACTCCTTCAGATCCTGAGATGCTCCAAAGCAGCCAGCCATACCCTCCATTCATGGAAAAGGAGGAAGGATAGTAAATAAAGCTGTAGGGTTAAAGTTGTTATTCCCCAGGCAGATCAGCAAGTATAAGCCAAAATCCAGAGCTGACTCCTCTGGCAGGAGAAGTCAATAATGAACATAAATTTCAAAAGAATTAATGCTGCTATGGATGAATTCAACTGGAAAATAATGATGAGCCAATGATCATATAAGGCATTTTTAAGATTGCACAGGTGAAAGCAAGCTGGGCAGAGGTGTTCTGAGCTCAAAACAGTGAAAGAGCTGGGTGTACACATGGAGGCTACTGCAAGGCCAAAAACTGATTCTGGGTGTTGAGAATTGTTTTCCAGCTGGGACTTTGTGCTACTTGTCCTGAATTGCTCCTCTCCTAGCATGCATAACCTAATTTTTCTAACCAAGGTCTTGGGAAACTGTCCCTCTTTGTATTCAAAGTAGAGCCAGTCCTTCTGCCTTGGGCACTGTGGCACAGTCACTCAGGCTACACCCAGATAAAAGTGAGTCCCAGGCAGGGAGACACAGTTCCATTCCTGCTGGCAGCACGCTCTACTGCTGATGGCTGGGAATGAGGAAGCAAAGGGCTCTGAGGGTGAGCAAGGAGGGCAGGGAGGGCCATAGAACAGCTCTTAGACAGCTGCTGCTTGTTTAGCTCCAGTTGCTTTTTTGCAGTAAAGCTACGCCCCAGGAAGGATGTAATTTTAGATCTTGAGCAAAAACACCCACGGCCCAGTGAGCCACCGGCAGTGGCAGTGCTGTGGTGGCCTCAGCACAGGGGGACAGCTGCTTGTGCTTGTTGCGCTGTTGTCTCTGATTAGCTATGCTCTGCAGGTAACAACTGTGAGGATCTATAAGAAAAATCATTTAAATGTCAAATAACTCATTGGAAGAGAAGTGACCCTCCCAACAGCAATGTCATTGGGGTCAAGAAGAGGAAAGAATTGCTCGAACAGAGCGTTCAAAGGGAGTGTACAGAAAAGTCTTGCCCTCTCCATCCTGCCACCCAGAAATCACAATACAAAGTTATTTGTAATAACTTTGCAACTTTTTAATTGAAAAGATAGCTGTATTGTTTTTTGCATGTCCATTATTGCTGTATTAACTGTTGTTAATGAGCCACATTGACTGAAGGCAGCTGGAGCCCTCTGCCATTGCTTGGCCTTCACTTCTTGCATCAAGTGGTGTTTGCAAGGGAGTCAAGCACTGCCTCACTATGCTACATTTTATTCTACAATATTTTTTGATTGTTTCTCAATATAGGTGATACAAAAAGGACAAATTTCTTCTGGTTGTCATTGTAGTCTGAAGTGATTGTGGCAGCCCCAGAGTGTTTGTCTCCTGTGAGGAAATACTTGTGGTAGTTTGCACAGTGTTTTGTTCCCTTATCTGGTCAGCAAACACAATGCAAACATACAGCACATGACAGTCATGCCTTCTACTGTGTGGAGACAGCAAATGGCAGCTTTACAGGGACTTAAGGCTTTAGGGAAACTCCCAGTGACTGCAGCAGAGTTCATATGGGGTCTGTTAAGAACCCATCATCATTAATAATGAAAATATCACTCTGTTTTTCTTGAGAATTAATTTCTTTGATTTGTATCTGCAGAGATTTTTGCTGGGTTTTTTTTTTTGGTAACTCCAAAATCAAGTTGTAAGTGAATGCCTGGGAAGTAAATCCAGTATTTTGGAGAAGGAATGCCTTCATATCACTGCCATAGGTGATATGATTTGGGATGGGAGCTCTCTGAGACAGTTATACCCAAACTTTGCAGCTTGTTTCTAGATTGTGACCTACAATAGGATCCTGGTGCTAGCAAAGCAGTCACTCTGCCATGGCAGACTGTGATCCCTCCTTTTGTTTATAATGTACAATTTAAAAGAGATTAGATGTATTCATTTGTCATACTGGATGTTAAATTTTTTCTCCTTATCAAATACTTTGTTTCAGGGGGACGTGTTAAAACATAATCTGGAAATCCTGTTTTCTGAAAGATGGGGGGAAATATTTTTGTCTATATTCTGGAATTCTACATTTTTCCTAGCAATGCCACCAGTGTGCTCAGGGCTTCTGATTTTGTCCCTGCCTTTAAAAAGTGTGCACAGACAACACAAATAATCTTCAAATACCTTTTTCTTTCTACCCAAAGTGCTGCTCTACCCGGATCAGGCGACAGCTGGACAGAAACCTCACCTTTCACAAAATGGTGGCCTGGATGATCGCCCTTCACACTGGTTGGTACTCTAATGTTTCTTTGTTTATTGCTTTCTTGTGTATTTTACGTGGAATCCAGGTGGCATTCAAGTTCTTTAAGACATGGACAGTGACCTGATTTCATTAAAGGAGTCAGTGTGTGCCAAGGTTTAAATCAGTTTCCAGATATGTGCCAACTGTCAGAGAGCAAAAGATAAGAAAGAATACCTGTATTTTGAACTGTCAGTACTATTTATGATAGTTTAATAAAGGGTGTTTAGCAATGTCCTGAGAACTGGATACACTGGATTCATTCTTGTTTAGTTACTTCTTATCTGCCATCTAAAACAAATAATAGAAATTCTTTTTTAAAAAGGATATAAAAAGCTTGGACCTGCTTTGAAGACAAATAAGTATCTACTTGTAGGAGGTGGTTCAAATTTTAAAAAGCATTGTACAGTTTTACCCTACAAAAACATGTATGGAATTCATGTGAACATCTCAGCTGGTTTAGGTTTTTGGATGCATTCAGCTCAGTGAGGATATTACTGATGATTTTTAGCAAAACTGAAGAACAAAGCAGCACTAATAAATGTGACCCCAAATAAATCCAGATTCAGTTCTTGGCTGTTTTACAGAAGTCCTGCATGAGGATGATCCTAAAAAATAGATTAAGCCATTCCATATTTCAGTATCCTATTTGTTAGGGCACTGCTACTTGAATTGTTGAAAGGCTTTGTTGAACAAAAATATGTTGAAAATTTCCCATTACTTCTTTCC
Organism: Agelaius phoeniceus; assembly: GCF_051311805.1. Classification (NCBI taxonomy): domain Eukaryota; kingdom Metazoa; phylum Chordata; class Aves; order Passeriformes; family Icteridae; genus Agelaius; species Agelaius phoeniceus. The sequence continues at coordinate 9,213,862 of NC_135266.1, read as the reverse complement.
CTCCCTCACCCAAAACCTGCAAAATTCAGGTGGTAAAATTTTAACAGTAAAGCACATCAGTGATCTGCAATTGTGATGAAGATGGCGAGAGCAGCAGAGCCTTTAAGCAGCGGTTTACAAATGTGACAAAGTTTTGAGACGTTACCCCAAACTGATGAGTACTTGTGGTCAATGCTGATTATTCCTTTCCTGTCACTCCTAGCAATTCACACCATTGCACACTTATTCAACGTGGAGTGGAGCGTGCAAGCCCGTGTTGAAGAGAAAGGCACCCTGGCAGCTGTGCTTTCTAGCCTTGGGGACATACCAAAGGAAAGCTATGTCAACTTCTACAGGCAAACCATTGCTGTAAGTGACATCAGACTCCAAAGGGTCATCACTGCATTTGTGTGGGTGATCATATAAAATTATTTGAGCAGAGTGCCTGTTTCTGGTGTCCACAGTCTGGGTTTGGGCCATCTTGCAGAAAAACCTTGTAGAATTCATTTTTCTATATTTGCCAGTTGCTGAGCTCTGGTAGTACTTTAAACTTTTTCACCTGAGGATTTCAAAGTGGTTTTAAAACATTATGTAAAAACATACCCTGTTAAGCAGTGTTCTAACTTAGCCATGACACTCAGAAAGGTACACAGAAGTAAAGGCAAAAGTTTTGAAGTGTGGTGGTTTAAGCTCTGGTCAGTGGGGAAAAAGAAGAGAAAGTACTTCCCTACTTCTCAGAAGAGCAGTGAGCCTCCAAACTCTGCATGAGTTATGAGTCCCACAGCTGTGCAACACCAGAGGAAAGGAGAGTTTTCATTTAGCTCCCAAAATATGGATGTAGGACTCCAGCTCTGAACGCCAGACCTGTGCAAATGTATTCACCTTCCCCAAAGCAGTCCTGCTGAGCCATGGCAGAGTAAGAAACCATGTTTGGTGTGTGAATTCATGGAAAAAGCATTCTCTCAACTTCCAATTACCTTAGTAAAGGTAAATGTGCAGTGCAACAAAAATGAACAGGGATTTTGGCATCAGATGACTTGAGGACTTATAACAAAGTAAAGGGTTTGGTGAGGGATGGTTCAACTGGCTCTGCTTTGGTGCAACCCCTTCCTTAGACCAAGGTGTGCAATTGTTTCACAGAATCCTGTTGGGGGCCTCTATGTGGCTTTCACATACTTGGCTGGCATCACTGGGGTTGTCATCACACTGGCCCTCATCCTCATCATCACCTCATCCACCAAAACCATCCGGAGGTCATATTTTGAAGTATTTTGGTACACCCACCATCTCTTTGTCATCTTCTTTATTGGCCTTGTCATCCACGGTGCTGGGTGAGTATCTGCACTTATCACCAAATATCTGATAACCACTGAATCTTTATTTAAAGCCCCCTTCACACATGAGTATGGGGACTCCTGTCACTGAGCAGCAGCTGTTTTTGATGGCAGTGATGGGCCAGTAGAGGCTCTGAGAGTCAAGAAGCTCTCACTGATACTTGCAACAAGCTGTCCTCACACAGGTTTCATGTGACTTTGGCATACTTGGGCTCGCTATCACTTAACTTCTTCTGATATCTTAATTGCAAAACTCTTTTCCAAGGTTTCTGTTTTTAACTGTTAATTTTCCTTCCTCTCCTAAAAGGAATTGCATCACACACATGCATGTAAGGAGATCTTAGTAAAAAAATTACAGAGTTTAGAATTTTATTGGATAATGAAAACTATAGTAATATAGATTTATGTTTCAGACTTGGATGAACTCGTAGTATAAGCAGCATTTAAGAATAGATTTTTAGCTGTTTCAACTTAGAAATAGGCATTTGTAAAGTTTTTAACTTTCAAATGCCAAAGATCTTTTTCTGCTGTTGCTTCATTTCATATCTTCTGAAAGAGCTGGAAAGCCTAATGAAACAGTTTTAGCACTACACAAACACAATTTTAGCACTTAGAAAAATGAACTTTAGATCCATTTTATAAAACCAAAGAATGGGTGAATAAAGAAAAAAGACTCAAGTATCCGAGCTACATTTAAATAGTTCATGATTACACTACATTGCCCATTTTAAAGGAACTCCTACATGCAATAGAAAGTGTGCTTTAAAAGTGCCCAGCAAAAATGACTATTCAAAACAACTTCCTTACAGTCCATTAGTGCCACTAAGAAGTCAAAAATCAAAGTAAAACAGGAAGAACACAAATAGAAGGCAGATGGGAATCACCCCCAGCATATTTGCTCATTCCAACTTTCATAACAAGGAAACAGTTTGAGCAAAACTTGTGGGAGGAAAAAAAACAAGAGGTTCATGTTTTCTGCAGCAAACATTGTATAGTTACTGACACAATGTCCAAACTTGCCAGTAATTACTACACAATGCTATCAGAAAGCAAGCATTGCCCTTTCCAGAGGTCAGTGGAAAGCATATATTTTATAAAAATTGAATTTTTATTTACTTCAGTGTTCACTGTACTCCCATCTTAATTGCACTGGAATGAAAAGGCAAGAGTTTGGGCAGCAGTGTTGTCAGTGAAGTTCAGCTGTCCTTTGGAAGCAGATATAAACAGGAATATTCTCATCTGTAGAGGAAAGGATGCTTTCCAGCTGTGAACTCAGTGACCCCACTTATTTGGCCTTCAAAGTAATAATGACATTTTGAGTTAAGAGAAAATACACTGAGAAATATGAGATGAGCTTGTTACACTCATGGAAGGCATCTCAAGTGTGCAAAGATGGATGTCATGGAATGAGTATGAGCTGACACTCTCAAAGCAACATGTTAGGAAGAGACATGAATGCCATTTTATCTCACAGGACAGAAGGCTGTCACACATATTCTCATCAATCTCTGCAAACACACATCCTTGTATATACAGAAAGCTGAGTCAAAGTTTATTGATAGCATCAAAGGGGCAGATTCAAGAAGAATGGAGAGACACTTTACAGGAGCACAGTGACAGAAAAGGGGGAGTGGATTCAAACTGAGGGTAGGTTTAGATCAGATATTAGGAAAAAATCCTTTACTGTGAGGGTGTTGAGGCCCTGGCACAGGTTGTCCAGAGGAGCTGTGGCTGCCCCATCCCTGGAATTGTTCAAGGTCAGGCTGGATGGGGCTCTGAGCAACCTGGTCCAGTGAAAGTTGTCCCTGCCCATGGCAGGGTGGTTGGAACTGGATGATCTTAAAGGTCCCTTCCAACCCAACCATTGTGTGATTTAATTCTCTGACTCTACAATAATTCTTGTCTGTTACAAGCTGTTATAGCACTTTTGAAGCACTGATGGTTTTTGTGCATGAGCTCTGTGTCACAGACAAATGTCCCAAATTTCCCCACACAGTAAATGTGAGGAGGAGAGGGTACAGAGGTGCAGTTCACTCTTTTGGAGTTAAAGGAAAACCTTCAGCCAAAAAAGTAGCTATAAGTCTATACTGCTGAAAGCTTAATTACAGTACTAGAAAGAGCATCTACACTGACTGATAAGGGGAAATAAACTTTTTTTGGTCTTGTACAGGGTACCAAAAACCTTGAACAGAGCATAGAGCAAGGCAAAAACCCTCAGACCCCCTTTCCCTTAAGCAATGGGGAGGGCAGTGGAGGAAATGGGCTCCTCCTGTTCCCATAAATGATCCCAGAGGTGGCCCAGCTGAACCCCCTGTCATTAGTGGGGAAGTGAAGTGTAACTGCTGATGTTCCTGCAAATTGCAACTCGTGATGCTGCTGGGACACTGTCACTGCTTCCCTTTATTTTTCAGACAGAATATTAATCAAACAGTTAATGAAGAAGAGGTTCATTAGTAATATTTATGAGCAATATCTTATCTCTCAACCCTGTGCAGAGGTTTTGTAACAATTCTCTGGAAAATCTGTCACACAAAGCTAGGCATGGCTTAGATACCATGGGGTTCTTTGAAATATCAGAAATGTTGTCTAGCTCACAGGCACTGAGCTAGGAAAGCAGAAAGAGAAGTCATGGGGAGAAGATATCAAAGAATCACGTTGGCATAAAACTGACCAGCCTGATCAGAAGCAGACTGTTTCTAGGGAAAATTCAGCAGATCTTAATCTGAAAGTTTTTACTAGGATCCTGAGGTTGGCAGAACTCCAAACAGAGGCAGGAAATAGTGAAAAGGAATAGGCTTTTGCCCCTTGAAACTGAAATTACCTCTCTGCACCAGTTCTGCTACTGGAAATACAGCTGTACTGGATCAGTTAGCATTCTTTATATTAAAACAAAGAACAAATGAATAAACAAAAAGACAACCAACCAAGAAAATTGAGGCCAGATAATTGGCTGATGCAAGGTGCTAGCTGTAATAGCTGCTTGTGTCAAAAGCATCTGTATTCATTCATAGCACCTGAACAGCTGCTCCAAAGGGAGAATGTTTTGGAAAGAGATCTCCGAATTTCTAAAATAAACAACAGGAATAATCTCTGCTGTGGTCAGTAGCAAATTGATTACTTGTCCATTCCAGGTTTTGGGTTTTGGTTTTTTTGTTTGTTTTTTTCTTTCAGTCAGGTTTTATTTTTTTTTCTTTTAATTGAAGAAAAGAAGTAGGATAACTCAGAAAAGAATGAAGCTTTCTAATTGTGACCACATCCTGGAAGTGGTAATGGACATAACTCTCAGTTCCTCACCTAACCTTGAAATCAGGATTTTATCCCACAAACTTCCCTCCCCATTTTTATTTCTTAGTGGTAACTTTGTGGGTAGATTAGAGCAGTAAATCTGTATCAGAGCTGTAGCAGTGCACAAATTGACAACTCCATATAAATAGGGTGATGTACATAAATGGAATAACAATAAGGAACGGATACTTTCATTTTCATTTCATTGCCTTAATGACCTTTACTTTTTTCCCAGTCGTATTGTACGGGGACAGACAGCTGAAAGCCTGGCTGAACACAACCCAGAGATTTGCTACAAGAACTTCACTCTCTGGGGCAAGACTGAGGCTTGTCCAATCCCCCAGTTTTCAGGGAATCCTCCTATGGTAAGAACAGCTGGCTTGCGTGTAAATCCAATTGGAAATGTTTACAGTTTTCTGTTTTTTCTTAAATTGCATATAAAACTAGCCATATAACCCTCAGCACTCTCCAGTGGCAGCTTTCTTTGCATGAAGCAAGAGTTTTGGACACAGTGGGTTGTAAGCAGAAATGGACTCCAGACAGACTGCACACTTGCAGCATGCTGTAAAATAAGCACAGCTGACAGACAAAGCAAAAGAGCAATTGGTATCTGAGAACTTTTTATCCAAAAAGTAAACTGCAAAGTAATGGCTCCTGGGGATATCTAGAAAGTGCTATAATGCTCATAATAAATAGTTTAACATTATTAATGGACTAATGGTCATTAGCAAGAAAATAACACCCTTGGAAATGTGAATTTGAAACTTCAGCTTTTATTGACTAACCACATTTCTTCTTTCACATTTCAGACTGAGCTGTTAACAGAAACCACATCTTTTCCTGCAGTAATACAGACCTGAGTCAATAATACCTGAATACCACATTTCACTTTGTTACATTCTTTTTTAGACAGAGACAAAATTACTTGCAGGAAAATACCTTGCTGTAACTCTAGTAGAAACTAAAAAGCCAGCTGCAACACTCAACAGAGAAAGAAATTCCCCCTCTGACCAGAATTATGAAAATGTCATATATCTTAAGGATTCCCTAATCTGGTTTATAAATAATAGAGATTACTTGAACTTCACCTCTGCTTATAGAATTTCCAGGATTTGAATTGATCTAAGTTGCCATCTCATCTAGTGGAAAGCGTCCCTGTCCACAGCAGGGGGGTTGGAACTAGATGATCTCTAAGATCTCTTCCAACCCAAAACTTTCTATGATTCTGTGATCTTCATCATCTGACACATTTTCTTCTGCCTACAGACATGGAAGTGGGTGGTGGGTCCCATGTTCCTGTACCTGTGTGAGCGGCTGGTGCGGTTTTGGAGGTCACAGCAGAAGGTTGTTATCACAAAGGTAAGTGATAACAACCTGTTATCACAAAGGTAAGTGCTGATGCTGCACTTAACACCTGGCAGAGCTTCACCTTCTCCTCCAAATGGTGCAGCAAAGGCAGAGGCTCCTACATACCCAAGTTATCAGTGGAAGGAATGTTCTGACTGCTGTCGTGATGCCAACACCTAACATCCAAATGTAGCCTCTAAAAGTGAGGAAGAGGAGGAATATAGCTAAGGCACAGGATTGAATTTTAGGAAAGAAGTGAATTTTCTTTGTATTGGGTGAAAAAATTCCACAGTACAGAAATTCCATGGACTTGAGACAAATTTAAGACACAGAACAAATGACCCCTGAACACAAGTTAAGAGCATGTTTGTTTCATGTATCCGAATCTAATGTTGAGCTTTCATTTCTGTGGTGTGTGGCAGAGATATTAACACTGATCCTGAAATTCTGACAGCTGAATTAGCACAGAACTGAGCTCAAACTTCTGAAAACTATCCTGGCCTTTCCCAGGGTAATTTCCTCATATGGCACTGTGCTGCATCCTGAGGACACACCCTGTTCAAATCATAGCAGGGTTTGGGGGATGACATTAAGTGCTTCTACTGTGCTCTATAATGATGCTGACACATTGGAAGGCTCCTAAATATCTGTGTGTTTTTGGTAATTTTACCAAAATATCCTGTGTGCTACTTCTACACTATATTTCTATGGCATCTGTTTTGTGCCCTGTTGGCAGAAAATTTCCTTCACCATCCTAAACACCACAGTTAATACCAAAATTAACAGACAGAGAGACTTGATTCTCCCTCTTGCAAATCTCTTTTTAAAAATGAAAATAATTTTGGCAGACAACTTTAGGATTAAAAACTTGAGTGACAGAATTACTGGTTTTACTTCTAGAAGATTGTTTCTAAAGAATAGCCAAGGTCTCACCTGACTAAAATAAGAAATCATCCATTTCCAGTGGTACTACCTGTCCAATATCTGTAGGATAGCCCTGTGGTTTTGCCCCTATATTTACAGTCAGGCCCATTAACTCTGTGCTCTGTGCCAGTGGGTAAGGTCCATCTGGAATTAACAATGTGCTCACACAAATCTGGAGATGTGTTACAAGATGTGCCAGCCTGGCCTGTCCTTTGGAGTGGCTGCAAGTGTGGGGTGAGAAAATACTTCAACCAAAACATCAGCATCCTCTGCAGGCTTTTATCTGCCTGTCAGGTGCTGTTGCTCACTTTCAGTTCTGCTGGGAAGAAAGTTTCACCTGCTTTCCTTGCTCTCATAGCAGAGGATGATAGTGATGGTGGATGTAAATATATCAGTGAGATACATCAGTGAGGACAGAAATTTTCTTTTCCTTGTTTTTCCCTATGCCCTCCCTCACTGTAGGTGGTCATTCATCCCTTCAAGACAATTGAGCTCCAGATGATGAAAAAAGGCTTCAAGATGGAGGTTGGACAGTACATTTTTGTCAAATGTCCAGCAGTGTCTAAACTGGAATGGCATCCATTTACACTGACTTCTGCCCCAGAAGAGGATTACTTCAGCATTCACGTCCGAATCGTAGGAGACTGGACAGAGGGCTTGTTCAATGCCTGTGGCTGTGATAAACAAGAATTCCAGGAGGCATGGAAGTTGCCCAAGTATGTACAAAGAGTCTCCATGGTAAAGTCAAAAAACACCTATGGCAGTTTAAATATTGCTCAAGCAATTTGATGGCACCAGTGATACAAATATTCAATGGTGACACAGATGTGAGTCTTAGATGCCTCTTTACAGTTTTTTCTATCAGCTCCAGCTCTCCTTTTGCTGACTAGTATTCACTCCAAATATGCATTGTAGCAGACAAATACCTTTTAACTGTCATTTTAAATGGTGTTAATAAATATTCACTTCTGATTTAATAAGCATACTTTAAATTCCAGGATAGCTGTGGATGGCCCCTTTGGAACAGCAAGTGAGGACGTGTTCAGTTATGAAACTGTGATGCTGGTTGGAGCTGGAATAGGGGTCACCCCCTTTGCATCTGTCCTCAAGTCTGTCTGGTACAAATACTGCCATGATGCCACCAACCTAAAGCTCAAGAAGGTATGGATGCCTGTGTCCTCTTTTCCAGACCCCTGTAACTGTTCAAGGGCCCAGTCAAAGCAGGCACAGCAAAGGTGATCTGGCTCCAGGCATGCATGAGTCCTAAAAGAAGGAAGAGTCCAGTTGCCTCTCAAGGTTAGCAGGAGGAAAACAGGAGGCTCTAAAGCAAAAATATAATGAAAGGAGAAACAGCCTAAAAGCCAAATCATGCATGCTAATCCTGACTGTGGCCCTGGGGATTTCCAGTTGCAGTGGAAATGGTGTTCATCTACTTGAGAAACATAAAGTTCAAGGCGCTAATACAGCCTGGGGAAATATTGCATTCCTTCCCTCAGCACAAAGAGAAAGGCTTTTTCATAAGTAGAAGAGCAATGGAAGCATCCTCCTGTCCCCTCCTGCCCCTGGAAACTCCCTGTGCAGAGGTGTGGGGTCACACTTTGCAGTTATGGCCATATTCAGAGAACAGAACTGGTTTTTTTACCTACTTTATCTCGCCTGCCAGCAGACAGAAAGAGAGTGCACCTCTAAATCATTTATTTATGTCCTAACAAACTGTTTTACAAGGAGATAAATGGGGAAACATTGCAAACTAAAAATGTGGAAGAGAAACAGGAATATATTTCCTTGTTCTTGCAGTCAGTCATTCAGCTTTATAACCCTCTCAGCATCAAAATTCCTGAATAGCTTCAATACCATTCCTACCCATCTACTGAAGTGTTCAGGGCATTTTTTACCAGAACTCTATAATCCTCACTCTGTCAACAGACATAAACCTGGAAAACATAAGTGTCTGTGTCCCCTGACAGCTCATTCTTGTCTCTTCCAGATTTATTTTTACTGGCTTTGCAGGGACACTCATGCCTTTGAATGGTTTGCTGACCTCTTGCAATCTCTGGAGGCTCAAATGCAGGAGAGGAATAATGCAGAGTTTCTGAGCTACAACATCTACCTTACAGGCTGGGATGAAACTCAGGTAATCACGCAGTGGGGAATATCACTGCCATAAAACTGAGGTTGATGTCAGAAAATTTGTTCTCATAGCTATTCAAATGGTCTTTTATCCTGGGCATCCATCTGGCTCCCAGAGGTTTTGGGTGTGTGCAGACAGGTGTTATCCATCAGCAGTTACCTGGGATCAGCTGTTCATGGGCACTGATTTCCTTTCTGCTTTCCTCTGGCTGTGCTCTGTGGGAAGCAGGCTTTGTTCACAGGAGGAACCTCAGCTGACCATGTATGAGTCCCTAAAGCAGCTGATGCTGCCTCAAGCATGTAATTAAGGGCTTTAGGAACCAGGGAAGCCACTGCACAAAGCTTGAACCATAGCAGCATATTTGTTTCAGGACTCATGAGTTCTCTGGTCCTGTGCTGTTAGATTGCTGTGGGGATGCAAAGGAGCCTGAGAATGTGGGATTGAGTCAGGAAAGGCTCTCACTCTGTTACTTTTGGTGATGTTTTATATTACATTTATCTCATCACTGCAAAATTCACCATGTGCCCAAAGATAGACAGGTAGGGGGAGCAGCAAGGAAGTTATCACATATGGAACATCAAAAAAAGAGAAAGGAAAGAAGAAAAGTTCCTCATTTTTTTCCTTGGGGATAAAGGTACCTGGAGCTTTTTTTTATCTCATATAAAAGGGCTACAGAACTCTGTAAGGCCTGAGCTTATGCCTTTAACCACATTTTCTCTTCCTTGCTTTTCTTGACTTAACTGGTCTAGCTGGAAGTTACACAGGCAAGGCCTCCTCATATGGACCAAACCTTCCAGAGAACAAACAGGCAGGATTTCATTATGGTCAAGGGAGCCATGCTATTGTATTTGAAGGGAAAGGATTTTTTAATTTGCAGTCCTATGTTAGAGTTCTTAGACTAAACCTGTTCATTGGAAAAAACCCTACAATTAATTGCTGCATTCAGTGTTTCATAGATTTAACTCTTGAGATCACCCAGTCTGGGGAGAAGGAAGGGGTAGATACAGATAGCCAGGATTTTATCAGTCTTATCTTTCCTTGCAAAATACCATAAATTCCATAATCTCATTAGGGAAATATTTCAGTCAGTACTGACATTATTATTTTTTAACCAGAACACAATGCTGCAGTATTTATCTGTCCCTTGTCTTTCATTTCCCACAGGCCACTCACTTTGCAGTGCATCATGAAGAAGAGAAAGATGTGATTACAGGACTGAAACAGAAAACCTTGTATGGAAGACCTAACTGGGAAAATGAGTTCAAAACAATTGCGGGGAAGCATCCTGGGTAAACCTTTGCAAATTTATGGTGTCTGTGGACTTCCTCTGTTTAATGACCATACATACCATAGAGCAAAATCTTGTTCCTTTGGCTGATAAAGTCTCAGGAGCATTTTTTTACCCTACCTATTCTCCAGGTATTTTCTATTTTTTTTCAGCCACGGACATGATCTATGATCTTGAACAAATTATTTTGACCTTCAACTTTTTTAAAAGTCATTCATTTTCCACAAGATACTTCTTGGGATATCTTGTGGGAAAGTATCCTTTTCCAGAAGATACATCTTCTAATTACTAGCAGAAGATTTAGGAAAAAATTAGCCCTAGCTTTCCAGCTGAAGTAAATAGGAATATCAGGTGAGGTCTAAACACCTCCAAAACCACTTTCTACCTCTAGAAACCAAACCTGAATATGGATGACCTTTAGCTAACCACCCAAAATTTGCAGGAAAACACCAGAATAGCTCCTCTCAAGAATTTGTGCCATAAGCTCTTTGAATCTCTATTTCTTTGATTCAGTGAGGTCAGTAAACCTGTCTTCACTGACTAAGGCTGAGCTGAGATTTAGCCCAGCATTTGTTTTAGAAGCTGCAATAAGTTTGAAGGGGTTATAAGATTTAGGGTATAGATGTCCGGTTCTACTCCAATTCCTGTAATTGGGAAAAAACCTTGCATCTGTAGAACATAAAAATGTTTTACATGGGGAATATCCAGCTGCTCCAGACCTAGTTTCTGACCATATTTTCATTTTCTTGACAGCTCCAGAATAGGTGTTTTCCTCTGTGGCCCTGAGGGCCTGGCTGACACACTCAACAAGCAGAGCATCAGCAACTCAGAAGCTGATCCACGAGGAGTACACTTCATTTTTAACAAAGAAAATTTCTAACTCTGAAGCAAGTGGGAGTCATTAAAAGCAAAGTCTAAAGACTGAATCTATTTTTCTGTTTGGAGTCTGGGAAGGACAGCCCAGCTTCTAAATTTCAGCTACACTAACACAGGTCCCTTTGCTTCTTGGGAATGATTTTGGCTCTGTGGTAGAATAAAAGAGCCCAGTTTTACCTTAGGGAAGTTTTCATTGCCCTCTGTGTGCTGGCTATTTAGTAGAAATCTGTTTTCTTTGTCTGTGTGAGGGCATTTCCCCTCAATTAACTGCCTTTATCCTCCTATTATTTGCAAAGACTGCTGAAGAGTGGAGGCTGTCATTTGCTTTTGGGAGCCAATTCACACCCATAAAGCTCAGTGCTATTAAACAATAAAGCATTCTAGCTTAATGCTTGCTATTAGGAGGCAGCTTATCCTGAAAAACTGTTTCAACTAATGGAGGCAATTAGGAGTTAAATTCAAAGTTCATCCTCAGCCTAGGATGTTTTCCTTTCCTTATACAATATTTTCTCTGCCTTCCCATAGGAAGTCATCTGAAATAAGCAGTTCATTAATTCCTCAATATCCTCACTCTCCCCTGGAACCAGGGGAGTTGCAAAAGGGTGGCTGGGAAAGTTCGTTCCTTACAAGAGGAAAACTCCTTTGTAGACCAACACCTTCCAGGCTTCCAACATAAGCCTTAAACATCCTCTCCAAGAGAGAACTGATGCAGCTGAAAAGAAGCTGCTTCTCCTCAGGGAAGTGAAGAACTGAAAAGGAACCACCTGGGCTTCTGAGAACCAGCCCTGCTGCAGAGGGGTGACAAGGACAGACTCAAGTCCCACACCTGGTGTGTGAGTCACTGCTGGCTGCTTTGGACACCCTCACTCTCACATCCTCAGGCTCACAGTGCAGGGAGCCATACAAGAAGAGGTTCTGTGTTTCCAAGACTGCCATTTCTGCTGTGCAAGGCTGAAAAAAAGCAGTTGCTGAATGGTTTAATGGGTGTTTTCTGAAGCACTCTTAGATGCAAACAGTGCCTTTGGCCCCATTGCTCAGCTGTTCCTCTTTGAGGTGAAACTGGCTTTGAGAAAGCAATGCTCACTTCATTCAGTTATGGAATAGCTGTGGGTAAAGTTTCTGATGTGCACAAGACTCCCATACACAGCCCAGTGCCTCTGTGTGCACATTACAGGTAACAGGTTCTTAAAAACAGACCAAAAAAGGGAACCAAAACTTTTAATACTGGCAAGAGAGGAAAAAAAAAAACTATTAAAGCCAGCAGCATAGGAAAAAAAAAAAAAAAAAAAAAAGAAAAAGCAAGCACAAAAACCCTGAAAAAGCCACAGTTTAGTATACCATGTCTTCCATTCATCCCAGTTGTCTGCTTTGTGACTTCTAAGCTCCACAGCCAAGCCCTGCAGTAGCCCCTGCACAGCACAAGACCTTCCTGGCAGGTTCTTGCAGCCACAGAAGAAAGCTGTGGTCTCCTTCTGCAATTTCAGACAGCTTTGTGCAGCCATCTGGTTGCATGTAGCATATTTTACACCTCAGCTTGCCAGACAGGATATGTGTTCTCCCTTTACAGCATTTTAAAATGTTATTCAGGCTCTGAATGCTACTTCAGAAAGACAGCCTACCATTCCTATTTATTTATATCAGTTAACAACAAATGTTGGCAAAGATTAACTCTTGGTGGGGCATTTTCCAGTTCTTTCCCTCAGAAGAGCCATATTCAAATCCACGTCATTCTGTCAGATACACATCTATTGAATCATAACAGAACATAAGTATAGCCTAAGAAACTTCTTCTGTGGAGTAAATATTGCTACTAAAATATAATAAGGGTCTCATCCTGTGCAAAAAGCACTATTTACCCTTGATTTTAATGGAAATGTGATCAGGCTTTCATAATCACATAAAGTGGGCAAAGAGGAATTGCAAGGGGTCACATGGAGACAGCATATTTATCTTAAGAGTCTTGGAGGGGTGTATTTTAATTCACCATTAATTTTCTATATATTGACATGTTTGTTCTTAAAACATCAGGGATCTTTTCTTACTTAGCCAGTTGCAGTGACATTTCCTGACCAGCTGCACACTTGTACCAGGGCTTGTCCACTTGAACTCAGAAACAGTAATTCTGTGTCTATTAATAAATCCTTGTCTTCCTAAAACATAGGAAAGAATAAGTGAGAGTTTCTCAGTTTTTTTCAAAAGTTAGTTATATTGATCCTGCTAAAATAGCAAGCCATGCACAATCAGTCATGGTCTGAATATGAATATTTTCTTAAATTTAGGGTACAAGAGTGAAACAAATAGCAGTGAAATACAAGTATAAGAAACAAACTAGTTAGAGTCCTAAGGGCAGTGGGCTACAGGTGAGCTTCAAGGACACTCATTTTCTGGGGCCAAATGCCACTGCTTGCAATCTGACCATTGCTATCACCTGGGCCTCTGGCTGAAGAATTCCTCCTTCTGTGTATTATGAAGTGTACTGAAGTCTGATCTCTGCTTCAGGGCCAAAAATTCACCTACTCAAATGACAAATGTTCTGCTGAGGGCAAGAAAAGCCAATTGTTGGATTATTAAAATAACCGTTTCAACTAATGGAAGCAATTAGGATTAAATTCCAAGTTCACTTATGGCCTCAGCCTAGGGTGTTTTCCTTTCCTTCTTATACAATATTTTCTCTGCCTTCCCATAGGAAGTCATCTGAAATAGGCAGTTAGTTAATTCCTCAATATCCTCACTCTCCAATCCGCTGCAGTTAGCCTTACATTTAAATGATAATTTACATTTAAAGGCTGTGACCCTCTGGGGTGCTGGGCAGCTCTGGCTCCCCCTGGCCTCACCTTTTCTTTGGAAACTGGAAGGAGAGGAGAGGAGCTGGGCCATGCTCAGATGATGTATTCAAGCAAGAACTTGATAGATTGGGTCTCATTTCTCATACCCCCAGTTCCTTCTCTGCTCCCTACTTGCCAAATGTAAATATGAGCAAATGAAATCCAAGTTTTCCTAAGTTTCAGGCTACAAAAAAAGTGCTGCTGTGCCTGTTGTTCACCATCATGGTGGGAAACCACCCCAGCAGCAAAATAGGTTTTTCTCTTCAAAGTCTTGTAAGACTTTCCCTGCTGGGCGGGGATTTTCTGCCTTTCAGTTCTCAGATGGTGGGTTAAGCTAAATTATAAATGGAAAAAACCAAAAACTAACAAAAAAAGCTGCCTGTGAAATACAAGGTACTTTTGAACAAACAAACAAAAATGTTCAATTCTCATTATGGCACTTTTTCTGAGGATCCTACTCTATTTTGGAATGCTCTTAGCAAGTTAATGTTGGCTGCTTATATTTTTTAATGTTTCAGTGATATTCTTGTAGAATGCAGAGCCAAGTGTCTGAACACATAGTTATATATACTCAAAGGAATTTAGGAGCATATATTAAGATGCTGCAGTTGTAAAGGATGGCAGGATCATGATCCCCATCCCTGACTGCCTAAAACAGCATCAGTTGCACAGGCACAAGCCAGAGCAGTTGCTTTTCATGAACCAGACATTCAGTTTTACATTTGGTACAGACCTTAACAACTACTGGTCTCATTTACTTTCACCACACACAAACCAGCCCAGACTAACAGCAAAATTAATCACATTGGAGTGGAAAATTGTTGAAAGACTTGCTGAAAGATTACAAATGCTTTCCAGTCCCATTCTGCACCTCTGCAGGCCCCATTCCCTCCCTGTCCTCTGGTACTCTTCTGCCTGGCAAACTTTCTGCCCAGAGAACTACCACTGATTTCTCTCTGTCCATTTTTTCTACCAGTTGCTGCTGCCCCAGCTTCACTTCTCATTCCTTCCTTCCCCCAGTCTCTGAAAATTTCCTCTCAATCTCCAGCTCCCACGATGTTCTTGCCAATGTTTCAAGTGTTGGTGCCCAATGCACGGTCAGGGAGAGGCACGAGGGCTTCACCCCAGCTCCAGCCACTGCAGTGCTCATCTCACAAACCTGGTTCTGCTGCAACCTCCCCTGTCACTACAAACAGACCAGGGCAGTAGCCACCTCTGGATTGACAAACCAGACTGTTTTGGACCTCTCCAGTAATATTTTTTCCTTCTTATTAATGACTTTAACATTAAATTCTGAAATGAAAGAAATTTATGAGCTGCTCTGTCCTAGACTTTTTGGCATGTGTGAGTCAATTTTTGTACATTTATCCTGTAAAAAAAGCCTTGCATTTGACCCATACTTAATTTTCATTGTTCAGATATGAGGGACATGGCCAAAAAAAACACCTTGCTGCCCCTCAAAAGACTGAGCCACCTTGAAAATAATGATCATAGCTAGAGGAAGGGAAGTAGGAAGGAAGAGTGAAGGAAGAATCAAACCATCTGTCTCCCTTGGAAGAAATGTTTTCTTATTCTTGAAGCAATCTATAAAGCAAAATGTCCTGCAAATAACTCTTTCATTGATTTTGTTTTATACTTGTAGGTCAGCTGGGTTTAGGGCCAGAAAATATGCAAATACCATTCAGCCTAGGTTTTTTGACCTTCAGAACAAACAAATTGCAGAGACAGGTTTGGCCAAGCCATCTTTGAAGTGTAGATACTTCCTGTGTTGGTTTTGTCTTTTTACACTGCTGTGAGTTAGACTGGGCCCTGCAAAGGTCTGGGATCTGCACTGTGACTCTGTAAGATTCTCTCTGAATGATGGAGAACACTCATAAAATCCAGGTGGAATTTTCCTGGGTGCAGAAATGGCACAGGGAAGAGCTGGAAAAAGGCAATTGCTGTGATCTCCTTGCAGTTAACAGGCCAAAATGCAGCTGTCAGTACCAGTGTAAAGAGCAGGGCATTTTGGCACAGGAATTGTCCTATTTCATATCACAGACTCTTCCTCTATAGACCAAAGGGTTTTCTACCCTGCAATGCCATGGAGCCAGGGCATAAGTGAATATCCCTGCAGGACAGCCCAAGGCTGTATTAGTTCCCATGAACAGCTAATGAAGGAAATTTCTGCTGAGGTTTCATCACCCTCTCTGCTTTTTTCTCTTACTTCCCTTTCATCTGAGGCAACCAGTGATAGCTCAAGCCTCTCTTCAGGTGGTGAATTCACTCAAGCCCTCTGAAACCTTACCCTTGCTCAGACTGCAGAAAGGAAATAATCAGCAAAGACAGCAGAAAGGAAATTATCGGCAAAGACTGCAAACCGACTGTGAGAAACAGTTTCTAAAGCAAATTCCCCTGAGGAGACAGAAAAAGAACCGTGTAGGTTGTGAGCAGCCATCTTCTGACTCAAAATTATGAAAGTTCTCTCCACAACTGTTAGCAATTCATGCAATACTCTCAGTGTAACAGGGGTGCAAATGGTTAAGTCAGTAAGTGGATCACTCTCCGTCACTCTTGTCATGCATAAATTAAGGACTTGATAGCAAAGACCTATGGCTACAAGCCAAAAGAAATTATGACAAATCAGCTTGTACAGAACAGCAACAGGAGCTGCAGAATTTGTGACAAATGAAATTATGAGAAATCAGCTTGTACAGAACAGCAACAGGAGCTGCAGTGAAATTCAGCTTACAGAGGACTGACTGATGCTCAGTGCCCCAGTGTTAGCTTGTATTCACTGTACAGGAAACCTCTGAAGGTTATAGCCTCTGCTGCAGTTGTTGCTGCCCCTGCAAAGGAGCCACTGCCCTGCCCTTTCACATCCTCTGAGGCAGGCAGCTGAGTCTGTCTTGCAAACTTAGCCAGGGAATCTTCATCAAGTTAGTCACTGTTGTTGGTCATTTAATGAATGTCCCGTTGCCTGTATTTGCATGAATCTGTTGGATGATCAGCTGGTACCATGTAAAAGCCACCACACTGAATGAACTGACTCTCTGGGGACTGCAGGTTTGTTGTGCAGCCTCACATCACTGCCTGGGGCATTCCAGCAGCTTTTCCCCAAGCAAACACTCTGACCCCCCAAGCTCTCCTCCTGGGTAACCCCAGTGCTGTGAGTGTTAGCCTGAGCATTGCAGTACAAAGCCAATAGATCAGTGTATTTACAGCATTTCCCACTGTTCCTTGTTTGTAGCCTGCAAAAAGTCAATGTCCTATAGAAGCCCTTTGTGCACTGCTGCCCTCTGTCAGTGCTTTATGCTCTAAAACCTCCCGTGGGGGTGAGGTGGTGAACTGTGAGTGAGCAGGGTACAGGCAGCAGTGACAGATTAGAGAGGAGATCTTTGTAGAAGCATCTGGGGAAAGATCTTGAAGTGAGATCATCACAGAATGGTTAGGGTTGGAAGAGGACCTTGAAAATCATCTCATTCCAACCCCCCTGTCATGGTCAGGGACAACTTTCACTGGACCAGGGTGCTCAGAGTGCAGTCCAGCCCAGCCTTGCCTTGAGCACTTCCAGGGATGGGGCAGCCACAGCTTCTTTGGCAACTTGTCCCAGTATCTTACCACCCTCACTGTAAAGAGTTTCTCCTTTATATCTAAACTGTCCTGTCACTCCAACTCTTGTTATGAGTCTTGCTCCATCTTTCTTGTCAGCTCCCCACAGACACTGGAAGACCACAATTAGGTCACCCCAAATCCTTCTCTCCAGGCTGCACAGTCCCAGTTCTCTCTGCCTTTTCTCACAGCAGAGCTGCTCCATGCCCCTGGATCATCTTGGTGGCCATCTCTGGGCTCTCTCCTGGTGGTCCCAGTGGCATCCTGGCCTGTATCAGGAATGGTGTGGCCAGCAGGAGCAGGGAGGTCACTCTGCCCCTGTACTGGGTACTGGTGAGAGCACACACACCTTGGACTCAAGGAGGAATTGAGTGCTGTGTCCAGCTCTGGGCCCTCAGTTTGGGAAGGACATTGAGATGCTTGAGCACATCCAGAGGGGGCAATGAGGCTGGAGAGGGGCTGGGAACACAAACCCTGTGGGGAACCACTGAGGGAGCTGGGGGTGCTCAGCCTGGAGAAAAGGAGACTCAGGGGTGACCTTATCACTCTCTAAACTCCCTAAAAAGTGCCTGTGCTCAGGTGGGGCTGGTCTCTTTCTCCAGGCAGCACTGACAGAACCAGAGGGCACAGTCTCAAGCTGTGCCAAGGGAAATATAGGTTGGTTATTAGGAAAAAGTTTTTTACAGAAAGGGTGATAAAGATCTGGAATGGTTTGCCCGGGGAGGTGGTGGAGTCACCATCCCTGGATGTGTTTAAATAAAGATTGGATGTGGCACTCAGTGCCATGGTTTCGTTGACGTGTTAGGGCTGGGTTGGACTTGATCTTGAAGGTCTCTTCCAACCCAGTGATTCTGTGAATTCTCTGAATTCTGTGAAGTCCTCCCTGTGCTGGCACCCCCTGTGCTGCACTCAGCACTGCAGGTGGGGTCTCAGCACTGCAGAGCAGAGGGGCAGAATCCCCTCCCTCACCTGCTGCCCACGGTGCTGCTGGTGCAGCCCAGGCTGACATGATGTCAGACACTGTATGAGTCTGAGCTTCTGAGACTGGGTGGAAAAAGCAGCATCCCCCAACTGTTCACACTGCATGAAAAATCTGCATTTCTCAGATGAGTCAGAGGGTGAGAGATACAGGCAACTGACTACTAGGAAAATTTACCAGACACACTTGCATTTATCTAAGCAACAGAAACCAGCCCCAAACCCAAGAAAATTATGAAAGTCTTCATGTCACTTTCAATTCATTTGCAAAGACTAAGCTGTAACCCTGTAAGATGCCACTTCCCCTTTAGAAGTAACAGATGCTCCCTCTTTATTTAGGTAATGCCCACAGCCCTTTAATTTCTTTCAAGCTACTGGCTCTTCCCCTGCCAAAGAATAAAAATATTGTTCATAGCCAGCTTATGGGGACAGCTTTTGCATTTTGTGATTGCATAAGGAACGGTATCAGCAGAGAAAATACTGGCAGGGCAAGCTGGCAAAGAGCTGCCTTATATGACAGGTAAGTATTTACTCCTGCTGAGGAAAGTGTCTGTGGGAAAGGTTGCCCAGGACTTTGCATACCTTGTAAATGTCACACATGCTACAAAGGGAACCTTTCACCTCATTGTTTTGTTCTCCACCCAACTCAAGAATGCTGTCACCTTTTAAAAAGCTGATAGAAACAATTTCTTGCTAATACAACTACCAAACTTTCTTCTCTTCCATCCATACCTGAAAAATTATTTTATAAAGTTGTTGACTCACGCATTTTCATCTTTCAACTTTCTTCTTTCTGACTTCTAGCTCGGTGTGACTCACAGTGCTGTGAGTAAAGTTTCTAAGTAGGAAAGTCCCTACCCCTCAGTTATTTTGCTCCCAACAGCCAGCACTAAGCAATGACCTTCCTTAGAGACTTCATCTCCATCCTCATCCTGAGACACCTGCTGGGCACAAATTCCATTCCAGGACTGCTGGATTTGGAGTACCTGATATTACTTCTTTGTGTTCCTAGGACTTCTTGTGTCCATCGATTTCAGTTCTCTCTCCACAGTCAAACTGAATGGCTTTGAGACTGTAGTTGGGATTTTCTTTAATGTTTGAATAACATCCAGCATAGCTGGGCTTTGCTCCAAACCTAGTGCTACTGGGATACAGTGCTAATACACTGTGAGAATAACAATACTGCTGCTACTGCTGTTCTGGAGAACCAGAAACACACATTGCAGTGGCTACAGTTTGAGCAGTGCTCAAGATTGATTTCCAAGTTAGGCTTATATGTTTAATCTGTTTTCCTAAAGAAATGAGACATGAACTGAAGGAATGAACAAATTACTGAAAAAGGGAGGTATAGAGACCAGGTTTTGTAAATTCAGATGCATGTCAGGGTTGGCTCTATGAGTTGGAGACTGGAAAATAAGAAGTAACTTGGAAGCTCAATTCTTTCTTCAGTTTCTGTTTAGGCTGTTAGTGTTTTTCTTGCCCCTTCTCACTGCCTCTCTGCTTTTCTTTTCTCAGTTTCAAGTTTGCTCATAAAAGACAAAGTATTTAGGAGATTGTACAGCCCCTTGACCAGCTGCAGTGGGTGAATGAAAGAGGTTGGCAATATGTAACACCAACTTTATATTTAATTCACTGACATCTCTTCAGGATCAATAGATACCATTATTTCTGTGATCTAACACAGGAATGTCAGTCCTGTGTCTCTTCTCAAGGGAAGGCATTTTAAATAGTTGCAACACTGATATTAAAAGCATGTCACATCTGTAGTCAAGCATGAGTACAAAAATTTACTTTGGCTGGGCCCAACAGGTAATGCCAACCCAGCCCAAGTCAGAGGATGGGTGGGTGACTGTCACAGCCAGCTCACAGCTGTGCCCTAGCTCTGGAATTGCCAGTGGGGAAAGAAGAGGAGCATCTGTGGGGTATCTGCCAGCCAGCAAAGACAGGCAGTTGGCAGCCTAGTGTTTCCTGGAGGCTGTGACAATTTCTCAGAAAATAAGAGTTTCAAAGGGAATGGCACAACCATAACTGCCCCTGGCTGTTGTGTAACAATTTTCTGTTATGTGCCATAACTACAGCTTCTAAGCCTGCAGGCAGGGCATTTCCCCCTTGGCTGGCCCCACACCAGCCACCCCAGCCCACTGCTCCCTGTGCAGCTGTCCCTGGAACCAGCAGCAGCAGCAGAACTGCCTGTTCAGAGAGCTCTGGGCTTGCTCCATGTGGAGCAGCCCTTGGGGAGCAAACAGAAAAGCAGGCATTCTCCACTTGCTATTCAAACAAAGCCTAAACTGCACAGACACACACACAGAGAGCTGTGTAAGTTGCTTATGATATCAAAGCAATGCTACAAAGAGATGAGCTTGCAAGATCTCAGCTCTGATCCCTAAGCCTCAGCTGATCCAGATATAAACTTAAAAATTAAATCTTCTCAATTCCCTCCTTTCTAAAGCCAGCTTTTGCAAAGTTTTTCCCTAAAAAAAAAAAAAAAAAAAAAAAAAAAAAAAAAAAAAAAAAAAAAAAAAAATTCAATTACTACTCAGAGGACCTCCTCTAAGGAATGCCATGAAATAGGGAACTATGATTTGCTCATGTCACCAGACCACCCAGCTCCTACTGTGGTTACTGTTTAGGATTAATTTCCTGGAACATTTAACTCAGGCATGAACTCTTTACAGCTATTACAGCATTCATCTGTGATGTTCTGACATAGTCAGGAATATATTTCAGACTGACAAATTACCTCACTTGAAACCCTGCAGTAGATTCTTGTGAGATTTTGGCCAGACCACTTTCAACAGCTGCTGTAGAAGCCCACACAGGTTAAATAAAAAGCCCCAGAGTTATTGACAGGTTGGATAAAGTCATGACTGCTTGGAGCAGAGTGCTGTGAGCACCAGTCAAGGCGGCCACAAACTTGCTGTTACCTCACCCTCTCACTTCTGCTGGCTAATATCTAAATGCTGAATTGCATTATCTCTGTTTGGATAGTTGTTTGTATGAACACTGTTGGAGTCCTTGTCTTGACACATAGACATTAATGAAGTGGAAATAAGCAACAAGAGATGAAATCTTAAAAAAAGCCTCTGTTTGACTCAAAATTGTTAGAAATATGGATAAATAAAAAGGGATGAACACATTTAGAAATATATATGTGTGTGTGTATGAAAGTTTCATAGAAAGATCATACTACTTTTTTTGTCAAATAAGGACTTAATTTTATTCATCCCTTTCCCCCAAACTCAAATTTTACCCAGCTGTTCATGAATAAACACTGAATAACAGATGCCTCAACAATTGCAGTAAACTCTACAAAATCATAGAGCAGGGAATGTTTGATTTCTTCCTAAGGTGATTCCACATGTGTGGACATTTTGCAGTTAGGATGATAGTGTTCCATACTCTAGGAGGTGCTGTTCAGAAATGGCTTCAATTACATCCAATCTAGGCCTATGAGGAGGAGAACCTGCTGACTAGAAAGCAGTTTGAATGTGTTCAGTCCATCTCACCACCTTCCCCTCTGCATGGGGCATTTTGATGGCTTTGATTCTGAACTCTGTCATCTCTGTGCTGTGAAGCCTCATAAGCATGGATTACAAACTCTGTTAGTAATTTACATATTGATGAAACTGTAAAACTGTACCTATAGTCAAACTGTAACATTTCAAAATGTTAGTGTCACCACAAAACTTGCCTTTCCAGCTCTTCTGCTTCAAGTACTTGTGCTCTGTGACCCCAGCAGCTCCTTTGCATGAGGGTAAGTGTAAACACAAACCCAAATGACCAGGGAGGTGTTTCTGTGACTCTTATTCCCCTTTTCAAGTAATTTTAGATCAGACATTGGATGGTAGTTTCAGGGGTGCTTGCAGCTGTCATTCCAGCAAGACCCTGTTTCTTTTTAGAAAACTTTTATGTAACAAACACAGCTGCTGCCTGCTAGATATGCTTCCTGTGTCTGAAAACAGATGCTTGGTGGAACATGGGAGCTAAAACCTCCAGTTACTCAGTGGTGATTTAGATTCATCAAAATTCACCCTCAGTGTGTGGTATTTTTGGGGTCCCTGGATGGAGGAGGAAGGAATGAAACTGACTCCATGTTCTTAGAAGGCTAATTTAGTATTTTATGTTACTATATTATATTAAAGAATATTATACTAAAACTGTACTAAGGAATGGAGAAAGGATACAGACAGAAGGCTTAACAAGATACTAATGAAAAACCCATGATTCTCTCCAGAGTCCCAACACAGCTGGACTGGGATTGGTCAGTAAGTTAAAACAATTCACACATTGGATAAACAATCTCTGACCACATTCCAAAGCAGCAAAACACAGGAGAAGCAAATGAGATAATATTGTTTTCCTTTTTCTCTGAGACTTCTCAGCTTCCCAGGAGAAGAAATCCTGGCGTGTTGCAGTGTGAAGCAATGTCCTGTTTCACCTTTCCCAGTCCCTCAGGTGTGCCAAGCTCTCCCTTCCCCTCCCCCTTGCCCCCTTGCTGAGTGCTGTCTGTCAATGTTAACATTCCAGCAAGGGCGTGTCTGGTTGGTCAGGTTCAAAAGATGCCCCTCATCCCTGGGTCATTGGCCAGTCTGGTGTCACTGTCCCCTGAGACTGCCCCCTCCCA